>NC_084827.1:117372366-118675700 GCF_033115175.1 Lepus europaeus | reverse complement strand
CTATCAAGAGAAGTCTCTTGCTGAGTCAATTCCTGTTCTCAAACTTCATGTGCTTGAGGCTTGGTAAAACCCTGTGGTGATGCTTGCTTTTTTTCATCATCCCTAACAGAGTGATGGGTAGCCCACCGGCTAGCATAGTGGGGATGGAATGGATGGAGTCATAACAGCTATCATGACATTCCCCAGACATTGTTCAATGTCATCTTTTCAGATCAGGAATGTTCCCTTGCTAACCAAGTTTTGTCATCCTCTCTGGGTAGCATGCTTCTGGTGCAAAAAGTGCTATGGGGCAAACTAGCAAGTGATTCATTTGTTTTTAAGATTTATTTATTTATTTGAAAGTCAGAGTTACACACACAGAGAGAGAAGGAGAGGCAGAAAGAGAGAGAGAGGTCTTCCATCTGCTGGTTCACTCCCCAGTTGGCCACAACAGCTGGAGCTGTGCCGATCTGAAGCCAGGAGCCAGGAACTTCTTCCTGGTCTCCCACATGGGTGCAAGGGCCCAAGGACTTGGGCCATCTTCCACTGCTATCCCAGGCTATGGTAGAGAGCAGGGTAGGAAGAGGGGCAGCCAGGACATGAACTGGTGCCTCTATGGGATGTTGGTGCCACAGGCAGAGGCTTAGCTTACTATGCCATAGTGCTAGGCCTAGACCACCACTTTTAAAACATTTCAAAATGTCTTTGCTTTTCTAGGATTAAGATTTTTTAAAAAATCAATTTCAGGGGCTGGTGCTATGGTGCAGTGGGTTAAAGCCCTGTCCTGAAGCTGGCATCCCCTTTGGGCGTCGGTTCTAGTCCTAGCTGCTCCTCTTCCAATCCAGCTCTCTGCTATGGCCTGGGAAAGCAGTAGGAGAATGGCCCAAGTCCTTGGGCCCCTGCACCCATGTGGGAGCCCCAAAAGAAGCTTCTGGCTCCTGGTTTTGGATCGGCGCAGCTCTGGCCATTGTGGTCAACTGAGGAGTGAACCAGCAGATGGAAGACCTCTCTCTCTGTCTTTACCTCTCTCTGTAACTCTTTCAAATAAATAAAAATAAACCTTTAAAAAAATTTCATAACTCAGTAGTGTCTTACATGAGGTCAAACCTATAGAAAGGCTTTTTTTTGCTAGTAATATTAACATTTAATAATATTCATTTAAAGGTAAAATATAATAAAAACATACATTATCAATTTGCAAGGATTGCTGTTCTGTTGTCCTTTAAGAAACTGGAGACTTTATCCTTCACTGATGGCGGCTAGAAAGCTGTCTTCAGGAGATAAACTCAAATGCAGCAAGAGAGCCTGGGAGACGGTATCGCAGAACTACTTACTGGAAAATGACTCACTGATGTCACATCATATGATTGAATGGTACATAGCCACAAAGATTATAATTGTAAGGATTAAAAACAACATGTGACATGGTTATGAACCAATGTTAAACAAAACAGGCAAATTTCAAGTAAATATGATCTCAATTATGTATTTACAAAGTAGAAGGAATATAACACTTATCAAAATATGCTATAAAACACCAAAAGACTTCTGTTTGGGAGCTAAGATTATGAATTAATCGGATTCTTTCTCGATAATGTTCTGCATACGCAAACGTTTCTACAACGAACACGGATTTCTTCTATAATTGCATTTTTAAAAATAGAAACCCCACCACACACCATCACCTTGCCCCATTTTCTGGGAAACCTGCTTGGCACACCAAAGAAGAAATCGCCAGCACCAAGCGCGCCTTCCACGGAACGTTTCCTGTGTCGCTAATCACACGGCAGCTGTGCTCCGTGAGCGCCTGCTCCGAGTTTTATAGAAGCCACAATTCTTAATTGAGCGCTTTGAAGGGACTTCAGAACCTTGCGGCGCGGAGGAGGGGCGCTCTCCTGGCCGGCCTGGCTTGTAACACAGTGGGGAATGGTTCCCAGGCACAGTTACAGCCCTCCCTGTTGCTGTGCGCCTTTCCCAGCGGCTCAGGCACAAGGAGGCATCTTGCACGTCTGTGGGTAAAACCTCGCTTGTCTAAAGGAAGGCCCTGGACCCAGAGTGGGCCTGAGCCCGGGCCTCCGCACCAAGCCCCTCATCGCTGCCAGATGCCGGCTCTGGGATTTCTTTGCTTTACTGGGGGGCGGGGGGCAGCCCAAGGGCTTGACTTGGAGGAGCCTGCACTCCATGCTGCGTCTGCCTTCCTGCTGCTGGTCACAGTGACATTCCCTGCAGGGCACATCACTGGCCCCCAAAGGCTTCCTTCCCTTTCAAAACCCACACAGGGGAACCTGGAGTATTTCCCGACTTTGATGGGGGCAGGTGGTCGAGCGGAGGGAGGGTCCCGCACCACAGAGCATGAATGCTATTAGGGTCATAAAAAAGAAAACACAGGTGGCCCTCTGTGTCCGTGAGCTCTGCATCTGCGGATTCCACCAACCGTGGTTGAGAATACTTAGGGGAAAAAAATGCTTGCAGCTGGGTTTTCCTTGTCGTTATTGCCTAAACAATATGGCCCCGCAACTAGGACAGGGCATTTACAAGTAGTCCAGAGATGATCTGCATCCACAGGAGCATGTAGTAGGTTGTGTGCAGATACTGGCCCACGTTATATAAAGGACTTGAACGTGCAGGCCTGGCACCCATTCCCCACTGATGCTGAGGGCTGAGCATGCAGGCCATTCACTGGCCTGGGGGGAGGGAAGGAGACCAGCAGGATGGTGGGAGGGAGCTGGAGCCCAGGGCTTTCTCAGGGGGCATTCAAGGGCCTGGGCTGTCCAGGTAGGACTCACTGTCGCCTTTGTGACTTCTGTGATCACAGTCAAGTCATCAGATCCATGTGGCGAAGCAGGGAAGAAACCAGATTTGATTAATTATGAAATTCACAACGAAACCAGCTTTAATGCTTTTTTGCTCGTTGATAGCCATGCATAACATTTTGGTAAACCTTGCTGGTCTTCACCTCCTGCCCCTGCCCCCTGCATGCTCCCTCTCCACAGAGACACACCTACCTCTCTTGACTCCTTGGGATTATCCGATGCACTATGTTCTGTCTTTAAAAGCATTTATTTTATTTATTTGAAAGAGTTTCAGAGAGAGGGAGGGAGAGGCAGATCAAGAGAGACAAAGAGCTCCTCCATCCGCTGTCTCACTCCCCAAATGGCCACAACAGCCAGACCACCTGGCCAGGTTGAAGGCAGGAACCTGGAACGCCATGAGGGTCACCCACATGAGTGGCAGGGACTCGAGCACTTGGGCCACCTTCCACTACCTTCCAAGGCACCTTAGCAGGGAGCTGGATTGGAAGTGGAGCAGCTGGGACTCAAACTGGCCCTCATATGGGATGCTGGCATCACAAGCAGCAGCTTAACCCACTGTAACCTACCACCAACCCCTATATACTGTGTTTTTAAAATGTGTTTAAATTTAGAGACCTCAGTCATTTGTTCTTTACCTATGTTTTCTTTTACATAACACAATGTACCTTAGTCTTCCTTTCATATTAGTGAATACAGAATCCCATCATTATTTTTGTGGTTTTGTAGTATTTACATGATATAGCACACCTTAATTTATTTTAAAGTATCATTATAGATATTTCATTTAGTTTCAATTTATTTTATTAGTAGTACTCTATTCTTTTATATTACTGGTAATAGAATACAGATATGAGGAATAATATTTATTGACTTTTCCAAATGTCTCTTTTCTATAACTTTCTAGAAGTAGAATCAGTAAGTTCAAAGATACATATATTTCACACTGTGGCTTATATAGCTAAACTGCTTTCACAGTTTTATATCTATCTATATATATATATATAAAATTTTTTTTGATGAACTAAACTCCAACAAGGGGAAAGGTTCTGGCATAGCAGCAGGTGTATGCCTGTGTTGTGTTTCAGACTGCCCAAAGTTGCCGCCTTCTTTCCCTCTGGGAGACAGATGGAGAGCTCTCTTCCATTAGGGACATGCTCACGTGCAAGCTGCTCCACCTCCTGGGACCTCAGTGACCCTCGTGAGTAACAGCCTTGCGCTCCACCACCCTTTCCATGGCCAAGGTTACCCACTGTTTTATGACACCTGGGGGGAGATGCAGCAGCCAAACACCGTCCTGCTGCCAGCCTGCCTTACAAACTTCGATTTCCGTCCTACTCCATGTCTCTGCCTCCTTGCCCAGTGGACAGCTCAGCCTGTGCAGTCTAAAATAGCACAATGGCTGGTGCCGTGGCTTAACAGACTAATCCTCCGCCATGTGGCGCTGGCACACCGGGTTCTAGTCCCGGTCGGGGCACCGATCCTGTCCCGGTTGCTCCTCTTCCAGGCCAGCTCTCTGCTGTGGCCCGGGAAGGCAGTGGAGGATGGCCCAAGTGCTTGGGCCCTGCACCCCACGGGAGACCAGGAGAAGCACTTGGCTCCTGCCTTCGGATCAGCATGATGCGCCGGCCACAGCGGCCATTGGAGGGTGAACCAACGGCAAAGGAAGACCTTTCTCTCTGTCTCTCTCTATTACTGTCCACTCTGCCTGTCAAAAATAAAAATAAAAAAAATAAAAAAAACAGCACATTATGGCCCAGGGTGGCTTATCTCGTCCGTCCATCTTCCTACAAATATCCACATAACTCATGGCCCCATCTGTTTGTGGCCTTTGCACAAGTGTCACTTAGGGTTTTTGCGGTCACTGCATCTACAGTGGCACCCCCTCGGCCTCCGACCTCTACTCTCTACTTCCTCTTTCTTCATAGCAACTCACATCTAAAGTGTTACCTATTATCAACACTCTCTTTGTCACAGACTCCGTGAGGACAGAGTTGACACCTAGAGCAGTGCGGGCACATGGTAACCCGATGTATGTGTTGAATGGGTATGGCACAGGAGCGAGCAGGGTGGGGGCTACTCCATGAACTCACCCAGCATCGGCTGTCCTCCTGGTCTTCAGCACATGGAATGCAGATGTGAGTTCACAGCTGTGTCCTTTGGGAATGGGACACTGAGCTCAGGCTCACATCTTGGTGAACCTTATTCATCGAGGGCCAATGTGGCAATGCTGGGCAAGAGCACTAGTCACAGGGAGAGCAGTGCGACCACATCACAGGTTTCCAAAACACTTTCCTGTACACGAGTACCATGTCCAACCTGTTCATAATGCCCTTGCTTTCACCAGTCACCAAGAAACAGGGGTTACACAGGTTGACTAAAGGGCCTGTATGATCCAGAGAGATTATATACAAACAAGCCAGTGTGTCAGACATCAGGAAGCAGTGGAGACCATGGACAGCCAAAGATCTCAGGCCTGAGCCAAATAGTGCAGCTGCTTCTCTCCTGTCCACTATACCCCATGGCATGAGGAATGTATGCCTAGAGTTTTGTCCAATTTGGTGACTCCAAGACAACTCTGCAATCTGGATGCTGTATAAGATCTTCTGTTAAAAAACATGGACAACATTAAAACATTGCACCAGATCAATTGTGCAAACACAATGCAAAGTGGCTGTGTATGTACCCCGGCAGGGTGGGATCCCTGTTGGAATAAAGACTTTCCCTTGCCTTGTACCACAGTGCAGCCCTAGGCTGCGTGTTTTTTGTTTGTTTGTTTGTTTTTTATTTGAATGAATTACAGAGAGAGAGGAGAGGCAGAGAGAGAGAGAGAGAGAGAGAGAGAGAGAGAGAGATAGGTCTTCCATCTGCTGGTTCACTCCCCAATTGGCCACAACGGCCAGAACTGTGCAGATCTGAAGCCAGTAGCCAGGAGTCTCTTCCAGGTCTCCCACATGGGTGCAGGAGCCCAGGGGCTTGGGCCATCTTCCACTGCTTTCCCAGGCCATAGCAGAGAGCTGGATTGGAAGTGAAGCAGCCGGGTCTCGAACTGGCACCCATATGGGATGCCGGCGCTACAAGGCCAGGGCGTTAACCTGCTGCACCACAGCACCAGCCCCATGTTTTAAGGTGTCTCTTTCCCTAAGATAATGGCCAAAAACTTCTATTTGCATTCAGATCTCCCTGTTGGAGATTTGAAGCCAGTTACTAAGAATTTCTACTAAAGTGCTCCTTTGAAACAACTTTTTTTTTAAAAACTTTTATTTAGTAAATATAATTTCCAAAGTACAGTTTATGGATTACAATGGCTTCCCCCCCGCCCCATAACTTCCCTCCTACCCGTACCCCTCCCATCTCCCGCTCCCTCTCCCATTTCATTCACATCAAGATTCATTATCAATTATCTTTATATACAGAAGATCAATTTAGTATGTATTAAGTAAAGATTTCATCAGTTTGCACCCACACAGAACTAAAGTATAAAATACTGTTTCAGTACTAGTTATAGCATTAATTCACATTGGACAACACATTAAGGACAGAGATCCCACATGAGGAGTAAGTACACAGTTAACAATTTGACACTCTTGTTTATGGCATCAGAAATCTCCCTAGGCTCTAGTCATGAGTTTCCAAGGCTATGGAAGCCTCTTGAGTTCGCCGACTTCTATCTTATTTAGACAAGGTGATAGTCAAAGTGGAAATTCTCTCCTCCCTTCAGAGAAGGGTACCTCCTTCTTTGATGGCCTGTTCTTTCTACTGGGATCTCACTCGCAGAGATCTTTCATTTAGGTGTTTTTTTTTTTTTTTTTTTTTTTTTTTTGCCAGAGTGTCTTGGCTTTCCATGCCTAAAATACTCTCATGGCTCTTGAGCCAGATCCGAATGCCTTAAGGGCTGATTCTGAGGCCAGAGTGCTGTTTAGGACATCTGCCATTCTATGAGTCTGCTGTGTATCCCACTTCCCATGTTGGATCGTTCTCTCCCTTTTTGATTCTATCAGTTAGTATTAGCAGACACTAGTCTTGTTTGTGTGATCCCTTTGACTCTTAGACCTATTAGTGTGATCAATTGGGAACTGAAATTGATCACTTGGACTAGTGAATGGCATTGCTACATGCAATCTTGATGGGATTGTATTGGAATCCCGTGGCACGTTTCTAACTCCACCATTTGGGGCAAGTCCGATTGAGCATGTCCCAAATTGTACATCTCCTCCCTCTCTTATTCCCACTCATATTTAACAGGGATCACTTTTCAGTTAAATTTCAACACCCAACTTTTTAATTAAATTACAGCCCCAAGACCCACTGAATACCTGGTTAGCCTATAGTTCCTTTAGCAGCCTGGAGAAAAGTGTTTGTAGCCACTTGTGGGTTTACCTTCTTACTTAGTTCTAAGGACAGACAGGAACACAGGTAACCAAGATGGACTGAAATGCTGATGGGCAGAGAGCTCCGGGTGAAATGTGGCTGGCCCTGAAGACTGCAGGCCGCTGAGGCTGCAAACGGGCATGGTGTGGGGACGGCCGGTAAACCAGCATGGAAACTAGAGGGACCAGAGGTTGTGCCATTGCTTGTTGGAGCTGAGACAGGTGGGTGAGGTCTACAGGGAAGACACATCATCTCCTGCAGGGACCTAGGGAGGCGGGCACATGGCCACAGAGTAGGGATGGCACACAGCAGAGCAGCGGTGCTTCCTGCCTCAGAAGAGATGGGCGCGAACCAGTGGCCTCTGGTTCTGGCAGGTGTTTTATCTCTTCTAGGATTCTTTTCTGCAGTTGAAGTGGGTGGGGCATTTGTTAGAATTTCAAGGAGAGTGTTAAGTATGTTGAATTTTCCTTTGGCCGCAGTAATAGACATATTTGATGGTGACAGCTCTTGGCAGAGTGGTTAGAAGCCGGGGTGCAGGACTTGCTCAGACATTGAGTAGGTACTCAGTAAATACTTAACCTATGTGCACTACGCTACTCATTGCATGGCTCGTATAATACGTCTTGCGCATCATGCGGCTTGGCAGGGAGTGGAGTAAAAATGTGTCCTGTCGGCAAACTTGCCACCAGAGCACTGCTTTGTCCTCGGGGAGTTGTTACTGAGCACGGATTCCCGTGACTTGCCTGTGCTTCTAGAACTAGCTGGGCCAGGAGAAGGCAATCAGCTCCCACGTTCCCTTAGTATCTCCCACGTTCTTCCTCCTCTGTCATCTCTTCTCTCCTCCTAACTTTTTGATCAGCCTCGAAGAGCCTAGCTTACGTGGCCGCAATCTGCAGCCTCTACACTTCAGTGGCTTCCCATAGCAAAACTCTCTATAGACTGGACGACGCCCCGGGTTCAAACGTCTTCGGGTGCTCGCCCAGCCTTCGTAGCCGCTGCCGTCTGATGGTGCCTCCGCACCCCAGGCAGCGTTTCCACCCTCCCCAGGCTGCGCACGGAGCACTTGATTGTCTGCAGAGCACCGTGGAGCTGACCACGCATCATTATTGCTAGGTAAGGACTAAATGGCTTCTCTTGTTAAAAATTTCCAGGTGACGCTACCACGTGGTCACCCGGTCCTCTGAGCGCTGCGAGGGATGAAGGAGGCTGATCCCCAGCCCTCCTGTTTCCAGATGAAGAGAGCTTGCGTGGCAGAGAGGAGGGACGCGCCGCGCCAGGCTGCAGTAGGCTGCCTCCGCCAGGGGTGTATCAAGTCCTGTCGGGTAAGTCGCTTTCCCTGTGTGGCCTCGGCTCGCTCCCTGCCAAACAGGGTGCTGGTGAACGTGCGCCCTGAAGCAGCTTCCGGAGCTGGGAGTCTCTGGGTTTGGCCGATCTGCTGGCCTCTCTGCACAGATAGGACGTGTGACTCAAGGGTATAAAAGGGCACCATAGTCTCACTGTCCACAGAAAAGGAGGAAGCAAAACTGGATGAAGAGCGGATGAATGCAACTGGAAAACCATTAAACTCTGAACGGGCAGCCTCGAGGCGCGGGTTTGTGGACCTTATTCATCGCTTAATTTCCTCAAATAAAATAGCTCGGCTTGTTTGGGGCAGTTTTACTCTTTGTAGGGCCGCCTCTTGATTTTTTCCTTTCTCCCCTCTTGTAAACATTTGTGTGTCAGAAAATGCTGAGGATGGAAATATGAGGGAATTTAGATGCAGCTTGTTGAGACAGCCAGGATAGAGCCATCAGCTGTCGGTGATTTCCCCCAAAGTTGAAGGTTATAATTTTTCTACTCTTCCTAAGAAATAATGGTCTCTTGGAATGTGCACGTAAATTAGTCATAGTGTGTCCTGAGAATTGGTCTCTGTAATACATCCTGGCCTCTGAAAAAGAGCTGCCGTTGTATAATGGATTTTAGAAGTCTCCAAAGCTGGTTCAACTAACATATTTGTTAGTCTAATAAATGATATTGCTCTTGTCAAGATTTTCCATATAGCACAATTTAATAGAGGAATCAATAGTTTCTCAGACATGACAAAAGGGCCTGGGTGTGCTTTGATGGGAGACACAAAGTCTCTTGTTGTTCTAATAAAGCCCAAATGGAAAAAAAAAAGTTTTTTTCCCCTTTCAAGTGTATTTTTATGAAGGTAAAATATACATACCACTTTCTGTAGGAAAATATTTGTTTATCAATATTTTCTCCTACAGTGTCTTTTTTACTCTGTTATTACACATGAATATGCATTTTGTTTTCATCTTACTCCTTCCTCTTATTTGATGAGCTGTCACTAGGACAAACCTCTTCAGGGAACATCTCAAGTCTTGAGGTATTTTGATCCATTGGATCCATGGACTATTTCTTTACAAATCTGTTTAGAAAGGTTGTGGGCGAACCTTGGCATCTACCCACATTTCTTCTCATCAAAACTTCTCGAAGGCCGTGGAAGAGGAGTTGCACAGCGCCAGGCTATGTCATTCAGCAGCCGCAGCAGTAACCGGCAGAGAGAGGGGGCGGTTAAGGCGGTGTGCACGCCCTGACCCTTGCCGCCATATTGATACCTTTGCCGACTTAAGTTAATGGGTTAAAGAAATCTCTTTTGGACATGTTGAAGCTATGTGGAAAGATTTTTGCACTGGTACTGAGACTATTAGAACATCTGTGTGTCTTTTCCTCAGCCAAGACATTGAGTTTTTGCCATGGAATGTGCTATTTGGAGGGCGTCTGACTTTCACGAATATGGGTTCTGCCTACTGGCAGAAGTAATTTGCTGACCTTGTCTCTTAGCAGCTATCCCCAAATAACACGATCTGCAAACATGAAGCCAAGAATGGGCCTGAAAATGACTGGCAGGGGCAAATCTTACCAACTGGAGGAGAGCTTGCCCTTTGCAAAGGTTAACTGTAACAGCTGAGGTTATTGGCTGTGGCTGTCTTTTACAACGGAAATGGTCTCCGATGTTTTCAGAGAAGCCAAATGAGTACCCCAGTGGGTTAGGGGACCTACAATTGACCGTAGAGATGAGTTGTGCTGCAACAGTGGTTCTCAACTAGATTATATGTTAGAATGCTTGTGAGGGGAGATGCTTTGCAAGATCCCTGATGTCTTGGTCCTGTCCCTTGAGATTCCTGACTCACTTGTTTTTGGGTGGGACCTGGGCAATTGACTCCCTGACTCTTCCTCCTCTTCGGGTCTCAGAGCCACAAGCACCTGCCTAGAGCAGTGCTACCGAAAGTGTACCGCCTTGCCAGCTGCAGCATCACGTTGACATTTGTTAGAAACACGCCCGGGGGTGGAGCCCAGAGATCGGGAATTTGAGGCTTTCCATAAGTTTCTGAAGGCTTAGCCATGATTCTCCATTGTTAGCACCTGGAGGGCTTTGTAAAACACAGATGGCTGGGTACCACCCCCAGACCTGCTGATCCCATTGTCGCGGGATGGGATCTGAGCACTTGCATTTCTATCAGCTTCTCTGGACAGAGATGTTGCTGGTCTATAGTGTGCATTTTGCGTGTCACTAGTCTCATGTTGGCTTGGAGACACGAGCTTTTTTTCTAATTTGCAAAGGTAGCTGTTTTAAGACGCTAGGATCTCAGCTGTGTTATAGATGAACTTATAGAACTAATTACTTTGGCCAGAACCTTTTTTTTTTTCCTTAAGCTTTTTCCAGCAGGGATACAAAGCATAGATGAAAACTCCAAATATCCAGCTTTATTGCAGATGATAACTATTTGACCATTTGACTAAGACAATTTGCCAGTTTTATTAGGGTGAAATGAATTGGCTTGAAAGATTTTTTTCCTTTGCTGTATTGATTGGTTGTTGGAATGAATTAGGCAAATTGATGGCAGGTTTTGATGGTCAGACACACTTCACTAGAACCTGTTATTTCCTTAGAGGTAGGAGTGGAATAGAAGCTAACATCATCAGGAAAAGGTAATATAGCTCTTTCTGTCCCACAGATAGACTAGATAACATATGAGGCTGTGGTTCTCCATAGGTATTTGGGGTGGTGGGAGGGAGAGGATGGAGGGTCCTCTCTAGATGACTGCTACAAAACCTGAGAGCCATTGATTGGAAGCAGGGTTCACAAATTCAAATATCTCCAAGAGCTGGGAGGGAGGGGCCGGGTGGGGCAGGCAGTGAGGGTCTGCAGTCCTTGGCCTGTGTTTGGGGAGCAGCTCTGCCCCACTCCAGCTGACACTGGCTATGTGAGAACACTGTGCAATGTGGTGAGAGTTTGTGGTTTTAAAAGAGAAGCCAGGATTCCCACTTTCCTTAGAAATTTCTTGCTTTTTGAATGTTGGCATCGCATTTTCAGGAAATGTAAAAGCCTTACAGCAGCCTAACGAGACACCTGTGGCAACCTGGGCCTGCAGGGTGCCTTCTCTAGGCCGAAGACTCTACAAAGAATCATTTAAACTGAATCCTACTCAAAGCAACCTAAGAAATACACCCAGTCTCCTGACTGGCTTTCCAGCATTGTGACTCCCAGGGATATACAGACAGCAGGGAAAATATCATTAAAAATTTTATAAAAAGTTGTGCGGAAGTTTTTAAAAGGATAATTTAAATATCTCAGCTTATCCAGCTTATATGTGTCCAGATTTTAATATAATCATTGTCATTGATATAGTATGTTTCTTTGGAAATGGAACTTTGGATGAATTTCAGTTGTTAATGCATGGAATTAGCAAGATAGGAGTTGGAAAAATCTCCAATTCTGTGGAAGAGCGACCACAAAAGAACACTGAGGGGCTGGCACTGTGGCATAGTGGATAAAGCTTCCACCTTCAGTGCCGGCATCCCATATGGGTGCTGGTTCGAGTCCTGGCTGTTGCACTTCCAATCCAGTTCTTTACCATGGCTTGGAAAAGCAGTAGAAGATGGCCCAAGGCCTTGGGTCCCTGTACCCTCATGGGAGACCCAGAAGAGGCTCCTGGCTCTTGGCTTCAGATAGGCCCAGCTCCTGCTGTTACAGCCATTTGGGGCATGAACCAGCAGGTGGAAGACCTCTCTCTCTTTCTCTTTCTCTCTCTGCCTCTGCCTCTCTGTAACTCTGCCTTTCAAATAAATAAAAAGTAAATATTAAAAAAAGGAACATTGAAACGAAAAACTTGAAAGCTCAGTGGTGTACCCTGCAATTATTGCATCTTGGTCACACAGGCCCGACTGTGTTTTCCTGCACATTGAATTATTGTAGCATTAAGTTCCTGTATCATTTAGGAAATAGATGGCTGAGGAGTGACTGCAAAGAGAATCTTAAAAAACAGGCATCACATTCCTTGTTATTCTGTTTATCTGTCTTCCCAAGGACAGGAGAGTTGCTTTCTATCTGCTTAAATCTTGGACTGGCACATCCAGCTCTGAGGTGCTCAAGGTTTGGGGGTCTTGCTCCAAGGCCTGACATTGCACTTGACCTTCGTGCCCACTCCCATCTTATGGTACAAGTTTCTTCTGCTCTCTGCCGCCTTTGTTGATAGCCTTGTCATCTGTAGCAGCCGGCAGTGTGGAGTGGCCTTGCAGGGCAGAGCCTGTGGTTGGCGTCCTGGTGACCACATCTCATGCTCATTATGTATTGAATTTCAGTTTTTGAGGTCTCTGAAGGTAGAATTTGGTTCACATTGGCAGGTCGGCAGAGGGAACCTTTCCAGGGATGGAATCCAAGGTTGTCACTGTTGCTCTTGGAACATAAATACAGAGTAGCGGCCAGTGGGATTTCCCTATGGCCCACAGTGGCTTTTGGGAGATAGGAATCATCTTAGATATTCACATCTGGCTAATAAGAAAGCAGTATTCTGTTTCACTCTTAGGATTTCTCCTTCTGTGTCTTCTGTCTTAGGGCCCCTGTGGAGATGATGGAATTTGTATGTTCTTGGATCTCCAAGCCCAGTGCCATCCAATTTCTGCTTAACCACGAATAAAGCTTCTACAAACTCAGACTGGAGAAATCTAAGATTGGGAAGGTATGCAGGCATGTTGCAGTTTGGAGAACAAACACATTTTTGCCTGATGTAATTTCATACTTTGGAAAGTCTCTGTGAAAGAGATAGGAATGGGCCCACGTTTAATTGGACAATTTTAAAAAGAAGAGAAATATTATGGAAACTGAAAAGACAATTTGGATCCTGACTTGAGTCTTGGTATGAGTTTGGAATGTTCTAATCTGTTCAGCACAGGCCAGAAATAGTTTCTTAAGGAGAAAGATGTAGGTGCCTAAAAACTAACCTTGGCCTCCGTTCGCCACCTCTGCCTTTGGTGCTTAGGGAGGTCCATTTGTGATGGCTATTTCACAGGTGTGGCTGTCGAAGGAAATGGATGCAGATTCTAAGCCTGCTTCACGTGGTGTTGCCACGTGCCACAGTTCCTGTTCCAGCATTGCCAGCTACAGAATTATCCATCTTTTCCCAACCACATGACTTGAGCTAGTTCTAACTTCTCTGGTTACCAATTTCTTTATAAAACTGAAGTGATAATATTTGCCCTGCTGCCTCATGAAGGTTAGGCAACCAAATGAGCTAATATATCTATAAGTGCTTTTCAGGGTCTGGCATAGTGGCACCGTGGGTTAAACTGCTGCTTGTGACACTGGCATCCCATATCAGAGCACTGGTTTGAGTCCTGGTTGCTCTGCTTTCAATTCGGCTTCCTGCTAATATGCTTGGGAAAGCTTAAGATGATGGCCCAAGTGCTGGGGCCCTGGCACTCATGTAGGAGACCCAAATGTGTTTCCTGACTTCTGTTTGAACCTGGTGCATCCTTGGCTGGAGTGGCCATCTGGACAGTGAACCAGTGGATGGAAAATTTGTCTCTCTCATTCTGCCTTTCAAATAAGGAAGTCATTTTAAAAAACTGAAAGTGCTTTTCAAATTGCTATATGGTAGAGAGAAGGAGGTGTTTGTAAGTATGACTTTCTAGTCTAAATCACAAGGGTGTCCACGGTGTCAAAGGTCCACAGGAAAGGCGCTAGGAGCTTTGGTTGTAAGACATGGGCATATGTCTTTGCCTTCTCAGCTTCTCGGCTCAATGCTTTCTGCGTCTTTGTTTTCCTCATCTATAAAACAGCTACAGCAGCTACCTCACAGAGCAATTGTGAGGATCAAATGAAACATATACAAGAGGATTTCAGAAATTTCATGCAAAATGCCATTAAAAGATAAATTTATGTTGGTGCAAGAGCTTTGAGATCTAAATGTACAATAGTCTTCAAAAACTCATGGAAAAAGCCCTGCCCCACGCTGCCAGTCCCATGCCTGAGCCCTGCTCCAAGCCCACCCCATCCTCCCACCCCCCACCTTTGCCCGTGTGCACCACTGTGTGCAGCAGCACCGCCAGAATGTCTGACAAACTGCCCTACAAAGTGGCAGACGGTGGCCTGGCTGCGTGGGGACGCAAGGCTCTGCACATCGCCGAGAACGAGATGCCAGGCCTGACGCACAGGTGGGATATGTGCTGGACCTCCACCCCGCTGAAGGTCGCCTGTGTTGCCGGCCACCTGCACATGACCATGGACACTGCCGCTCTCATTGAGACCTTTGTTGTCCTGGGTGCTGAGATGCAGTGGTACAGCTGCAATATCTTTTCTACCCAGGATTCCAGTGTACCCAGGAAGGATGGGACAGACAGGAGTAACTGGTGCACTGCACAGGTGCTTGACTTCCAGCCCAGGCCCCTCAACATGACCCTGGATGGTGACAGTGACCTCACTGACCTCGTCCACACCAAGTACCCACAGCTCCTGTTGGGCCTCAGGGGCATCTCTGAGGTGACCATGACCAGGGTCCACAACCTCTGCACAATGATGGCCAGAGGGGTCCTGCAGGTGCCTGCCACCAATGCCAGTGACTCTGTCACCAAGAGCAAGTTTGACAACCTCTATGGCTCCTGGGAGTCCTTCATAGATGGCATCAAACAGGCTGCAAATATGATGACTGCAGGCAAGGTGGCAGTGGTAGTGGGCTAGCAGGCTACGGTGACGTGGGCAAGGACTGAGGGGTTCTGGGGTCCTGTGTCATTGTCACCTAGATTGACCCCATCGATGCACTGCAGGCTGCCATGGAGGTCTAGGAGGTGACCACCGTGGATGGAGCCTGTAGGGGGCCAACATCTTGGCACTAGCAGGGGCTGTGTGGATATCCTCCAAGGGCGGCACTTGGAGCAGATGAAGGGTGGCACACGGCGTGTGGCATCGGACACTTGGACGTGGAGACTGACGTAAGTGGCTCATAGTCCATAGTGAGAATGTTGTGGACTGCGATTGGCTGCAGAATGGGCGCCGCCACCTCCTACTTGCCCAGGGCTGGCTGATCAGCCTGGGCTGGGCCATGGGCTGACCCACTTCCCCATGAGCAACTCCTTCACGGACCAGGTGCTGGCATGGAGCTGGGGTCCCACCCTAGTGACTATGCTGTTGGTGTTCACTTCCTGCCCAAGAAGCTGGAGGAAGCAGTGGCTGAAGCCCACCTGGGCAAGGTGAGTGTGTAGCTGACCAAGCTGACTGAGAAGCAGGCCCGGTACCCAGGCGTGTCCCATGATGGCCTTTTCAAGCCTGATCACTATGGCTACTGAGAGCCAACCCTACCCTTGGCCTTCCAATGCCTCGGCCCTACCTCTCCTTCCCAAGAGCAAGTGGCACCACCTTTGCAGTTGCTTTGTCAGCGATGTCTCCTTTTGACTCCCTGGGGCCTGTCACTCAGCCTTTGCCCTTGGCATTCCTCGCATTCCAGGTGTGGCACAGGAAATTGAGAGGCCCCTCTCCAAGCCCTGGTCCTAATGGAGGTGCCGGGAGACATCCATAGGGAACCACGAACCCAGGGAGCCCAGGGGTCTGAGAACTGCTGAGTCAGTCCTGCTTTAGGTAGGAAGTTGTAGCGGTGCCATGCACTGCACCAGCTAGGCCTTCACTTGGCCCAGAGTGTTAGAGCCAGGAGCTCGGTTTACAGGTTCGCTCATTCCCAGCCCCCCATGGAAGAGGAGGCGCGCCATCAGAGGGCAAGGAGGACCTGTTGACGCTTGAACGTTTCTGAGAGCTTGGTTGAGGCCTGGGCCTTCTCGTAACCCTCAGAACGCTGACCAAGTTAGTCCTTGTTAGGCTTTTGTAGTCCTCATTTTACAGGGGTTAAACTAACCCCTCTAAGAGACAACCAGAGGTTGAGAGGGGCCAGAAAAACCTGAGAGCAGGCCTAGATCTGCCATCACTTTGTGAGAGGATGGTTTCTATCACAACCCTGGGTCCAAAAGATGTTATCTTGGCTCATAGTGTTTGTTTATATAATGTGTAGTGTGTTAGAAGAAAGCAGGGAGGTGGGTACATAAAATCTTGGTGCCTAAAAAAATTTCATGGAAAATGTGTATTGTGGGAAAAAAAACTGCATAGATTTCAATTTTTATACCATTTTCTGTGAACTTTTGGAAGCAACTTTGTAATGAAAGTACTTACACAGCTAGGTTCACACTGCAAGCTTAATAAATGTTGCATATACTCGCTGAGCCGTGCAGCGATAACAATATTCCAAAAGCATGTGCAATATATGAAAGGGCATCTGAGCCACTGTGAACCACATTTTGGCCCAGCCCAGTTCATCTAATAAGTCTACACAAGACAGAGTTCAATGCCTACTGTTGAGGAGGAGGCTGGTGAACTGAACCCTCCCCCAACCCAGCCCCATCCCATTTAAATACTGCAACTACCTTAAATAACACATCTCAGTGTTTTTCTTTCTGGAAAAAACATTACTCCTCTGAATGTCTTCTTGTATAATGCAAACACTTAGGGTACAAAGCACGTAATTCACCATTCACTCTTCTTCAGTTGGTTTGAGCTTCAGTTAGAGGAGCATGCTAGGGACACAGATTCCAAGGCCAGTGAGTCGGAGGACTACTCAGTGTAATCAAAATCATCTCTACATTGCCAATAACTTCGACTACACACGAGTTTGTGTATATATACTATCCAACAAGTTTTTCCCCAATGGTGGGATAAATTACTGCTTTTGGGTGCAGTATATATTTAAGTTGTGTTTAGGGTTCACATCAAATGGAAACACATTTATTTTCCTTCTTGAGGGTAAGTAGTTGAATTTGTTCAGTGTAAACCTGTGTTGATGCTGCTGTACTGTACTGGGTTGAGCTCTCCCATAGAGGGTCCCAGAGCTTCGGGTTGCCAAACGGAAACAGGGTGGAGGAATTGGATTTGCATCCTGGGCCATTGACTAGAGAGGGCTGGTGCCTTCATTTGGGCTGCCATAACAAAATGCCATACTCCAGGGCTGGGGTTGTGGTGTATGGGGTAAAAGCCACCTCCTGTGATGCCAGCATCCCAAATGGGTGCAGGTCCATGCCCCAGCTGCTTCACTTCTGCCCAGCTCCCTGCTAATGGTCTGGAAAAAGCAGCAGAAGATGGCCAAAGTCCTTGGGCCCCTGCTACTCATGTGGGAGACCAGGAAGAAGCTCTTGGCTTTAGCCTGGCCCAGTCCTGGCTGCTGCAGCCATCTGGGGAGTGAACCAATGGATGGAAGATCTATCCATCTCTCTCTGTAACTTTTTCAAATAAATAAATAAATCTTTTTTTTTAAAGTACCATATTCTGGGTGGCTGACAGTTAACAAGTACTTATGTCTCATTGTTCTAGAGGCTGGGCAACCCAAGATTAAAGCACTCGCAGATCCGGTGTTTGGCAAGTCCTGGAGGAAGGGGCTAGCTAGCACACTCTGGTATTTTTTTACAGGCATGAATCCCATTGAAGAGGGTTTGGCCCTTATGAGCTAATCACCTCCCAAAAACCTCACCTAGCACCATCACTTCAAGGATGAGAATGTCAACAGGTAGATTTTGAGGTAGACACAAATTTTCAGACCGTGGCAGTGGGGAGCAGTGGGTGGTGGGACCCTCTGGGAAGCCAGAAAGCAGGCAAGAACCCCAGGGAAAAGGAGGCTGGGCAAAAGGCAAGATGTTTCTAAAGCCCTATGCCTAGTAAATATTAGCTACTCAACAAATAATTTTGAATTAAATAAGTTAACTTGCTTTTCACAAAGTTTGTTCCAATGTATAGCCACATCAATGGATTCAAAAAGTCTGTTTTACAGTGACCTGCATTAAACATTCACTGTGGTGTAAATATTTATCTCCTTCCCCAAATTCATACATTGAGGGGCTGGCACTGTGGCATAGTGGGCTAAGCCTCCGCCTGCAGCACTAGCATCCCATATGGGTGCTGGTTCATATCCCAGCCGCTGCTCTTCCCATCCAGCTCCCTGCTATGGCCTGGGAAGGCAGCAGAAGATGGCCCAAGTCCTTGGGCCTCTGCACCTACATGGGACACCTGGAAGAAGCTCCTGGCTCCTAGCTTTGGATTGTCTTAGCTTGTCTCGGCTCTAATTGTTGTGGCCATTTGGGGAGTGAACCAGCGCATGAAAGACCTCTCTCTGTCTTTCTTCTCTCTGTCTGTAACTCTACCTCTCAATTCAATCAATCAATACATATTTAGAAAAATTCATGTGTTGCAATCTTCACCCCAGTGTGATGGTACTGACAGGTGAAGCCTTCGGGAGGAGAGATCATGAGGGCAGGGCCCTTACTGAAAAGACTCAGGGAGCAAGTTTCCTCCCTCCCTCATGTGAGGGCACAGCAAGATGGAGCCACCCATGAACCAAGAAATAGACCCTCTCTTGAATTTACCTGCACCTTGGTTTTGGACTTCCAAGTCTTTAGTAAGAAATGAATTTTGTTGCTTATAAGCTACCCCTTGTATTGTATGTTGTTATAGCAACCCTGACAGACTAAAACTAGTTTTTTTTTTAAAGCCTTGTGCCAATCTGATAGGATAACATTATTTCATTTCTTTTAATATGAATTAAAAAGTTCCAATCTCTTCATTTTCTAGAGTAGAAAGACAAGGAAAACTCTTTGACTGCTTTGATCCTTGTGCTGACTTCCACTACCTCAACCCATTCTACTGCTTTCCATGCCAACTGCTGCCCTAAGTGGGCTTTGTTTGATGTGGACTGTCCCCTCAAAGGACTTGTCACTTTGGCCTGGTCTGGTCCAATTCGGACATGCCCTATTCTTAAAAGGCTGCCACCACCTGCCTTACACAAGCCTTCTGTCAAGGATGCTTGGATTCCCTACGCCACTGTTGTCTTCTGACCTTCTCTGCTCAGGCTCAACTTTCACCCATCCTAGAGTTATAGCTCATGTCTTGCTTCCTTCTAGGAATGACGTCTTCCCCAGTGAATATATCCACACATTGACCAAACCAACCATTTAGCGAGATTAAATGTCAAGCAGATGGCACAAGACAATAAGCAGCATCTTTTGCAGCAAAGGGTTTATGCGTGTGGTAGGTCAATGACAAGGGTTGTCTTTGGAGTCGGTGGGAATTTCATTAGCACAGCCTGGCTTCTGAGGTGCAAACCACAAACCCAGGGTCCAATTCAAAAACGCAGCATTTCTGGGATGTAATAGCTCTGAATTCCAGTCTTCCCTCTCCTCCTGGGGCACACAGTGGCATCTTGGCATCTCTGCATTGCGTGGTGACCTTCAGGGGAAGGGTCTCCTGGATTACATCCCCTTAAGGCCCTGCCAGGTGACTAAAGAACTAATTTGAAGGAAGTTAAAGAGAAGATAAAAATGACACCACCAGAGGAGAGCCCATTACTCAACTCAAGTTGCTCTGCTCTGAAGAATTAGAAGCCATGATCTATGATTTGAGTATAACTCGGGGAACAATTTTGGTCTAACAGCTTCAGATATATTTACAACAGTCTTCCCTTCATTTCAACCCTGTGAGTTTTAGTCTATAAACTCCCTTCTTTATGTCTAAAGAAATTCTGCCTAAATTCCTTGAGGGTCTGACCCTTCCTGAGCCTTAGTTTATGTTCTTTTGTTCTTGTACTTGACATTATCTCAAATCGTCTTGTAAAAGCTTGCTTCTGCTCCCTCCAGAATTTTATATCCCTCGGTGAGGCATTTTCCTCCTCTACTTCAGAAAACTAGCTGCATTGCTTTGATAACTTCCTTCTTTTATTAATATAGATAAAATTTCAAGTTCCTTAAATGATACAGGCAACCTTTTCTGGCACTGCTGTGTACGAGTAACCTAAGACAAGGTTATTTGAACGAAGTTAACATTCGACAAATCTGGGTTAGGCCAGGAATAGCCTTAGAGAGGACTGCAGAGAGGGAAGCTGATATCCTGGCCTCAGGGAAACATAGGGAGTCTAATGTGGCCAGTGGAATGAGCAACAACACAGTACTATTGTTCTTCCATAGGATTTGTGCACGAATGTGCTTTGATTCCAAGTACTTCTCGCTTCTTCACCCATTCAATACATGCTCACAACTTAAGTTGAAGATGAGTATCATTCTCGCTCAAAGTCAGTGTTCAGAGTTTTCTGACATACCATTTATTCCTCTAAGAAGTATTTCCGAGGGTCTGTGTGACACTAGGCAGGGTGCTGAGAGCAGGGCTTACAGAAACACCTAACTGTAGTTCTTGCCCTACAGAAGGTCGCTGTTTGGGGGAGACAGACCAACACCAGGCAATCAGAGGGCACTGTGATACATGCGCTGATTTGGAAAACTGTGTCAGGTATGTGACTTGGACATCGTTCTGGGTCAGAGTTAAGAGAGAAGTCTTGTCTTTTAACAGGGAAGATGGATAAGGAGTAAGACAGGAAGACTTCCTGGAAGAAATGATACTTCAACAACAGCAGGCTGCAGGGTCGGTTTGCAGGGAGGTGAGCTGTGAAGTGGCAAAGAAGGGGAGCATGAATGGATCAGTTTCCTGTTGCCTTTGTAACAGAGAACCCCACAATTAGTGGCTTAAAACAATACAAATCTATAAGGGAACTCCAGGAAGTTTGTGGAAAATAGGAGATAAAGTTTATTTTGATGCAAGTTTTTTGAAATCCATGCATAGCTTTTCATAAAACACAATTTTTTTCCCCAGGTACTTTCGGACGTTCTCCATTTTGCATGAATTTCAATGGTTTTTGCCCCAAAATAAACTCTTTCAACTTCACTCTTTACAAACTGAAGTATCCTCATATTATCTTCCACTTCTGGAGGCCGGAAGTCAGCAGGCGGCTCCCTCACTGGGTTGGACTGAGAATACTGGCAGGACTGTGTTCCTGTTAGAAGCTGAAGCCATGCTGTTTCCTTATGCTTTTCATCTTCTAGAGTGTGGTGGAATGAGAAGGCTATGCCAAGATGGCTGCTGGCAAGCCAGCGCTGGTGAACTCAGGAATGGCTTTGAAACCTACATGACAATGGAGCCTGACTGGTAACAGGCTGTGACTGGATGGCTTTGGATACTGCCTGGCAACAGGCTGTGATTGGTTAGGGCATAGACCGCCCCTTGACCAGATTGGCTGCCTTGGCTATTTAAGCTGCTGTACCTACTGAAATAAAGGAGTCTGTGGGCTGCTCACCTCTGGTCTGCTTTCACCCGACTCCCAGAGTCTGGGGGTCAGTGTGGTGACTCTGTGCCTCTGGCCCCCACCACACTCCTCCTCTGAGAACGAATCCACAGCAACACGAGAGGCTCCCTGCATCCTTCAGCTTGTGCTTCCTCCATCCATCTTCAAAGCCAGAAATTGCACAACGCTGGCCTCTGCTACCATCACCACGTTCCCAACTCTGGTGCTCCTGTCTCCCTCTCTCACTTGTAAGGACGCGGGTGATAACCCAGTAGAAGTACTCCATCCTGAAATCTTCAACTGCATCTACAAAATCCCTCTTACCGTGTAAAGGAGATCACAAGTTCTGGGGGTTAGGATGTAGACATTGTGTGTGTGTGTGTGTGTAGGGAGGTGTCGGCAAGGAGAGGGACATCATTCTGTCTACCACAGTGAGGCACAGGGTGATTCCAGGGCAGGGGAGGGGGCCCTCTCGGAAGCTATTTGAATATTCTTTGTGCAGTGGGACTACTCAAATCTGAAACATTTTACCTTCTTAAACATGAATCTGAGTCTTGTGTTAAACCTGGGAAACATTCTTTGTGGCCCCATCCAAGTTAGAAAAAAAAAAAAAAGCCATCATCTGACAGCTCTTTTTAGTAAAGAAAACTGCAAATGAGGGCCCTGAGAGTTCCGATAATGAAGCAGCAGGAAATTGTGCCTTAAGACACAGTGCGGTCGGTCGCAGAGCTGGCTGGCTCCGGAAGCCCTGAGTCGCCTTCAGAGGCGAGCCCGCTGCAGGCCTGGGTCTCTTTCCTAAGAACTGGCCTATCCCAGTCGCTTCTCTCTCTGCTGTTCTGCACGTTTGCAGTTGAGGGTAATCCCTGGGGGCTGTGCCTTTTCGCTCCCTTCCCTGTCACTGAGTCCCAGCTGGGGAGCCTTGGGCCACCCCCGAACCCGCCCTGACCGCCCCAGTTGGCGCTGGCGCAGTCAGCCTCGGATGTCTCGGGCAGTGGCAGTAACCAGAGCCGTCTGGGGCCTGCTGAGCTCGCCGCGGTGGCCGAGGCTGTGTGGAAAGAGCTGTGCACACGTGCCCTGATGTGATGGGATGAGGATAAGGACGTCGCGGTCCTCGGTGGCTCCATATGAAGGCGTAGTGCTGTAGTGGCAGGAAGGGTATAATTTTCTTGTTTTGAGAATTATATTTATTGAGAGGTGATGAGGCTTTGATAGAAATAGATTGGCAAACTGGCTTCAGTGTTCCTTCAGTGTTTTACTTGTGTGTATTTTAACATCCGTTATGAAATATTTAAATTCATGTCACAATTCAAAACTGCCAAAAAAAAAAAAAAAAAAAAAAAGAAAGAAAGAAATCCTAAACAAGTTAGAAGACATTTCCGGCTTCATGGATTCTTGGTGGTGGTTTTTTTTTTGTTTGTTTGTTTTGTTTTTTTTTTTTTTTGACAGGCAGAGTGGATAGTGAGAGAGAGAGAGAGAGAGAGAGAGAGAGAAAGGTCTTTCTTTGCCGTTGGTTCACCCTCCAATGGCTGCTGCGGCCAGCGCACCGCGCTGATCTGAAGGCAGGAGCCAGGTGCTTCTCCTGGTCTCCCATGGGGTGCAGGGCCCAAGCATTTGGGCCATCCTCCACTGCCTTCCCGGGTCACAGCAGAGAGCTGGCCTGGAAGAGGGGCAACCGGGACAGAATCTGGCGCCCCGACCAGGACTAGAACCCAGTGTGCCGTGCCGCAAGGCGGAGGATTAGTCTGTTGAGCCATGGTGCCAGCCGGTGGTGGGTTTTAAGACGAATACAATGATGCTCCACCAGTCCCGGGTGTTTCCCATAGCCCGCGGTGGGGTTCTCAGCAGCCTTTCCCACATTTAACTGATTCACTCACAGTAGGTTCCCTGCTGGGGGACTTCAGCCATCTGCAGGAGCAGTGGGATGGTGCTTTGCTTTGCTTTGCTTTTTAGAACTTTGGCTTTGCCAGTGTCCTCTCTTTCGTACTAGCTTTCCACATCTGCTCCTACACTGGCTTGGCTTAGAGGCCTATCCCCTTTGTCTAGGTTCTAATTGGACTGCAGGAGTCAGTGGGACAGGCAAACCAGGAACTCTGCAGTTGGCCGGGGCGAGGCTCTCGTTAGTTTGTGTGCTAACATGATCAGTCACAAGGCTACTGTTTGCTCAGCACCACCTCTGCTCACTGCACTGGGCTGCCTTGTGTCACTCAGGCACTCAATAGAACCGTTCTGTCCTGTGAAGATGGACAGACAGGAAGTAGAGGCTCACTAAGTCCTCGCTGCTGTGGGCAGAGGCCCCAGGAACCAGGCCGGTGTATCGAGCTTTGAATCTGGGGATTTCTAAGTATACTTTCCAGAGTGGGTGGGGAGGGCTGAATGAGTGCACCATGGGGGGTGGCCACAGGCACCCCCTCCGACACCTGCGTTAGGAAACCCCCTACTGTCATTTGTTTGATAACTAAGAATTTATTAGGGCAAAGGCTTGAAGCTAAAAAGGAGTCCAGAAACTGTCCCATTTTTCCTCCACTCTGCCCTTCTAAGTTGTTCAACCTCCTGGAGACTCTTTCTCTGCTGTAAACTAGGGATGATAATCGTACAAACCTTACAGAATTGTGGGAAGAATTAAAGCAAAGCAAGCCATCTGGAATAGGATAGGCGCTCCCACACAAATGAGTTTGTTTTCCCTTGGCATACAAATGTAGTATGTCTAAGGTACGGCTTAACTGTGCCCTAAACACAATGAGCCATTTATTTTGCTATTTCCAAATTATTTCCAATAACGGCCAATTAATTCACTTAAAGATTTGTTTAGAAACCATTGTGTGCCTAGAACTGTGTTGGCTTGGTGGCAAGGGCAGCCCGATGGCTAGGTTGCCTGGCCATTCAATATGGCGGCAGTTCCCAGCCCCACCCTGTGGAGAGCCTGGGTTCTGAACAGCTGCTTTAGGGGGAGGAGGTGGTTCTTGCTTTGGCTCCCTTTTCAACAATTTTCACTAAGAGTAAAAGCCATCAAGAGAGACACCTCTCCATTTTTGTGAATTTGTGTCCTGGGGAGTGGTAATTATAGAGAAACTCGGGATAGGTTTGGATGAAGGAGGGGACCCCTGGGCAGGTAGGTGTGGCTCTAACGGCAGAATTTATTTCCTTCCCAGCTCAACTGGGGCGGCTGTGTGACAGTGTGAGTGGCTGCATGGACACAGTACATTCTAGGGCTCCTGGGCCTCCAGTCCTAGCCTTTCGAGCCTGTTCTCTGAGGTTGGTGGCGGAAGGGTTGCTGTCGAGGAGTGGGAGAGGCAGGCCAACGTACTCTGGCAATAGGACAACCAGATACAAGATGGCGGAAGGGGAATGGGGCAGAAGAAGCAGCAGTGAGCCAGGGATCTGGGGTGACACGCTGCAGCTCCCAGTCTTGAGTTTGGGGGGTTAGGACAAAAACACCGATTTCAAATAATGACTCGTAATGCTAGGAATAGACACCATTGAAGAAGAGCCTGAGGGTTTTCTTAATTTGGTAATAGTGAGGGGTTATCCTAGCTCAGGGCCTGCTGAAATGAAGTTGTTGACCAAGCAAACGGAGTCAATAAGATATGAAGGCAAGAAGCTGGAGGGTTCAGTCTCCTCCAGGCAGCTGGGCTGATGAAGAAGATGCTGAGACTTTCGCAAGGGACTAGCAGTGAAATGAATAATGAACATACTTAGAGTCCTAACGAAATGAGTAGTGACCATCAAGAATGTTGGTCCTTACTGTATGTGCCAGCTGCCTTTTTGCAAATGACCTCAATCCTCATAAAGTCCTTATGTACAGATGAGAAAACTGAGGCCCGGACATGTTAGGGTGCTTGCCTAAGGTCAGTGTGTAGGGCACTGTGAGTGATGAGGCCAGAGTCCAAACTGAGGGCCTGACCCCCACAACCCATGCTCTCAATCACTTGCTTCTGTCTGCACAATGATCTGGATACTTAGGAAAAATCCCATTAGAAGCTAAAGCTGGAGCTATGGGTTTTCACTGAGGTCAGATCTCCTGGATTGGTGAACCCAAGTTGGTATGCCTGGGTATGTGCTTTTCCCCTAAGCAGTAGGAGAACATAGCATTGGCCCCTTTCCAGAGAAAACAGTGACACCAAAATAGAGAAGAATGCTGAGAGTTGGAGGTCCTCCCTGGATACTGGCCTCGCACCGTGGGTGGGTGTCTGGGCTCCCTGCCCTGCCACAGCGCAGAGGCCGGTTTGCACTCTCAGGGCCGCCAGCCGGCTCCCTCTGGCTGGATCTCCCAGGGAGCACACTGTCATGGCCTCAGCTGTCTGTCCTCGTGGGAACTCTGGCTGGGAGGGCTCATCCCCTGCTAAGCAGTTCATTTGCCAGTCTTGGCTCAGTGCATATTTACTGGAAGATGAAGCCTGTTAAAACAGAAAAATGGTCACCACACAGGAACATTTTTCTTGTGGTGCCATTATCCATGACTTCTACCGAAGGAAAAGAGAGGCAAAATCCTTATATACCAGGCAAACGATTTTGCAATTTTCTGGTGACATTGATTATAGCTTATCTAACTTCATAACAGATCCATCTTCTCCATAAGATAAAATGGAGCTTGAACATCGGAGGAGTTGCTGGAGGCTGGGGAAGGGACCATCACTCTTATTTTCAGATAAGATTTTGTATTATGATAAGTCGCATTGCTCGGAGAACTTAGACTAACTAAGCAGAGGTTGCCTCTGTGAAGATCAATATTGTCATTGGGCCTGAGAAGCAAAGATATATATTTGTTATTTTTCCTCCTGTTTACATCTAACAATAAAGGACAAGGAATTCAGAAATCAGAGCCGCCGGATTGGTGTCTGAAAAACCATGCCATTTTGCTCTCACAGGTACTAGCATAACTTTCAACACTCTTGATATTAGATCTCAGTGCTCGATCTCTTCCTGTCCCTTCTTTGCACTTCCACCAGTTCATCTAGAGGGGGGAGGTGGAAAGTGCCCTAGGGGAGGGTACTTTAAATTCCATCTCTGTCACAAGTCACAACCCCCATGAGCCTCAGTTTCACATCTTAAGTATATTTACAATTGTATTGATCAGCTTGATTTATTGATTATGCAATATTTGGTTGTACTTCTGACAATTTTTGCCTAATTGATGAGTACTTTGGGACAGTGTTTTGAGTGTGTTCAGAGCTGCTATATCTTCCTGACACTTGGCATTTTGCTAACCGACTCCCTAATCTCTGCTAATCCCCTTGCCTTAAAGTCTGTTTTGTCTGATATAAATAGAGCTACTCAAGCTTTTTGTTGTGGTTGTTTGCCTTGCGTAGCTTTCTCCATCTTTTAACCTTTCATGTACTTATGTTTTATTGCATCTCTTGTAATCAAGAAATATTGTTTTTTTCTTAAATTTCAGTCTGATCAAAGTCGACAGTTAATTAATAGCTTTCCTCTGGTCCCAAATGATTCAAGAACCATAGATTTACCTCCTGTAATTTTTCTTGACTTATGGTCTATACTTTGCTTACATTTATCTCTGTCTCTTGTTTTGAGCATCGCAGTGCATGCTGTATTTGTTTATTCTCTAAGGCACTGCTTCTGCCACATGCTGGGAGCATTGGTGACTGATGGCTCTCAACCGAGTCCCTCACTAGGATTTTCCTTGGAAGAGAGAAGGGCCTCACTCAAGGTCCCACCATGTCCTCAGTGGCAGCTCATAACTGAGTGTGGTCAGTGTGGGTATATGAGGAACTGAAGGTCTTCCCGAAAGTTGGGGCTAATCTGCTGGCAGTTGCCACTCCCAAGCTGCAGGGGCAACACACGATGCTTCGGTTAGGACTACACCACAATTCAGCTTCTTTCTCTGTCAGTTCTGCTCCCTTAACTCCCCCAGCAGGTGTTGCCCTAGAGCCCTCTCCCTGTCACCCCTGAATGCACATGTCAAGCTCCTAGTCATTTCCCAGGAGTGCCCACGTGACTTCTGTGTCCATCACCAAAGTTTGTTGAGGCTTACTAAGAAGTTTTCCATTTCATTTGTGAAAAATTCCTTTTTCCATCTCAAATCAGTATCCTTCTGCATGAACTATGTTCCTTAAAATTCCTTTAGATAGAATTTGTTGAGTGAAAGTTTTACTTTTGCTTTGTTCTGAAAGAAGATGAAATTCTAAGTTGATAATTAGTTTTGTAGCACATTGAAGAAATTATTTTCTGATTTTTTTTATGCTGCAGTTGCAAATTTAGTTGCCAAATGAATTGTCACTCCTTTGAAGTCTGTCTTTGGCTGCTTTTCGGATCTTCTTCCATCTTTGATGTTCTTTAGTTTCATCACAGTGTGTTTAAGGGAATATTATTTTTATTTTGCTGACTTAGGATTCACTGAGGTGTCTGAATTTGTGGACTAGTATCTTTCATCAATTTTATAAAATTCTCAACCATTATCTCTCTAAATATGTTCTTCTCTTTTTCCTCTCCTTTCAGAACTCTGATTAGAGGTTTGTAAACTTTATCCTATTGTCTTCTTAGTCTACGATATTTTCCATCTGATGTTTGCTGTGATACCTATCAATTTTTTGTTTCTTTCAACTGATTCTCTGTTCCAGTCTTTCCAATATTTTGTTCATTGAGCATATTTCAGTTTCGGTTGTATTGTTCCTTAAAATTGTATGTGCTTTTTTCAAATCTATTTGATTTATTTTTTGTAGTCTCTTGTTCTTAATTTTCAGCAGTGTTTGAACTTGTATAAACATATATGTATATATTGTACTTGGCATTTCCAACATCTGAAGTGGCTGTGTGCCTGATTCTGCTGGGTCATGGTCTGGGAAGTTAGTCTTTTTTTTTTTTTTTAATATTTGATGGTAAGCATGTATTTCTTGGAACTTAAAAGAAAATATTTGGTTTGAAAGAATGAGACAGAGGGAGTAACATCTTCCATCTGATTCACTGCCCATATGGCCACAATGGCCAGCGCTGGGCCAGGCCAAAGCCAGGAGCCAGTAGCTTCATCATGGTCTCCCAGGTGGCTGGTGGGGGCCCACATACTTGGTTCATCTTCCACTGCCAGGCCATTAGCAGAGAGTTGAATTGGAAGTGGAGCAGCTAGGACATGAATGGGTACATATGGGATGCCACCATCATAGGCTTTACCCACTACTTCCTAAAGCCAGCCCTTCTTTCTCTGGGAGTTGGGGCTGGGTTAGGAGAGTGGTCCTCCAGAGAGAATCTGTGCTCGTTTCTGTCGGCATCTGGGTCACCACCAGCCCAGGGGCACTTCAAATCAATTCCAGGTGTGATGGGTTTTGGACCACCCAGATTGCCAGGTTTCAAGACAGACAATAAACACCAGCTTTTGCCTTTTCTCCCACCTCACTCTGCTCTGAAAACCAAATCTGACATTTCAAATGTTTTGACAAACCCTCGAGAAAGCTGGTGAAATTTGGCATGTGCTGGGGAAAGCCAGCCTCGGATAACCTCTCTGGTTTCTTGTTTTCACCTAGGTTTGGCCTGAGTATGCTTGGCTCACTCTCACTTGCCAACCCCTTGATGAATTTCAGCGGTGTGTTTTACAGGAGAGTGCACTTGCAGGAGGGTCAGCAGAAAAGCTGGTCAGGCTACCTGGTTCATCTGACTGCTGGAGACCGAAACCTCCTAAATGTCAATTTTCACTTCTGTAACGTGGTGATGATAGTATCTGTTTCACCGAGATCATTGAAGGGGTTGAGACAATCCATGCAGATTTCCTACAATGCAGAGTTTCCTTAGTTGCGTTTCACTGCTTTAGATATCTTCCCTGCTCAGTCTCCCTCCAAAGATTCTGTGACCGAATAGACGTGGGAAGCGCTAGTCACTGCAGACTCTTCAGAGCGTCACATAGCTCCCCGGCACCGTGAAGGCCTGGGGCAGTCCCACACCAGCTCCATGCTCCACGCGTCTGCAGGGCAGTCCTGGCTGTCGCGTGCCCAGCTGTGGAGCACAGTGCGGGAAATACTGATGTACAGCCTGCTGACCGTGATGTTGACTGGGAAAGGAATATTCGCCTCGCGATCTAGTTTTAAAACAAGCAGGTGATCAGGAGCAGAGAGCGGCTCCTGGATGCTTTGTCGTAGACTGCTGCAATCCAAACCCGCACCTAGGGTGGCATGCACCCTGCCCTTGTTGTGAGGAGAGAGCGAGCGAGAGCGAGCGAGCAGCGGGCACTGAGTACGCAGAGCCTTCCGTGCGGAATCTGTCACACGCAGCTCTCTCTCTGCGTGAAGGAAATCTTTCCTTCCTCCCTCCAAACAGCATTATTTGGACAGCGGACTAGTTTTTCTGAAATGTAGGCCTTGAGATGGCTAAAATGATTGATTCTGAAGGAACAGACTTGATGGAAATGCAGGTTTGATTTTCTATTTCTGCAGAGAGCACTTTCCCCAGAAGAGCGGCTTAGGATTCACCTGAAGTTTGAGAACCCAGATAATTATGTTTCAGAAAGGAGTATTTCATTTTCCTTAAGGATTTATGTATTTGAAAGGCAGAGCAACAAAGAGATTTTTCTTTCCTCTGGTTCACCCCTCAAAGGGCCTCAATGGCCAGGGCTGAGCCAGGCCAGAGCCAGGAGTTGGGAGCTTCTTCACATTCTCCCACACGGGTGCAGGGGCCTAAGCACGTGGATCATCTTCTGCTGCTTTCCCACGTGTGTTAGCAGGGAGCTGGATCAGAAATGGAGCAGCCAAGACTTGAACCGGCGGCTACGTAGGATGCTGGCACTAACAGGCGGTGGTCTCGCTGCTTTGCCACAACGCCAACCCAGAAAGGAATATTTCTTTTTTTTTTTTTTTTTTTTTTTTTTTTTTTATTTTTGACAGGCAGAGTGGACAGAGAGAGAGAGAGAGACAGAGAGAAAGGTCTTCCTTTTGCCGTTGGTTCACCCTCCAATGGCCGCCGCGGTAGCGCGCTGCGGCCGGCGCACCGCGCTGTTCCGATGGCAGGAGCCAGGTGCTTCTCCTGGTCTCCCCTGGGGTGCAGAGCCCAAACACTTGGGCCATCCTCCACTGCACTCCCTGGCCACAGCAGAGAGCTGGCCTGGAAGAGGGGCAACCGGGACAGGATCGGTGCCCCGACCGGGACTAGAACCCGGTGTGCCGGCGCCGCAAGGCGGAGGATTAGCCTGTTGAGCCACGGCGCCGGCCAGAAAGGAATATTTCTGATGTCACCATGCAACCAATGTTTGCTGTCCATTCTCCAAGAGCAATGAAGATTAGTCTTTTAAGGGGAGGGGCAAAAGGTTAGTCTTAAGTACTTGGGAGATTAAGGTTACAGGACAATTCTACTGGAAGAAGAAAAATGAACATTGCTATGTGTTACAAAGTTGGTTTAGATTCTTCAATTCATTCCCCATGGGTTTTAGGAGCAGTATCTCTATTACCTTGATCAATGCCTTGAATTTTTTTTATAAAATATTATTTACTTATTTATTTGAGAGGCAGAATGAGAGAAGCTGCAATCCACTGGTTTACTTTCCTAATTCCCTTAATTCCAACATGCCTGAAGCCAGGAGCCAGGAACTCAATCCAGATCTCCCACATGAGTGGCAGGAACCCAGTGACTTGAGCCATCAATGCTGCCTCTCAAGGTTTGCATTAGCAGGAAGCTGGAGTCAGGAGTCAGAGCTGGGCAATGAAACCAGTCCTCCTAATGTGGGCTGCCAGGATCATGACTGCCAGGACAAATGCCCATCTCGGAAAGTGGTTTCCCAAGCAGTCTAGGAGTAAATAACTTCCGGAATCAAGATTGATCTTGCTGCCAACTAAGACGGAAGCCTCACCACTCCCGGCTTCCCCCGACTGTTGGGAAGGTGCCTGGTTCAGGTGTATTCACAGCCACTCTGTGCAGCTGACTTAGGTGTGTACGGTGCTGTGCGAGCCTCTGAGCCTCTCAGTTATGGGCCACCTGCTTTAGAGGGACCAGACCTGCTGGTGAAGATACAGATTTATAGGCAACCACACAAAACCTGCTCAGAGTAATTGCATTGTTACTATCTCCAAGCGATGATTGTGCATCATGAAGTTTGAGTTAATCTTGGATTAACTTCACACTGGCTATTGGTGGCTGAGCTATCTTTTTTTATTTTCAAGAAAATGAATTTCCCCTTCGTGCAAGCTTCAAGACTCTCAATAGCTCACCCACTCTTCACTTCTTAAACTTAGGGTCCAGTTGATTTACTGTCCTCCACAGCCTACCTAACTGCTTTGTTTCAAATAACAGGGTTGATATGGGTTAGGCAAAAATGAGTGAGATTATTAGGAATCTTACATTTTTATATAACTGTCTTTCAAAGTACTTTCAGAACTAAAGGTAGCAGCACATTATTCATTGGCTCCTCCCTACAAATATACATGTTACAAAATGGAAAGGGAATTGTCCTAGCAGTCATGATCCGGGCAGCCCATATTACAACGCCTGGTTTCAGCGCCCAACTCCTGACTCCAGCTTCCTGCTAATGCAGATCCTGAGAGGCAGCAGTGACAGCTCAAGTTCATCTGTACAGATAGATGAGCTGATCTGTTCAAGCTTATGAATGGAGAAACGTGCTGGAGCCACTTTGGAGTCAAATGTTCCTGTCCGACCCACCCTGCGTATCTGCCTCCTCCTCTCTCTACTTTCTTTCAATTTGCCATTGCTCTTTCCACTAATCACTGTCTATCAAGTGGCCTCTGTGCTGCTATGCCCTGGCCACTGCAGATAGAGGTACATTTGCCACAGTAAAACACCTTGCAGAATTTACTTTACCAACCCACATACCACGTGTGCTCGTCATTACCCACTTGGACTCACTTGTCATTATCGTCATAGGAATGTGGTAGAAACTCAGAGGAATGTCGTGACTAGTAGGCTGTGTTGTGGGCATTTCTTGCATTTTACCAACTTTTCTAACTCTCCACTTTGTAAAGCTGGAAATGGCTTCACCAAGAATGGCATCACTGGGAGGTGGGGTGCACTTGTTATTTCTTTCCCCTCCCCCATTCAGGGCACATGCAGCCACCCCACCCAAAGTGGGCTGTGCTCTGAAGTTTGGCAGAATGGTAAGAAAGGCTGCATAATTTCAGCCCTTGAACAGTTTCAACTGAAATAATGAGAGTTGCTGCTGCTGTTCTGCTTACCAAGCACAAAGAGCCATTTTTCAGTTGTACAGTTAGTCTGATCAGTGTAAATAGCATAGTCCCCCAAATCCATCTAGCACTGAGTGTGAAATGATTGTCTACAGAATTACCCATTTAACTACTGAACAAGCCCTTCACCTCCTTGAACCTGTAACAGTAATAGGAAAAAGGAATTGCTTCCTTCTATTACTTTGGTAACTTAGAGCATTCCCATTGACCCATCTAGAGGTATTTTCACAATTCATGGAAAAATAGAATTAAAAGGTAAGTTTATCTTGGTGCTCCAGATGCTTGGAATTCATACTTAGATTTTTTTCGTAACATGTATTTCCATGACCTTTTTGAAGACCCCTCGTGCTCATATTTATCACCTGTTGGGTTTGTGGAGCCTAGGTTCCCCGAACACAGAAGTAGTTGATCTCTTCCATAGCATGATTGTACTTTGTGTGTGTGTTTATTTTTCAAAATGAAGGGTTTTTCCCCTTACCCAGCAGTGGGCAGGAAGGCATTTCTTAGCTCATCTTCTTTAAGTCTGTCATCAGAAAGTCCCCAAGGGGAAGCATTCCCTCCCTCCCCTCACCTGGAGTTGATGCGAGGCGTCCTGGACTGCCAGCTGCCTGCTAAAGTGATTTAGTTGCCCCGTGCCTGCAGCCAGCGCCCAGAACACGAGCTGGGTGACAACTGAGACTAAAAATAAGCAAGCAGTCCCATTGCAGCTGCTGTCCCTTGGCTCGGTCCCCTGCTGCCACAGAAGCAGGGCCAGGAGGCTGTGAGCACCTTTTGTACCTGCAGGCCTCAGTTCTTATCCTCCCCATCATCATGCCCTGCTTCTCGCACAGGAAAACCACTGCTGGCCATTGGAGTTGGCTTGGTGGAGTCATACCCAGCGACAGTGCTGTCAGGCCCCACACAGGAGAGGGAGAAAGGGCTGGCCTTTGCTTTGGTTGTCTGTATAGACATATTTCATGAAAGCTTCCGGGGCTAATTGTGGTGAAAATGTACCAGGTAGAGCTCTTTCATGCCAGCTATAATTAATAGCGTGATAGCCTTCAAGGCCATAATGCTCATCAGTTATTAATTAGCAATTCATTTTCTTGAATAAATAATACTTATGATTGATGATCCATGTTGTAATTGGGCACTGGAAGTGGCCCCCCTGGGGAAGGCTTACCAGCAAGTATTAACCAGGACACAGCAATGACTAACATGGTGGATCATCCAGAAACGTCCACGTTAAGCGATGGTGACACAGCCAAGGTGTTCCTTCTCTACGGGACAAGTCTGTCCTGGGAGTCAGGAGCGGACCCTGGGCCTGAGCGTGTTAATTGTTTCTGGCCACACAGCATTGGGGTTTTGTTTTCCATTTCCTCTTAGGCTTGTAATCAGCCATCCTATTTTTGCCTCCAAAAAGCAAATTGTTCTTTGCTAGACAATTCTATTGACTTTGAATTACTCTTGTGATAGGTCCTCGCCAGGTATTCTCATGACACGCGCACGCAGCCTTGAGGGGGAAAAAAGTGCTTTTCCAAAAAGGTAATGATTGAAATTTTTATTTTAAGTGATTCCTTAGATTGAATTCACTTTAGATTAACAGATTTTCCTGCCCAATTGATTTTCTGGCATCCATGCCGTGATCCAGCAGAGATAAAATGGGGGTTCATTTAGTCCAGGGCTCCGAGGAGAAGCGAGAGCCTGGCACACGGAGCCAGTGAGGCTGCTTCCTCGCCTGCTCGGCTGGAGCAGGGCAACCGGGGCTGGTCAGCTGCTGCCCAGATGCTGCCTTCAATTAATATTCCAACCCTCAAAGACGTTTATCGCCCACTCTCAAAAGCGGAGCAGCTGAGCAATAAAGGGAACCACTAAAGTCGGGTGTTTTTGGTTTTTTTTTTTTTGAGAGCATTTATAATGGCTAAATTGCTTGAAATAAATTAGCACGAAAAATAAACAGTTTGTACAGTTTCTGTAAAACAAATTCCTAATCTTGGGAAAAGAGACAAAGTGGGAGCTCGCTTTTAACAAGCACACACAATATGCTTCGTTAAGACTGGGCCGCCTTTTTTGTTCTGTTTTGTTTTGTTTTGCCTTAAACCAATTTAAAAAGGGTTAATAAACTCCAAGATATCATTGCCGGTGAAATAGGTGCTGCTCTGTTTTAAGGGAAGTAAGAGGCTCTAAAGGAGACTGTTAAAAAGAAACCCAGAGACTGTGTTGTAATGCTAACAGGCAATTAACAAACTCATGGGTGTTAATTATCTTCATACTGTATCATGTTCAATTAGCTTAGTCCCTGCAACAAAGGCAGTGATGAACAATCGCTTTGATAGGCGTATAGTACTTCATTTGTAGTTAATCGGTTTAAGCCCTGCAGTTGCTAGGTTACGTTGTCTCCAGAGGTAAAAGGCTGTACAGATGCACTATGTTTAAATGACTACAGAGAACTGTTTAAACTCAAACCATGTATAACTCTTTATTGATTTTTCACAGAAGATCTCAGCTCTGATGATAAGGTTTTGATATATTTTCCTGCTACAGCCAGTTCCTTGGAGTATTGCAGAAAAAAATCTGTCAATATGCTTCTATTATGATCTCTTGATCTGTGCCTATAAAAACCTTTAGCCGCAGCCCTTATTATAAATAATGGAAGAAGCAATATCTGATTTTTTTTTCCACACTGTACTACATGGAGATTTTTTTTTTCTTCATTGCCTTTGGATCCAAATTACAGGACTCCTTTCTGTACCCATGCTGTAAAATAATAAAGAATTTCTAGCTCTAATTAATTTGATTGACTCAGCAGGGTGGGATCAGCTGTAGCATCATGAACTTTAACAATAACTACCAACTGATAGGCAGTTCCCATCAATAAGACCATCACTGGCCTCTCTCTCACCTGTCACCAGGCGGGGAGTGAGCAATAACCAGCCCCCCACAGCTGCTCCCCGCTTAGCGCTTTCTGCCCTATTAGCAATTTATAATGGTGATCAAGAAACAGTCAGCGGCAAATCAAGACAACTGTCTGGCTGCCTGTTTAATTGGCCTTGTTTGCTTTTTGATAAATGGCTCGTGACTACTATCTGCCCCTGTATTTTGACTTTTAATAGGCCACAGTGATTAGACTACCAGCAGATACCAGGTCAAAACCGAGGAAAGGTGCGAAAAATGTTAATTAATATCAATAATAGGCAATTATTAGTTAGACAGAAGGACCTACTAGCTGCGTGCTCTAATGGCTCAGAGCTAACTGGAAGAGAAGTGCTGCCAAATTAGCATAACTGTATGCAGACTGCATGGTGGATCCTAGCAAACATCTGTTATGTTAGTAATTCAAATAGAATTCCTGCCTTTCGAGTCGGATTCGCAGAGTCAGCAATCCCTCTTGGCCATTTCAAGGCACTAACAATACCCTAGTGACCGGTGTCCTTCCAAATGGGCTGTGTTTCAGGCTAAGAATTAAATTGCACCTTGTCTTTTGGGTTGTACTGTTGAGGAGCTTAAGGGGGTCACTCTCCTCTGGTCAGCAGAGGCCAGAGGAGAAGGGTTTTGTGTGGAAACCCCACTGCCCTTAGAAGGAAGTGGAACATGGGCCCTGCAGTCAGAGCGCCAGGCTTGAGCTTTCAACATTGGCTGCTTCGTAATTAGCGTCAGAACGTGGCAACGCTCAACGTGTCACAAGAAATGCTATGTGTAATTCTCGCAGCATGATTCCGCGTTTCTCATGTCTTGAGGTACGTGTCTGTGTGCGTGGATGAACATGCACGCTCACGTGTGTACCGTGAAAGGCTGTCTCACGTTTTGATGTCAGAAGGTGAAGGGGAGCAGCAGTTAAGACAAGGACATGGTGTGAGTGCTAAATAGTATATCCTACAACTTGTTATCAACGTCAAGGTCACCTTGGGCAAAATCCAAGGGATCTTCAAAGAATCTTAGCGTTGTTGGAGAGGACGAAGTGGTCCTGAAGTTCAAATGGAGAAACAGATCCAGTGAGATCAAGACTGGGGTAGGGCCACCCACTGGTTCGGGGCGTGGCTGCGTTCCTGCCTTCACTTGACCTTGCCTCCCTAAGAAGCTGTGGGTTTCTGCTGGTGATTTATCGTCTGATAGTTATTTCCTACAGGCACATTTGAGATGTAAATGAGGAATATCTTCAAAGAGTGCTCCCATCACCATCAAAGTAGAACATTTATGAACCAGAGGGTATCAAGCATATTGTACTTTTAGGATTAAAAGAAGTTGGTTACAACATTCTGAAATACACAACGCCCGTCTTGAGAGAGTTCATATTTTAATGTGAGGCAAAAGTTATTTTGAAGGGAGTAATTGAGGGGGATGAGTGGATTACAATTGTTATTCCGTATTTTATTTTGAGCTTTCTTTTTTGAATACATTTGGCTTGAACCAAACAGGGGAAGGATCTGTGTGTGGTGCCCTTTTCTTTCCCCACCAGGGAACTGACATTTAAGACCCATTTGACTAAACATTTTCAAGATCTTAAAAAAAAAAAAAAAAAAAAGGCGTGTGTGGGGGGTGGGGGTACAGAATCTGCTGCTTGAGACTGAAACTGAACTGTGGCTTATAACTAACTGCAGCTTCTCCCTATCTGTTTCCTACCCTCTGCCAGCACCCCCAGCCACCAACCCTAAGAACATTCCTCAGGCTGTAACTTCTTGTTGATTGCACTGCGCCATGTAGACTTTTTGATACTACAGTATCAAAGCAAATCGGATGACTTTTTCATTCCTATTCCTGTTTGTTCCGGCTGTGGAGTCTGAGGACACTATTATGTAAGCTTAAAAGTAATAGTTTCAAACCATTCCTTTCCGGGAATATCATTCAAAATCAAGGAAACAGGACACATTAGTTTTTTGGTTTTCTCCCTTTTACTCAACAAATATTTGTTGAGCACTGGGCCAGAATGTAAAAGAATCATAAAGATAATGATCAGAATAGTCCATTTACGAATTATTGGGCTCCTACCATGTGGATCTCTTTACTAAGCATTTTATATGTGTCAGCCATTCAGTTCTAACCACCAGGGATGTGCTTGCTTTCGATCCCCATTTGTGAATCAGTAATGGAGGTGTAGCAAGTTCCATGGGGTGGGGAGAGGCAGCATTTCTATTTTACTTCAGTTTCAATGCTTAACACTTTGTAATATAAATTCTTTCCTTTTTTGAATATTTTAAGAGTTTCTTCAATCCTTTGTAATAACAATAAAACGTTAAGGGGCCAGCATTGTAGCATAGGGAATTAAGCTGCTGCCTGCAATGCTAGCATCCAATATGAGCACCAGTTCGAGTCCCGGCTGTTCCACTTCTGGTCCAACTCCTTGCTAATGTTCCTGGGAAAGCAGCAGAGGATGATCAAAGTACTTGGGCCCCTGCCACTCATGTCAGAGACCGGGATAGAGTTCCAGGCTCCTGGCTTAGCCCTGGCCGTTATGCCCATTTGGAGCGTAAACTAGCAGATGGATGATTTCTCCCTTCCCCTCCCTCTGCCCCTCTCTTTCTCCCTCCCTCCCTTCTCCCCTTTCTCTGAAACTCTTTGCCCTTGAAAATAAATAAATAAATTTTAAAAATGCCAAAAGCTTTGAGAACCAACAAGCCTTTTTCAAGCTTGTTACTTTTCAGGGTGTGTATTACATGTAAATTGTACTGGCACTCTAAACTTGGACCTCTGAAGAGTGAGAGAAAATTGTATTTTTTTAATAAGGTTTTGGCAATTTTATTCTTATAAGCAGACTGCATTGTGTGTTTTTTTTTTCTTTTTACTTAAGCTATATTCTGTAACAGATTCAGTTATTGATTACATGGTGTATTTTCATTTTATTTATCCCAAAAATGCTGGCAATTAAACTATGGCACAATACTTGCTAATTTTTAACTGATGCCTTTGCCTTAGAAGTTTTTTAATTCTTGGGGCTGGCACTGTGGCGTAGCAGTAAAGCCACTATTTGCAGTGCCAGCATCCCATATGGGTGCTGGTTCAAGTCCCCACTGCTCCACTTCAATCCAGCTCTCTGCTATGGCCTGCGAAAGTAACAGAAGATGGCCCAAGTCCTTGGGCCCCTGCACCCAAGTAGGAGACCCAGAAGAAGCTCCTGGCTCCTGGCTTCGAATCAGCCCAGCTCTGGCTATGGCAGTCCTTTGGGGAGTGAATGAGTGGATAGAAGATTTCTTTCTCTCTCTTCACCCCCCCATAACTCTGTCTTTCAAATAAATAAATCTTTAAAAAAGTTTTATAATTCTTGAAAGAATTGGACTTAGACAGTCCTTAGTTTTTTATTTTAAAATTTTTTTAATCCTTAGATTTTAAAAAAACATTTGAGTATGTAACTCTTAGGTAGCTATAAAGAAATAAGTTGGTCACAGTATTCCTGAAACTTCCCACTTGTAGTCCAACTCTTAGGAATTCCTACTTCTCTCAGAGCTGCCTAAAACCATGTGTTTCTATGAAATGTTTTCTTCTGGGCCATCAGCAATCTTGGTGATGCAGCATTTCTTTAAAAAGTTGTTGAGGGCAGGCATTGAGGGCAAGTGTTAAGATGCCACTTGTGGTGCTCGCCTCCCCTAGGGGATTGCCTGGAATCCAGTCCTGACTCCGCTTCTTGCTAATGCCCACCCTGGGCTGCAGCAGGTGATGGCTCCCGTGGTTGGCTCCCTGGCACCTGTGTGGGAGACTTGGGTTGCATTCTGGGCTCCGTGCTTCAGCCTGATCCAGCCGCAACTGTGGTGAGCATTGGATGAAGCAACCAACAGACAGAAGACCTCTGCCTCCCTCCCTCTCTCTCTCTCTGTCTCTCCTTCAAATAAATAAAAGTAAATTGTAAGTTTTCTTTTAAAGCGCTCCATTGTGATCTCTAGGGTTTCTGTCCCATGTCAGTGATACCCACTCTGCATGTCTGAATGTTGATGCTTGTAATCTTCTCACATGTGCAGATAATGCCAGCTCTGTCAGGACTGCAGGAGGGCTGACTGATGGCGATGGTAAACATGTCTGCCTCTCAGAGGTGTTAAAAGGCGCAAAAAAAAAAAAAAAAAAAAAAATCTTAGAATCCATGGAATGCATTAGTATACCCATCAGTTATCTGTCATTAGCCAAATATCTGTAGAGTTCTGCAATTTTCAGACAAGAAAATACATTATTAATTGCAGTCATTAAGATGACACGTGGTCACAAATGTTTTTCTCATAGCACTGTGCACAGACAAGCTGTCAGAAGGATGTTGAATAAATAGGCACTTTGGTGAGAAACAGTATTCTCTCCCCTATAGACAGATGAATAGGAGACTAGTAAAGGCAGTCTTTGGAATTTGTCAATGACCTAGGCAGTTTTAAAATTCTTTTATTGATATAAAGGAACCAGATTTTATGTATTTCATAGATACAATTTTAAGAAGGCAAGCGCACTTCCCTTCCCCACCTCCTTCAGTCCCCTGTCTTTTTCGTCCTTTAATTTTTACAATGACATACTTGAGCAGTATTTAAGAGACAAATTCTACGTGGTGGCCATGAAGCCTTTCATCCTTGAGCCATATCAAGAGCGTTAACCTGACCTGTGTTTGGAAGAAACGCTCCCTCCAGCTTGTTGGAATCAGGGCCACCTGGAAAAAGATCCCTGACTAGTGCGGCAAGCTGACGTCTGGGCGCTATTCTGAGTGGTGTCTTTGGGCCTGATATGGCATCATTCTCTTCTGCAGATGACCCGGGGTGCTTGGGCTCTACTATCCCAGAATTTTGTGCTTTACATTTTCCTGGGGGAGTAGTCCGAGACCCCTTTATTTTTCTCTCTTGCAGGTGTTAGTACGCAGAAGAATACTGACACTTTTTAAAAAGGTTTATTTGTTTATTTGAAAGTCAGAGTTACACAGAGAGAGAAAGAGAGGCAGAGAGAGAGAGAGAGGTCTTCCATCCGTTGGTTCACTCCCCAGTTGGCCCCAATGGCTGGAGCTGCACTGGTCCCGAAGCCAGGAGCCAGGAGCTTCTTCTGGGTCTCCCACACGGATGCTGGGTCCCAAGGACTTGGGCCATCTTCCACTGCTTTCCCAGGCCATAGCAGGTAGCTGGATTGGAAGTGGAGCAGCTGGGACTCGAGCTGGCGCCCATACAGGATGCTGGCACTGCAGGCAGTGACTTTACCTGCTACACCACAGCGCCAGTCCCAGGATACTGACATTTATTGATCCCACTTTTATTCATGTGAGAAGTAGATGACAATGAATAAAGGGCGGGTAGTCTTGCTCATGGGAAGATTTGCTTTCCAGACAGGTACCTGTGTGCCCCAGACCTGCACTCCATGATTTATGATGCTGGGATTATCAAGTGTCGGGTGACTGTTGAAGTGTTGTCTCAGGCTGTCCTTTTGAACATAACGTGGTCCAGTGAGTGCTGGACTGAAAGGTGATGAGCTCAGGCCCGTGGCACGACTACTCATTAAGTAGCCATGCGGCTCTCTGTGTTAGCGACGTTCTTGCTCTGTGGCACTCCCTCAGGGGGGTCCTGGGAGGTGAATCACTCATTCCATCGGCTGGTTAGGGAGCACCACTTGGTGCCTTCCACAGTGGCGGCCCGGTTCCCCAATCCTCTCATCCTAGAGATGACCCTGCGAGCAGTCGTTCTTCTTGCTGTTTTAGAAATGCAGAAACTGAAGTCCTGGAGTCTTAAACGTGCCATGATGGCCTACGTATTGAACCCTTCAAGCTTCGGGCTCTTCATGTGGAAACTTGGAGCTGTAATGGCTTCTGTCCTGTAGGCTTGTGGGGCTTCAAGGATGTGCAGGGAGCCCTGAACGCAGTCTTCCGTGCAGTAGGAACATTCAGATGACTTGGCCAGAGTCACAAATCCAGAGGGGCCAGAGCTAGATTTTAGCCCAACTCTACCTAGCTCTTTAAAAGGAAGGGAGCAAGAACTTGATGCAGAGGTGCGCAGCGTGCGAGTCCCTCCTGACGACGTAACTCTGGAAGGGGGAGAAGCTGAGAGTGACCCCGTTTTTCTCCTTTTTCCCTTCTGGATTGTTCTCTGCTCCCTTGTGTCCCACTGGCTGCATAGGAGGACCATAGGCACTGGAGACAGCTCTCTCCTCTCAGGGGCTGCAGGCATACATTTTTAAAAATTATAGGGGCTGGCACTGTGGTGTAGCAGGTAAAGCTGCCGCTGGCAGTGCTGGTATCCCATATGGGTGCTGGTTCAAGACCCAGCTGCTCCACTTTTGATCCTGCTATCTACTATGGCCTGGGAAAGCAGTGGAAGATGGCCCAAGTTCTTGGGCCCCAGCATCTGTGTGGGAGACCCAGAAGAAGCTCCTGGCTCCTGGCTTCGGATCGGCACAGCTCCGGCCATTGGGGCCAATTGGGGAGTGAACCAGCGGATGGAACACCTCTTTATCTCTCTCTGCCTCTGTCTCTCTGTAACTCTGCCTTTCAAATAAATAAATCTTTAAAAAAGTTATGGTAAGATACACATCAGCATAAACTTTATCGCTAGTGACATTTGGTCTAGTGATCACGTTGCATGCCCATCTTCACTGTCTAGTTTCAGGGCATTTTCACCACCCCAAAAAGAAACCTTTTACTCAATGAGCAGTGACCTGCATCTGCTCCCACCCCCACTGTCCCCTGGCAGCCACTAATCTGCTTTCTCTCTCTCTGGACTGGCCTATTCTGAACACCTCGTGTAAACAGAATAAACAGCATGTGGCATTTTGTGTCTGGCTTCTTTCACTTAGCATAACCAGGCTTGTCTGCATTTCTCCCCTCCTCCCCAGGAGCTCTAGACAGCAGGGAAAGATTCCTCACTGTTTATTTTCAGGACCCCTTCTTGCCCATTGGCTCTCAGCATCGTGGTGGCCAATCGGCTTTCTTAGGGCAAATCTGACTGTTGCCATGGAACCTTGCTGAAATGTCTGGGATGGGATCTGTAAGTCCATCAGGCATGGCGATAGAAAGGCTCTTCAGCTGTGATGGTTGGTGCACTTGGCTTCTGCAGATGGGTCCTGCTCTTCCAGCAGCAGATTGCTGTTTGTAGAGTGACCGGCTTCCAGCTGGCTCACGGATGGTGGAGCTTCAGCCCTGCCTCCCTCACGGTCTGTGTAGGAGCCCGCCCCCCACACCACTTAATAATGCTATCTGGAGATGAAGAACTTAGACACAGGGGGGGCGGGAGAAGGAAGCAATCATTGGGCGATCTTTGTAAGTCTAAAAAATGCTACCTAATAAGGAATCGAGTCTAATAAGGAACAGTGGGTTCCAAATTGCAGCATATCAAAGCGGACATAAAGTTAAGGGTTAAGGGATTCTTAGATTAGAATTGAGACATCTGATTCCTTTGATAATTGTGTTTCTCTTCGCACAAGATTACGTTGGCACCTTAGTTCTATTAAAACCACTCCGTGATAACAAGCCAATCCAGGAGAGCAAGAAGAGTTGAAGTTGTGGCCATGCCAGCAGGCAGGACGCCATATCTCCAGAGGCCGTCTGTGGCCTCGTGACTCTGTAAAGCTGCATTCTCTTTTAACTTCTTGGGACTCTGGGAGAAAAAAGAAGAGGTCCCCTCCCGACAAGAGGCAGGGCCCGGCAGCCTGTCATCTCCATACCCTTCTTGGTATATGCATAATCTGCATAGTGATTTCTACTTGGAAACTGATTTACAGTGATTGCCAGTGGCCAAGAGAGCTGGTTTCGAAGCAGGATTTGAAATGGGCAAGGAAGGACCTTGTCTGAGGCTTTCTCCAAGGTCGTGCTGAGTGAAGGGTCCCTGTTGGGAGAGAAAGGAATTCCCCATGGGGCCCTGTCTTCTCACTCCAGCTGATGGCTCTATTGCAGGTGCGGTGCCTCCCTGGCTGTCAGTCACTGGAGGGGAACCTCTGACCCAAGGCCTCTCTGGGTTATTAAGAAGGATGGTATACATATGTCAAGCTGGTGATGAGATATGTGACATAAAGCTGTCACAGAGCAAAGATAGGGGAAGCTAAGCATCTGCTTACCCAAAGTGGCCACCAGCTTATGACCGATATTAATGCTTTGTTACTGGGTATCCTGCCTGAGGGTCGTGTGTGTGTGTGTGTGTGTGTTTACACACACACCAGTGCGTGTGAGCAAGCCAAGGGACAAAGGAAAATATCTTACTGGGATTTCCAGTCCTCCTTGTTTATTTCACACCCCAAAAGTTCTCAATTAACACTTCCATTCATGTACTTGATGCTAGTGCTAAATAACTCTGTAGAAGGATTTGACATCTGGGGCTCTTGTTTCTGCTGCCTATAAAATCATTGCTGTTAGCTTTTTCTTATTAGCAAACACTAAAAACACCCAAATAACACCACCACCATTTTGGTGCTTACCTATACTTGTACTCTGCAAACCATACACTTTTTTATGTGTGGGTACACACATGCATTAATAATCACTCATTTCTAAAATCTGACCCTGAATTTAAAATTATTCCATCAGGAATGTCTGCTTCACACATTTAAATAGTCACCAATTGGTACCAACAGCCCTAAAATGATGTATTTTCATTTCAGTTTCCCAAACTGTAGATTCTACTCGGTTATTTTCAATTTATTATCCAGGACCTGTAAGTTTGAGAGATTCAGAGAGTTTTTGGTGTGTGCTATGATCTTTCCCAGCTGTAGCTTATTCTAAAACTGGATCTATTCCAGGGTGTAAATACTCATTAATGGGTTTTGAAAGTCCAAATAGTAAATGATGCTTAGGAATCTTTTATAACAGGCCTAGAATAGAGTTTTACAGCAGTCTGAGATAGTTTTTAGATGTGTGTGTGGGTACACAGTTGTGGTGGAAGAGTTCATTCTGTCATTAGGTATGGGAAGTATGTGAAGTTTAGATGTGATTACACGATGGGGTATTCTTCAAATCTAACCAAAGGAGTGGGTGTTTTAAACCTCATGACTGATGTGTGGCTTTGGACGGCATAGAATGGGCTGAAATAATGTGTTAGAAGGAGGGAATGGGTTCTTCAGGCTTCTGGGAAGAGATGACCTTTTCTCTTGGCATTTTCTGGAGAGAGGGAAGGTCTTTTCTGGGAAATTTTAGATTTATATCTTTTGAGGAAATAGAGTTCAAGAATTACGGGTTTAATTTTAAGACTTGTTCTCGGACTGATGGTGCTCAAGGACCAAGGACATAATATCTGTCCTGGAAAGATACATAAATGGGTGTGGGCTTTAAAAAATCTTGAGTGTGTCTGGACTAAATCACTTATTAATATAATATGCCATTTTGATTTCTAATGCCTGTCATGTTTATCAGAATTTCTGATTAACCTTTACTATGAGAAAATGTATATTTTGGTTATATTAGGAATGTGTGCCCCAATAACTCTACTAAAATTAAACTTATTCCTGAAAGCACCCGATGATTAGTGGTTAGCTACGGAATTACTTTTCTTTTTTTAAAGATTTATTTTATTTATTCGAAAGGCAGAGTTAGGGATGGGGTGGGGGGAGAGAGAGAAAAAAGAGAGAGAAAGTGAGCACTTCCATCCACTGGTTCACTCCCGAAATGGCTGCAATGCTCAAACCAGCACTCTTATGGGATGTTGGCATTGCAGGTGGCAGCTTCCCCCTTATGCCACAACGCTTGCCCCAGGGGGAATTACCCCCCCACACCTTTTGAATTTTAATTTATTTAAAAAATAAAAGCCAGTTTGTTGTCACAAGTTAGCAGATAATTACAATAATAAATAAAATAAAAACACATGCTATTTTTAAAGTACAAAAAAATACCAAATTATGACACTGGTTTACAAACCAATGGTTTACATCGTTCCTAAAAATAAGTAATAGAGAAGAGGGTGAGAGGCTGGCACCACGGCTCAACAGGCTAATCCTCCGCCTAGCGGCGCCAGCACACCAGGTTCTAGTCCCGGTCGGATTCTGTCCCGGTTGCCCCTCTTCCAGGCCAGCTCTCTGCTGTGGCCCGGGAGTGCAGTGGAGGATGGCCCAAGTCCTTGGGTCCTGCACCCCATGGGAGACCGGGATAAGCACCTGGCTCCTGCCTTTGGATCAGTGTGGTGCGCCGGCCGCAGCACGCTGGCCGTGGCGGCAATTAAAGAATGTGAACCAATGGCAAAAGGAAGACCTTTCTCTCTGTCTGTCTCTCTCACTGTCCACTCTGCCTGTCAAAAAAAAAAAGAGCTCAGTGACATCTGCGGATGTGGTTAGAGATCTGGTCCTTTGTTATCAGTAATGCTTCCAACCAGTTCAGAAGTTCAGTTACTGAAGATCTGAGTCATTCCTGCTACCAGGGCTTGGTGCCTCATTTAACCTGCATAAGATGTTTACAGAATTTCCAACAGCCAGCGTCTCATTCTGAGTCGCAGTATGCACGGCTATGTTATCCTAGTTATACGTTCTCTAAAATACAGCCAGATAAATGCATTACTCTTAACACAGGAGACATTAATCCAGCAGGTGGGAGAGTTCCTTCTGTTTGTCCCCTGATGTATTTGATTTTAAGCATCTGAAGCCCTGGTCCTGAGCATCTGTATCAGTGAGGGCTTGACCAGGGAAGCAGGTGTGCTGTGAGTGCTGTGGAATAAGAGACTGATTCTAGGGTTTGACCTTGCACTACTGAAAGAGCTGGTAAAGAAGTCTACTTACCCAACATTGATAAATTCCTAGATGGCATTGGGCAGGCCAATTTAACTTTATATTTGATCTCTTTGTCAACATTTCTTTCCTTTGTTTGAAGTTGTTTATTTATTTATTTGAGAGAGAGAGAGAGAGTGTGTGTGTGTGTGTAGTGAGCCAGCTTCTATTCACTGGATCACTACCCAAATGCTCGCAATGGCTGGGACCAAGCTAGGGCCAAAGCTGGAAGCTGGGAACTTAATCCAGGCCTCCCGTGCGGATAATAGAAACTCATCACTGTTGCTGTATCAGGAGAAATATATAAAGAAAAAAAAAAAAGAAAAGAAGGAAGGAGGGGGGTTGAGGGAAGGAGAGGGGCAGGGAGGGAAGTGTGGTTATTGTCTTAGAATTGTACATAGGAAATACATGAAATCTGTTTTTCATTTTTAATCTTTATTGGTGTAAAAGTATACATGAATTCTGGAAAAATTTTTGGTTGGTTGAAGAAATAAAGTCTAATTTTCCTAGTTAATTGAGTAATCATTTTTCATTTCCTATTTATTTTTACATGCTTGAAAGAAACTTGCAAAATAGTTGATGTGTATCTGTTATAAATGAAATATCTGACCAGTTAATCTCCACGATTTATTAATTGTCCTTTCATTTGTATCTCTATTCTTAATGCCAATGATTGCTTAATTAAGGATTCAATTCCTGATCACGTTGTATTATTTGAAGGGAAAAGCATTCTTACGTTTAATAGTTGAAAACTGTTAAAGTCTAGACATGCATTTGATACAAAACACCATTATTTACTTTGTCAAAAGCAGGGTCTCCTTCTTGACCAATGAAACCATGCTAATACAATCAAAGATGCTTTTGCTATTCTTTTCCCTACCGTGGAATCCTAGAATTTTTTTTAAATTTGAGATACAGACACACATGCACACACAGAAGAAAGTGCTCTCATCCTCTGGTTCACTCCACAAATGACCCTAATGGTTGAGTCTGGCCTGGACCAAAGCTGGGAGCCAAGAACTTGATCCAGGTTACTCACGGGCGTAGAAGGATCCCGATCACTTGAATCATCACTGCTCTCTCCCAGGGTCTGCACTGGCTGTGAGCTGGAGTCAGGAGCAGGATTCAGGTATCAAACCCAGGCTCTCTGGTGGAGGATGTGGACATCTTAGCCTCTAGGCTAAATACCTGCCCCTGGACTTGGTCCTAAACTAGGTAACTGGGACTATTTGATCTGATTCATTAAAACATAGTAGACTTTTGCCCTGTGCAAGGCACTGAGTTGGTGATGGATCATGGGTGAAACACTGTGATTAAGATACATCTTTATGGGCAGGTGTTTGGAACAGCAGTTAAAGCCACCACCTAGCAATGACCACATCCCAGAGCAGAGGGCTTCATTCCAGTCCCAGTTTCTCTGCTCCAATCTGCTGATGAACATCATGGGAGGAAGCAGATGATGGTGGGGTCCCTGCCTCCTATGTGGGAGACCTGGATTGTGTTATGGGCACCTGGCTTTGGCCTGGCCCAGCCCAGGCTGTTGCAGACATTTGGGAAGTGGACCAGCAGATGGAAGATTTGTCTCTTTCTCTTTATTTTTGTCTTTGAAATTAAAGTAAAAATAATGCAAATTTAAAAACATACATCCTTACATTCTCTGGGCTGCCTTTGCTGTTTATTATTAGGTCAGATTGATTTATTCTGATGAAGTACAGGAAACACTTAAACATTGTACACGAACATTAACCTGTGCAAACCATACCTGTGGGTGCCGTGCTGGGCTTGTGCTGTGTCACATGGAATATCCTCCTCTATATGGTTCTGAGTCAGGGTTGGCAACAAGAGAAATTTACCCGAGACTTAAGAGACAGGAGTGAAGCAGCAGGCATGGTGCTCTCAAAGCAGGTGCCAGGGGCAGGCTCCCCAGCAGCCGTGACCGGTCTCGCTGACCTGTGCTGGCTCACAGCTCCCGTTGACTCAGAGTCAGGGGCAAGGCACGTGTGCAACATCATGGTGGTCTCCTGCATCATCCAGGTTGGGCTGATGGGAGACAAAGGGAGGCTGCAGTTGTAACAAGTAGTATTCAGTCATTTTTCTTTCCCCCTGCTGCTCTGCTCACCTATAGCAACCGGTTTCAGGCTCATCCAGACTTCTCTGAAATTCCTCCACATGCCCCTCAATTGCAGAAAATCCCTTATTCCCTATCACTGATGATGATCCTGTTTCCTTGATCCAACTGTCACTGATACAGGCATTTTGAGTTAGGAGGCTGAAAACTGAATGTCCCATGGGCCCCTTAAATGAACATAAATGAATACAGTCGGTTCACTGTAGGAAAAAAATCACAGAGCCTTCTCAGTCTGGTTTCTTTTGTCACTTTGGTTCCAGCTATGGAATCAAAGAAGTATACCTCTCTGTGTGAGCATACGAATAATTGACAATTGACTCTTAACTGGATATCAAGGAGATAATAGGGCTGGGTGGGGACTGCTGATCTGGTGAGTGTGGACTTTAACCAGGGTGACAGCCACTGCTCAGCTTATTATTTGTTCCAACAGAAGCCCAAAAGTGGATGTGTGACTCTGAATTTAATGTGGTCACTCTGCACACGTGCACGCACACACACACAACCATCAGGGCAATCCATGGGCCCAAATATACATGTGTGGATTTTTTGGCAAAGACTCCACTCTCAATGTGTAGACTTTGGCCAAGATCCTAGGGTTGAGAACATGGGAGTTGCAAAGAGAATTTGTGGGGAGGAGAATGATTAAGGGGAACAAGGACTAAGGACTCCTGGGCTCTTATGGGGTGGATGATACTGATGGATAAGCAATTCCATTGAAAAATAAAGAATTATTGTGCTGTGTGTGTGGGCGCATGTGTATACATGCAAGAGAGAAAGAATCTAATAAGAATTAGCACTTTCACAGTAATTTGCACTATGCACAGAGACTTCACATATGCTATTTCATTTACTCTCACTTAGTATCTTCTCTACTATTTTGGATGTAAGTGGGATCAAAGATAAATCACTCTGGACTCATGCCCTCAAGGGTTGCAATCCATGGAGGAGACGGACATGTACAAATCTGGCTGTAAAACAAGGAGTGTGACTGAATGTCATAGGTTTGGCAAATGGGGGAATGGGAAGGGTACGGGTGACTCAAAAAGTTTGAGCAGAAGCACCCAGGAGAAATATGGCAAGCCCATAGCAAATGCCGCTGTGAAGAGCAAGTCAGTAGCAGGTGAATACCTGAAAATGGGAACAGTCTTCTACCTATCTTAAGGCTCAAAATATTGATCAGTCAATGTCCTGCATCCGAAGAGCCTCATTTAGAGGAAGGGGAATCAAACAACACCATTGACTCTTGCAAGCAAAGGGCACTGTGGTTAGTCTGGAATTCAAGACCCAGAACTGACAGATTTTTCTAGAGAGAAGTGCTTCAGGTTCCATGATATCCTACATGAGGTCCGACAACAGCCAGAAGGCAGGAACCAATTGCCAGAAAGAACAGCAAATCTATTTAAAGGGCTTGTAGGGGTGGGTGTTTGGCCTAGCAGCTAAGCTCTCCGTTAGAACAGCTGCATCCCGGGTCAGTGTGCCTGAATTCTAGACGCAGCTCTGGCTCCTGACTCCAGCCTCCTGCTAGTACAGACCCTGAGAGGCAGCAGTGATGGCTGAAGTGACTGGCTTCCTCCCAACCCTGGGAGAGACCTGGATTGAGTTTCTAGTCCAGTACTAGCTATGGGGGCATCTGGAAAGTTAACCAAAGGAAGGCAGCATTCATTCTCTCCCTCCCTCCCTTTCTGCCCTTCTCCCTCTCTCTCTCCCCTTCCCCCTGTCTTTCTCATCTATCTCAAAAAACCCAAAGCACTTGTAGGGGACTATTAAATGGATTGAATTTATGTAGCCCTGGAAATTCGAACCAAATCAGTTTTCCCATTCTGCTTAAATTTTTTCTTTATATCTTAAGGTTCAGACTTCTCTGTGGCATGATACGGTCAAGGCCCCTCATGACCTGATCTGTATCTCCCCAGCAATAGGATGCTTAATTTTCTGACCACGAGGCACTACTTGTAGTTGTGTTGATGTTCTCATATCTCTGTAACTTTGCACATTTCATCGCCTTTTCTGGGAGTGGCCATTCTTCTGTTTATTACCCTTCAAATGCATTTTGAAGTGGTTCCCAGCTGCCCAATACATCTTTCTCTGCTAACTCCGTACTATGTATAGCTGGTTGTTTTGACTTCTTGTACTGTGATGGATTATTGATTTAGATGTCTATTATTCCATGGGCACATTGTATAACCACACTCATCAGCACCTTACTGAACACCTGCTCTGTAAGACCTGCTCAGTATGCTGTGAACATAGCATAGACCAAGTTGAACTGCAATGGATTCACAGGATGCTCTGAACTTCAGGCTTGCAGTTTATGTATTGACTAGACATTCACTTGACAAAATTATAAATCTGTTGAACTTCTGATTTGTAATTGTGGGGTCTCACTGTGTTGTTGAATTCCTGATCAATGCAGTCATAGAGCTTATTACGGCTGTATTCTTTTGGTAGTGGTGGTTGGACTTCTAGAAGCTTGGATCCTCTTTAGAAGAGCCATCTAATTTTAGTCTTGCCTCCAAGGTTCCACTTTCCTAACTCTCAGTAGCCTATGTGTCCTTTTTAGGATGTGCGGTTTACCACCTTGCCTAGCAAAGCACACCTGTTCTTGGTAAGTTTTGATCTTACATTTCGCATGAGTTCCAAGGCCACATGCCACCGCCCTTGAAATCCTGCAATCTGTTTGAGCCAGGCCTGGTGTTTCTTTCAGTCACCCTATGATTCATTCTGGAGACAGAAGGCCGTGTTGCCCCGGTTCACTTTCTGCAGCCCTGAGAAGTGTCGCTTCTTTCTGAGTCTGGCAATTTGGAGCAGAACGCTTCTTACCTTTAATACTGACATTGACACAGTCTGTTTCTTTCTAAATATTACCTACTTAGCCACAATCTAGAAAAGTATTTTTCAAACTGCAAGGCATTCACATGCCATGAAATACATTTTGGTGTTGCGAAAAGCATTAGAAAATATGAACAGAAAAAAAGAGAGACTATCAGATTGCACCGTGGGTAGACAGGTCATCTTGTAAAACTTGTTCTACTTTTGACTTGTTGAACACTGTGGTTAGTGACGCATTAAGCCTGTGATTATAAAGTAAATTGAATTCATCTTATTGCAAAAATGAAAGTAAGCTTTAAGAAAGGGGGGATGGAGGGAGGGAAGTATACTTATCTTCTTAGAATTTTGTACCTGTGAAATACATGAAATCTATTCCCTTTTATAAGTAAAAAAAATTAAAAAGCCTTGTTATCCATAAAAATGCATGTGGATATGAGCTATGATATGCTTCTTTGTGTGGATGACAATGAAATAAACAAGTTCAGAAACCATGGCCCTAAAACAACCATTTACGTTAGTTCTTCTTCTTCCATCTCTCCCCTTGTTTTGTGCTGTTCTAGCTCTGTTTTTATATGCTTTTTTATATTTGTATACTTTTTTAAAAATATGCTTTCAAATTATTTTGTCTACATTGATTAGACTAATTGAGTAAGTTAGCACTTTTATTTCTATTGTGTACTCACCTCTAAACTTTAATCTTGTAAGCTTTTAAGGAGTATGCTTCGCAGAGTATGATGCTTATGTTGATAGGAAATGTAAATTATATTCTTGGCAATGGTCTGGAGTTCCCTCCCTTTCTTCTGGAAGTTCCAGTCCCTTCTTGAGCAATGATCTTTTTCATGGTTATTCTCTTGAGAGAGATCCAGGCAAACATCACTCAAAAAGAAAGCAAATGCCTTTTCTTTACCCAGCTTAATCTCTTCAAAGCATTAGCAGCCAAATTATTTTATGCCAGATCTAAAATTATGCTGCAGATGATGTTATTTAGTTGCTAATGATTTCAAGGACATTTATTCAAAAAGGATTCTTGTACACATGCTTTCAGTCCAGATTAACTTGAATTAACTGCTTCGATGCTCTTTAGAATAAACAGTAACTCCAAAAGGACAAACCATCCTAAAGCAAACATTTTAATAGGGGAAATGGTTCCGTATGGCATCTTGATGTTACAGAAAATAAACTTGCCGCTTTAAAAGGGAACTAACAAAACATAAGGTCCCAGAAGAGCTGAATGTAGTGAAAATTTCTGAATGAATCTCTGAGGATTTGGTTTTAATCTGAATATTTAATAGCGTGGCATTGCAAAATTTGAATCATGCTACTCAATTTTAATGGTTAATCTGTTTTAAAAAATACACAAGCTTAATTGTGACATACGAAAGTCCTTATTTAGGGTACATTTCTAATTTGAGTGCTGTCGGCCCTGCTGTGTGAGGAGTCTCCTGGGTGCGGATTTTTAAGAGTGCGTGTGTGCCGCTACGTCTCGCGGTGTAGCGATTTCTCTCTGCCGAGCCGGCCCCAGCCTCTACGCCAGCCAGGAGCAGACAATAGATCCATCCTAATGGAGTTGTGTACTTGCCATCTGTAGGAGCAGCTGCTAGCCCGCATCTGCACAATATGCTGGGACTGAGAGCTTCGCTAATCTGCATAATAAGAGGAGGCTCATCCCACCCCAGCTAATAATCACGAGCAATCCAGACACTTCTTCCCCTCACTGGGAGCGCAGCCGAGCTGGTTTCCTGCTCTGGGTTGCCAGGGGTCAAGTGGGACAGGCTGGCCTGGAGCTGAAAACCACTCCTAGGGTTGCAGGATCCCAGTGGGACTAGGGTTTGGGCTTCTCTCAAGTCACGTGGGCACCTACTGCAAAATCCTGGGAACTGGGACGAAAGAGCGCCAGCACATTATTAAGACTGCTAATCAGAAATGCGTTTGGAGCGATTACAGTATCCAACAATTTGCGTTTAAAAGCGCCCCCTTTGTGGCAGGGGGAAGGACACAAGCAAGTTTTTGGCTTAATTGTGAGCTACTTTGAGTCATTTGGGTTTTATTGGTTAAAAAGAAAGCTGCACAGTGCTGAGATGTGACTTTTCAACTGCCTTCGTGTGCACGTACCCCTATGGTGAAACAGGCAAGCTGTGTGAATCAATGGATCGCATTTGTGATTATTTTCATAGACAAGGCAGGATGAAATGGCTGTGTCTTTAAGGCAGTGGTACTGGGAATAGAGAGGAAGATGACCACAGAACTAACGTACTTTTAGAAGGGGCTGAAATCACTTTCTTATTCAAGGAAATGCCCACATGACTTACTCTCTACACAAAAAGCGTGCACTGACCAGTTGAATTTCATCGAGTTGATTGGAAGGTTGAAACATTTGAACCCAGGCAACCCAGATTGAGGAGAGAATTTTAGATGGAATTGTAACTTGCTGTTATTGATAATGTCTTGTTACAAGAAGTGGCAAGACTACTTTATCTAATTTCTTACAGGAAAGATATTTGCATAATTCACCAGCCGTCAATGAAGCCCAGGGAAAAGAGCATTAATTTATGGAGCTGGGAGGCGAGGGCTGTAGAAATAATTGTTTCCACTGGTAAACAAAGCAGCTCGCTTAGCATTCATTTCAGCCTTTTAATCAACACTATTTACTTAAATAAGACAGCATCTTCTGGGGTGGTGCAGAGGGAAAGGAATTCCATTGCCATGTAGTCAGCTTGCTTGAAATCTTGGGAGGGGTTCTGCAAGCCGAGAGAGCGAGCTGCTTCTCACTTCTCCAGCTGACTCGCCTGGGTGCTGGGATTGCATGAGGAGCAATGCACCACGTGATCTCAAAGCATTATTGCTCAATTCTTTAATCTGAATTTATTTGCCTATTAGATTTTTTTAAGAGGAAGCGAGACAGAGACGCACACAGAGAGGAATCTCTTATCCATTGGTTCACTCCCCAAGTGCCCACAATAGCTGGCACTAGGTCAGGCCAAAAGCCAGGAGCCAGAAAATCGGAGTCTGCCGTATGGGTGGTAGGGACCCTAGCACTGGAGCCATCTGTTGCTGCCTCCCAGGATGTACACTAACAGGAAGTGGTAACGGAGAGCCGGCACTGTGATATGGGCAACCAAAATGGCCGCTCAACCACCACACCAGAGGCAGCCCTGTTTCTCAATCTGAAGGCTCGCCACTTCTAGACGGCCTACGTATTTCTGTTGAGATAGAAATGGCAGACAGCTCCTGCCTGCCTCCAGAAGCTTGGGGATTCACTGACTGCTACCCATGAAGAAGAAAAATGAGAGTCTGAGTTAGGGACTCTCAAAAAAAAAAATTGTAGTAACTCTTCTAGAAATTAGAAAGCAAAGGCCATAGAAGGAAACAAGAATCACTGAATACAGGCATATGCTGGAGGGTCAGCTTGGGAAGAAACCAGTTGCTGAACTAAATCTCTGGTTAGATTTCATTTCCTTCTAAGTGTCTCCACAGTGTGTATCGCTATCTGTAAATATTTGGCTCATTTATTTAGTTGCTAGTTGTCCATTTCCTCATCCTTGAAGGGAAGCCTGGAGAGAAAAGTTTCCCACTATATTCCCAGCATATAATAATAACAAAATAAGCCCTCAGTAAACACTGTGCTGAGTAACTGTTGCCAGTCACTCTGTCCCTCCCCTGCCATGGTGCAGGTGTTCCCAGATGTCTTATGAGAAACTTGATTCCTGCATGCAGGTTGTCTTCATACCAACATACAATAAACATATCCCTAGGTGAACCTGAAGAACAGTGAAACCCTGAAGACAGGCCATGCTAATGGAAACCTATGAATCCCCTGATCAAGTGTGAGTATAGGACTTCTTAGTGTCTCAGAGAATACAACCTCAACCTAACACAGGCAGCTCTGTGCTACAAGGTGACAAAAATTACCTATTCCCATTTATCTTTCACTGGGAGGGACTTGGGATGATGCTAGGAGTGGCCTTGAATCAAGTGCAGGCTGAAATGAGTCAGTTTTAGGAAACTTAATCTCTGAGTCCACAGGGTTTGCCATGCCCCTGGGCCAGTTGTGAGGGGTGGCATGGGTGGGTGGCTGCTTAGATATCCATCCCTTTATTTCACCCACCTATATACCCACCCAATAGTACCCAAGTGCTTTGGATGTATCAGGAGCTTGTCTGGATTCTGGATGCTTTAATGGACAGGTTCTTCTGCATCTCTCCTCACTGCCATTCAGGGACATGAGGAAGTTATGGGATTCCATTTAGCTTATGGATTCATGGTCCAGGTTTGAACTAGGTCTGTAGGGAGACATAAAGGCTCATTGTTTTGGTGATCATCAGTGGTGACTTAAAAAAAAAAAAAAACAAAACAGTTCTGGGGATAGCACTGTGGCACAGTGGATTAAGCTGTTGCCTGTGTCACCAGGGTCCCATATTGGAGCACAGGTTTGAGTCCCAGCTGTTCCATTTCTGATCCAGCTCCCTCCTGATGAGCTTGCAAAGACAACATAGGATGGCCAAGTTCCTGGACTCCTGTTACCCATGTGAGAGACCTGGATGGAGCTCCAGCTTCGGCCTGGCCCAAACCGGACTGTTAACGGCCATTGAGGAAAAGACCAGAAGATGAAAGCTTTCTTTCCTTCTCTGTCTCTTCCTTTCTCTCTGTCACTCTGCCTTTCAAGTAAATAAAGTAAATTTTTTTTAAGAATAGCGGTTCCTGATCCAACATGGGAAGCAGGATATACAGCAGACTCATAAAATGACTAATTCCCTAAACAGCACTCTGGCCTCAGAATCAGCCCTTAAGGCATTCAGATCTGGCTAAAAAGCCCATGAGAGTATCTCAGGACTGGAAAGCCAAGACATTGTGGCAGAAAATGACCTAAATGAAAGATCTCTGTGAGTGAGATCCCAGTGGAAAGAGGGGGCCATCAAAGAAGGAGGTACCTTTCTTTGAAGGGAGGAGAGACCTTCCACTTTGATTGTAGCCTTGTCTAAATAATGTCGGAGTTTGTGGACTCAAGAGGCTTCCATAGCCTTGGCAGCTCATGACAAGAGCCTCGAGTGATCACTGATGTCATAAATGAGAGTGTCAATTGTTAAATCAACAACAGGAGTCACTGTGCATTTGCTCCCCATGTAGGACCTCTGTCCTTAATGTGTTGTACTGTGCGAATTAACAATAAAACTTGTCTTCAAACAGTACTTTATACTTTGTGTGTCTGTGTGGGTGCAAACTGTTGAAATCTCTTAGTATAGAGTTGATCTTCTTTATATAAAGATAATTAAAAGTGAATCTTAAGAATGGGATGGAAGAGAGAGTAGGAGGTGGGATGGTTTGGGGGTGGGAGGGCAGGTATGGGGGGAAGAACTGCTATAATCCAAAAGTTGGACTTTTGAAATTTATATTTATTAAATAAAAGTTTTCTATTTAAAAAAATAAAGTGAACACACACACGCACAAAAGAATGGCAGTTCCCAGGAAGCAGTTCCCTGGGTTACATAGCTAATAAGGGATGGGGCCGAGGTTATAAACCTGGCAGCTTTATCCATGGGGGCAGGAACCGGTAGTACATCTTACCTACTTCTTAGATCACCCCCACAATGGATCTGAGCCCCAAGATAATCCCTGCAGGGCAGTTTCCAGAGACTGACCAGCTGATCCCGTGCAGGCCTCCTAAGCTAACTTGGGTGTCTCTCTCCATGTGTTTCCCTGATTCTCTGACCCTGGACTCCCCAAGTAGTTCTCGCCGCTCCTATGCCCGTGTCTATAGCTGGCTCTGCCTGCCGACATGTGCCGATCCCAGTGGCCACCTCAGTACAAGGCAGTTCCATTTGTGAGATGTGGTATCTGCCAGCAACGAGGGGGTGGGGACAGGTCTCTTGCTCCAGAGGGGTTCACCAACACAGCACAGAAATGGCTGCCTGGTTCTTGTTTGGGCAGAGATGAGGAGAAGGGAGTGCAGTTATTTGGAACTATATCCTGCCCAGCTACCTCCTGCCTGTGTCAAGATGTCCTTGACACCAAGGGCTCCAAATGTCCTCATTCAGCTCAGTGCCCTTGGTCATGTGGAAAATCCTTTCCGAGTCTCACATGCATGCTGCCAGGTCTTGTCCTCAGTGAGGTAGTGAGTTGGATCCTTTTCCCCTGTGCTCAGTATTTTAGAGCTTATCCGGCAGAGTTGACATCAGGCTGCTGGCTACGTGCTTTTTAAAACCAGAAACCTCTCATTGTATACAGGAGGTTGTCATGGGATAGAGCAGGCCATGAAGTCCATCTGTGTAAAACCACATACACCCCCGTTATTTAATTTTTTATTTTAAAAATTATCTTGCAGTAAAATTTATTTTCTCCCTCCTTTAGTAAACAATTCGTTGAATTTTAAATATATGAATAGACATGTGTTACTAGTACTTGCATTAATTACAGACACTTCCATCGCACCAAAAATTTCCCTCTGGCTGTAGTCACACCGTCATCCTCCTCACCCAGTAGCCGCCACCGAGCCCCCAGATGTCTCTAGCTTTGTCCTTTCAGGAATATCGCGCGAGTGGACTCGTCCATTAGGTAACCTTCGATCCTGAGTGCTCTCATCCAGTGTCATGCCTTGGAGAGCTGGCCAAGTTGTTGTATGTTTCCATGGGTGCTTTGGTCAGCCATGGTGGTGTTTTCTGGATGTACCACAGTTGATCAAATATTCCTCTGTTCAAGAGCATTTAGGTTGTTTCCAGTTCTGGGCAGTTGCAATGGAGCTGTCTATGAACATGTGTGTGCGAATCTGTGAGCATCATTTTTCATGTCTCCAGGGTAAATCCTCAGGAGCAGGACTGCTGTCGTATGGTAAGTGTCTGAGGGGTCTTCAAAACATTTATGGAAAATGTGTATTCTGGGAAAACTGTGCGTGGGTCTCAAAATGTCTCTGCACCAAAATCAGCTTGTTTTTAAATTCTATTTCCCATGAACATGTTGAAGTACCCTTGTCTATTTTGCTCTGTTTTCCAGCGTGGTGGTGAGTGTCCAGGTTGTTCTGTGTCCTCACTAGCACCTGGCACTGTCAGTGCTTCTAAGGTCATCCATTCTGATACTCATGGCTGTGACATATCATTGTGGCTTTGATTTGCACTTCCTGATGATGATGGTGTTGAAGATGATCTCACGCACTTATGTCTTCTTTGCCATCTCACTGTCTCAAGTACTTGCATGTTGTCCTGTTCAAGTCTTTTATCCGATTAACTTGTTTTCATATTGTTAAATTTTTAGGGCCCTTTATATCTTTTGAATATGAATTCTTTGCCATGTCTGTGATTTGCAAATTTTTTTTTCAGTTTACCACTTGTCATTTCATTTTAACGGCGATTTTCAGTAAACAAAGCTTTTATTCTCATGGAAGTCTAACTTACCCATTTTTTCCTCCTATGAATGAGTCGCATTTTTGTTGAGATGTCTGAGAATTCCAACTAACCTCAGTTTATAAAGATTTTTGCCTGCTTTTTTTCTAGTAAAGTTTTATAGTTTTACACTGTACCTTTAGATCTACGACACATTCAAAATTACTGTTTTTAGAATTTTGAGGCTTAGCCTGAGGTTTGCTTGCATATGGTGAGATGACCCATTGTTCCCACATCCTTTGTTGAAAACTGTCTCTGTTGCACAGCTAATAAATATGTTTATATTTTAATACAGTTATATTAAAAGTTTTATTATTTATTTGGTGCAGAGAGAGACACAGAACAAGACAGACTGAGAACTCACATCCCCTGGTTCACTTCCCAAATGCCTGTAAACAGCTGTGATTGGGCCAGGCCAAAGCCAGAAGCCAGGAGCTCACACCACATCTCCCCTGTTGGTGGCAAGGACTCAGTTCCTTGAACCATTACTGCTCTCTCCACAGAGAGCTGGAGTCAGGAGCCAGGGCCACGTGTTGATCCCAGATATTCCCATGTGGGATGTGGACACGATGACAAGTGTCTTTACCCCTGGCCAAACACCCACTTCACGAAAACAGTGATAACATTTCAAACCAACCCTTTTGACCTTTGGGACAATATCACTTACAACCAGTCCTATTAGCCATCCCATCATTTAGTTACTTACCAGACATATGGAACACCTGCCTGTGTCTAGCATTACGCAAAGTGCCAGGGATTCGAAAATGCCTGGAACATATTGTTGTTGTTTTCTTCGGGGCTTCGTGATCTGTGCAAATGAAGCAGGACAAACTTACACCATCAATCCGCGGGTGACGGAAGAGTCATTATTTTCATGCTAGGACTTTTGAGATTCTTTATTAGCTAATCATCGCTTACTCGAAGTGCCTACCTCGAAGTTTTGCTCTCTTTCCCTCAAGTCATCGATCTAAAGATGAAAGATTGGAAAGAAATGTGTGTTTGTTTTCTGTGTAGACACTGCCAGATATAAAATTTGGTTTTTTCGCACAGTGGACTTTCTGGAAAGGAGGCAGGGACACCGGGGCACTGAAGTTCCCACTTTGTTCTGTCTGCCCACGTGGAGGCTAGAGCAGTGCACCACACACACGAAGGCACTAGGTGAAGACAGTGCTGTGGCCCAGAGGTCACGTCAGTCCGCTGGTTTTCCTGCCAGGTGGAGGCCCTCACCCCTCCTGCTTCCTGCCTGATAAATCTTCCACAATCTCCCAGGTGCAGCCCAGCATCTGCATCTCAAACACCCTGCTCCCTTCCTCAGGTCTGATAATATTTACATCCATAAAGTCCTTTGTTTCAGACCTTCAAGAGAAGTTTTTCTATTTACATCCAAAAAGCTCTTTGTTCCAAGAGGAGCAGAGGTGGGGAAGCAAGACCCATCTCCTTAAAACCCCCAGCCTCAACTGGACTGTGCGCTCAGCTCTCTGCATCTTTGCTGAGCTGCCCGCCTGGCCTGGCCGGGTGTACTCTCCACTCACCCATGCAGCCCCCCCTCTCTCCCAGTCTGAGGGACTGGGCACTCTCTCTCAGGCCCTGTCTGGAGAGGTGCCTATCCGTCCTTACAGATGTTCCTTCTTAATAAACCTTGCTATTTTACCTCCCCCCCCCCCCCCAAAAAAAAAAAGAAGTTTATAACCAGAGTCATTTTGAAAACGCAAAGTTGACAGTGTTACTTAAGGGATTTGAAATGGTGAATAGATTCTCTCGAGTGCATAGAGACAGAGGAGCTAGATTGAGGTCACGGAGTGTTCATTCTCTCTCCTGACTTACCAGGAAGTCCCTACAACAACAAGAACAAACTCTTTATCTTACATTCCTGTGCAGTGTGGTGTGATTCTTCGGGACATGTGTACAGTGAGTAGTGGTTGCATCAGGGTAGTTAGCATTTCCTTAAGCATTTTTTAAAGGTTGGTTTTTGATTGGCATAATAACTGTACATATTTCTGGAGTATGATCTAATAGTTCAATTAATGTATACAATGTACTTAGCAAATCAGGATCATTAACATTTCCATCTCATTATTTTATGTTCAGAGCCATTGACCACCCCTCTTCTAGTTCTTCATAAAATACGTAACAGGTTATTGTGGGCTGCACCAGACCAACACCAGAGCCGCCTCCTGCTGCTTATTCAGCCCAACCCCATCCTCCCCCCTCCCCAGTCCAGAGTGACTAGGTCGACAACGGGGTGGGATGGAGGCAACTAGACTCCAGTTTGGGTGGCCACAGCTAGCATTTACTGAGCATGCCCTGTGTCCCTTTCTTCTGATCATGTCACATCATTTAATACATTTAATAAATGGATTAAATGCATACATTTAATACTGTCATTAGATAAGATGGGGATCATTGCCATTCTAGTTTTGGAGTTGAGGAATAGATGTGGTCGGAGATTCTAAGATTGCCCCTCTGACCCCTGGCTAGCTTGGTGTTTGCACTCTGTAACCTCTCCCCTTGGAAATGGGCTAGCCTAGACACATGCTCATCTTCACCAGAACATGGTGAAGGTGCTGGGATGTCGCTTCTGGGGTTAGGCACCATGTGCTGGTCACTTCTGTCTTACTGACTTTGATGAAGCAGATTGCCATGATGGGGAGGCCCGCGTGTCTGCACGTGGGCATCTTCTCCGCAGAGGGACATTTTGGAGCCCTTTTGAAAGGGAGTCTCAGCAGAGTCCCTGTAACTACAGACCTGCATGTGTTGGGTTGTCAATGTCTACTTACAACCAAGTCCATCAGTCCTCTGCGGAAGAACTGACATTCTTCCAACAACCATGGGAATGAGCTTAGACAACACTAACTCCCCAAATGGACTTGCAGGTGAGACCTTACCCTGACTGGGGCCTTGACACAGAGGCTCCAGCTCAGCTAGTCTGTATTTCTCACCCACAGAAACTGTGAGATAATAAGAGCGGCTGTTTTAAGCTGCTAAGTGGTGCAAATTTGCTACTCAATACATAATATGAGAGAGGAAACTAGTTTGCCCCAAGTCACATGCCAATTTGGCTGTGGACTCCCTCTTTCTGATCATCTGGTGTAGAAGTACCTAAAAATGGTTTGCTGCAGCATACTGCATTTCCCATTTAGAATCTTAGGAGTTTTCTCTAATATTTCTTAAGAAGTTCTTTAAAAGGCAAATTGGAAACTTTAGGAATATGAAGGAAAAAGAACTCCTGCAATTTTGTTTGGACTATGGGGTAAAGTCTTACCTTAACTTTTCCTCACTGTTTTTGCTGCTCGGGGGGTCACTGCTTCTTTCTGTTTAGCATCTGTCTAGCTCCATTATATTGATCTGTTTTATTTCATTTTCTATCTTACTTTCATTTTTAACAGATTCAACATGTTTTGCAGATACAAGTCTAAGAACCTCATGATATTCCCTCCCACTGTCCCTCCTCCTACTCTTCTTTCTTTTTCAGTTTTTGAGATAGCATATTTTAAATTTATGTTGCAGTAAAAAGGCTTAGTACAAAAAAGGTTAACAAGTGGGGCCCACGCTGGTGGATAATAGGCTAAGCTTCCACCTGTGCCACTGACATACTTACTATATGGGTGCTGGTTCGTGTCCCAGATGCTCCTCTTCTGATCCAGCTCTCTGCTTATGGCCTGAGAAAGCAGTAGAAGATGGCCCAAGTCCTTGGGCCCCTGCACCCACGTGGGAGACCTGGAAACAGTTCTTGGCTCCTGGCTTCAGATCAGCCCAGCTCCGGTTGTTGCAAACATTTGAGGAGTGAGCCAGTGGATGGAAGACCTTTCTCTCTGTCTCTCCCACTCTGTCTGTAATGCTACCACTCAAATAAATAGATCTTAAAAAAAGTTGAACAAGTAAAAAGCAAAAAGACCCTAGTTTAGTGGGGATCCAGACAATGGCCATAAACAATAATTGAATGGAAAATGATCATTTCGTCCCTATACAATATTTTTGTCAATCATTCATAATTTCTTTCAATGAAATAGAACCAATGCAAATGTAACATCTTAAGTATTTCCTATGTGGTTACAAGGTAATAATTTCATTTAGACTTTAAGCCATTTCCTCCCAACAGTTTATGCACATAATTTTACACAGATTGCAATGCTAATAATTATATATTAGATTTGTTTGCACTTTATTGCCACAAATCAGGAAGAATATGGTATTTGTATTTTGAGGCCAGCTTATTTCACTAAGTGTAATGGCTTCCAGTTGCATCAATTTTGTTGCAAAAGATAGGATTTCATTCTTTTTTGCAGTTGAGTAATATTCTATAGTGTATATATTATCATATTATCTTTATCCAGTCATCAGTTTGATGGACATTTGGGTTGATTCCATATCTCAGCTATTGTGAATTGAGCTGTAATAAACATGGGGATACAGATAACTCTCTCATATGCTGATTTCATTTCATAGGGATAAATTCCCAGGAATAAGGTGGCTGGGTCATATGATAGATCTACCTTCAGCTTTCTGACAAATCTCCATAATGTCTTCCACAGTGGTTGTACTAGTTTACATTCAAACCAACAGTGTGTTAGGGAATCTTTCTCTCCATATCCTCACCAGCATTTATTGCTTGTTGATTTTTGTTTTTTGTTTTTTTTTTTTTTGACAGGCAGAGTGGACAGTGAGAGAGAGAGACAGAGAGAAAGGTCTTCCTTTTGCCGTTGGTTCACCCTCCAATGGCCGCCGCGGTAGCGCGCTGCGGCCGGCGCACCGCGCTGTTCCGATGGCAGGAGCCAGGTGCTTCTCCTGGTCTCCCATGTGGGTGCAGGGCCCAAGGACTTGGGCCATCCTCCACTGCACTCCCTAGCCACAGCAGAGAGCTGGCCTGGAAGAGGGGCAACCGGGACAGGATCGGTGCCCCAACCGGGACTAGAACCCGGTGTGCCGGCGCCGCAAGGCGGAGGATTAGCCTGTTGAGCCACGGCGCCGGCCGCTTGTTGATTTTTGTATGAGAACCATTCTAACAGGGGTGAGGTGAAACCCCTTTGTGGTTTTCATTTGCATTTCTCTGATAGCTAGTGATCCTGACCATTTTTTCATTGTTTGTTGGCCATTTGAGCATCTTCTTTTGAAAAATTCCTTTTCAAGTTCTTTGCCCATTTCTTAACTGGATTATTTGTTTTGTTGTGGAGTTTGAGCTCTTTATAGATTCTAGATATTAATCCTTTATCAGTTTCATAGTTTGCAAATATTTTTTCCTGTTCTGTCAGTTGCCTCTTCACTTTGTTGAGTGTTTACTTTTTCTTCTTAGCTTGAGGTAGTCCCATTTGTCTACTTGAGCTTTGATTGCCTGTACTTCTGGGGCCTTTCCCAAGAATTCTTTGCCTATGCCAATGTCTTTGATGGAAAGGAGGACAGAGAGGGGTTAATGCCAGAAGCCACAGCTGGGGACCATTTTAAAGATCCAAATACCTGCCAATTTAAAAGGAAACTGTGTGTGGTGGATAAGTTCTTTCCCAAAGGTGCCTGTAAAAAAGTTGTTTGATTTTTCTTCTAATAGAGAAATGTGGCTTTTAAAAAAAATTTTTAAGGAAATTTACTTTTTAAAAATTTATTTCACTTTTATTTGAAAGGGGTGGGGGGAGAGAGAGAAAGAGAGAATATGAATGAATCTTCCATCTGCCGATTCATCCCTCCAATGGCCTCAACAGCCAGGGCTGGGCCAGGTCTGGAACTAGGTCTCCCATGTGGGTGGCAGGGGCCCACCTACTTGAGCCATCACCTGCTGCCTGCCCCGGTAACATTGGCAAGCAACTGGGTTGGACATGGAGCAGTCTTGACTGAAACACAGGACCTCTGATATGGCATGCAGGCATCCCAAGTGACAACTTAATGCCACGTCAGACACCTGCCCCATGAATGTACTTTTTAAAAGAGTTTAAAGATTTCATGCTTTGAAAATTTCTAGAAAAAAGTAACCCTGAAAATGAACAATGCATTAGCACCTCTGATGCTATCCATGTACCTTCCCTCTCCATGACAGATATTGTTTTAATGGCACATGATGGGCTTAGAAGACTACCAGGATCCCTGAGAGCCCCCACCCCATGTTGTTGATCATAAAATGCTCATCCAACCTTATTCTTTCTCACTAAAAGCATCCAACTCAAATGCAGCCCTCAGGAGGCCTTCCTCTGCACAGCCTTGTGTTCTAGTGGTGGGATGCCTTGTTCTCCCACACAGAAGGACATGTTAAGCCCTCCACAGAGAGGACCTCAACAGAATTCTGCAAGCATGGAGCCCACAGGTTCCATGTTGGTTTACCATTCTGTGATCGCAAGGGTTTTTTCGGATTACTTAGTCTCTTCTGTTAACCTGGATGGGCTTGATGTCCTGAGGATAAAACCTCAGACCACTGAAGGCCCCCTGAGTCCAGCACACAAGGGGACTGACCGTGAGTCATGTTCCCTGGGCAGCTGGGGTGTTTGGAAGCTGACCGCCAGGAGCGAGTGCCATCGACTTGCCTTGACATGCACTTCTCCATCCAGTTCCATGCTCCCTTAGTCTTCACGCCACTTCCCTTGTCTCAACAGATTGAGGCGTGCATTCCTCATGCTTTGATGCTTTGATGGTGGAAGTCCTGACCTAAATGCCAACTATTATTCCTACATGCAGTGAAGTGTGCATGGTGTTTTCTTAGAGGAACAAAGCTCAGTCTGATCTACAAGCTGAGGTTTTCAGACAAGCCCTTCCTGATTGTACGCTGTGATCGAGTCTCGTTCATTACACATCTGAGAGCTCTTAGACACACAGCTCTGGAAGTGTCCCTTCTTTTTTTTTTTTTTTTTTTTCTGACAGGCAGAGTGGACAGTGAGAGAGAGAGAGAGAGAGACAGAGAGAAAGGTCTTCCTTTGCTGTTGGTTCACCCTCCAATGGCCGCCACACTGTGCCCGGCGCACCACACTGATCCGAAGGCAGGAGCCAGGTGCTTCTCCTGGTCTCCCATGGGGTGCAGGGCCCAAGCACTTGGGCCATCCTCCACTGCACTCCTGGGCAACCGCAGAGAGCTGGACTGGAAGAGGGGCAACCGGGACAGAATCTGGCACCCTGACCGGGACTAGAACCCGGTGTGCCGGCGCCGCTAGGCAGAGGATTAGCCTATTGAGCCATGGTGCTGGCCGGAAGTGTCCCTTCTGTGGCTGAATGATGTCCTTTCAGATTCCTCAGACATTTTGCTCTCTAGTCTTAAAATCTTAGAATGATCTAGTTCCATTTACTCAGAGAATAACTTGACAAAGGACAGCATTAAAGAGGCCTGGAAAGCTTTCTGAAGTTACTTTGGATGACAGTGTGTTCACACCCAGACTGGGATGCATTAGATGTAAATAGTTTAGGAACATGTGGCTAATGTGTTCCCTAGTGAGCAGCAGTGGTTGTCATATGGGACATGAATGCAGGCAGCTGAGATAATTTCATGGGTTTAAGCTCACGAGGCTGCATTGCCAACTCTAAGCCCAACTTGCTACTGCCCCTTTACCTGCTAGAATAGCATGCCATAGTGTTGGCTTCACCCTGTGCATACAGCTACTCACCACATTAGTTGGGGGATAAATCTATGCATACCCAAAGCCTAACTTCTGTAGCCTTTTACCCACAAGAAGGAGTTTAAATGTGTGAGCACTGGAATTCAACCAAATTCCTCCTCCTCCATTAACCATGTGACCTTGGGCAAGAGTGTTGACCTTGGGTAAGAGTTGATGGCTGGGCCTTTGAACACTTGGCTTTCCTTTCTATAAAATAGAAATAATAGGGATGGACGTTTGTCCAGCAGTTGTCTCCTGTCAAGATGCCTGCATCACATATTGGAGTGGCTGAGGTCAAGTCTTTGCCCTGCTTCTGATCCCAGCTTTCCACTAATGTGCACCACAGGAAACAGCAGGTGCTTGCTAAAGGAGTTGGATTCCTGCAACCCCGGTGGGAAACCTGGATTGAGATCCTGGCTCCTGGTTTCAGCCCAGTCCAGCCCCAGCCATTACACAAGCATCTGGGGTGTGAACCAGCAGACAAGTGCTTCATATCTGTCTGTCTTCGTCTGTCTCTCTGTCTCTAGATCTCTGTTTCTCAAATGCTTAAATGATTTTTAAAGAATTTAAAATGTGATCATACTGATCTGCGTATAAGCTAATACCCTTCAAAATAAGATTCAAATACTTTAGAGAAAAAAGAAAAAGGTTTTTTTTTTTTTTTTTTTTTTTAAATGGGGATAATAATAATAGGCCATTTTCTAGTGTGGCTCCAAGCATTAAAAGAGGTAGAACATATGAAAGCACTGAGCCCAATTTCTGGCATTGAACAAGTGTCAGATGGCCTGTTAGGTATTATTATTGCTGACACAAACATCGTTATAGTTTATGCATGAATGATGGACACTGTTGTCATTCCTGCAGTAGCTCTAGATGGATTACGCTGTGATCATCAGAATGCTTTAGCACCCGATTTGCAAACAGATGGTGAGTCCTGGTCAGCAGGTTGTCGTCCAGTGTGGAACCACTGGCACACGGGCCCTGGTTGGACAGCCTGTAGACGGAACGCCTCTGCCTGCGTCTGCCTAGCTGGAGAACATTGTGGAATAACCTCAGCACTGGAAATTCAAGTTCGAGTTGACGCCACTGGGCTCCAGCTCTACTTGCAGGGCAAGCCCCATGACAAGGCGTGGGCCCTGTCAGCACTCTGGAGCGGGCCACTTTCTCCTCAATGTGCACAGATGGGTGGTTCTTTTGTTAGCCAGGGATGACTCATGGGCCTGGTTTAAACGTGCATTCTGTGAGGGGCCGCGGACTCACGGCGCAGTCCTCGTGCTGGGGGCTGTGTGGAGCCGCAATGCTTCACAATGGAATGTTCTCGCTGCTGTGGGTTTTACATCGCCAGAAAATGCTGGAGGAGGGAAAATTCGGTGATTCAGCAGAGCTTCGAGCCAAATACGAGTGCTCATTGTTCCTCCTTGCTTGTCTGCCAGCTCCGGCTGCTTTTTCCCTGGGACTAACTTCCTGCCTTCTAAACAGCCCTTGGGTACCAACAGCCCCCAGGTCCATAGCGCCCCTCCCTCCATCCATCACCTGGTGTGGCAGAGGCGGGCAGAATGCTCACGATGCTTTTAGAATCAGAGTTGTTGTTTTAAAGCAAGGAACCTCCTGTCTCTGTTCCTTGTCTTCAGTCTGTGGTTGTTGATGTTGATGTCGTACCTGTAAGCACCAGGGTTGCTCTCGATGATGTAACACGAGGGGGCGTGGTGGCAATCTGGAGTCATCGCCCGAGAACACGTGTATTCCTGAGAAAAATTGATTGTGTGTTCACAGTCTCTCTCCGTGCTAGGCAAACGTGTTTACTTGCTGCTTTCAAGAATTATGATGCTGCCTTGCCCACAGGCTGTTTAAAGTACTTGCCCATGCTGTGCTAAGATTAGCGTGTTTAGAGGATGCCACACAGACTTCTGCTGGGGACCTGGAACCCTGGTCCATCTTCAGCTCCTTCCATCTGGGAGTGAGCAGAGATGTGTCAGGACAGGTGCCTCTTGTCTCCACCCTCCAGCTGCATAGAGTCTGGCCAAGGGACTCAGACTGGTTGATCGTGATTCCCCTTGTGTCTCCAGACTACTCCATGCTGTTCATCCTTAGGTAAACTCGTTTCTACCCAACAAATATTTATTAATTTTGTGGCTAGTTCAGTGCAAAACACTGGGGATCCCAGAAGAACAAGATGGAATCTGCCTCTGGTGAATAAAGTATGCTATAAATAAAGCAGGAACGTAACAAATTGGTCTATGGCGTTTTTTAGGGGCTAACAGTGAGCAACAGCCCTACAGGAGAGCAGAACTGCTAACCCAGCAAGGCTCTGGGGAGCACTTTACAAGGCACATGATGCCTGAGCTGAATTTTGAAGGATGGAGCCAGAGGTGTTGAGGATGTGGGCTCGTTCCAAAAGGGGTGCCTGTGGCTTGTCCCGAGGATGGTCAGTGTTTTAGTGAACACAGAGTTGAGAACCAAATCACACTCTCGGGGACCCATGCATGCTAGGATCTTTCTGCAAGCGCTAGGGAACTATTAAAGGTTTGGGACAAGGGAGTGACATGGCTGGACTTTGAGAGAGAAATCTGGTGGCAGAGTAGGAGGTAGGGCAGGGAGGAGAGCTCAGTGCGATGGGAGACAGGGAGGCCAATCCAGAGGTAACAGAAGTGCGAGTCAGAACCAAAGCAGGTGCTGGACTAGAGAAGAAAGACATGCAAATGGAAAACAAAGGGCTTACTTTGAAGAAGGCGTGATTGTGGTCATGGCTTTTTCTAGAGTTTGGAAGGACTCTAAGGGCTAGGAAAGCTAGGTAGGGGCCACATAATTTTACACAAAGGAGGTCTCCTTGGAAAATGGTCACATTAAGTTGTTATGCCAAATAAAATCACAAGAATGATTACTTACCTCCTGGTGTTGAGAGATGGGTTTTGAGGAGGATCTTGCTGGAGCTTGGAGAGCTGTGGGAGATGGAGCTGTTGTCTGTAAAGAAGATGGGTTCAAAGAGAAGCAATGATAAACACCCTAGACCATGACGAGTGTCATCTGAAGGTATTTGCTGATCTGTGCTGAAAGTGTCATCTCCTTCCATTGTCCCAGAATCTTCAGTGAACATGTTTTGCCACACACTGGCCAGTGTGAGTGGTGCTTTCGGGAAGGCTGTGATGGGCAATAGGTATACTAGATCCTGGAAGAGGAGGGTGTGTCCAGGCTTCGAATATTACCTCTCCTCTGGACCAGCAGAGAGGTGTTGTAGCTGGGGAAGGCGCAGGTTCTGAGGATCGAGGAGTGACCAGGAGAAAGTGAGCCGAGGGCAGGGACATGGGCACCAGGGGGCAAGTCAGTGCTCGTGTGGGAATAGCGATCAGAGCACTACTGTTCGCATTTTTGAAGAGTCTTCACTGTTAACGGCTTACCTTTCTGTCGCTCTTGATTGGAAATTGATCAGTTTAGACAGAGCTATTAAGGCCTTCTTTGGGGAGAGGTTGGAATGTTTGAGGAGGGGAGACAAAAGGGAGTAAACTACCAAGAAGTAGCTCACTAATTGGGTTAATTTCATGGTTTGCAGTTCAGGAGTTGCTCTGGTTTTTTGTTCAAGTGCTGTGGGGGACCATGAAGCTAATTTATTATTCTTTTCAAGAAGGAGATGTTAAAACTGGCCATTGGGATAATTGAATGACAGAATGTAAAGGAAGTCCCGAGATGTCAGATCTAGTTCATCAATAATATGATCTGTAAGTCAGTTCTGTCTATTCCTGTTCTCTTATAGCCAAGTAGTCGTGATGTTGCCTGTTCATTGCTACAGCATATGTGGGCTGTGAAGTACTCTGCACACTTTAGTAATAGCAGCAACAATAAATAAGAATGTAACACGTTCCCAGCTCTGGGCTAAGTGTCTGACACATGGTACCTTCATGAGACCACCTGGTAGTCCTGTTAAACATGTATATTTTATTTTTTTCCAAGATTTTCTAGAGGAGAAGCAGAGAGAGAGAGAGAGAGAGAGAGAGAGAGAGAGAGAGAGAGAGAATATGAGGGAATGAGGGAATGAGAATGAGAGAATGAGAATGGAGGCTTAGAGAGTTAGACTAAATAGTCTAAAATCAAGTCAGTAGCAGAAAGAGACACCTGGGCTTGACCAGGGAGACAAGGGTTCAGACTCTGGGCTCTCAGCTTCTGCCTGTTGCCTCTCTTGACAAAAGTACTGTGAAGAATTTCATCCTTCAATCCAGAAACATGGTGTTTTGTGACCTAAACACAGAATCTCCCTAAAGTGGACTTGATCAACTAGACCAAGAGTCCACCTTGATTCGTGGTTGATAAGCCAGTTCCTTGTCGTCCTCGTGGAGTTTCCTGACGACATGGATTCCTGAAGGGACTCATTCATCTCATTCATGTGGGTGGAGCCACTTGTCAGATACACGGGAAAGGGGCAAACCAGCTTCACTCTTGCTTCTGTGAAATGGAACTCTCCCTCCCCCCCTTGCCATAACCCTTTAGAGAAGTCTTTGTGAGACATCTGGGTCATGTTCATGATAATTATTCAACATTATGTTGCCGAATAAGCCTTGTTTTGAAGTTGATATGCAGGAAATGAATCTTTAACAAGCTAAGACAGGTTTCCCATAGTAAATGGGGCTCCCAGACTTTATTATTCAGGTTTTTAAAAATTGTCTCATCTCAAGATGAATTATAAACTGGAAGGCTTTTTAAATATGACTAAAAATCATTCTTTAAAAAGTCAACTTGGTTGAGGCATAATTTGTATACAATAAAGTGCACCCAATTTAAGTGTGCAGTTAAATGAGTTCTGACAAATGTATATGATTATATAACCATAATTAAGATGTAAAATTTATAGCCCACTTTCCAGTCAATACCCAGCCCCATGTAGTCACTGATTTGCTTTCTGTCACTTTAGATTAATTGTGTCTTTTCTGGAATTTACTAGAATCATAAATTGGTGTTTGTGTTGGGCTTCTTTCACTCATGGTTTTGAAATTCATCCATGCTACTACATGTTTCAGGGATCTGTTTATTTCTGTTACTATTATTCCACTGGCTGGATGTACATACCACAGTTTATGCAATTACCTGTAGATAAATGGATTATTTCTAGTTTAGCTACCATACATAAGACTGGTATGAACAGTCATGTACAAATCCTTATGTTTTCTTTTTTTTAATTATATATTTTTTTTACAGGCAGAGTTAGACAGTGAGAGAGAGACAAAGAGAAAGGTCTTCCTTTTTCCATTGGTTCACCCAAAAAATGGCCTCCACGGCTGGTGCACTGCACCGATCTGAAGCCAGGAACCAGGTGCTTCTCCTGGTCTCCCATGTGGGTGCAGGGCCCAAGCACTTAGGTCATCCTCCACTGCCTTCCTGGGCCACAGCAGAGAGCTGGACTGGAAGAGGAGCAACCGGAACAGAATCCAGCGCCCTGACCGGGACTAGAACCCGGGGTGCTGGCGCCGCAGGCGGAGGACAGATGTGCCACATTGTCATTTGGTGCCTGCCAAATCCTTATATTTTCTAAGTTGAATACTTGGGAATGGGACTGCTGGGTCATTAATGTTAACTTTATGAGTTAATGTTCAACTTTCTAAGAAAATATCAAACTGCTTCTCTGGGTCATTATATCCTTTTATATTCCCACTAGCAGTCAGTGGTGAGTTCCAGGTGCTCTATGTTCAAGCCAATACTAGACATTGTCAAAATCTCTGTATTTCCTATATATTTAAATACATACACTTAAATCTTAAAAGACAGTAACCAAGACCTTGAGAGAGCTACCTTTAAAAGCCAAATGTGGTCAACATTGGAAAGATCAGCAAATTCATTCTAGGACAGTCAGTGGTGCAGAGGGCAATGACCTGCATCTGCTGCCCTGGAACTGGGCTGCTGGCAGCGGGAGCTGGACTGCCCTGGCTGAAATCCACAGTGGAAGGCTCCTGCGGGGGCAGAGGGGGCTGCCTCAGTCTCCCTGTAGGTACTACAGAGTAGCACTCATGGCTTGGAAGATGGCTGTTCCCTGTGCAGATGTTTCATGAGCTTCACAGTTTCGCTGTGGCTTAGTCTTGTCTCCCAGGCTTCACATGTGTGTTAGAGATACTGTCTCTCTGGGTTTTTTTGGATAAAGGTGATGACAGGCACAGAGCAGGTGTCTAAGCAATCCCCCCTGTTGCTTACGCACTTTTCATAAGGGTCTCACATGAATAAAGAATCGAACGCCACAGCAGTGGCAGGCCCACGGTTAATCCGGGAAATAGGACACGAATCCCGTGCCACTCTGTCAATGGGCTGCTGCTCCCACGGAGGCCAGTACCGTGGAGGAAATGGCTGCAGTAGCTGGGGTGCAATGGCTTTCGTGGGGTCTTCTGTTTGACCTACTTCATTTGATACTTAAGCCCTGAGAAACTCCTTAACATGGAAAGGGGGAACCATAGTTTTAAAGAGCTAACATAGGGTCTCTGAATATACACCCTATCTGCCCCCGGGGCAAGGAAGACACACATAGAGATGGCAGATGGAGGGCCAGGCATGGCGGTGCAGCAGGTTAAGCCACATCCTGCATGGGAGTGCCTGGCTCGAGTCCTGGCAACTGGATCTGATTCTGATCCAGCTTCTTGCTAACGTGCCTGTGAGGCAGCAAAGGGTGGCCCCAGGTACTTGGGTTTCTGCCACCAATATGGCAGACTCAGGTGGAATTCCTGTCTCCTGGCTTTGACCTGGCCTTGCCCCAGCTCTTGGGGGTATCTGGGGAGTGAACTAGCAGATGGGAGCTCTCTTTCTTTTTCCCCCTCCCGCCCGTGTCACTCTTACTTTCAAATAAATAAGTACTTTTTAAAAACCACCAAAGATGGACTCTCATTGGAAGAGGAAGACAAGCAGGCTCCTACACACTTATGTACATGTATAGGTGTGCGCGCTGTAATAGGCCTCACAGCATTTCCTGAGAGTACAGAGGCGGGGCAGCTCCATTCCACGAACATCTGTGTAGCTGCTGTGGATCAGGCCTTGAGCTTGGTGGAGCCACCATTTCGTGGACTATCTAGTCCAGTGGGAAGATGCACATAAAACCAGTGACAGGAGGAAGCCAGGGTACAGGGCCTGGGCTGCTGTGGACCGGGAGGAAGGAGTCACTCGAAGAGTTTCTGAACAGTACAGGGGAAGGGTTCTGACAGGGGGGAGTGGGGAGGGGAGGAGGGCCTCAGGTCCGAGCAGCAGCACGTGGGAAGTATGAGTCCGGTGGGAAGGTGCGGTGTGCCAGGAATGGGAAGAAGGTCCGAGGAGCAGGGGCAAAGGCGCCGGTGAGAAAGCTTGGGAGCAGTTCTCTGGGGTGAAGGAACCACAGCCAGGCCTTGTGGAGAGGTCAAGGATGGCTACAGGGCTGTGGATGTGGGATTTCGAGAGGGAGCCTACGGGTACCTGTGGGGCTGGAAGGAAGCACCCAGCACATCTGACGCGGCCAATGTTCCCATTTTAGTCAGCACACTTGGCCTTTTGCTTGGGGGCTGGGGGGTCTTTAAGAAGAGCCTCCCTTTCTCCATACCTGTGAGTCAACATTCCTTGTGGTGGTATTTTCCGTGAAGAGAACTAGCCATTGTGACGAGGGATCCCATTGTGACGAGCTGCTCCCAAAGCAGCTGTCTGGGAGGGCTGCTGTGAGGTTGTGAGGGTGTGAGCTCCTCTGACTGATAAGGCCACAGAGAGGAGGGACAGAGCTGGCCTTGACCCCACACCTCTGGCCATTCTTCTCCCAGTCTCTCCTGTAGGCATATTTCCACCAAGGAAAGGCCTTATACGATTTCCCAGAATCTAGAATTTCTTGACTCCACTATTTTTGTATTAAGTTTTCATTTGTTTCCCAGCTGGGTACATTTTCTAAACTCCTTCCATTTCAAAAAACCCCAGGTGTTTTGTCTATATTCTTGCCAAGGAAGTAGAACGGGGCTTGGAACATGGTAGGCACTTAGTAAATATGTCTGAATGACTGAACGCATTGGCCGTGAGTGGACATGAAGACATTTGCCCTGATTCCGCATTTGCACCAACACACAGCATCGCCTGTGCTCCTCACAGACCCTACCTCCCCATTTCAACTCCCATCTTCAGTGAAACAGTCCTCGCAAATGTGTTGATTCTGCTAACACAACCCAGAGGTTAGGCCCTGGCAACTCCCTTGCAACTCCCCATCCTTCTTGCTTTCCAGATGAGACCAACCGGGAGAAATGTACCCTCCCTTTGAGCACCGACATCTGATTGCCCTGAGGCCAGAATAAGCACTCTCCCGGCGTCTTCTCTCCTGATTTTTAGCCTATATGATGAAAAAGTGTTAGCTTTATTTATAATGTGCTACTAATCTTGTATCACTTCAGAACCATCAATTCTTATCCCGTCCTGCGGGAGGAGACGGTGCCGATTTATCTAAGCCGCAGGCAGATAGGCAATACCTCCGCGTTTTTCTGAGCTATGAGATTGGCTCTCTGGAAAAGTGTTTGTTAATGAAAGGGAGGTGAATTACTTTTTATATATCACTCGCATCATTGTCCTTATTCAAAGATGCCGCAGCCACCTGTTGGAGAGTGGCGCTGGAGAAAGCAGAGCTTCCGGGGTGGCTGGAGAGCAGAGGACGTGGTCTTTGTGTCTGTAGCCCATTGGGGAGTTACGCCGAAGAGAGGGCTCCCTTAAACCTCCGGGGCAAGCTCACATGGGCTCTTGTGCAGGGAGTGGCACGCTCGCTGGTTCCCAGGTTTCCGACTGATAGCGTTGCTAATTCGGGTTGGTGCCAGTCACCCAGGGACTGGAAGCTGGGAGAAAGGACCATGGCTGGGGTGGTTTGGATTCTTGGGTGGAGCAGTTGTGTGATCTTGGGAAAGCCACTCGGCTCCTTGGCATCCAGTTCCTCTTCTGAGAAATGCACAAGTCTCGAGGGTCTGTCTTCTGGGCCAGTCCTACAGAGCTCCTGGGAAGGCCCGAAGCAATGCGTCGAGGCGTTGACAAGACCATGCATGGGATAAATACCAAGAAGCATTCTGGAAAGTGTGGCACTTTTGGGAGGCCAGGCAAGGAGAACCAAAGGTCAGAATTCTGAAAACAGAGTTCTGCCCTGGACTGCAGCACTGCTTGTGTGCCTTAGTTCATCACCGGGGAGAAACAGCAAGGGCCTCAGATGGCCCTCGCCCTTCCTGGCCCCAGATGCCAGGGAAAGAGGACTTCTCTCGGGCTGCCTTCTCGGGCTACCACAGGGGCCATTTACATTATTGTAGTCCCAACGCCCTTAATGGTGTCTTCAGTTGGATAACGAAGTGATAGACACCTGACCAAGTAGTTATATGGTAAATACTCAGAAAACATAAATGACCCAGAATTTTCAGAACCCTGAGGTCCGTGGACACCCCTACTCTAGGCCTGGAGCTGTTACTGTGTGTCCTTTCTCTGCTATTGGAAAACTAGTCATCATTGGACAATAGCTTTTCAGAAGTCTTCCTGCTCTTCCCGAGAGCCTGTGTTCAAAGGCAAGCATTTTGGACGAGTAATTTAATGAAAAGGTTTGAGAGAGCTTGAGGTAGGTGGAATAATGGCCGCTCTCCCCCAAGGTGTCCAAATCCTAGTGCCTGGGATCTCTGACCATGCTACTTTATGTATGGGAATTTTGCTTGCAGATGGAATTATGACTTAAAAAAAAAGATTTATTTATTTATTTATTTATTTGAAAGACAGAGTTACAGAGAGGCAGAGGGAGGGAGGGTGGAAGAGAGAGAGAGAGATAGATAGATAGAGAGAGAGAGAGAATGTCTTCCATCCACTGGTTCACTCCCTAGTTGGCCACAACAGCCAGAGCTGTGCCGGTCCGAAGCCAGGAGCCAGGAGCTTCTTCCAGGTCTCCCACATGGGTGCAGGGGCCCAAGGACTTGGGCCGTCTTGTATTGCTTTCCCGGGCCATAGCAGAGAGCTGGATTGGAAGTGGAGCAGCTGGGACTGGAACAGGCCCATATGGGACACCGGCACTGCAGGCGGCGGCTTTACCTGCTACACCCAGCGCCAGCCCTGCAACTCCCTCTTAACTCATCTCTCGGTAGAGATGATTCTTGGATGCTCTGAATCTATTTTACCCTGCATACACTGTAATGTTTTCAGAATACAGCCTTGACTACATTATCTCCTGCTTAGAATCCGTCCCATTCCTCATAAGATAAACAGAAAACCCTTGCAATGAACCAAGGAGTGCAACGTGGGCCAAACTTCACTTGTACCAGGTTTCTCTTTGGTGGTATTCTCTTCAGTCAGACTGACCTTGCCTAAGTCCCCTCCCACCACAGGACCTTTGCACATGCTGTTCTCTCTGCTAGGAATGTTTCTCCTCCCTTCTTGCCTAGATAACTCTGACTCAGGCTTCTGATCGCAGCACTCTTTTCTTAGGGGAGCTTCTCTCAACTTCCCAAACGAGGTAGGATCTCTGCTATTCAGATTTTCACAGTATTCTCTCTTCTCCTTCATAGCTCTTGATCATGGCCCAACTTTCTGCCTTTAAGTTGTTTTAATGGCTGCCTTCCCTTACTAGTCTGTATGCTTCCCCAAGGCCAGGAAATGTTGCACCAGGGCTTAGCACCACCCATGATAGATGCTCAATAAAGGTTTCTTGGATGAATTAATGAGTAAGTACTGTGTGATGTTATCCAAATTTCAAGAAGTTTCTTCTGTCATAGTCTTTGCTATTTGGGAGGTATAGTGGATTGTGGTCACTAGGCACAAGGTGGGTGATAGGGTCCCTCCTCCCTCTGTGTGTGTGTGTAAGCAGAGAGTCTATTTTCAGGAAGCCTATGAGTCAGTGATGCTTTTATGCCCCAAGTGCTATACCAACGTGTTGTGCTTTCAGTAGGTTGCAACAGGTGCACATATTTTTAGCTTTTATGACAAGTCTTGTAGACGTATCCTCAGGAGTCCCCAGCGTGAGTGCCCTTCATGAAAACCACGCCAAGTAGGGAACAGCGTAGGCAGAGCACAGGGCTGTGTTGGAAAACCATAAAACTACTAGCAGCCAAAAATAAAAAACAAACCCCCCAAACATAGACGCAAGGGCAAAAACAATACACTTTGGCCAGTGAAGAAGGGGCCACAGTGTTAGGAAAAAGAGGTTGCCTTTAGAAACCCAGACCCTGGCAGCTCTAAAATTAGCAGAGAAACAATTTATTCTGGCCTGCAGACAAGAGCCCAGCCCCCTGGAAGGTGCTTTGCAGCTCCTCCAACTCCCCGGGGAACTTTTCCCACACCAGGTGAAGGTTTTGAAGAGTACTTTAATTAACTTGTATCCGAGAGAGAGATCCTATATGAGAAAGAAGCAGGTAAAGATTTCTTTAATTAGTGAATTTCATCAGGGCTCCACGCTGTCGGCCAGTGCAGTCGTGGGTGGGCCGCCGGGGTCCTTGGTGGTCCATCCAGTCGATAAGATATTCATGACTTTAGCAAGTAGCTCGGTTTTCTAAACCAATGGGAATTCGGTGGACCATTTCCCTTTGCTACTTTAGCTGCATGGCCAGAATCTACAAACTGTTTTCTTTCTTGAAAAGAAAGTGCCGAGGCGAGTGAGTGGCTGGTAGGGTCTAGGGGGCGCTTTAATTGCCTCCCCCCCGAATCTGGGGCACCTAGTTACCCTTAAATAGAACTCCAGAGAGCTTGGGGGGTCATGTTTGGCAGGGGGTGGGGGTGGGGGGAACAATGGGACCGCATTTTCCTCCTGTGTGACGCCTCCCATGTTCCTCCCAAATCATCTTTCCCCATGCAATTCCGCAGTCTCACGCATTTCATTGTCTTTCCAGACTGGCAATAAAGCCTAGGGAGAGAACTCTCTCCCTCAGTAAATCAAAAGCGAGCAGACAAAAGGTCAAAATACCCAAAGCCACAAGAACATTAACACTTTGCAAATAAAGATTGCCTGAGAAACAAATGCTCGCTCTCACTTAGGAGAAAGGAGACGCCTTATCTTTGTGAGTTTACAAAATGGAGCCAAACTGTACCCGTAGCCACTTTAGCTAAACCAAGGCCTGGATATTTTAGCAGCCCACAGTCATTAAAACCCTCCGAAAACCTCCCAGGAGCCGATGTGCTTGCTTAAGTATACGCTGTAAAAGATCCTAGAGATTTACAAGGGACGGCTCCACGCTAAAGCAGGCACCATCCGATAAACAAGCAATTGTAGCTGCAGGCTAAATGATGCTCTTTGAGGCTTTGATTTACAATGCTGCAGATGATGTATGTGCAGTTTGGGGATGGGTTCTGCTGTGGGCTCGCTGTGATTACTCACCCATGAGCAGAATTCAGGGCTCAAGTCTTCAACTTGGAGGTCAGAAAACTGCTGGTGGAATGAACGAGGGTTGATAAGGTTTATTGAGATGCTAAATAGATATAAAAAAAAAACTTATTAAGCCAGTGGGTTTGAACACTTGTTAAGCTTTCTGGGGACCATGGTTTCTGTTGGTTTGCTCAAATCCCAAAGATATGAACATAATCTGCAAAATTGAGCTGGTGGTCTCATTTTACTTTCATCACATTTAAAAAGCAAATACATGCTTAGTTTACTATTTACTGACTTTAAAAATCAGAATAAAAGGTCCAATTTAGCATTTATGTAACTGCTCAAAAGCTAAGAGATCTGAAGGCGGCTTCAGATTTCAAAGCACCTTCTCCAACACCAAGAAATAGACTTACAGTGCTTGAAGCTGAGTTAAGAACTCCTCCCTTGCCCAGGAGTTGTGTATTCAGTACATATTTGAGAGTCCACTGATACTGGCCCCGAACTAGCACAAAGATAAATACGGTCTCTCCCCTCTAGAAGTGTCCAGTCCCATGGAGGAAACCAGAGAAAATTTCAGTACCGTGCGTGAGGTGCTAAGAGTGAGCTCTGGAGGATGTCGTGGGCGCAGAGAGGGGAGGCACCGGCGTGTTGAACTTACTGGGGATTTCGCAGAGAGAGGCCTTGCTTGGTGCTCTTTTCCTGGTCTGTGCCATGACTGGCAAGGTGTCTCTGGGACTGCGCATCCCCCAGGCCATGGCACATTCAGAGCCCTGCTGGGATGGTCCTTTACCCAGAAGACCTCAGACCTCTGGAGTTCTGGTTCAGACAAGACGCACATATCCAGACATTGCAGACACAACTTATCAGTGAGGATGAGTCAGTGGTTGGTAGACTGTACCGGTCTGAGCTGGCCCTAGGCTGGGGTGTAGGTGCCAACCTTGGCTTTCGGTACCCACCTTCTTTGGAGGATCCAGGGAATGTAGCTCTTCTCTCTTTGCTCAGGACAGGACCTAATGAAGCTGGGCATGCATGCCACACACCTGGAATGGTACACGACTTCGTACCCAGGCAACTTGTATTTTTAGAGAGCCTGAAGCTCCATGCCCAAGGGACTTGAATGATGCAGGATAATAAGATGGCCCTGCCTTTGTGGGAGACCAGAAGCAAGGAATGTAGTTCTCAGTGCCAACCAACTTTCCCTGTGCACTGATTTCCTATGGATAATGTAGTCCTGGCTGGGCTGAAGGGTTAATAATGATGAACATTTATTGAGCGGTTACTGTGTGTCAGGTACTAATAAAAGAGGTTTGTATGTATTAGGCTTTTTAATCTGCAAAAGAACTCTACAAGGTAGGAACTTTGTAATCTCTGCATACATGGAACTTGTAAAGCTTGCCCATGGTCACATGGCTAATGAGGCCACAAATCCAGGCTCTCACACACAGCTTCCTCCTAGGATGGTGCAATGCACAGCTAGTGATGCAGGCAATGGCCTCCAGCTTGGAAACTGGGGGCCTCTCGCCTGCGGAGCCCCAGCAGCTTCTTCCTTTAGATTGGTGTTGCAAGGCCACGTTCAAGTTCTTCCTCTGCAGTTGGCTCATTCCCTGGTCGTCATGTGGCTTCTGTCTCACCAAATGGGGGCGGGGTGGGAAGCCCTCTTCTTTCTCCCTTTATAATAGTTGGAACATCAGCTATAGAAATTAGCGCACTCAACACTATGCATATGAGGGGGAGTATGGAGACACAAGGTGATGGTATTTTATAGCAGCCTATCACCACACGCCATTGCAAACAGCCATCGAGATCCATTCTTCATCAGATCTTTCCTTGAATTTTAGTGTAGAATTCCATGCGGCTTCAGCATCCACCCCGGCGGATTGCCTTTATGAACACAGACCCCTGCACAAACTTGACTTACTGGATCTAGTGAATTCCCATGGCCAAAATATTTTTCAAGTATTGTAGTATAATTCATTGTATCGTGTCCAGTCTCAGCCTAATAATGCACAGCTCCCAGGAGCCACGTATATTTCATGAAGCTTACAATTACTTTTATAAAAGTTGCAGTAAAGTATAATGATTTTTAATGGCATCAATGATACCCGTGTATATATCGGTTTCAGTTTTGAAGTAGACTTAAGTTCAAAGACCCAAGGGGACCATTCTCCTCTTGATGCACTTGTGTTACTCCCATTAATGCTAATGGGACAGACAAATGCTGCTCAGGAGGAGAATATATCTGCCTCTAGGAAGGTAACAGGTTTTAATTAGTGATGCTTTGAATCACACAAAAGCAGCTTGCCCTCTGACAACAGCTAGTGTTGGCAGGGATGAGAGTGAGGGGTCTCAGCCAGCTTGCTCAAAGGGAACCTTCAAATCGGAGATTTGCAAATGGTGGAGGCAGAAGGCCCTCCTCAGCTGAGAGAGAGAGAGCTCAGGGTGGGCGCTCAGAGCAAAAGCATTGTTTGCTGAGTGACCGAGCGTCTGAGTGCTGAGTGCGTTTCTGCAGTGGGGTGGTATGGTGACGGTGATGGAAGCTTGGATGCCCTAGGGCCTGATGTGGTGGGATCGCTGGAGCTGTCGGCTGCTCGGGGGGCGGGCAGGTGTCTTCAGCGCTGGCAGGAAGCCAGCTCTCTCACGGAACCGACCTGTGAGAAAAGAGTTTTGAGATGCACTTGTGCACCCTAGATAACTGACCACCAGTTTCAGTGAGAGTGTTCAAAATATAACAGATCCGACCCAAAATGTTCAGAAGTAAGTCTCTGCCGTGAAGTCAGATACCTTTGTATTTATCATCTGGTTTAGGATGTAAAAGTCCAGGCCCAAATGGTCATAGATTTTATGTTGACATCTGAGGCATTAGTTTTTATCTCTGAACAAGTAGACTGGGTTGGGACAACAGTGATAGACGTGTGTGTGTGTGTGTAAGTATGTGTAAGCCGTGTAGACACAAGGAGTTAGCAAAAAAACAAAAAACAAAACAAAACAAAACAAAAAAACAGTTTCCTGGGCCTGACTATAATGACTGGAACAAGAAACTTAGGGTTGGAAAGACCCACTGAGTTTCTGGAGGAATTCTTGATGAGAATAACATTCTGCTGGCTATAAGCTTAAGTTTTTCCCCATAGAAATATTTGGGCAATATTTTGCTTTTAAAAGACCTTGTAGAAATTCAGTTATGGAAGAGGACACTTTCTACCGTTTCACAAAGAAAAATCTACATATGGAAGGTGAGCAGTTTGTTTCTCTGTGCCCCTGCTGCTCTATTTACTTCCCGTCCTGTGCCTGAAAAACATCCTATTTATTGAAGGATTAGGCTGATACTAGAAGAAATGTCATAGCCACATTTCCAAGCTGATGAATTCACTGTCACCCATATTCCATCCAGAGAGGTGAGAGGCAATGACCTTTACCCTGGGGTGGTCCTGCCAGGACAATTTCTTTGAGACTCCATTTCCCCAGATGGGTGATGGCTCGCGAGGGACTCTCTCTGTTCTCTCTGCAGCTCCCCTCCTGCCTTCCCAGACCCTGCAGCCATGACAAACTCTGAGATGTCTGCCAATGTCTCTCCACGAACCATCTTCCCTCCTCTGCAGTTCGGCGGAGCTCGGGTCTGTGTGCTGCAACAGTCTGGTAAAGTATTTTCTATGTTTGCACATTGGAAACAGCCCGGAAAAGTATTTCCAAGCACGAAACAATCCCATCACACAGCTCACCAGGAGGAGCCGACTGCAAACATCAGTCATATTTCTGCCCAAACGGTAGCTGCTCTCTTAGCACAAACTTCTTGGCTGCGCTTCAGTATGGTCAGATCATTTACGCCGCCTCTGATTTTTTTTTTTTATTCCTCCCTCTTGCTATCTTGAGACTTTCTGTTTTTTACCCCAAATGGTCTTCAGTGGCAGCGCAACAAATTCTCAGAGCAATGTGAAAACGCTCTAGATTACAGAGTTCTTTGGGGAAGTACAGAGAGAGAGGCTCGATTTGTGATATGTAATTCAAGGCCCCTGGTAATGTCTTCACCTGAATGCTGGACATTTCAACATTGTGGTACCCAAGTATATTGCCATTACCATTGCTAACCCTTTGTATCAATGTATGAGATTTTGACAGGCCTCTTGGGTCTAGAAATGGAAGCCAGGTATCAATGATAATACACAAGCTGCTAGCCTGTTGTTCCAAACCTGAGGGCCCTTCAAACAGTCCATGGGGTCCAGGTGAGGCCCCTCCTTGTCATTGGCATCACATGAGCTGGGGGCTCTGTGGCAGTGGCGGTGGCCAGTCCGTCAACGTGAGCGGCTTCAGCAGTGAGGAGCGCTCTGCACCCTTCACCTCGGGGCATGGCATCTTTCTCCAGAATGAGAAAGGTCAGTGCATACCTCCAGTTTGTGATATTCCCAGTGTGTGCTGATAAGGATGTGTTCCACGTGGTGGCTGAAGTACCAGGCTGGTCCGATGCAAAAATGGAGGTTGCTACAAAGCATGCTTTATAAGCAATTAAACAAGACACAAAAAAAGGAAAACTCCCTCCATGGCCAGCTGTTCCCTTACAAGGGACACATCTGGAACTATGGTGCCGTCCCTCAGATGTGGGAAGACCTGGGACACAATGATAAACACACCAGCTGTTGTGGCGACAGTGACTCAGTTGAAATTGGAAAGCAATAAACTGGCAGCAGGTTATATGCAAGAAGTGAAATAATCTGGGCGACAGTTCTGGGCATATTGGCTGAAGCTCACCAAGGGGAAACTGGCTGGAAAGCCATTGCTGATAATGTGGACGATCCTGACACAGCCAATTACCATGATATTAGTGATGTCAGAAAGCTTTGGCCTGGTCACCTAGAAGCTACTGCGAGCTGGTGCTTCCTGATGGAAAACCAGAATTTGCTTTCAATGAAGAATTTAAAGATAAGGGCTTTGCGGTTGATGTAATTAAAAGCACTCATGACTACCGGAAAGCTCTACAGACTGAGAAGCTGGATGGGAAGGGAGCCAGCTGCAGTGTCTGAGAGCCCCTTCAGCTACGATCCCCATACAGCGAAAGCTGCACGGCTGCCAGCACGATGCCAACAGAGGTAGAGAGGCGGTTCTGTCACCAGAAAAAGCAACGTGGCTTCCCCGGAGCACAAGCCGATGCTGCTGTAGCCTAGTCACCTGCAAACGTTAGGTGTAAATGAAGTAGCTCTTTTTTTTTTTAAGATTTTATTTATTTATTTGAGAGGTAGAGTTACAGACAGAGGGAGAGACAGAAAGTTCTTCCTTCCATTGGTTCACTCCCCAATTGACTGCAATGGCCGGTGCTGTGCTGATCCGAAGCCAGGAGCCAGGTGCCTCTTCCCAGTCTCCCATGCAGGTGCAGGGGCCCAAGCACTTGGGCCATCCTCCACTGCTTTCCCAGGCCATAGCAGAGAGCTTGACTGGAAGAGGAGCAACCGGGACTAGAACCGGCACCCAAATGCCCTTTTAATTTTAATTTCCCTTGAGCTTTTTGAAGTACCCTTATAAAAAAAGCTTCCAGTTTAAGCAATGCTAATTTGTGGGATTCTGATACAGTACCTTAGCCTGTATATGGTACAATCCACAGTAATACAAAGCAGGGAAAACCATCATATGTGTAGGATGTTTGGGTGAAGGCAAGAGTCGGACAAGCATATGAGTGTCTACGGGTGGGGAAGGGGTTCAGGACTGTAGACCAAACCAGACAGAATGTACCTTAATCCATTGCTAAGCTTGGTTCTCACTGATTTTGAGTTTGGAAAGGCTGAGCTGTTGGGAGGCAGGTCTTCAAAACCTGGCACTGAACAGTCAGGGATGGACATTGGTGGCAACTTGGACCTTGAATGGTGACATCATATAGCTTCATGTCTTGCTTCCATCTTCCCAAAAAGATTGGGAGTTCCCTGCATATAGGTTTGGTGTCTTTCACTTTGGAATGACATACAGAATGGTGCCAAGTATGTTTTCCATGTGTTGAGGGCTCAGCAGGTCATGGTTTGTGAAATCATTTAGATGGATGAGATACACATTAGAGGAAGAGCTAAAGATCTGTAAACAGCCAGTACACCTAATATGCTTCTTGTACATAGCACTAAAATGAAACAACTTGCAAGATCCTCCATTTGAAGGTTAATTTTATAGATGAGGAAACTAAGGCCTAAGGAGAGGAAGTGACTCGCCTGAGGCCAAGCAGGTGGGAGTGAACCCAGCTCCAGCGCCCCATCTTCCTTCCTGCAAGAGTCGCTGTTTACTCTAAGTGGCTCCGCCAGGAGGCTGGTCATGGCTGAGCTGGCAGACATAGGATGCACCTGTTCTGCCCTTCACTTTTGAAACATCATATGTTTCAAACATACGATTAAATCATGATTTAATCATGACATATGATTAAACATATATAAAGAGAACTTTTTTTAATTCCCAAGCAGGACAAAGTGATTTTTCCAGAGTAGTTACAACCAGGCAAAAATGCAAAGGATTTGGGGGGAAATACATTTTTCTTTCTTTGGAAGAGATATTGCCCAGTGGATTTTTGCTTTATAACTACCTGGATACTTAGGAAGAAAATCTACAACTCTAAGAAGTATCCTGAAGGCTAAATGGACTTCCTATAACTTAGCTTGCAATGCTGAGGTTAAAAGGTATGAGCAGTGTGGGAAGCTCGTCATCTGGTAGGTCCAGATTGCATCACCGCACACACTTGGGAGTTCCCCATGATGTCAGGTCCAATCACGCTGAAAGGCTCCCACTTAATATGAACTTGTGATTTACAACTCCGTATATCACAGTCTGTCTTGCTGCCTGTTTAGTGGGTTTGGTCTTCTGGAAAGTACCACAGTGCATTAGAGAAATGATGAACTATTCCTTGGCTAGATTGCCCCTGCAGGGCTCTTTGAAAATCCCACTGGACCTTTATTTCTCTGAGCCTAACTTTGCTTATATCAGTATTCAAATGAGTCCCAGAGATGGATAGGGAAGGATGCAGTTTGCAATACAAAAAATTGTGGAATGTGAATGTTTCCTGGGAAACGGGGAAGTGGAGGATGGTGGTCAGCTATTGCTGAGGAAAGTATCTAGTGAGCACTCAAAAGTTTAAGCTTCAATCACGTGGTCTTAAAAAAAAATCCTGTCAATCAAATTTCAGCCAAATGAAGTATCCTTCCACAATGATTTTTGCAGATAGAAGCATGTTTAAATGAAATCTAATTATGGAAATGCTCATTTCTTCTAATTTGCTTTTTCATTCCATCAGTAAACCTTGGTCTAGTTTTTGCTGTTTTTGGCCAAAGGCCATTGAGCAGGCTTATTGTGATCTTCAGAATAAATTAATCTACAATTAAAAAAATGTGATTGTATAATATATTTCAAGGACAAAACCAGCTAATGGGTTAAACAGGGTACGACTTTGGGTTTTAACAAGCAGACTGCTCCCTACGCTTGACTAAGGGTCCCAGCAAACAGGGGTTAACAAAGATTCAGGAACTCCCAATGGCAGCGGGATCACTTACGCGTGGGGTGGGGGGAGGGGGAGGCTTGCTCTTTGTCTTCCTGCAGACTGATCCTGTGCTGGCTGCCAGTATGTGTCAGCAAGTTCACAGGCCTTATTTCATCCTAAGCCCCAACTTATTGCACACCAGCAGACTTCCGAGAAGAGAGATGTCAGAGAAATCCAAGTTACATCATGGCATGATGTTTTTATCAAGCCCTGTTGCTGCGGCACTGCGCCGTACGATCGGAGTTCTGCCACCAGGACTCCTGACATTTGGATGGTGACCTTTCCTCGTCATCTGACACCCTCTGCAGGACATCGTTCCTCACAAAAGCTACCTTCAGCTGTCGCGAGATGTGGAGATCTGGCAAAAGGCCAAGTCCCAGCAGTCTCCTGGGCACTTCTACAGCCTCTTCTCCCCCCATGGGTAAAATCCACAAAGATGTTGGCCTCTGAATGTCCCCACAGCAAGTCTCTCAGAGTTGTGACATGTGGTACTCCAAGGACTAGCCAACACAGGGCAGCACTAGCCAATCCAGCAGTGGCCCAAAGGACCCAGAGCTCTGGTGTGGACCAGTGAAGATCTTGGACTCCGTTAACTTAAGTCCAGGGTCATAGTGGAAACAGCTCATTGTGGTCGGGAGGACCGTGAGATGTTGTGCCTCATACTCCAACTCCTTCCCTCTCTGTCATTCTTAGGGGAGAGGTGACAAACTTAGTGGCGTGGAATCACCATTTTATTCTGCTCCTGGAGTCTGTGGGCTGAGAATTCAGACAGAGCGAAGGACTCTTCTCCGATTCACACTGTCTGGAATGTTCGAGACAACTGGGGTCTCTCATATGCTTGGAGCTGGAATGGCTAGGGCTGGGGATCCACTTCCCAAGATGACTTCTCTACTCACATGTCTGGCATTGACTAGGATGGATGAAGGGTGGGCTCACCTGGACTCCTGGCCTATCATCTACTTCTGCACCTGCAACATGGCAGTCTCAGGGAATTTGGGCTTCCAGTGCGGCGGCTTATGGCTCTGCGCATCCATCTTCTAATAACATAGGAGCTATATAGCATGTATGGCCCAGCCTCGGCAGTCGTTAGCATTGCCACTGGCGTACGTAAGGGTCTAAGCAAACACAGGAGCAAGGATGTAGATTCCACCTCTCGACGGCAGAAATGTCCAAGACTTGGTGGTGATGTTTTAAACTCTCCAGGGGAGGTTTCCAGTTGCTTTAGGAAAGCTCCAAGCACTGTGTTGGCTGTGGCTTTACAGAGCTCACTCCCTAGCTGATCCATTTCTTCCTCAACCTTGCCCGCAGACAGGAACCTGCTGCCCCGTATTGGCTGGTACCAGTGCTGAGTTGCTGAAGCAGGAAATCCTAGAACATGGCAGCTCAGGTAAGATAGGTGTTTCCTTTTATCCCAAGTGATGTCCAGATGCTGGTGGTGAGGTCCAGGGAAGTTAGGTTCTCTTCCTTCACTGTGCCGAAGGTGGCTTAACATCACCACTTTCCATTCTGGCTTATGGGAACAGACCAGGGAAATAGAAGGCACCCAACTCCCTTTCAAGGAGGTGACCTAGAGCTTGCACACGTCCCTTCCTTCACAATCTGTTGGCGACAGCTTCGTAACACAGCTGCACCTGGCTGCAGGGAAGGTATCTAACTGTGTTCGTGACGCCTGGTGGAAGTTGCGTGACTAGCATATTCATGAGTACCAGGTCTATGGGACTGAACGTTTTGGGGACCCATTGTTCTGCCTACCATACTGTCTCAGTCACTCAACTCAGCCACTGTAGCTCTAAAGAAGTCATAGACAATTTGTAAACAAATAGGTGCGTTGTGTGTCCCATTAAAGCTTTATTTACAAAAACAGGAGCTATGTTGGATTTTGCCCCTGGAATTTTGCCCATCTGAAAAGTAATTGTTACCTGAGGGCTCCTAGACAGGCAGAAATATCCTGACTGCACCACTCTGGCAATAAGGTGTGCGGTCCTCTGTGTTATTACCACACCTACTTTTGTCAAAGCCGCCTCTACACTAAATCATAATTACTTTCTTCAGCATCTCTGTCTCCCAGGCTGCGAGCACACTGAATGCAGAACCCTTGTCTGCGTCATCTTTGCACCTTCTCTTGTGTTTAATGCTATCTAGAGCTTAGTAGGTGCTCAGTAAACATTCATGAAAGGAAACCTCTTGTTGGAACACACATGCTCACACACACTGTCTTAGTTTCCTGTGGCTGTAACAGAACCCCACAGTTTAGGCAACGTATAAGGAAGAGAAACACACTGGCTCACAGCTCTGGGGGCCAGGGAATCCAAGTTCAAGGTGATGGCAGCTGGTGAGAACTTCCTTGCTGTGCTCTTGCCCTGCAGAAAAGGGAGAGAGAACAAGAGGGAAGGAGCCCACTCCTGTGGTAACAGCATTCTAATCACCTCTTCAAGGCCCTGCCTCTTACTGCTGTCAACATGGCAATTAAAGTTCTGCATGAGTTTAGAGGAGATGAGAATTCTAACCACAGTATCCACATGGACACACATTTTTTTTTGCGTGGGTTAGGGGAGTGTGTTTTCTTGGGCAGACCTTCCATTTTGGTAAAGATAGGCTGTTTTGGTTGTATTTTTCAGGTGCAGCCTAATACCTATGAGTTTCCATAAGGGTGCATGGAGATGAATCTTTTAAGAAGTCTCAAACCAATTTTTTGTTACCCTAATAAAAATTAAAGGGCTGAGCCAGAATTCTAGATTAGTCAGTGAAGCCCGTCATATGCATTTGACAGACGTTTAACTTTTGCCTGCTTCTGCCAAGATAACAGTGTGACCATAAGGAAAGTTGCAAATGGAAATATTTTCCTGAGTGTTCTCCCAGACACTGGGCCTCAGCCTGGGTTGAAAAGTGCACAGAAAGGTTTTTGACCCTGCTGAGCCAGGAGTTCAGCTTTGTAGGATAAACACAGGACTCTGATGACATTAACAACATCTGAGGCTGCAGTGGGCCAGGAATCCATCTCTACCTTATTTATGTGAAGTGTTTTCACACTTAGCTTCTATAGCCAAAATAATGACCTGATAGGTACACAGGTATTTGGGGCCTTTAACTGAAATGTATTTCGTGTGTAAAGTATTATCGAACAACTCCTTTTATCCCAGATGTTCAATGAAATGAAACTACCCGGAGAGCATTCTATCTAACAACCAAGGGCCACTCTTGGTTTGGGACCCTCCGTGGGTGCTTATTAAGTTATATAACTACGTAAGGCATAGCCATGAGGCTATACCAACCAACTGAAATTGGCTTGAGTGTCTTAAGTAGATGGAAGAGAAAAAAAAATATCAGTTCTTTGTAAGTGTGTCATGCATTTAAAGAGCATACTTAAGCTTATATTTCCACTTAAAGGTGGTGGCCTAGAATTCCCCAAGCTCTCTGCTAGTCTAAGAGAACTGTTTGAATACCCTTCCATCCTGTGGTCCTGGCTTCCATCAAACAAATCTCTTTCTCCTAAATTATTGTCAGCTGCATAGTCACCATGTCCACTGAATCTAATAAAAATGTTAAGATATCAAACCAAGGACTAGTTTTCTGGGAATGCCCTGATGCTGACATCAAACCACTAAAATTACTCTTTGGAACATAGCCCTACAACCAACAATAGGGGCCTGCTCATGTCAGAAAAGCTCTTACGCTAACATTGTCAGCCTCACTGAAGTCTCCACGTGCTGTTTCTGCTGCACTCTGCTTTCCTCCCTAACCTGTGAGTATGACTTGTACAGAAAATAAAAGCCAATGCTCTCTATAAATAAGAAAGCAAGCAAGCAAAGAGGCACAGCCCCATCTGATATGATTTACCCTTCCCAATACTGTGTGCACTCCCAGCCAAGGGCCTTACTTCCTTCTGGGAATTTGGCATGAAATTGATGTTCCCTTGGCACAGCTCAGCCCTGTGATTTACAGGGCCTGCTGAGTGCCATACCAATCTCTCTCCCTTGCCTCCCATCACCCAGAAATTCTCAGAAGTATTACCTGTTAGACCTGGATGGTATGGTAGAGAAATTTTTTTTGAAGCCCTGTGCTAGGTGTCTGCAGGTCATGTTGATTTAAAAGCATCTAGTTGTCCAAAAATATCTTCTTTCCATTTCTTTACCAGTTTTAGTTTGCTCTTCTACTTGCTGTAGAAGACTTTATTTTAAAATCTTATATGATCTTCAGTGTTTTTAATAAAGAAAAAGCAAGTAAAAGAAGGGACCTATTAGGTTTCCATCTTTTAAGGCCGTTAATTGCTACAGACTGAATTATGCCCCCCAAATTCATATGGAAAGTCCTAACTCCTTGCACCTCAGACTGTAACTGTGGAGACAGAGCCTTTAAACCGATAATTGAGTTAAAAGGAGTCATCAGGGTAGAGCTTAATTCAATATGATTGAAGGGATCAGGATTAAGACATAGATGGGAATGGGTGTCTAGCCTAATGGTTAAGACACCCAGGTCTCCCACTGTAGTTCCTGGGTGCAATTCCTGGCTCTGGCTCCCGACTCCAGCTTCCTGCCAATAAGCTCCCCTGGATACAGGGGTGGTGGCCCACAAGATTAGATACCTGCCACCCATGAGGGAGAACTGGATTAAGCTCCTGGCTTCTGGCTTCCATCTCAGCCATTGCAAGCATTTGGGCAGTAAATTGTCAGAAAGAGCACGTACTCTTTTTTCTCAAATAAGTAGATTAAGAAAAAGACACAGAAAAAAGGTTATTTTCAAGCCAAAGGTAGAGGCCTTTGGAAGAAACAAACCTGCTGATGTCTTGATGTTGGACTTCCAGCCTCTAGAATCGTTAGGGAATAGAGTCGCTGTTTTGGACATAACTTGTCAGGGGCCCATGTGGTGGCACAGCAGTTTAAGCTGCTGCCTGCAACATCAGCATCTCATATTGGAGTGGGTCCTGCCTGTTCCACTTCCGATCCAGTTCCTTGCGAGTGTGCCTGGGAAAGAGGTGGTTGATGGCCCCAGTGCCTGAGCCCCTGCCACTCACATGGGAGACCGGGATAGAGTTCCAGGCTCCTGGCTTTGGTGTGGCCCAACCCTGGCTGTTGTGGCCATTTGGGGAGTGAACTAGCAGATGTAAGATCTCTCCTCTCCTCTCCATTCATCTCTCTCTCTCTCTCTCTCTCTCTCTCTCTCTCCCTTTCTCTCTCAATGCCTATCACTGATGCCTGGCTCAGCAAAATGGAAAAAATGGATTAGTGGCTTAGTAACTCCTGGAAGACCAGTTCTGAAGGATGCTCAGTAGAAGAAGGGATTGGAAGGGAAACTGCTTGGGAAATGGAACAGTCTATACAAAGCTTCTGCAGAAAGTTTGTGGGAAAAAGGAATTAAAAGATTATTTTGTTGCAAATCTATTTGGAATTCCATGCATTTTTTAATATGCAAATTTTTTAACTTTAATGCATATAAATTTCCAAAGTACAGCTTATGGATTACAATGGCTTCCCCCTCCCATAACTTCCCTCCCACCCACAACCCTCCCCTTTCCCGCTCCCTCTCCCCTTCCATTCACATCAAGATTCATTTTCAATTCTCTTTATATACAGAAGATCAGTTTAGTATATATTAAGTAAAGATTTCAACAGTTTGCACCCACATAAAATACAAAGTGAAACATACTGTTTGAGTACTAGTTATAGCATTAAATCACAACGTACAACACATTAAGGACAGAGATCCCACATGGGGAGTAAGTGCACAGTGACTCCTGTTGTTGACTTAACAAATTGATACTCTTGTTTATGGCATCAGTAATCACCCTAGGCTCTTGTCATGAGTTGCCAAAGCTATGGCAGCCTTTTTGAGTTCACCAACTCTTATCATTTAATGTGCAATTTTTGAACTTTTCCAAGACCACTTGTGTGTGAGTGTGTGTGTGCACATACATATATACACATCTTCGGAGATTTTCACAATGCATCAGCATATTAAAAGACCCAAGCAATTCTGCAGTAGAAAATTCTCTTTCACATTGTTGCCCAACATTTCCTATTCCTGTGTGACATCCTGAGGAATTCATGTTCTGTGGAACATACCTTGGGCAATACTGAAATGGATTCTCATCGTCTGGTCCCACCTGAAGGTAAAAGAATGAATTACAGAATTAGAACTCTGTTAATTACTGAGTACATTGCATATTTCTAAAGGATGCCTTAAAAGTAAATGTAAAAAATTAGTAAATGTAAAGTTATTTTATTAGGGAGCAATTTTTAAATTTTTGATGCACCAAGAAAACCTATATAAATGACCACAAGCTACCTGAAGCATGGGCAATGTTATCTACTATGGGAAACAGTCTGTATAAAAGTGAAATATTTTGCTCATTCTGAAAGAAAAATAGATTTGAGCTTTGCGAGAACTGTATTCCAATTACTTGTGTTGTGCTCCAGTGTCTTTGTTATTGCACCACAATAACCACGTCACTCTCTTCATATTTCAGGTTAATGATCTGATTGGACTGTAAACATTTTGTTAGACAAAACTTACACTCATTATACTTGCAGTCATTTAAAACAAGGAATATGCGCAAATGAACCCAGCTATCCTGTTGTATTAGCTACTTTATTAGAGTAATAATGTGAGAATCCTGATTTGCATGTTCAACTAAATGATTGCAAACAGTTTTTGACACGTCAATGCACGGCTATTCGACGTGCTTCCATGGAGTTTGGCAAAAGTGAATTGGTCTATTTGAGTTATCCTCCTTTGATTTCTCCAAGAAAATCAATATAATAAAGTAATTCTTCCCTGCCATCCTCCTCTTTGCTAAGCTCTTCTGAGAACAGTCGGAAGGTGTTTCTCCTTCAATTATTTCAGGCTTGTTTGCATTAAATCCTTTCCAATAGGCGCCAGTAAATGTGTTCCCTTAATAAGGATGTCTCCCTTTGAAATAAGCTAAATAAAATTTTACATTTAAGGTGAGTAAGAACCAGTTATGGAGAAAATTGCTCAATATCTGTTCTATTCTAATTTCTTTTTCCATGCAAAGCGTGCTGCAACTCTATATTGAGAAACAAGTGTGATGATGTGCCATGCATAATTCATGCCTCTGGCCTTCTGTACACGCTGTTTTCCCCATCAGAATTCCACATATTTAGATAAGGTCAAAGATGATTCTCTATTCCTATCAATAAAAACTTTTAAGAAGTAAGGCATGAAATATGTGCGCACTTTGTTCCTCTGAAGAATAACTGTAGTAATCCCACAGCATGCGAGCCTTCCTGTGGCTACTTTAGATTCAGTTTCATGAGTTTTTGTCTGTTTTTGTTGTTGGATGGCAGCATCCTAATTATTGAAGTGGGTGGCATCTTTGTTTGTAAAAACACCTGGAATGAAAGTTTATTAGGAATTAAGGCAAAATCATGCCACTTAGTCCCCAAGGACTGCATCGTTCTGTAACAATTCTTACAGAGTTCTCACCAAAATAACATTTTTGAAGGTTTGGTTTGTGTATTTATTTGAAAAGCAGAGTGAGAGAGAGAGAGAGAGAGAGATCTTCCATCCTCTGCTTTGAGCCCCAAATACTCACAATAAGCAGCATTGGGCCAGGCTGAAGCCAGGAGCCAAGGACTCCAACCAGGTCTCCCATACGTGTGTTGGGATAAAGTGACATTTTAATTATAAGAAAAGTGCATCAGGTCTTCGGCTACATAAAGTCCCTTTCCTGTTCTCCTTCCCAACTCTATTCTCTTATTCCTTTACAGCTGTTCTTGTTATTAAGACTGTTCATCTTCCCCATCTGGACACACACAGGCCTTTCAAACTCAGTCTGTTTATAACTAAATCCATCATCTCCCTCCCCAAGCTAGTTTTCATCCTCTAAGGTGATCCCACAAACAAACCTCACAGCCACTTTCATTTCCCACTCTCATCTTCGTGGCGCAACCACACGACAGCCAAGTCCTGTCAATCTTACTTTATCAATATCCTTCCAATCTGTCCTCATCTGATTATTTACCTCCCATGGCCATTTCAAGGCTCAAGATGCCATCATTCTATCCTGGATGAGACAGGTGAGCCTTGTCACCCTGTGTTCATGTACATCTTCACAGATGCGGGAGCATTACCCTTGCCCACACACACAGACACATACTCAAAACCTAAGCTGGAATTATCGACATGGTCAGAGCGATTGTCAAGAACTCTCTCTGGCACATGCCGTTGTTCAGCCTTGCCTATTAATCACGTTTATTGAGTATTCCTGATGTCAAAGAGCCACTCTCTTAGGGGCTGGAAAGAATGCGAGGATAGAGATTCCTCCCACAGATAGTATCATCTAGTAGTCTTCTGTGGCAGGTGCATGGGACTGGAAAGGCGGGCAAATCGCGGATCACGTCTCATCCATTGTGGCCGGATTTCTACATTCCCAAAGAGATTCTCACAGCATTCAAGTGTTCCCAGTTTACCATCTACCAGACAGTAACAGTCTCGAGTATAAATTTTAATCTTTGAGATGAGGACTTCAACAATGAGGATGGCATTTGATTTCAAGGAACATCCAGAGGTCAGCCATAATGCTAAAATCGTTTCATCTCTGCTGTGAGGCCTGGCGATTATAACTTCTTACCTCTTGCCATTTCTCCCTCAAGGTCACTCGGGGCTCCACCGTATCGTTGCACCAAAGGAAGAGGATTCTGGGGTCACTGTGTGCAGTTCGCTCCTCCTTGAGCTGCCTACACAGTAACACTGGATTTTTTCCTAAGGACACATAACACACGACACCATGTTTTACCTGATATTTCTTCCAGATGATTTCCAAGTTGGCGGGGAAAGTTCTGTACGTACAGAGTTGCCAGTTTACCCATCTCCTCCCCTGCACTCCACCCCGGCCCCTCCCTGTCCATGCTGGGCTCAGGATCCCAGGAGGGAGCAGCTGCCTTCCCACTCTACAGGAGCAGAAACTCACGTGGGAGCTCCACGGCCAACGTGCTCTCAGCACTAGTGCCGTTCCTTCAAGGCAGCCTTTTCCCCTCCATGCTATGAGTCCATTAGACACTGCGAGGCTCGAGTATGTCCAATATTGTGTTTATCTGGCCCTCCTCAAAGGTACTGTCCGTCATCGCGCAGCAGCAGCGTTGCTGGGTGTGGGAAGCGATTAGATTTATGAGGCACATAAACAGCAAAGCTTCTAATAGCCATAATTCTGAGCTTCAATCATAATACCAGCATTAGTGGCATACTTTCCCGAGGATTTTATGTTTCTAAAAATATCTTAATTGTGGTTACCACGTTCACCCTATAATTCCCGTAATTCGAATTTGAGGACTCTGCCAGTGTTGCGGCCGGGGAAAATGGCCCCAGCCTTCGGTGTTGTTTCAGTGGGCAGTGGGGCAAGATGGATTGTCTGTCTTGCATGTTTTGCAATTAAGTCAGATAAATTTCCTCCGAATAAGGGGAAATTCCTGCTAATAAGGGAAACTGATGACAAAATCCAGTGTAGGGATGGATGATAGCGGGTAGCCTCTTTCTCCTCCCTTCCCCCGGCCCCAGGGAAATTCTGTCTGAAAGCCTCTAACGTGAGCTGCTTCTAATGGCTTGGTGTCCTTTGAAACACCTTGACAGGATGCCCAGCGTTGTTGATTGTCCTTTTGACCCCAGCCTCAAATGTTAGTTCAGGTGCTTGATAGAAGATTCGTGGCATGTGAAGTCTCTCTTGGACTTTATGGGGTAAAAGAATACACGTCTTCTTAAATTAGCTCAGAACACACACACATAACTCTTTGTTTTATAGACATAGTGGGTTAACGCCCCGGCCTGCAGTGCTGGCATCCCATATGGACGCCGGTTCTAATCCCGGCTGCTCCTCTTCCGATCCAGCTCTCTGCTGTGGCCTGGCATAGCAGTGGAGGATGGCCCAAGTCCTTGGGCCCCTGCACCCGCATGGCAGACCTGGAAGAAGTTCCTGGCTCCTGGCTTCGGATCGGCGCAGCTCTGGCCGTTGCGGCCATCTGGGGAGTGAACCAGCGGATGGAAGACCTTTCTCTCTGTCTCTACCTCTCTCTGTAACTCTTTCAAATAAATAAAATCTTCAAAAATAAATTAAATTTATTCAAGAGGCTCAGAGAGAGAAAGGGGGAGAGACAGGGAGCTCCTCTATCCACTGGTTTATCCTTTAATGTCCAAAATGGCTGGGGTTGGGCCAGGTCAAAGTCAGGAGCCAGGAATGCAATCCAGGTCTCCCACAGGGGTAGCGGGAATCCAGGCACTTGAGCCAAGGTCTGCGTTAGCAGGAAGCTGGAGTCAGGAACCACACCCAGGTACTCTGATGTGATAGGCAGGCATTTTAACTGCTACATTAAACACCTGCTCCTATTTGGGACTGTTTTTGAACTTCTGTAGGAAGTAGCATTATCCTGTACAAAAGTCAGTCACTGCATTGTGCTATTGACAGTGTGACTCTTTCAGATCTGCTACAAGGATGGTTTGGTGCAATGAGGATTTTTTTCATCTTTTTAGAATTTAAGAGGGTTAAAGGAAACCCTGAGTTTAGCCATTGAGAGATGATTACATGTGTATCTCATTTAGTTCAAGGCCATGACATCTGCCATGGTTGCCTTTGGCCAGAGATGAAGAGACAAGGATACTTGATATTTTTAAAAACTTCTTTTTCTAAATAGAACAGAATATAAGTTTGTTTAAAGCATTTAAATAATATATATGAAACATAAATATACACCTTCATCTTCTAAGGACAGTCATTGTGTCAACCTTGGTGAATATAATTGCAGGCTGTTTTCTATTAATATCCAAGTGTATTATTATTTTATAGAAACGGAATAATAATACATATTGTATTACAGCTATTTCTTTCACTTCATATATACAGATACTCCCCTGAATAGGCAAACAAACATGTCTTAATCTTTTTAACCTTTCTTTTTAACTTTCCACAGGGCAGTCAGACTACAAATGATTTAACTGTCATTGATCTTTAAGTTTTCATTTTACAAATAATATTTCTGAGAACATCTTGGTCCGTTTATCTGCAGATGCTAATGAGAATATTTCTGCAGGATAAATTCTTAGAAGTAAAATCTTTAGTTATTATAAAAGTGGTAGGTTAAGTGATACATATGTTACACAGAATAGAAATCAGGGATATAAAACAGAAAGCAAAAGAAACAAAAATAAATCACTTAACTATTTCTGCTTTCTCAGCTTTGGAATAGTCCATGGTGAGTCAACAGTAACAACAAGGAATACACCATAAAGAACAATATTCCTCCTTTTATACTTTGTATTTTCTCTTTAGAATAAATTTCAAGTGAAGAAAGACAAAAAACCTGGTGAGACAGAGCACTGTTTACATTTTCTGTACCTCTGTCCAGTTTCACCGGTAGATGTAGAAGCACGGTTTCCGACGCTGCAACGTGGACATCAGTCTGCTCGTTTACGTCTGTGCTGTCCCTTCCGTCTTCGCTAGGGGTTCAGAGACCACAGTCTCACTGCTTTAATTTGCTATTTATTAAGTTAATAAGATCTGACATCTTAAGGATTATGCATTTCTTCTTTTTGGTATTCTTTATTCATATATGTTCCTTTTTTCAATTAATCTTCATATTTTCCTTACTAAAGCATAGATACTTTTAAGATATTATATTTATAATAGAAGCTGGGAATAATTTTCCAAGTGTTTTCTTTATTTTTTGACTCCATGATGTGATCTAGCATACATAAATTATACATTTTCTTGCTTAAATTTATCAATCTCACCACTTATGATTTCTTTTTTTTTGTCATGGTGAGAAAGTTGTCTTCCACCATAAGATAATATTTGCCCATGTTTATTTCTAGTAATTGTTTTTTTAAATGTTGAGATCTACAATAAACCATTGTTTTGGGGTCTAAAATGAAATAAAAATCTAGCTGGTTTCTCTTCAAATAGTTAATGGCTTCCATGATGTTTAATGAGTCAGCCCGCCTTTGCTTACTAATGTTAAATGCTGTGCTTACAAAGGACTAAACACCCCTGTGTGCCTGGGTCTGTTTCTGTGCTCTCCGTTCCATTCATCTACCCACACCAATACCACGTCTTTTCAGTTTCTTTAAAATTTATTTGAATCTTACCATACAACTTCTCCTCTTATTATATTCCTTTAAAAATTCCTTAGGTATCATAAACACTTAATCTTCCAGATTAATTTTATTATGAGTTTGTAAAGATTGGTAAAAATTAGAATTTTTTTATTTTTTTGAAGTTTATGAAGACATACTTTGATTTGGGGATTGTCAATTCCTTCTGAAGGTGTTTCCCTGTCTTACTGTGGTGAGAGTACTAACTTCTCTTCTTAAATGTTTGTGTGGAAATTGTAGAAAAAATAATTGTAGGCTAAGCACATGGGTTTTGAGAAAGATAACGTTGTGATCGTCTAGAATAAACAACAGACAAGTCACTATGAGTACAGCAGGGATAGAGGAAAATGAATATAAATGGAGGGGAGTGAGTACAGAGTGAATGCAGAACGCAAGCCTGACCCTAGAGGCCAGGAGGTGCAAAATAAGATGGGGGTGGGGAGGAGTCATTGCAGAGCAAGAGGAAAACTTAGAGCTGTGGCTGGCTGGGCCTGGAAGGCCTGGAGGAGCCGGAGTGGGTTCCACGGTCCTGGTGGTGGTGGATGGGGCTGCACAGAGCCTGTGGTTGAGCAGTCGCCAAGTGGCTCTGGGATAAAAAACCGGGGGCAGATGATACATGGGAGAATGTTAAGCGTTTGGTTTGAGCGCTTGGCCAGAAAGGATGTTGAAGTTAGCCAGTGCAGGGAAGAAAATAAGGGGCAAAATGTGGAAGGGTGATAGGGACAGGCAAGAGGATCTGGATCAGAAATCAGGGTTGGGATTTGAATGGAACTCTGCACAGGACACAGGCCTGGTATAGACCCACCCTGAGCACCAAGTACAGGGGTCAGTGCGAACATTTCGGGTCCCAGGGACCTTGTCAGGCCACCATCCCTACCTTTCACTGCCTCCTGCTTCCCGTTTTCTGGGGCCGCTATACATACGTGGTACAACACCACTTTGTCCATCCTAGCAATACCTGATTTATGGACACTTGACCAAAGCTGGCTCACTCCTTCACTTCACAGCGTGAGTTGAAGTTGGGCCAGATGGAAACAGATGGATTTTTCTTGAAGCAATTGCGTCTCTGCATAGAAGTCTCTGGAGATCTCGATGAGTACATTACTATGAGGACTGAGAGGCAAAGAAAAACGCGTGACTTTACGAGGGAATAAAACATATGTACAGAAAAAGCAAAGATCAATTTTCCTGCCAGCTTGTGTGTGAGACCTAGCTGAATGCTATACTTTGGTTAAAAAAAAAGAAAAAGCCAAACTGAGTTTTTGCTACATACAGTTTTAAAAGTCTTAAATAATACACAGACTAAAGAAGATACAGTAGCGAATCCACGAATTTCCTTTTTTAAAAAAGTTTAAGATCAGACTTAAAGGACTGAAATGTCATTGGTAGAATTCCAGGAAGTGGGGATCCAATAGTTAAGAATTAGGGCTAAAGGTCAGGGATCTACATTCAACAAATTTTAAACTTGGCAGCCAGGGATGGTGGAAAGAGCACTGGATAGAGAAGGAAGAACCTGGGCCCATAGCCTTGGATGAAAATCACTGGGCCTCTCTGGAGCTGTCTTCAGAGCGAATAAACAGGACAACTGTGCCCACTCACTCTCCTTGGCACACAGGACATTCTTGAGATGTATGGCAGGGACGAGCTGTATCAGCGGAATGCCAAATGCTATTTCCGTGGAGTTGTCTCTGCTGCCTTCTAGAGCTTGCGTGATGGCCCTGCGTGCTCTGGTTGGGGGACGGGAGGGAGGGCTTGTCATCCTGCTGGCTGACTGTGATGTGATCACGTGGTGCAGCTGGAGGTCCTCATGAGAGGGGGGGGGGGAGGCTATGGCCCACTTAAGGTCTCCAGGGAGTACAACGTGGGTGTGCCGTTTTCACTCTGGTCTGAAGGATCAGCACCCTCTGGGTTCCTATGTAGAACAGCAGGTGGGTGATGCCCCTGGAGTCATACTGTGTGGCAGTCCTGGTCCCAGGGCCACAGCTAAAGAGAAAGCACTCTTACACTCAGAGTGCTGGCAGTGGAGGCAGCACTGGTTAGACACAAAAACAGGTCAACTTGAGGAATTCCCCTGGCAGCTTTGTCACAGCTGTGTTGTCCAAACCTTTGGGAAAAGGCCGAAAACATTAGGGAAAGCATGGGTCTGGCTGGTACCCGAAGGCACGCACCCCATAAACTGTGTCAGCACCCCATAAACATGCCACTTTTAATGGTAAGTGCATGTCCCTATTCAGCACCATCATTTATTCTACCACAAAATCACCCAGAACTTCATTTCCAGAATTCCTTTTATCTTAACCATTAAACCAGCCTTGGAGAGATATTGAGGTCAGTTGTCCTGGACCTGACTCATATCTCCCCTGACCTCACCTGAACAGTAATCGAAATAGCGACAGAGGCTGGTGAATAATGAGAACAACCTTGGGGCAGGCCTGCTGATCGGCTGGCATCTCAGGGAAGCTGGATCCATCAACTGTCCCATAATGGTTTATGAATGTTCACCCGGGAGTAGGGATACTTTATTTATTTTTTAAAAAGATTTATTTATTTGAAAGGCAGAGTTAAAAAGAGAGAGTGATACACACACACACACACATACCTTCCATCATTGCTTTACTCCCCAGATGACCACAATGACCCAGACTGGGCCAGGCTGAATCCAGGAGCCTGGAATTCCATACAGTTCTCCCACAAGAGCCCAAGAGCTCCTGCTTTCTCGGGCACATTCACAAGGAGCTGGATCAGAAGCGGAGCCAGGGCTCGGACCAGTGCTCACAAGCCATGTGGATCCACTGTGCCACCATGCCGGACCACTTTTGGAATAAATTCTAAAGGTGTGTGAGCCCCTAGAAGCTGACAAAGCCTTATTTACTCATGAATTACATGGATTTCTAAGGATAATTAATTTCAATGCAACTAATCCTTCTTCATTGTCTCCCTCCCTTCTTTTTTCTCTCCCAAACCAGAAGTTGGACAGATAAGGGAGATTAAGCCTATTTTCTTTAGAAACATTTTATATTTATGTAAAGAGATGGAACATATGTAAACAAAAATTGAAAAAGACATAGTTCAGTGGCAAAAGAGCTGCTTAATGGAGTAACAACAGCTGGAGTATGGTGGATTGTGGGAGTTTACAGAACCGGCCAATGAGAGTTAATTAGAGGCACAAATCCCACCCCCTTGAGGTCTGTTGGAACCAAGTCACTGAGGATGGAGCCCATGAATCCCCATGCTTGAGAACCCTCCAGAAGAACTCTCTGGAGCCCACACCCAAGCCTGCCTCTTTAGACTGGACCTCTCCCCCCAAGTCTGGACTTTCACACCCAATGGCCTTGCAACATCTCCACTTGGACATCTGACAAGAATCTCCAATTTAAGTTTCCCCCAGTAGAGCTCTTGAGCCCCTCAAAACGTCCCCTGCCTCCAATATATGGTATCACCGTCCATCTGAGTGCTTGCCCCAAACCCACGATCGTCCCCCTTTCCCTTAAGTCTACGTTGGCTTTACCTCCTGTATCTTCACAGTGCTGGTTCATCCATTTTCCCCACAGTAAAACAATTTTTCCACATCCTCAGCAATACCTGATATTTTCTGATTATTTGATATAGTAGCTATCCTTGTGTTTTATTATTTTTTTTGACAGGCAGAGTTAGATAGAGAGAAACAGAGAGAAAGGTCTTCCTTCTGTTGGTTCACCCTCCAAATGGCCACTACGGCTGGTGCACCACGCCGATCCGAAGCCAGGAGCCAGGTGCTTCCTCCTGGTCTCCCATGTGGGTATAAGGCCCGAGCACTGGGCCATCTTCCACTGCCTTCCTGGGCCACAGCAGAGAGCTGGACTGGAAGAGGAGCAACTGGGACAGAATCTGGCACCCCAACTGAGACTAGAACCCAGGGTGCTGGCACCGCAGGCAAAGGGTTAGTCTAGTAAGCGGTGGTGCTGGCCTCCATGTAGCTTTAAGACCTACTTGGAGTTAGAGAAAATTTGCATGAAGCCTCTGTGAAAGCATTCCTTCGTTTGTGGGACCGTAGGCTGCATCAGTGGATGATGCAGAATCATCAAGAAGCAGTTGGTCTAAAATGGACTAAGATGGGCATTTCTTTTAGTAACCTCTGGATGAAGGACTCACCCTCTTGGGACGAGGCAGGGTAGAAAGACAGCAGTAGAAACACACTGTTGGTTCATTTATGCCTTTCTGTATTTGGTGCTACATTAATTTCTGGTTCAGTTATCCCAGGACCTGTAAACCAGCATGACGACTGTGTTGATGAGTAATCTCCTACAGGCACTGAGTTCTTCTCCACCTGTCTTTTGCCGTCTTTAAGAACTTCTGACCAAAGAACTGCCTTGGCTGCTGGTAAGGCTTAGATCTGGGTGGAATGACTTAACAGTGGTGGGGTTTCTAATGAGCACAGCAGACCAGAGCTGACTGCTTTCAGAGAAGCCGGGAGCTCTGATAGGGACTGGCAATGCGGTAGGACTGCTCAACACCCCCAGAGGAAGATCGGGCACTGTGGTGCAGCGTCCAGGTCAGAGAAGGGAAGAGTGACTTCTCTGTGCTGGTCACGTCGCACATGGACGTTTGGGGGGGGTGTGTTCTGGAAAAGCCTAGCCTATTTCAGTGGGAACGGATAAAAGGTCAAGCTTCCACAGGGAGCAGAGAGGAGGACAAAGAGTCTGGAGGTCTAGAAGAGGTGAAGGGACATACGGCATTTTGCTTGGAGAGGATGAGACGAGAAATGTCTTCCTATGAAGTCCAAAAAGCAGTTAATGTGAGGCTCCAGAAACCTGTATGGGAACAAATGACTCAAAGTTCCAGGAAAATATCTTGAGTCTGCATAAGGGAGGCTCATCTGGAGCTGACGTAGGGAGAGCAGTTACTTTCCCTGGAACTGTTGATGCAACGACTTCCTGACCAGCAGGAGGGAAAGTGCTCCAGGGCTCAGCATCGCTAAGACCTAGAGAACCCGCTGCTCTCCTAACCCACCACTGTTGACTTCACGTTTGCAAGTGATTTCGCTGCTGCTGCTGAGGAGCTAGCTCTGTCCAGGGGTACGGCACAGCGCAGCCTGGTCCTGCTTCTACCTGATGAAGCCAGCCAGCTTCCATCTTTTTGGTAGGCGAGAACTGACTGTTCTCACAAAGGAGATCAGGGCATCCAGTTTACTGATACAGCCAGCAGAGAATATGGAGATTGGTGCCGTAGATTGCCGCCCCATGGGGAAGAACCAGATACAGAAAACATAGTCCAGCCCCAGAGCAGACAAACCAGAGAGCCAGGCTGTTCCTTGCTGGAACCGTCCCTGGAAATCAGCTGACAAGGGCCTTGACACCTGGAGGCTCTGCTTTGAGTGAGGGCAGGAGTTGAGAGGAAGGCCCAGCATCCAGGTCTTCTGTGGAGGAAGACTGACCACTGCCCTGCAGAGGGCGTGGGAGAAGGCCGGCCTGGCTGTAGAAGAGACGGCAAGCCATGGGTCTGCCCGGAATGCTTGCAGAAGTTGGCCTGGGTCTGACCCCGGCATGGCCACACTCTTCACGCTTGCAGCAGAAATAGTAACACTCAAGCCTGTGCGAGGCCCAGCATCCCAGTTTGTTTTCAAGTCTTTGAGGGGTGGGGGACTGGGCATTTCTATCGCTAGTTTTGATTTTTCCTCTGCGAATCTGAATCCCGTTTAGTTTTCCACTCTCACACTCCTCACCAAGTCTGCGATGTGTTGGGTGCAGCTCAGGCGGAGGGATGGCTCTGCTACCCTACCTTTTTCTCTCCTCTCTGCGCCCGGCTTCCTGTGCAACACGGGAGCTCTTGGTTAAGGGACGACGCTGCATGGGGAGTGGGGCTCTATCGAATCACCTGTGGGCCTGCTTGGGTTGCCGCACCGCTTGTTATTTTTCTCATCGCCTTCTACGTGCCCAAAGCCACTAATGAAGCCGTAAAAAGAGATCGGACATGTCTGTGTATCCTCTTCTGGTGCTGGATAGAAAGAAAAAACACAACCCTTTGTTGTGAGTTCTTCCTGCGTATTTTGTCACTGCTGATAGTTAATTACTGTCAGATAACACTTGGGGTGATTAATTGACCTTTCTTAGCAAAAACAATAAAGGCCATTTGACTAATACAGCAGAGAGCACAGAGCAGATTTTCTTGCACTGGCATTCTTATCATTGGATGATTCTCCACCTTGCTCCCTGCCCACCCCACTCCTGACCCATCTACTTGTGGAATCCAGCTGCAAACACCCCTTCCTCTTCATCATGGGATCCCACCAGAAGGCTTCAAAGCTATTGGCAAAAACTATTTTTGGAGTCCCCTAGACAGATGATTCTACACTGGAGATGAGTTGTTTATTAAGTGAAAGCAAGCAAGCAAGAAAGCACAAACAAGAGATTTTATTCATATTTTCTAAATCCTTTCTGGGCAGCTGGTCGCCACGCTTTAGCTCTTTATGTCAGAATCTGGAGCCCTTCTTCCAGGGCTGATGATAATCTTATGTTGCAGCTACAGCTTAGAACATTTTCCATATGCAAAGTGCTGGGGGAGATGAAAGTATGAATTGTGTTGATTTGGCCCATCAGGAACTCACTGTGTAGCCACAGGGACAGATTTCTGCAAAGTTACAGCAAGGATATTGGGTCATTGGGTGCTGCCCTTGGAAGGACTTGTAGTTTCCATTGGATTCTGGGTAGTCTGTTAGAAAGGAGTGAGCCTGGCCCCTCCCCAGATTCTGTTTCCTGCCTCACCCTGTAATCTGGCACGCTCCCACCATCATGCCATCTTCCGTGCTGTGATATAACCAGGGACCCTCACCAGCACTGGCACCATGTTGTTTGGCTTTTCAGTTGCCAGAAAAAGGATTTACTTATTTATTGTTTGAAAGAGTGATAGAGACAGAGACAGAGAGAGGGAAAGACTGATACTGTCCATCTGCTGGTTCACTCCCCAAAAGACTGCAATGACTGGGGCTGGTCCAGGCTGAGGCCGTGGGGCCCAGAGCTCCATTCTGTTCTCCTACATGGGTGACAGGGGCCTAGGCACTTGGGCTATCAACCACTGCTTTCCCAGGTGCATTAGCAGGGAGCTCGATCAGGACTGGAGCAACCAGAACTAGAACGGTTGCTTTGCCACAGGATGCTGGTGTTGCAGGTGGCAGCTTAGCTCCCTGTACCACAATGCCAGCCCCTGCATCTTCATTCTTTATAAGCTATCCAACCTCCAATATTTGGTAAACTGAGTAATGTGGCAGGTACCTGCTGATGCGGTGTTCTTGCCTCAGTCTGTCTCTTGCCTCATTGGTACAGCTGCGTGCTGGTTATTGTGTAGAGACTTCCAATGGAACACACCTAACCAAGCTCACAGGGGGATGCCTCTTGTCACCCAGAGTCACTGGGGTGTCTGGAGTGTCCCTTGAATTCATATACATTTAGACTTATTCCTTGGCCACAGCTCCTCTCCTTTCCTTATTGTCCATCCCCACTGCCCTATTTCACCCTCCTCAGCCCCAGTTCTATCTTGCACAGAAATAACTTGCAATACTTTCTGAACACACTTCTTAGTCTCTGACCTTTACTTCACTCTTGAACTTGCCCATAAGAGTGATCTCGCTAAAAGGAAAATCTGATTCTGGTGCTCTGTGGTTCTTCAACATTCTTCAGGGATTGGAGAGAGACTAACAAGTCCTTAGTAGGCCACACGAATCCAGATGTGGGCTGTGCTCCCATTCTCATGGAACTTTTTGATTGCTGGGTTTTGCTCGTGCTTGACCCTCCGTGCCCTTTCTACCTCAGTTTCCCAACCCAGTGTACCCCTCCCACGCTCTTTCAGCCCCACTCACCTCTCAGATACCTTTCTCATTATATATGTCTTCCCCTCTGTGCATTTTCTTTCTTTCTTTCTTTCTTTCTTTCTTTCTTTCTTTCTTTCTTTCTTTCTTTTTTTTTTTTTTTGACAGGCAGAGTGGACAGTGAGAGAGAGACAGAGAGAAAGGTCTTCCTTTTCCGTTGGTTCACCCTCCAATGGCCGCCGCGGTAGGTGCGCTGTGGCCGGCGCACCGCGCTGATCCGATGGCAGGAGCCAGGTGCTTCTCCTGGTCTCCCATGGCGTGCAGGGCCCAAGGACTTGGGCCATCCTCCACTGCACTCCCTGGCCACAGCAGAGAGATGGCCTGGAAGAGGGGCAACCGGGACAGAATCCGGCGCCCCGACCGGGACTAGAACCCGGTGTGCCGGCGCCGCAAGGCGGAGGATTAGCCTAGTGAGCCGCGGCGCCGGCCCCCCCTCTGTGCATTTTCTGAATCCCAGGAGAGATTTGGCCTCTCATGTTGCCCTGGTGGCACCCTGGCCTTGCTCCTGGCATGACTACTTAGCATGACATGAATCCTGTTTGCAAAGGTCTGTTCTTGCCTGGCCAGAAAAGTCCATTTGGGTAGGGTTTTATTTGCAGGTTTATCCATAGGACCCAGCATGCTACTTGCTACTAATGTTTAGTTAATTATCATAGAATAAATGGATGGATTAATAACACCTCACAGAGGCATTCTTTATAGGACAATTCTTTTTTTAAACTTTTATTTAATAAATATAAATTTTGAAAGTACAGTTTTTGGATTACAGTTGCTTTTCCCCCCATAACCCCTCTCCCACCCGCAACCATCCCATCTCCCACTCCCTCTCCCATCCCATTCTTCATCAAGATCCATTTTCAATTCTCTTTATATACTGAAGATCAATTTAGTATATACTAAGTAAAGATTTTAACAGTTTGCACCCACACAAAAACACAAAGTGTAAAGTACTGTTTGATTACCAGTTATGCCATTAATTCACATAGTAGAACACATTAAGGACAGAGATCCTACATGGGGAGTAAGTGCACAGTGACTCCCATTGCTGATTTAACAATTGACACTCTTATTTATGACATCAGTAATCACCTGAGGCTCTTGTCATGAGCTGCCAAGGCTATGGAAGCCTCTTGAATTCACAAACTCCGACATTATTTAGACAAGGCCACAATCAAAGTGGAAGGTCTCTCCTCCCTCCAGAGAAAGGTGCCTCCTCCTTTGATGGCCCCTTCTTTCCGCTGGGATTATAGGACAATTCTTAAACAGTAAAAGTTTTTTTCTTTTTGCCTTCTCTTTTCTTGCTTCAGGTCTATGCATTTATGCTTTTTAGCTTTTTTCTCCAACTCTCGTGCTATATACTGTGATAATAGCTGATAAAGATGTAAAACAGGAACAACTTCCCCCCAAACCACAACTCTATAAAAATGAGTAGCAAAGAATTAGAATGTTTTATTTCAAAGGGTGCTCATGGATATCATAACTTAGTGCAAAGGTATTATGGACCAAATGTTTGTGTCCCCTCCACGTTCAAATGTTGAAGCCCTAACTCCCAGCGTGATGGCAGGTAGAGATGGGGCTTTTGGAATAACTAGGGTTAGATGAGGGCGTGTAATAGCCGTACGAGAGAGACACTGGTGAGCTTGTTTCCTCTGTCTGTCTCCATGCTCACAAAAGGGATGTCATGAATAGATGGCGAGTTGGCAGCCACCCACAAGCCAGGAGGAGCGGCCTCACGATGAAATCTATCCTACCAGCACCCTGATCTTGGCCTTCTCAGCCTCCAGGGCTGTGAGAAATAAACTTCTGTTGTTCAGCTGAGCTGTGCAGCCTAGGGTATCTTATTATAGCAACCCGAGCAGCCTGTGAACAGAGGACATTTTGATGCTAGGGTTTACTATCCCGGGGTAGACTGATGGGGAAACACACTTTGCAATAGGTCATCTCTCTTTTCCCCGCCTCAGGTCACACCATCTGGGGAGCTACCTTGGATTTCTTTAAAAACCTAATGTTACCTGATAACCTCTTAGAATTACTAAATCTGGTCCAGGTCAAGAGAAAAAATAATTCTCATAATTCTAGATACATTTCTAGGGTGGATTTTTTCATCCCAGTGAAATTCTAGACATGGAATTGCAATGATGACGTTAACTTCATTTGTCCTCTACATGGAATACCCCACCTTCCTCCTGCCAGCAGAGTGGCTTGGGAACAGGTGATGGGAGGGGAAGGAGGCCGTGATCTGAGACGTCCTTTTGTGCTTCAGGGTGAGCCAAGCTGGAGGTTGAGCCAAGATGCTTTTCCAGAGCCAGCCCGAGGCCACAGGGAATCAGCCAGGCTTCTTTGGGGGTGATGGTGGAGAAATAGCCAGTGCCAAATAAACAACCCTATTCTCAGCTTCTGCCTTGGAAGGGCAATGGTTTATGTTATTTTACTGGCAGGGTCCCAGTGATACCCATTCCTGCCACCACCTTATTTGATCTCCCTCTATGTGGAAACCAAGCTACTGCTCTGTAGTGCCTGTGTTGGGGCGGAATGTGTTCTGTGCTTTCAGTATTGCTAGGTAATGTGTACACAACTACTGGAAATACTTTGCATTATCCACATGTTAACTCTCTACTTAAAATAAATCAACTGCAAAGCATTAGGAATTGCATACCATAGTACTATCAAATATTGCCGCAGCTGGGGTGCTTGTGTGGCTCAGCAGTTAAACTGCTGCCAGGGATACCTGCATTCCTTATCAGAGTGGCTTGTTTCAGCCCCAGCTACTCTGCTTTTGATCCAGCTTTTTGTTGATGTGCATTCTGGGAAACAGCAGGTGATGGCTCAAGTATTTGAGTCTCTGTCATCCATGTAGGAGACCTACATGGATTGAATTTCAAGGTCCTGCTTTTGACCTGGTCCTTCCTGTCCATTGTAAACATTTGAGGAGTGATCTGGCAGATGGACAATATCTCTCTGTCTCTCTGCCCTTCAAACAAAATGAGAATAAGGAAATAAAAATTTTTAAAAACTAGATTGAAACACTTATCACTGCAGATAACAAATTTTCGTCTCTAGGTTTTTTTTAACCTGTGCTTATTAAGTTGAAAAAAGACTATTAAACATTTTTACCCAATACTTTGTAAAGCCAAAGTTTTATAAAATACCATAAATTGAATTATTAGAAAAATGAAAAAAACAGACATATAAGCTACAAACACAAACTTTTTATCATTAGTCTCAGCATGTGTCATCAAGTTGCTTTACATATTTTTAATGCCTTCTGTGTAAGGCCACCACAAAACACACCAAACATCGGAGTAAGGGAAAGAGTTTATTGGGGGAAACCCGACACACTGGAGGGAAGGGGTGAAAAAGGAAAAGATAGAGAAAGAGAGCGTAAGAGAGACAGAGAGAGAGATCAGGAGATGGAGAGAGAGAGAGAGACATGTGGTCAGGAGCAGGTCCTTCTGAAACTTTGCCAGAGGGTGGGCAGGGAAGTAGAAGCAGTGAATCCCATTAGGAGAGGGGTGGGGCTGACACTGGTGGTTGGGCCATCTGGCCACCTGACTTCCAGCAATGGTGGCGGGGGCTAGAGCCTAGGATGGTGTCAGGGTACATCACACCATAGATAAGACTGCACCATTTTACCAACATTCTGTCCATTTCTTTTCTTGTCATTGACTTGTGACACATGGGCAAGTGAATATATGTTGAAGGGTATAGAGGAGTTGTTGAGTAAAAAGTAGGCCCATGGGCCTTCACCTTGGCTCTGCCCTTGGGGCCACTGTCTTAGAATTGTAAGGAAGTTTCTAGTTTCTCAAAACCTGAGGGTTTTCCTCGGAGTTCCTAGTCTCTGACTGGGATCCCTCTTCCCATGGAAGGCTGGTACCTCAAGACATTGTTCCAGAGGAACTGGTTTTCAAGTGTCCTTCATGCCTGATGTTGACTTAACTAGAAAGGTAAGCTTGTAACATCTCATCAGTGCCCGTAGGAAAATGTGGTGGCCTAGGTGGAGTGACATAGGGTGGCTTTTCCCCCAGAGGAACTCTTCTGTGTTTTGCAGGCTTTCAGAATTAAAGCCCAAACAACAGGAATAGTAAAGGCAGCAAGAGTTAGCAGAAGACAGGTAATGAGGATGGACTGAGAATGAGGCCTCAGGGCGTGGGACAGAGACCACAGGTAGCTGGGAGACAGGGGTATGGGGCAGGTAGGGCACAGATGGAAAGAAGCAGGAAAGGTCCCTAAAAACACATTTTTCTGTGGTTGGTTTACTAATAAAAATTTTAAAGACACTTTTTAGTAGTTCTCAGTGGTGCAAGAAAGGGACAGAGCCTAAAAACCAAGCCTTCTACCCACAGGCACAGAGCTGGGAATGATGGAAATCACAGCTTGGTTTTAGAAAACTGTGTGTGTGTGTATACACATACATAAAAATATGTACATATAGTTTTATATATCTACTTAAAAACAGAAGTTTATTGATAAGATTTATGGTATTATTTGCCATTATACAGATGAGAAACTCTATGTGGATACTTCAACAAGTTCATGGAAAATGGAGTGAAAATATGTTTCATGCAAAATTTTGGAAACCCGAGAATTTTGTTTTCATAAGACACAGTATCCAGGAATTTTTAAAGAGCCCTCACCCTATACTACCCTTGCTCTCATGTGACTCAGCACGTTGTCGGCTTTCAAATTTCAAATCCTTTCCCTCAGCTCATTTTATCCTCCAATCACCGTTGAGCTATCACTGACAACTCACGGACCCAGTCAGCTGTTCTGGAGAAGTCCTTTCCTTCCGGTGGGCAGTCACCTGCAGAGTGGCTGGGGCCTTAAGAGTCCCTTCCAGGGCTGCGAGAGGAGGCTTCAAGGGAGACAAAAGGCTTGATGTTGGCCCATTTCTGAGACACGGGAAGTCATTTGGCTCAGGTTCTAGAGCGAACTTTCCTTGTGCTGAGTGATGTTTTCCTGGCTCCATCCGAAGGGAAGGTTCCCCAGGTAATCGACAAGGAAAACCTTGGGTTTCTGAAGCAGTTTCCCAGATACGTGTTCATAGGGGTACAGGGATTCCTTCTTGTACATGGGGATGCCTGAAGTCTGGGATAGGACTCAACAGTACTGAACCCTATATAAACTGTTTTCCATTTTTTAAAAAAGTTTTATTTATTTTTATTTGAAAGGCAGACACACACACACACACACAGCATCAGCAAGCGAGTAAAAGTGCTAGACTCCATGCAGGTCTTCCACATGAGTAGCAAGGACCCATCACCTTGAGCCATCACCTGCTGCATCCGTGAGTGCACATTATAGAGCCAGCATCGTGGTGTGGTGGGTCAAGCCGCTGCCTGTGATGACGGTGTCCTTTATGGGCACCAGTTCACTTCCTGGCTGTTCTACTTCCGGTCTAGTTCCTGCTAATGTGCCTGGGAAAGCAGCAGAAGGTGGCCCAAGTGCTTGGGTCCCTGCACCCATGTGGGAGACCCAGATGGAGCTCCTGGCTTCTAGCTTAGGCCTGGCCCAGCCCTGGCTGTTGCAGCTGTCTAGGGAGTGAACCAGTGGTTGGAAGACAGCTCCCCTATGCCACCACCGTGTATGTCTGTTTCCCTCTATTTCTCTGTAACTCTGCCTTTCAAGAAATAAAATATTTTTAGAAAGTGTACATTAGCAGGATACTGGATGGGAAATGAGGCAAGGACTGGAACCCGTGCACACTGATATGGGAGGTGGGTGTCCCAAGGGGTGTCTTAACTACCGTGCCAACTGCCTGTCCCATTAGGCAATTTCTTCTACATATATGTGTATGAGCAAACTTAATTTATAAACTAAGCAAATAAGAGATGAATAACAATAGAACAATTGTGGCAATACACCAAAATAAAACTTATGTGAACATTTTCTCTTTGTAAAAATTCCTTATTGTGTTGTAAGCGCCCTCCTGGGATGAGGTGAGATGCTCCCACACTGAGATGGAGTGAGTGCAATGACAGGCACTGCGAGGTTGGTGCTAGGCTGCTACCTAAGTGTGACTCGAACATGAGCGCTATGACACTGCGGCAGTTGATCCAGTAACAGGCGGGTACCGAGTGACTGACGGACAGGTAGTGCATACTGCGTGGATACACTGGACAGAGGGATGACTCACGTTCCAGGTGGGATGGAGCAGGCTGAGATTTCATCATGCTGCTTAGAACTGTGTATGGCCGAAAACTTGGGAATTCCTTATTTCTGGAATTTTCCATTTAATATTTTCAGCCCACGTTGGCTGCAGGTAAGAGAAACTGTGAAAACGGAAACCATCAGTAAGAAGGGACTGCTGTCATGTAGGCCTGAGCGTAGAAGACTTGTTAGAGTGAAGGAATTGGCCGAAACTTGTTTTCCCATTTAAGACTTCAGATTCCATGTATGAGCTTGTATAATTCAGGGCTTTCCAGCTGAGTTCTGTGATTCTCACCCTCCAGGAAATGCTGTGTGTGTTGTGCTGTGTGTGTTGGGTCTCCACCTGAAGCTAGGCAGCTGAGAACATTTATATGTAATGCACATGTCTCAGTGACAGGTTTGCATAAAGTTGAAATAAATGAACAAAATTTTCTATTTCATATGCTATTATTTCTTGTCTATCATTAATGTACACGTTTATAATTATGGTGCATCAATTTTTTAATGGAGTGAACAAATGTTAAAATTAACTTTTATATACAATTCATAATCATGGAATGAGGTTTTTTATATATATTTTCAAATTTTCGAAATCTGAATCCCATTCTTGTGTTTGAGGGGTCACCTGCCATCAGAGGCCGGGGGGAAGAACGAGCGACTTCTCCCTGAGCTGTCGTAGATGCTGGAGACGCTTTCCCTCTCTTTCCCAGGGGTCAGCCCATCAGAAGAGCCCAGAGACTTTTATCCAAGGACAGGGCAGGGAACAGGAGTCACGGCAGGGCAGGTGGAGGCGGTGGCTGCGGATGGCGGCAGAGGTGTCTTCAGCAGGCGCGTTCTCTGGCATCTTAGTTCTGGCCCTGCTTGCTGCTGGGGCTGAACTCTCCTGCAGACCTCCACGTGCGGGTTTCCAGTCTTCCCAGCGACAGTGTAAGCTCCCACCTTGCTTTCTGCTTCAACTGTTGAAGTCGTGTTCTGATGCTTGCAGTTCAGAAGCCTGACTGATAAACCTTTAAATACTAAATTTTCATAAATGTGACATTGATAGAATGTATATTGTCTTCATCTCAAGTCCGCTCTGGTACACTTGCCTCCAGAGTATCTTCTGGAACATTTGTGGCAGTTCCTGAGATTAGGTAGAACTAGGTGAGTTTCGCTCCTGATTGGACACAGCAGGTTATCTGTGTGAAAATGGGGTGCTCAAACAACCCATGCTTAGGATTATCCATGCTGCTGTCATGGGGCTCCAACAATCAATTCATTGCTTCCAAGAATTAGAAACAGGTTTTCTTCCCTCAGGCGGCTGTGGCCTTGTTCCAGGGCCACACTTAGGGAGTGGACCTGGTGCCAAATTGTTGCTTCATTTGCCCTCTCAGTTGGGTCCTTGTGCAGAGTGAACAAACATTTGCATACACGGCCATATATGGTAGCCATACTACCCTACATGGCCATGCTTCCAATAATATCTGGAAAGGGGTACGGGTGTTGAAGACATCTTAATCTCGGGCCTTAGAGATCTTATAATCTAGTTGAAAGGCAAGACACAAGCCTGCAAGAAAGTCCAGAAACATGGAATGAGTTTAATAGCAGTTTAAGACACAGGAAGAGGACCACATTCGTCATGGTTCTCCAGAGAACTGGCTCACACAACTGTGGGGCAGGACGGCTGGAGGTGAAGTTCAAAGGTGTAGTCCCAGCCCAAAGGCTGGCAGGCGCAAGGTCCAGGAAGAGCTAATAATGCTTTTATTCAAGAAAGAAGGCAGAGAAAAAGCCAGTGTCCCAGTTTGAAGGCCATCAAGCAGAAGAATTCTCTTACCTGGGGACATGCTCAAACTTTTTGTTCTATTTAGACTTCAAAGTGTGTGGATGAGGTCCATCCACACTGGGGAAGGCAATCTGTTTTACTGGGTTGACCCACACATCTATTAATCTCACTCAAAAACACACTCATATATACGCACCTAGAACAATGTTTGACCAAGTATCTGGGCACCTAATAGTCCAGTCAAATGGATATGTTAAATTAACCAAGGACCTAGAAAAATTAACATGGAATTCACCACCAAACGAATCATATAAAAACAAATACTCTGAGATGTCAGAGGAAGGCGATGTAACTTCAGTCTCTGGCAGCCTTGGAAGGCAAATAAATGAAGAATCGTAAAGCTTTCGAGGAGGAAAGTGAAAGGTAACGTCCCAGTATTTTCACAGTGATACCTGTCTTGAACCGGGGACAATAAACACTCCCTTCCCCAAAAGATAAAGTCCAGACTCTTTATCCAGGACCTAAAGTTTTCTCTACAGGAGTCCCATCCCTTTGTTTTGGTCTCATGACGACAATGTCTCTTTCTGGGCAGCTCTATCGCCCATATTCGGGACGTCCCACCAGTGTGCCAGGCACTGTGCACAGCCCCTCAGCCTGAAGAGTCAACCTGTGGTTCTGCCTCTCACTCTGGTTCTGCTTCTCTGGCATGAGCTCTCCCCTTTCCCATTTCCTTTGCTGTAGCCTCCATAATCACCTTGTCCTGCAGCAAACAGTACATCTTCCAGACATGAAGACAATTAGCCTTGGTGCAATTCATTGGGAAATAGTGGCTGTTTTATCTCGAACCATTATCTTCATGGGTTGTTCTTTGACAGTTCTAAATGTGTTTCATATTTCTTTTTTCTCTCCACCTGGATGATAAAATATGGGACTATATTTTTAGTATTTTGATATTCTTTAGGGAGGCTTTCAAAATAAACATGTGATGTTGGTGCTTGTGCGTGAAGTCTTAGCTGGTGGTAATGTACAAAAAGGGACAAGGTAATGTACAAAAAGGGCTGTCATAGTGGCAGCCAGCTAGATGTGGACTCAAGGCACCTCTCCAAGTGGGCAGGAACCACATGGGCAGCATCTTCCTCTAAGGAGGAAGACAACTTGCTCAACTGATCATAACGATGATGTCCGATTTAAATGCATCCCCAAGAATAAGAAATAGAGGGAAGGGAGGGGCTAGTAGGGTGAGTCCCGGAAAGGAAGGGCTGATTGTAGCTTATTCTGCCAATCACTTTAGAAGCAGCAGGATTTTTTTTTAATAAAAGATTTTATTTATGTATTTTAAGGCAGGGAGAGAGGGAGAGGGAGATTGATCTTCCATCTGTTGGTTCACTCTAAGTGCCCACTATAGGTGGAGTCCCTGGGAATGCCATCCAGATCTCCCATGGAGGTAGCAGAGACTGAAGCACTGAACCATCAATGCATCCCAGGAGCATTAGCAGGAAGCTGAGTAGCTGGGACTCGAACTTGCACTCTGATATAGGATGCAGGTGTCCCAGGTGGCGGCTTAACCAGCTGCCCCACAATGCCCACCCTGCAGCAGTTCTTAATTGCAAGAGATATATAAATTAGTTTCCAAAGGGACTTCAGTGTCTAGGAAAAGCTGAAGTATTGAACAGAATGAGGAAGCATGTTATCTTCCATTTTTGTATACAAGCAATGTATCTTCATAATACCTTCACAATTTCACTCAGCAGTCACCAATAATAACTCATCTCCTAGTGCTGAACACCTAAGTAGGAGCAGATTATGGTGCAAGAGTAGTGTAAACCACATTGATAATAAAGCTAGGCATCAATTTTTCATTTCCAGCCCAATCACTAAACTTCTAGCCAAAACTGCATGTGATACATTGGAGGTACCCTTTGATATCAATAAAATTGACTTGAACAAGTTGAATCAAACCCGCAATTAGAATTAAATTGGAAACACTAATATGTGTTAATGACGGGTGGGCCACCTAATTTTGAGAAAAAGTAACGATTAGAAAGCAGCCTTTAATGCTTGTGTTGGACTTCACAGTGAACTTAACCTTGCTTCTGGTTTTGGCTAAGATAGCGTGTGCCTGGCAGTCTTTCTTTGGGTTCTCAGCTGGATGTTGCTGTTTGACGCAGCCTACTCCATGGATTGTTATCTAGCCAAACCAAGGATGAGCTGATACCTCTGATTTGGTGAGCTTCGTCTTTACATTCAATTCTGCTTACATTTCATTGGCCAAAGCAGGTCATGTGCTGTTCGGGAGGCCAGTGGCAGTGGAGGTGCATAATCCTCCCATACTCCTTATGGGAGTGTCACGACGCACATGTCCCAGCCCAACATTTCTGACTCAGGTGTATAGTCCTTCCGCAGAGCAGGGCAGGACATAGTTTGAAAAAAGTATTATAAACTCTACCATAAAACACGATTCCATTTTTCCCCATCAACCCTTCCAAAGCTCTTCAAGAGCAGAGTTTTCTCAAGGCGCCAACCCTTCCATTCCCTTTCCTGTTCCCCTCAGACGTTGCTTCCAGTTCCTTTCAGTCTTCTGAACACACTTCCTTTGCAGTTGTCAGACTGCTCAGCTTCGTGACAGCGACCTATGAACTTATTCTGACTCTGTTAATGAAAATGTTTTCTCTGGTTATTGTTTTGAAACGTTGTTGTCTTCACGTGTTACAGGTGGAGCATCCAGAATCTAAGAATCTGAAATGCTCCAGAATCTTCTGAGTGAACTTCCTGAGTGTGCCATGACCCCACACATGGAAAATTCCACACCTGAGCTCATGCACCGGCTTACAGCCAAAAGGCAGGTGCACTACAGGTATTGAATACAGTTATCTTTAGTCTATTTGTGTAAGGTATATATAAAGCACAAATGGATTTTGTGTTAAGGCTTGAGTCCCATTTCCAAGATATCTCAGTGCATATATGCAAATATTCTAAAATCTGGAAATATAGGAAATCAGAAATGCTTCTGGTCCCTGGCATTTCAGATGAGAGCTACTCAGCCTGCACAGCACTGTTGGTTTCTAGAACCTCTTTGCAGGCTTTGACATTTCTTCCCTTAGAGGAGCATCCTACTGCATTCAGGCTCTCACTGCAGCTTGTCAGCATTTCTGCAATCCCAATTTAGTGTTTTTGGTTTCCTGCTCACATGTATTCATGTACAAGTCAGGCAAGGTTGCCTCCCCTGGCTCAGTCAAGCCACTGACAATGGTGGAGCAGGAAACATCTTCCCAGAAGCGCTTTGAGGCACATTATTAGAACCATCCTTCCAGCCTGCCATGCCTGCTACCAGAGGCCTAGTGTTCATGGGTTCACCCAGACATACAGATCTGCACGACTCCTTGGTGCTGCCAAAGCCTGGGTGCAGCCTGCCTCGCATACCGCATGTTACTTAGCGATCCTGGAGCCCTGTTTCTCTCTCTCTCTCTCTAAAATGGCAGAGTTAAGAAGGAGGGTAAGTTGGGGTTTATTACATAAGATATGCAAAATGCTTAGTTCTCTGTCTGGTTCCTGGTGGTAGGAACACAATGGAAACCCATTTCCTTCCTTTTCTGCTACCTCACATGCACTGTTGGCAGCTGCTCCTGGATCTCTCTGCATTGGGTACAGAATTAGAGACGTTTACCAAGTCTTTTGATTCACATACAGGCCCCACACCCAGAATACACAGGATGTTGGAACATAAATATAATTCCCAATCCCCGAAGTGTCCATTCCTAGCAGCCAAGGGTCTGGAGAAGTTTCCAGACTCATGGATATAAAAAACACATGCACGCGTATTATCCCAGAGTATCTTTGGAAACAGCCATGAGTATTTACATAGAAAGCCAACTTGTAGCTTCCCTCAGCATATATGCAAACTAATTTGGTGCCACTTTCAGGTGCTTGTATTTGTTTTTCTCTTTTTAGCAGACTCTCCCCTCGATTTGACTCGATTGGAACTGGGTGACAGAGGGAGCTGCTAAGGGAATTTGTCTCTGAGAACCCACAGTGTAGAGGCAGAAGCTGTAGCCCAGCCCTACTTGCGGCTGATAAAGTGGAGCTGAGCTGAGCAGAGAGAGGGCTTTGGCAATTTTGAGTTGTTTTTCCTCCTCGTCTCTGTATCTTAAAGGTCAAGTTCCTATTAATCAGAACTGATACGTTGTTACTAATGAAATACCTACTTATGAGGATGCTTCAAAAAAGTTTGTGGAAAAATGGAATTACAAGATGCTTATTTTGATATAAAAGCATTTTGAGGGTCTAGTGTAGTGGGTAGAGCTGCTGCCTGTGATACTGGCACCCCATGTGGACACCGATTTGTGTCCTGGCTGCTCCACTTCTGATCCAGCTCCCTGTTAATGGCCTGGAAAAGCAGAGGAAGACGCCCCAAGTACTTGGCCCCTGAACCCATGTGGGAGACTCGGATAAAGCTCCTGGCTTTGGTCTGGCCCCATTTTTGGCCATCACAGCTACATGGGGAGTGAATTAGCAGATGGGAGACTTCCATCTCTCCCTCTCTGTAACTCTGTCTTCCAAATAAATAAATCCTTAAAGTTTTGAAATCCATACATACGTTGTTCATAATATGGATTTTCTATGGAGTTTACGAAGACCCCTTGTGTGCATGAATTTCAATTATTTGTACCAAAGTAGGCTTACCTTTTAATTCCATTTTCCATAAACTTTTTAAATTGCCCTGAAATTGCTCAGGATTAAACTGGAGTGTAAAATTTACAGTCTAACTATGAGTCTTCACTTCAGCTGAGTATGGAAATATGCCCAAGTTTTAGTGCATCAAGGGCATTTGTACTTTGCTTTTTGTTAAGTACTGGTTTTTTTTTTAAGTTTCTTCTTTTAAATTTTATTTAGGGTATACAAGTTTCATGTGTGTCATATATACAGATTTAGGAACACAGTGACACTCCCCCCCAACCCTCCCTCCCGCCCACACTCCAACCCCTCTTCCTCTTCCCTCTCCTATTCGCACTCTTAATTTTTACAAAGATGTATTTTCAATATACTTTATACTCACAAGTTTAATCCTACACTAAGTGAAGAGTTAGTCTAGTTAAGGTCCTTATTCTGATGAGGTTCAAGTTCAGAAGCTTGACCCAAGAACCTAAACCCACCCAGAGTTCCAGTGATAAAGGCTTTTTAAACTGTTTGGTGGTAAAGGTTGCACACCTATGTGAATGGGATTAATGTCACTGAACAAGCACTTAAACATGGTTATAATGGCAAATTTGTGTAAATATGTCACAATTAATAGTATATGGTAAAAATAAAAAATAATAAATGCAATGTCATCCTTGATTGAATCTTGAACCAGAAAAGAAAAACAAAAGCTATACTCAATATTATTAGGATTATGATTGAAACTTGAATATGAACTATGTATTAGATAATAGTGATGAATCCATATTAAACTATAGTTTGGATAGTTATAAAAAATGTAAATTTGGGGGCTGGAGTTGTGGCACAGTGGGTTAAGCCACCTCCTGGGATGCCAGCATCCCATATGTGCACTGGTTTGAGTCCCAGCTAGTCCACTTCTGATCCAGCTCCCTGCTAATGCACCCAGGAGGGCAGCAGAAGGTGGCCCAAATGCTTGGACCTCTGTCACATTCGTGGGAGACCATACCCCAGCCCTTGCTATCATCTGGGGAGTGAACCAACAGATGGAAGATCTCTCTATCTCTTTCTCTCTTCAAGTCCCTCTCTCTCTCTCTCTCTAACTTAGCCTTTTAAATAAATAAATGAATAAATAAATAAGGGGTTGGTGCTGTGGTGCAGCAGGTTAAAGCCCCGGCCTGAAATGCTGGTATCCCATATGGGCCCCGGTTCTAGTCTTGGCTTCTCCACTTCCAATCCAGCTCTCTGCTATGGCCTAGGAAAGCAGTAGGAGATGGCCCAAGTGCTTGGACCCCTGCACCTGTGTGGACACCTGGAAGAAGCTCCTAGCTTCGGATTGGCCCAGCTCCAGCAGTTGTGGCCATTTGGGGAATGAACCAGTGGTTAGAAGACCTATCTGTCTCTGTCTCTTGTAATTCTGCCTTTCAAAATAAATTAATAAATCTTTAAAAAGAAAAACAGTGGTGGATGACTTCAAAAAGCCTGAGTCAGTTTGGAATTGCTAAAAAAATACAACTATCCCTTTATTGTATCATAAGATATTTGAGCTTCATAAGTTTGGAATCTTATAAGCCAAAATTTATGAAAGTGGAGACAAGGGTCGTCTTGGTTTATTTTGCATTAAGTTCAATGTAATTAAGTTGATTGGAAAGAGAGACTATCTGCTGGTTCACATCCAAATGCCTCAGTAGCTAGACCTGGGCCAAGATGAAGCTGGAAGCTGGAACCCAAACCAGGGACCCAACCATCTGAACCATCACCTGTTGCCTCCCAGGTGTTGCACTAGCAGGAAGCTGGCACTGGGAGAAAAGCCGGTACCCACACTAAGGCACTTGGATAGGGGATGCCAAGCAGCATCTCCTGTTATGCTGAATGCCTGCCCTGTCTTACATTGAAGGAAAGAAAAGGGACCCCAGAAACATAAATAATGGAAGTGAGTTTGCACATCAACCTCCTTAGGAAGACATGCTGCTCCTAGTACTTTTGGAAGCAAAAAGTTATTAGTATGCTAATTAAAAACACTCTTGTGTGTTTATCAAAATGAGTCTACAAGCATTCCAATAATTTTTAATCCTCTGTCTTTTACTGGTTGTAATAGTTTTTATTTTATAGGATATTTCTTTTTAAATATTCCATAATTCAGAGTAAGTTATCCCTCATTAGTCCAAATCATTAAATATTTTATCTTGTACTAAAATGTCTATTGAGTGGCTTATAAACAGATTATTTTCAAAGGTTTCTGGGATGTGACCTTTCATTTTTAGTGGCATAAATTCATTTGGGACAGAAATTTTTCCAGAGAATTTAAGAGAATATGTTAAGGAAAAGGCAGCAAAAGTGAGAAAAATAAAGCAGGCGGGAAGTAATGCATATAGAGGTGGTGAAATAACCCTGCTAGAGAGCTGGTGAGAACCCATATCTTAGACATATTTTTGTAATTTAAGAAGGCACCAGCAAAGGGGAAATAAGCTACCAGAGAAGAATGAGAAGAACAGTGCTTCTAACGGTACGATCCACTGAGGCGAATGTTGGAGGAGGGTACAGGTCACATTCCTGGCTCTTCCTGCAGGTGTCACATGGCCGACTTCCTGTGCATCCTGAGGAGGGAGCAGAGATGAGGGTGCTGGGTGATTGGGTGGGGGCAAGCGACCCAGAGCATTACATGCAGCGGTGTGGTTGTGACGCTCGGTGCAGAGGTGCGGTCCACCTGCTTAGCCCCCACTCTCATGGCCAGGGAAAGCACAGACGACTTCGTGTGCAAATGCCTGTGTCCGGCACTGCAGAGAATGCTCAAGGCCTGCTCTTCCTCATTGAGGGGACAGTGATCCCACGTGACAGAACCAGGACCAGACGGCTCTGTAGCTAGAGCCTCTGCTCCTCAGGAACATGTCTGTGTGTCTGTGCTTGTGGAAAAATACATGTGAGAGCATATTCACATATCAATATGTATATTCATGGCTGGAACATATATATAAAGCACCCCCACTCCCCCGCACATGTTTTTACTCAAACATGCTCAAACTAGACACAATGGTAAAATGAACTCTATGTACCAAGCACTCACCTTCAAAAATTACATTATTCTGTGGTCGGAGTTGTGGCAGAGCAGGGTAAGTTGTCACCTGCAACACCAGCATCCCATGTGGGCACCAGTTCAAGTCCTGGCTGCTCCACTTCTGATCCATCTCCCTGCTAATGGCCTTGGACAGCAACAGAGGATGGCTCACGTGCTTGGACCCCTGCACCCAGGTGGGGAACCAGGAAGAAGCTCCTAGCTCCTGGCTCCTGGCTCCTGGTTCTTGGCTGTGGCCTGGCTCTGTCCTAGCCATTGCAGCCATTTGGGGGAATGAACCAGCAGATGAAAGATCTCTCTCTTTCTCTCCCTCTGTCTCTCACTGTAACTCTGCCTTTCAAATAAACAAAATAAATATTTTAAAAATATGGCCAGTGCCACGGCTCAATAGGCTAATCCTTTGCCTACGGCACCAGCACACCAGGTTCTAGTCCTGGTCGGAGCACCAGATTCTGTCCCGTTTGCCCCTCTTCCAGTCCAGCTCTCTGCTGTGGCCCGGGAGTACAGTGGAGGATGGCCCAAGTCCTTGGGCCCTGCACCTGCATGGGAGGCCAGGAGAGGCACTTGGCTCCTGGCTTCAGATCAGCGTGGTGCGCTGGCCACAGCGGCCATTGGAGGGTGAACCAACGGTAAAAGGAAGACCTTTCTCTCTGTCTCACTCTCACTGTCCACTCTGCCTGTAAAAAAATTTTTTTTTAAATTACATTATTCTACCATTCTGGCATATTATTTACCTATCCCCTACTCAATAATTTTTTTAAAAAAATTTAAAAATCATTCATTCCCTATCCCCTACTCAATAATTTTTGAGTTTTAAAATATAAGTCAATAGGTCTTAACTGTATAATTTTGACAAATGGATATATCCATGTAACTCATATTGCCACTTCATTTTACCTCCTATAGTTTTCCATGGTGGTCATAAAGCAAGATTGAAACGTATGGATCTCATGTTGGTGTCAGAATAGCCAAACCATTGCCAATCCCCATGCTGTTTGTAGTTGTTATGTTGAAGGGTTGGCAATGGGAAGGGGTTAAAGGGAGGGATTAAAAAGCTGTATATGTGTGTGTATGTCCTAAAAAATGTACCATGGAAATACAAGATTGGGGCTTAGAATGGCTTATGAAAGGATGGGCAAGCCACAAGAAAAAGATTTTATAACTTCACAAATTCCATGAGGAAGAGATCTTATGGTCCAGGTTTTACAAGGCAGTTAGAACAATCTCAAAACCGTGTCCAAGGGATCAGCTTGCCCTTCAGTGTCTTCAAGCATGTTCCCAGCCTGCTGAAAAGACTAGAAGGGAATGTCGCTCATGCTTCCCAGAGTCCTCAGCGCACGTCCGCCCTCACCCTACCACCTCTGGATCCTTTGGGGGACTCCCTGCCTGTGATCAGGGTGGCTTCCAGCCGGGCCATATTGTTGATCAGTTTTGATATTGGCTGTCAGATCTCACAGCATCTTGGAAAAACAACCCATGAGCAAAGAAAAAGCCCAGAAAGCCATAAACTCACTCTCAAAGGGTCCCCTCTCCCTGTGCACCTTCTTAGAGCTCCTGCTGGCCCCCATCCTGTCTGGAGAGCAGTTCTCTGAGCCCCATCACCCACCTCTCTTTTCTGCACAGGGTAGCCAAAGCCAACTTAAGAGGGGATGCACCAATGCACTGGGCCATTTCCTGATGGTTTCTACCACCCCATGTCTTTCTCTGGACCCTACCACCATTGGCCAGGTGGTTTCTTCATCTTCTGGGACGACTCTGGTGATTGGACCTCAGTGATGTGGTTTGGAACTACATTAGAACTCTGGTCCAGATGGCCCCTCAACTGCTCATCCCTAGTTCTTTTCTGCTTCTATGTGCTTCTAGATTGGTAGTGGTGTGGACCAAAAACATGCATGATGGTAGGCGAGAGAAAGAACAGGTGATATAACTGTGAATTCTTTTTTTTTTTTTTTTGACAGGCAGAGTGGATAGTGAGAGAGAGAGAGACAGAAAGGTCTTCCTTTGCCGTTGGTTCACCCTCCAATGGCCGCCGCGGCTGGCGCGCTGCGACCGGCGCACTGTGCTGATCCGATGGCAAGAGCCAGGTGCTTCTCCTGGTCTCCCATGGGGTGCAGGGCCCAAGCACTTGGGCCATCCTCCACTGCACTCCCTGGCCACAGCAGAGAGCTGGCCTGGAAGAGGGGCAACTGGGACAGAATCCGGCGCCCCGACCGGGACTAGAACCTGGTGTGCCGGCGCCGCAAGGCGGAGGACTAGCCTAGTGAGCCGCAGCGCCGGCTCAAATAACTGTGAATTAATATGACAAGCTGAAGGGCAGGAGAAAGCCCATTTTTCTATAGAGAGACTTATCTCAGAGTTTTAAGGTTTCTGCTTCTCATGCCTATTGATCTCCCAGCAAAACAGCAGTATGGTAAAGTTTTAATACAATTCATACTATTTTCAGTTTTATGCTCTGAAAGGAAGTCATATCAAGTTCAAGGACTCTGTGTTCTATTTTCCTCAAGGTGGTGCTTTGCTTTGTTGCTTGAAGGAAAGCAAGCTTTAATATATGTTTTAGGGGAGAAAGCTGATATTGATCAATGAGGTGTTATTCATTCCCTCATTCTTTTTGCAGAAGCTCACATATTTGGTTAAGAGGATGAGATCTGTCCGGTCGGATCTAATCATAGCACGTAGGCAGTATTCTGGAAGTTAACCTCAACTAGTACTTCACAAAGCTTGCTAGGCAAATCTGCATTCATGTTATGCATGCATTTTCACTTTTTGATGTTTGGTTGACTTTCTTCTCAACTGCAGCCCAGTTTGTTACTTTCTTGCTAAGAAAACTTAATACTTTTTGATCTGGGACGGCAGAGAAACTCCCCTAGCCCCTTGGCCATTTTAAAGAAATCAGCGAAGATCTCTTGCACTATTCTTTGTTGCAGGCTTCTTTGCAGCTCTCCCTGAGCCAGCCTGAGGTTTTGTTTACTCGTCTCCTCTTTCCCTGCTCTCAATCCTTCCAAAGCACAGTTAGATCTTAGCTGCACTTAAAATAACATCCTTTTAACTACTCAAAAGATACTTAGAGTCTTATGTTTTTCCCACCACTTCCACGTTCCTGTTTGTCCTCCACAGGGGTGGGCTCTCATGGTTCTGACACTTCTTTAGTCTTTAAGGAATCTCTTTGTCTCCTCCTTTAAAAAAAGAAATCTAGTGTCTTTTCCCTCTGACCGCTGGTGGTTTGATTTCTGATCATTTTACTTTATAGAGATACACAGCATCAACGTGCTTTGGCGTTGTGTGTTAAATCCATGTCCAGATTATTTTGAAAAAATAATAAATTTGACCGCCGCATGCCTTTAAGGATCTGCTTTGTTTATTCCCTCCCGCAGCTGAGGAGCATTGCTGGCTTAGTTTGAATCCGCAGGAACAAATGAGCCTTCGGGTTTGAAACTGTATGTCATTTGGCACTGAGCTGTTCTCACGCACTTCAGGTGCAAACATGCTAAATGATGAAAGCCTGGTGTTGGTGTCATTGCTGGGGGTGGGATTGCTGAGCTAGCTGGAAGCTGGACTCCGAATATCCCAAGACTAAACACATTTCCTCATTGATTTCTTCCTGGATTTCTTCTTTTTCTCCCAGTCACTAAAGCCATCTTCATCACGTGCAGTGACACTTCTAACTTGGATATCATATGGTAAGTGAGAATCTGTCCAGGTGATCGTTAACCCCAGGGTAAAGTAAACAGATATTCTGATGTTAAAGGAAGTGTCAGGCAGTCTCCGTCCAAGTTCAACAGCAGATTATAATTTCTGTACTTCTAGTTTAGTATGTAAAGGCAAGATGAAAGTTTTGGATTTTCCCATATTTGGAAGAATTTCTCTTGAATGCATTCAAAAGGCCTGTTAGCAAGGAGAATCTCCAAGTCCAGCTGTATTATATTTACAAAGAGCAGCCTTCCTCCTCCAAGACTCCTTGCTGTCTCTGGAAGGAAACTTGCAGGAGAAAGTAGGAGGGCTCTTGGTGTTGTTCCGGCGGAAATGCATTTTTTCTTCCCCACGAGAAACCCCCAGCCAGGCAGCGCCGCTACAAGAGAAGCTTCAGTCCCTCCTGCGACCTGGATCATAGGACGACTCTCCTGAGTCCTGCCCTTGACTAGCGCCTCATCCTGGAGAGAAGAAATATTGCGCTCAAAAACCCATCCCGGTAGAGGCAGAGTCCCCGCCACGTCCACTCTTTCCTTCTGAATACAGAAGCTGGGAGATGCTGCGCAAAGACACTGTTCCGTTCTTTCTCTTCTTTAAATAGCACGCCCAGCAGAGGCTGAGCGAGAACAACTCAGCCTTCACCCTTGGCCCTCAGATGCTGCCAGCCGCCAGGGCAGGGTTAGCGGAGCGTGCTTGCCGCGAACACCACGAGCAGCGCTCTCAGCTCTTCCTCGCCAGTCCTGACTTCACGTATCTATCTGGTCGGTGCTATCAACTCAGAGCAGGAACTGGACTGCTCGCAGATTGGTACCTCCCTTCATGGAGCCCGATTCCCACGAGCAGCTCGAGGTCCAGCATGGAACTGGCTTAGAAGACGGGAGGCAGTTGGTGACAAGCGTTCAGGTCGCATTACCATCTCTGAGCCACATCCAGCGTCCTTGACCGCACCTCTTGCTGCGGGTTCCGGCTGCCTGAGGTGTACACCTGATACAGACTTTGCTTATGTTTATGAGCCTGAGTGGCTCCAGGCTTCAGGGCTCAGAACTTCCGGGCCTTCTTCCAGAAGCTTGCTTTATGACCTTCCCAATAATAGGAAACAAGCTTCCAGAGAGCCTAATCCTGCAGCTCCAGCCACTGTGTCTTGTGGTGGGATTTGCTTTTCTGTGCGGCCGGAGAACAGCAGATGGCGAATCTTCTCAGGTGGGGGGTCCAAGGAAAATCCCATGTGATTGACAGAGGCCCACGTAAGGTCACTCAGGTCAGACCTGACATACGATCAGGTGAAAATTCAGCCCATGAAACCTGGAGAAGACTTCAGCTCCGGAAACCATTTTTAAAGAAAATTGAACTTTCTAAATGGTTTAAACACATGTTTTTAATATTTATTAAATACCCTTTCTTTCTGGAAAAGACATGCTTCAAGAAAATGAAGAAAAAGATAAATATTTGGCCAAACATTCTTTTCTGCAAATGCTCCTGGGTAGAAGCAATTGAGAATCATGCTTACTCTCAAGTTGACCTCTGTTCTACACCTGCTTTGGGTTCTTCCTTTTGCTCTGCTTTATTGTGGACATAACTGTCTGCTTTGTGTGATTTCCTAATTAAATATTTAACTACATATAATGGTTTAGATTGGGTGATGTTAGACTGTGTTTTATTGCAGTAGCTTAGTGTGCTTATTTAGACTTTGTGGAGGAATTTTAAACCACACAGAAGGCTCCTATCCACACAGAGACCGGAAGTGCCTCTCACAGAGAGGCCTTGCCACTCAGTTCCTGCAGAGAACCAACCTCTGGCAGGGCCAGCCCAGCAGCCCCTAATACAACCCCATTCAACTGCTTTCCTCAGGACACACAGCTCACTTTTGCTTGGTGGGGAGATGTCACTTAGCCATTCCTTCTAGAAAGCCCAATTGTTCTTATCTAGAGTGGAAGAGGGAGGTCAAGACGGAGGCATCTGGAAGCAGGTAGAACAAAACAACAGCCATTTATTGGCAAAGGGAGACGTTCATTGCCTGCCCGTGGGTCACGGAGGAGCCAGCTGGGCTTGAGAAAGACTTTGCTGTTTGGTGATAAGATAGGCTGAGACGGTAAGGGTATCACAGGGTGAGATACCAGTAGCTGTAACTGGCTCAGGCAACCAAAAATCAGGTTGTTGGTGTGTTGGTTTGTTCAAAGGGGAGCTGATGTTGGGACAAGGGTTCTCCTTTCTGCAAGGTGAGTGAGACAGATGTAGAGCTGCAAGTGTGGAAGGAGAGGGAATTGGGGGACTTTGCTCTGGGCACGGGTGGAAGAGCCAGGCATGAAGTAAGGGTGCCAGGTAGACTAGGTATGGCCTTCTTGAAAATCTAGGGTTGAGGTTCCCAAACATAACCAGGTCTTGGGCTCCTGGAGGTGGAGTGAATGCCTGCTATGGACCTTCACTCAACCACCTTGAACTGGCGACATTGCAAAGCCAGAGCCTGCCCGGCTATCGAGGCCATCCTGTGCATTGTTGGCCGCTGCCCGCTAGACACCAGTGCTGATTCCACCCTGGCCCCCGCTCCAGTTGTGACACCCAAAATAGCTTCAGACATTGCCAAATGTCCGGGGGCGGGGGAGGGGTGGATTTGACCCTACACATAAAGTCATGCAAAGTTTTCAAAGCATGGGGGTGTGTGGAAACTTTAGACATTCCATGATCCTTCCTAGTTTTAGTAACGTGAACCTCCTGTTCTGATTTCTCAAAAAAACCAAGGCTCACACATACCACCGTGGAGAATTGTTCTCCATAAAACACGGGAGAAACAGAGCTTCATAAAACTTAAATTATTTGGGCCTGCATTGTGGTGTAGCAGGTTAAGCCGCCTCCTGTAATGCCAGCATTCTATATGGGCACTAGTTTGAGTCCCGGATGCTCCACTTCTGATCTAGCTCTCCGCTATGGCCTGGGAAAGCAGTGGAGGACGGCCCAAGTGCTTGGGCCCTTGCACCTGCATGGCAGACCTGGAAGAAGCTCCTGTCTCCTGGCTTCAGACTGGCCCAGCTCCAGCCATTGCATCCATTTGAGGATTGAACCAGCAGATGGAAGATCTCTCTCCCTCTCTGCCTCTGCCTCTCTGTACCTCTGCCTTTCAAATAAATAAATAAATCTTAAAAAAAAGAAAGAAATGCATCATTACATCCCACTGCCTCTTCCCCCCGTCTTTCTCTTCCCTCACACAAACTGGAGAGACATTCGTCATGTCACCATTTGGGAAACTCATTTAATTTCCCTGTTAACAGGTGTATCGGGCGATGTAGGTGCCTTCCTGCCATTCTGCGTTTCCAGAGACTCTGCCTGTGTCAGGTCCAGGTCTAGTGTGGACAAGGGCCAGGGATGTGAGTGTCTCTCTTGGGCAGGTGTGCTGGACTCATTCAGTATCTCTTTGGCTGAGTCTGTGATATGTTTATTGCTCTGTGAGGGGCTGAGCCGACCACCATAGCGAATGCATATGTTTGTGTTTTGCACTGTGCGGATAGATCCTGAACACAGTGTTTTCACCTACTTGATGGGTACTGCTGCCTCTCCTTCAGGGACAGGCACATTCTATGGCAGTGTTTCTCAATAGTCGCTGCACTGCCTGCAAGGCCAGGGTCATGTTGGAGCCTGAGGAGGGGCAATTTTAGTTGACACAGTGATTGAGGCACCCTTACTAACATTTGTGAGCAGGAACTAGGGATGATTGACATTGGAGATTTGTGCCATGATTTGCATGCATTTTGAATGTCTCCCAAGATCTATTTATAATTATCTGACCTTCAAACCTGATTCTATGGAGTGTCTAAGCACAAAGTAGTTTGGCCTCATTTTAATGGACTCCGGAATTTCCAGGAATATAGCTACCATTTAATTAAAGAGAAGCTGCTCTTTTTGTCTAGGAATTCACCAAGAATTATTTATTTCAGAACATGTTGTTGATGACACTGGCTGATTGTCACCAGGATGCAATGTGTTTGTATTAGTCTGCATTTGGAGCAGATATGTGCATGATAATTCTGTCTGTGTGTGTTAACACGAGTTTAAAAGCTTATGTGTGCATGTGTACTTATACATGTGTATATATATGTATATATGAGGGTAACTAATAAAGTCTATGGAAAAACAGAATGAAAAGAGAAGTTTATTTTGGTGCAAAGAATTGGAAATCATGTAAAAGATTTTGTAACATGCATTTCCATGAATTTTTGAAGACCCTTCATATGTATTAATTTAATAAAAATTTGCACCAAAATCACCAAAATAAACTTTTAAAACTCCCATTTCCATGAACTTTTTGAAGGGCCTTTTACATTTATTTAAGTTTGTGTCAATAGTGGAAGGACCTCTCTTCGAGAGGATGCCTCCAACTCTTCATCGGTGTTATGGATCATAAAGAAGCCCTAAGGTCCTCATTACAGAGCAAGATTTGACGGTGAGATGTTCTTGTTTTTGGCTGTGTGATCCACTGCAAATTTGCATCACTTTCTGGGAAATGTGAACATTTGCACAGTTCTTTCCTTGGAGCCAGATCTTCAGCCTCAACCCCACCAGGCAGCAAAACAGGGCACTGTGGTGTTGAAAAGGGACAACATGGTTCCTCCGGCTCAGCTTCTGTCTGTCTTCCAGAATAGTACTTTCTCCCTCCCTCCCTCTCTCCCTCCCTCCCTCTTCCTCTCTCTTCCTCCCTCCCTCCCTCCCAACATATTCTGGGTGTGGTCATGTCTCTCCCATTTTCCACCTCCATCTTAAAGCAGATAACCTGCTTATATGAAACATCAGAATCATTAGAGCTAGGTTCCAATAATTCTTGTTTACTCAACATGATCCTCCTATTAAATGTTCTTTAGGTTGTCTTTTCTTACATCTAAAGTTGCTGAAGAGACGACATTGCGGCACTGCGGGTTAAGCCACCACCTGGGATGCTCAAATATCAAATTGGCAAGCCTGGGATCGCATCCCACCTCTGCTTCTGACCCACCTTCCTGCTACTTGTGCCCTGGGAGGGGGGCAGCAGATGACAGTTCTGGTGCCTGGGTTCCTGCCACCTGTGTCAGACCTAGATGGAGTTCTTGGATCCTGACTTTGGCCTGGCATAGCTCCCGCTTTTGCAAACATTTGGGGAGTGATTCAGGGGATGGAAAATCTCTCTCTCTCTTTCATTCCATCTTTCAAATGCATAAAAATAAATCAAGAAACTTAAAGTAACTTAAATTTCAGATTATCTTTCCTATTGGTCTCAGAGGAACAGAAGTTCTTCAATCCCAAAGTGTGAAACCTTCTGCATTTGCCAAGGATACCATTAACCCTTTCTTTATACCCCACGTTCTCCCTACTTTCAGTGACTTTTAATGGCATCATTAACTTCTCCTGGATCTAACATCATCCGTGATTTATGAAAAGCAATGTTCAAGTAAGATTACTTTTAGCTGACAATTGAAATGACCTTTCATTCCTTACCTATTTCTCTAGCAAAAGTGGGAACAGCTCCTTTATTGAGTACTTACTATATGTCAGGCACTCTTCCAGGTTTTTTATGTACATTGTTTTATTTAATCCTCATAAATAACCCATGTGAAGTGAGACCATTATTACCCCCATTTCATAGATGAGGAAGCTTGGAAAGGTTAAATAACTTGCCTAAGATTTCACAATTAATAAGTATCCTTCTCTGTCTATCAAATATAAGTCATTTAATACCCTAAATAGAAAAGCATCCCAGAGAAAAATAAATTGAGAAAATATAAGACTAAATCCATCACCAAGACATTCCATCAGAGTTGCAGTCGTGATAAGCCTAGCTTTTCCCTAAATATTGGCTTGCAATCACATTCTCATTACTCATATCTAAACTATATATAGCAACACTATGTCATCTAGGGAAGAATGACTGTAACAATTGATGCTAACAGATTCCAGTGTATGTCTTTCTTTTTACTTTGGCTGCCGTCTGTTTAATTGGTAAATTATTCCCCAGAGAACTGAAAATGATAAATTTTGAAAGCAAATAAATTAGCTTCTCCAAGCCTAGATGTCTGCTTATGCACACGTGACTCTTCCTTTCCTTATATTTAGGGGCTGGAAGATGGAGAACACAAGAGTTGGTGGCTATAGTTTGCACTAACTAGGCCAATGCCACGGTTTAAATTCACTCACCTACATTGTCTTTCCTCCGTGTATCTAGCACAGATTATGCTGTTCATCTTGGTTCTATACCATTGGTTTTGAAAGGAACCAGGAGAGAAGGAAGTCCATTGCTTCCACTGAAAGCAGATGTGAATGTTGAACACTAAGTGAATGAATGGGTTGTTGGTTGGTGCTTGACCCCTCACCACCTTGCTGTTCTCTGCCATTTCTGGGACTGGCAGACGGCCTCCTTGACTTGGACTTCCTCCCCAGCCAGGGTCTGCTCTTCCTACTGATGTGAGGCACTCAGGTGGCATCAGAAGGTGGGGAAACAGCAGAAGGTTCTGCGTTGGCAGCAGTGTTGGCGGGAATGTGGGCTCATGGCTCTGTGCCTGGCGCTGGTCACAGAGGCGTTCGGTAGCACAAACAACTTTGTGGGCTCTCAGTAATGTCATGTTTTTCATTTCTCCTGTTCTGCCGCTTTCTTGAAGTGAAAATTGGGTAACTCTCTGCCTTTTCTTATGTGTACCTCGAACTCCTCCAAAATTTTTGTAATTAATTCTCTGTATTAACCCCCTTCTCCCCACCCTTCATCCCATTTAAAATGGAACATTTTCTATTTCCTGGCATAGAAATCAACTTTTAGGCAGGGCAGAACTTACAATACAAATCACATCATCTTTAAGGATAAAAGACGAATCTGATCTGTTGAATGATTTTATTAATTTTGAAATGGAAAGAGATGACAGTTTCATGGTTGTCTATTTAAGAGGGCACACACGAGAGCTTGGCGTGCATAGAGCATCTTTCTAACCCTAACGGGTTATAGCCTCAGAACGAAAAGGACTGCACGAAGGCAAAACAATGACAAGGGAAAATCATCTCAAACCTGTTTTCAAGTAGATCTAGGATCAGGAAGAGTGTCAGTATTGTTTTCCGAGGCTCTTCTAGAATATAAGGCAAATGAATAATTTTATTGGTGTCTCTGTGTATCAGGTTTGTCAGAGAGGGAAAATCAGACAAACGTAAGGTCTACGAGGTCAAGTTTCAAACTCCATAATCCTGAACTGGAGTTGGAACACACGGTTTAAACTCATGATGTATTTTACCTCGGGGAAAAAAGGTTTCCTAGCGCTGTCCACCTAAGCCACCTAGAACAATGACAGGTATATTAGCAATGAACATTTTTAGTGTGCAGATTATTACTTCTGGATGTAATTTTTTTGGCCCCTACACCCATGTGGACCCAGAGGAAGCTCCTGGCTCCTGGCTTCAAATCAGCTCATCTCTGGCAGTAGTGGCTGTTTGGCGAGTGAATCAGCAGATGGAAGATCTCTCTCTCTCTGTCTGCACCTCTCTGTAACTTTTTCAAATAAATAAAATAAATCTTAAAAAAAAAGACTCTAGGTAATAATGAAAGATAGAATATCACCATTCTGCAATTCTTTTTTTCACATATATGAATATATTTATATTGAAATTGAATACTCATGATTGAAAATTTTACAAACATTGTCAGGTGAAAAGCAGACCATTATATTGAGCTGTACTATCTTATGCAACCGTACAATAGGTATATTTTATTTATGACTATTGTCGCAAATATGACTACTTTATAGAAGAGGAATGAAATAACCACTAACATAGAAAAAATAATCAAGGTACATGATTCAAGTCTGAAGAAACAAACTTGAAATGGTCAATATCAGCACCCAAACAGTGCAATCTACCACTTAAACTGAAAGCAAATCACCCCTGCAGTACACTGGAGCTCATTCAGATAGACACTTTTTAAAGAACAACTTGTTGACAAAGACTCCTCTAATACAACAAAACTAGCAGTCCCTGTTTACATTGCACCCGCAAAAGCCTGAATGACTTAAGAAAGGATCATTTTCTAACTGTAGATCCATGTGGAAATCAGGACAGAAAAAGAAGCATAGCCAGAGAGATGGATGGCAGAGCAATCAGTGGCTGATACACAAAAACCAATGGGAAAAGCAATTTTTAGTGTATGGTAATAAAATAACTTCTCTAAAAGGACTTTAAAGAGTAAATGAAAAAATAGTCATTTATTTAATTTCTCTTTTGTACTGCTGAAAGCCATTATGCTGGGTATTTCGAGCAATAGGAACATTATTAGATAACATCTTCTCCAACTGTGGTGTCAAAAATCTGATAGCAAACTTGCTGCTCCGTCCCATTTGTGACATTATATGACTTGAGGAAGCATTCCAACCATGGATATGCATCAATTTTTCTTCCTGGAGGACAAAACATATCCATGATCATTTCCATACTTCTCTGGAAGTCATCATCAGCTAGAATTTCTGATGCTGGAATCTGAAGGAATTTGTCAGTATCCATGAGATAAGCTTCTAACACTCCTGTTCCATCATTAAGAGTAAATGTCATGACAAACACATACTGGAGGGGTACAATACCCAATACTTCTGCCACAGAAGAAGGAATCCAGGATGTTTTATCAACCAGAGAATTTAGATTTTGTATTGATCTCAAACTAGAACACTGCTTACATCCATAGGGAAGTATCTTTCCTTGTATCAGGAATGGTGCTGAAAGGTCTAGGAGTTCTAGATCTTCCTGGCCAGATTTCACTGGAATTACACTATGAAACTTATTTGCGAGTTTATAGATTTCAGAGAGTATACCTCCTTCTATCAAAATTAGACACTCATTTGAAAGTGGAAGAATACCGTTATGTTTCACAAAATGAACAGCTACTTTTCATCCTCCTTGTTCTTCTGTGGTCCAGATTTTTGAATCATATAATAATGTATTATGTAGTTTGGTATCTGGGGTTTTAGCTGCACTTTCTTTCAAAATTATATCCAAATTGCCTTCCTGTGGAACTTCCTACAGTGAATGACATTTAGGACAATGAAGTTTAACAGACTGATAGAGACTTTTGGGCTTATAAGATCTCAATTTTGCTTGGTTGCGATATTGTTTAGGAATTTTTTGTTTCAAAATTGCACACAGTGGTGTTTTCTCCAAATACTGATGATCTGTAAGTATTGTAGCAGACAGCTGTTGACATCTTTCTACCTCATACAGTGATACTGATCCAGAACTTGAAGGAGTTGGAAAACTGTCCTCATGTTCTGATTGACAGAAATGATCTGAATGTTGACTGGTCAAATCTGCAGATTCTAGAGCCTTTTTCAGCTGATCCACATCAGAGTTACTTTCCGGCAATACCGTGATTCCCTGGCCATAACTGGTACCTCCGTGGAGATGAAACTCTAGACATAGCAATGTTGCCTGGCTCTCTGAATTCACTGACTGTAGTTTGGTATGGAGACTATAGATTCTAAGAAAGCGTCCAATCTTTAGAGATCTTGCCACTTGAACATGGTTATCATAGACTAAAATGTCTATTGTCAGATTCTGTAGCCGATGGATGTGACTTAGATCACCTTCGAGAACAAGATCTTGTATCAGGACTCTCCAAGATGGGAAGGGTGTCCTGTTGCCATCCCACACCTTTAGAAGAAATGATGCTCCATCGACTTCTGCCTTGCCCCAAAGCTGACAAGTCAGGTCAAAATACTGCATTGGTTGAACATCACATAATTTTAATAAGGCTGATGAAGGTGAAAGATGAGAAGATGCCCAAACACGTAAGGCTTCTACCATTTTGTGGTCCTTAGTACTGAAGTTGAAATACTTGCTTGAAGTACGAGGTATGACAGGGGCACCCAGAGTTCCCTCAAAGGTCAACGATGCAAAGCCAGAGCTGGTGATACCTTGAGTTTCCTTTTTATATTCTTGAATCTTCAGTCTATGAAAGCGAACAATATCTCCAATTTTATAAATTTTTGGAAGGGCTTCATAGTTTCCACTAAAGAGCAGGCAGATCAACTTTACATTTGTTTGGTCCACAATCATAACAACGGAACAATAATCAGTTCCTTTGCTTAGATATGGAGGCTTAAAGAACTTCACGACACCAGAGACATTGACAATTGTACCACCTTTAAGCTGATTCAGGGGTGTATATATATAATGTGTTGCTGGAATCGAAGACATTGATTCTGTAGAAAAATCTCTAATAGGTTTAGTATAAACATACACAGCTGATTTGTAGTCTTCAAGTGTTTTTAAAAATATGCCACATTTACCATCTCTGCTCATACATGAGGATGCTGGTCAAACACAAATCTAGCCACTGCAATGGTGTTCTTGTAGTCTAGTCTTTAAAACAGCTGTGCCATTTCCAAGTTAAAAAGCTGGTTTTCCCCTGCTCTGCTTGTCCTGAGTCCATGTAGAGGAGAGAGACCATTCTGCAATTATTAATAAATTAAAAGATCTAGACAGTGATCAGTAATCCACCAGAGAGAATGGGCAAGTACATAGCACTGTCTATAACACTCTTGCCCTCTCCCCTGCCAAGAAAAAAAGAACCTGGACCTAATAATCCACTAGAACTCACTACCAAATTATGGTGACCGGAGGGAAGTGTTCAAGGGACACTTTCCTGCTGACGACAAGGAATAGTCAGCAAAGCCCGTACAATGGATTTGCAAACATAACATGGAAAGTGGATTCTAACACAGGAATTCTAAGAAGAAAGAAGTAAAGGAAGAACGCCTGCAGACTAAAGCAGACTTAAGAAACATCACACATTAGCCACATAGCTTCCTTCTTCTGGTTCTGATACAAACAAAATCATGAGATGACTGAAGAAATTTCAACCTTAACTGTATAATTGATTGTGTAGAATTGATTCTTTTTTCTTTTGGTTCAATAACGTTTTGTGGTCATGTTTTCTTTAAAAAAAAAGTCATTATCTTCCTTTCTGAAGAAACATATTGAAGTATTTGTGGAGAAATGAGGCTTGGAATTTGCTTAAAAATGACCCAGGTGAGGGGGAATTACAGAGAATCCGAATCGTGATCAACAATTGATCATTGCTGATGATGGGTGTGAGGGCGGTTCTGATACTCCTCTATTTGTACATACGTTCGAAATCTTCTGTAATGCAAGGAGAACAAAAGCTAACGATGCCTGAGTAGAACACCTTCTTAGCATCCTGGATTCAGAAAACTGAGTAGCTTCACTCCTCAGTGATCACTGCCTCCTGAGTTCCATGGTGATACCCAGGTATGGGCCCGTGATCAAAACCTGAAGTGTTGAAACTAACTTTGCATCCCTCAGCTGGAGTGATATGAAACTCTAGAAGCCTCAAAAAGAGTTGTTTCCAAATTGCTGCTACCGCAAATTAGCACAGACTGTGCAACTTACAGAAACCTGAGTTTCTGTTACAGTGCTGAAGCTCAGAAGTGCAAGCTCCATCTCCCAAGGCCGCTGTCATGTCATCGGGACAGCCACCTTCCTTCCGGTGACTCCAGGAGAGGGCCTGCCCCTTGCTCTCCCGCCTCCCAGACCTGGCCTGCCTCTCTCGGGCCCCTGTCCTTCTGCCTCCTCTGACTTCACTGCTTTTCTCTTTGACTTACAAGGACCCTTGTGATGACACTGGTTCCACTTGGATAATCTGGAATCATCTCGTCCTTCACTTAATGACAGCTGTGAACTCTCTTTTGCCAGGTAAGGTAGCATATTCAAAAGTTCAGGAGATTAGAGTGTAGAGGGGCCATTATTCTGCCTACCACAAAGAACAATGAAGAAATGAACACAGGGGTTCCAGTAAAGATTCAACCGGGGCCAGTTCTGTCCCGGTTCCTCCTCTTCCAGTCCAGCTCTCTGCTGTGGCCCGGGAAGGCAGTGGAGGATGGTCCAAGTGCTTGGGCCCTGCACCCACATGGGAGACCAGGAGGAAGCACCTGGCTCCTGGCTTCAGATCAGCGTGGTGCACCAGCCGTAGTGGCCATTTGGAGGGTGAACCAACAGAAGGAAGACCTTTCTCTCTGTTTCTCTCTCTCACTAACTCTGCCTGTCAAAAAAAAAAAAAAAAAAAAAAAAAAAAAAAAGCTTCAACAGGAAGTATTCTAAGATTTTCAACAGGGAAAATTTAATACAGAGATTCTGTTACACAGGAGATGGGAGGTATAAAAATAACCAAAGGATGGCAAGGTGCTCTTGAAATTGGCCACAGTGGAAGGCACTATTGCCTCTATGGCAGAAACAGCAGTGGGAGGAGGTGGTATTAGCAGAATCCAGAGGCCAGGGCCATCGCGTGAGAATCACGGCAGAGAGCAATTTGGCCATGAGGAGGTGATGGTTGTTGGGGGAAGGGGGTCTTGGAGCTGGAATCCCACAGGAGACATGGGCATTGCCGAAAAATATAGCACTCTTCATTGTTTTCCGTCAGTGCGTTCTATAAAGTTGCTTCAAGAACCGAGTTAGAGAAAATGCGCGGTTAGTTTCTTTCAGGCCTCTGGTCCTCAACCAACCAATATGTTACTTGTTTTATGTGAGGTGCTTTTAAAAGATGCTAGGTTAGTGCTGAGCCCCAATATCTGAGCTCACGCTCAACAGATCCGTACCTCGTGTCTGAACGAAGTACATCCAACCCAGCATTGCTCCCAGTGAGGCACATGGTGGCCTTCTTGCACCTGTGCTGGGGCGGGGGTTATTTTATCAGTTAATTGACTAACAATAGGTGCAAAAATGGGGAAAGTATGGTGCTTAGAAATGTACCAGGAGAAGGCCGTTGTTGACAGAGTGAGAGCTGACACAGGAAGGCAGAGTGTCGCTGAGCTGGACCTCAGCTGGGAACGTGTGTGTCAGGTGAGGCCAGTGTTCACTGCTTCGTGCGTGTCCAGGAGTAACCAAGAAAGCACTGTAATTATGTGGATTGTGAGGTCAGAAATACGCTTAGTAATCAGGCGGATTTGCAAACATGGAATTCACAAATAATGAGGACTGACCATACTTCCTGGGGAGGAGAGAGAGAGAATGATACCCTGGATATTCTCTCCCCCCGACCCCCTGCCAGTCTTCCACCAGGGTTCTCTTTGGCTAAATCAGTTGCAAAGGAGTCTGGGAGACAGAACTGGCAGGAAAAGGATGGAGACATCTACTTGCAAAGAGATTGCCACACAGCACGGAGGGCTAAAGGGCTATGATATTACGGTGAAGGAAACAATGAGGTGGCATTCCGGGGACTGAATGATTGTCCTCAGGTCGCAGATGTTCCTAGGAAGATGGTGCTGACCAGCTGTTTTTAATTTCCAGATCACTATCAACTGATTTAAATTAAATAGAAGTTGTGGATGGAAGATTTATGAAAACTCTTCTGCCTGGAAGGACTGAGAGCTCTGAAAGTACTTTAGAAAGGATGAATGAAGGAGTCCCTCCCTGAGACACGTTAAGGGGCCAGACACCCGTTTGTCTGCAGCTCTTCACGGCTGGGTTCCCCAAGGTAGGAGCGTGCATGCTGTGTGTGGGGTCGGAGCTGGCCCTCTCTGTAGTTCTGCTTATGGTTAATATCACCTTGAACTCTGGAGAGTAGCAAATGCCACTGCAGCTGCCCGGCTGTCTTGGAACTCAGAAAGAAAGAAAGAAAAAAACCCAAACCCTAATGTGGCAGAAGGGTGGTGAATAGAAAGCAAATCAACCGAAAGATCATTTCAGCACAGGCGTTGGCCTACTTGAGTAGGTGATTTATGACACAGTGTTTTTATTTGATCTGGCATTACAGGGATAAATTATTGAGTGCTAATTGTATGTTGATAAGCTGTTCCTGCTTAAATTTATTCCTTCCTCAGTGTGTGTTAATTGGGGCATATTGGAACGGAGGGGAATTGCCCACGTACGGCCTGCTTTGGTTTGTACTGTTGCTGAAATGCAGAGTTGTAATTGTGTCCTCACTGTTGCTCACTCTAAGCAAATAGGGGAGCCTCGATTGGCGGGTGCCCCTGGCCCCCTTTAATGCATAGCTCTTTTCCTCATAAGTGAATCGTTAAAAAACAATCGCTCCTGTTTGCTTGTCCCAGTGTACTCAAGTTGCAGCAGAAGGCAGGGTCAGAGGTGGATGGCAACAGGCTCAGGAAATTTCAATGCATACTTCACTATTTGAAATTTAAATCCTCTTTAGATAAAGCCACCATGGAAGGGGGTGGAGGGAGAATATTTCCTGCGTTATTTTGGACAAATCTCTCTCTTCCCCTCTCTCCCCTGGCTTGGCGTGAAAGGACCTGAGTGACAGTGGACAGTGAGAGGCCAGCGATGGGGAACTGTGAATGTCCATGCAGGAGAGTGGATGTGGGGGTGAGCGGCAGGAGCTGTCAGACAGGTTCTCCATAATAAGTTCAGGTCGAGCATTCCTAGTCTGAAAATCTGAAATCCAAAATGCTCCCAAAGAGGAAACTTTTTGAAAACCACAAGTGGAAAATTTCACATCATGAAACTTGGTTTCACGCACGAAATTATTTCAAATATTGCATAAAATTACCTTCAGGCTATATATAGAGAGTGTATATGAAACAGATGAACTCTGTTTACACTTAGATCCCATTCCCATGATATCCCATTATGGATACACAAATATTCCAAATCCCCCAACTCCCCAGTCTGATGCACTTCCGGTCCCAAGCATCTCAGATAGGGGATCATCAACCTGTACTCTAACTCCAGCAAAGTTGAGTGAGCCCAGATTTCAAGAGCTCAGTACAGACACGAAAGAGCAAATGGCCAGCAGGACGCTAGGTGAGAAATGTGAGCTGGGATTAACAGCAGTCAGCAAGGGCAGAAGAAATAGTAACATTGAAGAGTCTCACCAGATTCAGGGGACCCAAGGGCACCCCCAGCACAGATGCTCACGCTCCATGTTGGTTTTGAGAATTCTGCTGGATGTGGGTAGGTGTGTGCCTGGCTGTGATCCGGAGAGGGGTGGACTGCAGGTGCTGGGCACCCCCGGCTATGACAGCACCAATGGGTGCTGCCCCCTGCGGCTCTTCCTGGATCTCACGATTCCCTTCTACTGCTCCCTGCTCCCCTGTGACTCTTCTCTCTCCAAGTTTTGTTCTTGGGTAGCACAGATCTTCTCTTTCTCTCTTTCAGATAAAATAGAAGAGTCCCATGTAAACCATTGTTCACGTAGCTTTCCTCGGGAAACTGGAAAGAACCACGCTTGCCTGGGTGGAGACAGCAGAGGTGAAGATTCTGTAAATGTGGCTGTGGGCTTCCTCCTAAAGACACCTCATTCTGTAAGTGCTAGGCGAGGCTTGTAATTGGGTAGTTTTACCCCCAAAATCGTGCTAGAGGTGTGGATTGGAAGGGTAGGATCATTCTGGAATTACAGGGAATAGCTCAGAAATAACTGTTTTGGCTATTGGCTAGTTAACTAAAACAGGGGTCATAATTTAAAAAAACAAAAAAACTAGCTGAAGTGTCACAGTTGCTGCCATAGACTTCCTCTAGGAAGGAAAATCAACTAAGCATAAGCAGTGGCAGTGTTGCAAGCTCCTTGACAGGATGCCAGGGTCCTCGCCATCCTCCTGCAGGAACGTGCGCGGTATTGGAGACAGCAGGAGAGAAGTCAGAGCTCTGGTTCTAGCCAGGATTTCACTATGGAAAAGGCTACTTCTCCCTTTTCCCTGGAATCTGGGGAACTTTCTGGGAAGATCCAGGCCAAAGGACAAGTTACAGAGTTAGGGGCCAAGGTGGGAGCCCAAGGCCACAAGTGTGGGGCTGGATGGGCGACACGACGCAGCGTGCAGCCAGTTGGCCTTCAGGTGGTACCCACTGAGATTAGTCAGTGGCCACCAAAAGCAATAGATTGAAAGCAGGAGGCTGAAAGGGGGATTTGCATCCCATCCAGTGTTACTCAGCTGTGTGTAAGGTCACATGTCAAGAGATGGCAGAGATGAGATCCAGTTTGTAAATTCCCAGGATGCTTTTCTGTTACAACCTCTAGCCCATCTACAACACGCAGGCCCATTCTGACCTTGGCAGAACCAGCAGAAGACAGGAGTCTCCAGTGAAGTTCTAGAGTTGTTTAGCTATCTTCTAATTTGTTAGTTTAGTCAGGTAAGAATCCTAGGTGACACTGATAAAATCCTTGGGGAAAAATGTGGGTAATAGTTGCTCTAGCAGACCCAGAGGGATGTTTGTAGATTGTTCTGCTTCACGGAGCTTAAGGTTGACATTAGTACACGCTCCTTCGGTTTTCTTGGTAATTCTTAATCTTCTTGATTTGCTTCCCAACCCCTGACCAGTCAGGATTAAGATCTGGCCGGTGCACTTTCCTTCAGACCTTGCTTCTCAGAGCATGCTCACTAGACCAACCTGGGAAACTGGTAAGCAAAGCAGATTTATGGGCCCCACTCCAGTCTCTGGAATCAGAGTTTTTTGAGATGGGCCCAGGAATCTTCACCTCCACACAAGGCCTCTGGGTGATTCCGGTGCACACGACAACTGGAGAAGCCCTAAGCCAGACCACAAAGGCAATGTAGAGTTAAAGAACGCAAACGCAGCACAAAGGAATGATTCAAACTCTGCCACCTACCAGCTTTGGGGCACTGGGCAAGTAGCTCTTCCTGCTTCAGTTTCTGTGGTTCTGAAATGACTGGGTCTGCCTCTTGTAGTTGTTGGAAGGTCCAATGAGATGATGCAGGAAAAGCCTGGATGTAGTCCATTGCCCAGGATGCAGTGGGAGCTCACGACATTTCCCCTGCTATTCCTCTGATGATCACAGCCCAGGCAGCCTGTGACATGAGTTCCAGACATCCATTCTTTCTCTCTGTCCCCATCTCTCTGTCTGCTTGCAGATCTCGGTGTAACCTTGCAGCTGCTTTGCTACACATACTATGGCATGGGCAGGGAGGTGAACTACCAAGAACATTTGAGAAGGGATCGCTTGTGCCTCACTGGTTCCCAAGCCTCCCAGCAACACTACGGAGACAGAATCGAACCATCCTGGTCCTCCTGCACATGGAAGGAAATGGGTTGTGGAAATCTCAAGTCACGCTCACAACAAACACCAGCTTCCCTCGGCAGAGAGGGATGGGGAAACCCCAGCAACTGGGGCTGTCCTCTGAAACCCCAGCTGCCTGGCCGTGCTTCCTGCGAGATGGTCTGGCCCCAGCGGCTGGCTGGCCTCCTGCCAGCAGCTCCACACAGTCACTGCTGGAGCACGAGGCAGCAGGATCTGCTTCCGTAGCACATGAGAGGAGTGGCAGGCGGAGCAGCAGCTGCCGCTGCCTCCCTCTGCGCCACCGTAATGTCTCCCAGGGGGCCAGTCCAAGCTTGGATGAGCCTTGGGAAATTAGTGAGCAATTCTGACTTGTTCAATTTTTCTCTCCGAAGAACTTGAGAGACCATGTCCTCTTAATCATCTTTGGAGTGGAAAGACAGGAGAAAAGGGAGACACGACTAAAACATAGAACAATTATCAATCCACTTGTTCCTGTTCAGTAAATGACTGTGCTCTGAGCACACTTGATCCTTTATGCAGTGTTTGCTGGAGATTTTGCACAGAGCCCTGTAGAAACCTTGGTGAGGTGGTGAACATCCCTGCCCTCCAGGATGGAGAAGGGGAGAGGCAAAGCAACCGTCCTATGGTGAGCACTTCCTATGTGCCCGGCACTGACCTAAAGGCTTAATCCTCACATGAATCCCATGAGCTCCATAGTCTTACTCCCATTCTACAGATGAGCATGCTGAGGCTTAGCCAGATGATGTGATTGACTCGCAGCCTCCTGTTTGGAAAGTGGCAGGGCTTTGGGGCACAGGAACCTTCTTTTTTCACTCTCCCAGGCTGCCTCTGCAAGGTGCACTCTTTCATTTCTTGTGCCTTGATCAGGAACATAAGTGCAATGGGGAGCTTCAAATTCAGGGGACCCTGGCAGCTCAGAAGGCAGAAAAATGGCTCTGAGCTGCCACCTGGGCCCCGAAGGACAGTCTAAGGGAGGGCAGGGGCCTGACTGTGTGGGAGGAGGAAAGTCCCCGAGCAGCACCGGAGAGAGGGCAGGCGATGCGCCGATGCGCTGTCGGGTGCGGCTGAGTGGTTGTCTGTCCTGAGTGTCCACGGTGGAGAAGCAGAAGGACTAAGCAGGCATTACCTTTGGTCTGACCCTGTCCTTGCCATCCTCTGGGTCGGCATCGCTTATCAAAGACATGGGATGTGCTAGGAAAAAACTTGGAATGCACTTTGTGCTCCCAGATATGGGTGCAATAAGATCTCATCCGGGTGCTTCTCTCGGGTTAATTTGTATCCCCAGCACCTTCACAGCCACACATGTTGACGCAACGCCCACATGTGCACAGAGCACTTGGCCTCAGGCTCAGCGCAGACCTGAGGGGTCTAGTGCTTCTCTTCACCCCACCCCCCTCCCTTGTCCCTGCTCGCTGTGGCCAGCACCTCCTGCCAACGTCACATGGCAGTGGCAGGAGGGAACTGCCACTTGCCAGAGGTGAGAAGGTCCCCGCGCTCTGGCACGTGTGGGCGTGTGTACCCTCACAGGTCGGCGAGATGGTTCCCAGTTTTATGGATGTGGTTCTGGGGCTGAGGGAGCCCAAGCCGTGCAAATATTCTCTTCCAAAGCTGGCGCTTAGGAGTTAACAATCTGTGATATATTTAGTGATTTAATGTAATCAATGTATTGTCAGTCTCTAGGCAGTATGGTAAAGGGCAAATGGATTGGACATTGAAGAAGACAGACTTGGGTTCAAATCCAGCTTCAGCTTAGTCTTTTTTTTTTTAAAGATTTTATTTTATTTATTTGAGAGGTAGAGTTACAGACAGTGAGAGGGAGAGACAGAGAGAAAGGTCTTCCAGCCGTTGGTTCACTCCCCAAATGGCTGCAATGGCTGGAGCTACACCGATCTGAAGCCAGGAGCCAGGAGCTTCTTCAAGGTCTCCCATGTGCGTGCAGGGGCCCAAGGACTTGAGCCATCTTCTACTGCTTTCCCAGGCCACAGCAGAGAGGTGGATTGGAAGAGGAGCAGCCGGGACTCGATCTGGCACCCATATGGGATGCTGGCGCCGCAGGCAGAGGATTAACCCACTGTGACACTGTGCCGGCCCCTCCAGCTTAGTCTTACCAGGCCAACTTATTTACTTCTTTTGAGCTTGCTGCAAGGTCAGGTGGCATACTTGATGTGGAATCTGTAGCTCTGTCCTGGCAGTGTCTCCTTCTCTGAGCTGTGTTCTCTACAGACACATGCTTCTAGACCACAGGTTCAAACAATGGCCGTTTCCATCTTCTTAGACAACTGTTTTATTTACCCAAGATTGAATGGATACCCAAATGCTTTGTTTTGTGGCCAGGCACTACAGCTAGGACAATTTGTTTAATGCATGTTCTCCTCCCAGAATGCTAACTGACCTAACTCTGCATAATAGACCCTTGGAAACTGTCTTGACTTCATGATTTCAGGGTCCATGGAAGGCCCGTGGGGCCAAGGTTAGCTGATGGTTCACCCAACTTCTCCCCTTTTCCTTTCAGCTACACTGTATCCCCCCCCCCCCCCATTTCCTTCCTGGCTGGTGATCATGCGATCTGATGGGTTGATGGAAACCTGAGTGGATGCTGGGAATGTACAATAGGGTTGAAGAGCCCAACCTGTAAGAATTTCCCACCAAATTGCCTATCTTTTCCCAACTGCTTGCCAAGTACAGGAGCCAGTGAAGAACTCCAAGGCAAGAGAGGATGGGGAGTCACCAGCTGGAAGGAACTGGGGGCCTCACTGTCTGTGCAGAGGAGCTGCTGGGCTTGGGTGAGACATAACCTCTCACTGGTTAAACTGCCGAGATTCAGGATTACTTTTACGAGCAATGAGCCTGCTTTTAGAAATATAGCCTGCTATAGATTATAGCAAGGTATCTCGAGCCATCATTACTGCTATCTCTAAATGATCCTGTAGAATCAAATATCCTATGAGGGGCAATGTGTTTCTTTCCATTAGCATAAATTAATTTATAAGTTTAGCCTGCTAGATCCAAACAGGTCCATACACATACATGACACTGTTTTGTTTCCATTTTATTTAAAAGGCAGAGAGACAACAAGAAAGAGAGACAGAGAGAGAGAAGAGATATTGAGATCTTCCATCTGCTGGTTCACACTCAGAATGCCTGGAACAGCCAAGGATGGGTCAGGCTAAGGCCCAGACCTCCATCCAGGTCTCCCACATGAGTGCTTGAACCATTATTTGCTGCCTCCCATGGTGCCCATCAGCAGGAAGGTGGCTCCGAAGTGGAGGAGTAGGGACTCCAACCAGGCAAACTGGTATGGGATACAGGCATTCTAAGCAGCAACTTCACCACTGTGCCACACCCCCGCCCCAGCAGGTGTAGATGAGGTTAAGGTTGGCTAACAGGGTATATGGGGAGTGGTTCTCAAAGCATCAATATCATTTGCAATCGCTAGAGCACAAACTCTGAGAGTGCGGTTCAGCCACACGTTTTCAAAAGCCCTCCCAAGATTCTGATGCATCAGGCTGCCATTTGAAGTGGGTTGAGGGAACGATGAAAGAATCCTGGAGTTCACATCTGGGAAAAGCAGGACAGCACGTGGGTCACAGTGACTGCTACGTGCATCCCAAGCGTATTGAGCAGGGGAGACAAGGGGAGAGAGACCACAGATAATGACCTCGTCGTTTCCCTCTGATGAGCCCATTGACAAACAGTTGAGGAGTTGGATTTGTCACTCCATAGAGGATAGATTACTACGCCAGAATTCTTAGGCTACTGAATCAGCTTGCTAGTTCTGCCATAAGAACACATCACAGGCACCGGTATCCCAGGTTCTAATCCTAGTCGGGGCTCTGGATTCTGTCCCGGTTGCTCCTCTTCCAGGCCAGCTCTCTGCTGTGGCCCAGGAGGGCAGTGGAGGATGGCCCAAGTGCTTGGGCCTTGCACCTGCATGGGAGACCAGGAGAAGCACCTGGCTCCTGGCTTCGGATCAGTGTGGTGTGCCAGCCGTAGTGGCCAGTTGGAGGGAGAACCAACAGAAGGAAGACCTTTCTCTCTGTTTCTCTCTCACTAATTCTGCCTGTCAAAAAAAAAAAAAAAAATCACAGACTGGGTGGCTTAAGTAACAGAAATGTATTTTCTCACAGTTCTGGAAGCTGCACGGTCAAGGTCAAGGTGCTGGCAGGGTTGGTTTCTTCAGAGACCTTGCTCCCCAGCTTGCAGATGGCTGTCCTCTCGCTGCTGCTTCTCATGGTTGTCCTTCGAGGCATGCACATCCCTCATATCTCTTTTTGTGTCCTCATTTCCTTTTCTTATAAGGACATAAGTCAGATTGGATTAGGGCTCCGGTCCTCGCAGCATTATGTTAACTTAATTACCTCTTTAAAGGCCATATTCCTGAATACTATCACATTTCTTTTTAAAAAATTATTTATTTGACAGGCAGAATGAAAGAGAGAGAGAGACAGATTTTCCATCTACTGGTTCACCCCTAAAATGGCTGCAACAACTATGGCTGGTCTAAGCCAAAGCCAGGAGCCTGGAACTCCATCCAGGTCTCCCACATGAGTGGCAGGGGCTCTAATACTTGAGCCATCATCTACTGCTTTCTCTGCAACAGCCGGAAGCTGGATCCAAAGTGGAGCAGCTGGGACTTGAACCAGTGCTCACATGCCAGAATGCTGATCCCTACAAGTCACATTCCGAGTTTCTGGGGGTTAGGGCTTCAACATGTGAATTTGAAAGGGATATGATTCCGTCCCAAACAACTGTGGAATCTGAAATATATAAATTACCTTCACGGAATGCCCTTGAATAACCCCAGGGCAAAAGAGGTTAAATGCTGAATTTAACATATAGTTTGGAGTAGAAAGCTGGTTCTGTTTACTCTAGCAGTGAAGTTAGAATGGAGTTAATACTTTTGGCAATAGGTGGAATAATTAAAAGTAGAATCAAATAAAAGTTTGCCAAAGCCAGAGGTTCCTGTCTGGAATAGTTCCCTGTGCCCCTGGAGTGGATAGAGTTTAGTTTGTGAATGAATAGAGTGTTTGGCAATTAGGGACTACAGGACAACTGCCTTGTTGGGTGGAAGCTGGCATTTTGTCCCCAGTTGGTGGTCAGTTAATGCCACGCTCCAGGCGAAAATACTCCCCTTGACATTGGCTTGCCTGTAAATTGGAAGACGCTTTTGTCAGCATAGAAAAATGAGTTCCTCTTCTGAGATGTTTTTGAGTTGGCCTGTCTTGTTAGCAAGCTGTGGTAATCATCTTAAATAATGACTGCTTAATGTAGTAGAAATTACATGTATATGCAAAACACGGAGTGGGGAACACCCGGAATGGGGAACTCTTCTAAAAACTCACGTTTCACAAGCTGCTGTTTTTCCCAAGAGAGAGCCCCAGCGTGCCAGGGGAGACTCGCTCTGCATTTCACATTCTTTACGCACCGGGGTTCCCCTCCCCGCTGCCCTTCCCCCACTTCATATTAACTAGCAAGGGTCATGGATTGGGTGCCCCAGCTGCCAGGGTGAGCTTTGCTGTAACAGCTTCAGGTAGTCTAAACTTGGGGCAATTTAGCTGCCTGTAAAATCTCACTGAATGAACTTTCTTATCATTTGTTAACTGCCAGGGCAAAGTTCACTGGGAAACATTCTCGCTGCCCGCCTGTGAAACGGGAGCTGCGGAGGTCCTGTGCATACAAACCACGTTAGTCTGTGCTCCAAATGTGCTTATGGGGCAAATTCTGATAGGATTAATGTTGGCATCATTGAGCATACATTAGTGGGATTTGCATAGATACACATTTGAATAATGTTCAAGGACATCAAATGGTTCCAGCTTTAATCATTATAATGAGAGCTAACGTTTATTGAAGTATGATACGTCCAACATGGCTCTAAACATTTTATATGATCATTCAATCCACACATCAGCTGTATGCGATAGAGGTGACTATCACATACGCTTTATGGATGAGGAACCCACGGCACAGAAAGGCTCCGTAACTTGTCCAAAGTCACACCATGGGCTCACGCGCAGGAGAGCAGAGGTGTGAGCCCAGAAAAATGTGACCCCGGAGCAGATGCCCTTATCCTGTGTTACACAGCCACGATGGCCTAGCTGCGAGCTGGGGGAATGGCTTTGCCTTTCCTGCGGGGGTTGGGAGGTCCTGGTGCTAACTGAAAGCCCAAAGGAGGCCCCCTCTCTCATGTAGGGCCCCAGGAGACTGATGCCCATTCAGGAGTTATTTGGAGAGTTGGAGAGCAAAGGGTTATAGTCTGTAGAACCAGGCCCCTCGGTCCTTCCCTCTGTTATTTTAGACAAACTCTGAAGCATGCTTGCCTGCATGCATCCAGTGAGTGTTCAGTGAAGGCAACTTGCTGGGGCCCTGAGAGCTCCAGGCGGGGAATGAGACATAGGCATTGCTCTGCAGGAACACAGGGCTGGTGCGGAGCCCAGACCAGAAGTCATGGTGACAAAAGGGTGTGACAGCCCTTATGGGGTGGTCAGACTCTGGAGCGCAGAGAGGACACAGCGGGGGAGCTGGCGGAGGAGCTGAGCATAGACAAGGGCTAGACTTGCAGCACTGAGTGAGGTGGGGCAGTGTGTGTCAGGCCACAGAGGAAAGAGTGCTGGACGAACAAGTGGGCGCCATGATAGGTGGTGGGGCTCAGTGTTGGGGCTCGGTTTGTCCCAATGGGAAGTGCAAGACAGTGCCACAATGACGTCCTTGCCTTTCTAACAAGAGAAGGATGTCCAGTTGGAACGTGGATGGTCTGTGAAAGAGCATTTGTCATTCTTGGACTGGCCTCACGCTGGTGTGAAAAAGTGACTGTCTTTGTACCCCAGCACCACCAGCCACCCACAACCTCCTCCCTGTTTTTGATGCTTATGCCACAGAGAGGTGTTCTTTTGTTTCATGCCATCTCCTACCATGGACATGATATTAAGTCTCGTAAGTCACTTAAACTCACCTACACTAGAGTACATAAGCAGTTTTCCCGATAGGCTTTTGGTAAGATGTGGAGAAAGGTGTGAAGGAAGGAGAATGTTGGGGTAGGGAGAGAAAGGAGGGCTGAATTGGGAGTTGGAGTCCATGGAGGACTCCGGTGGCAATCCAGTCTGACCCAAGCCATCGAAAGGGAAGGCAGTGTCAGGTGGAGTTGGAAATGATGCAGAGATGTGGCTGAAGACCCGCTAGAAAGAGTAGCTCCAGGGGCCGGGCTGTGGCGTAGCAGGTTAATGCCCTGGCCTGAAGCGCCAGCATTCCCATATGGGCACCGGTTCTAGTCCTGGCTGCTCCTCTTCCGATCCAGCTCTCTGCTATGGCCTGGGAAAGCAGTAGAAGATGACTCAAGTCCTTGGGCCCCTGTACCCTTGTGGGAGACCCAGAAGAAGCTCCTGGCTCCTGGCTTCAGATTGGCGCTGCTCTGGCCATTGCAGCTATTTGGGGAGTGAACCAGCGGATGGAAGACCTCTCTCTCTGTCTTTACCTCTCTCTGTAACTCTGTCTTTCAAATAAATAAAATACATCTTTTGAAAAAAAAAAAAAAGAGTAGCTCCAGCCCATGCCAGAAGCTGGTATCTCGCAGCTGCACAGGACGGAAGGGAACTTTAAGCCCTGCCTACAGCAATGCTACAAAACATTTGAGAAGTAGATCCTTTAAGTTCTTCCTCATCCACGAGTCAAATAAGGGGAAAAAACTGTGTCAGTGTTAAAGCAAGGTTTATGCTTTAGTTTTGAACTTGGGAAATCTTCCCCCTTTGTCTTTGAAATAATGTCACTCTGCCACGTTTGCTGAATCTAGTTAGGAATAATACAAGCAAGTCTTCCAAAAATATATTATGTAGCAAATAGTTCTAAGGACGTGTTGGCTTACCTGTCTGAAAATGAAGCCACGGTGATGGCCATCCATTCTGACTGATTGCAGCAGGGCGGAGGGAGAGGGGTGTATCACGTGACCACAATGACAGGTGCTCATTCATAACCTGACGCCTTCTCCACCTAGAATCTGGCAGCCTGACAGCCCAGCACCTGCTCAACCCAAGCAGTGAGCAAGGGGATGCAGGCATAACAAGATGTTTATCATTCAATATTCTTTCTGTTTCATTGTCCTCATGTGTGAAACCCAGGCTAAACCCTTCACACTGACCGGAAAAAGAAAAGATCTGAGGACCCCATCATTCTGCATAGATTCAAGGAGTTGCCTGGAGAAACTATTCTTTTTTTTTTTTTCCTGCGACTTTGCAGAGGTCTAGAAAGTGAATCGATGGGAAGCACTTTAACTATTTAGTGCTACAGCATCTCCAAACTGTTCACTGGGCCTGCCCATGGCAGGAGAGCGTTCCCTACAAGCCCCAGCGTGCCGGCGGATGAGGGTATATTCACAAAGACGGGTTTGCTTCATCATTACTTGCAGTGTGTAGAAACCCTAAGTGCTCCTTAGTAGAGGAAGAGTTGAATAAAAATTCTGTTCACTCCTACTGTGAGCTACTACGTGTATGTTTAAATGAAGACTTAGATCCAAATGTTTTGCCTGGGAGGAAGTTCATGGGTGCTGTTAGACTTAAACAGACATTGACAACAATGTGCATATAGAATAAACCTGTTTGTATACAAACATACACCGTGCTTGTGTATTTATATTTGCTGGGTGACCACTGAGAAGTCTGTGGAAGAAAACAAGCCAAATTGTCTCTTTCACAATGGGCTGTTTGACTTGTTGCAAAAAGGATACATTTGTTTTGTCATTAAAATACAGCACAGACAAGGAACCCCTCTTAACTGAGATAATATTTGTAGAATGCTCACTGTAATCTCTGGTATCTGCGAAGCCTCTAAGAAGTGCTGGATATAATTATTTGATTAAAAATATATGTATGAATTTGTGAGGCGGAGAGAGAGGGATTGAGAAAGAGAGAGAATGTGTGTACTCTCCATTCACTGGTTTCCTCCAGAAATATCCACGTGGGCTGGCGCTGGGCCTGAGGCTGACGCCAGAAATCAGGAATTCAATCCAGGTTGCTTGAGTCATCACGGCTGCTTCCTCGGGTCTGTGTTAGTGGGAAGCTGGAGGCAGGTAGCAAAGCCAGGTACTCTGATGTGGGAGGCAAGTGCTGGCACCGTAAGCACTGGGTGAGATTCATTCACATGTTCCTCCCTGGCTGATGCAGCGTCTGTAGTCTGGCCCTCGCCTTCCCCCACGCTGTCATTGATGGCCCTCTGCCTGTTGTCTCAGAGGGTACCGGGCTTGTCTTCTGCCACCCCCACCCCCTGGCCTTTGCACGTGCTGTCTCCTGTCTGAGATGGCTTACCCTCTTCCCCTCAGCTGGTCTCTGTTCAAGCGTCTTCCAGTGCAGAGTCCTGCCTGCTCTGGGCCGTCTGTCCTGCATTGTCATATTCTTCACCCTTTTGCCATTGTCTCTTCCTGGCTGTGGGGCTGTTATCTATCCATGGGTGCCTCCCCAGCGTTTAATTTCCGGACCACAGAGTAGTCCTTGGTAAATAGTGACAGAGAGGCTGAGTGAGGAAGATTGGCAGTGGCGACCTGACTGTCAGGGGGGAGGAAGAGTGGGAGCCAGGTTCCCCAGAAAATCTTGGGGAGCCGGAGGGGCATCGGCTGTGTCACAGTGCTGGTGTCCAGGCCCCTGCTTGAGGACCAAAGTGCAGCAATTTCATTTCTTGGGGTTTTGCAGACTGAAAATGGACTAAGGCGCTGATAGTTTTTAAGTGATTAATTTGGTCCGATTATGATATATTGTTCCTCCAATTTAGAAGGTATTAGCTGGCTAGAGGAGTTAATAACCACTCTTTATTAACTTCCTGCATATGGGCAAGGACCTCAGATGAACTGGTGCCAGATCAAAGCCGCTGAGAAAATGCCCCACGGGTTCCGCTGACGGGGTCCACGGCTGTGACGTCACAGGGCGTGTCTTGGTCCTGTGGAAAGACCGCTTTTGAAGCCGGTAAAACGGTGCTTCTTAACACAGATACAGCAGGAAGTCGTGTTAAAGATTTTCCGGAACTCATTAATCACAGATAAAACACAGACCGGTGCTGAAGCTCATTTAGATGAGCATCCACGTTATGGGTAACAAACATGAAAATGAACGTGAAAAAGAAGGCGAAAGTGGCTTGTCTGTGGGGTCGCTAGTGGTGTCAACTGAACATCTTCTGAAGAAGACAGAATTTCCCAATCTGTAGACGGTAGTTATTTTGCAGTAGCATCTGTTTCTACAGCTCGCAGAGCCGAAAGTCCACATTCAGTGCCAGTGAGAGAGGGGCAGGGTTTGGCCTAGCAGTTAAGATGCTAATGTCCCCCATCAGAGGACCTGCATTTCATCCCTGACTCTGGCTCCTGGCTCCAGCTTCTCGCCAGGGTGGCCCCTGGGAGGCAATAATGATGGCTCCAGTAATTGGGTGTCTGACACCCTTCTGGGAGACCTGGATTGCATTCCTGGGTCCCAGCGGGTGGAAGCACTCTCTGTCTCTCTCTCAGCCTCTCAAGCAAAAAACAAATGCAATAGATTCAAATCAGATAAGCTGGCAGGGCGGTCTTTAGAATCTGCACCCTGCTTAGTTGTCAGTGGAAGCGGAAACTGAACTGCCCCCTCAAAGCTTAGCGCATGCTCAGAGCAACTGCCTACTCTTGACATGTTTTACAGGGGGTATCTCATTGAATCTCACAACGTGACTTTGTTGGAGGCATCTTGCAGGAAGAGGTCACCTGGAAAGGTTAAGTCCTTAGACAAAGTCACATAGGTAGCAAGTTAGGATGCATCCCCAACTCTTGGAACTCAAAAGCTACATCACCCTGCTGCCTCTTGGCTCTCCTTCCTGGAGTTTTGCTTGCCTCTTGCCTCTATAGTACTTCACCTGTAGTTTCCCGTCATGTCTTGGTAGAGGAAGTCCACACTGCCTTTCTCCATGTCCTGTGCCACTCTTGTGGTCTCAGGTGCCACTGCTCTCCCCCACATTCCCGCACCACCCCCATGTTCCCCGTATCTGCTTGCAGGGAGAGGTGGGCGTGTGTGTGTGCTCAATGCCCTTGTCCCTGGGGTGCTGTGATTTTTAGTACAGGAAGGAGATTTTCTGTCTCCCAACAAAAAAACTCGAGACTGGAATGGCAAAACCCTGACTGCTGGCTGGCAGCACCCGGAAGACAGTCCAGCCCATACCAAACAAGCCTTCTCTGTCTCTCCAATTCTGTCTGTCTCTTCCTTGTGTTTGGTAACAGTCCCCCCTACTCAATTCTGTTTAAATGTTTGCTCAATTTGTGCACACTGGAGATCTAAGGCAACCAGATAGTTGCTGCTATTTCATTGTTTTTAAAAACTATCATTTAAGAGTCTTTCTCAGGCCATGTAAAAGAAATCCCTAAAAAGAAATTCTACAGATGTTGATAGTACTTTGAGACATAACCAGCTTTGTTGCTTAAATTAATGGAAGTAATAAAGAGTGTGAACTCATATAGAAGTCTAATTTGTATACTTGGCTTATCTGTTGGATGTTTTGATCTAAGATTTTTCTTTATCCTGAAGAGTGAATATTTATTCAGCTCTTAGCTGCCCTAACAAGAGACAGTCAGGCACCTTAGTAGGGAAGAGAGGAAACGTTCATACTGAATTTGACCCACTCTTTGAAGTTTTTAAAAAGTGAGTCCCGGGGCCCATGCTGTGGCACAGTGGGTTAATGCCCTGGCCTGAAGCGCCGGCATCCCATATGGGTGCCGGTTCTAGTCCCAGCTGCTCCTCTTCCAATCCAGCTCTCTGCTATGGCCTGGGATAGCAGTGGAGGATGACCCAAGTCCTTGGGCCCCGGCACCCGCGTGGGAGACCTGGAGGAGGATCCAGGCTCCTGGCTTCGGATCGGCACAGCTCCGGCCATTGCGTCCCCCTGGGGAGTGAACCAGCAGATGGAAGACCTCTCTCTCTGTCTCTACCTCTCTCTGTAACTCTGTCTTTCAAGTAAATACAAAAAAAAAAAAAAAAAAAAAGTGAGTCCCTCAGACAATAGATTCTCTGATGATGGTAAGCGAGCCTCAGATTCCTGGGACAAACCCTACTTGGTCATGTTGTGTTATTAGTGAATTGTTTGATTTAGTTTTCTGAAATTTCATTTAGACTTTTTGCATCTACCTTCATGGAAGAAATTGGTCTGTAGCTTTCTTAGAACTGTCAAGTTTTTGTATCAGGCTTTGAATTCGTTGGAACTGATTTCTTGTCCTAATTTTTCTCAAAGTGGGAAAAATGTCCTTAATTCTCCTTCAACTGGCAAAATTTACTAGTGAAACTTGAGATTTCTTTGCAAGGTGGTTTTTAACACCTTCAATTTCTAAAATACTTGTTATTTGGACAATCTATTTCTTCCTGAGTGAATTTTAGTACTTGAGTGCTTCAAATAATTCATCCATTTCATCTAAATTATTTAATTTGTTGTCATGAAGTTATTCATAATATGCCTTTAATACCTCTGTAGTGATAGTACCTTTCATTCTTGATATTAGTAGCCTGTATTTTCTTTTTTCTCTTATCAGTGTGATTAGAATTTTATCAGTTTTGTGGATTTCTTTAAAGAACCAGCTTTTGATTTCATTGATTTCCTGATTTTTTATATCACAGATCCTTGCTCTAATCTTTATTATTTACTTTTTTCTCCTAATTTTGGGTTTCATTTGGTTTATTTTTTTCTAGTTTCTGAAGCTGGAAGCTGAGATCATTGATTTGAGAATTTCATAAATTAAACAAATTTCTATCATAACTTTTGATATGTTGTGTTTTCATTTTCATTAGTGTTAGGTAATCAAAATATCCTTTTGATTTCTTCTTTGGCCAATGTGTTAGTTAAAATTGCATTATTCAGGTTCTAAAGTTTTAGAGACTTTTCACAGGTCTTTCTGTTACTGATTTCTAACTTAATTCCACTGTAGGATATATTTTGTATGACCTGAATCCATTTAAAAATTTCTGATGCTTATTTATCTTGGTAATGATTCTATGTATATATGAAAAGAATGTGTACTCTGCTGCTGTTAGGTGGAATGGTGGCCTGTTCTATAAATACCAATTAGGTCAAGTTCATTACAGGTAGATGCTGCTGTTTAAGTCTGTTTTATCCTTGCTAACCTTTTGTCTAAGTCAAAATATTAATTGTTGAGAGACTGATGAAATTTTTAAATATACTTGTGCATTTTTCTATTACTTTGTTTTCTGACTCATACAATGCTTTTTTGCTTTACATAATTTGAAACTGTTATTAGTATAGTAAACATTTAGTCTTATTAGGTCCTTTTGATGAACTGATCTCTTAATTGTGAAATTATCTTTTTGTCTCTGGTTATATTTTCTGCCCTAAAATACACTTTAAGGTTAGTACAGTCATTCCATGTTTCGATGGGTGTTAACTTATCTTTTTCTTCCTTTTGCTTTTCACCTATATGGCTTTGTTTAAAGTGCACTTTGTGTAGGTAGCATGTGGTCTTGTATTTTTAATCCAATTTGACAATATCTGCCTTTTGATTGAGGTATGTGTATTTATATTAAATGTGGTCATTGCTATAGTTAGGCCTAAATCTATCATTGTATATATATATATATATATATATATATATATATATATAATTTTCTGTTTGTTTCATCTGTTATTTTTCATCCTATTTTCTTCCTCTCCTGTCTTCTGAATTAATTCCGTATTCTTATTATTCCCTTTTAATCTTCTGGCTGTAACTTTGTTTGCTATTTTACCACTTGAAGGGCAAACATGAGACGTGGCTAGACGACATGGTGAACAATTGCAGTATCATTGATGGTGAAGCAAGTCGCTGGTGGGCAGGGACAGCAGTACATGAGAGCCATTTGGCATCAAGGGCAGTTGGGTCAAGACGTCCATTGGATAGTGAGACAGACCGTACTGAACTGGTGAGCAGGGTGCTGATGGACGGAGAGTGAGATTATCAGAGGGAAGGCAAAGCAGAAACAACTTATAGAAATTATAGAAAAAAAAAGTCTTTTGGGGAAAAATGTGTTCTTGCTGCTGGTTAGGTAGACAGGTGGCAATTTAGTGGACTTTGAGATGGATTATTTCTCTGAAATCCACATAAATGGATTGGGTGTCTTGTATTTTATATAGCAACCCTACTGGTGAGCCCTAGGGAAGTTGTAAACTATATTTATAAACAATTGTATCCAGTCAAGCTACTCTCTGCTCTGTATTCTACACTGCAGCACATGGCACTCTCATCTATTCTTTGCCAAGGTCTCACTCTCTCTCCTTGCTTACATCCGATTGATTACCAAAACTATGGATTTGAGCTCTGAAATGTTTTCATGTCCATACCATTGTCCTCATCTCTAGCTTAAAGTCAGGCATGCATCCTTGGCCTAGAGATTTTCAAGTTTTCTAGATTAATCTTTCAGTTTCTCCAGTCCCTACTCCATATAGTTGACACTGGTATTTTGGTATTAATTTTCCTTTGCTCATCAGTCCTCAGTCTCTTACTACTTCCAATAGGAGATGGTTCAAACCACTTAGAATAGCCCTTTGCGATCTGTGTTTGTGTTCTCTGGTCATAATCGTCACTATATTTCTGCTGCTCTAGACACAGTAAAAATGTTCACAACTCTGAGTTTTTGCACCTGCTGTTTGTTGTGTCTGTAATGCTTTCTCCTCCTCTGTCATAACTTCCAGCCTTTGCTTCAAGAGCCTATTGAGAGTGACCTTCCTGCTAAAACCTCCTTATTTTCTCAAGATTTCCCCTCCCCATCCATTCAAACTTCCTTTCCTTCCTTCCATTCTAACATTATATCGCTAAAGCACTTATCAGGTTACACTGAGAGTAATTCTACTTTTGTCTTGCTCACTAGACTGTGAACTTTTGAAGACAAGGATTGCATTTATCATTTTAAATAGCCAGTACTTGCAATATCAAGGGGGAAAAGTAGCTATCCACAATTCATAGCTCTATCCATGAAGTCAGCTGTCAGGAATGACCAATGATGATGTTGCCACAGTTGGAAGTAAGGTGAACCTAACCAGTTGAAGATGGAAATGCATTACTTGTGCCTGTTCTTCTAGGTTATTGGATTTCACACTAATGATCCTACTCACACACGCTTTAGCATGAACAAATGCATATTTGTTGAGATATAAGCATACAGATATAGCTGGGTGGTATACAATGAAGACAGTGGACAATCAATAGTCTTGAAACTAAAAAGTCACTAGATGAGACTTCATTACAGCCTGAGCATATTTTTTTATTTTTAAGATTTATTTTATTTATTTGAAAAAATTACAGAGAGAAGCAGAGCCAGAGACAGAGAGAAAGAGAGAGAGAGGTCTTCCATCTGCCAGTTCACTTCCCAAATGATTGCAATGGCCAGAGCTGAGCTAACCTGAAGCCAGGAGCCAGGAGCTTCTTCTGGGTCTCCTATGTGGGTGCAGGGGCCCATCTTCTGCTGCTTTCCCAGGCCATAGCAGAGAGCTGGATTAGAAGTAGAGTAGCCAGGACTCAAACTGACACCCATAAGGGATGCTGGCACTGCAGGCCAAGGCTCTAGCCCACTGTGCCACAGCGCCAGCCTCAGCCTGAGCGTATTTAAATCAGGAAGTTGGGAGTTAAGGAAAGAGTTTGCCTTGATGCCCTTTCTGTCCCTTCCAACTACCCAGGGCACAGATGAGAGATATCACACTTGATCTCCTTCCCCTGACCGGCATACTGTTCAACTCCTAAAGAGTGCCTCTGAACACATCCGACTTTCTCACTAGTGAGCAGCTTCCCTGGCAGGGTTCATTGTCAGGGCAATGTGCTACATCACCTCCCAGTAATATCTGAGATGATAAGACACAGAAACTCCTTACAACCATTATGGTATGAAAGGCTTTGGCTTATTTTGTTTCTCCCACTGGGATTGTAACTCATTAATTTCTCACGGTAGAATTAGAAATTGTGTGTCGGGTGAAAAATAAGATGGCAGTGCAGTTTGAAAAGAGATAGTTCAGGGACCACCTGTCTCAGAATCCTTGGCATGCCTATTAAAAAAAAATTCCTGAGCACAACCATCATTCACCTTCAGATCAGAGCTTGTTGGGGTAGGGTTCAGAAATCTGTATTTTAAATAAACTCTAGTAGATTGCCACCTGCAATAAGGATTGCGAGCTGGCGGAACACACACGTGCAGCAGGACGGACTCCACATTTGGGTGGCTGAGGCACCCAAAGAGAAGAAGTCTCTTCTAGAGCCAAGCTCTCAGGCCTTCAGCACGCCCACACTGTGGGCAATTGTTGTCATGGCCGTCTTGTGTGGGACTGTCCTAGTCAAGGCTCAAGCCTAACAGATACTTTCTGATCCTCAAGGATTTTGTGCCTGGGGCCCCATCCTCTAGCTGGCTAGGCGTGCCCATTTCTCTTTACTTTTCCAGTAGCCATTTCTATTCCTAAATCTGTTTGGTAGGAGAGTAGGGGTGTTCCAGGGCTACCACTAGGTGTGGTGATTTGCCAGGAGGAGTCACAGACGTAGTGTATGGCTTATGACAGTAAAAGAAGAGAAAGCATAGTCAGCATAGGGAACAGGTGCAGGGGTCAGGTTCAGAGGGAGCCAGGCACAAGTTCCCAAGAGTCTTCTCCCAGTGGAATCACACAGTGGAATCACAAGTAAGTCCTCCAGCATCACCCGTGACAGCACGTCGGAAATGTTTACAGGGAAAGCTCAGTAGAGACTCAATGCCTGAGAACCGTACTGGGGGCTGGGCACACAGACAGCCTCTGCAGGGCATGTGTCAAGATTCCAGACTCCTCAATGAAAAGCAGGTGTCAGCAGAACCCGCGAGATTTACATAAGCAGATTAGGCCCAGTGAAACAGGGGACAGTAGGACTTTTCTTGAAATTCTGATTCCATGATGTGAGCTAAGGAGGCAACTGACAAACAGGCCTTCTAAGGATAGCAGTCTCAGGCCTCAAGCCTACTCTTTTGTGCTCAGTAAGCATCTTTTTTTTTTTTTTTTTGTAGCTGTTAAAACAATTTGTATATAAAAATAACTCAGGGAAACTCAGGAGTGTGGTTTTCATGTTGATAATTGCATTTCTGAGGCGAGAGTTCTCGTTCAAACTCTCTGAACTCAGATAATTTACTCTGCTTTTACAAAAGCTCATAGTTGGATGATTAAATGAAATGGACATAAAAATAAAGCAAAAGTCTTAAAGAATCTAGTTCAGTTTTAGATATGCAGAGAAAGACCATTTTTTATTTATTTTTTTGCACAGTAAGTCTTTTTTTAATAATTTTTTTTTAATTTGACAGACTTAGTGAGAGAGAGAGACAGAGAGAAAGGGTCTTCCTTCCTTTGGTTCACCCCCCAAATGGCCGCTATGGCCGGAGCTACGCCGATCCGAAGCCAGGAGCCAGGTGCTTCCTCCTGGTCTCCTACACAGGTGCAGGCACCCAAGCACTTGGGCCATCCTCCACTGCCTTCCTGGGCCACCGCAGAGAATGGGACCAGAAGAGGAGCAGCCAGGACTAGAACCGGCACCCATATGGGATGCCGGTGCCACAGGCGGGGGATTAACCAAGTGAGCCACAGCGCCGGCCGTGCTTGCACAGTGCGTTTTATGAAAGTATTTCCAATGCAAGTCTATTCCCAAAACCCAACATTTCTATAAACAAGAAGATAATGAAACTCATTCTGAAAACTGATGGATTAACTTGGCAAATTCTTTCTGGAAAACTTTGTTTTTCTAAGCGCTAAGTTGCTAGAATAAGGGGCCCAGTACTAAGGTCATTTTAAGAACAAATACGTTCATTTTTGTCACACATAAACGCTCTCAAGGTGAGGGGCTCAGTTGGATGGGGCAGGTCTGCTAGCTTAGGCAGACTCAGCTGACGGCAGTGATGCCATCTGCACTCAGGTGGTTCTCCGGGCATTGCTTCCCAAGCTCTAGCCATTAAAACCTGGAGGAAGGGGCTAGCACTGGGACTGCAGTATAAACACCGCTTGCTTAAGTTCTGCTCATTGCTGGGAGATTGTCACATGGCCACATCTAGCTGTTGGGAAAGCTGAGAAGTGTAATCCTGTTAGGTGGATGGCGAGAAGAAATTTGCTGGACTGCTAGCCACCTTCCCCATGGTCTAAAGCAGTTTCTTCTATAAGTGTAAGGGAAATTAAGATATTTGGCACTTTGTGTAGAGATTCATAACTTTCTACATAATCACAGAGGAAGTCAAAATTTTCTAGAATGTTGTCAAATCTGAAACATGAGAAATTAGCAAGATGGAATGTGAATGGTGCTGATTTATTTAATGCTCTCAATATACTTTGGCTATTTTTGCCCCGACTCTAGTTGGTGTATTGTATGTCTTCAGCTTGCTCTTTCGAGCAGTCTGCGATGCTTCCTCCTCCAAGCCAATTCTTAGCTAAAGGACCGAATGTTTTTTAACCTCCATGTTACAATCATAATTTTAAAGTTCAACTTTGTACTTCTTCAATGTAAATATAGAAAAAATGAAAAGCAAGCCACTTCATTTTCAATTTCTACGTTTATACCACATGTGTTATCTTAACTGACAATACTCAACTCCTTAAAGGTATTATCTCTATAATTCATGTCCTTATGTCTTTATTCCTGATGTCCAAACAGTTACATTTGCTTTTCTAAGTTTAGAATTGTATTTTAAAACTATCTAGAAAATTCTTTAGTTACTTTATTATATAAATTCATTTGATTCCTGTGGATTTATCTTTTTTCTTAAAACAGCACAGAACATTACAGTATTTATTTATTGAGTTAGTTAGTTGAAAGGCAGAGCAACAGAAAGAGAGGGAGAGAGACAGAGAGAGTGATATCTTCCATCTACCGATTCACTCTCTTGATGGCCGTAACAGCCAGGGCTGGGACATCTTGAAGCCAGGAACCAAGAACTCCACATGGGTTGCAGGGACTCAAACACATGGGCTACCTTCTGCTGCTCCCAGACACAGTAACAGGACCTGGCTCAGAAGCAGAACAGCCAGAATTTGAACTGATGCCCTGATATGGGATGCTGGTTTTGCAAGTGGCAGCTTAACCCATTGAACACAATGCTGGCCCTTGTAGCTTTACTTTAAAGTTGGTATAAGTAAATTAAAAAAAAAAATACATGGTAGATAGTGATGACCAGCAATAAGGGTTCATATATTTCATTGGCTTAGAATGTATTAAAAAACCTTGGGTATTTTTTAAATGATTTATTTATCAATTTGAAAGTCGGAGTTAAACAGAAAGAGAAGGAGAGGCAGAGAGAGAGTCTTCCATCCACTGGTTCACTCTCCAACTGGCCACAACGGCCGGAGCTGTGCTGATCAGAGTTGGGAGCCAGGAGCTTCCTTTGGGTCTCCCACGTGGGTGCAGGGGCCATCTTCCACTGCTTTCCCAGGCCATAGCAGAGAGCTGGATCGGAAGTGGAGCAGCCGGGACTAGAACTGGCTCCCATATGAGATGCCAGCACTGTAGAAGGTAGCTTTACCCCTACACTACAGCGCCAGCCCCAACCTTACACCCTGAGATTTTTGTGAGATGTGGATGTGCGTGCACACATGTGTATATTTTACACAATGGAACTTTCTCCACTTGCACAGAAGCATCCCATTCCTAGAGCCCAGTCATTTGCATGTGGTGATGATGTCACGTACAAGCACAGTGACAGGAAGTTCGTTCCCACTCATTCCGTGCTGGCGGACAGGGCTTTGTACAGAGCTCTGCTCCCCGACTGCCGTGGTTCCTGGTACTATCATTCACCACGTGCGGGAGATAGCAGGGATGAAGCTCATGACGCAGGACTCACACGGAGCACTGGACCAAACCTCTGTGGATGAAAAGCCCTTCGGGACCGAGAATTCACAGGGTGCTCTCAACATCTGAGGGGGGCACTTCCATGTTCCAGGACATTGTCCATCTGCCTCGTATATTCTGCCGCGTCAGAACTCTCACTGGTCTATTATCTAATGTTGGCGTCACACAAATCTTGCAAGAGAGGAAGAAAAAGGCTTGACTGGACCTACTTTTCTGACTTTCCTCCTTCTCTCCCTCCCTCCTTTCCCTCCTTCCCCTCTTTCTTTCTTCTTTCCCCTTCTTCTTCTTCTTCTTTATTTTCTTCCCCACAGAATGAAATTAAGGGAGTAGAGATGTTTACGTACAATGTTAGCAAGTGTTCAGGTCCACTAGCTGCAAACTCAGTGCATTTACTTCCATATAAGGACAGGGCCAGAAGGAAAAAGTATGTGTGTGTTGGGTGGAGGAAGTGAAGTAGTTCCCCAAGGCAGTCTTTCCATTTCAAGCCTTACCCTCATTGTCCAAGCCTCTGCACCTTGGAAGGCACCCTATAGTCATCTGGTCAACCTTCCTGCCCCTGCATGGCACTGCCCCTTCAGCTGGCTCCCTCTTGATTGTTTCCACAGATGTGCTGCTCACTACCTCATAAGGCAGCCCATCCTGGTTTAGACCATTTGTGTGTTGGGAGCATGTGTTCTGTTGGAATTCGCCTCCCTGGGACTCCGTGCCTAGGGGATCACATAAACAGATGTAATCGTGCCCTTGACAAGTTCTAGTCCAGACATCTGAGAACCTTTCTGGCAAGCCCCCAAGCCTTCTCCCCTCCAGGCAAGCATCTTTGTTTCTAACAGCTTTGCTTCTTGATGTTACAGGTACACTTTATCCTGGTCCATCTTAAAATACGTGGAGAACAGAGAGCCAGACCCAGCCCAGAAGACAATGGGGCAGTCGTGTTCCCTGAGCTGAATGTCGTGTGATGGTGGAGATCCATCATGGGCTCTGGGGGAAGACTCTGGCCTTGTCATCCTGACTCTGCCCTAGGATGAGTCCCCTACGCTTTCTCTATCTCAACCTTTGATCTATGAAATGAAGGTGGAAAATTGCCTGCGAGTAATTTAGAGATGTGCCTGATACAGAATTGACAATGATGTATTAGCCACCACCATGTTCATGTTTTTTGGCATGCACTACACTGTTTATTATGAACTTTTAGTGAGATTAGACTATGCCCGTTTATATACAGACTACTCAAAGTCAATGTCCCCTGTCTCATACATATGTGTGTGCAGCATGTATGTGTGTGCATTTGAACCTAAGTGAAGGATTCTCCTCCTGCTAGAATTCACCTGATTTACTTTAGTCTACCTTTAAGCCAATTAGGTTTTTGAATCTTTTTGCTTTTGTTTTTTTTTTTTTTTTAAGATTTATTATTTATTGGAAAGGCAGAGTTACAGAGAGAGTTCACTCCCCTGATGGCCAAAATGGCCAGGACTGGGCCAGGCTGAAGCCAGGACCTTCATCTGGGTGTCCCATGTGAGTGCACAGGCCCAAGTATTTGGGCCACCTTCTGCTGCTTTTCCAGGCATTCTAACAGGGAGCTAGAATGGAAGTGGAACAGCTGGGACTCGAACCAGTGCCCATACAGGATGTTGTTGTCACAGGCAGAGGCCTCACCCACTCTGCTACAACATGAGCCCCTGGTTTCTGAATCTTGATGGTGTCATCCAACATAATAATTCTCGCTCTCAAGCATTTCTCGTTTTCTAAGGATCTGCTGGGCATCCGTTTTGTGACTTCAGCTTTATTGTTATAAAAATAGAAAGGCAAATAGGACTGGGACAATACAGAGCACTTTGGGTTCACATCATGATCCAGTCTGCACTGATCCATTCATCTAGCCTAGTTACCTTCAGGTCTGCTTGGAAGTGAGATAGCCACTCTGCAAGGAGTCTGTGTGTGGCCACCTGTGTATCCACACACACAGTTTGGCGTGACTACTTACACCATGAATGTTTCAGTTTGCTCCTTCCTCAATCCCCTTATCTCCCGAGGAAGCGCATCAGATATGAGTGCCATTGGCTATAATATTCTTTTTTTTTTTTTTTTTTTTTTAATTTTTGACAGGCAGAGTGGACAGTGAGAGAGAGATACAGAGAGAAAGGTCTTCCTTTTGCCGTTGGTTCACCCTCCAATGGCCGCCGCGGTAGCGCGCTGCGGCCGGCGCACCGCGCTGTTCCGGTGGCAGGAGCCAGGTGCTTATCCTGGTCTCCCATGGGGTGCAGGGCCCAAGCACTTGGGCCATCCTCCACTGCACTCCCTGGCCACAGCAGAGAGCTGGCCTGGAAGAGGGGCAACCGGGACAGGATCGGTGCCCCGACCGGGACTAGAACCCGGTGTGCCGGCGCCGCAAGGCGGAGGATTAGCCTGTTGAGCCACGGCGCCGGCCGGCTATAATATTCTTAGTTACCACCACTGTTTTGCTTGCAGGTTTAGTCAGAACATAAAATTTTACTAATTGAGGACCAAGTGCAAGTGTGTGTTTTCTGGCTTAGTAGAAACTCATTACTCTTAATCTAACTTTGTGTTTTATACATGGAAACTATAAAAATACTTTTTTTGATGCAGAAGTCTTCTAGTTCTTGGTAGAAGATAATTTATTTCTCATCTTAAATAAATAACTCAAAACAAAGGGGAAAAAAGGAAAGGTGTATCTGGAGACTCAGAGCTATTTCCTTGGAATAATCCTGGAAGTGGGTAACAGAATCAATGAAAATCAGATTTATTCTCTCCTTGCCCAATATTTTCTTTCCCATGCAACCCTACTTTGCGTTTGGCCCTGATCTCCCTCCCGGGAGCACCTTATCAGATAAGCATTTTGACTAGCACCTTCAAATAGGTTCATAGGAGGCTTCGCTTGTTTGCACTAACCAACCTCTGAATCTTTTGAGGTTGGACCATCATTAATTTTCAGTAATTGCTTTGACATTGTTGATCTCTTGAAACATAAAAAGTACTTCCTAACAATAAAGGGGCTGTGATTTCATGAAGGATTTGCTACATTTCAAGGGGGAATACAATATTTTATGAAAAACAAAAGGAACCTTGTCATATTCTATTAAAGCAATCTCCTAACCCCAGTGAAATTGCCTGAGGACATGCAGAGCTCCTAATTATATCCAGTCTACCTTGGATTTTCAAGTAATTTAAATGAATGAGTCTTGTACTGGACGTCTCATTTTTAAATTACTCAATGTCTCTTATTTAAATTGCTCAAACTTAATATTTTGACCTCCTTCCTCAAGGAGTCACCTAACAGCATAGAAGATTCTGGAAAAAAAGGAAGGCTGAGTCTTAGAAAGTTATCAAATTACTCATTTCTTCAATTTTTTAAGACATCAACTAGTTCGCATTTCTTTACTAAAGATACTGAGGAAAATTTGCCCTGGGAGGTAAGGAATGGATAGATAGACTGGGGCAAAAAAGATTTTTTATTTCCCTAAATACTTTTCAGCCGCATTAGAAAATGCATATTATTGCAACCTTAAAAGCCAGTTTGCAGGGCTGGCCCACTGCTAGCTTCATCCCAAAGAAGTAAATCGCCCGGTCGTAAACACAGCTTGAGCTGCCTCCTTTCTGATGTTTGGGCGAAACATGGGTCCCCTTGGAAATGGAATTTAGTTTTGATAAAATACGACTCCCTGTTCCACAGGAGATGAAAAGAAATCACTCTATCATGCTTCTTTCTCAAACTAATTATCCTGAAGGTGGTCACTTTAATAAACAGAGAAAAACGTCGAAGTCAGTGCGAAGTGGTGAGGTGAGCTTGTCCTGTTTGGAGAATGTCTTCTGAGTTCAGGTGGACAGGGACACAGGCAGCACAGGGCTGCCGGTGGGGGGGGTAGGGGTGTTAATTATTTCCTGACTGTCTCGGAAGCTGGGTCAAAAAAAAAAAAAAAAAATCAAGCTTGTGGTCAACTTAAAACGTCCCTGTCCACGTGTGCTTTGTTTTTGCTGGGTCTTCTGGCTGCAAACTTGATTATATTTGTTTCTCTAGTGTCTTTGCTTTGCAGGAACATTACTATTAAGCCAACTGTATGTGTTCCTTAACATATCAGCTGTAAGAATGCTCCTTTTTGTCTCAAAGTCTTCCAGTTCTTCATAGAAAACAATTTTCAAATATGATTATCTTGGGATAATAGTTATTATCTTGGGATAAATAATAACCAAGTCCACTGACTGTGACAGTGTGTCTCATTGAAATGCACAGTAAAATGAACAAAAATTTTTGGTAACATATTAGACTTCAGTCCAGGCCAATGATAAATGGTAATAATAAGAGACATACAGTAATAAAATGTAATCATAACAAATATCATGTGAAGGCTCACTCACTATGCCCATAACAATAGGCTAAGGTCTTTTTTTTTTTTTTTTAAACGTGTTCCAAGTCATTCAGTTCTTACAACAACCCTATAAGGCAGACACTTAAGTAGCCTCAGATTCCCGATGGGCGAACTGTCTCTCTCAGGCAGGCACATCCTAAGGTGGTTAAGTTGACTCAGCTTTCGGGCCAGAGCTGCTCCTCGAATTGTCTCTCTCTCTGCAGCGGGAGTTCAGATCTTGGAGAAGCGGTGTGCCCAGTAATTCATAGGACAGGCGTCATGGACATTCCAGACCGACTAGACGGGAGCCACAGCCTGCTGGGCTGGCTCGGGGGTGCCAGCTCCCAGGGCTAGTCATTTGCAGTGAGGTTTAAGGGAGGAACAGCTGTGGGGAGTGGGAATGTAGCTTTATCATGGAAGAAGAAAGACAGCAGCAAGAACTTCTGGGATAGACACCCGAGAAGTGGATAGCACTGGATTCCGGCCTCTCATTGATTCATGTAGCAACTGTTTATTGAAGGTTTTTTGTGTGCCTGGCACCTAGTTCTCTGCTGTGGGGACACCGTGGTGAACCATGCTCCCACGGACAGGGCACGGCTTCCTGCAGAGCCGCGTCACACTCACAGTTTGCACTCACGTTGTCTGCATTTTCAGCTGGCTCCAATTCTCTGATCTGGAGGACATTCCTCCTGTGTTTCAGCCACTTCTATGGAACCTTCTCCTTCCCAGCTGCTGTATCTTCTGAGGCGCAGGAAGGGACTATATGCATTCCATCTCTAAGACCCGGGCAAGAAAAAGTTCCTGCAGGTTATTAAAATCCTGCACACAGATATCTAAGCGTGGCTTACACAGTCCTGGGATCCAGTCCAAGAATGTGCTGATGATGTCCACGACGACCAAACTGCATAAAGACTCACATTAAAGCTGTAATAACAGGGAAATGGGGGAGAAAGTCAGAGACAGAGCAAAAAGGGTTCTTGAATTAAATCACTTTCATCCGGGCTCATTCACTTAAGGATGCAATCAACTCACTATTTCGGTAGCTTGGGACCTTGGAAATGTATTTCAAGATTAATTATGAAATGAATTCTTTAAAATGGAAAAATACACTACTTTTCTATTACTCTTAACAACAGATTCTAGTTAATGAAGCCTTGAAGTAGTTTAGTGGTTTGACTGCCACCTACTGTTCATTTTTGGCCACAACTCACATGTAGCTTGGGCTGCAGGTAAGAAAAACCGCCTTGGGCAAATTGTTTTTTTTTTTTTTTAAAGTACTTTAACATATGTACTGCACTGTAATTATTAAACATTTTTAAGGATTCAAGAGAATATTATTGATTCTACTTCAAGTTACTGCATTTAGTAGTCTATGACAGTTACACTGGTTAAAATGCAAATGTTGTGGTATTCTACAGACAGATTATGTATGCAGAACATTTCATTTCGTCCTGACAAAGTGTTAGACTTGAAATTTATAAAAATGTGCCTCAGACACACAGGTATCAACCTGAAAAAATAATTTCCTGAACCGGGCGTCTGATTGTAACACGAGAAAGAGATCTCTGTCATCCCAGCACTGTGCTTACGTGGCTTGGATGGCCTTCAGAAATACAATCGCTTCTTCCATCTAAATATAAATATCCAGCCCTGTGCATCCCTGGCTGTCTCGGAGGGACCCAGACATTTGAGAGAAATGTGTTCCGTTAACACTGCGGCCGTGGCATCCTGCTAAATGCCTAGAGTTTGGACGGGGATCGGTTTTGTGTTTGTCCCTGTAATATCTCAACTCTTCCCAGATAGAGTAATAATTCATTTCCCAGATATGCCAATCCTATTTACTGTTTAAATACAGAATCTTGCTGGACACTGTATAAACGTGGTCTCCTAAGGCACGCGTGAGTTATTTCTTTAAATTGTGCCTCTTCAAGTCTCGGTACCAAATTATGCATGTGAAGAAAATTACAAATTGCTTATGGGCTGTAACGGACACAGGGCATGTATTTATATGCTTTTGTATTTTTAAATGGGTCTGTCGATTGTTTTGTTCATACTAAATCTGGTTATGATTATTATATGTTTTAAAACGTAACGAGGAAATGTCCTGGAATATTTTGGCCTTTTTTAAACATGCTTCCTGCTAAAGCTAGGTTGCAGTATTCAGTAGGATAAAATGGTGTCAATAAATTGTGACATTTGAGAATCTTTTCAGCTAACATTTCTTTTCTGTACCAAAGACAGGTATAGACGGGCGGTAGCTTCATTTATTAAGACAGTCTTAGTGGGAGATAGCATAAATATCCTACTTTAATTTTTTTGCCATAATAGTGATTTTTCCTGATATACAAAATAACTACCTTAGATTTTCAAACCACTGTGATTAGGTGCCCCTGTATATAGATACATTCATCTTATTTGAAAATATGTCCTTAACAGAGCCCATAATACGGAGATAAGCCAAAAGCTTGACATGTGGCTTTATTACAGTGACACTGATGGAATTTATAAAGAGGATATAACATGATATTAAGCAACATAAACAAACGTGGTCACCTATCCCATGCACAGCATCTCCCACTCTAAGTGATTGCATCCCACCAGTGTCATCAGCAACAGCCGAAGGGAAACAGTGTTACCTAAAATATTGGCAGAGAAGCCGAAACAAATAAAATTAAGCTGACCTTTTAATAAATGTCTGTTTATTGATTTAAATTCACTTTTTTGTCTTTTTCTGAACCAGGCTGACGAGGCCTGTTAGAATACAAGCATGTATAATAACTTGGACACAATCATTTTTATTTCTTCTGCGTGTCATTACTGAAGGATTGAAGCAAGCTTCACCTAAGTGTAGTGATGCAAAAATAATAGTATCCCAGTCTGGCCGCGCTGCAGCGCAGGCAAACGGCCGCTCCGCATCCCAGTGCCTTCGAGGTGGCTGACACGCCGCGTCTCGCCAGACGTAAATAATGACAGACGGAAACCATCATGAGGTCTGTGAAGCATCAACACACTGCTATCATTTTCTCTCTAACCTTGCCTTGCCGGCCGTTCTCAGCCATCCAGGCTGGGAGATCATTTAAAAAGCAAATCCTGATGACTCTGCCCACTGTAACAACAGTCAGCGAGATTGGCATCAATTTCACTCAGTTTAGGAACTCAGAATAACAGCCGTTACTGCCAGCGACACCCTAAACTCCAGTTGTTTGCCACAAATCAACTGTCCGCCCTCCAATGCCCCCACCCCTACCACCGCCTCTGCACCCCTTCTCCATGGCTATGTCCATGCCCTGGCAAAAGAGTTTCCTTTCTCATAGGAAAATGGTTTATCTCAGTGATGCACCTGGTATTCCGTATGCAATCTTCTAGGCTGCACATATTTTTCTGGACTAGTTCCTTTGGTACAAAGTGCTCTAAGCTCGCCCCTCCCCTGTTCCATGTGGAATACATTATTTTGTGTATATTATGTATGCACAGGGTAACAGTGGCTAAATAACATCCCAGTGTCCCTGTAGCTTAAGCTTAACATGGTTATGGTTCAGATAAGCACGTCTGTACATGGCTGCCATAATCAATGTGGAATGGCAGAACAATTTTGCATCTGCAGTCCCGGGAAGAGGGGGAAAAAAAAAAAGCTGTCTTGTGCAGATTCGATAGAATTCATTCACCATGAAACCCTGTGATAAAGCAGTCGCACGTTTTATTTGCTAAGACAGTGATGCCTCTGCAAGCCAGAGGGAACTGAGGCTGTTGTACAATAGGATAATAGCATTATCTCTTTGTAAATTAGCATGTTGCTTTGCTTGGGTGCTGGTGGAAGGGCAAAGGGGGTGTTCCCAGAGATCTCACTGGCAACCTGGAAAGGCAAAGCAAACACAACTGCCTGGTTGTGAGCATCAGTGCTGGAGGAGAAATTGCTATGCATCTCCTGCTGCTGGCTCAAAATCAGACTGCATGTGTGTGCTCACTGGCCTTTAAGGGGCTTGGAGGGGAATGAATGGGCTTGAGTGTGTGTGTGTGTGTAGTGTGAGTGTGTGGGGGGGGAGGATTAGGAAGCAGAAAAGAATGGGGGCGGATCACAATAGCCCATCTTAATGGAGAGCTATTGATCGCATTTCCTAACACTTTAATCTCCGGCTAAACATCTTACTTACCTTGTGTAAGAGAGATGCCGAGTTGAAATAAATAATAAACACCTAATATTTTAAGGACTTTTGAATTTTGCATGGCAATAAATATTCATGCAGTTGGTGACTCCCAAAGAAAATAGGAGGCACTTAATTCTGTTGTTGATATCAGGTACGGTGCAGGTTGATTTCCCGGGGTGAAAGTGAAAAATGCACTATTTGGACTTAAATTTAGACTTAATAAATAACTAATTTAGGATCTTGTTCTATATGCAAGGATATAATCACAAGGCATTCGTTTTTAAAAGGTTTCATTTATTCTTGTGAGCTTAATTATTGCAAGGAAACTGCGAGCAATTTGTTTTTTACCAGTGTCTGATTTCTGAGAATGGTTATTAAATATTAAATGGATGCATAATTCAGGCAATTAAGAAAGTAATCACACAAAGTAATGTAATGGAAGTTAATTATTACTGCATAAGCAAATAGTTCATTAATGCTAGTAGTTGCTATGGCTGCATTCTTAATACATGCAGAACTGAAGCATGACTCCTCTGTGTATTCCAGGAGCTGGTAGGAAGTGTGATGCTACACAGAGAGAGCAACACTAATGGAAAACAGAAGCAAATAAGGCCATATTGACCCCTGACTTGTCTGAATAAGGTGGGATCATCATTACTTAGGAGAGTTTTATCCAAGCCACGCCTGTATCAGCTGCTTATGATTCTTTGGGTATGTAACACCAACCGTGACTTAAATCAAGGAGAAACCCAAAGGAATTCATCTTGTTAAAAGTCACCCATCGTCTCCCCTCTGTTTCATTGTGTTATGTTTTTAAATCAACTCTTTCATTGGGTAGTTAAAGTCACCATGTGTAATTTAAAAAGGTTCCATAGACTTTTTAAAATATATATATATATAGGGAGTAGAGCTGCTAAAAGATCTTATTTTGTCCTGCCACTCAACCCCTTTGCTCACACTGGCTCTCTAAAGCGTTATCTTTTATAAAGGCTATTTTCTATTAATGCAACACATATGGTTCTGGCACTCAGCACACCTTGTGTTGCTGTGAGGCACCTGTGCAGGCTGGGCAGGGTAGAAAGGGAGGGAACAGGATGAGGGTGAGGACTCAGCCCAGAGCCTCCAGGATGAAGCCAGGCCCTCCCCAGAGAAGATCAGTTTCTTTATGGGTTTACTTTTTAACAGTACAGAACCACCCGGGGCTCATTGGCTTCCTGCAGCACTGGCATGGCCTGCCCCACCTTATTGTAGAATTTAATACAGAGGAAAGTAACTCTTTTAGGCCAGGTGCTCTTCTACCATTCTGATTTAGGCATTAACTCGCCACAGACCTGGACTTCTGTGTCTGCCCGGGTACAATGCCATTACCAAGCTCTATGCAGCACACCAGCCAGGAGCTGTGCTGGGTGGGGCACAGTGGAAGTCCAGGGACACTGGTCCCATCCTGGATACTTCCAGCCATCCAAGGACAGCCTCACACTTAGCTAGCCTCTGGAGGAAATGGAAAAGACGTCCAAGACATACTCCACTTTGCACTAGGTCCTCTTAAAACAGTGCTTCTTTTAACCTTTTTTTGGGCCATGGAGCTTTGGACACTCTAGGACACCTAGGAATTGACACACACATTTGCATTTCATTTTGGAGGGTTCATGGTCTCTCTAATCCTATCCATGGAGCTCAGATTTAAGACTTTGTGTTTTAGAGAAGTAAGATCAGTGGTCTTCAAACAGCTGGTGGACATGAGGTGAGTACCTGTTGGGCTTTTTGGGCATATAGACCATAAAGATAGCGGAGGGGTTGGTGGGGTCTGAGGAAGCTTTATGGAGAAGATGAGTCTTGAACTTGACTTTATGCCTGGTATGTTGATGCCAGAGGTAGAGCATTTTGTGTAGAACAGAATAAGCAAAAGAAGAAAGCTTAAACTTCATCTGTTCAGTAGCACAGTCATCACTTAACAAACATGGGACAGCTACCGAATTATATAATCAGGAGGATGAAGACGTGAGTTCCTGACCTCAAAGAATCTACAGTAGAAGACAAAATACAGAAAGGATAGAACTAACCTCATTACAAAGGAAACACGTAGGTGCTTGGAGGAAAATCCATAGAGCCACAGAGAGGCGCTCTCGGGAAGTTTCAGAAGACTGTAGGAGGCAAATCCAGCAGGTTGCTCCAGGAAGGCAGAGGGGCTGTGCAGATCATGCCCATGGCTGTGGATGATGCCACGCCTGGAAAAGAAGACCGGAGCCAGCACAGACCAAGTCAGACAGGCAGGGACATCTGCTCTGTGTTTGGAAAACAGGTGCAACTTAAGGAAAGCAGAAGTTCTGAGTAGGGAGAGCTTGGGAAGATGGGTGGGGGCCAGATCTTGATGTCCTTAATTGGCAGGTAAAGGAGTTTGAGTAGTTTGTGGATGATCATGGGTTTCCTTTAACGTGATCTTTAGGAAGGTACTTGTCTCTGGTTACCTATCAGGAAGCACTGGATGTGGGGACATGGGTGGCACTAGCATAGGGAGACCTTACAGAGGAGGGCCTAACCCAGGAGGAAGCCAGTAAGGGTCTCTTATAGACATGCATCTGAGGGAATTAGCATGCTGAATGAGGCCCTGGGTGGTGAAGGGAGACCTGTGAGCATTTTTCACTGACCCCCCGCTGAGGGGGCCGGAGAGGGGCCTGACTCATGGATGCTTCCCAAAGGACACCCCGTGTTTACTTCCAGGAAAGAGCATGCACATTTTGTGGTGCTGTCCCTCTTCCCCCAAGAAGCATCCTGAGCTTGAGACAGACAGGCTGTGCCTTGCAAATGTACCATTTTTTCCCCTGAAACAGATTTTAGCAAGTCCTCGCTCACAGCCGTGCTTGCCACCCACCCCTTGGTGTATAGAACCAGAGCCTTTCTATAAATCTTTGACCTTTAAAACAAACTCTTACTCGGCCAAGGGTCGAGCCATTTCCTTGAGTAGGATTTGAAGTTTTCAGAATATACATTTTTCTCCCTGTCTGATTCAGGAGCAAGGTGGGTTTTTTTATTTGATTTGTTTCGTTTTTTTAGTTTTTTAAGTGGAATCTCCTACATTTTCTCATGTAATCTCCATATTCCAAGAAAAAAATTAAGATTATGATTCCTGTTTTGCAGATTCGATTGAGATAATGTAGCTGGTTAAAGATGACCCCAAGGTTAAAACTAGTTGTAGACCTCAGGAGGGAATCGGTGATCAAGAGAGCCCCGCGTGGGAGGCAGCAGGAGCCTGCTGATGTCCAGAGAGTTTCTTCCAGGTTCCTCTAATGTTTGTAGGCGACACTGAGGTCAGGTTCAGACAGCACATTTGGAACTTTGAGCTCTGCCTCTGTTTTAGGGACTATTTCAATTTTCCAATCCACATCAGGTCTGTTCAAAGAGATTTCTAACTGGCATCATGGTGTTCTAACTCACATTCTCTGCTGAGGTCCTTTCCCCAGTCTGGCTAAGTCATGCATCATTTCAGCGTGTTCTTCCCTTGGAGGTAGTCCTCTCTTTCCCCTTCCAAGTTACCGATGGCTTTAAATGTCAGAACTGATCCCAGCAATAAAAACGGGCACTTCGCTTGCTTGCTCATCTGTATATCCAAGTTCTATTTAAAGTCTCCAGGCCATTGGTTTACTGAGCTCACTCTAGAAGTTTCCAAGGAATCCCCAAGGACTTCCCGAGCTGAAGTGTGTCTTCTTCACTGATGAAGTGGCATTGTTATCAGATTAGAGGATTTTGCGGTTGTGTTTGTCATTACATCTGGCCACAAAGTCTCCTGTAGCACACTCGGAATTAGCTCTGATCTGGTTGTGTGTGTGTGTGTGTGTGTGTGTGTGTTTTTTATCCTTTCACCTTTGAAATGTAAACCCCAGAAAAGTAAGCAGACACAAACCAGGCTGTGGGGGTGTGTGTTGGACACTCAGCCGTCTGGCAGGGCCTTTATAATGTCGCATTAGGACTGTGCCTGGATTCTCTTTTGGCAACCTTCATTGTGATGGGGGTGGCAGGTGAGGGCAGGGTTGAAAGGACAACCCCCCGCTCCTGTGAACTCAGGGTTGGCTCTCATTAGACAGCAGCCAAGCTGCCAGAGAACGTTCGGCTCTCACACTGGAGCTCTCGCGTTAAGCCCTTGGCAGCCTCGCAGTGGGGAAAACATGCCTTTTGGGGACTCGTGACTAATTCCCTACATCATGGCTAATGCATCCCAGGGTGCTAACTTCAGCACACCTGCCTCTACTGCTAGCAAGGTAATGAGAGCGCTTGTGAGTTACTGGTCACTGACAACATTTATAATATTTTCAACCTAGCGTTATGGCGTAGGTCAGTGTGCAGCATTCACTAGGAGTGGGTGAATTCTGTCGCCGGGGGAGCCCTGGTTTTATGGGCAGTTGGTTGGTGAAGTGGATCAAAACCCTTTATAAATGAAGTGGATGCGTTGGGAAAGGTTCTAGGTGTCCCATGATACCCCATTAAATTTTGTTACTAATTACATCATCAAGAGGTAATTATAGCACTCTGAGGCCAGAGATTTTAAAATCATAACCATCAGGAAATTTAGCCCATAAAAGAGGTATGCATTGGCCTGGAGAACTAGGATGGTTGAGAGAAAGTGTGGGGGTGGTGTGGGGTACAAGTTTGGAAATCCAGATTGCTTGAAGCCAGTGAGCACCTAAACACATTGGTGGTGGGTACCTCCTAGCCTGTGCCATGGAGTTTAAGTGTAGCTGCATTGGTGGCACACTTTTCAATTTTAGAGGATAAAAACTTATTTAATGCACTCAAGAAGGTGCCTAGAATAATTATTTTACTTTTTAAAATCATTCCAGTTTTGTTTTTTGGTAGATTCTCAGAAAGCTGAGCTGATGATATTCAGGTTAAAGAAAGAAAAGAAATGTGAACTTCCTTTGAGCAGCCCTTCAAGATAACGGAGATTTTGTTCTTGTTTTTGTTTTGTTTTGTTTTTGACCGGATGGCCACAGGTAAACGCATTGCAGTGAGACAAAAGTTAGCCTGGACTCTCGGCAGAAGAACTCTTTGGACCTGGTCTCCTAATCCTGTCCATGTGCTCCTTTGCATTTCTGCCCTGAACCAACTAGAGTGAAGGGCTTGCGCCTCCTTTCCTGAAGGGCACTGTACCAGCATGATTAACAGGATGGACTCCCTCGAATTGTTTTCTGGCTCCTCCAGAATAATCTTATGTATTAGTGAAGGTAACATTGGTTTCCACAACAAAAATACCCCAAATTAACAGTGCTTGACACGATAGAAGTTGTTGCTCACTCCTGTGACAATCCAGCGCTCATGTCCCTGATGAGCAGTCTTCCAGATTGCAGCTCAGACCTGAGAATCCTGCACATTGGGCTGCTTCTGTCTCCAGAGCCCCAGCATTTTCTGCATCCAACCAGGAGACTAATAGGGAGTATGGAGAAGGCACAGCCAATAATTGGCTAGGTTGGAGCAGACGTACAACCCTTTCACTGCTTTCCAAGGGTAAGGACTAATCACATGGTTTTACTAAGATGCAAAGGAAGCTGGGAAATGTAGTCTTATACTGAGCACTTGCTTCTCATAGACAACTTGGTTCTATGATAGGGACAGCACAAATTTCAGGAAAGAGTTTGAGCAAGGTAATTCAACTCTCTTAACTCATCTGTGATACAGAGACAATGAAAGTATCTACTTTTAGAATCATTATATGGATCAAATTAAATAACATACATAAAATGTTTGTCATACATGAAACCTATGATAAAATTTAGCCATTATTTCAACTATGTTGTTACTAATTTTTCCTTGAATTATGAACCCAAGACATTCATAATTAATATCCTATTGATAATTAATATTCATAATTAATACCTTACATTTCTCTAATTATAATAACCAAATAATATGTGATGGGGCCATTTTTATTTTCTGAACAAAGAGAATCTGATGGACTGTAAAAGTACACAGGGTGACAGTCAGATGGTCCCTGGGGGATGTGGAGACTGCTGATGAAGTCATGGTGCCTGCTCCACTCGAGCTGTGTGTTCTGAGCACAGAAGGAGGGAAATGTTTGAATTTCTCAGAAGGGATGACACAGCAGTCCATCACTTCACCATCATTTCATTATCTACATGGTATTTTTCAGTATTTATTCCCACATAATTTCTATTAGGAAAAGATAGTATTTCCATTAGGAATGCTGAGCATTTGATATAAATAAATGAGAAATTAGAAACTCTTTCTATAAATAAAGAACTCATAATGGGCATTTTCACCCTTGGTGAGGTTCAGTTCTGTTTCAATAAAATTGATTAATGCCTAGCAACCAATGCAGTAAGGTCAATTTGACTTGCTGCTAAATTCACTTTTCAGAGGGCAGAAAAATTCCATGGTCACCAGTATGAATTTTGGGAAAGTGGAAATTAAGATTAGTCAAGGTCGCTCAGTTTTATAAATGAGGGCCATGGTGCTGAGTACACTGTTATGCTCTCTAAAGAGCTGTTTACTTTTACATAATTCCATGAAATGAACCTAAACCTGGCCAAGTCGCATCATGCCTGACCCAAGCCAGCCTGGCTTGGTTGGCGAGCTAGGTGTCAGGGCAGTGGGACAAGTTCTGAAGGAAGTGGCCTGTGTTGGCCGAATGCCTGGGTTGGAGTCCTGGCTTCACGCCTAATCATACTGCACAACCTTGGGCAGTTTACTTAACTCTTGTAAGAGTCGGTTTTCTCATTTCCAAACTGGGATAACAATAACTCCCATTATAGATTTAACTGAGACAATCTTTGTGAGGTGTCCAGTTTGACACGTAACCGGAAGCACTTAGGCACTCTGACTTAAGAGATTTTCTTGCACTTATTTAATTCTCACAACTACCCTTTTGGGGCAGAGGCTCTAATTATTCACATTTTACAGGTGAACAAAGCCCAGAGAAGCTGAGTAATCTCCCCAAGGCCACATGGCTTGTTAGGAGGGAAAGTCAAAACTCAATCCAGAATCCACGCTCTTAACCTCTGTGTTGTGCCGCCTCTTCCTAAGAGCTCAGCAGTGTTACCCATTTCTTATATTTTTATTCAGAGGTAGAAATTCAGAATTTAATTCAAGAATGTTTGGTAACAGGGATATTGTGGAATAAGAAAGACTTTGCTTATCCATACTTGAGTTAGTGAATGAGTGAATGAGTCAATGAATGAAAACAACTCTTGTATGGTCTGAAGCCCGGAGTGTGTCTCAGAAACATACTGTGGAAATCAGCACCAGTTAGAAGACGCGGCTGTTCTAACACCATAGCCTCACACTGAGCATAAGATGACAATTCCAGCATCCCGGTTGCCTCTGAGTCATGGGAATCGCCCTGCTGAGTCTGAGACTCCAGATGGAAGACACTTGGCATCCCTCGAGAAGCAGCCAGCATGGTGGTGTCAGCGGTGTGTGTGAAGATGGCGTGCCGGATTCCAGCACGGGCCCATGTAAAACACATTTTTATCTGACTTTCTGAGGCCACATTTGGTGTTCCATTAGCAGTGTGGAGAAGGCCCGAGTGTCCTCTGCATTACGCTAATTGTTTAAGCATGACAGGTTATTGCTCCAGTCAGAGGGGTAATGTAGATCGGGGAAAAAAGTAGGGCACAAACAGAATTTTCTAGTTTTTGAGAAGCAATTATAAATAGATGAGAAGCCGTAAAAGTGTTCCACATGGGAAGGCTCATGAGTAGCACTGAAAAGGCAACTGGAGCCTGCGTAGCCAGGAGTGGCTCAAAGCTGACAAGCCCACAGCAGTGATTTAAAAATAGCCATGGTAATTCTGCAGCAAAACAGAACAATGAGACTGAGAGTCACAGAGCTCAAAAGAGACGTTGGCCCAACACAATGCTCTTTCATTGGGGAAGCTATTTTCATAGCAAACCCAAATTTCCAAATGTCAGCCTGATAAATAGGGGCGATCTAAAAGGATAAAGTCAAGGTGATTTGTTTTAATACTTAAAGGGAAAGGAAACTTGCTCTTGTTTCTACCAAGTGTTCAGACCTGTAGGGAGAGAGGAGCTGTGCTTTGAAGTGAGACCTAGTTATATTGTGTCTAGGTGCTATTTTAATCCACACAACTAGTCAGTAGGTCTAGACTATGTCAGGAGGCTCGTCTTTCTCGATTAGATTATCTAGAATATGGTTAGACTCCAACAACCATGAAGAGCTATGGAAGTTAAAAAATATAATATTGTACCTAGAGGGCCCGTTTCTCCAGGATGCAGGTGCTGTCTTGGTATGGCTAGATTAGCCTACTGGCATTTGGCGATGTGTGGCCTGGCAGGGCGGCTGTGCACATAGACTTCAGAGTGACTAGTTCTGGGTTTGAAAACCATATTCAGAAGGTTTCAAACACCAATGGACAGGGAGATCTGGGGCAACATTTAATTCCTCTAAGATTCCCTTCTCTCATTTCTAAATGGAGGTATACAGTATTGACTACAATGGCATTAGTTGAAGGCCTAAATTAATAAGGGAAAGCATTTGGTATGAACTACATAATTAGTGGCTGCCTGTTGTGGTTACTTGTACTCCCACGGCCTGCCACCTTGGGTGAGCTGTGTGATATTTGGCAAGTCAGTTGATCTCTTTGGCTCTTTAGACTCTTGAGGGCAGGAGCTGGGCTCCATGGCTCTGAGGTCCCTTGAAGTCCTGGGAGCTAATGCTCACATTGTCATTCTTCAGAGCAGTCTCTGGGTCCATGTTCTGTTTTCCAAGAATAGTACGTCTCTTAGGAATCGGCAATTTTCATTTCTGCTGTTCCTCCCGCTAGGTGGAGATCCTCTTAAAGCCACGCTCCGTGTCGGGATTAGAAAAGAGCCCATAAGTGATTTCTAAGACACAAACAGAGTGCTTGGACTTTATATACCTGCTTTGTCCTGGAGGCACATTCTTATTTACTAATCATTTCAAAATAAAGGAAAGATGTTCCAGGCACCATCTCGTTCTGCTCTAAATCCCCCGTTGAAAACACACCCGGAATTAAGCAGTACCGGGAGAGGAGCGGTGTGCCATGCTATCCCAGCCTCCTCAGTGTTGTGATTTGAATGTGACAGAGAGAGCAAAGCCATCCACAAAGTTCCAAGAGAATTAGAAAGCGGTGCAGCTGCACGAATCGAGGGCCGACTTCAGGCTATATTTTGACACTGATTATCCTTGCCTTAGCTGGCGAGTGTCATTCTAGTCAATGGGATTGCAACAGGGAGTTTAAAGGAGCAGAGAGAGAATGATACGCAGAAGCAGGCTGAAAGTAGTAAAAGGAACTACTCCAGCAAGGCTGCACTGGTCTGGGCGTCCAGGTTGAAGGGCCAGGGCGGGACTCCTGAGTAGCAGGATATCGGCGGTGCAGGCCATTTCCCTGAGCAAAGCTTGCTGTGGCTACAGAAAACCCAAGATCAATCTTCTGTTTTTCATCTTCCTATCTTCCCTTTATGTTGAAGAAATATTGATTATATTTGGAAATTGTTTCATTTTAAAGATCTTAAAAAATAAAATTCATGAAAATCTGGAAGACAAAAACATGGAGCCCTCAGTGGTAATACTAAGGTATTAGTTTTTTTGTTTTTTGTTTTGTTTTGTTTTGTTTTGACGGGCAGAGTTAGACAGTGAGAGAGAAAGAGACAGAGAGAAAGGTCTTCCTTCCGTTGGTTCACCCCCCAAATGGCCACTACAGTTGGTACGCTGTGCCGATCTGAAGCTAGGAGCCAGGTACTTCCTCCTGGTCTCCCATGCGGGTGCAGAGCCCAAGGACTTGGGCCATCCTCCACTGCCTTTCCGAGCCACAGTGGAGAGCTGGAGTGGAAGAGGAGCAACTGGGGCAGAATCCGGCACCCCGACCGGGACTAGAACCTGAGGTGCCGGCGCCGCAGGCAGAGGATTAGCCTAGTGAGCTGCAGCACCGGCCCCTAAGGTATTAGTTTTATACAGCACCTAACATATTACAATGCATTTCTATATATTTTATGTATTCTGTATGTAGGCCCTAACAGATGTTTCAAATGTATCGTTAGGTACATTGCATTGCACCAGAAAACTCAACTCCCAGTGTCTTTTTTTTTTTTAAAGAAAGAGATTTATTTATATATTTATGTATTTGAAAGGCAGAAAAACAGAAAGAGAGAGGGAAAGAGGGAGAGAGAGAGAGAATCTTCCCTCTGCTGGTTTACTCCCCAGATGGCCACAACAGCCAGGGTTGGGCCCTGTCAAAGCCAGGAATTCCATCTGAAAGTCCCCATGGGTAGCATAGGCCCAGGCACTTGGGCCATCTTCTGTTGCCTTCCCAGGCACCTTAGCAGAGAGCTGTCAGTGGCAGAATAGCCGGCATTCAGACTGGTACTCCGATATGGGATGCCAGTGGCTTAATATGCTGCGCCACAATGCCAGCCCTCAGTTTGTCTTTAACAACAGTTAAATACACTGTTTTAGTTCAGAGTTGTGGACAGACTCCAGGCCTGGTTGATTCAGGGGCTCAGGATTATCTTCCAGACCCTAAGTTACGTATCTTTGGTGTTATCTGCATCCCCAGCCTGGTAGCAAGACAGCTGCTGTAATCCCTGATGTAACAATGCCCAAATGTTTTCAGAGGAAAAATGGAAGATCATTTTCTGCTTATTGCTTTATCTTGGGAATGAAAACTGTTTCCAGAAGCCTTCCTTCAGATTACCCTCTATGTCTCATTTGCATCTCCTTCTTGAACTTCTCATTGGCAAGAGAAATAGGATTGCTTTAGACTGTCAGCCTCATTTCTGGGGCCAAGGGGGTGGCGGTCAGGCTGCATGGGGGAAAAGATGGATGATAAAGGAACAGGATGGGATTTACAATGGAAGGAGGAGGAAATGGACAAGAGTAGATAACTCACCATACTCACCATGCGCACTACTCCCTATATACATGAAAGGAAACAGTGACACAGAGTAGTAAAGGGATTACCTACCGTATGAAAGTCATGGTTGATAAAAGCTGGGCTTTTATACATATATATGTATATATATATGCATATATATAATATATATGTATATATATTATATATATAATATATATATATATATATATATAGAGAGAGAGAGAGAGAGAGAGAGAACACTGTGGCTGGAAAGGATCAAGTGCCACCCCTTCATTCATCTTAGTACTTTGGAAGCATGGCCCTTAGTATCTCTAGCTCCTTGGCCAAAAGAGTTTACTATTGTATACCTCTGATTGGAACTTTACCCTCAAACCTGTTAGTCTTCCCTTTGAAAGGTAATACCTACAGACCACATGAAAATTTGCTTGAGGAAGAGTGGGCCAGAGTGCACACAGCTAATGAACATGTTGGTTCCTGGATGAGAATTGGGGGGAAGTAGGAGTAGGGAGTCCCAGTCATTGAAGTTTCTCCTCGTCCAGAAAGAGACAAGTATGGGAGGGGCAGGGGCACTTCTCCAGCAAAGTCTCTCCCAAGGAGAGCAATCTTCCCCCTACTCATGGCTGCCTCACTGGGCCCCTTGGCCTCCTTTTCTCTTTTATTTCTTGTAGTTCCCTCTGTCTTGCTGCAACCTTCTTTCCACATCTTGCTTCTCCATCTGTTATCTTTATGTCTAAGCATTCACATCCATCTGATTTTACCATGATAAAGCTACAGTAGAAGTGGGAAGTCATTTTCAAGTTCTTCAAAGAGAAAGAGGTCAAAACAGTGGCATTGCCTATTTTAGCCCAAAGGTGAAGCACCTTCAAGATGAGCAAAACTTTCTCCTGCACAAATGCTCTGACCATACATGGCAAACTTCTAGTATGTTAGTATGCTAGCTGAGTCTTTGTCTCTCTGCTGAACCTTATCAAATATTCCTAAGATTGTCCAGCTTTTAGCATAATTGGAGAACATCTTAATGCTAAAAAAGCCACTTTTCCTTACCTTATCAAAGACATTTTCATCCAAACATGGCAGGGGCAAGGGTGGGTATGCTCCTTATCACCAAGACTGCTGCATACTGTCAAGACTCTTGGCCACAGCATCGGTGGCTGGGCCACCACCACTGCCCCAGCCATCTCATTTATCCCTCCATCCTTGGGTTTCTCTCCACGTGATTCAAAGTCCTGGTAGGAGTGTCTGCCTGAACCTGAGTCACGTGTTATTGCTGTGGTATGCATACCTGTAGGAGTTACGGAGAGGTGTGGGAGATGGAGGACATTCCTTCTTGCGTTGGAAGTGGGAGGAATGTCTTGCCTCCCCTCCAGACTAATCCAAGGTAGAGTTTCGATGTTGAGTATGCAAATGTTGGAAGGCTAATGAATGACAAGTGTCTGGTACAATGGGGTCTTGAGCTAGCTGAATTTCAGACCCAACCAAAGCAGAGAGGATCGTGTTAAAGGAAATCCACTAATTTACAGAGCAAATTTATCTAACAGGAATTAATAATCAAATATTTCTCAAATATTTAGACCCCTTAATTGAGCAGCCCTGGAGATTTGATTGCTTCAGAATTGAGGAGCAATAAATAAAATACCAGTCTCTAAAACATCCCAGACTTACTGGATGAGGCTTCACTGATGATGGGGACTAGGAATCCACACTCCCTGGGCAGTTCTCACTCAGTTTGTGACCCTCCTCTGAGAAACACTGCTGTGTGGATACTTAGAGAGGTGATTAGTGTAATAATAAAAATAGCCAGTTCTAAGTCAAGTTTTTTTTTACTTCAAGCAGTTTGTCCAGAATATTTCATTTCAACCTCACAACTGCCTTAGCAGGTAGTCCAGTTGTACCCATTTTAAGTGCTGCACAGAGATAGTAAATAACTTGCCTGAGATCACAGAGCTGGTAAGAAGTGGATATAAGGTCTGCACCCTTCATGGTCCCAAGCCCACGCTTTTAGGCCTGAGCAGACAATTCCTTGGTGAAGATGAGGAGCCCAAATCTTGGAGTATGTGCCATGGTTCTTACTGAGGTTTCTAGATCCTGTGGATTGGTCTCATGGAAAATACAAATGATCATCAACAAGTTCATGCAGCATGTATATAATGAAAAAACTATGCCTGAATTTCAAATTTTCTCATCCCAAAATAAAGTTGCCTTTCAATCCCATTTTCTCATGAACATTTTGAAACACTCAAATGTCTGGAAAGATGATAGACACAGCCAAAGAGGACTGGAAGCTTGGAGGTGAAAACATTCACAAGATGTTGTGCCTGAGTGTCTATTCTAAAGTTTGGTGCAATAATCTTGAAATCAGATACAGGGGAGTTGGGATTATTGTAGGACATTAGCAAATTTTATTGTCTTGGGTTTCTTATTTTTATGGAAATAGCTAAGATTCTGGAATCCATCCCAGATTCAACTAATAGCAACCTCAGGCAATCAGGGGTGTGAATGACAAATAATAAATGATAATCCAAGAGTGAGGATTTTTTAGATTGCCTTCTTTCATACTCTCAGACCAATGCACCCTGAACCCCATATCCTATATCCCATTCTGTATTTGTGTCCACAGTGCTGTCCAGTGAGAACTGCCATTTTTGGAAAGTTGACCTTGCTCCCTGCAAATCACAAGACACAGGAAAACTGTGTACTCCATGCTGGACTTGTTCAGGGCTAGAGAGAGCTTGAAACATAAAGGCTTGACTGGAGTTAACTAGAAAACTCAGTCAACTGAAGACTCTGGTTTGTTGAAAATGCAGCACTTTCTTCTTTTCCCCTAAACATGTGATTTATGTACCAGTGTGGGAGGAAGGTCGGTAGTCTGGAGGAGCAGAGTTGGTGGGGAGGCCAGTTTGTATAGTGTACATCTTTGGGAGGGAAAGTAGTAACCAGGTGTTCTGTAAAGAACAGAAGAGACCAGCCACCTGGATGCATTTGGATTCACCATTATAAGAAACAAGAGAGCTAAAGAGAAGCAAGAGCAGCTTCTGAGAGGTGGGTCCCCCTGGGAGGCAGAGAGATGTACGGAGAGTCTTTCTGTACCCATGATCTTTTGATCCTTTATTTTTATAGAAAATAAGACAGTAATTTTTCTACTGATCCACAGAAAGATTCCTAAGAGAAATCCATAAATGGCCCTGGATTATGGCGAATTTATAAAGGTGGCCGAAAACGTATATAAGGGTGATTTCCTCCACCTTACTTTATATATCATGTCCCATTTTAAAAACTTAAAAAAATCACAAATGTTATATTTTCTTTTTCACCCTAATCTTTATGAAGTATGAAGAGGAGATATGATGAATACTGTTAAATAGATGGGGAGTTAGGGGAAACCACCTGGCCTCAGCTGAGATCATAAAGACATGGCAAAAGCTCTCTCCACGAGTTCCCCATGATGCTTCTCATCAAGCATCCATCATAAGCAATGTGTCTTCAAGCTAGATTCTTCCTGAAGTCCCACTCCATCACCATCACCATCGCCATCACCATGGTAAGCAGCATCTGAGCCAAGAAAAATGGCTCTGAAAACTGCCATCACTTGTGGAAAGAACTATAAAAAAAACTGTGGAGGTGACATTCCTAGGAGGAGGGAGAAGAAGAAGATGGGCAGGTACAGAATGTTCATAGACACTTCTCATGTGGCAAGGGCTGGATGCTTGTCCCACACTGGCCAGGCAAGTCGCCTCTTGTGTGTGTCTTGGGACCTCCATCGGATTTTCCCATCTATGTCAATGGGAGTTTTTGAGATGTGGAGAGAAAGAGACTTGCTGACCTTTAAAAAGCGCTGATCCATTTGTAGTATCTACTGTCGACTTTGCAGTGACTTCAATATTTCAGTGGAGGTTTTTAATAGAAAGGAGGTTCAGGAGCCACACATTTTATTTCTACTTGGCCATTGGGAATTACCATATTTGACCATTTGGGAGATTTTATAAATTCTCTTCAATGTCACTTTACTACATGGCGATCAAGTCAGAGAACTTGTTCTGAGTAGGGCAGAGCATGATAGCAGTGTAGGAGCTAGCTGATATAGGGCAGAAGAGCTAGTAAAAAATCAGTTTTTCTAGGGAGTTAAAAGAGACACTTGAGTCTATAGACTCCTGTCCTTTTACCCTCTCTAAATTACTGGCTTTTATTTGGTAAGGTGCAGATGAAGAGCAATGCTGGGATTAACGGTGTTCATGTACTCTTGTCTGGGATAAAAAGTTGTTCCAGTCTCATATTGGAAAATTCAGAAAACAAAAACAAAAAATATTTCCCCTTCAAGTTTATTTTCAATATCCTGGATTTTTAAAATATTTATTTGTTTGTTTACTTATTTGTTAGAAAAGCAGAGAGACAGAGAGTGAGTCCATGTTTGCTGATTCACTCCCCAAATGTCTACAACAGCTGGGACTGGGCCAGGCTGAAGCCAAGAGCCAAGAATTCCATCCGGGTCTCACATGAATGGCAGGGGCCCAAATACTTGGGCCATCTTAACTGCCTTTCCAGGCATATTAGCAGGGATCCGGATCAGAAACAAAAGAGCTGGGCTTCCAACTGCTGCTCTGATAGTGCATGCTGGTGGAACAAGCAATGGCTTAACCCATTGCATCATGATGTCAACTGCATTGTTCTGGTTTTAATGACATAGCATGGAGGATTTCTGTGGTGACCCAAGAACTCCAAATGGGATATTTAAAAGGACCTATTCACTTTGGAGTCACCCCATGACCTTTCCACCCAACTGGAGAAGGTGCTTCAGTGACTACACATGGGATACCCAGAGCTTTTGAACAATTGCAAAGATAATATCTGAAAAAAAAAAGCCTTGAAAAATAACTTGAACCAAAATGATGAGATGTTATAATCACCAAGATAGATGGGATCAGAACCCACCCTGAAGTATTAGAAAGATTGTATGAAGCTACATATGTGGTTTAAATTATGTGTTGGCTCCTGAGCTCAAGTAGGCATTTGAACCTCAAAGTCATAAGTGGATGTGTGCAAGGGTAGAAGCTTAATTCAGCTATGGTGTTTAGGAGGTGGGCCTAGTGGGAGAAGCTTAGATCCCTGGGAACGGGCCCTCGGAAGGTAATTACTGAGAGGGGGTTGATACGAATGCCTGAGTTGGGCCCAGCATCAACCTGCTCACTGGCTCACCACATGATCCTTCCTCTTCTCTCCTTCTGCCGTCACCATTCACTGCTGTCATCAGAGGCCAAACCACAGGGGCTACTGATTTTGGACTTGAACTTCCAAAACTGTGTGCTAAAGAAACCTTCTGTCTTTATAAAGTCAGTTGCTCTGAGTAACGAAAAGCTGACTAACACAGGTACAATTGGCGGTATTCAGAAAGAGACCAAAATGTTGAGCAATGGGCAGTGGAAGAGATGAAAACAGTTCTGGTTCTTTTTTTTTTTTTTTTTCACTTGGGAGTCTGTAGTTGAGTAGCATTAACAAGTGTGATGGGTAAACAAACATGAATTTGGTGTTCATTAGCAACTAGGATTCACTTTGAGCCCATTTTAACTCAATGGTACTTCCACATAAACCACTGAGGACAAAACGGAACCAGATTGGTCTACATACCATCCACATCTGTTTCCAGAGTCACTTGTGCCTCAAACCAAGGGGTTCACTTGCGGAATGCCTGGACTAGGGTAAAAATCCATACCCAGCCACAGACAGAGTTAAAAAGTACAGTATTTTTTGAGATGTTTACCAAACAATTTAACAAAGCTACCAACAATGTGGTGAAAGAGGAATAAGCAACATATATTGACCAACCAAAATGCTATTGAATGTATTGAGCAAGATAAGAAAGACATCAATGTATACATGTCTTCTGAAAATCGCATTATTTCCAATTCAAGCTAATAAAAAAATTCCAGACAACTTTTACTCCATGGCCAGGGAAGAAAATATTCCTCAACTTTGTTCACCCACTATAAAGGATACCAACTTTACATAATAAAAATTAAACATGTGAAATTTCTAGTATGCTTTTCAGCCTAGAATTAGTACTTTACCAATGTGAATGTGTTGAATATAAAATTGAGATTCTTTTGGTTTTATTGCTAAGCTATATTATCCTTTCAGTTGAATTTGTATAATATGTTACCCTCTAACTACCCAATTACTCAGTTTCATTGTCCCTATTCCCTCATTTTTTTTTCCAAATCTCCTGGCTTTGACCACCTACTCTCCACTTAAATTAACCTAGAAAAAGTTACTAATTACTACAGTCAGTACCACTTTCCATTGTGTTTTATACTCTTTTGTGGGAATATTTGACACCACATTTTTTCCCTGTGTCTGTACCTGCCTTTTGCTTCCTTTCTCCCAATTTCCTCCCAATATTCCTGAATTACTGTTTCTCAGTTCTCTCCTCCATCCCTCAAATACTGCACTTCCTTATGAGCCTATCTTTCTACCCTCTGTACTATTCCCTCTCAGCTTTTTGCACTCTCTTTTAGTATAAAACACATCTATGGCTTCATCTACCACCTAGGCCGGTGACTGCAGATCTGCATAAGTAAGTGAATTTTCTCCCTGGGGTCCAGAGGAGAAGTGCCACCTTCTACCAGCTGCCTCCACTGGTGGCTGTGAAGAGTTCAACATTACCACATCTAGAACTGAACTCATTTTGATTCTCTACCCCACAGCTTCTCTGCCTGCATTTCACACTTGATCTTAGCCAAAAGGCTGAGAAGCGATTCTCTGCCTGCATTTCTACAGGAAATATATCTTCATGAATGACAATATTGTCCTCCCAATCGCCAGCACTATAAATTTGAGAGTCATTTTTAACTCCTTCCTCTTGGCCAGATTTGACATTCATGTCATGCCTCAACACATCTGTTCTACTCTCATTGCTTCTATTTGAGTTCAGACTCTCCTAGCAGCAGCCACTTTCAGCTTTCTTGTCTCTGGTCCTGCTATTCATTCATTCACAGCACAATCACGGTGTGTTTGCTACGATCCAGGCATGTTGGGCATAGGAGCATAGAGATGAGCATGCCAAGTATGGTTTCTGTCCTCAAGGACTCCAGCGATCATCCTCCATGCAGATCTGGTCAACGTTCTTCCTTGTCCGGCATCCATCATATCTCCCCAAGCTTCCGGCCTGTGTCTGCCTCTCTCAGAGCGGCTTGGGATGGCTGGAATCAGAGAAACCTTGTGGCTGGGTGCATGGCCACACAGAATGTAAGGCAGTGTCTTCCAGACGCCCATCCAAGTGGGGTGATGGCCACATGGCTAAATCTTGGTTAATCAACTGAAGGGCTGCCTTAGGCCAGTCAACCTAACCTAGGGGTGGAGCTGCCATGGGGGCATGTGGTGGTCCTCTGTCTGCATTCATGCCTCTGTTCTGCAGTATATATGTACTCACTCAAGTCCAGCAGGCTCTAGAACGGTGAGGAGACCTTGAAGACGAAAGGGACAGGTCCTAGGGTAGTGAGGTAGAAAGACAGGAGCCTGGGTCTCTGATGAAACTGTATTTTGCAGAGCACCAGGCCAGCTTTTGTCTGTATACAACCCCATCTTTTTGTGAAAGAGAAATACATTTTTATTGTGATTAAGTCACTGAGCTTAACCCTAATACATAAGATTTATAAGATCCTTATAATGTGAGCCATTTTTACTTCTTTGGGGTTATCTTACCCCTCATATAAGTATTGGAGTTGGAAAATTTTGTCTATATCTATACCCCCCCCCACACACACACCTCTTCACGCCAGTGTCCCTGCTTCTCTTTCATTCTGGGATTCTATCTTGTTTGAATTCACTGGCTTGGTTCAGACACCATTTCTTCAAGCAGGTTCCATGGCTCTCCCTTCTCAGACTGGTTTAGGTAAGGTCTTTTCGCCCCACACCCCATGCATCTCGTGTTTCCTTTTCTGTGTTTTTCACCAGACCATGTGCTCTTTGAGAGCAGGGACCTGTTAGGTGCCCTCTTGACTGAATAGTTTGCTCTCTAATTTCTCTAATTCTGCTGCCAATTTCATGTCTAGCCAGCAGCAGCAGAAGTTTGAACTAACAGAGTTGAATGACTTGATTGAGGTTGGTCTTTTTTTTTTTTTTTTGAAGGTAGAGTTATAGATAGTGAGAGAGAGACAGAGAGAAAGGTCTTCCTTCTGTTGGTTCACTCCCCAAATGGTCACAATGTCCAGAGCTGCGCTGATCCAAAGCCAGGATCCAGGTGCTTCTTTCTGGTCTCCCATGCGGGTGCAGGGGCTCAAGCACCTGGGCCATCCTCCACTGCCCTTCTGGGCCACAGCAGAGAGCTGGACTGGAAGAGGAGCAACTGGGACTAGAACCTGGCGCCCATATGGGATGCCAGCGCCACAGGTGGAGGATTAACCACGTGAGCCACGGCGCCGGCCCTCTGAGGTTGTCCATCTTCATTTGCCATTCCCCTCACATGGGGACATGTGTGGAGGGCTGGGTGTGTGAAGCTTTTTTAAGTCAGAAGTGATTTCCTTTGAGATGGGAGAAACCTGTTTAATTGCAACCTCCTTTCCAGAGGCAGGAGAATGAATGCAGCGGTCTTATGTAGTCTGGTAGGTCCTCTGGCTGATTCTTAGGTAATCCTCTGGCTGAGGCACTAAAAACCTGGGAATGTGCTCCAGGTCTTGCTGGCATCCGTTTGGAAAACTCGTCCCACATCCAGGGGCTCTGCTGAGCCATGCAGCATCCAAATCTTCACACCCCCACTTGAGGGACAGGAAAGAGTCTGGACACGTCCAGACACTGTAACAGGCTACACTGAACTCTTGTCTACACCTTGGGCCCCCTCCCTTACCACCCTTTCGCCTTTTCCTGGGCTCACTGACGTGCTTGTTTTCCCCAGGTATTCCACGCTCTCTGTCACCTCCAAAGCTTTGCCCCAGATATTTGCTCTGCCTTAGTTGTCCCTTCTTTCCTGCTGCAAATGCTAACTCTGCCCATTGCTTGAGGTCTTTGAAACTTGACTCCGGAATCTCCCTTCTCTGAGAACTCTCCCCCCACCACCCAGAGGGGCACCAGTGGCTGGGCAAGACGTGGCTCCTCCATGTTCCCATGGTACGCTGTGCTTGGCTCACCCTGTACTCTTGCCTCAGCATCTCATACCTCATCTGACAGCTCCTCCAAAAACAGGAAGTCATCTTGCTCAGCTCTGTATCCTCACAGTGCCCGGCATTCGGAAGTTGTTCAACAATATATCATTCAATTAATAGATAAGGGGCATGTTGAATGGAAATGCTCTCAGAACCATGTAGCTTACGTTCTTTCTCAGATGTTCTTGACTCACTCTCAGCCTAGATGAGGCTGATGGTGTTGGCTCAGGTAAGAGATGGTAAGAGATGGAGGCTACATTTCAGAAGCTAGCCCAGTGTGGAAGGAGAAGGTGGCACTGTAAATTCTTTTTAAAATTTATTTATTATTTGAAAGGCAGACCTACAGAGAGGCAGAGAGAGAGAGGAGGCAGAGAAAGATAGGGGGAATGGAGGGAGGGAGGAAGGGAGGGATGGAAGGAGAGAGAGAGGTCTTCCATCCACTGATTCACTCCCCAGATGGCTGCGATGGCTGGAGCTGGAGTGATCCAAAGCCAGGAGCCAGGAGCCAGGAGCTTCTTCCAGGTCTTCCACATGAGTGCAGGGGCCCAAGAACTTGGGCCATCTTCTGCTGCTTTCCCAGGCCATAGCAGAGAACTGGATCAGGAGTGGAGCAGCCAAGATACAAACCGGTGCCCATATGGCATGCTGGCACTGCACACAGCAGCCTTACCTACGTGCCATAGCACCAGCCCCTGTAAATTCTTTAATTGAAGCAGAAGGTTTTGTTTAGCAACTGTAAAAACCCCCATGTCTGATCCAGTACTCCCTATCATGCCACATCACATCCCAGATGCACTTGGATGCTCAGTCAGGCTTCAGAGAGCTATCATTTGCCTGGAGAATACTTGGCACCCCAGCAACCCCTCCACCTGGAGAAACTGAGGCAGTTCACTTAGTAGCTTAGAAGCTCTGGGATGGAAGGATTGCCTCTACATGTATCTGAGACACATGGCTGCCATTCTCTCTAGACAGGGGTCTCTGCTTTCCAGATTAAAAAGGTATCAAAGCTACATGGGTGTGGGGCCCTGGCTGGTCCTTGAAGGTCATTCGGAACCTGTGTGATCTTGGCTAAGTTATTTAACCTCTCTGTGCCTTAGACTCCTCACAGCAGGCATGACAATGTTTGTGTCTGGGGTTATTGGGAGGCTTCACTGAGATAGATTATGTACCCAGTTAAGCAGAGGGCATGGTCTGTAGGAGCGCTTAATAACTCTTGGCTGCTATTATTGTTCTCGCTCATTCCTCTGGCCAGTGATGTCCTTTGAGAACCAACCTGGAGAAGAGAACTTGGGGAGAGAAAGGTCTCGGGGGAGCTGAAGTGGCAGTGTGAACCAGAGTCTCTAAGGTGGAATTCAGAGTCCCTTCATTAATGAGAGCTTGTCTCAGACCGTTTCATGATCTCAAATACACAAGCAAATGAAAACCCCAGAGTTTGCATGAAAATTTTCAATCTGTTTTCTTGTTGTATGATTATTACTATTTTTTCCTATTTCTCTCTTTTTTATGCTGTCACTAAATTCCCCGTGCAGAAGTCCCCTCTTGGGTCCCCCACGTTGATTTGGCTCAATTATCTTTTAGATCTGCGCTGACCTACCTATTTATGGGAAGTGGCAGTGGCTTTCTCCCCTCTCCAGAGATTTCACTCTGCATTTCACAGAGGCAGTTTTGACAGAAACTAGCCCTTGCTTCTTTTAAACACTAAACTCTGCTGCCTTTAGAATTTGTGGCTGGCATCATGCTTGTGGTCAAGGGGTTACATTTTCTGCCAAGGAAGCTTGAGATGGAGCAAAGGGTAGGGATAGACAAGGCCAGGACAGCTCTGATCTCAAGGGACCTCAGCAGGAGACTCCTACCTCTACCCCAGAGTAATGAGGCAATGCCAGCAGTGTGATGTCTAGAAAAATCAGCTAAGTGAAGATCCAGGGTCTCATAGCTCAATATACAAATGTTCAGGTTTCAGTCGAAACCACTTGTAATACCAACAATCAGAAAGATCTCAAACTGTATGAAACAAGGTCAACCAGTCATTGATGCATAAGTTCCTTAGTGCTACTGTTAAAAACAAACAAACAAACAAACAAAAAACCTACCACGAACCTGGCATGAAATGACGCTAGGCTCCCAAGCCAAGGAGTCAGTTGGACCTCACTTCCTTAGCTCTTCCAGCTTCTGGGGACTCAGGTGTCCCTTGGCTGTGTCACTGTCTCTGCCTCCATGGACTCATTGCCACGTTGCCTCCTCTGATATTGAAATAATGTAATTTCAATTATCATTGAATTTAGGCCTACTTACTCAGATAATTCAACATACTGTCCTCATCTCAAGACCTTAATTATATCTACAAAAACCCTTTTTCACCAAATAAAGTAACATATGGAATATCCAGGAATTCAGATTCAGACAAATTTTGAGAAGGGGGCATCACCATTTAACCTATAGTTGCCAAGACTGCTATTATAGAGCTATTAAAATTAACAAAGGTTTCAAAACTTTATTTTCATTTCATTTAAAAGAGAAACACAGATCTTCCATCTACTGACTTACTCCTCTACATGTCTATAATAGCCAGGGCTGGGTCAGGCTGAAGCCAAGAGCCTGGAACTTCACCTCAGTCTCCCACAAGCACGGCAGGGACTCAAGTACTTGAGCCGCCAAATGATGACTGAGCGTTAGCAGGAAGATCATTGGAAGTGGAGGAGATGGAACTCACATCTAGAACTCCATATGGGATGTGGGCATTTCAAGTGGCAACCAGACCACTGAAGCTAAGTGCCAGCACACAGATAAACATGTTACATTAGCCCCAATAAAAATGTTTCATTGAGCAATTATGAACACACTTGAAGCAAATGAAACAACAGAAAGCTTCAGTAATGAAATAAAAAATGTCACCAAAGAAATAGATATCCAAAAGATCCAAGCAGAAAATTTAGAACATACAGTGTAGAAATGAAAAGCTCATTAATGGACTCAACAACAGAATGGTGGGGACAGAGAGAACCTGTAAACTAGAAAACTGAACAATAGAAATTACCCAATCTAAACCACGAAGGGGAAATATTTTGGGAAGAAAATGTAACCAGAGGCTCAAGGACTGTGGACCTATAACAAAATATCTAACATTCATGTCATTGAAGTCTAAAAAGTAGAGGAGAAAGAGGATGAGACCAAAAACATTCTAGAAAAAACTGTGACCAAGCTTCACAGATTTGACAGGAGATATAAACCAACACATTCAAGAAGCTGAGAGAATCCCAAATAAGATAAAGCCAAGGAAATCCAAGCCAAAATATACCATATGTGTGAAAACTAAAGAAACGAAAAAGCAGTCTGGGAAGCAGCCAGGAAACACACCTTACCTGCATGGGGAAAGCTGATAGGTTTTTCACCATAGACCATTGAGAAGGATGTGGCAGGATATTTTTCAAGTGTGTGTGTCGGAAAAAACAAAACCTGTCAACCCAGAATCCCATACGCAGTGAAAATATCCTTCAGGAATGAAGGAAAAAATCCAGACATTCTCAGATGGAGGAAAACCAAGAGAATCTATCTTAAGGAGACTTAAAAGAATAGCTCAGGGAAGTTTTCCAATCAGAAAGGAAACAAGCACACAGTAAGCAAAAATAGGAGCATACACTCATACAACAGGCTTTCTTTTCCCTTCTGAGTTTTCTAAATCATGTTTCACAGTTGAAGGAAAATTATACCAACCCTAAGGTTCTTCCAAATGTACGTAATAGAAGACAATTAAAAGGTAGAAACCTGAAGGGATGTAAGAGAAGATTTCTATATTTCATGACACTAGTTATATATATTTATTATATCCAGAGCAACCACTGATACATCTGTTCAAAGAGATATGTTGAAAATATTCTAGCTAAATCAAAATATGGAATTCTAAAAATATGCTTAATCCACAGGAAATCAAGTAAAAGAAACTTAAGAAACAAATAAGCAAAACCAGTGAGAATAAACAGAAAAAAATGGAATCCTAAGATATCAATAATTGCATTCAATGTAAATGGTCTATAAATACCAATTAGAGACCAGCAAAGTGAATTAAAAACCATGTCTATTTGCTATAAGAAATGCACTTTGTGATATAGACAGCTGCAAGCAAAACAAAGGGAGAATTGAAAAGAATATCCCATGCAAGTACTCATCAAAGGAAAGCAAGAGTAGGTATATTACTCTTCAATATCAGATGAAGTAGGCTTCAGGGCAAAGAGAATTACCAGAGACGGAGGGACTTTACATAATGAAAGAGAGATCAGTCCACCAAGAACGTAGCAACCCTGAATGCTTATTTACCAAACGAGAATGGAAAATATGTGAGGTACAAACAGATGGTACTAAATGGAAAAATAGAAAAACCCCACAATTATAGTGGGAGAGGTTAACCCCCCATTCTTAACCATTGATGGAACAACTAGACAAAAAATTAGGAAGGATATAGAAGAACTGGACAACACTGTCAATGAAGAGAATCTAATAAACTTTTATGGAATGTTCTACCCAGCAACACTAGAATATATATTCTGTTCAAGTGCCCTCACAGCACATGCTGAGATAAATCATACCCTGGGTTCTAACACAAACTTCAGCAAATTTAAAAGAACCAAAGTCAAACAATGTGTCTTCTTTGGCTACAATGGAATCAAACTAGAATTCAGTAGCAAAGGATATTGGAAGTTTATAATACTAAATACATATACAGGTTGAGCATCCATAATCCAAAAACATGAAATCTGAAGTGCTCCAAAATGTAGAATGTTTAAAGAATGGACATGATGCCACAAGTGGAAAATCTCGTAAGTGACCTCATGTGATGGGTCACAGTGAAAATGCAGATGCATTAGAAATACTACATAAAATTGTTTTCAGTCATTGTGTATGAGACATATGAAACATAAACGAATTTCATAACCTAAATTTCTCAATAGGTATATGAAACATACTCCAAAAAATCTTAAGTTGAAGCATTTCTGACCCCAACACAAGCATTTTGGAAAAGGAATACTCAACCTGTATTAGAAAAAAAATTGAAAAATCTCAATTCAATAATCTAAGCTTCCACTTCAAGAGCATAAGAAGAGAAAAATTACACCAAAACAAATAGAAGGAAGGAAATAATAAGAGCTAGAAATCAATGAAGTCAAAAGCAGAGAAACAATATAAAAAAATCTGATATAAATAACAGTCTTTGAAAAGATCAATAAAACCCGACAAGAACAGACACACACACATACACACCCAGAGAGAGAAAAAGCAGAAGTGGCCAACATCAGGAATGAAATGGGCCACTACTACAGATGCTGTGCATGAAAAGGGGAATAAGATAATGCTATGAATCATTTTACATGCATATAATCAATTGCTTAGATGAAAAGCACAAGCTACTACAACTTACCCAATATGAAATAGATAATCCGAATATTCCTACATTCCTACTATGGTTCATTGTGGTCAAGAGTACAATAGTCTGAACTTTCCCAAGCCATGAGCAATTTTTTTCTAATTCTCTGGTAGAGTAATGACTTAGGACGCAAAGAGGCAAATTATAACTTCAATTATTAAAGAAGCATGGTCCTTTTTGAAGTGTTACATTATACCAAAAATCTCACTCTAGATTTTTTTAAACACATAGATTCTCAAAAGAAACCAATCAAATAAAAAAATTAAAACAAAAGACATTGCCAGATATTTACCTCATAGAAATAATTGATAACCTAGGCATTATTTAAATTGAAAAAATTCTCTGAAAGACAATGTCAAGAGAAAAAAAAGCCACAGACTAGGAAAAATATTTGCAAAAACTCACATTTGAGTGTCCAAAATATACACACATAACCATTGTCCAGAACATTACAAAGAGCTCTTAAAACTCTGCAGTAAAACAAATGGCCCAATTAAACAAGGACCTTAACAGACACCTCACCCAAGAACACTTATAGATGCCAAGTAAGCATATGAAAATGTGCTCCACATCATTTGTTCTCAGTGAGGTACAGATTAAAACAACAATAACATACAACGTGTGTATTGGAAGGGCCAAATCTGAAACACTGACAGTACCAAATGCTGGTAAGGAAATGGAGCAACAGGAACTCTCACTTTTTTGCAGGAAGGCAAAATGGTATGGCTATATTGGAACACAGTCTGGTGGTTTCTTATCAAACAAAACATTCTCATCACAGAATCTGGCAATTGTCCTCTTTGATATTTACTCCAAGGAGTGGAAAATATGCCTGCACAGAAACCCACACATGCATGCTTGTTGCAGTCTTACTGACAATGGCCAAAACTTGAGAACAACCATGATGTTCTTCAGTATGTGGATAAATATACCAGTACACATGCGCAATGGAATACCATTCAGTGCTAGAAAGACTCTATGAAGCCATAAAAAGATACGAAGGAACATTAAACATATTATTGAGTGTAAGAAGTCAATATGAAAGGACTATATACTGGACAAATCCAACTAGTTGGCAATCTAGAAAAGATAAAACTATGCAGACAATAAAAATGATGATTGGCTACAGGGGTTGGGAGGTGGGTCAGGTGATAGAATGAGCCAACACAGCACAGAAGATTTATAAAGCAATGAAAGTATTCACACGTTGTTATACTGATGGATAAACAGTACTCTACATTTATATAAACCCACAGAATGTTCAACCCCTAAAGTGAACCCTCATATGAACCATGGACTTTGTTTTGGGTGATTACAATGTATCAATATAAGTTCATGTTGCAGCAAATGATAGAACTCATTTTTATGGCTGAATTATATGCACATATATAACACCTTTTTATTTATCCATCTGTTGATGAGCACCTAAGTTGATGCAATAACTTGGCTTTTGTGAATACTGCTACAGTAAATGTGCTAGTGCCGGTATCTCCAACACAGTGGTTTCCTTTCTCTTGGATATGTAACCAGTGATGCAATCACTAGATCATATGGTTTTTCTGTTCTCAGGGTTTTCACAAACTTCCATACTGTTTTCCATAATGGCCATACTAATGCATATTCCCACCAACTGTGTCTGAGAGTCCAACTCTTTCTGTATCCTCATCAGTGTTAGTTATTTTTGTCTTTTTGATAACAGCCTTTTAAACTGGGATGAGATCATGGATATCTGTGGTTTTGATTTGCATTTCCCTGGTGATCAGTGATGTTGGGCTTTTTTTCATGCACTTGATTGTATTTGTTCTTTTAGGAAATATCTTTTCAGACCATTTGCCCATTTTTATTTTTTAAAAGTTTATTTACTTTTATGAGAGAGAGAGAGAGAGAGAGAGATTCCATCCATTCGTTCACTGCCCCAAATACCTGCAATACTTGGGGCTGGGGCTGCTTGAAGTCAGGAGCCCAGAACTCAATCTGGGTCTTCCATGTGGGTGGTTGGGACCAAAGTACTTGAGCCACCATCTGCTTCCGGGTGCATTAGTAGGAAGATGAAATCAAAAGCAGAGTTGAGACTCAAACCAGGCATCTTGAAAAGGGATGTGCTTGCAGTTGCCTATTTTTAAATTGGTGATTTGTTTTATTTTTGTACAATGAAGCCATTTAATTGTTTTATGTATTCTAGATATTAATTCCTTGTCAGATGAATATTTTGCAAATATTTTCTCCCACTTACAGATTTTCTCTCAACCCTCTTGGTTGTTTCCTTTGCTGTGTAGAAAATGGTTTGCTTGATCTCATTTATTGATTTTTGCTTTGGTTGCCTGTTCTTGGAGTCAAATCCAAAAAAGTCTTTGCCTAGATCAGTGTCCTGAAGCACAGCCTCTATGTTTTCTTCTAGTGGTTTCATTGTCTTGGGTCTTACATGTAAGTCTTTGATCCATGTTGAGTCTTTTTTGCATATGGTAACAAATAGGCTTCTGGTTTCATTTTTCTACATAGAAGTATCCAGTTTCCCAAGTTCCATTTAAATGTACGATGGTGATGAAGGTGTTGCTAAAAGAGGAGCCTGTGCATGTGCCGTGCGGGGAGTGTATGAGAAATCTCTGGACTTTCCTCGTAGCTTTTCTATGAACCTAAAACTGCTCTAAAGATAAATTCTTTAAAAAGCTCATGAAAACCACAATTTAAAATAACTATTTACTAATTTTAATATTGATAGAAAAATTATTTTGAGTATGTTCATGTGAGCTGAATTTATGTTTTAATGGTAGAAAATTTGTAGCCATTCAACTTGCTATTTGTAAGAGGTAAATTTCTGGCTATGTCAGTTTTTCTGTTTTTTATATTTTGCTTTTTTGGTTTATTCCTTTTGAGAATACAGGGCTTTAAAATCTAAAGTAAGTTTTTTTTGGTCATTGCAACACTTGAACAAGAATCATACTTCTTTAATAATTGAAATTACAATTGGCCTCCATCTGCCCTAAATTTCACCAGTGTTAAAGAATTAGGACAAAATGCTCATAGCTTGGAAAACACTAAATTCAGATTATTATACTCTTGACCACAATGACCTCTAACTTGAATATTGGAGACAAAACACAGACAACCTCACCATCATATACTCTCTGTCATGAATGGGGTTCTGTTATCATTAAGTCGTAAAGCCTGTGAACATTTGAGGGCAGAAGTTGCTTTACTCACTGAGGCTTCGCAGCTTTGTTTGTGCCACTGTGCTTTCCAGTAGTCAACAAGGACAAGACGAAAGCCCAAATCTGCTTCCTGATAGCTCCTGTTAGACGACGTGGTGAGAGGAGGAGCATGGGCCTTGGGACCATATGGGTATGACTCATTTACAAGCTGTATAAACCTGGGGAAAAAAAAAAAAAAAAACACTTGCTTTTGTTGAGCTTGGAAATTTTGATTCATATCCAAATTATACCTCCTACACAGTATAATGAATAATTCAAGCACGCATACTTCAAAACATTTGTGGAAAATGAAATTAAGAGATTAGATTAGTTGGGTGTAAAACTTTTGAATCCATGAGTAGTTTGTTTCATAATACACATTTTTCCATGAACTTCTTGAAGACCCCTTATAAAGATAAAATATAATAAATAAATAAATCTCATAGGAAGAGCTTAAAAGCGATGACTTGTTATGGACTGAGCAGGAGCTGAGTCCCCAAAACTCTGGCTGCCATTGAATCCCAAAGTCTTATGTTAACAGTTTGTCTCTGGGGACTTGCCTTAGACGATCAGAAGACGGCTCTTCAGAGTGAGTTGGGTACAGGAGCCTGGAGGGCCTCCTGTATCACTGTCTGCTTCCCGCCTCCCCCTGTGATCATCCCTCTCTTGCTGCCTCCCCCTGTGATCATCTTTCTGCAAAGCCTCCACCAGATGCCAGACTAACAGAGCTGCTAAATCCTGCACTGGGAACCTCCAAAGCATAAACCAAAGCTCAACCTTTTTCTTCTCAAGAAGCTCATCTCGGCCAGTGCCGCGGCTCACTAGGCTAATCCTCTGCCTGCGGCACCAGTACTCCAGGTTCTAGTCCTGTCTGGGATGCCAGTTCTGTCCCAGTTGCTCCAGCCCAGCTCTCTGCTTGGCCCAAGAAGGCAGTGGAGGATGGCCCAAGTTCTTGGGCCCTGCACCCGCGTGGGAGACCAGGAGGAAGCACCTGGCTCCTGGCTTCGGATCGGCACAGCTCCAGCCATAGCAGCCATTTGGAGGGTGAACCAACGGAAGGAAGACCTTTCTCTCTGTCTCTCCCTCTCTCTCACTGTCTAACTCTGCCTGTCAAAAAAAAAAAAAAACTCATCTCAGGTATTTGGCTAAAGTAATGAGAAGCTGTGTAAATACACCACTCTAACTACCATTCTTGTTTGGGCTCTGCACATGCTATATACTATGTTCCTGTTTATCTTTGTCCCTCCACTGGACTGTGAACTCCCAGAGAACAGGTGTGCTGGTGCCTCACTTTGTAATCTCCACAGCTCTCAGCATAGAAAGCTTAGTCTTGCTAGGGGCTACGTAAGAACACTTGTTGGCAATAAAGATGATGCTGCAGGTGAATGATGGAAAGGTAACAAATCACACTGAGGTTCCTTTAACACAGCTGCCCACAAGGTTTAGTGCCTTGGGATGATCTGGGGGTTAGGTAAAATACACTTGTATGACCCTGCCTCATACCCTAAGAGATTCTGATTCAATTAGCCTAGGGAATACGCATTTTAACAACCTCCTTGGCGGTTCACGTACCATTCACATTTAGAGAAGCCCTGCTGTAGTAGGTATCTCATGAGTGTGTAGTTGTCCAGAGATGCCCATGTGATACATAAGGTAGGAATTGATCATTATTTAAATGAAATTTGATCTGCAGGGTCATTCAAAAAGTCTATTTTATCACCAAGGCTCCAAGCAGATATTATAAAACTAATCAAAACTTAGTTCTCGGAAGTTAATTAACATGTTTTATGTCCTAGTTATCTTAGCCAAAACTATATATGTACATGCTGTCTTTTTGGCTCCAACTTGCATTGTAGAGAGAAAATAGAAATGGCATAAAATGCCCCTTGAGCATTAGACTGCAAAAACATTCATCCTGCAGCAAAGCATTAATTTATGGTTAACTGCACTGTGTTCCATATACCGTTCATCCTCATTTGGTCCCCAACCTGGTCTATTAGTGAAACATTTCCTTTCTCTAGCTACTGCTACTCAGGAAAAAGATTTGGGACAAGTCACAACAGAATTTACTCTACAGGAGTGGTCCCCTAAAGCCCTTCTTGTTCAGGTGTGAAAGAATTGGTGCAGGAATTATATCCTCCTTCCAAAATGGGGACATAGGGACAATTCCGAGGCAGTAAAATAAAATTCTCACTTTATAAGACCAACTACAAAAGAGTTCTTGTTTACTTCCAATCTTCACCCAAACACTTCAAAGTGTTGGTTAAGAGTAATGCCTATTTGGGGCCGGCACTGTGACGTAGTGGATAAAGCCACCGCCTGCGGTGCCAGCATCCCATATGGGCACCGATTCAAGTCCCGGCTGCTCCACTTCCGATCCAGCTCTCTGCTATGACCTGGGAAAGCAGTAGAAGATGGCCCAAATGCTTGGGTCCCTGCACTCACGTGGGAGACCTAGAAGAAGCTCCTGGCTCAGCTCCAGCCATCGTGGCCAATTGCGGAGTGAACCATCAGATCGAAGACCTCTCTCTCTCTCTGCCTCTGCCTCTCCTCTCTCTCTGTAACTCTGACTTCAAATAAATAATAAATAAATCTTTAAAAAAAGAGTAATGCCTATATTCAGGTGGATCATTTTTATACATATATATACACACACATTTTATATACATATTTGATGCATTCTATATATATACATATAAAGTACATATATATATATAATAGGAGAACATTTTCTACTTAGGCTGTGAAATTGAAATTATGATTCTGACATCTTCTCCATCCATACATTATTTATGAAACTAATTCTAATATTCATGCATAAATTGTCAAAAATAAGATATGAAATTAGTTTAACAAGAAATCCCAGCTCTGTAGAAGCTATTATTATATTATGTGTGTATTCTAGAACTCTATGAAAAACCAGCAGGGCCTGACACTGTCACGGGTTCTACAGTGAAATTAATATACTTGGTCCCTCTTGCTGTGTCTATTGGCCATCTCAAACAGTTCTCATCCTGGGAATATATATATATATATAAAAAGTGGACTTTGGGGAAAAATGTGTTCTTAGATCTTGATTCTACTCCAACTCTGCAATAATTATAGTAATTACAAAGATAAAGGGTGAAAGTCGCAAAGTGCTGGCTGGGACATTCCAGAGCAGGAGAAAGCTTGGCGCCATTTTTATAGTTATGCCTGTTAAGATTTAATAGATGGAAAGTTTCATTAGTGAGCTGTGCTGCAATTAACTTCAAGGAGGTTCCAGACTACTGTATGTTGCTGTTACTGACAGAAAACTGTTTAGATTTCCCTCTTGAAAGAGTGTATTAGATTTTCAACACTTCAATTGTAAAAAACTACTAAGAGGCACCATTTTTTAAAAAGTTGAATGTAGAGGCTAGTTTTTTCTTATCACACAACGCGTAGTAATAATGGACTTTTATTTTTCAGTGGGCATGCCGGTTGTCACCTACCTGGGAGTAAATTGCTTTTATGTATCTTATTATTAATCTAAACATGCTAGTTCAGAAAATCACGTCCTAATGGAATTGGGCCATAGTTGGAAGCCATTTCTTTCAATCGGAGATTTTCCTGAATCAAGGACTCTATCTTTCATATAACATGCTTGCTACCGACTATAACAAGTTGGCAAATACCAGAGAATCAAACCTATGGGACCTAGTGACTTGTTTTTCTCCTGTGGCTGGAGGGAGTGCAATCTGCCCCTGGAGCTAGGGGTCTGGACCTCAGATTGAAGAGCAGGGACTCTGTCTCCGTGGGGATGAGGCTGTCCCTCGTCTTATCTGTGAAAATCATTCATGACCTTGTCTGTGTGTCCATTGCTAGAACTTCTATCTCGCATGTTATTTAATTACTGTATCCTATAATGACATAGCTAAACTGTTATGGCCCTCACTGTTATATTTTATTGTATTAAACAGCAGACTGGTTCAGGTTTTTTAACGACTTGAAGAACAAAACCTGCATTTTATGACTTTTAAAATCTGTCTTGATATGCTTTCTTCCCGTTACAACCTACCCGCCCCCTTTTATTCCACATATGTTTCCATTAATCGGCTGCAGACTCTTAAAGTGTGGGAAGCATGTAACCATGCCACTTTCAGAGACATGTTAGTTTCTTCCCACCAGAAGGATACAGTTTGGTGTCTGGGAGCCATAATGTAGCTTGACAAACAGTTCTGAGTGCCTCAAAGACTAGAGTTTTCGCTTGCATGGAATCATGCCACAGACTGTTGGCCGCTGGCTGGGCAGCAGGGCTGAACCCATGTCCCTGAACTTGAGTGTGAACTCGGAGCTGGGTGACAGATGATTTTACCTTGTCTGGGAGGTAGCACAGTGCCGCTGAGGCTGGGAGAGCACGCTCTGTCTCCAGAACCACTCTTTCCCTTGACCTCGGCCCGCCTCTGGTCTCCCGCCTCCTCCCCAGGAGATGAGTCTCTGCCAAGCTCTAACCCTCCTTATTTTCCTTGTTCTTTTAAAATTCATTACACCTGGCTACACCACATCCTAAACTGACAGGTGTGGCAAGAATGGAACCAAAGGCAATGGAAGAAGCCATGCAGTGGGCTTCCGGCCACAAGTGGCTGTGACTGGGCACAGAGTATGCTGTAAGGATGCATCAGGATGAGGCCCCACAACCTTTCCTACTTTGATGCCGTAGGAAGCTAGGTTCCACTCCTTGGAAAGCTTTTTTTGCTTTGATTCTGAGAAAATCATTAATACCTGGGTTAAGGTTGGGTCAGAGTTTAAGGCAACAGTATGTTTATTTGTGTTTTATACATTTATGGTTGGTTTCGGCTCTTAAACAACAGCAGCAAATTCTGGGCATGTGTAAAACACTGCGTCACATCTGTTAAAATCTCCTCGTGACGTGGTGTTTGGAAAACAAAGCTTGAAATCAGACTTGAGGATTAGTCTCTTTGTCACAAGTTCCGACCTCAGGAGTGGTACCTTTGCATGGTTTGTGCATTTTGTAACATCTCTGCTAATCAGCTTATCAGTACTCTCATGGGAGGGTTTTTATAATTAATCTGTAATACGAAGATAGGCAGTATGACATTATCAGAATTCATTTACGTATGCCAAATGGACCGCTGTATTTTGCACATTTAGCTATCTTTATTGGTCTGCATTTTCATTTAAAGAAACATTCAACTTTTTATAAGCAAGGACAGTATAATATACAATACTACGAAGCCTAATATTCAAGAATGTTTTCATACATGTCGTGGAATTAATTAGGGAGCAGTTCTTGTTTGACATGTTTACCTTTAATTCTTAATAGGTTTCCAAGTGGGGTAGTGCAGTAAGTGCCCAGAAAAACTAACAATTATCTAGTCTAAAGAGCTTTGTATTTCACTGTAAAATGAAAATGGTAGGGAAATTGTATTTTCATTCTACTCATATTAACCTTTTCTTATCCATATTAGCTAAAGGTTAACTTGTTCTTGCCATTTTTATGAAGTGAGAAGCAGGAACTTTGTCTTTTTATGAAAGGAAACGCAGGAGTGCCAAGCATTCATTAGAGATTGAAATTAGAAGCGACGGTGAGATTAAGTTAGAATGTAGCTCATTGTACAAGCCCAATTTGGAGTTTTGTAGGTGCTGATATTAGGAAGAGTGAACATAATTGCATGTATGAAATGGTCCCTCATTTTGCCCTATAGGATGGCAACGTGCATGTTGGGGACCAGTGCCCTGTGTCTTTCTGGCTGGGGAACGCGTCTCTGGGGCTGGGTCACCACCCCCAGGTGCCAACGTGGAGGGAGCTGTTGAAAGGGTAGCCCGTCCATCAAGGAAGAGAATTTTCTTTTCTTTTCCTGGCTTCATCCCCACGTTACCAAGTATCAGACTGTTTCACTCTCTGCCTCACACAATCCCACAATGTAGCCAGAGAAAATATTAGTGTCTTCACAACATGGCAGAGCAGAAAACAATCGTTAGGTTTCTAGATCTCATTTGACAAGTGTTTGGAGAGCAGGAAAGCCTGAGGGGCGGGACAGGGCCGGTGGCTGACTTTCTGGGATTCGAGCAGCAAGGCTCTTCATGGTGGCTCTTTCCCCCAGCAACCCACGGACACAGAACTGAGAAATAGCTCCTGTTTACTTGATGTTTCAGAAATTGACAGGAAGCATTTTTAACCTCCCCTAAAGACTAAAAGAGAACCTCGATGTTTTCAAATATTAGTATCCAGCCCTAGCACTTTTGCTAGAATTTTCCCATAATTTCTAAATGAATGCACAGAAATAAGAAAGGTATTATACTATTTTATGCTGAATTAACCTCACTATATACTGCTAAAGATCTATCTCCAGAGACATATCATAAAAAGGAAACCGTTTACCACCATGGCGTATTAAAAAGTATTTCATATTTTACTATTTGGGTGTAAAATTACTAATCAAGGGTGGGAAATGACCAGAAGAAAACAGGAGAAAAAGAGTCTCTTTGAACCAGGCTGAAATATTACCTGGCTTTTATTGAATGTTTGCCCTTCCGCTTTTCCCCACTCATCTTTTGGGGCTAGCAGCTTTCCGATAAAAGACAATCTGTTTGGAATGATAGAAGCGGCGACGTAAATCACCGTTGCGAATGAACAACTTCTGTTTTGCCCAATAGCATCACTGAGGCAGAAGAGCTTCCCTAAGTGCATCATTTATTTCAATGAAGGCTAAATTTCTTTCAGGATGCGGGCCGCTTCTATTTTTGGAAATTGCTTCCCCTACTGCCAACACAAAGATTTCGCACCCTAGAATTAAGGGAATGATTATGTTGGTTCTGGAAGGATGGTGCTGAATGGAGGTCTGATTTTTAATAGATATAAAGTTGGTGGGTTTTTTTTAGAATAAAGGAATGAGTACGGCCTTGTCATTTGTAAGTTCATAATCTTAGAGTGAGCACCCCGTGGGTCCGGGTGACCGGCTGGCGTCTCCCTGTGGGTGGCACTCCGAGAAGCTGCTCCTAAGGAGAGGCTGTGGACAGCAGGACACTTGCCCTGCCTCTGCAGTTCCATCATGCCGTGACTTGGTAGGGCCTCCGAGGCCCTCTAATCTGTAACTTCCCCCTCTCCTGCTAGACAGGACAGAAAATCAGCGGGAGATTTAGGGGACAAGACGGGACTCTTCCTCTGACACAAAGCAGCCTGGGCTCTGGGGCCAGGTTTCTCATGTGCAAACCTCAGCTCTATTGCTCAAAATACCCCAGTCTCAGTTTTCACATCAGTGAAGTGGGGAAATAATAGTTTCAATCACATAGGATTTTTGTAGTAAGTAAATATAAATACATACATACTTGCATATATATGCATAGGAATTAAATATACATATACATGCAGACACATATGTATAGAAATTAAATATCTGCATGTCTGTACATATAGGAATTAAATAAATATGCATACATGTATACTTATAGATACATATTTAATTGCTACAAAAACCCCATGTGATAGAAACTATTATTCCTACTTTACAGATGAGAAAACTGAGAATTGGGGTATTTTGAGCGATAGAACTGAGGTCTGAAATTGAGAAAGGTATAGATATATTTAGGAACAGTTTTGAACAGTGCTGGGCACAAAGTACTCACCCAAGGAGCACTATTGTTATTGTGATTATTGCGACATTTCAAGTATTAATGCAAAAGCTGCTTCCTTTTGGAGCTGTCCCAGCAGAGCAGTATTTTCAAAGCAGTTTGTTGTTTGCCATCAGCTTGTTTCTATATGTTTCCCCAAAGACCATCCACCCCCTTGACCTAGCGGCCAGAGGATTGGGGTATTCCTAATGGAAGCTCAGTGCCTAGCATTAGTTAGGCACCCAGTGTTTACAGACAAATGAAGGATAAGTTCCCTGTTGTCTCCGAAGGTCTCATTCTTCTCCTTATTCATTAGTACTCCAAAGTTTAGAAGTGCCTGTGACTGTGTGGCTGATGATTGCACCTCCTTCTAGTCTCCTTTTGAGCCAAGTGTGGCTGTGTGATGAGGCTACAGACACATGGAAGGACGTACTGGTGCACGTATGGGCTCTGCCCTATTGGAAGGAGGCGTAGCCTCCATTTCTCTCTCTCTCTCTCTCTCTTTTTTTTTTTTTTTTTTTGTGAGGTGGGATGAGATCTGGAGCAGCCATGCCAGATCACACGTTGGATGGCACTGGTTAGGGATGGCCCTTATGGAGGAAGGCAGAACAATGCGGTGGAATGATCCCGGGTTGCTCATCCCGTGGACCTGCTGTGCAGACCTGGACTGCTCGGCGTCAGGTTTCCTGTGCGTGCTCCTGTTTGGAGCCCTGTTTGGCTGTTGTTTGGGTGGAGAAGGAGTTTTTATTTCACTTGCTGAGCCTGTTTTCCAAGACCCTGCCCATGGAGCTATTTGCCCTTGGCTAATTTTCTAATGGAGATACTACCAATAGAAACAGATAGGAATTAGATTATCACAGCTGCTTAGAAATGAGCAAGTGTGAGAATTAAATATAACAGCAAAGGCTCCATGTTAGCTATTTTAAAAAATTAATTTAAACTTTATTAACATCTTATTCCCAGTTGCCTGATGGTTGTTCCAACTGGTGATGGGGAAAGAGGGATAAAAGGTCACACAGAAACCTGGACTTCAGCACCGATGGCAGAGAGCAGTGCTTATCCTGGAAAGTGTTTCTCTTCACAGTGGCAAGACGTTGTGCCCCTTCCTCCCTGCCGGGGTGCCCAGTGGGCTAGCATGGGCAACAAAAGAGAAGTGGCTTCTTTCGACTTTCTTCACTATTTATAATGAATTCTTCTTTAACTTCTAAGCAACAGCTACTAAGGAGAGTTTTTAAGTCTCTGGGTCAGGAATTCCACGTGATGTGTGGGGTTGTAAGTGAATCAGGTTTCTAGCGGCAACTGGAGCTTCCAAGAGATTGACCCAGAGGCCGTTGTAGAGATCTTCGTTGTAAAGGAAAATCATCCGGGGGGAAATTAAAAAGGTGCAAGAGCAGCCTGATGGTCACTTGTAGAACTATAGAAAATAGTGATAAAACATGGATATACAGATCTATATACTGTATATACTGTGTTCAGAAAATACAGCAGACAGTTTTCAGACTTACTGAAGTATACCATACAAGGGAACTTTCAAAAGTTCATGGAAAATGGAATGTAAAGATGCATTTATTTTGGTGCAAAAATTTCAGAATCTACGCAGTTTTTGATAATACACATTATTTTAAAGATTTTATTTATTTATTTGAGAGGTAGAGTTACAGACAGTAAGAGGGAGAGACAGAGAGAGGTCTTCCATCCACTGGTTCACTCTCCAAATGTCTGCAACGGCTGGAGTTGTGCCAATCTGAAGCCAGGAGCCAAGAGCTTCTTCTGGGACTCCCATGTGGGTGTAGGAGCCTGAGCATTTGGGCCATCTTCTACTGCTTTCCCAGGCCACAGCAGAGAGCTGGATTGGAAGAGGAGCAGCCAGGTCTAGAACTGGCACCCATATGGGATGCTGGTTCCACAGGCAGAGGATTAACCTGTGCCATGGCACTGGCCCCAATACACATTTTTTTCATAGACATTTTGAAGACCCCCTTATGCTAGCTATTGTGGATTGAGCTGCAGTAAACATGGGGGTACAGATAACTCTTTCATATGCTGACTTCATTTCCTTTAGGTAAATTCCCAGGAGCGGGATGGATGGCTGAGTCACATGGTAGATGTATTTGCAGCTTTCCGAGGTATCTCCATACTGTCTTCCACACTGGCTGTCCTAGGTTACATGCCCACCAACAGTGCTTAGGGTACCTTTTCCCCCACATCCTCGCCAACATTTATTGTTTGTTGATTTCTGTATGTGAGCCATTCTAACAGGGGTGAGGTGAAACCTCATTGTGGTATTGATTTGATTTGCATTTCCCTGATGGCTAGTGATCCTGAGCATTTTTTCATGTGTCTATTGGTCATTTGAGTTTCTTCTTTTGGAAAAACCATCTTTTTTTTAGCATTTGCAAAGATAATTTACAAATTTATACTTTTTAAGAGATTCATTTATTTGAAAGGAAAAATTACACAGAGAGAGAGAGGGAGGGAGGGAGGGAGGGAAGGAGAGAGACATCTTCCGTTTGCACGTTCACTCCCCAAATAGAAGCTAGGAGGCCAAAGCTGGGAACCAGGAACTCCACCTGGGTCTTCCCAAGCCTTTGGGCCATCCTCCCCTGCTTTCCCAGGCACATTGGCAGGGAGCTGGCTCGGAAGTGGTTCAACCAGCTCTCCTATGGGATGCTGGTATTGTAGGCAGTGCCACAAACCACCGTGCCACAGCACCGATCCCTGTGTAATATCTTTTTTTTTTTTTCAGGAGGACAGTCTAGGCCTGAAATGAGATGGCCCCATGCGTGGCTTTACACATGAAATGTGGTTCCTTGGGTAAGAAGCTATTGACAGGAGAGCTGATGGTGATGACTGTTTTTATCCAATGAGTTGCCATGCAGGAACCAGTATATCTCTGAAAAGAATATTTCCAAATGGCCGTAAAGGAGCATCACGTGGCATTTACTAGAGTCACTGCAGCAGGCTCGCCGCCCACTTGTCTGGATTTACTGACATTACTTCCGGGTAAAAGCCTTAGGTAGGGCCACACGTGGTGGTTGGTGATTTGGATAATTAGAAGGAATGGCGGAGGCCTGTCTCTTTACAAGAGAGTAAGCTGTGACATGTAATTAAAACAGCCCACGGTGGGAAGATGGGTGGCGCTAAGATTCCAGTAGATTGGGCCAAATCAAGCAGTATTTGGAGGATTCCCTTCTTCCACAAAGGCTTTCTTCTTTTTATTAAATTATTTCAGAAATGAGTAAGTTCTTTTACAGAAGGAAAAGAAGAACATTACAATGCCCTTGTCATTTCCCCCGTGATTCTCTGCACTGTGCAGTCCAGTTGCTACGGCGAAGCTCCTGAACCTGGCATTGTGTGTTTATGGGTGTGCTGTGTTCTGCTTTAAAAGGCGCTTTCGTGTCCATTACCCATAGTGATCCCAGCAACTGCAAGAGGCGAGCAGAATAGTCTTTCTAATGCTCTCTTAGAAGACAGAAATGAAGGCTGAGCTCTGATGAGGCACTTGCCCACTGCCACTTGTTTATGCTTGAGGCAAGACGAAAATGTGTCACGTGCCTCACGGTGCTGTACCCTTTCCCCCGCGTGGAGCTGTCTTCTCAAGCATCAACGGTGCTTTTGCTGTCTGAGTTTTCCAAGAGGCCAGTTTTTGCCTCTTCCTGAGACGTTCTCGAGTGCCTTGGAGAATAAGTGACAAACTCCAGATCTTCTCTTGAGAGAAATGAACACACACCCACACACGTAAAACTGTATTCACCTCTAGGCTGCCTCCTAACATCTGAATGGGGAAGAGGATCCGGAGGAGAGCACATGGCCAAATTCGAACCTGCACTTGACTCCAGCTGGGTGGGGGCCCCCTGGCATGCTCAGAGCGGGAGAGGGACACAGAGAGCCAGGACCTCACCAGTGGTGCCTTAGGCCGACCTCAGCCCTGGGTGCCGTGTTGTTGCTTCCTAACCCACAACAGCCCTCCCTCATAGCTCGGTCTTGCGGCTGGGCCGTTGTGTCGATGGGGCTACTGAGAACACCCGAGCAGACCTCGAAGGCAGATGGCCACTTCTCCCGGGGACGCTGCCCAGCCTCCCCAGGCTGTCACTGTTGCTGCAGCGCTGCCTTCCCCGTGGTTGGCGTGCCTGTGTGTGGTGGTGTGGCTGAGAGGTGGAAAGGGGTTTCTAGACGCCTTGCAGCAGCAGGAGTTCCTGGGGGAAATCGCTTTCTTGGGGGTGACGGGTTGGAACTGTTAATGACAGTAGAAATGTGAAGTGTGAAAAAGGGCTCAGCTAAGGGCTACAGCTGAACGGGGCAGCGGCCTCGGGTGGTCCGTGCCCCTCGGGACCGGGGTGGGCCACTCAGCTGTTGCATTAATTTCTCTGCATCCCACGGGTGTTTCCTTGCTGACTTGGCAAGTGATTCACAAGGTTACTGACATGGGTTGAGTAAACTCCTAGTCTGGGTGGAACCGGGCCTGTGGGGAAAGGAAAGGGAAGCCCTACATTTGGGGTTTCCTGAACCATAAATAACAGCCGCGTTGCCATTCCCAGCAATCTGCTGCTGTCGTTAATTAACTTTTATGGAAAGCGATGGTGTTCATGGCTTTGGCCTCTCCCCACTCTTGATCTATGTGGTGTTATGTGGTGTGGACAGCAGTGCTCCCAGGTGGGATTTGTCTGCCGGGGGTCTGCATTGGTCTGATGTGAAATGCCTGCTAACATATGGCATGCCCTGCACGGGGCGAGTGGGAAGGGAGGAACCAACCAGGACACTGCCCTGCCTCTGCTGATGGCTCTCCCGGCATCCAATGGGGCGTCAGAACATCCGTTCTCTGTTAGGCTAACTCTTAAGTGTCAGGTGTCTCAGGGACTGCTGAGACGGCTGGGCAGTGGCTGTCGGCTTTGGAGGTGTGCGCTCTGGACTTGAAGCAGGGTGTCATAAGGTAGCAAAGACCTAGGGACATGGGGCCCCATCCACATCCATCAGGGCCAAACACACTCAAGACTCCAGCAAAAGAAACCTACCTCCAGCTCTTTGAGGTGGCCTAGGCCAGTGTTAACAATCCTGCCTGAAGATTAGCCCTCCCCTCTGACCTAAAACCTTCCTGCTGGGGGTGCAGCGTAGCGACTCTGAGATGGTAGCATGCAACAACTCACCTGGAGGCCTGGTCCTCCTGCTTCTTCTCTGCTGGGCCCAGAGTTTCTGAAGCGGGGGCCTGAGAATTTGCATGTGTGCCACGATTGCGGTGGTGTCGTGCTGCCCTTGCAGGGAGCACACTTGGAAACCCCTGTTCCAGCTCGTGCTAACGTGGGGTCTGCAGCCAGGCAGCCCTGCATTTGAGTCCTTGCAGCCACTGGGAACTTTGGGAAAGTTTGCCAAGCCTAGGTTCCCTCACCTGAAGATGGGGGACTGCAAACACTTTGTTCAGCTTTGATCTGGCTTGGGTGGGTGACGATTAAATGCGATAATTTCTGTACCACACTCCGCGTGGCGTCGGGCACGTGCAGATGACTTTCCAGAGGCAAACTCGTGCTACTGATACATTCTGGTGCTTGGAACTAGGCCACTAGAAGTGCCAGCCTGCCTGCAGGGGCAGACACTGAGGAGGGTCCCTATGAAAGTAAAGAAGGTTAGAGAAAACGTTGCAGCATCCATCAAACAGAGACCACGGGACCATCTTCTGTAAGATGTTCTGATGTGTTAGGAAGAAGAAAAAGCAAGAAAATGGATCTGTTTCAGATTAAGCAGTTAAGAGAGTCACTCCCAAGAGGTACACTGAGAAGAGAAGGTAGAACGGGAAATCCCAAAAATGCCGTTGGGCCCATTAGTATTTCACACGTGCATTCCAATCCCGAGTTACACATGCAGAGGTGAGTGGATTTCTTTTCTAAATGGGCGTTAGAGAGCGGTTGAAGAATACATAAGGCAGGGTACAAGGCATACCATGGAGGGTTAGGACTTTGTCTATGTGTGTCACACAGGGCTCTCCAGAAACACAGAGCCCAAGGAGATGAAAATGTACTTCTTTGTTTGCGATGAGGTTTTGGCACGTGCTTCCTGAGTTATGGCGGCTAAGGAGTCTCACAGTCCGTAAGCTAGAGCCCCGGGAAAGCCGGGGGGGGGGGGGGGGGGGGAGGCGGAAGGCGTGTGACCCAGAAAGCTGTCATGCCAGGAGCATGGATTCTGGTGCAGGTTGAAGGTGTGTAAGGTCCAGGAGTGCCCAGGGCTGGAGGCTGATGTTCAGCTCAGGCAGAGAGGCAGAGACAAATATATTTTTTTTAAGATTTATTTGTGCCAGCACCGTGGCTTAACAGGCTAATCCTCCACCTTGTGGCACCGGCACACCGGGTTCTAGTCCTGGTTGGGGTGCCGGATTCTATCCCGGTTGCCCCTCTTCCAGGCCAGCTCTCTGCTATGGCCCGGGAAGGCAGTGGAGGATGGCCCAAGTCCTTGGGCCCTGCACCTGCATGGGAGACCAGGAGAAGCACCTGGCTCCTGGCTTCGGATCAGCGAGATGCGCCGGCCGCAGCGGCCATTGGAGGGTGAACCAGCGGCAAAAAGTAAGACCTTTCTCTCTGTCTCTCTCTCACTATCCACTCTACCTGTCAAAAAAAAAAAAAAAGATTTATTTGTGTATTTATTTGAGAGGTAGAGTTACAGACAATGAGAAGGAGAGGCAAAGAGAAAGGTTTTCCATCCACTGGTTCACTCCTCAAATGGCCACAATGGCCAGAGCTGCACTGATCCGAAGCCAAGAGCCGGGAGGGAGCTTCTTCCAGGTCTCCCACGTGGGTACAGGGACCCAAGGACTTGGGCCATCTTCTACTGCTTTTCCAGGCCAGAGCAGAGAGCTGGATCGGAATTGGAGCAGCAGCTGGGACTAGAACTGGTGCCCATATGGGATGCTGGCGCCGCAGGTGGAGGATTAACCTGTGCCACAGCGCCAGCCCCAGAGGCAGAGACAAATTTAACTTCAGTGGCCAGCTAGGGGACAGGCTCTCCCTGAGGAACGTGACACTCTCCCAAGACTGAGTTCAGTTCAAACTAAGGACATAGGAATATAACCGTGTGTCCTTTGGAAATCTTAAATCCATTCACAAAGCGGTACAGACCTTTTCATTTGGGACATCGTGTGTTCTGTAGGCCCCCTCTTCTTGAAGAGGGAGCTTTTGGTGTCTCTGGTGTTTTGAGAATAAACCAGGGCCCAGCTGTCAGGGAAATGTCTTTGGAAAGGAGCTAAGCTCTGTTAAAAGCAGATTAGAGAGCTGGCATTGTGGTGCAGCCGGTTAAGCAGCTGACTGTGACTCCAGCATCCCACATGAGGGCCGTTTAAGTCCTGGCTGCTCCACTTCTGATCCAGCCCACTGCACTGGGACAGCAGCAGAAGCTAGCCAAGTGCTGGGCTCCTACAGCCATGTGAGAGACCCAGTTGGAGTTCCAGGCTCCTGGCTTCAGCTTGGCCCAGCCCCGGCCATTGCAGCCTTTTGGGGGAACGAATCAGCAGATGCAAAATCTCTCCATCTCTCTCCCTCTCTCTAACTCTGCGTTTTGAATAAATGAATCTTTTAAACATTAGATTAGAAAGCAGTATGTGTTTGATGCTCTAGAAAGTAACCTGGGACAATTTTTCCAATTGTCAGTGACGAGGCCCAACAATGCCTGCCTCTCTTGGTGGAGGTGAAATACAATACTCATTGGAAGTGAAATAGAATATAAGAAAGGCCAACGGAGCTTCAGTCCCAAGTGACCTTGAGGTCATGTTCACACTTTTAGCTTCTGGATGGCTGCAGCCTGCAGGCAACAGCAGGTTATTTAGTCTTTTCTGAGTAGGGCTTTTTGGGCAAAAGAAGTTCAAACTGAAGGAAACTGGGTACAGGAGATACTGTTCTAACCTGTCTAGAACATTGATAAATTAAGGAAAAGAATTGTTAAGTGTGATTTTAATAAAATGAAGTTTCTTATTGGAAAAAATATTTTTTTTTCTTGAGCAATTTAAGAACTGCATTAAAATTCAATATTCTTGATTTTGAGTGATCAGCACTGTAATATAAACTACCAAGTATGTTCCACAAACAGTAGCGTAGCAAGATGAACAGAAGGTGAGAGCTGGACAAAGGACCACACTGCTGTAACTGCATGTGTAAAAGGAAATACTGGCAGCATGGCAGTGTCCAGCCCATGCACCTGGCCAGCAGCACGAATGGAACTGGAAGCCTGGCACAGTGCACACTAGCCTCTCTGCACTGTGGCACCTGAGGCAAGTCTCGGTGAGCCATGCTTTCTCTCATCCCTCAAAGCGAATTGTCTCGGTGAGAAAAATACCCAGTACTCGTGCACAAGACATTTCATGATACTGATAACACTTAGATTTGCATTTCTATGTCTGGTCTTTTCTCAATCCATTTCTCAGAGAGACAATTCAAATACCAAGCTGTCTGGTTCAAAAGCAGACACGTGAACAACTCTATTTCTAAAACGTTACCTCTGCCAGTCACCATGCCCTCTGCTTTCACAAATACTGTATCTTATTCAATTCGTTTAATGACAGTGTGAATAGAGTGTCAATTCTATTGACTGATGAGGAAACTAAACCTCGAATAATTTAAATAACTTACCTGCAGTTACCCACTTAATAATAGGATGAGGTAGTGTGACCCTGGAATGTCTCATCTCATACCCCCCCCTTTTTTTTTTTTCATATTTTGATGCATGGAAATGATCCCAGATTCCTTTGAAATCTGTCATCAAGCTTTTCATTGGCTTATCACTGGATATGGAACACTTCCAAATGTAATAGTACCCTTGGGATTTCAGAAAGCACAATGTCTATGAGGTATTGGGGAAAGAGATGTAAAGGGTATCACCAATAGTCAGCCGTTGGGGCGGGCCTGTGGCTGGAGGTTAGATACTCACGTCCCACGTCAGAGTCCCCAGGTTCAAGACCTGGCTCTGGCTCCTGGATTCAACCTGCTCCTAATGCAGACCCTGGGGGCAGTAGTGATGGCCCATGTGATTGTGTTCCAGCCACCCATGTGGGAGACCTGGATTGAGTTACTGGCCCTTGGCTTTGGCCCTGTCCAGCCTTAGCCTTTACAAGTACCTGGAGAGTGAATCGGTAGATGAGAGCTCTGTCTCTCTCTATTCCTCTGTCTCTGCTTATCAAATATATCAATGAATAATTTTTTAAAAATCAACTGTTGATAAAACTTGAATAAGACCAAATTTTGCCCAAATTCTTCCAAAAAGACCATGAAAGACAAGAAGAATTGTAGGCTTTGGTGATGAATGGTGTCCTTTGGCTTGGTCAGGTACCAACCAGGGTCTCATCTTAACAAATTTCAGAAGCTGTCCAGCTGGGGTTGCCTACTCTCTACTGGATGCTTAGTTTAATTAAATTTTCAGTCTCTTTTCTATTTTTCCCTTGGTTTTCAAATTTTGTGCTATGGATGGAGCTGGAAGGAAAGACCCTGATGCGTCTTTTACCTTTCCTGTCATATGGCAGTTCCCAGACCAGAGGATCTGGTCATGGTGTGCAGGCCCTGGGCTGTATGTAGGCTGTGAGCCTGTGAATCCTAGCAGGGTGAACCACTGTCTTCCCCAGACACTGGGCCATCCCTTCCACAGAAGGCAGCACTTCATAACAGAACTTCAAGCACTGGCAGCTATAGGGGACTTCAAAGAGTTTGTAGAAAATGGAACTAAAAGACAGTTTATTTTAGTTCAAAAACTGTTGCAGTTAAGGCAGTTTTTTTCATAATGCACATTTCCCATAAACCTTTTGAAGATGGATTTCAAAACTTTTTGCATTGGAATAAACTCATGTTTTAAATTCCATTTTCCATGAAATTTCTGAAGTACCCACATACCTAACAGATCCAGACTTGAATATATTGTGATTTCAGCCCTAGGCAACAAAAAGGACTTTTGAAATAATGTTGTTTTAAAAAGTATCATTTTCCATTTTAGAGTTGACTTATAGTTGCACACGTGCACATATTTCTGTTTTCAAATTAGCCAGAGGAATTTTTCCTTGGCCTCTTGGAAATGCTACAGCTCCTGAATTTTACTGTATGGTCCCAGGCAGTGGAAACTCTTATTTGACTTCACTTTAATAAGTATGAAGAGTGCACGACCTGTCCCCCTTTAGAACATACATGCAGGGCTGTTGCATTTGCAAGCCGAGCACCAGTGAAATCCTTGGCAGCATGAACAGATGCTCGTCTATCTGTGATGATGTGTGGGCTTCCTGGGACTGAGTGGTCCCTTTTAGTGAAGCAGACAGTCTATCAATCATTAGAAACAGCCTCCCAGTTTCCGAAGCACACGGAGCTGGACAGGATTGTTGCATTGGGACAATAGAAATATGACATTTGGGTGAGTCAGCATCTTCAGAAATCCCCCCAAATGGTTGCACTGAGAAAGGGCGTGGTCTAGGTAGTGTTATACCCTCATCAGACTGTATGTTCTTTTCATAAAATTCATGTTCCTTAACAATTGTTGACAGGATAGACAGTAAGTACTTTTGTAAGTAGTCTGGTATGTTCTCAAACCGTCCTCATCTTAAAAGAATCAAGAAAAGCGAGAGGTTTGGGAAGAGCATGTGTTGAGTCTCACAGAAGTTCAAGGACATGGCTGGGATGTGCTTAGGTAATGTTGTCTGATACATGCTTCAGAAAGCTAGAAGATTCTTAGCCTATGTAAATAGTGAAAACTCTTATTCATGAGAGTGAAAACTCAGCTCAAGCAAGCAAGAGCATGGGGAAACTTGCTGGACACTGACCTGAGACTCTGTAGACTTCAGTAACCCACATGGTGCAGCTTGCTTGTCTACTCTTCCTTCCTTGCTCATTCCGTCAGAGTATTAGCCTTGCTGCCTCTCTCCGTCACCCACAGGGCTTCTTTCCCTTCGTGTACATATGCTTCAGGATATACCATCCCATCTGATGATTCTACCCAGGATGAAAAAGAGCTGATTTCTCTCAGTGTTTTATATAAAATAAAAAAAAAAAATAGAAGAAGAAGGAAAAGGACTCTAATTGGCCCAGGATTGAGCCATGTCCTCATCACAAGCCCACTGTCTCAATAAATGTTTAAGGCACTGGTCCAGGTAGTATAAGGAAATCAAAACAGGACCTTAAGGATCACAGATCTCTTAGACAATTGTGAAGGCGCTGAACGTTAACCAATGTTACGTAACATGAGGCAGCATGTGACATCGAGCCACCAGACATCTGAAACGGTGGTAGGAATTGGACAGGCCAGCTGGGTGTGACCCTGGACCTTTCAGGAAGAGAAGTGCTTCATCTTTTTTTGAAGAACGAATCTGATTTCGGTGACATTAGAGTCTGGGGAAGGGCCCGAGTCCGTCCTGGAAGAAGGCATGGTATAATGCTAGTGGAGGGAGGGGGAGGCAAGCGTCAGGAGTTTGATTTGAACAAAATATAGGTTTTTGTAAAGGAATAATTCTGAGCTGAAGTTAGCAAGAAATGTTGGGATCAGGTCATATGGAGAGCTTTGAAATTCTCAATTTCAAGCTAAATTATTTCTACTATTTTCAGAAGGCTTTGTAGACCTGAAAGGATTTCAGAGCCAGAGAGAAAGGATCAAATAACCCATCAGAGTTTCAAATGGCAGCTGTGGCAAGGAAGGGCTGGATGGGCAATCTACTTAATGCAGTTTCAAGAATTATAACTTAATTATGTATTCAAGGAAGACAGCAGGACCCTCTTGGAAGCCCCCAAGAGGTATCACCTGGGATCAGCATCTTACAGGTCAACTACAATAATAGAGACCCTAAAATAATAGTGACAAATCAGATAGAGCTGTATTTTCCTCGGAGCATAGCAGGTACATAGAAAGAATGTGATTACTTTTAAAAGTAAACCACTAGCTCTGCCAGCCAAGAGTTGGATCACTGGAAATGGACCTGCCCTGGAGTTGAAGGAATTCAGATCAGAGCCACACATCTCGTTGGCTCTAGGCTGAAAAGCCCTTCACTCAGCCCAGCTTCCAAAGTAACCACCGCTGCTGAGGGGATGGCCTCATAGGGTCAGTAACACTGCAGACAGAACTGTAAATTTCCTGTTAGAGATGCCACTTGCCTTTACCTGGCCAGCTCTCCTCCCAGGCCAGCTAGATAATGGGAGTCAACAGGGTGCCTTCCCAAGGAGGTTCACACCTCCCTTAGGATGCACCCCATGTGAAGAGATAGATAGGTCTTGGCCTCATGACTGACAAGGTCTTTAAGCCCACCTGATTATTTTCAAGCCCTTTCTGTCAATTTCTATTTGCCTCTCAATCAGAAAACTTACTTGTGGTTTAGACAGCAGCTTTCTTAGGTCCTTGAATAATGACTGTCCTTTGTTCTAGACCCTGCCTAGCCCACGTGGGGCCTCATTCCTTTGTAATCATAGCCTCCTCTGTAACATCAACAGCTCTACTCCCTACACATGTATACTGGTGGTCCTCTTCCCCACTTAACATTGTATAATTGTTCAGAATTTTTCTACAGACAAACCCCTTTACCCATAAGAGACGAGCGGCCTTTCTCCTAGTCTTGGCTGGGATCAGCTTTGCGGCCTCCCTCTCCTCAGTAGTGATTCCAGGAACAGCATTGGTCCACAATGTTATCTCGACTCTAAAACAACTCCAGCAGTTACAGGAGGTCACTAGGTCCATTGAGACCTCAGCTGATGCTATCTGAGGTCTCCAAAGCCAAATCCCCTCACTAACAGGCGTGGTACTACAGACCAGACTGACCTTAACTGTGTTTTTATGTTAACCCATCAGGCAAGGTAAAATCACATCCATCTAACAGTCTTCACGAGGGTCTAGAGACACCCCCCCCCCCATTTCCTCTCCTCTATGAAATACTCTCATTACTTGGTTAATGCCACTCCTGGGACCATTGGCTGCTATTCTCCCCCTGGCCTTTATACTATCTTGTCCATTTAAGTGTTTACAGGAGGTGATAACAGAATGAACCAAAGCCTTCACCAACCAGGCAGTCAACCAAATGCTGCTACAGGGATATACTCGGCTCCTCTCCCAGGAAATTGCAGCTTGAGACATCGCCCCATGTCAGCGCAGAGTAACTCATCGCCCCATGTCAGCAGGAAGTAGCTCTAAAGACAGATCATCATCTCTCCATCCCTCCTGGACTTTTGGGGCTGATGTAATCCCATACAACAGTTGATTTATAAAATACAAAAGAGGGAAAAGTTAGTAAAATTGTGCCATCTTATCTGTGGCATGATTTACATCCTGGACACCATCCTAAGCTCTGTCCCCTGCTGCCATTGCTGGTAGCCAGGTGACCAGATGGCCCAACCACAGCGTCAGCTCCACCCCTATCCTAATGGGATTCACTGCTCCCACTTCCCTGAACCCCGGCAAAGATATAACAGGACCTGCTTCCAGCACACATGCTCTCTCTCCCTCTCAATCTCTCTCTCTCACTCTCTAACCCTTTCCCCCGGCCCATCAGGCTTCCCCCATCCAACAATAAATCTTTCCTCTAAAAAAAAATAATAAAATAAAGCACTAAGATTTGTACACAGGTTTTCGAGTACTGGCTATTAATTGCTCATCAAGATCAAACTTTTGTGTCACATGGTCCAGCCTTCTCTCCTAAATTCGGATCCACACATTTAACCAAAGGCTGGGTCTTTCTTTGCATATCCCACCACCACCTCACACTCAGCCCCTTCTCTTCCCTCTTCTTTTTGTGAAAGCATCATTGTCTTAGCAATTCGTGCATGGCCATTCCTAGAAATACATAACAACTTGGGCAAATCATAACGATGTCCTGAGCCCCAACAGGCTTGTGTGGATAAAAATGGAACTAACATGAGCCTCAAAGACAACAGAGAGTGGCGGGGAAGCACATAAAATCAGTCAGCTGCTTTAGGGCCCAGGTACCAAGGCACAAGGAGCAACCTGCCTTCTGTGCAGGCCATGAACAGGGTGAAAGGAGCTAGGAGTCTGGTTGCAGACAGTCAGATCTCCAGGAGCTCTGGACCTCTGAGCAGCAGGTGAGTGGGTGGGGGCTCTTCCTTTATTTCCAGTAGCTGAGAATGATGGAGATATGTCCCAATAGAAGACCCTCTGTAGTAACTCAGCCTCCAAGAAGTGTCCCCTGGGTTCATGGGTGCTAATTTGAATACAGGTCAGCTGCTATAACCAAGACCCTGAAATAATAGTGACTCAAGTCAGATAGAGCTTTATCTTTCTCAGATCATGACAGGAACATAAGCATCCCAGGACTGATGTGGCACTCACAGAATCAACCATGTGAGCTTCTTAACACACAGGAGACTACATCTCATGATATCGAGTTTCACCAGCAGGACAAAGAGGGGCACTGTAAGGGCATAATATGAAAGTTGTACCCATGACTTCCACTCCTGTATCCATTGATGCAATTTCTCCAAATGCTGAACATCACTAGAAATGTTAGAGCCATGTGCCCAGCTAATAATAGCAGGTGGTTACATTTGCTTCCTGGAAAGCAAGCGCTCTGCTGAGACCTTATACACATTGACTTACAACAGCCCCATGAAGTAAGGACTGTTACCATTCCTATTTTTCAGGTAAGGTAACTGACACAGAGGGGTTGAGTGATTCACACAAGCTCATCGGATAGTAATTGAAGGGTGTGAAATTCTAACACTCATAGTCTGATTCCAGATTTGTGATCTTAAGCATTCCACAAGGCTGCCTCTAAAATGCAAGGTTGTATGACTAAAGGAAGAAAGCAGGAGTGAAAATTGGAGGACAATCAAATACCACTACCATAGCACCCACTGCTGTATCAGTCACACACAGCAATAGCTCCTAGCTTGGCGTCCCTCTCCCTCATTGCTCCATTCTTCCTAACTTTCCAGAACCCTGCCTTTCACAGCAGCCTCTCACACCCATCCCACATCCCTGCAGAAATGGCTGACATCGGAACTTCTGGTCTATACTTCTATACTATATAACCTCTCCTATACTTTCCAGCCAAAGGAATCTTCCCTAAACACCACTTCATCGTGCCATGCCCCTCTTTAGAAAGTAACAGAAGGCAAGCACTAATTAACTGGATCGACTTCCTTCTTCTAAGCCTGGCCTTGAAGGTCTTTCACAATTTGGTTCCAAACATACATTCCAAACATACAAATCCCTGCTCAGAGCCCACACAAATCCCCCCAGCACCTGTTGGCTTGGTCTAATTGCACCATATGTGTTCCTGTTACTCAGCTGTCCGGAGAGAAGAGAAAGGGTCATGTATAAATAGACACAGGAATTTTGTTCAAGTCTGTTGACTACAAAGAATGGCCATATCTTGCCCCAATTTGCTTGAGGGAAGTCTCCCATCCCATCTGCCCAATGGCTGACTCCAAGTTCTGCATGTATATACTGGATGGATAAAAGCCCAGTGGTCACCCTTCACTCCTCCCTCTGTCCTCACCACTCTCCGCTTTGCGTGGCCAGTGCTGCTAGCCTCCTTTCTAGGTAGGTGGCCTAGCATCTTGTGAGGCCATTGTGACCCCCAACACTGTGAGTCCCCCACTGCCTTGAGGTGCTCAATATGCATTGTGGGTTGGCTGATGCTTGGTCCAAAGTGGCTGTTTAATCACCCCTGGGAATCCCTATAAGAAACATAATTTGAGAAACAACTTTCCGGATAGTGTTCTACCACAAGCAAAAATGCCACATGAGCCTACAGGAGTGCCTAGTATTAAATGCAAACAAAATGAGAATACTGCATCTTTGCATTGGCCATGGATGTGTATTATCCACCTTGGATGGAAATTTGTAAGGCTATTTGATGCTCAGATAGGCACTTTCTGTATTGTGTGTAGCCAGAAGGAGGAACGAGCTCCCCACCTACCTTGAACACTAGCCATCTCTTGCCTATCAGCTTTAGCATACAAGGAAGAAAGCCAATGGGCATTAGTGGAAGAGTTTTATTTCAGCAAAACGGGGCCGTGTGCTTTGTGGAATGAAGGCGGAAGAGCATGCTTTTGAAAGAGGTGCTTTTAGAATGCTTGTTTGCGCTCTGGGCTCCAGAGTGAGAGGGAAGAGGTGGTGACAAGAATATATTTTAAAGCTGGGGCGTTGTAAGCTTGTCTTAGACTTCTGAGCTTTCAGAGTGTTTGTTCAGGAGGTGGTTTCCAAGGTTTTACAACTTTGCTAAAAACATTTGGTCTCCTCTTTAGATCTATTCAGCTGATATCATTTTTAGTGACTTCCGAGGCAGCATTGTTGCTGAGAATTGATACAGCAATGAATCTTTACTAGCACCCATGAAAACTGGACTTTTGGATCTCATATTTTACTTTGATTATTTTTTGTCTCTCTTTGAAATTCCCTGCACACCAGCTTTGTCTTGTCAATTGAGTAACGAACTTGGGATTTCTGTAATCACTGTCTTCTCGCACTGCCACTGATTTGCATCTTCTGGGTAAATGCAAATTGTCCCCCCTCACTTCAATGGCATTTGCCCCTCTTTAAATGAAGAGCACTAAAGTGACTTGTAGACACGACTGTTTGTTTAGCTTGGCTTCTCTCTTTGATCTCATGTTAACATACCTTAATGGCAGGTAATGATTGATAATAGAGTATTGTAAAGTTCAGGTAATAAATACTGCTTAACTCATAATAATGCTGAATAATGTACTTTTTATGACTTGGTTTGATGGAAAATTTCCTTGTCAGCTTGGTCTAATTGTCCAAACAAAACCACCCATTACTTGAAGAAATACATGTCCACCCCAGACACATTAATTAGGGTCACGGCTGGGCTGCACAAAGGAATATAGTAACACTTCAGTTATCTTTAAATGTAATCTTTGGACATTCTTACTAATGCTAAACTTGGGTTTAATGAGAAACTTTTGTTTACACTCACTCTCCGAGGCTCACAGGCCTCCGTTGAAATCTATGGTGATGGCTGTGGTCCCAACTACAGACGGCAGGGTCTTTACTTTGAGGTCATCCGCCCTAGAGGTTTGACCATTGAAAGTCACAACAGGAAGTCATCTTCGTCTTGGCACAGGAGATGGTGGGTCAGAGGGAGGGGTTTGTGTGAAGAGAAAAGGAACACATACTTTTAATTTTTGGTTATGGGATATCTGAAGACACCATATATATAGCCAAGCATTGAGATCAGAGTGAAAAGGGGATTTGATATCTTTGGTTGACAGACTCTGGTACTGCATATCAAGATATTGAATGAAGTTCTACTAGCCTACTTGTGGCTTTTCCATTCTAATTAACTATCTCTGAAGGCCTTGGAATATCCCAGAGAACAATTTACGATAGCATAAAAATACCCAGAAATAAATTTAGTCCACAAGATGAAAGATTTATATAATGAAAACATAAAACATTTATCAAAGAAATTGAAGACACAGATAAATGAAAGACATCTCATATTCATTGATTAGAATAATTAATATTGTTAAAATGGTGATTCTACCTAAAGTGATCTACAAATGTAATGTTTTTCAAGTGAAAATTCCAATGACTTTTTTAAAGATTATTTATTTGAAAGGCAGAGTTACAGAGAGGCAGAGGCATATATATATATATATATATATATATATATATAGAGAGAGAGAGAGAGAGAGAGAGAGAGAGAGACAGAGAGAGAGAGAGAGACAGAGAGAGGTCTTCCATCCACTGGTTCACTCCTCAAATGGCCATAATGGCTGGATCTGGGCCAATCCAGAGCCAGGAGCTTCCTCCAGCTCTCCCATGTGGGTACAGGGGTCCAAGGACTTGGGCCATCCTCTACTGCTTTCCCAGGCCACGGCAGAGAGCTGGATCGGAAGTGGAGCAGCCAGGACTGGACTCAGCGCCTATATGGGATGCTGCACTGCAGGTAGCAGCCTTATCTGCTATGCCATGGCACATGCCCCTCAGTGACATTGTTTGATAGAATAAGAAAAAGTTTCAAAATTCATATGGAGGCACAAAAAATTACAGATAGCCAATGAAATCTTGAGCAAAAAGAACAAAACTAAAGGTATCACACTATCTGATCTCAAAACCTAAAGCAAAGCCATAATTTAAAAAAAAAAAAAGCAGATTGATACTGGCACAAAATAACAGACATACAGACCAATGGAACAGAATACAGATTCCAGAAATAAATCTACACATGTTTGGTCAACTGATGATGGGGAACTTACAGTTTTTTCAATAAATGGATATCCACATGCAAATTAGTGAAGTTGGATCCTTTTCTCTATTTATAAAAATCAATTCAAACTGGATACAAGACTTACACAAGAGACTTGAAACTGTAAAATTATTAGAAGAGAACATAAGGGAAAGGCCATGACATTGGTCTGGGCAATGATTTTTTGGATATAATCCCCAAAGCACAGGCAACAAAAGCAAAGATAAACAAATTGGATTGCACTAAGCTAAAAACCTTATGAGCAGCAGAAGAAACAGTCAACAGAATGGAAAGACAAACTAAAGAATGGACAAAAATATTTGTAAAGCAAACATCTGATAAGGGGTCAATATCTAAATTATATGGAACTCAAGCAACTCAATAGCAAGAAAACAAAGAAACCAATTTAAAATGAACAAAGGATTTGAGTAGACATCTCTTCAAAGAAAACACACAAATGGAGAACAGGTTTTTGAAAAAATGCTCACTATCACCAATTATTATGAAAATGCAAATTAAAACCACTAGATATCACCTCACACCTGTTAGAAGAGCTTCTATCCGAAAGATGACAGATAAATGTCATCAAGGATATGGAGAGAAGAGAATCCTTGTGCACTCTCATTGGGGGTGTAAAACAGTACAGCTATTATGGAAAACAGTATGGAAGTTTCCCAAAAAATTAAAAATAGAACTACTGTATTATCAGTAATTTCACTTCTGGTTATATCTGCAAAGGAAATGAAGTCAGTTTGTCAAAGAAAGTTCTGTATTCCCATAATCACTGCAACATTATTCACAACAGGCAAGATATGGAAGCAACCAAATGTCCGTGGATAGACGGCGGAGGGCAGGTGTTTCTCACAGCGGGTGAAGTCACTCACTGCTCGGGACACTTGCATCCCATATCAGAGGGCCTGGGATTGAGTTCCATCTCTGCCTTCAGATCCAGCTTCCTGTTAATGTGCCTGGGAGGCAGCAGATGGTGACTCAACTACCAGAGTCCCTACCACCGCCATGAGAGATCCAGATTGAGTTATGGCCTTCTTTGCTTTGGCTGGGTCTAGTCCTGGGTGTGGCAGGCATTTGGGGAGTGAACCAGTGGGTTGAAGCTCTCTGTTTGTCTGCCTTTCTAATGAAATGAAAATAACTTTGAAAAAAAGAAAATGTGGTGTGTGTATATATACATAACGAAATAACAGTCTTAAAAAAGAAGGAAATTCTGTCATTTGAAACAAATGGATGGATCTGGAGGACATTATTCTAAATGAAATAAACCCAAACACAGAAGAAAAAAAAAAGTGGTCACATTTGTATGTGGAATCTGAAACATGTCAAACACAGAGAGTATAGAGTACGATGAAGGTTACCAGAGACGCCATGTACAGCATGGCAACTGCGGTTAGTGATGTCTATGTTCTGGAAAACTTGATAAGAGCATAGATTTTTTTTTTTTTTGACAGGCAGAGTGGACAGTGAGAGAGAGACAGAAAGGTCTTCCTTTTGCCGTTGGTTCACCCTCCAATGGCCGCCGTGGCCGGCGCACCGCGCTGATCCGATGGCAGGAGCCAGGTGCTTCTCCTGGTCTCCCATGGGTGCAGGGCCCAAGCACTTGAGCCATCCTCCACTGCACTCCCTGGCCACAGCAGAGAGCTGGCCTGGAAGGGGGGCAACCGGGACAGAATCCGGCGCCCCGACCGGGACTAGAACCTGGTGTGCCGGCGCCGCAAGGTGGAGGCTGAGCCTGTTGAGCCGTGGCGCCGGCCAAGAGCATAGATTTTGAATGTTTTCATCACACACCCCCACACACAAGGTGGGTATGTGTGGTGATGGATTTGTTAATTACCTTGATTTAATCATTCTGGGATGAATACAATTTATCAAAAATCACATTGTACTCTATAAACATACATACTAAAACAACAAAATAAATAAGAGCTACCTTCTCATCACTTTGCAAAAAATAAAAAATAAAAAAAAAGGAAAGATATCTGAAAGATGACCATGTGAGTTTTTTTAACAAAATAACCAAGGTACTATCCAGGTTTGATATCAAATCCATAATGAATCCAAAAATATTTTTTTTTAATTTTTTTTAAGTTTTATTTAAAGAATATAAATTTCCAATGTACAGCTTATGCATTACAATGGCTTCCCCCTCCCATAACTTCCCTCCCACCCGCAACCTCCCCTCTCCCACTCCCTCTCCCCTTCCACTCACATCAAGATTCATTTTCAATTCTCTTTATATACAGAAGATCAATTTAGTATACATTAAGTAAAGATTTCAAAAGTTTGCACCCACATAGAAACACAAGGTGAAACATAATGTTTGAGTACCAGTTATAGCATTAAATCACAATGTATAGCATATTAAGGACAGAGATCCCACATGAGGAGCAAGAGCACAGTGACTCCTGTTGTTGACCCAACAAATTGACACTCTAGTTTATGGCACCAGTAACCACCCTAGGCTGTCATCATGAGTTGCCAAGGCTATGGAAGCCTTCCAAGTTCTCCGTCTCTGATCATATTTAGACAAGGTCATAAAAGACAGAGTGAGGATAGTAACCAATGATCCTAAGAGTGGCATTAACCAGGTCTGAACAATTATACAGCATTAAGTGGGGAAGAGGACCATCAGTACACACAGGTTGGGAGTAGAGCCATTGGTGGTAGAGTAGAGGTTATGATTACGCAGGAATGAGGCCCAAGTACTCTAGACAGGGTCTAGAACAAAGGACAGAGTCATTATTAGAGGAGCTGAGTCTGGTTTGCTGCAGATTTTCTAGATCCTTGAGATGAATTGAAAGCTCATTTATTTGGTGCCTTTCCAATTTCTTGATGTAGGCATCTATTGATATAAACTTTCCTCTTAACACTGCTTTTGGTGTATCCCATAAGTTTTGGTATATTGTGCTCTTATCCTGGTTTACTTCCAGAAAATTTTTGATTTCTCTTTTGATTTCTTCTATGACCCATTGTTCATTCAGGAGCATGTTGCTCAATCTCCATGTGTTTGCATATGCTCTAGGGATTCCTGAGTTGCTAATTTCCAACTTCATTCCTTTATGGTCTGAGAAGTTGCATCGTATGACTCTAATTCTTTTGAATTTGCTGAGACTTGCTTTATGGCCTAGTATGTGGTCAATCCTAGAGAAGGTTCCATGTACAGCTGAGAAGAATGTAAATTCTTTATGTGTAGGATGAAAAGTTCTGTAGATATCTGTTAGATCCATTTGGGCTATAGTGTCATTTAAATCTACCGTCTCCTTGTTGATCTTCCGTCCTGTTGATCTGTCTATTTCTGAGAGTGGAGTATTGAAGTCCCCCAGTACTATTGTATTGGGGTCTAAGTCTCCCTTTAAGTCCCTTAACAAATCTTTTAAATAAACCGGTGCCTTGTAATTAGGTGCATATATATTGATAATCGTTATATCGTCCTGTTGAATTGATCCTTAAATCATTATATAGTGCCCCTCTTTGTCTCTCTTAACAGTTTTTGTGTTAAAGTTAATGTTGTCCGATATTAAGATGGCTACGTCCGCTCTTTTTTCATTTCTGTTGGCATGGTATATCTTTCTCCAGCCTTTCACTTTCAGTCTGTATGCATCTTTGTTGGAAAGATGTGTTTCTTGTAAGCAGCAAATAGATGGGTTTTGTTCCTTAACCCAATCAGCCAATCTGTGTCTTTTAACTGGACAGTTCAGGCCATTAACGTTCAATGTGGCTATTGATAAGTAGTAACTTTGCCCTGCCATTTCCCAAAGATGTTTTCTAATATATGCTTTGAGCTTCCTGTGATCTTTTGCTGTGAGGTTTCCTTCCTTTACCTTCTTTCATATTGATGACCATGTTTCTGTGTTTCTGTGTATAACACATCTTTAAGCATCTTTTGCAGGGCAGGACGAGTGGCAACAAATTCTTTCAGTTTCTGTTTGCTATGAAAGGTCTTTCTTTCACCTTCATTCACAAATGAGAGCTTTGCAGGATATAATATTCTGGGCTGGCGGTTTTTCTCTCTTAGTACCTGGGCTATGTCTTGCCATTCCCTTCTAGCTTGTAGGCTTTCTGATGAGAAGTCTGCTGTGAGTCTAATTGGAGATGCTCTGAGAGTAATCTGACGTTTCTCTCTTGCACATTTTAGGATCCTTTCTTTATGTTTCACTGTGGTTAGTTTGATTACAACGTGTCGTGGTGAGGATCTCTTTTGGTCATGGTTACTAGGGGTTCTATGAGCTTCCTATACTAGGATGTCTCTGTCCTTCTCCAAACCCAGGAAGTTCTCTGCAAGTATCTCACTAAAAAGGCCTTCTAATCCTTTCTCTCTCTCCATGCCTTCAGGAACTCCTAGAATCCGAATGTCGGGTTTTTTTAATAGTATCCTGTAGATTCCCAACAATATTTTTTAGATTTCTAATTTCCTCTCCTTTTCTTTGGTTTGATTGTATGCTTTCCTGTGCTCTGTCTTCTAAGTTCGATATTCTCTCTTCTGTTTCACTGACTCTGTTTTTTAGGCTCTCTAATGTGTTTGTCATTTGATCTATTGAGTTCTTCATTTCATTTTGATTTCTCTTCACTATCACACTTTCCTGTTCTACTAATTTCTGCATTTCATTTTGATTCCTCTTAAGATTGTGTTTTCTCGAAGGAGATTTTCTATCCTGTACAGTAAGGAATTCTGTAGCTCAAGCATTTGTTTTTGAAAACTATTAATTGTTCTTATCATAAATTTTTTGAAATCCGTATCTTGCATTTCTTCCATCTCATCATCTTCATAATCTTGGCTTGGGGTGTCTTGTTCGTTTGGGGTTGTCATAATGTCTTCCTTGTTCTTGTTTCCTCGGTTTCTGCGTTTGTTGCTTGGCATTGTATTCTTTGGATTTTTCTTCCCTCGCTGTGGTGTTTTTTCTTGTTATACTATGACTGTATTAAGTGGACTGTCTAGTTTTGATGGAGCCTTAGAGGCTTGAGATGGGTGTGGCCTGAGAGCTCTGTTTGGTTCCTCAGGGTTAAGGGTGTGCCAAAGGTGACACTCCCAGGTTAGGCGTGGTAAGTCTTTCTTTCTTTCTTTGTTTCTTTCTTTGTTTCTTTCTTTGTTTCTTTCTTTGTCTCTTTCTTTGTTTCTTTCTTTCTTTCTTTCTTTCATTCATTCATTTATTTATTTTGATTCAGAAGGGAAGTAATTCCACACAGCTGAATGGAATTGGAGGTAGTTAGCAGGCGAATGATATACCCACAGGAGCCAGCGATTGGAAGCTCTTTCCCAAGGACCACACAGGGAATCTGTGCTGCCCTCAGTGTGGGATCAAATTCTCCTGCAGTCTCCCACTGGGTTGCCAAGGTTACTGAATTGAAGCATCTCTGGAGAGTACTCAGGTGAATTCCGTGAGTTCTTTCCCCCACCATTCTTTTTTCACAGTCTCAGTTCATTAGCACCACACATTCACTAGGTCCTAATCTCCTGTTATTTCACCCCCCCAGAGTCAGGTTTTTCTGCTAGGCTCAGGGTGCGTGCAGACCTGAGGTCGCCCTGCTTATGACGTGTGTCCAAAATGGCGTCTGCTCTTTGTCTTGCTCGCCTTTGAGAGGTGAGCAGAGAGAGAGAAACTCGTGTCCGTATCGGTCACTTTTTTTCCCTCTCTCTTCTAGATAGCCTGGTGAACTTTTCCCCACGGGGTTTCAAGCCTCGTTCCCTCTAGTCTCCTCTTTCTGCTTGCCCGCTGGTGTCTCAGGCTATTGAGGTTCGGCTCACCTTGTGTTCCAGCACTGGTGTGTTGATTCTGCCACTGGTGTCCTGAACCATGGGCTCTCACAGTCTCCACGCAGGTCCACTGTGAATCACTAGTTCCGGAAGAGTTTCTTCTGCTGTTTCTTCCCCTACTCTTCCTTGAACCTGCAGTATCTCCACTTTTATTAAACTGTCTCTTCCCGGACTATCAGTCCTATTCTGCCATCTTGCCCTCTCCCTAAAAATATTTTTGAAACAGAATCCTTAATTAAAAAATGTGGAAATGTGTCAATTCATGATTCTAAAGGGTGCCTGTTACTGTATTCAGTTCAGGGACTTAGTTCCCTCCATTGTGAAACTGCATTTAATCTTTCAGATTTGAGCCAAGTTACCATCTCATTGGAGATAGTTTCATACCTCATTTAATATCCAAAATCTGGGGGCTAGCGTTGTGGCATAGTGGGGCTGCAATGCCATCTTCTTATATAGGCACCAGTCCATGTCCCAGCTGCTTCACTTCCATTCCAGCTCCTTGCTAATGGCCTGGGAAAAGCAGCAACAGAAGGCCTGGGTGCTTGGGCCCCTATCACCAATGTGGGAGACCTGGATGAAACACTTGGCTCCTGGCTTTGGCCTGGCCCAGTGCTGGCCATTGCAGCTATCTGGGGAGTAAACAAGTGGGTGGAAGACCTGTCTCTATCTCTCCCTCTCTCTCTATAACTCTGACTTTCAAAATAAATATATTTTTTAAAAAATCCAAAAATTTTAGGAAATTTTTCCCACAACAGGAAACATACACTGGAAATAATTTCATTTCTAGTTTGTTGTAATCACACTATTCTCTTTGCTGACACAACTCTGTAACCAGCATAGTCCTTAGCCATTCTATATTCATGGCTTTCATTGCCACTAAGTACCTAGAGAGACTCATTTTGATGCACAATGTTGTCCACTTCATACACATTACTTGCTCCCTACTTTAAGTCTTACTTTTTGAAAGGCTGTAATATTTCTTACTGGCTTTAATGCAATACCTGTTTTCCTTAATAATTTTACTCTTTTGTCTTGATGATTCATTTCACGTTCTAGTTCAGTATATTTTGGCTGCAATTCTTGGAATATCTCGAAATCAAAAATGACATTCTCTAAAAATTTGGCTTACAAATTTATACAAAGGTTGGTGTCTTGATGAGATTGAATTGCTTCTTTACATTAAAAACACAGGCACAGTTTTTTTTTCATTACTAAAAATGCAGATACATGCCTAAATGTTCATAGCACTTAACATACCTTGGACTTCAGAACAACATCCAAGCTAAGAGCTGCACGCACCAAATAACAGGCACATTGCAAATGTCACTGCCAGTCACTCACTTCCCTCTCCTGTGGGAAACATTACCTTGGGTGAGGCTCGCTGACTGACATTTGTCTCGTTTTTTCAGTCAGAAATGGCCAATTGGCCCCTGTATACTAGGATTAAATTTATCTCTTCAATTTTTTTCATTAGACAGAAACCACATCTTTGGAGCACTCATTTTCGTGTATCTATTTCAGAGGGAATCCATGTACGCTGTATATTGATATCCTTAGGTAAACCTAAACAACCTAGAGACGGTTAGTGCAGGTGTTCTCAACTCTGGCTACATGGTACCATCCCTGGAGGAGGTATTGTAAAAATATTGATATCCCAGGGCCACCCACAGTCAAATCAGAACTTGGGTTTCGGGCTCTGACTCTAGACAGGTATCTTTTAACACCTTCCTAGATGGTTCTAGAAACCTCTGAGAGCATTGTTTCTAAAATCACAGGAATACTTGTTCAATGTACCTTCCCAAGCCTCACCCAGATCTACTGAAACAGAACTGCTTAACTGGAGCCTGGAATCTGCATTTCAGCATGAACTCTAAATTGACTATTTGGCTCCATCTGCTTCACTTACAAATAAACCAATCCTTCCTAAGTCATTGGCTGTTTAAATCCTCACTATAGCCCTTTGCAATGGGTACTAAGATTACCATCATACAGGTGAGAAAACAGGCACGTGGCCAGAGGTCCCAGTGCTCCACTGTGGAAGCAGGGTTTGAATCTGTGAAGTTGTCTTCACAGCCTGCACACAGCCCACTGCACAGCTGCAGAGCTTCTGGGGGTAACTTTCCTCTGTGGTGAGGAGGGGCCAGTGTATTGCAAGTTGGGCGTTCATGAAGCACTGTAGGGAAGGTACAGTGTATGGTGAGGCACAGAAAGTGGGGATGAATTCCAGTTTTGGGTCCAGGGTTCGGGGAAAGGCTTCACCAAAGGACCAGGCATTTGAGCGTGCCCCTTGAGGCTGGGTAGGGCTTGTGCAGGTAGAGAGATGCAGACACCTCGGCGAGTGGGTGAGATACTCAGAGAACAGTTTTCTACGACTTGAGTGCCCAGTGTGCTGGGCAAGATCCAAAGCTGGAAAAGCAGAACTTCTGTGGGGGATTTGGGTTAGCTTTGCCTCTTCCTATGCCAGCAATAAGTGACTCAACCAGTAAATATTTTTATTCCAATAATACATGGTGGTTTGTGAGAAGAGGGGAAGGTTTTAAAAGCTAAATCTGGGCTGGCGCCATGACTCAATAGGCTAATCCTCCGCCTTGTGGCACCGGCACACCGGGTTCTAGTCCCAGTCGGGACGCTGGATTCTGTCCCAGTTGCCCCTCTTCCAGTCCAGCTCTCTGCTGTGACCCGGGAGTGCAGTGGAGGATGGTCCAGGTCCTTGGGCCCTGCACCCGCATGGGAGACCAGGAGAAGCCCCTGGCTCCTGGCTTCAGATCAGCACAGTGTGCCGGCCGCAGTGCTCTGGCCCCAGTGGCCATTGAGGGTGAACCAACAGAAAAGGAAGACCTTTCTCTCTGTCTCTCTCTCACTGTCTATTACTCTCTCTCTCTGTCTCTCTCACTGTCTAACTCTGCCTGGCCACTATATATATATATATATATATATATATATATATATATATATAAAATTTAACTTTTGCATAGTAAATTCATTAGCATGGAATAAATTCCAGTTGAACAAAAGGCTATGAATGAAAAAGAAGTCTCCTACCCACCAGCAAAGCGGTTTCCCTTTCCAGAGGCAACCATTGTTGCTCAACTAACAAACATCTCAGCTGTCTTTCCCCTTTACCTTCTGTCATAGCTACACGGTCACGGAATCGGTGTAATTGTACATCCTCTCAGTCCTCCTAACTCACCAAGGTTCAGCACAGGGAATGGTTATGTGACATGCATCTAGAATTCAAACAGATTCAGCAAACATGGCTGAAAACCCACTCTGTGCCTACCATTGAACACCTGCAGAGGAGATAGTGAGACCAGCAAGATGGAATCTTTTCCCTTGGGGATCTCATGGTATAATAAGGTAAATCATCAAAAAGTAATTACTACAATGCACTGTGGGAAAGGTTGGAGCAGTAATAAATGCAGGGCTTTATGAGGCTACATGGGCTCTAAAGCTATTTTCAGTTCCCACTGCCTCTGGGCAGGGAAGGATGTTGAGCTACTTGAGGCCCTAGGCTAATGCCATACTTCAGGTGAATCACAGCCTTCCAGGCTCACCCAGTTTCATTTATCTTTTGCATAATTTGATCCAAATCATTCTTCTTTGTCATAGTCTTTTCCATATCAAGATATTTTTAGATGAGTATTCTCTTCTGCTTTTATTATTGATCTCCAATCATGGTGACTCTCTACTTGCAATTGATTCATTTTACAAAGTGCAGTTCTGGTTTCTGAGAGCTGCTGTAGATGCCTATTGTGACCCTGGCATGTGATTCCGAAATTTGTTCTATTTTAATTCTTGTGTGGTCCCACTGAAACCTCAATAGAGCGGGAATATTCACAAGAGCTCAGGTTGTGGTAACTTCTCTAACAACAACAACAACAACAAAAAGTGACAATGCTAAATGAAATGAGCTAAGCACAGGAAGATAAACACGGCATAATCTCACTCACATATGGAATCAAAAAAGCCAGACTCATAGGAACAAAGTAGAACAGTGGTTGCTAGGAGCTAGGGGGTGGGGAGAATGAGGAGATGTTGTTCAGAAGGTAGAAACTTTGAGTTCTAGGTTCTAGGGAAAGTGGACAGCCTAAGTGGTAATGGATATGTTAATTAATTTGGCGAGACAGTATTACACAGTGTAAACATAAATCATCAAACTGTACATCTCGAACACACACAATCTTTACTTGTCAAATATATTCAGAAATGGTTTAAAAAAACAAAGTAGCATGTAGTACATGATAGTTCTTCTTCCAAGTTTTCCAGGTTGTGTCCAGAGGACAAGTTTCTTAAGATGTTACTAGACATTAGAGTCGAAAAAGGATTCTGTGGTTCAGTGAACTTGGAAATAAAGAAATATTCAGGCTTCTTTACATAATTCTCAAGGGCCTGTTATGCCCACATACACTGTGAACTTCCAGAGCATTGGGTACAACGGTTCTCAAACTTTTTAATGACCATAAAAATTAGGGTGATTTTTCAAAAGAAATATTGCCATTGTCATTTTCAGATGTCTTCTGATACCTAGTGCAATCGATTATACATATGAAATGCCCAACAAAGGGCTCAAGAAACACTCTTGTAAGACAGATAGACAGACAGACATAGATATGTATGTATCTGTAGTTTACAAGCTGCACTTGTACAACTGATGTGGTAACTTACTCCTGTGCACCCTGACGTACCCTGCTAAGCTGTGTACTCTGACCTACTGAAGCCTTAGCCGTGCTTGGCCATGCCCACCTAAGGAAGAGCCATGGCAGCCCTGGAGCTGGGCTTCTCCCACAGGATCCCACCCTTCCGACTTAGCTCTTGTTAACACTCTTCTTCCTGTTCTCCAGCTGCCCCCTCTACCTGTACAGATGTGTGGCCAACAGACATTTAACTGTGAAGAAGGCACAACAGCAGAGTGGGAAAAGACAGGCAATGAGAGCGTGGAGATGGGCGTGGGGGGTTCAGGGTGAAGACGGGAGAGAAATGCGATGACCTCAGGCCTCGAACACGTTAATGCTAGGGAGTTTGTCCTTGTGGTGAGATGAGGCATCAAATCACTTTAAACCCAAATGTCAGAAATGTTCCTGTAACACAGGGCAAGGTTTGGCAAAAAACAGGAGCACTGCCAATTTTGTAGTCACGAAATGAAGACAGTTTTTGGCAGCTCCTTTGAGAAGTTCTAATCAAACAAGCTTTTCTTTTTCTTTTTCCTATTCCTCACCATCAAACTTTACATATCTACATGGATACTTGAAAAAGTCCCCAGAAAGTGGAAACCAAAGGTAAGTTTATTTTGAGTGCAGAAGTTTTGGAAATGGATGTTTTTCATCAGTTTCCATTAACTTCTTGAAGTACCTGTGTATAGTTTTTTAGTCTACGTCCTAGAAAGCACAAAGCCTAAGTTTGACCTGCTTCTGTAGACTGTCTCACTGGGGTGTTAGAAATGAGAAAAGGGACCGTGAAGGAAGAATTTGGCTCTCAAGTTCAGGAAACAGCCCATGGATGTGTGGGACACAAGAGGCTGCCGACAGAAGTGAGCAGGCTTCGAAACAAGCCTCCTGCTGTGCCTTAGTTAGAATTGCATTCAGATGTGAGGGATAGAAAACCCGTGATGACAGTGGTGTAGACAGGCTTGGATTTTGTGGGTAGGCGGCCTGGGGCTGTTCTGGGGTCCCACATGTCTTCTGTGTTTCCCACGAGAGGCGTAGCCTTGACTACCGCATGCGTCACCACACCAATGTCTGCGCTGTAGGTGAGAGGGTGGAGCAGGGCCTTTTTAGAAGAGAGACAAGGGGCACACACATGCTATCCTTTCCGGAAGGTTTCTGGAGCAGCCATTCAATATTTGGCCAGACTTATTCACACAGCTGCCTCTCGTTGTAGGAAAGTCGGAGAAATTCAGTCCGTATTCAGGGCAAGCGTTTGTCCTTAAAAGCTGACCCCACTTACCACGGAGGAAGAGGATACCAGGTACATTGGTCTGGAAAATAACTCACGAAGATGTTCGGCCCCTCGTTTTCTGCTAACATCAAACTGGGCCACGTGAGTTGCTTTAGTCAATGAAATCTAAGGCAAAGCTTTGAGTGACAGCTTACCATGTCTTGTGTCCCCTCTGCCTTGAGACTGGCACCATTTCAGCCAGCACTGTTTAGTCGCCTTGGAGCCGGAGGAAGGAAGCCACAGAGCAGAGCTGCAGCTGACCCATTGCAGGCAAGACCGACAGCCCCTGGGATTTGGGCTCACGCATTCCTGCAGCACAACCTACCTCGGTGGGTCTCAGCTCGCAGTCCCTGAACCACAAGGGAGGATGTCCCAACGCAAATTCTCAGCCCAGCCCAGAGCTTCAGATTTGGAAGCTCAAGCATGGCCCAGCAATATGTGGCTTAGCAAGGACCCCAGGGGATCCTAGTGTAAGAGCCCCTGTGCTGGCTGGTTGTCACTGAGGCCGAGGAGGACTAACTCTCTCTCTCACCTGGGCTCCACCAGCCGCCCTGTGTAGGGGGAAAGGGGAAGCAGGCAGTGCTCTCTGTTTCTTGAGAAGATATCCTGTGGTGTGACTTTGGCCCTAGGTGAAGAGACCTCACCACTTCTGGGAGGAACACAGTGACTGCGAGGCATCAAACAGCTCTACCCATATCCTTGAAGCTGTCGGTGTAGAGTGATAACTTATCATCTATTTCTCACTTCTTTGAGCTTCCTATGGCAGTTGGAGTGTGCACACACCATTGAAAAGCACATCTTAAACATGAAGATGAAGTTCCCTGTTAAATGCTCTGGACGTGATTTTTCCATACTAACACCGCACAGCAGTTGAAACAACCTGGATTGTCCCAAAATATGGCTGAAAATTACACATGGATTCTCAAATGTGAGTCAGTGTAATGTGTCTGCATCCCACCCCCAGCAAGGCCTGAGGCCAGCCCCAGGGGACTGTCCCAGGGTGGCTATGGAAGTCTTAGGCCAGTGTGACCCTGCAGGCCTGGAAGCGAGCAGCGGACATGTATCAGATGAGTCTTTGGTGCTGTCCTCTCACTCCGTGTCCACACTTCTGTACTAACTTGATTGCTCCAGGCTACTGGACAGAATTCCATATCCTAGCTCTTTCCCAACAATCCACTTCTCTTGTCTCATTTTCCCACCCCTCCAAGTTAGAGGAAAAAAGAGATCAGAATTACTGTGGACGTTGGCATGTTGCTCCTACAGACGTAGGTTTTATCCCAATACTGACAACCTAGAACAGGGAATGTCCATGGTCCATGTGTTAAGGCAGAACTGTAGGGATAAGTCCAGCATAGACCAAAGACTGTAGTGTTTGAGCCCAAATACCAGGGCAAGTGATGGGGAGGTGGCACTGATGTCTCTCTGTAATCAGGCAACTGACTGTATTCCCGCCTCTCTTTGCATTTGTGAGAAACTCCGGTTTCAAATACAATACCAAATAACCCTAACGAGGCAGCAGTTTAGCTTGACTCGGCAATGTGCTCCATACATTTGCCTCACAGTGTGAACCGAGCAAACCTCCCCATTGCGTGCAGGAGCGGGCGCCTCATTTGCTGCCTCAGGCCCAATAGTTGCCATATTTAAAAGAACAAACATGACTTCCCCAGGACATAACTTTTAATGCGCTATGGTCAGATCTCAGGCTGAGCTTCTGTGTTAGTCATTTGGCATTTCGCTTCCCGAGTCCATGTGGAAACCCCACTGTCTCCATCCTATTGAATGCTTCGTGCAAAATACCACGGCGTTGAAGAAGCCAAATGTCCTGAACTGCAGGGGAGAAAACCACAGACGACACTGCTCCAAGCCCTTCCCGGAGCAGAAAGCTCAGAATGCCCTAAAGCTGGGCACCCAGGGCCTTCTCAGGGCAGGCACGGGGCCTAGGGAAAATCATACTCCCCACCCTCTAGTACTTCGCGGTAAGGAAAATCAGATTAACATGAGCGTCGAGAGCAGTAAAGAAGGACAAGGATCCAGATGATGCTGATCATGGGATGGAGGGGTGAGGCAGAATGTCGGGAAGGAAGCCAAACCCAAGCATCTCTCTCTGCTTGTGGGGCTATGGGCTGCCTGCGTCTTGTATTTCACATTAGTTATCTGTACTTAACAGTGAGGTTTAAAACTCTATGTGAGGATCCTTGGGAACAAGCAGTGTTGCTCTAAACCATTTAATAGATGTGAGGGGACTAAAGACAACACTTCTTTAAACTCCTTCCTGCCCCCATTTATTTTGAGATTAAAAAAAAAAAAAAAGGCACTGGCTGACATGGCTCCATTGAGATCCCTTGATGGAAGTTTCTGGACTCTGAGGCTGGTGGTGGAATAGTTCCCCAGAGCAGCTCTTATCTGGGGTGCCTTGCAGCACCTACGTGATCAGGTGCAGCCATGGTGTAGAATGGGGCAGCCACAGCTGACCTGTGACTCCCACACATCTGACCTCATCACTCACTGCCTTTTCCCCTAGGTCCCCGTGTCTGTACCTCTCTCTGGCCCGATGGCTGGTCACTACCATGTCTCAGTGGGTGAAGTGGACTGAACACCTGTAGAGACCTCTTTCACTCCTGTGATGTTCCCCACACCCTACAGGTGAGTGAACTATATACAACTAGTAATAAAGGGCAAATTACTTACTAGCTTCTAAATTTTATATTCATAGTCAAAACTTTCAGCACACCCCCAAACCACAAAGCTAGAATCCTAGCAGAAGGCTGAAGACGCTCCCACCCCCAGAGCCTTGTATTCTAATACCACCCCGGAAGTTCCCGCACCCAGAAGAGATGTGCAAGGCTCCCCTGCACAGCCCTGTGCTCCATCCTAGCCCACAGTCTAGAGTCCAGTGGCTGAATTCTACTTTCTGGAAGCAAGTGAAAGTTGCCATTAGCAGCTGGCTTGCCCACTTCTGCCTGGAGGAAGAGCGGTGTTGTTGCTCCATGTGTTCCCTGAGGATAAGACCTGCGGCCATCCTCTTCCCAGGCCTGGGATTTGCTGCTCTGGTGCTGTTCTGGCTCAGCTGCACACGGTCCTCCCCTCAGTGTTTTCTTCTCTTTCTCTCCTCCTGCGTCTTTGCCTCTCCTGGCTCACCTGGCCCTCAGTGTGGCACTTTTGACTCTGTTTTCCTCCCCTTCCAGGCCATTTCCCCTCTTATTCAAAATGCTACCATTAAGCAAGGAATATTAAGAAAGCTTTATTATTAAGCCAAATGTAGTAAACAAGAGAAAATTCCCCAACAGTGAATTTTATTTTTAAAATTTCATATTACTACCTGTGAGTCTAATGTACTGTATTGTCAACATTTTATTCTGAAAGCTCCCAAACCTACTGAGAAGTTGTCAAAGGGACCCAGGGACACATCCATAGCCTTCTTCTATGCTCGTCAATTGTGAATGTTTTATCACATTTGCTTTTTGTTTCCCTCTCTGTGTATAGTGTGTAGGCATTGTTGTTTCTTGCTGAACTATTTAAAAGAAAGTTGCAGATATCGTAACTCATCTTTTTTTTTTTTTTTTTTTTGGACAGGCAGAGTGGACAGTGAGAGAGAGAGAAGAGAAAGGTCTTCCTTCACCATTGGTTCACCATCCAATGGCCGCTGCGGCCAGCATGCTGCAGCCAGTGCACTGCGCCGATCCGAAGCCAGGAGCCAGGTGCTTCTCCTGGTCTCCCATGTGGGTGCAGGGCCCAAGGACTTGGGCCATCCTCCACTGCACTCCTGGGCCACAGCAGAGAGCTGGACTGGAAGAGGGGCAACTGGGACAGAATCCGGCGCCCCGACCGGGGCTAGAACCAGGGGTGCCGGCACTGCAGGTGGAGGATTAGCCTATTGAGCCACGGCGCCGGCCATAACCTCATCATCTTTAAACACTTCAACATGTATCCCTTAACTAAAGGGTTTTCTCACATTGGCACCATGTAATTAGCAAATGAAGAAAATCTAATCATGATCCAGTTGTGGGAGACTCTTTAAATAACCTAAGGAAATATTTGCATTTGGCTTTGATTTGCCTAATCTAAAAATAGCATTCTATTGCAGTTTCACCAAAATCCACATCAATAGGAATGGATGGTGACCTCAAGGCCATGCTTTATTTTCCTTATTCCTCAATTTAATTGCCCCACAAAGCACAGACAACGTCAATAATGCTGTAAGCCAAAGGAATTTAACTGATGAATTATATCTTTGGTATTAAAGTCACTGAGAAGGCATTGGAGTACTGGTTCTCACTTACAGAGACCAGTGCCTAATTTAAAGATAACTTCTGGAGTGCTTACAGGATATTTTGCCATAAATTAATTTCATGAGATCCATATTTAAGGAGAAAAACCAATCTAGCTTCTTCCAGGGATATGTTTACTTTAGAGAACTCATTCAGAATGAGAACCAAGATGGTGTTGAAATGGAAGCGGGAGCTCCTTGTCGTTTGTTGAAGGGAGAGATGTGGCTTTACACGTGTCAACAAGCAAGCATACATGGTGCAACACCACTGGTTTCAGAGCACCTGTGTTCCTGAATCCCAGACAGACAGCTCTGCCTGACAACAGCTCAAGTCCAAGGTCCTCCTTGAGATTGATGGCTCCAACATGATTGGAATAAACCAAACTAGGGAGGCCTTTCTGGAGACCTACCAAACCCAAATCAGTGCCTCTGAAGTCTCTACGTTTCCTGGTTTGTGATTTTCCGGCGACATTAAGAGGACTCCCAGTCTCTTGCCAAAAGGGATTTGTCCTTTTTATCTAGTCAGGAGAGAGCTTCAGCTATTTGCATTTCTGAATTGCTTAGCTGCCCAAGCATGCTCCTTGTGTGCTGTTTGAAATGTGTCATTGAGGCACGTGATTGCTGTTCTCAAGCTGATGTTGGACTTTCTCCAACAAATATGGATTATGTTAAAGTCGGTTCTGAATTGACGAGGATATGTTAATAACTCCCAGATGGGCATCTCTGCGCTCTCCAGCAGGGAAATGCGAGCAGTCTATGGCAGGAGCAAGTGTTTGGCAGGTCCATCATTCCGTCATTAAAGGCCACATTATTACTTACAACTGTGCTTGCATGACAATGGCTGCGAGGAGCTCAGCCTCGCAGTAACAAGCGCTAGGAATGTGTTGTTCCGAGACTGTCTTCCAGTGGTGAAATACACTTGTCTGAACTTTTCTTCTTCCTAGCGCCAAATGAGGTATTATGAATGAACCCAAGGGCAGGGTGGGAAGCGGGTGTCAGCTGCACTGGGGACCAGGATAAAGCAAAGATATACACCCAGGGATGTGTCTCCACAAAGCCTCATACACCCCAGCACTGGCTCAACTTTCCTCTGTGTCTGTCCTGAGCTTGTACCCTTCAGTGCCTAACCCCAGCCCTGGCAAGTTCCACTTAGAACCATTACTTACATTCAAATGGTTTACTCTGTGGTTGCAGTTTCTTGGTTCTTAAGCGATAGGGTGTGACTGTTTTGCAATTTTTGTAAAGGAAATGAAACATGTACATCTTCCACTATTGGGTTTCTGGTCCAGAAAGGAACAAACGTATATTGCTCAATGTCAGTGTGGTAAGTGGTTTCTAGAAGTGCGCGGCCCATTGTTTGCATGGTTGATACAGTTAATGGTGACCAACTGGATATTAATGCAAAATGGAATAATTTGACAGAAAAGCAATCGTTTTGATGATGGTGTATAGATTGGCTGTGTTTTGGTAGAGTGGTGGGAGATGACAGGGTCTCTACTTGTAGGACAAACACTGCATGCGCATTGATTTCATTTTGAATGTGAGCTAATCCTTTGTTCCAACAGTCTCCTACACCTTGTAGTGAGAATGCCCAAGAATGAGAAAAAGTAATAGAAAACATCTAACTTCTCCCTTGCATTAGGTCTCCTTTACACTGACAAGTAACTCAGCCTGGGAGAGTCTCCTTACTTACCCGTCAGGCCACTGGGTTTGATGATGTCATTTCATCTGCATGGGGCTGTCTATATGTTCTCTTCCCTTCCCAGCGACTCCAAGGAATGTGAAAGTATCAAACCACATCTGCCAGTAACATTCTGAGGAACCATTTAGGATTTGGTTTTTTTTACAAGGCAGCGGCACTAAGTGCCGTTGATCCCCAGCATGCACTGGTATATTTTTAATACTAACAGTCGGGATTTTAAAATATTTCATTTTAAGTCTTTAAAAATGTCTGAAGATCAGCATGAGATTTCACATTGCTTCTGCACTTGAGGCCTGCCTAAAGAGGGTTTATATGGGCGTGGGACTGTGAAAGTTAACAGTTTGGATATTCCAGAAGGGTGGTGAACAGACAGTCCAGCACACAAGGTTTACAATAAGGTGTGGCCACAAGAGCTCCCCACGGGCTGCAGCTGTCTAAGTCCATCTGTCCAGAGGGAGAAGGGGTTTTGCCCCAAAATGGATGCAAACTACAGCAATCCGTTATAAATGTGTTATAACAGCTTATACTTCTTTATGTGTGAATATCCTGAAGCATCTATACTCCAGTAATTCACACAGCCCTGAGAGGCTGAATATTTATCAAAAACACCATCAGCAAAGCCTCACATTGAGCAACACCAAAGAAAACCCAATAGATTCGGGTCCACCAACCCCCGATTCAAGATTACTAGGTTGCCTTGCCTGAGCTTGCTCAAGAAACAGAAGAGACAGGGTTTTTGTTTAAAAGCACCATTATTTTGTCAACCCTGAGTATTTCTGAAGTCTTCAAAATGTGCTTTTATACCATTAATATTTCATCAAAGCATTTCAGTTAATGCATTTCGATTTGCAGAAAGTTTGGGGAGTTAGCAGGTGCAATAGAAATAGAAGATACTGTAATTTAATGGCCATTAAGTTGAAACTTTCAGAGATACTATCAGGCCCCAATTAGTTAGTTGAGTATCACCAGTGGTTCATCATTGTCATTAGGTATTAATTAGGTAGCTACCGAATGCTCGACACGCTTCAGAACTCACCAACGCAACTGTCCCTGTTTGGGAGGACTTATACTTCTGGGGGTGGTGATCTTTGTTGTTTTATATTACCATTTGTAATGAGCATTCCTGGAATGGAGTACTCAGTATTTTGAAAGAGCTTTACAATCTCTAATTATAGCCTCGACAACTCCTAGTGTGCCGTGCTACATTCGCAGGAAAGGAAATCTACCTCCAAAGATGTCCCACGGCCAATCTGACATTGCTGTCAAGTCTCTGACATCTTGTGACTGCTGTGTCACCTTTGGCAGAGCAGACCCTGACAATACAAAGCAGGGACAAATTAGGAGAGTTGGAGAGGGAGCCCCTTGTGTGAAAGCAACTGTGGGATTAAACCAGGAGATACATGCAGGTGGAAAGGTGGGGTTTTTATTTCACCTTCCTTGTCCTTCGCTGCATAGGGAAATATTCTTCTCATAATGGCACTCAACTTTCTGGATTGTTAGAAAGAGGCTTATAAGAGCAATTGAAAGTAATATGGGCATTTTAATATTGTGACACTGAATGCTACATAAAACCTTTGTTTCCTACAGGTTTATTGAGCTGCTGTATTAGATTTCCTGCTGTATGAGCAGGAAGATTATGGTGGCTTAGATCTAAGTACACTTTAGGGAGGCATTTTTGTATTTTCTCTATAAATAGTCTTTGTAAAATAACACAATTGTGTAACTATTAATGTTTATATCGCATTATACATCTCCTGAAGTTTCCCATGCATGCTGTAGAGTGTGGTCACCAAAAGAAGTGATTTTGTCTATGAAATAGGCTAAGAATTGTTGTTATTAATGTAGATCTATTTAACTTATTAGTTCATCAATAGGATTTCCATGCTTTGTTCTTTATTATAGTCTTATGTTGGTATATCTAGAAGCTTCTAGAAGCTAAGCATCTATACATATAAAGGTATACATGCATATATATATATATATATATATATAGAAATAAAAGCTAAAGCAAAACTTGGAAAATTGACTTTTAGAAGGAAATAATAACAATTGGATGAATCTGAAATAGGAAACTTAAAAACCACTGGCTTAAAGCATGTGATCTTTAATAGATGAAAAATTTGATTAAGAGAACTAGTGCTCAAAGCATGCATCAAAGCTTATTTTTCATACTGAAATAAGTTCTCAGGCTTCATGAAACTAACCAAATAATTAATTCCTTATTAAATGTGCATTTTTCAATAGCTATGCAGGATTCTCCTTAAAAGTACAGCCCGGATTTCAACGTGGGTTACAATCTTGTCCTGATTCCTGGGGAAACATAACCTCTGGTGAAATTGCATTTCTTTGTGCGAGTAATTTAATGAGCAATTTCTTCAGAATTTATAAGAAAAAGGCCCCAGACCTGGTGCTACTGGTGCCCCCAGAGCCACTTTTCCTGCCATACATGAATAGCCAGTTTCATTACGTTCAGAGATGTGGCATGAGAGAAACAAATGGTGAGGGCTGCTACATCCAAAGAAATGAAAGATTATCTTCTCCACGCGGCAGAAATTAGATGTATCGGCCTATCTCGGACTCGCTCTCAGCTTCAGATAGAACATGACGTATGAGTGATCTGCAATTTGCTAGGGGCATTGTTAGCACGCTTTGCCTCCAGGGTAGGATTTTAACCAGGCCTCCAGCAGCTGCGTGTTCGGCGGCTCAGCCACATTAGGCATACAGAACGTCCCTGCTATTACCCTGGTGAAACCCGTGCCAGGGCCCCTGGCGACACGACAGAGGTATTAGGTCAGATGAGTTACATTAAGTGGCAAGTGATAAATTCAAGATGACAATTCAAAACAGCAGTGTTTCTTCTAAGTAATTAATTCCAGTGGTGCCTGAGGCGGCGCTTGGTCGCGGCCACTGGTGTGGCAATGCTGCGTGGCTAATGAGAAAACATTACCGCGAGGATTAGGGGCCTGCACGTGGTGGCAGGCCGGGGTCACCGTGATTAGGGATATTAACACAGACTTAGTGTGATACACCATATAGGCCCAGGAAGCTTCCGTTTTCTTTTATTCATATAAAAGCTGTTGAACTCTGCCATGTGGCCTTGTGTTCAGTGGGCTGTGGAAAGGGGTGACACATTTCCAGTCCGAGCCTGGGGCAGCGCCGCAAGACCTGTGGGGATGGCGACAGAAGGGCCTGCCAGAGCCACTGGCCCTCGTTCCTCCGCTGTGGACACTGTGTCTTCGGGACATAAAGAAGCTCTAAAATTACGGGTTGATGGTCCTGTCCGGCCATGGACGTGGAGTGTGCATTTGTTGCCAGGTCTGTCCTCACAGAAGGTGTGACAAGGGCACCTCCCATCTCAAGTCTTCAGAGGACTCGCACGGGTCCATTCCCACAGCCAGCCACTCCTGTGGGCCGTGTGGAGGAGGTATAGCCTTTCCAGTTTGAGATCCGTGAAACTTGAGGCCAGAGAGGTAAAGGGAGTGGGTGGCATCACACTGTCGGGTGGCACCTGTTTGGGCCTAGAACTTGGCACTGAACTCTTGGTACGTTACTCACCTGAAGGTCTCAAGGGGCAGGATGAAGAGCCAACCATCAGAACTCCTACAAAATCCCCAAAGAAGATTCTGCCAGGAGCCCCTCTGTGCACAGCCACGTATGCGGGCGTAAATGCACCCACTGGCTCATACAATGTGAACTCATCTCTAGTGAGAGACTTTTAGTTTGAGCAACTACAGATGTCTTCTGGTGTATTGGATATATGACCTATAAAATACCTACTAAACACTTTGTCTTTGGCACTGAAAAATGAACTGCTTCTGGCGGTAAGACCATGTCCTTATCACCTGCTATAAATTTGGTCCTGGCATTTGATACTCAGATTCAATCTGTGCTCTGTCCACAGGTACGTGTGTGAGTGAAGGGAGATGAGGCGAAAGGCCATTAGCAACACATGTTCCCTAACATGTTGAAGTGCTACCAAGCACTCACATCTTTGTGTCCCAGACTGCTGAGCTTATTAAGGAACTGATTGTGTTTTAGAGAAAACAAAAAAATCTCTAAGTACAGTGTTGTTGTTGTCTTTCTGTTTCTATAGAATACATGGTATTGATCTTGCAGTAGTAATAATAGAATCTTGCTGGTTCTATTTTCTAGAATATTAGGCATCATGAAGAGAGCTCCTAGTGAGAGGAAGAGGGAGTCTCCGTTTCAACAACGTAACAACCACAAGCCACTCAGAATGCTGTATATGTAATTGTTGGCATCTCTGTGTAGGAGAGAGACGTGTAGAAAAGTCGCTATTTAGTAAATAAGCTTATCTTTACCTGTTTTGAGCTGATGATTTGACAAAGCATTGAAAGGTTTTTAACAAAGCCTTTCTCCAACTCTGTGATCAAAGTGGGCCAGAGGACATGAAAATGAGTGACAGCTGAATCATTCCAGGAATATGTTGTGTCCAAGTCTCATGATTGGTTTTTTCCCAATAGGCAATAGTCACTAAACTAACATGTGACAACAGGCAATGAATTTGAGTGAATTCAAATAGTTTCTATCTTAATTTATATATTTTAACTTTTTTAAAAGATTTGTGTATTTTTATTTGAAAGTCAATTACAGAGAGAGAAGGAGAGAGAGAGAGAAATCTTCCATCTGCTGGTTCACTCCCCAGATGGCCGTAATAGCCAGGACTGGGAGTGAGGAGCTTCTTCCAGGTCTCCTATGTGGGTGCAGGGGCCCAAACATTTGAGCCATGTTCTGCTGTTTTTTCCAGGCCATTAGCAGGGAGCTGGATTGGAAGTGGAGCAGCCAGGACATGAACCAACGCCCATATGAGATACCAGCATCATAGGCAGTGGCTTTACCCACTATGCCACAACACTGGCCCCTTATATTTTAAATTTTAAGGAGTCCTATCTTTCTCTTAAGTTTCCATTGTGAACTAAAGAACATTAGGACAATCATCCAAAAGCTAAAATATACTGGGAACAAAATTAAAGTTCCGAAATGTGTAAGACATCGTAGTTTAAAAATATGATTCTAAGCTGACTTCTATTTTAGGTAAAAAGACAAGATTGTATTTCCTTTTTTAAGTTCTTAAAATGACGTGTTGTTTAATTTATATATCCTGTTGTCTAGGTGTCTAATTTTATCTGTAAGTTCACATTAAGAATGTTAAATATTCCTTTAGGGAAAGGGGAAGAAAGTTCTCATTTCAGGGCTTGGAATAGTTTTTTTTTTTTTTTAATTTAAAACAAATCAGAAAATAAAAGCTTGCTAATGTTTTGAAGCTTGTTACATATCTAAATCACTAGACATATTTTAATTGTTTAAAGTGATACCAAGTCTTACACAGAGAAGGTTCTAGAACAAACCCATTAATTCATCTTGATTCAAACCTGTTTCTCACTTTCTTGAATAATGTACTTGGATAGCCTATACGAATCTGAAACCTATCATAAATCAAGCTATTTCTGTTTTGTTTCCATCAACCTTTGGGGTTTTTGGGGGCTCACATTTAAAAATATTTTTTGCTGAGATATGAAGAGAAGAGAACTGATCTGGGAGAACGAAGATTTGGCTTCTTGTTCTAGCCTCTGATTCTGCAATGAACTATAGGCCTCAGTTTTATCATCTGTAAAAATAAGAGAAAAGAGTCCCAAACCTGATTATCAGTCATATTATCCACACTTAGAAGGTCCGTGTGTGTGTAAAACTTGTTCAGACAATGTTGGAATTATGACAGTAATTTGTGCTTCTTTTAGGAAGTCAAACAATATGGGAATATAAAGAAAGCTGACGATCTTCCATTCTTTCTTTCCACCCTAACTTCCAACCTCACCTCCAGAGTTGGTCATTGTTAACTGTGGTACCTCTATCAGGCTTAGGTGTATCTAATTGAGATAATACCAGGCAAAAATGACTTAAGCAAAATAGAAGTTTGTTTCTCTCCAACCTAAAAGCCATGGAGAGGTGGAGGCGCAGGCCAGGTGTGCTAGCTCGGCGGTGTTGTAAGTGACTCTGGTTTCTGTCTTTCTGTTCTACTCTCCTTCCTCAGGGCTGCTGGCCTCCAAGTCACCGCATGATCCAAAAATGGCTGTTGGAGCTCCAACCAAGAAACACTGTGTCTTAGGTCAGAAACAAGAGGAAAGGCAGAGCAAATGAAAATGGGAGTGCCTCCCATTGGATCACCCCCTTAAGCATACAATTTTGTCTACAACCTTACTGACTGAAGCTGATTCCCAGTCATACCCATCGCGAGGAAGGCTGAGAAATGTATCTGCTCATTCTGCATGGGTAATATGCCTAGATTAAAAATTAATTGTTAGTCTAAAGAGGAAGGAGAAACTAGTTGAGGAAGAAGTCAGTTGACAACCACTTCCCCTGTATCTATCTATCCTATTTTCTTTCGTGCTCAAACATATACCAATATTTAGAGATTTATTTGTTCTATTGTGGTTGTTTATTAAAATAGGATAATATTATATATGTTTCTCTTTAATTTGTTTTTTTCCTCTTAATATATTATGGGAATCACTTGAGACATACAGATTGTACTTATTCTTTTTAGTAGCTGCATAATAGCCCATAATAAGGGTTTATCATAATTTAACCAGTCTCCCATTGCTCTAATTTCACATTTTTTACTATCAAAAAAAGTGGAAGTAAATATCTTTATACTTATATCTTCTTTTTTTAAGATTTATTTATTTATTTGAAAGTCAGAGTTACACAGAGAGAGAAGGAGAGGCAGAGAGAGAGAGAGGTCTTCTATCTGCTGGTTCATTCTCCAACTGGCTGTCATGGCCAGAGCTGGGCCGATCCGAAGCCAGGAGCCAGGAGCTTCTTCCCAGTTTTCCATATGGGTGCAGGGGCTCAAAGACTTGGGCCAGCTTCTTCTGCTTTCCCATCCCATAGCAGAGAGCTGGATGGGAAGTGGAGTAGCCAGGACCCGAACCGGTGCCTATATGCAATGCCAGTACTGCAGGTGACGGCTTTTACCTGCTATGCCACAGCACATGCTTTTTACGTTTTAAAAATTGTGAAGGCCATTTCCATAGAAATGAGCATATATAAGTATATGCCCAGTCTATAAAACAAATTCATGTGTACCTACCACTCAGCCCCCAAAGTTAGAACATTATAATTATCATTAGAACCCACAACAACACTATTCACACATAGTATACCTTCCTCCAAAAATAACCTTTCTTCCTTAATTTTATCTTTCCTTTGCATTTCTTTATAATTTTACTACATAGAAGTATCCTTTTTCAGCTACTGTTTGGTTTTGCTTGTTTCTGAACAGAACATCAATGAACTTATTTGTAGGTATGCTTCTCTTGCTTATTCTTTCTGCTGTACATTATTTTGTGAGATTTATCTATGCCAAATATGTGCAACTAGAGCTTATGACATTTAAGTCATGTGCAGTATTAGCTCATTATATGACTGTTCTGCAATTAATTTAGTTGTTCCCTCATTGATGGATATTCATTTTCATTTGTATTGCTAACCTAGAAAATGCTGTCCTATACGTTCTTCTTTATTGTTATTTTCTTGGGTATATGTACAAGAGTTTCTGTTGGGTACATACTCAGGAATGGAGCTATTAAGTTGTAGAAAGTGTGTCTCTTTTTTCTCTAGTATTTATCCCAAATGACAGTGCCACTAGCAATGAGTAGGAGTTCCTGATGTTACAAACCTCTCTTGTTAGTCAATAGCATTGGACTTACGACTTTTTGTTAGGTTAGGTATAAGATTTTCTGGAGGTCTTTTGAAAAGGGCTTTAGCCCTGAGATACCGTGTGAGTTGGGCTGACTTGGTCATCTTGTGGAGGGTTCTGGGAATCTGTGTCTTTAAAAAATCCCTGGTTGATTCTGATGCTCAGCCAGCTCTGGAACTGCAAGACGACACTGACATCTACAATGCTTTAGAGGGGGATTCTTTCCAGACTCTCTCATTGCTCAAACTGACCCCATTCCCTTGGTCTGGGATACTTTCCTCCACAGAATTCTTTGCATTTCTATTCCTCTGTGCTCTCCACTTTTTTGTTTTTGAAGATTTATTTAGTTATTTGAAAGTCAGAATTACAAAGAGAAGGACAAACAGAAAGATCTTCCATTTGCTGGTTCAGTCCCCAAGTAACCCCACTGGCCAGGGAGGAGCAAGGCTGAATCCAGGAGCCAGGAACTTCTTTGGGGTCTGCTAGGTGAGTGGCAGGGGCCAAAACACTTGGGCCATCTTCTGCTGCTTTTCTCAGGCCACGAGCAGAGACCTGGATCAGAGTGGAGCAGCTAGGACAAGAACCAGTGCCCATCTGGGATGCTGCGTCACAGGCAGTGGCTTTGCCTGCTAGGTTACAGCACCCATCCCAGGCCCGGTCCTCTCCACTTCTACAGCCAACATCCAAGCCTTATTACGTTGTGCCGAGTTGAGAAATAATGTTGGAAGTGGTTCTTTACACAGATTCTGGAGTCAGTCTCTGTTGCAAAACCAGCTCTTTCGTTTACCAGCACTGTAACATTCTCTGAGTCCACTTCTTTTCCGAAGCCTTTGGAGGATGATAATAAGAGTGCCTGTTACCTGGGGAATGCAGGTTCCAACAGCCAGTTATGTGTAAGGATCTTAAAACAGTGCTGGGAGCGGGCATTTGGCCTAGCAGTCAGGATACTGGTTGACGTGCCTGTGTCCCACAATGCTGCAGCCTGGCATTGGTTCCCGACTCTGGCTCCTGATTCCAGCTTCCTGCCAACGCAGACCCTGGCAGGCAGCAGGCGATAGCTCCAGTAGTTGGGTCTCTGGATTTGGCTCCTGGCTCCTGGCCCCTGGCTTTGGCCTGGCCCAGCCCAGACCATTACAGACATGTTGGGAAGGTCAGCAGATGGGAACTCTGTCTCACTCCTCTCTCCCTTTACAATAAATAAATAAATTTACAAAGTGGCTGGCACAAGGCAAACACTTGCTGAGTGTTTCCTATTGCTATGGCTGCCGGTCCTCCAACAGGCTCCTGGAGGAGTGTGGGGGATGGGCCTTGCCAGCCAGCTCTCTTCTGCTTTGGTTCTCCTTCCACCCGGAAGCCTAGCGGACCCTCCCACCAGCACCACATCAGCCTGGGCTCTGCTGCCCCCCTGAACCACACCCGTCGGTCCTGTCACCGATCTCGGGCAAGGAACTCATCGACTGCTCAGGGCGTTGCCAGGGTGTGAGACCCCCGCTTCCTCCGAAAGAAGTGGCATTGCCTTTTGCTTCGCAGTCCACGGTCGCTTGTCTTTGATGATACTTAACACGTGTCTTATGGTAACTGTGTGAGTCAAGATTCTGGCCATGCTGCTCTAACAGAGACCAAACGACGTGCTTTCAACAGGGTAGAAGTTTATTTCTGTCTCACTTAAAACCAAGCTTCTAGGCAGCTTCGGAGGTCAAGTGGCTGTGATCCATGAAGACAGGTCCCTGGCTCCATCCATCTTGCTGCCGCGCATCCTCTAGAGCAGGGGTCAGCGATTTTTTTTTTCTCTAAAGGGCCAGAGAGTAAATATTCTCAGCATTTGTGGGCCATGTGGTCTCTGTTGCAACTACTTGACTCTGCTGCTGCAGATGGAGAGCAGCCATCAGCAATGCATAAATGAATGAGTGTGACTGTGTGCCAATAAAACTTTATTTATGGACCTTGGAGTTTGAATTTCATATCATTTTCCTAGGTTAAAAATAGCCTTTTTTTATTTTGCAAGCTATTTAAATATGTAGAAATTATTCTTAGTCTTGTAGGACAAATAAAAACCGGTGGTGGGCTGCATTTGGCCCAGAGACCATCCATGGCAAGGGGTTGCTCTGATCTTCAAGTTCAAAGATGGTGTGTCACCACTCTCCCCACGTCCCAACTCCAAAGAGACAGAGAAAGAGGAAGCAAATAGCAATCATCTGATACTAAATAGAAAGGCCCAGAATTTGCCTGCATTTCTTCTGCTCATATCTCATTGACCCAAATGCAGTTATATGGCCATGCCTGGTAGCAAGAGAGTGTGGGGTACTAGATAGGCTGCCTTGCACTTAGTAAAACTTAGTGGATGGACTGCTAATGGTGTAAGGAGGAGAATTTGGATATTGAGGGGCAGTTAGCAATCTTTGCCACAGAACTTGAACTTGGGAATTGAGTTGGAACCGTGACAGAAAGATTATCCCCTAGACTTGAGGCCCTCTGAGGTTTATCTTCTTGTCGTTGCCAGAAATGGGATTTATGATGATCAGTGACTACAAAATGCATGCCCTTTGCTGTTGATGAGACAGACGCGATGGCTGCAGGAGTGAGGGGAAGAGGCTCCCAGTCGTCCAGCCACCACCACAGAAGATCGTGTGGTTGAGAAACTCGGTGGAGAGCTGTTGGTTAAACCAAAAGGAGACATCAAAAACAACTGGAAACTAGACATTCTTTTCATCTTTGGTTTTCATTTTCCACTTAGAATTTCTTTTTTAATTAAAAATATATCTTGGGTATTTGATGAACTTTAATATCCAACATTCCTTCTCTAACCTTTACATTGAAGCTACCTACTGTACCCTGAGCCCCAAATTTTCCAACTTACACTGAGGTACAGGAAACAGGTGCCCACTGAGCCTGTTTCATCATCAGGAAAATAAGAGTTTTCCATAGAGACCCAACCTGTCAACTTTCATTCTGACAAGTGGTAATGATCATTTTTAGCCAGTGCCACTCTGAAAACCTGTTGTTGGTGAAAGGAAGAGATGACGTACTGGGAGGCCAGCTGGTTGTATCTGTTGTTTCTAATTGTTGAGTTCACAACAGAGTTCCTGAGCACCTACTATGTACAGGGCACTGCCCTGATCCTAAGGACGACCAAAATGAAGAAAATCAACCATTTGACTTTAAGGACTTCACAGACTAGAAGGGCAAAACAAGTTAGCATGTCCATCAGCACCATTAGTCTGATAACACAAGTGTGTATTGCCTGGCAGAAAGAGTTCAGAGCAGAGAGTGAGCAACCCCGTCTTGGGAAGGGGAGAGAGGAGGCCAGAGAAGTATTAACTCTGGAAAGAGAATGTCACCTTCCACCCTGAGAAGAGGATCTGGCTCTCAACCAAGTTGCCTTCCATCCTGCATGCCTGTGACATGAGACAGTGAGAATGGTCATATCTAATGTGTGGGAGTGTGTGCACATGCATATGTCTATATGAGTTAGGTGTATGTGCATATGTACACGTGTGTATGTGTGTGCATGCATCAAGATCTACTGCACTGTTTCCTGCCAGGAGTCTGAATTTTACTGTTTCAGTTGGGATTTACCTTGGTTCAATCGCTTTTCCCAACCACAAGACCATTTTCATGAACCCTACCTTGTCAAAAACATACCATTTGCATGTAACAACATGTGTAATCAACAAATGTGATACACACACACATGTTTATTCTCTTTTTTGGTGTTCCCTTCATTGAATGTAAAATTAAAGGCATTTTTTTATGATGTGGGGAAATATATTCCAGAAATTTCCCTTTAAATTTCTCAAAGAGGGCCCACGCCGTGGCTCAACAGGCTAATCCTCCGCCTTGCGGCACCGGCACACCGGGTTCTAGTCCCGATTGGGGCGCCGGATTCTGTTCCGGTTGCCCCTCTTCCAGGCCAGCTCTCTGCTATGGCCTGGGAAGGCAGTGGAGGATGGCCCAAGTGCTTGGGCCCTGCACCCGCATGGGAGGCCAGGAGAAGCACCTGGCTCCTGGCTTTTGATCAGTGCGATGCACCGGCCGCAGCGGCCATTGGAGGGTGAACCAACGGCAAAAAGGAAGACCTTTCTCTCTGTCTCTCTCTCTCTCACTATCCACTCTGCCTGTCCAAAAAGAAAAAAAAAATTCTCAAAGTGGCATGGTTATTGCTATAATGGCAATGTTTACTTTTTGTTTAGCTAAATGCTACCTGTATTTGCATATTGGGTTCAGGAATTGTAGACCCAAAAAGAAAAACCTTACAAGCAAGAAGCGGAAGGCTTGGAGAACGTAGAAACACTGAGAGATGACAGGTTTTTGCAGCAGTTGGAAGCTGGGGAATAGATAATTATATCATTGTCTCTCATTCTGTCCCCACGTGGACTTGCTTAAATGTCATTTTAGACTGCAGGTTCTCACTCTTTCCTTCCTCAGAAACCTTATTCACCCTGTGCTCAGACATCATGATCGCAGCGCTGCGGCCCAGAGTGCGGCCCCATGGGGGACTCGCATTCAGGCGTCACCGATCGTTGACCTGGCTATTGTTGTTTGTGATACTTACTGGTAAAGTTTCTCAATCAATACACCATCAACCCAAGGAGCTCCTGGGAATGGAAGCCTGCAGCAGCTTCTGCTCCCTGCTCTGCTGCTAAACTGGGTAGCTGGCCTGCTTGATGCGGCATGATCGCTGCTGGGGTCAGATGTGAGCGGTTCGCAAGTGCTGATGAATGGCTGCTGGTGATGAGGCGCCTCTCCCGCCCACCGAGAGACCCTTAATAATGATAGACCATAACTGCGCTCGCACACAAATCTGTGTCGCTTGTTTGCGAGTCTTCTGGGCTGGAGCTGTGGCGGGATTGCCATTGTTCTGGAAGGAAGCTCTCGAAGTGGTGGTTTGTAAGCAGAGGACACTTGCAGTCAATAAAGTGTCTCCTCCTTGGAGAAGGCAGCTGCTGTATGCGTGCGTGACCTCATGTTCTCCTGTCTCTGTCTCTCCACCCTGGGCCTTCGCGTGACTGCTGGACAGTCTGGAAAGCACAAATGGGAGATGATTTTCATTGTATTGAAATGGATCATGCATAACGTCTTCATCACTATTTTGAACATTAGGCATGGACCTGGCAGTGTAGCCTGCACTAATACGAAAGAGAAATTCATGTCTAAATAATTGTTAAATATTGCACCAAGACCTCACCCATTATTGTTAGGACTACAACATCACGAAGTCTAAATAATTATAAAAAGGGTCATTCGGTGAGAGGTGTCCCGACATTATTTACCTGGCTGTTTCCTGTTCAGTGCAATCCTTTTTATAATAATCAAAGAAAGAATAACAGTGCTTGGTGTGACCTAAATATTCTGTTATAAATGAAGGCAAGTTTCTCCATAAGTGGACCACAGAATATTGTTGAGAAAGTCATCAAAGGTGTAAATGTTGGGTTCAGATAGACTCAACGCAGAACCAGAGGGCTTCATTAAATGCCTGACTATCTCATAATTATCTGACCAACAGACGAGCATGATGACTGGGTTTTCAGAGGTGCTGTTGGCCACTGAGACTTTGGACTGTGCCTGTAGGGCAGGGCTGTGGGTGGTCGCACTCTGTGAACACAGCCCCTGAGTTAGTCATCTCTCCGTCCCAGGATCTATCACGGCGCTTAATGCAAACAAGGGCCTCTGTGAGCACGCATGGAATGAATGAGAAAATGAGATCAAGTGGAGGTTGGTCTGGGGAGTAAGAGAATCGACGTCCTCCCAACGCGGCTAGATGACATAGTTCCTTCTCTCCGTGATGCGAGTTGGGCTGTATTAGTGATCTTAGGCGACTTCATACCTAGTCGGAATGCAGCAAGCAAGAGAAAGTGTGTTTTCAGATGTTTAAGGTAGAATTCAACTCCTCTTTTGATTGCACGTGTTTGCAAGGCAGCCGACCCTCACAAACGTGCAAAGAAACTTTAGCCTCCCCATTTCCCACAGCTGAGGCAACCTTCCCTATGCATTCCATCCTACTGCACAGCCAGGTCAGAGGTCAGGGCGGCTACTGGGGACACCTAATTAAGTCCAAATTGTTAGATGCAGTCCTAACCAACAATCGTGATAAATGACTTCAATATGGCAGACTTTCCGATTTCCACTCTCTTCCTGTGCCTCCCCAGCACAGCCGTATGGGTGCTGGGAGGGGAGGGTTTACACAACACTGTGGGTAGGAGAAAAAGGAGTCCATGGGTGACAGGCTCCTGTCGTTGTCTTCTCCTCCAATCCTGAGCCCTCCAGGTGCCTGGCTGCCTGCTGGTGTCCCGTGCTGGGTTCTGGTCTGATGAACGTGTACTCTGTTCTCCTGGCTCCATCCGTGGCTGCTGAGTTGGCCCCACCTGGTTCTTGCAGGCCTGTGAATGGCTTTGGTTCCTGTTCATTCCCAGCCTGGGCAGCCTGCCCTGCGGACAATGCCCCAGGGCTCCTCTGCCTACACCTTGGGCACCTGGAGGTAGGAGACCCACTACTGGCAGAGGCATGTTGTGGCCCAGCTTGTGCTGCCCCTCCACACCTGCTAACTCAGGAGCGCTACCTCAGGAGCTTTCAGAGTCTCCAGGGGCTCATGAAGATATTCTGGGAGGTGTCGCCTTCCCAAGCTCCACATGAGAGGCTGAGGGGACCCCCCCTTGGCTCCCGGCTTCCCTAGTCCTGTCCCCTGTGCTTCTACCCTCTGGGACCTCAGCACACAGTGAGGGCAATAGACATCCCCACATCTCATGCTCGCCTCTCTGAACGCTTTCCCAACCTGTTCTTGTGGCCTCGAAGAGGAGCGCTGTTTGTCCCCTCTTCCAGGTAGGGGACTTCTCCTTCCTTGTATTTCCGACTCCTTCCAGGGTGTCATCTCCCTTCCTTGCCTCCCTGGCTCTGTAAGAGTGAAACAGTGGTTAAGGGCCCGACTTTAGGGAGGGAGGAAAATGAACTCCAAAACTCCAAACACTGTCCCCGTTATGCTTGGCCCTTCTTCTCCTCCCCTCCCCTCTCCTCCCTTCCCTCCCCTCCCCTCCCTTCCCTCCCCTCCCCTCCCTTCCCTCCCCTCCCTTCCCTCCCCTCCCTTCCCTCTCCTCCCCTCCCTTCCCTTCCTCTCTCTCTCTCTTCAATATTTGTCTCTGTACCTTGCCACAACACAATCAAATCAATGCTTGAACCTGAGTCTCAACCTTCTTACACAGTTTGGCATCCTGTGAAATGTACCATTCTGAATGATGACCTCCAAAAAACCCTACAGCTTGGAACCATGAGAAAAAGATCTATGAAGTTGTAATTAAAGATCTCAAGATGAGATCAATCTGGATTATCCAAGTAGACAGAGAAGGGAATACAAGAAGAAGAGGAAAAGGCCATGTGAAAACGATGGGGAAAATTGGAGAGAAGGCAAGAAACGCCAGCAGCCGCAGAAGCCAGAAGCCCCCTCGAGCCTCCGGAGGGGGCACAGCCCTGCCCACCAGTTGGTTTCCAGCTTCTGGCATCCCAAAGCAGGAGCAGCTCCATCTCTATTGTGGCAAGCCACCCCTCTGTGCTGATGTATCTCAGCAGACCTGGGGAACTCAGTCTCATCCACACATGATGGCCACTTGGTTTCCCCCGCTGTAATCCTTTGATTATGAAATTGACAAGTGTTCGATAAATACTTGCTAACTGGTTTCTATGCCATAGTTCTCAATTACTTCTCTCTACTACTTGCCTTTCTCAGAAGCATCTCATTTAATTTTGTAAACATTTATTGAGCACTTACTAAGTGTGCTAGAAGGCACAGAGGAATGAGGCACAGGCCTTTCTCTCCAGGAAATTGTGGCCCTCTGTCTGTCAGTGTAAATAGACAGTCAAATCTCTTTTTGTTTGTTCTCGAGCCGGGATTCCAAATAGGCCTGTCTTTCTGCCTCTTTCCTGATCCAGCAGAATAATTTCTGTACAGATTCGAACCAAGAAATTTCACTGGTTTTTACGCCAGCCCAGTTTTCAATCTTTCTTCCCGGGATCGTCAAATTATTCCCTCTTTTCTGACACCAACTCCCCAGAATAACAATAATAAGGACAAATATCTCTGGATAATAAGATAACCTGGGAATTAAAGCATGGACTAGCATTCATTCTGTAGTGATTAGGCCCTGCTGGCTGGAGCAGCCTGGATAACAAGTCCTCATCAATGTACACAAATGCAGATTAGAGCGATTCTGGGACTATCCATGGGAACCTTCTGAGATTGCTGAGGTCATTACGTTCAAAGGCAGATTTGGTTTCCTCAGCTACATCTTTAATTTATCAGGAGCACCGCGAGGGCTGGGTTGAAGCGGAGAGCTGTGACCTGCTGGATCTTCAGAGTTCATGGATCCTTGCAGCGTGAGGATGGTGGCAAAAAGCCAAGAACCTAGAAGTGTACCTGTAAGTTGGTATTTTTAAATTTAAATTTATTTATTATTTGTCAGTCAGAGAGACAGAGACAGACACACACACACACACACACACAGAGAGAGAGAGAGAGAGAGAGAGAGAGGTATTTTCTATCTGCTGGTTCTCTCCCCAGATGGCTACAATAGCCAGGACAGGGCTGGGCTAAAGTTGAGAGTCAGCCACTCCATCTGGGTCTCCCATGTAGGTGGCAAGAACTCAAAGACTTGAGTCGTCACTGCTGCCTCCATTAGCAGGTGTCCCAAAGCCGACTTAGCAGCTGCACCAAATGCTTGTCTTTGCTTTTTGTGTGTTTTTTTTGTTGTTGTTGTTGTTCCTTTTTTTTTTAAGGAGGGCAAGAAGCCAAGGATCTGGAGCCACATCTTTGATTCAGGCTGCCTACTCCTGCCTCAGAGAGAGAGGGGGCTATGGAAGAGCAGGCTTGGGGCTAAAGCCGACCTGGTCTTAAATCAGGGATCTGACATTTATGACCACACAAGTGGGGGCAAGTGACCTCTGTGCCGCAGTTTCTGCCCCTGGAAAGCTGAGGCACTGCCAATAACTTTCCCAGCTTCCTACAGGATTAGAACCAGCATTTGGAAGGTCCTAGCACAGTGCCTGGCACTTGGCCAATTAATGACCGAAAAGTGCCGCCGGCGTTCTCCGTTCTCATTCCTGTCCATCACTCTCCCTGAAGCAGCCAAGCATGAGAAGTGTAGGAGAGACATTTGGCTAGCACAGACGGTGGGGCCAGTGGAGGAACAGACTCTATAAAGAAAGAAGGGAGAGGAAAAGCAAGACGAGGGCCCATCCACGGAGGCAGTGACCTGGCATGTGAGCCTGGACAGCTGCGTTAGCCCAGGTTCTGCTGTGGACCTGCTGGGTGACCAGTGGGGGAAATTGTCCTCTCCCTGTCTTACTTTCCCCACCAGGGATACGTAGAAGTTGAATGCAATTAATGTTCTCAGACACCTGCCTGGGAGGTAATACTGGTCCCTGGCCAAGTTTTCACTGGTATACACTGCACTATGGACAAGAAGGACATCACAGGCACTTCTTCCCAATAACAAACTGATCACATTCAAAGGATTGCCTTTGATCTAAGAGTATGTCTGTCCTTTTTTTTTTTTTTTTTTTTTTTTTTGGTGCTCTAACGCCCTTTGTTTTAAGAAATGATGGCCATGGTAGATGGCAACTGTGCCATGCAAAATACAAAAGGCAGACGACCCCAAACTTGCTGGCTTTCCTTTTTCTTTAACTTATTGGACCATAAAATCCCCAGACTTGGGAACCACTGAGCAAGATGATTCCTGGCGTTCCTTAGCCAGGAGGCTTCTGGCCCTGTGGGCATCACTAATAATATTTTTGCTCCAGGGTTGCTGGCTGAAATGAGAACTTGATCCCAAACAACCTAGAGATGGGGCTCTATGTCAGGGAGGTGATGTGAGGGAGTCTAGGAGTGTGTGTGTCAGAAAAGCGGCCCTGACGTTGGCAGGTAGGGACAGAGATGCTGAGATCCAGAAACAAGTCCCATCGATTATGGCTGAGTCACTTTTGGGAGGTGGAGAGAATTCCAGGTTGTCCAGGTTGGTGATTTCCAAGTCTGAGGATTTGTGGGTCCAATAAATAAAAAGCAAACAGCAACTACAAAACCTTTGAGCAGTCACAAGTTTGCCCATACTTGAACAGTTTTTTTTCAAGGAGCAATTGCCACCTATCATGGCCATCAGTTCTTAAAGGCAGGGACCTTATAACACCAAAAAAAAAAAAAAAAAGGAGAAAATAATCTCAAAGGGATTCCTTCAAACGTGTCCAGCTTACTGATATGAAACCCATAACTGATGGACAGAACCCTATTGGGGCAGACACGCAGTATGGTGTCCAGGTGACATGGGGGCAGGTGACCCGTAGGGTCCAGGTAAGCTGTTTGCATTATTGCAGTCCAACCACAATTGCACAGGGACTTTGGCTGCTGAATCAATGACGAGGGTAGCCAGAGTCTCAGAGCAGACAGCTGTGGCCACAGCCGCAGGCAGACCCAGGAGCAGTGTCAGGGAGGCATGGCAACAGGACATGATCTCAAAAAGCACGGGGTTCAAAAACTCTTCTCCAGTCCTGCAGAGGGGGAAATGTGTGGATAGGAAGAATAAGCAAGGCTCCATTCCAGAACCTTGGTTATCAAGCTCTCAATTCAGGCACAGAGATACAAGACCAGGAAACAGGTACTGCAACTGGGAGATAAGAGGAGAATCCAGAGTAGAACTGGAATGCAATATCGGAGCAGTACTGAGCTTCTGCACAGGGCTACTAGGGCATCTGAAAACCTCACTGGCACATCCAAACCGTCACCATGCCTGTACAGCCACTAGCCCCTGCTGTAATCGTCATGGAGTGGGTCCTTGGCTCGGCCGGTTTTTAACAAGCACCATCAGGTGACGCGGTGCTCAGGCAGAGTTGGGAGCCCCAGGGCTACTTAAAGCCTCTGTGGAAAGGACAGCATCCAGAGCAGAGCCGAGGGCTGGCTCGGGTGTACAGGACGATGCCAGGCAGCCCTGGGTGTGGGGAAAGTTAAATGTAGGGGAGGAGGGAGCCAGGAGGAGGGGGCTAGGCTGCTCCACGGCTGTCTGGACAGGAGCTCAGGGAAAAGCAAGCTTGCTAAAAAAAAATCAGAGAGGTCTTTGCTATTCACTGGTATAAGCTAACACCCCCGTTGGGGAGCACTGGCTTAGCAAATATAGCTTTGTGTGTGTTAATTGCTTCAGTAGATGTAAGAAGCATGACAGGTATTCACTCAAGCAGAAAGAGCAGAATTTCTCAGATATCTTCCACTCATTTTATTCAAAACTGAAAGGATAGGCTGCCGTCAACTGAGGCATTTTGCCGTGCAGTGGAAACCCAGAACCTTCACCACCCGCCCCATGGTCTCGGACTGGCAGCCTCAAGACACAGGCCTGGCACTGGCTTCTTCGCACGTGGTCACTTCTACTATGAGAAGTCCTAAGGATATGCTTTGCTTTGAAGCCATAGCCATAAAAAGGTCAGATGGGCTTTTTTGCTTTGGGAATCTACCAAACAAAGGGAAAATGCCCAGTAGCGGTTAGAAGAGCTTGAGGAATTTTTGGTGGGAGATGTGTGGGATCAAACAATAAAAATATAACAGAGCTAAGTGTTTGGCGTAATAGTTAAGATGCCCATGTCCTGTGTCAGAATAGCTGGGCTCAGTTCCTGGCTCTGGCTTCTGATGCCAGCTCCTGCCAATGTAGACCTGGAAAGTAGCATTGGTGGGTCAAGTAGCTGGCTCCCTGCCACCCATGTGCGAGGTCTGCATTGAGTTCCCCGATCCCTGCTTTGGCTTGGCCCAGCCTTAGCTGTTGTGGACATTTGAGGGGTGTCTATGTGTCTGTCTCTCTGCCTCTCAATTAAACTTTTGAACATTTAAAAAATAATAACAACCTTAACCAAGTCCTTAAGTGTTTGTTATCTTAGTGTGCAAGGAACGTTATAACAAAATATCACAGACTAAGAGACTGAGTGTCTCAAATAGCACAAATTTATCAAGATCAAAGTGCCAGCCTCTTTGGTTTCTGGTGGAGGCTCTCTCCCTGGCTTGTACCCAAGAGCCTTCTTGCTGTCCCCTCCTGTGGAGGAGAGAAAGGGAGAAATCAAGCTCCTGGGGTCTCTTCTCAGTAGGATCCCAATCGTAGAGGGCCAGGACTCTATCCTTCATCACGTCCCAGTTGGCCCCATCTCTCAACCTGGTTTGCCGTGGCGGTCAGAGCTTTGACACAGGAATTCGGGGAGGCACAATTCGGTCTGCAGCACCTCCCAGGTGCCAGCACTGTAGTAGGAGCCTTGTTAGACAGTTTAATCCTCACCATCCTCTGCGGACAATAATCTAACTATCTCCGTTTTACAAAAATAGAGAGACGGAGCCTCTAAAGGTAAGGAACCTGCCCAAGGTCACATGGCTGTGAGCAATGGCTTTGAAATATCAAGTCTACAAAGAAATGAGCAGACCAGAAGCACTGCTAATATTGTTCCTGGTCCTTGTAGAATAAGCCCGCCTGGTATATCAAGTTCCCCAAGGACTCCAAACAGCTAATGAGCTCTGACACCCATGATTAGCAGGAGCTATATTGGAAATATTTGGTACACACACCCTCTCTCTTCACAGTGAATGGAAAGCTTAAGGCAAATGCACAGTCTCACATTTGTAATGCCTTCAGGTCAATTTCATTTCATTTGTTGATAAACTCAATGTTTTTGAGGACCTACACTTACTGTCAACACTTGGAGCTTTTTGTGTTCTCAAAGAGTCCAAGTGAGACACCAGATGTATTTATAAATAATCCCAATACAAAGCAATAAGTGCTGGGAAAGTCATATCTGGGAGCCTGCAAAGTGACAGGAGAGATCACAGGTCACAAACATCATCAGAGAAAAGATGGTGAGCTTGACTCTTTTTATTTCTTCAACTTTTTATTTATTTGAGAGGTGGGGGGCAGAGAATATGAACATATGAGCACGCTTCTATCCACTGGTTCACTCCACAAATGTCCACAATGGCTGGGGCTGAGCCGAAGCCCAAGCTGGGAGCTGAGAATTCAATCAGAGTGTCCCACGTGGTTGGCAGTGAGCCAACTACTCAAGCCAGGAGGCTCCCCAGGATGTACAATAACAAGAAGCTAGAATTCAATTTGAACCCAGGCACTCTGATATGGGACATGGGCATCCCAATCAATATCTTAACCACTAGGCTAGATACTTGCTGCTAAGCTTTTCCTAAAGGATGAATACCACTTGTCCAGGGAATCCTGAACAAGAGTCTTGCAGGATATCAGTGACATTAGAGGCCATCATGCACATGGACTTCACAAGAGGTTGAGTGGCTGGGCTGACAGGGACAGGTTTGAGTGCCACAGCGTGATACGACCTAAAGTCTTATTTGAGGAAGGGGCCAGATCCCAGCCTCATTCTGATAAATGTAGCTGTAGCTTCTGGCAAGCCCTGTGGGACATGAGTCCAGGAACAACAAGATTTGTGTTTCTGAAGCATAATTGTACAGAGGCCAGATTTGAGCCAGCAGGTTGAAGATAGTGAATCATTGCTGGAGATCTCACCAGAGATGTTGGGAGCCTGAGCTCAAGGAGTGGAATCTTGATATTTGTGGCCAATATTTAGGAAGTAAATCCAGTAGTCCTCAGTGCCAGAAAATAAAAACTGAATCTTACTCTCCAATATCAGATTCTGTATAAATACAACTCCTTGGAGAACATTAAGCAGCTGTTTCCCTACTAGCTTTTCATTATCAAAAATCATATTAGATTTCTATTCACACACAAAATTGTCTAGTTGCCGTTGTGTATTGTCCATAATTACCACATTGTTGGATAGTTCACATTTTATCATACATGAGAATCATATGTGTATTTCTTCAGACTTTTCTTGGTTCCATTGCTGTCATCAGAACAAGCCAAGTGGGACAAGATCACCAGCCATAGTCAAGTTCACAACCAGTCAAGCTCATTGTTCCCAGTCCCATAGACAAAATCTGAACTTCCTGCCTTTCAAATGAATGACCGGCCTGGTCCGAGCCCTGCCTTGTAACCAGTGACTGAGTACAGAAGGAAGACCTCCAGTCATTCCAGTGCTACCCACACCATGGATCTGCCTTCACCATCTCCCCATTTCACACCTCTAAATTTCTCTAGCTGCTGCTAGGGTCATTCTCTTCTTCACTTTTCTGGACTTCAAGTGAACAGTTCTCTTCACTTCCTAGTTTGGTTGGGATCAGGTTGTACATGTTCAGAGGACAGATTTCATAGCATATATCAATGAGAAGTAGACCCTATAGATTTCTTTATGTAAGGCTCCACTTTCAGAATTTTATGTCCAAGCCTGTTGGCTTCCTGGAAGAGTTGCTATGCTATCTGCTTTCTTAAAATGTGAATGGCCTCACTTTTTGCTCTGGTGATCAAGAAGTGCAGAGCCAATTTTGGCATTCCATTAACAAACACTGGAGTTCACTCTGGCTTTCCTCTACTCTCACTCTCCCTTTCTTTTACTCCTTATTTTCTTTTTAATTTTTCAAGCTTATTGTACGTCATCTCAAATCCTTTTAACAAATGTGTGTCTACAAATAACTTCTTGTTAATCAGTTCTGATTGGCTGGATTCAAGGTACCCAATGACTTGCCTGGTGTCAACTCCTGTCTTCTTGTCTTTTCAGTCTAAGGCACCAACGCTAGGAAAGCTTCAGCTATGTCCACTCTGGAGCGGAAACTCAGCCATCCTTAGAGCTCCTGGATCCGGGAGGCGTCTGCCTCTCCCTCCTGACCTCTCCTCAGTGCCCTTCCCAGCCAGCCAATGGCGCCTCTGCTCCCTGTTCTAAGCCCACAACCTTGCTCCATCTCTTATTTCTAGCCCAAGAGATCTCTCTAGTTCTTTGTCTTTCTTTTAGAGTTGAGCTTATTGGCTTGCTCTGGGGCAAAGACTCCTCTAGCCTTTCCAGATCATGCTACCTAAACCTTGCTCTTTCAGTAGAAGTGTCTGCAATAATAACAGTTATGTTCATAACCAAGACATGTCATGAACTTGTCAGGTGCCTGTTTCTAAAGCATTATGCTGTCTTATTCTCACTGCATACCTAGGGGTTTGGAAATACTATCATGAACCTTTAAAAAAAAAAAAAAACTCAAGAGAGGTTAAGTAGCTTATTCAAGGACACCCAGCTCAGCCTGTTGAAGTCTAGGCCAGTGATAGAAAGGAAGCTTAAACCAAGGCAGTCTGATTCCTGCCTATCCTCCCAGCATCCTCCACCCTGGGGTGCCAGGCACGCTGTAGGGTGAGCATGGACACTTGCAGTCATCACGGAAGGATTGGGTGATGCCATTTGGCAATGTAAGAACTCTGCCGCCTTCCTGGAGCAGTGACAGGGAGATGCGTGCTGTTCTCTCACACGCCTTCTGTTTAAATTTCTTTTCATTGTTCTGTCCTTTTTGGCTTGTGTACAGATGAGATTTCCTGTGATGAAGATTTTCTTGTGCATGCTTTTTCTGATAACTCTCAGGCTTATTGTGAAGCTCCATTGTGTATGTTTTATATTTTCAGGCTACAAAAAAAACCAATTCCTTACAAATGAGAATTTATACCTTGAAAGAGTAGTGAGCAGGACTTGATCTTTGCCTGGAAGACCTAACAGTTATGCCTCTCCATGCACTGCAGGCTTTCTCATTAGAAACCACATATTTAAAATATTCAGAAATCAATAAGGCAGGGTTTATTATACAGAAAAAAATGGCCTAAAAGGCAATGGCTATCACTTTGAGACATTTCAAATTTCATTGTAGCGTACCTGATGTATCCTACCAAGACTGAGCCTTCATAGACTCTAAAAGCAACCTTGAATGTGAGTGCAAAGGAGAACATATCCCATTGGAAGCAAGAGAAAGAATTTCTAGTGCAGATTCTGTTTCAGGTTATGTTTTTCTGAGTATAGGCTCTATTATTTTAACCAAACGAAAATAACATGCAACCGATGTAACTCAAATCTTATCACTCTCCTCTCCCTCCCTCCGCCTTCCTCCGTGCACGCAGAGAGAGAAATCCGTAGCTCACAGCAGTCAGATAGCTCTGAAGGGGTTAAAAATAAACACAAAGCCTGGAAAGAAAGCAGAAACAGTAATGACAGTTCTGAAGTTTCCAGTACCTGTTGTGACAGGAATAACAAATTAATTGGGACTATAACGGATTCTTTGTAAAGGTGAAGTAAACACACTTGACTGTATATTTTTCACCATCAGTTAAGTCTCAATTGGTTCTAAAAATAAACAGAAGACATTGAACAGTTTTAATGGATTCTGACACCTAGGTATTATGCTGTCACTCCAGTATAAATGAATCATAACTTTGGACTGCACCTAGGAATTACTACACATTTGGAGAAAATTTATGGTGCACCAAGCTTTGAATCATGATGTGATATCAAAACTAAAGTCAAAAGAGGAAAAAAGCTGGGCATAAATTATTAGCCTTGAGTCCTTATGTATCTCCCAGTGCAACAGGTAAGGGCTAGAGGATTTAGGGATACTACCAATAATTATCATGGGTGCCGAAACAAATTTATCCTTCGGAAAGTGGCTTACAGTACAAAGGAGAGAAGAAGAAATCCAGCCGCAGCCTGCTCTCGGATGCATGACAGAGATGTTCAGTTTCTCCTGTGTGTGTAGCCCTTTGTTTGGCTAGACTAGGACCCTGCGGAGGGCATGGGCATTTCTGTGACCCAAGCAACCACACACTTCGTTTTCACCCAAAGGACTGGTCATCAGACCAGGGCATTGACTCAGCCAAGTGCATTAACAACCACAGCCAGTCGAGCTCATTGTTTCCAATACACAGATAAAAACCTGCATTTCTTACTTTCCAAATGAACGGGCGCATGGTCTAGCTATTGCCTTGAAGACTGCTCACTGAAAGAAGCCCACCAGAAGCTCTGCCAATCTGAAACGAGAGATCTGTGAATGAAAAACAATGCCTTGAGATTCCATGTTGAACATGGGAAAGTGTTAAATGTTCACATATTTATTTGATTGAAATAACACTCTTTAAAGAGATTAATGCATAAAAATCTCCCATTCAGACATCAACAGAACATTTTTCTAAAGTGCCACTATTACTGCACAATAGAAATAAGAATACTATATGTCTCAAAACATTTTCATGAATAGTACTTAATTCTGACTGTATAAAGCAATAGAGCTGGCATCGTGCAGATAAATGGAGACAGATTAACTCGATCAGTGAAAAAACAGATATTCAAATGCTGATCTTTTGCTTGCTGGACTAGTTCACTTCCTAGAAGTTTACTTTTATTGCTATTGGATAAACAGGTCAAATTCTAATACTGGCAGAGTCCTGAAGGTTGCAGTTGGAAAGCAGAGCGGGAAGGCATAGCCCCATTACACAGAGGAGAAGAGTAAGGAGAGGTGAGGGGAAACAGCTGGTGAATGGTGGGATGCAAGCTCAGAACTTCCTGTCTTCCTAAGAGCCTTCGTCCCACGCGGGGACTGTGGAAGTTCGGCCCATCAACAAGAGTGTGCTCCTGTTTCCTGACCAGCTCAATCCATTCTCTCGGTTCCAAACTGCCCTGCTGGTTCCTTCGCTAGGCTGCTTTTCTCTGACTTCACTCGCAACCGTTGAAAAACTACAGGCTGTGGAATAGGATGCACGTTAACTAGAGATCTGCTTTGCCAACCCATTTACAACTTGATTCTCTCTGATGTTTGAAGAAAACAATTGCAACAAGGAGCTTCTTCTTTTAATGATAAAGCTATTAATTACCAAATATGTGCCAGATTATGGCAGCCTCGGAGTACAGGTTTTATGTAAAATGCCTTGTGTCTGTATGGTAGGTGGGTAGGCTGCACCCTAGGAGGAACTAGGGGGTCAAGACTGCTACCACCTGGGGTGGCGAGGTTGCCGGGGTCAACAGGGCTACCGGTGAGGAAAGGCGGGAAGGAGACAATGGGTAGAAACACAAGGCACAAAGCAGGCGCTCATGGGTCTTTCCGGGTCCTAGGAACTTCCCAGCTTCGAGCCGCTGCTTGACTTTAGCATGCTCTCCCTCATCTGTCCTGGCATCCTCTCTTCCTGCGCCATTTTTGACACAGGCATCCTGAAAGGGCCACTCCACGCGAGCCGTGTTCACTGTAACTTCTTTTAGGTTTAATCTGTCCCTTGCGGCTACTTGGCTGGTTTCCGTTTCTATGCCAGGCTTTCTGCGTTGACCTTGTGCAGTTATAAATGTTTTAACATCCATGAAAATACAGAAATGTGCGCTCCCATAAAGGGCAGCAAACAGAAAACACAGCAAGCAGTAGGAAGATTTGGGGCCATGCACCGCTCGCCTGCAGGAGGCACGTGCCAGCATGAGCTTCCAGGGTCTCGCGGAATCTAATGGCTATGAACGTGGTGCTCGCAGGCTCTTTGGAGGGCATTATATTAGCGTGACTGTCGCTAAGTCCCAACCTCACATTTTATTTCCACTGTGAAAGAGACCGTTTTCTATGCTCCTTCAGAAAGAGGAAAGGGGCTTGGCGCTCTGGTCACCCCCACCCCGGAGCAGACATGGCAGCTGCCCGCCTTCCCAGCAGCCTGCTCCCGGGGCTTCAGGGAGCTTTGTTTCCGTTAGGAAAATAAGCTAGTGCTGCTGCTCAGACCACAGTGTCCTCGAGGTTTTGTTTTTGCGGAGTAAAAGCAGCGCTTTTTAAAGCTCCATCAAAGCTGGTGACTCCATTCCTTTCTGTGTCTCGGGGTTGTAAGCCCGGTGCCACCACGGAGCTCTGGCTCCGAGCAGAGACCTACCACACACTTAAAAGGGTAGCGCCTTAACTTGTCAATTTCGAGAATACCAAGTGATCCTGGAGGGTTTTTATTCCTTTAATCAGCTGTAATTTTCAGCTCTGATGCTGTTTGACAGGCTTCGTCTCAGCCCCGTGCAACACTGCTCCTCTGCCTTCCTGCCTGTGCGATACAAATAAGGAGGAGGGGCCGGGAACTGAACTGACAGCGCGGACTGGATGGGCTCTTCCCCACCTATCAGGATTGAGGCCACAGCGTGGGGGCTGCGAAGGGGAAGGGCTGAATGGCTGCCCGCTTCTGGGAGGGTCAGCTGCTGAGCCCCTTGGCCTTTTTTCTCTTTTCTTTCTCTTCTCTTTCTTCCTCCCTCCCTTCTGTCTTCCTCCTCCCCCCCCCCCCCTCTCCTTCCCTTCCTCCCCGCCCCCTTCTCCTTTTTAAAACCAGTTAATCTCTTTTCCTTCTTTGGATACTAGGCACACATACTTTGGAGCCAGAAGAAAATGTCCGTGTCCACGCACTCAAATACACGCACCGGTATGCCTGCATATACACAGGCACACACACGTGTGTGGCTCCACTCGCAGGGGCGCTTACATCTCATATGTTAAGCACAATAGCCAAAGCAAGCTAGATGCTGTCATTCACGGCGAGCTTTCTGTGTGCCAGCCACTGGGCTCTGGGCTCCACAACTCTTGTGACAGCCAGTCCTCACACCCTCTCTGTGAGACTGGGGGTGGGGGAATCAACACCAGGGGCACATGACCTCCAGGTCAGTCATCCTCTGTTTTATGTACAGCAGGTACTTCCCCATAAACCCTGGCAGCAGCTAGAGGGTGGGGTCATATAGACACCCAATGGAGTGGTGTCTCAGGAGTGAGGACCAGGGTTCACCCTCAGATCCAAAAGTCACTTCTCCATCACTGGGCCTTCATCCAGGAGGGGTTGGTTCAGAGGACCAAATAAACACTGTGGCCTTGGCTCTAAGTGTGGGGGCCTAAGGGCTGCCTTCCTAATGGGGATGGCAGCCTGATGGAGAAGACTTGGCATTCTTTATGGTCTTGCAACCTGGAAGGGTTGCGAGGGTTTTCTCAGACAGATGGCAAAAAGACCTACTTCCACCAGCTTGAGACCCTGCTGCCAGTGTGTGCCCACCTTCCATACTCAGAAGGCAAGACCACTTTCCCCCGACTCTCCCCTTGGATAAGGCTGGAGAGCCTTTCTGGATGAGATAATCCTGGCTTTGCATAAATACACATGGCTTTAGTTATTTTAAAATCATTTGTAGGAGTTCTCATATATTTGCATAAATCATTTTAGAGGTGCTCAAGACATTTCTACCTAGGTTTCCTTGTGAATAAAATGGAAGCATAAATGATTTCCTGTTTGGAATAGATGATACAAGGAGACACTAAGTAAGATACAATTGATTTTCATAATGAAATGATTGCATGTACAAACGTGGCAGCACGTTCCTATTGGATGTGGTTTTGTCCTGGTGCAGCCGTAGTCCACCTCCTGTTTCCTGGGGAAGTCACAGGTATCCTAGGCAGAATGGACTGAGGACATGAAAACCATTTATGTCTAATTGGTAGCTACATCTGGTCTCTTTCTCTCTAGCTTGCATTTCCTGCCTCTGGCACCTAACCACCATGAACCAAAACAAACACACCAAAACAAGGTGTTGTTAGAGTTCCCGTAAGATCTGTCCTTGTCTTGTAAGATGTGTCCGTGAACAACTTGAGTGCAAAGTTAATCTGTGAAAGTGTGTGTGTTCACCTGTCACAAAGCAGGTTTTCCTGCTTCCACTATGTGAAAAAAAAAAAAAAAAAAAAAACCAACCCCTCAATGTTGCACAATTTGATACTCTTCATGCAGGGGTAATTTCTTATGAGGAAGATCACTTTCCCACTCCAAATTACAGTCCAAGGTCATTACTGATTTTCTGGTTCAATCAAATCTAATATGATAGTTGGCGCAGCAGACACAGATCCTTTTGCTCCTTGCTTAATGTGTTTAGTTTTAAATTTGCATCTTTTAGCTACCAAACAATGTCATATATGACAAATATTTCTTTGAAGATGTAAAACAATTAAGCGGCTTTTGATGGTCTGAAACTTAGGACATCAGGGAGAGGTGAAGCCATCACCCACCACGAAGAGGATTATGCTCTGGTGTGATGGCAATTAGCTACTTCCCCAAATAGCAGGTCGTCCTTGTAACCCTTATGCCCGGATTAGACTCCTTTAGATACGGCTGTGTTTATGCTTCTCATTTGGTCTGTCTGCGATTGAGTCTCCTAAAAATCATAAGCCAGAAAAGCACTTATTTCACACACTGCGATATAGCCTTCATGGAGACAATTTTAAAATTGCTCTGGTGTCCTACAAACTTCCAGATCTTTCGTTTTCATCAATTATGAAAGGGAAATGTCACAAGCACCCATCAGTGTGGTGCCCCGGCGCTGCTGACAGCTGTATGATGCACACTCAGTGCGGCAGGTTGGGAGCTGAGAGTTTCATCAATAAATATGACTCTGATCGCTTCATGTCCACGGTCAAGGTAATGGCGCTTTAGTATCTGGGAAACATGCACCGCTCCCAGTCACACACGGACTTGGGAGTTGAAATCCACGGTGTGGAGCTCATCTCATTCCTCCCTCTTGACACAGATTCCACTTCTCATCTTTCTCACAACTCTTGATGATAATCTGGTTTTGATACAGTCATATATCTTGTATTTTGCAAGAATAAGGCTGCACACATACTGTGTCTATCATGTGGCAATAAAAGTTGAAACAATAGTGTCCATTTCATGAGAAGGAATGTTTTACCTTCCCAACCAGCTTCAGCATGGGCATCTCTCCATCCCTAAAGGCAATTAGATCAATGTTTTAAAATAAAGAAAAGCAAGCAACAGAGGCAAGGGAAACTAATCCTACCTATAGGAAGAATCATGTGGAATAAAACTCAAGGGCATTTTTTTTTTTTTTAAGAAATCAATGTTAACACATTTTGTTGTGAGTTAATGTAAAAACAAACTGCAGCTTTCCTTAATATTCCAGCTGCTCTCACTTTTCTCCCTTTTCCACTTTTTCATTTCCTTTTTTATCCTTCATCGGCAAACTACCTCTACAGTGGAGGATATTTCACATGGAGATGAGGTCCGAACAGTTTACATAACTAGCTTTAAAGCTAATTAGTCTTATTTCTTTTAAAAATTCATCTGCATATGTTTTTGTCTCCCTCACAATCCGGAACTATAGCAAAATACAGAAAATTGAGAGTTATAAAAGATACGCCTGTAAGAGTTTTGGCAAACAAACTAAAGATCTTATAATTGACATTGAGATCAATCTATACATGATAACGTGGGGGTATTTTTACCATTAGCTTGTAATTCTTTTTAGTCCTTTGTCTACACATTCTCTGCTTAGAAAATATCTTCAAGTTAACATGAAATCCTAGGTTTTAAAATGTCACTAAAAAATTAAGTTTCTAGCCCTACACCATTACATTTTGGCTTCCAGATGTTCCCGTGTTGACGTATAACATTTTTCAGTGTCCACAAGCCCCTGGACAGAATTTTGCAGTCTGAAATACAGTGTATTAATGTAATCGTGAGTGTTTCCTTAAACCACACAACACACAGAGAGGCAAGAAATCGTGAAAACCTTGCATCTGGGGAAACTCAGGTGGTCAGTAGGTTAACACGTTCGTGAAACTATAGGGAGACGCAGTTTTTGACATCTGAATGCTAAGAACAAGGTCTTGCAGACATTTAAGCTGTGGGGTTTTTTACCCTTTTGAATCTACTTTTATACTGACCATAATTGAAATAATGTGAAAGTGTAACCAAAAGAACCTTCAGCAAAAACGTTGAAAGGGACCAATTTATGTGTAAAAAGATCAAGAAAGACAAGCTAATTTTTTTAAAAAGCCCTGTGCTCCCAGCATTAATTCCCAATCTCCGCAAAATTCATTTTATGTGTATAATGACTTTTTCTTTTGGTAAAGAAAATACTTGCTTTTCCCTCCTCTATTGACCAAACCGTGATGAAAAAATAAGAAAGTTAATGCCAGTGATCATTCTTTCTTTGTTTTCTTCTCCTGAAAACCTGGGAAAGAATTGGTCCTAATTAATGCCAAGGCCACTTTATTTGTTTAAAAATATAACATGTTTAATAAAATGTGAGCTATGAATAGAAATATAACTACAGTGAAATGCAAATATAGGTGCTGCTAATGTGTGATACTGTGTACCCATGTTGATTTCTTTAGGGGAGAAAATCATCTAAGAGGCTGTCAGTAACTTAAATTATATCAGAATATGTTCTTTAGGAGGTTTTGGAAGCTTGAGGTTTCAGGCTTTAATGCCTGCACACAAACAGACTTGAAGAAGCAAAGATTTGAAGTAGATAAAGCAACATTTTGCCTAAAGTTCATTCATCAAAAGGCTGCATATTTTGAAAAGGGTAAAAGTACTACTAAACCCATCAGGGATAAGTAAAGGCTATATACTATAGATTATTTTAATCCCCCAGCTAGATATAAAAGGGATAATTACATATTTGTGGTTGAAGCCATGTGGTGGAAAAATCAATACAACTTTTTTGTATGACACTTCATTAGTGTGAAAAATTTTAAAAGCTGGGAAGAACTGCCTTGCAATTAAATGCCTCTGCTCCTTCAGCTCCAGTAATGGGTTTGTATTATTATCTAGTTTATTTGAAATAGTGGTTGCACTATAGAAGTAATTGGAAAACATTGATTATGCACTTGTATCTGGAAAGCCTGGCAAATCATTACAGGGCCCGGCAACACTTAGTTAGCCTCACTAATGAAGCACTAATTGCTCTAAGTAGGTTAACATGTTAGTGAAACTATAGGGAGATAATAGTTCAGAAAATTTGGAGGTCTTTTGCCAAACATGCATTTTCATTTCCTATTCCAGAGACAGAAGCCATGTGGGTTTTCTTCCCCCCTTTTTGGTTTGGTTTATGTGCTCTCTTGAAAAACAAACAAACAAAAAGAGACGCCTAAGTGAGATTCCAGTCATCATTTTGGTGGAAATGACTCCGTTTCCTTACGTGCACTTTTCCTGCTGTTCCCAGCTCTTTCAGCAACCAGAACTGTGCCGGTATCAGCATGGATTGCCTAGAGCAGGTTCTCGGTATTTCAGTTCAGAAACTTCTGATGCTTCTGTCTTCATTCGCCCTCCCAGTTCAAAGCCCTCGTGATTCAGTCCACACAAAAGCTGCCTGCCATTGAGCCATGCTCCCCTTGTCCCCTGTACATAAAAACTATGATTTTTTTCACTTGAATTTCATCAGTGCAACTTCATAGAGCTTTAGGAAAAGAATAGCAATGTATTTGCTTTTTATTTTAAAGGCTTATTTATTTATTTGAAAGGCAGAGTTACAGAGAGGCAAAGGCAGAGAGAGAGAGAGAGGTCTTCCATCCTCTGGTTCATTCCCCAATTGACAGCAATGACGAGAGCTGTGCCAGTCCAAAGCCAGGAGCCAGAAGCTTCCTTCAGGTCTCCTATGCAGATGCAGGGATCCAAGGACTTAAGCCAACTACTGCTTTTCCAGGCCACAGCAAAGAGCTGGATTGGAAGTGGAGCAGCCAGGACTTGAACAGGCACCCACATGAGATTCCAACACCACAGGTGGCGGCTCTACCCGCCACATCACAGTGCCAGCCCTATATTTGCTTTTGACATTTGTGGTATTTTTAGGAGAAAAAAAATCAGTATGAGAGAAATTCTTGCATACACACACCTGGACACTGAGACTAGCACAATCCCAGCAGCAGTGCCCATAATAATGACAAATCAACAAACAGAAATGCTAAAAAGCTCTCAGTGCTCACTGACAGGGAACTAGATGGCATTGTTTTAGGCACACTATGGAATACTATGCAAGAAGGAAAAGGAATGATACAGAAAATCAAAAATTAAGAGAAAAATACTTTAAAGACTACAAAAAACATAAATGTATAGGTTAATCTTACAAATGAATCTTAAGAGTTGTGAATGAGAAAAGCTATTCTTAAAAGGCCACATGATTTTATACTGTCTTATAAAGCTCCTAGCTAACGAAGCTAAGTGATAGATGCATCTATGACAGAAACTACTCTTAAAACCCCACAAAATGGTACAAATAGAAAGTTTCAGGTAGATGTCCCCCTAGGAGGTGGGAGGGGCGCCTTGGAGGTAGCCAAAGGTTTTAGTGGTGTTTAGTTTCCAGTTAGACAGAAACTCATGCTGTTCACTTTAATATTGCAGATTATAAACCCAACTTGTGTTACAGATAATTCTTTTATATATAACATTTAAAATGTTTTAAAGAAACATTATCTTTCACCCCCTAAAAATTGTATCATCATCTGAAATAAAAGAAAATGTCTACTCTTTTGGCTTTCTAAAGATCAAAAGAGAAAAAGTTCCTATTTAAAATTTTTTCGATTTTTGGCTCATTATTGAGATTATCAGTGCAAGAAATTAAAGGAAAAAATGTTTCTCTTTAATTTATAAAAGCAATATATGTAGAAGTTTCAAAACGACAGTAATTCATTTTTTATGTTTATAATTTATTTGTAAGGATCCAGGATAGTTCTCTCTATAAGCCATAGATTACTGTCTACCAAAGAGAGCACAGTGCTTTGTGGTTTACACCTGAGTGGCAGATGTACCTTTAGGGCTTCGAGAAACCAGAAGTGGGATAAGGGTTGCAAAGGGTGAGCTTCCTGCTACTCTTATAAAAGTGTGTGTGTGTGTGTGTGTCTTATTTAGCAATGTTTACCAAGGCAACATAAAAACTATAAGAAATCAAACCAGGTTTGCAGGTCAGTAAGAGAGGGCTGACGCATTTTCTGTGTCTTGGATGCCTTGCCTGACCATTTCTGTCTTCTTGTAACTAATACAGAGCTTGACATACAGCCAGTGTCCAATCTGAGAGAACTTCAGAAAGTTCATGGAGGGGCTGACGCTGTGCTGTAACAGGTAAAGCTGCTGCCTGCAGTACCGGCATCCATTATGGGCAACGGTTGAAGTCCTGGCTGCCCCACTTCAGATCCTGCTATGGCCTGGGAAAGTGGTAAAAGATGGCCCAAGTGCTTGGGCTCCCGCATCCATGTTAGTGACCTGGAGGAAGCTCCTGGCTCCTGGCTTCGCCTGGCCCAGCCCTGAACTCTATGACATTTGGAGAGTGAATCAGCAGATGGAAGATCTCTCTCTCTCTCTCTCTCTCTCTCTCTCTCTCTCTCTTTCTCTGTAACTCTGACTTTCAAATAAATAAATCTTTAAAAAACGAAAAGTTCATAGAGAAAACGGAACCAGAAGATTAAGTTTACTTTTGGTGTACACATTTTTTGAAATCCTTGCTATTTTTTCATGCTCTGCATTTTCATGAACTTTTTGAAGACCACTAAAACATAGTTTTGAGTTGAGCTCCTTGTGGATCCAATGTCTAAGATGGATACATTGAAATACATAATGTCTCTGACTGCCAAATGTGAGTATGTACCAAAAACACACCAGTCTCCCACAGAAGAAAAGCTCAGTTCCCCCAACCCTAGAATAAGTGAGAAAACATTCTGAAGTACTCCAACAATGAGGATGCTCTGGAATTTTTATTTCTAGAATTTAAGTTAATGGTTTATATTGAGGAATGCAACTCATGGAGAAAATATCCACAAAAATGTTAAAGCATCTAAGGTGGCCGGCGCCGCAGCTCACTAGGCTAATCCTCCGCCAGCGGCTCTGGCACCCCGGGTTCTAGTCCCGGTCAGGGCACCGGTTCTGTCCCAGTTGCTCCTCATCCAGTCCAGCTCTCTGCTGTGCCCCGGGAGGGCAGTGGAGGATGGCCCAAGTGCTTGGGCCCTGCACCCGCATGGGAGACCAGGAGGAAGCACCTGGCTCCTGGCTTCAGATCGGCACAGCATGCAGGACGTAGTGGCCATTTGGGGAGTGAACCAATGGAAGGAAGACCATTCTCTCTCTCACTGTCTAACTCCGCCTGTCAAAAAAAAAAAAAAAAAAAGCATCTAAGGTTCAAAGTATTTTCTTAACCTGTTGAAAAGAACTGCCAAGGAATTTTTTTTTGTCAGCTATAAATACTGAAATGTTCAAAGCTGTGATCATTAACTGATGCCCAGATTTTTCTCAAAAAACAAAACAAAACAAAACAAAACACCACAAAATCCCAACAGTGATCAGGGGTGTAGATAAAACTAGACTGGCCCTGAGCATAAGACAACTGTGGGCATGTTTTGTTCTGTATTTTTTTAGATACTTAACCTTTTTTTCTATAATTAAGACTAAAGGGGGTGGGTTGGATTTATTGAAATCTCGTATGAAACGATTTTTGTTAAAGGGTTTGCACATAGCCAACTGCTCATCCTTCCTCTTTGGGCTGGAAAACAAAATGTCAGCTTCTTCTGGCCACTGATAGCACTGTAGAGGTCCATTTGCTTACTTGCAGGTGACACGGGGCAGGACAAACAGGTGCCCTCAGAAGTCCCTTAGAAGGGAACTCTTGGCCTTCAGCAGGAGTTTGCGTTTTTCTTCCCGTTGATATTTTTCCCACTCTTGGAAGGATCTTGCTGGGGTGGAAGAGTGCCAAGAGAGGGGATTATTGTTTAAATGGGACCCTATTTCTAGCCTTAAGTCAGACAAGAGCCATTCTGGTTGCATTCAACATTTCAAAGCAAGTAACAACGCTCTCTCGGAGAGCCGCTCTCTACAAAGCAGCCTCATTATTGTAAATGTGGGGCATGTTTAGACTGCTAAGGAGAATCATAAAAGTGCAGCCTCTACTGCAAGCTCCTTTGGCATACGCGTTGTCCCCAGGCCAGATATACTTCTGGGCAGCCCCGGCACACCCGCTGATACGGAAACGAGGCGAGTGGAGTTACGGACGCATAAATGTGCATGGTGAACATTATCTGCGAGGTCTTCTATGTTAAGGAAATCATGACACCTGCCAATCTTTCAAATTCCAAAGGGTAAAGCGTGAGGCCTAGGAAGCTGTCATTGAACATGACAAGCTTAATGCCAAGTTTATAACAGAAAAAGGGCAATTGTACTGTGGTTTATTCAGTTTGATGTTGCAGGTTCTGCAGGAAGGCGCGCGCGCTCACTCGCCTTTTCTTTTAAATCTAATTTACAACATTTGAAATACCAAACAGATTCTTTACATATCTCCTGAGCCCCCGCTCCCCTTCACTACCCCCCAGCTCTCCTTTAGGGAACAACCCCTAAATCCATCCAATTTAGCATCTTGGTGCGGCCAGACAATTGCTCCAGTCTGAGCACTTCCTTCCATTGTTATAGAGCTGTTTCTAACCCCAAACATCGCTGTTTAATTACCGCTCAGACTGTTGCTCTCTTTCCAGCCACCCTGCCCCTTGCTCGAGCCCATTGGGCTGAAGAAAGAATTACTCCCCGCGCTGTTCCTCGGCCCCTTCTTGTTCAGATCTGTAATTGGCCCTGTGTTTTTGACTTTCTGCTAATAAGCAGCTTACTTTCTCTCCCCCTAGACTCAACCCACCACTTTTGTTTCATGAATTTTACAAAGGATTTTAATAGATGCTTTAGGCTATGCAAAATGTTATATGAAAGGAAGCATTAATGCAACAGCCTTGACACAAAGGACGTGTGAATGGTTGCTTATCATTACAGTCAGGTCTCCGACTTTTCATTAGGAGTTCTGGAGGACAAGAAAAGAAAACAGGGCAGCTATAGGGAGGCATATTCGCCTATACTGTGTAACCAACTATAATTGCTTAGCATTTCACATTAACTCTCTTCAGACGCGGCCTCTCATTATTTTTACACATACATAATAACTGCTTATTACAGCGGGATAGTTCATGCCAATGCATGGCGGATAGGGCTGTGTCAGCACTTCCAACGTAAGACCCAATTTCACAGGTTTAAAACAGCTGTAAAATTTACCTCCAGACCAAAGATTGGTAATCAGCCCTCCACCTGGACAGGGGATTTGGTTTAAAGTTGTTTTTTTTTAAACACTCTTTCATTAAGAAAAAAAAAAAAAGTTTGCTTGTGTTAAATTACGAATGTAAACCAAATAAATGAAAAGGCTTAAGACACTTTTGAATTTCTAAATATGGAGATTTACTGAAAGCCACCCTGACTGCACTTTTGATGATACACATAAATAACCTTAAACAGCACCAAAATGAAATACCACATCCAAAATAGACGTGACACCTGACAATGTTTATATTTGCAATAGGTGACATTTGATACAACCCTGCTAGGAGCACCACGGGTATTTTCAAGATGAATAATCCATAGTCTTCATCTTGCAAATGAATTAACGTATTTCTCAGTTTCGACAAAGCCTGTAAAAAGTCATCCCCCTACGTAACAACATAAGGCTTCCAGAATTACTATGTGATTTTGTTTTTCAAAAGTCTCCGAACAAACTGGCTTTGACCAAGAGGAGGAGAGTGGGAATCCAGCAAAATACCGGTTGTGCTGTGACTTTGAACTGGGGACTATTGGGAGCAGAGGGCAGCTCTGCCTCAGGATAAAGAGGAGTCCATCTGTGGAGGTCTGAGCTGAGCTTCGGGTGGCAGTGATCAGAGCATGCTGCTGCTCATTTTCATTAACGTAGCAAAATCCTCCAAAATTTTCTCAATTTCCAAGACAGAAGTATTTTGACAGCATGCTCAAATAGTAACAGCAGACAGATCAGCAGTAGGGCAGTACCGACCCCCAAAATGCTGCCAATCCATGTGCCCTGAGTTAGACACATTTGTTTCTAAAGGATGTGAAAACTACAGACTAGCCTATCATTTCTGGAAGTTTTCAGAGAAAGTCTTCTAACGGGTGAAGGAGAATTTAGGTGGAAATGTTTCCTTATGTTGGTGAAGGCTTGGGAAGGTAATTTGAAAATGACTTCAACCGGGCTGATTCTATAGCAAGAACTGGAAATACATCCTAAATCCATGCCGTTTATAAGCAACAGTTCGAACATATCAAACAGTCATGAGTTAAGACACAGCTTGTCTTTTAAATTCCTATGAAGCTTCCCGTCTTTATGTCTGCTGCTTTTGCCCTTTAGCTCAGATGAGAAGGCCAATCTTAGCTACATTTCTCAGATTTACCTGATTCCCTGACACAGCCCAAGAACTGCTAAAAAAGAAAAAAAGTACAAGGTATTCATTAGAAAGTGCGAATCCACTTAGAATGCGGTCAACTGCTCTCCAGCAACTTCCTCTGCCACTGTCCTGGAGGTGGCTGCTTACAGAGGTGGGAACAAGAACCCAACGTGGCTCTCAGCACCAAGGCATTCGCAGACCACAGTTTGCTTCATGGGGAAGCAGCAGCTCTGTCCCTAAACCGTTGCAGGGAGGGTTCCTGGCTGCAATGGCGCTTCTGTGTTGGAAAAAGCTGCAACTTGTTAGTACATTTCCAGTAAACAGAGGGCTGGCCTCCCATTGCTAATTAGCTGTGGCCCCGCTCGCCTGTGCTGTGGAGTGACACTCTAATCAGAGATGATTGTCATCAGATATCACAGATGTCTCTCTCGCGCTGCTCAGCTCGGGCAGGCGCTGGTGCCGTTTAGAGAAGGAAGCGCTGGAAGCTGTTTGGAGACCTGGGGTCTCTGGGTGCCTCAGCTGCTGGTGGCAGGCGGCTCGTCACTCCCGCCTGCTGTGAGGAGGAAAGCAGGGTGAGGCGAGGGGGGCATCTACCTGTCGGGTTTGCCAGGAGGCAGTGATGCAATCCATTTGAGAGGAGAGCTTTCAGAACACAAGCATGTAACTCAAGCTACCCGGGACTGGTTTGAGCCACCTGGGATTCCTGGAGATGACAAATGCTAATTCTTTTGATTCATTACATATTTTTGAAGTGGGTATCCGAGAGGGCTAAAAGAGCAGGCTTAAAGATTTACAAGACACAATCAGAGATGTGGGAAGGAAAAGAAAGCCGCATGCCAGGAGGCGTGACTTGAGCCCTAACGAGAGGGAGATCTGCTACCCTCCAGCCCTTAGCCGCTGCCGCCTCCGGGCAGCCAGGCCTTCTCCTCCACCCCCCAGGCTCAGAAGCGCCCTCCTGGGCTCTCTGAGCCCTACCCAGCCCCCTGTGATGCGTCAGAAACAACTGGACTTCTCTCACAGGGCTGGCTGGAAATCCTCCACCTACTTGACTCCCCGAGAATTAACCACCACCACCTCCCACCAGGCTCAAATACCCACGCCCATGGCTTCCCCACCTGGCGTTGTCCCTGACACTAGCGGATCACAGGGCTCCATCCTCCGCTTCTCCTCTGGTCTTTCCCTGCCCAGCCTCGCCCCCACCTGAGGCTTCACCTGCCGAACCCATGCTTGAGACCGCCAGGTCTTCTTCCAGAGCCCTTTCCCACTACGTGTGCCAAGGGCTTCTGGTGAACCGGCTCTCAACCATACTCACCTGTCGGCTGCGCCAACCCTTCTCACCCGAGGGGCTCTCGCTAAACCACAGCTTCCGCTCTATTCGGTGTCCCGGAGAAGCTTCTACTCTCCGCGTGGGTCCTCCAAGGCGGAAGCCGGAGACCACCCTGGAGCCCTGCCTGCTTTAGTCCCGGAAGCCTGGGCGTGGCCTCCTTCCTCATCTTTCTGGATTCATTCCTTCTATTCCATTTCCCCCTCTGCCTTCGAGAGGCTTTTTTTTTTTTTTAAATCTCCCTGCTGAGCTAATTCTTGGTACAAAAATATCCACTGTCCTGGAATCAGAGTGATCTTTCTAGAAGGCAAAGCTGATCTTGTCATCCCCTTTCTCGGCTCCTCCAACAAATCCCCAGACCTTGAGGGAAGCCTGGTTCCGAGGCTTCTCTCTGCTGGACCCAGGCTCCCGGTCACTCACCCCCAGAGCACCCCTGGGCTGCAGTTTTCCCAACATCCCCTGCTTTCATCACTTACAAGACTGTGCATCCATATAAAATGGTCTCTTCTGTTCTGTCCACCTCCACTCTAAGGGCTTCTTTTCTGGGACGCGTGTCTGGACTTTCCTAACAGAACAAAATGCTACCTCCTAGATGTTCCCAGCTTCACACTGTATTTGCTGCTATGCCTCTGATTAGATTCGTGTAAACACAGATGCCTACTCCCCCGGACTGGGAATCCCTTGGAGGGAAAGTCACGGTGACCTTTGCAACTCTTGAGCTGGTCGAGTGCCCGGCATACAAGAGGCCTTCAAGTAGTTATTTATTTTTAAGTTGGTATTTCTTTGAAAGGCAGAAAGACAAAGAGATCTTTCTCCCATTACTTCACTTCCCCCAAATACCTGTAACAGCCAAGGCTGGACTAGGCTGAAGCCAGGAGCCTGGAAATCAGTCTGGGTCTCCCAGGCAGGTGGCAGGGACCCAGGTGCTTGGACAATCCCCTTCTGCCTCCCAGGATATGCAGTAGCAGGAAGCTGGAATTGGAAGCAGAGCTAGGACTCGAACCCAGGCACTCAGCTATAGGGTCCTGGCATCACAAGCAGCATCTTAACATCTGTGCCAAATGCCCACTCCTTACTTATTAAGTGAATGGTAACTAAAATGCAAGAGTGAATAAATGAATGAATACCACAGCACCATTGCACAGGGTGAAGTAGGAAGAAGACTAACATCTTGTAGGTTTCTTAGTTTTTCATAAACTCAGAGAACTCAGGACCTGTATTAGATGTCAGCCAGGAGAAGAGCAGCCAGCAATAGGCTGTGCCATCCACCATGCCACAGCTGTAGGAAGTCGGGCACTGCGCCATCCACCATGCCACAGCTGTAGGAAGTCGGGCACTGCGCCATCCACCATGCCACGGCTGTAGGAAGTCGGGCACTGCGCCATCCACCATGCCACAGCTGTAGGAAGTCGGGCACTGCGCCATCCACCATGCCACAGCTGTAGGAAGTCGGGCACTGCGCCATCCACCATGCCACAGCTGTAGGAAGTCGGGCACTGTGCCATCCACCATGCCACAGCTGTAGGAAGTTGCCCACTTATTCATGTGCACCTCCAAATTTTCCCTGACTTGCAGATGAGGGGCATGAGGACTGAAGGATGCACAGTCAGGAATCCGTGGATTCCAGCCATGGACCCAAGAACACTGCTTTCCTTCGAAGTCTGCAGGAGAAGCCCCGGGACCTACGGGGCCCGTAACATCCACAGGTATGATCTCAAGAGTTTGCAGTTGGGAATTTCGGCCACAGGAGAGCAAGGGGAGAAAGGAGGAGGAACACCCTTACCACTTTCAGCAGTAAAAACAGGCTTTGACTACAGTTGGCCGGTTATTTCCTCAGCTAATTATGGTGCTAGCCTATGCTGGGGGTCCGTTTCTCCAGCTCTCTCAGCCCCGGGCACACGGAGGGGTCCCCCGCCTCTGACAGCCCCTGGAGAGCTCAGGCCTCCGGTCCCAAGTGGAGCCTGGGAAAAATGGGGTTTGCCCAAGCATTTAGATCGCTGCTGCAGACTGGGATCCTGGCCCAGGACCTTTGCACAACCCACTTCTTTGTTCCCCGTGCTGCTTGCCTCCAGATTAGCTGAATCGCTGACCCTCTGGTTGTCATGGTAGTGAGTGGACAACGTCAACAGCACACGGTATAAAGAGTGTGTGTTAGAGCAAAGTGAGAATGTGGCGGACATGGCTGACTTTCAAACTCCTGAATGCTTGTAACTAATATTGAGAGGCTGTTTTCCAACATTTAATTGGGTGAAATATAAGGATCTTTTTATTTAAAAAAAATTTTTTTTTTGGAATAGAGAGGAAGTACTGGGAAAATATATATCTTTTGCTTTGGCACCTAAAATGTAAAGTTCTTCTATCTCCTCCCCACCCCCTGGCCTTTCTCTTGTGTTTACTACATTTTTCCCTTTCTGGTTTGAACTTTATTCTGTGAAGCTTCCGGCACAATTATAAAGATTATAAAATTATCTAGCACTCGAGGTACTCATTTTTTAATTTGAGCCATTTTCCTAGGCTCATTGAAAACAGTGGTCATTAGAAGTCACACATGTTAAAAAAAAAAAATAACTACAGCCAGGGAAGACCACAGAAGGCTCCTGATTTGAGCGAGTCCATACATTTAATCAATATGTAATCTGGTATTTTTATCACAGAAGTTTTTTCAGCCTTGTTGTTATATGCTAGAAAATTTTTAAAAAGCATATGTGGACAAGAACATAAGATAAAGAATCTAATCTAGGGTTACTTTCAATGCTGCATGCATACAGATAGAGTAGGACTTACTACCATCACAATCGGCATTTGTGCTATCTTGCCCTCTGTAGCTGATCAGTCACATTTGGATCATAGACCAAACCTATAAGGCTGTCAGCTAGGTGTATCCCCAATTTGAGAACAGGTAGCTGAGGTTCCACAGATGCAGTGACCTTCCCATGGTACATGTAGATTATTGGAAGCCTAGTGCTGGGTCTCCCCTACAGGCACACAGCACTAAACACGTATGTACTTGGTATGTGCCAACAGCCGTGTTTAACATACAGACTCAAGTTTAATTCTATAGCAAGTTAGAACAGTAAGCAAATTTAAGATTGTGCAAAAGTTGCATTTCTGGTCCCAAAGCCTAGTTTAATAAAAGCAAATCAGCCTTGACTATTAGCTAAGTAAATGGAAGCGTTAATTAAGTGCAGCTCCCTGGTCAGAAGTAAAAGCCTATGAAATTCAAACATACCTGAGGAATGTGAGCAGGCAGCTGTGAAGTTGTGTACAGGGTGTAGTCACACTCATTTGTGTTAGCCTGGTGTCCATGGGGACTGCAAGATAGTAAACCTTTAACAAATGTGCAAAGGAGGCGGGGAGAATGAGGAGAGGGGCGGGGCCGGAGGGGGGGTGAATGAAAACCCGAGAGCAGGAGAACAGGAAGCAGAGGAGGTAAACTTCGTTCACTAATTGGCTGCATAGAAGGTGAATGTTAACTAAGGCCGGGTTTGGAGAGTTGCCAATTTGTTCTTCCTGTCTTGGCTGTTAGCTGACTGCCTTTCATTAGGTTTGAATATATATCCACCCACAAACACTCCTAGATAAGTCAACAGTTGTATGTACACACAAACCCTGCTGTGCACACATGCACGTGTGTGTGTACATGCACACACACACACTTAACTTCCCATCTAACACAAAGAACCAGAGAAACAAATGCTCAAAACCGAGGGAGATGGGTTAGAGATAAGAGGAAACATTTCTAGTGAGAGTTGTACACCCTTAAATAATGAGGGCGACCAAACAGAAATATGCACACAGAGTTTCTGTCAACTTGGAAAATGTCCGGAGGTGGCTCTTTTGTTGAAATGGGGTTAGAAATATTCACTGAAATATAAAAGCTGCTTAAAGCCAGGGGCTTTCTAAGAACCAGAACAGGAGAGAATGAAGCCCAGCTTTGGAAGATGCTGGCCAAAGGATGATCTGTTTCCAATAGAGAGAACCACCTTAAGAAAGGTCCGGAGACCCCACGGAAACCAAGTACAGTAAGAGGAAGTTGGGAGTGTGGGTGTCAGGCTGTCAGCGGTGTGACAGCTATGGTAACTACCCTCTAATCCAGCCAGCTCCAGCCACGCTCTCGGCTGACACCACCAGGACTGACTGACAGCTGCGGAGCAGGCACTTCTTACAGGCTCCGCTGACATCCAGTCTATTAAGGCTGACAAGCACAAAGCAGAGATTTGCCCTGAATGGTTTGGTACTGAAGCCTAGTAAAGGGGTTATTTGAAAGGTCTTAGAGAAAGTGTCAGACTCCAGCTCAGATGATAACAATATTGTAATGATGGTACTGGACAATGAAGTGTGATGATTGCCCATACGGGCTGGGAAGGCTGTAGGCGAACGGGGAGTGCAGGGAAGGAGTGTGCCCAAGCCGATGCTCCGAGGCCGGCATGCAGCCATAGGAGGAATCTCCCCTAGCGGGGTGTTTCCTGGGGGCCTTGATGTGGCAGGGGGGAGGGATGTGACCCCAAGTTGCGTATTAATTGTGACAGGTGCCAGGGATGGGCTGGCAGTAAGCAGCAATGGAGAACGAGGTATAAACCAGGTAACCCCTGCAAGGAATGTTTGCCTGCCTTTGGTTCACTCTTCAGTTCACCAAGGAGCATTGAACATGTTTTCCAGGAGAAAATGCATGCTAATTTTCTGACTGCTGCTTTGCTTGTTGACTCTGGCTGAAGAGTAAATTAGCGACTGTAATGCCATGGCCACGAGTCTGCTCTGGCTCCCCCTGGGTGCCTGGCATTGTGTCAACACCTCCTCGAATAAACCCAATGGGCTCTTTCCCTGGTGAAAAAACGGGTGTTTCCCCGCGATGTCTTTTCCTAGTTCTCTCTATGAAATAGAAAAAGGGCAAGTCCCATAACGCTGCTTTATGGATGGGAAAATGTCCACCACTGTCCTTGCGTACTCCCCTTTGCATCAGGCCTATCGGTGTGTGCTTAGATATTTCTTGTCCATTTCCACTTCTTCCACATGACTTGAGTTCTTGCCATAAGGCAGGTGCTTAGGTGGGGGCCTAGGGGCACCACAGTGAGCAAGAGAGCGTGGTCCAGGGCTTGTCGCTGGCTTTCAGCTACCAGCATGGCAGCTGTTGGTAAACCTGCAAGTCACCACCGCGCCAACCCCAGAGGGAATCCCCACCTCCCTCTCCCACCCCAGCTGCTTCTTTGGCTTTTTCCTTAGGAATCTTTAAGTCCCCTGTGGCCCAGCAAGAAAAGAATGAATGCCTGGCATAGCAGCCCCTCTCCCAGCATTGCGTCCGGCATGCATTCTGATGGGTAGTTCTGATTTTCATTTCGATCAGTGGTGAAAGGGTTAAAACCCAGTCACAGGTGGCCCTAACAACTTAAAAATTCATGAAAATTTTTCAAGCTTTACTTCCAGATTTCCAACTTTATTTTTCCAGAATTCTTCTATAAAAGATATCTTGTACAAGTTTTCCTACCTAGAGCTTCCTTGGGAGCCTAAACATGAGGACAGTTGAAGTTTGAGGGTGTTGAACATCTGAAAGCAGACATTCAGCACCACCAACATGAAAGGAAAATTTGCTCTTAGAAATTTGGATTTTTTATATGGATTATAATCAACACATCTTCAGGTCTGATCAGGCTTCTCCCAATTTTTTTCTACAATGGTCCATGCAGATTATTATTTCTATCATGCAAAAACAATAGCCTCAAAACTGTGCCCTTTCACCCCAATGTTAGTAGAATGGAGAAAAAACTGGGTAACTGGCAATGCCATGCCACTGGAAACCAGCGGTGCCTGCCAACCAGGACGGTAAACATATCCCCCTCCATCACTGCACCCATAGACACGAAAAATGGCAACTACACTCATCAAAATATTCAGCAGCCATCCCAGGGAGACCAGAGCTGGGGCATTCCATTTTTGAAGACATCTGAAAAATAGAAGTTTATGGATCTAAGCCAAGAAAAAATAATACTGGGTGGAGTGTGTAAAGGACTTTTGTGGTTTTTAGAGGCCAGCATTGTGGTATAGTGAGTTAAGCCATCTGCAGGGCTGGTATCTCTTATGGGTACCAGTTTGAATCTCAGCTGTTCCATTTCTGATCCAACTCCCTGCTAATGCTCCTGGGAAAGCAGCAGAGGATGGCCCAACTGCTTGGGTCCCTGTACCTGCGTGGGAGACCCAGATGAAGCTCCTGGCTCCTGGCTTTACACGTGTCCAGCCCCAGCTATTGCCACCATTTGGGGAATGAATCAGTGGATGGAAGACCTCTCTTTCTTTCTCTCTGTCTCTCCCTCTCTCTCTGTAACTCTTCCAAATAAATTTTAAAAAATCTTGAAAAAATGTTCTTTTCAAGAAAATATATTTTTAAAAAAGAAATTGTTTTTAATGTTCTAAATATCTTTACAAGAGAACTAGGAAATGGAAAGAGAAAATCCTCTCCCCACCCAGCACTGCCAGATAGGATGAAACCCTGCTTAACCCTGGAAGCTGGTCCAGCACATATGCATGTTTAGCATGGAGCCGAGACTAATGCAGATAACCAAATTGTTGATGAGCACCATACCTGGGAAGTTTCCTCTTGTTTGCAACTGAATGAACATGAAAGCAGAGCAGCACGGTGTCAATGAACAGATTATAGAACTGGAGCAATCCTGGGAAGATAACTTACTCTGAGAGTCAGCTGCAAACTCCGTTACCATCATGTTTATGAAAAAGCATGAAGTCCAAGAGAGAGCAGAAGGGGAGAGCAGGAGGGAGGAGAAGGAAGAGCTTCCATAAAACCGGACTGGAGAACATCATAAAAGCGAAAAGGAACAGTCAGGATCGATTTCATGGCGACCCAAAGAATTCAACTCTCCTTTAATGACAGTGAGAGAAATAACCTGCAGAACATTGAATCACTGTGGCAGGAGACAAACCTGAGAACCCAGAGGACTTCCTGTTAGTATGACATAATAGTAGCACCCTTCGTCCGTCTTCATCCCCTGCCAGTACCCTGCACAAGCAACAACAGATAAAATATAAAAATAACAGATGTACAAAGCATGCTACGTAGGGGGTCTTCAAACACCTCGTGGAAATGTGCATTACTTAAAAACTACATGTGGATTTTGAAATATTTTTGCCCCAAAATAAATTTATCTTTTAAAAACATGTATTTATTTTTGTTTATTTGAAGATCAGAGACAGATATAGACAGAGATCTTCCACCTGCTGGTTTACTCCTCAAATGTTGCGAGAGTCAGAGCTGGGCCAGGCTGAAGCCAGGAGCCTGGCACTCAATCAAGGCCTCCCATGTGGGTTGCAGGGACCCAAATACTTGAGCCATCACATTCTGCCTCCCAGAGCACACATTAGCAGAAAGCTGCAGTTGGAAATTCAGATGGACCTCAAGCCCAGGCACTCTTATTTGGGATGCAGGTGTCCTATGCAGCATATTAATTGTGCAAATTCCCCCAAAATGCCAAAATTATGTTTTAATTCCATTATTTCCACAACCAACTTTTTTTTTAATGTAACCCCCTATTCAAAAGAAAGGTAAATTTTTGCAGAATAAAACCAAACAGAAACACAATGCATTCAGCAAGGGGAAAAACACAAATTTGCTGGGCATTGAAGTCTAGAAGAAAGCAGGTGCAACCAGGAGTTTATATTCCAGAGAGAGCAGAACCAGTCTGCATTAAAAATTGGGAGCTGAGGAGATAACACCCAACCATAAAGGTACGATGAAGAAAAAACGTAGGAGGAAATAGAGGAAGGTGGGCCCTAGATCAACCCTCCCAGTGGATGTATCTATTAGAGCCTAAATATTGCTGGGACAGTAACACCAAGCCTACAATATCAGATCTGGTGTTGGATTGAAGGCCTGGCAAACCAGAATGTTCTAACACAGAGAAGAAATACACGAGTGAGTACCAGTGAGAGGAAGCTAGAGGAAGAGTCTCAAACTCAGTTTAGGTCCCCAAAACTAAAATTACAAAACACATGAAGATCAGCAAGCGGATTAAAACGAGAAGATCAAAATCAATGAGCAGAAAAGGAATTCAATCCATATAATCTATAGATTAATCTGAAAATGAATTTCAAAATCAACTTGTTTAGGATCCTGAAAGGGACAAAGGAAATAATAATTTTAAAAAAAGAGTTATAAAACAAAATGGCAAAATTGTAACATGAACAGGTATATTTGAAAGAAAGCCAATAGAAATTCCAGAAGTAAAAAATGTATAGGTCATAAAGTATAAAAACCAATGATGTCAGTAGAAATGGCAGAGTAAGAACCAGTAGAAATTCTCTCCCCTGAAAATCAAGTAAAACAAAACTGGCAAAAATGGTCAGACAACTTCTTCAGAACTCTGAACATTAGGCAAAGAATTGAAGCAAACCAGGGAGTGTTTACACAACAAAAACAGGTGATGTTGGTAAGAACCATGAGCTTGGTGGTATTCTAACTTGGCCTAATCTCATTCTCCATGTTCACCTCAGTAGCAGCCTTGAAACTCAACAGCTTGCAATCACGGTGAAAATCAGTATCTTGGCAGTCATTGGCATGGGCAGAATGGGACACAAGCATCTTCAAAGCCCTATTCCCAGAACATAGTCATTATTTGACCTTTCTGGTGTTCCCTGGGAAACCACTTTTGCAAGACTGCCTTTATCGGTATATTTGAAAGAAAGCCAATAGAAATTCCAGAAGTAAAAAACGTATAGGTCACAAAGTATAAAACTGGGGCTTCCCCGTGCACAGAGCCTTTTCCCTGGAGGTGATTGTTGAAAATAGTTACAGGCAGTTATGTAACTTGGTTAACTGTCTACAGAAACAGTTCAGACTTTGTGTAAACAATAGACTAGCCAGAAAGATTAAAAGGAAAAGCTGGGAAATGAAAAGTTCTAACATATTCCTGAGAATTTAGAAGTACATGTGTATACACAGGACTGTGGACATGCTCAGGAATGACACAAGAATGCACTGCCCTCTTCTCTCTGCCTGGCCTTGAGGATCTGCACAGCAGGAAGTGAAGGCTATGACAGAGTTTGTCAGCTGCCTGGCTCAGTGTAGAGGGTGTGTTCACACACACACACACACACACATACTCGCTCAGAACCCCTTGGCAAAAACTGGGAGGCTTATTATTCTAAGAATTTAAGAAAATCTCTGTTGAATTATTAGCCGACCTCTGAGATACTCAACCAGAGATTCCAGTGGCCAAATATTATATATAATACAAACTATAGAATTAGTTCAGATGTGACTAAATAGATAACAACTATAAAAAAGCAGAAAGATCAACAGCCTTGGAAATAGAGGAAAATCTTATTTCCAGAATTGACACATTATTATATTTAAAATGTCCATTGTTCAACTAAAACTGCAAGACATGCAAATAAAGAAACAAGTATGATCATACCCAACAAAACAAAATAATCAATAGAAACTACCCCTGAGAAAATGCAGATGTTGAACATACTAGACAAACATTTTTAATATATCTAAAAAATAAAGATAATTATGTCTAAAGAACTGAAGGGAAATATGAGAACAAGGTTTCACTAAATATAAGATATTGATAAAGATATAAAAATATCAAATAAAAAATGGGAAACATGAGGCTCAAAATGCACTAAATGAAATGAAAAATTCACTAGGATGGTTAAAGACTAGATCTGAGCAAACAGAAGAAAGAATCAGCAAGCTTGAAGAAAGGTCATAGATATTATGCAGGCTGAAGAACAGAAAGAAAAATACAGAAAAATGAACACAGCTTCAGAGACCCATGGGACATCACCCAGCACAGAAACATACATATAATGAGAGTACCAGAAGAAAATGAAGAGCGATAAGAGAGAAGAAATAGATAACAAAGACAGTCAAGAGAGAAACAACTCATCACATGCAAGAAAGCGTCAATGTGACTGACAGCTGGTATACTATCAGAACCCGCAGGATCCAGAGGCAGCAGGATGCTGAAGGGGAAAAAAAAAAACATCAATCAAAAATCTCATATCCAGTGGAATTGTTCTTCCAAAATGGAGCAAAGAAGGCAAAAAAGGTTAAAATAGATAAACCAAAATAAAGAGTTTCCATAAAACAAAAAACTGAAAGAGTTCATTTCTATAAATAAAACCTAAGTGATTTTGTTGCTTGTATACTTACCTTGCAAAAATACTAAAGACAATTCTTCAGTATTGGGCTGAAATGGAAAGATATTAGACAGTAACGTAGAACAGTAACATGAACAAATAAAGAGTATTGTTAAAGACAACTGAATAGGTTAATATAAAAGATAGTAAAAAATATATTTTGTGTTTCTAATTCCTTTCTCACCAATGTTGTTTTAAAAACAGTATCATAAAGCAATAATTATAAACCCATGTTGAATGGCACAACATACACGAAGATATAATTTGTGACAAATACAGCACCAACAAAAGGAGGCAATGAAGCTATATGGGAGCAAAGTTTGTTTGTTTGTTTGTTTGTTTTTAAAGACTTATTTATTTGAAAGGTAGAGTTATAGAGGCACAGGTGGAGGCCACTGGTTCCATCCACTGGTTCACCTCTCAAATGGCCGCAGTGGCCAAAGCTGGGCCAATCAAAGCCAGGAGCCAGGAGCTTCTTGCAGGTATCCCATGCAGGTGCAGGGGCCCAAACACTCAGGTAATCTTCTACTGCTTTTCAGGCCATTATCAGGCAGCTGGATCAAAAATGGAGCACCCAGTTCCTAAACTGGTGCCCATCTGGTATTCTGGCACTGCAGGCAGTGGCTTTACTCACTATGCCACAATGCTGGCCCCAGGAGCAAAGTTTTTGTGTACAATAACATTAATCTGAGAAGATTGTTAAAAATTAAGACATAAATGGAAGTTACTAGGGAAATCACCTAGAGATTAACCAAAAAAAAAAAAAAAAAAAAAAAAAAAAAAACCAAGATGGTTAAAATGGCAATGTAGAAAATATCTATTTAACATACAAGAAAGCAGTAATGAGGAACATAGGAAGAAAATAGATATAAGGCATCCAGGAAACAACTAGGAAAGTAAAAAACACAAATTCTATCTTATCAACAATTATATTAAATGTAAATGGGTTATATAGTCAAAAGGCAGATACTGGCAGAATGGCTTAAAAAAGCATGATCCAACTAACATAAAGAACATATAGAGGCTGAGAAGGAAAAGATGGAAAAGTTATATCATGCAAGCAATAACCAAAAGAGCACTGAAGTGGCTGTACTAATCATACAAAAAATTAAGACAAAAATAATTGCTAGAGATAAAGAATATGCTATAATGTGAAACAATCAACCCATGAAAATATAATAAACATGTGCACCTAACCACAGAGTACCAAAATACATGAAAGAAAAACTGACAAAACTAAAGGAACAAACAGACAACTCAGGAATAACAGTTAGAGATTTCAGTATTCCATTTTCAGTAAAGAATAAAACACTAATTAGAAAATTAACAAAGATGAAAATTAATGCAGATGTCTTGCACAACGCTAAAAACCAACCAGACCAGATATTGATAGAACATTTTAACCCAACAGTGACAGAAAACACGCTCTTCATTTTTCTCAGTGTATATAAAGATTATCAACAATAAATAATCTATTAAGTCATCAGCAAGTTTCAGTATATTCAAAAGTATTTAAATTGTGGTAGGCAGTTTGTCTAGTGATTACATAAGTTAAGGGTCTCAAGTCCCACGCTGGAATGCTGGGGTTTGAGATCCAGCTCTGATTGCTGCCTTTAGTTTCCTGCTAGTGCAGACTCTGGGGGGCAGCAGCAATGGCTCAAGTAATTGAGTTCCTGCCAGTCACGTGGGAGACCAGGACTGAGCTCCCAGCTCCCAGCTTCTGCCCATTCAGTCCTGCTGTTGTGGGCATTTGGGGAGTGAGACAGCAGATGGAAGCTCCCTCCCTCTCTCTGTCTCTCTACTTCTCAAATAAATAAAAATTTCAAAAGTAGTTAAATCACATAAACAGTATTCTGTGACCACAGAATTAGAAATCATTAACTTAAGAAGAGCTAATTCATAAGTAGGTGAAAATTAAATCATTAATTACTAAATCAAATTATATATAAATGTATAATTATATATTATATAAATAAATTATAAAATAAATTAATATACTATGTAAATATATAAATATAATTTATATAAATATATAAAAATTAATATATAAATTAAATAATAGATCAAATAAGAAGTCACAATGGAACTTATAGTTGGAGATGAGTGAAAATAAAAACATATCAAAATTTATGATATGCAAAGAAAACAGTAAGTCATGCATCACTTGATGATGGGGATATAGTCCAAGAAACGCATCATTAATTGGTTTTTGTCTCTGTGAACATTATAAAGTGTACCTACACAAATCTAGATGGAAGAGGTCAGTCACTTAATGTAGCCTCTTGATACAATCAAGACTCACCATGAACATGACATCTATAAAGCCACTACCAGCATAACACGGCACTGTTTTACGAGAAACCTTTTCTTAAAAACAAATATTTATTTATTTATTTATGAATGTATGTATGTATGTAAAATGCAGAGCAACAGAGAGACAGATACAGAGGGATCTTCCAGGCTCTGGTTCACTTTCTAAATATCCAAGTCAGGTCTTGGCCAGGCTGAAGCCTGAAGCCAGAAACTCCATCCTGGTCTCCTACCTAGGTGGCAGGGCTGAAGATCCATCTTCTTTTGCCTTCCTGCATGTCTTAGCAGGAAACTGGATTGGAAGCAGAGCAGCAGGACTTTAACTGGCACTATGATACGGGATGCAAGCATCCCAATGGCAGCCCCAGGAAACTTTTTTAATAAGTAAAAGTAGCACACTCTAAAATAATGATAAAATTATAATATGGTAAACCCAAAAGCCAGTAACATAGTCATTTATTTTCATTATCAAACGTTATATACTGTACATAATTATATATGCTGTACCTTTAAAAGTCATTTATTTGAGAGATAGAGACAGCTCCTATCAATGGTTCATAACTCAAATGTCCACAAACTTGGAACTGGGCTTGAACCAAAACCAGGAGCTGGACACTCAGTCTGGGTCTCCCACAAGGGTGACAAGAATCCAATTACTTGAGCCATTACCACTGCCTCCCAGAGTTTGCATTAGCAGGAAGCTGGAGATAGGAACTAGGGCAGAGAATTGAACCTTGGTACTCTGATGCTGGATGCAGGTGTCTTAGCCTGTGTCTTAATTCACTCCTCTAATCACCCGTCCTGTGTGTGCTATACTTTTATTTGACTGGCATTACAAAAGTTTGTTTATATCAGCATTATCACAAACACATACATAATGTACCATGCTACCACACTGCAACAGCAATGTCAGTAGATGATGGGACTTTTCTCTATGTTTACTGAGACATTATTCACAATGACCAAGATATGTCCATCAATGAAAAGATGGATAAAGAAAATATGGTGGGATATACAATGGAATACTACTCAGCCTTAAAAAGGGGCGAGGAATGCTCTAATTTGTAGCAATGCCGTTTAATCTGGAGGCCATTGTGCCAAATGAAATAAACCAGGCACAGTAAAGGAAAACCACACAATCTCACTTGTATGTGGAATCTAATAAAGCTGAACTCTGAGAAGTAGAGAGTAGGACGATGGTTATCAGAGGCTGGGGGCGAAGGGTAGTGGGCATGAGAAGTTGCTGATCAAAGAACACAAAGTTTCAGACTGGAGGAATATGTTCTAAGGTCTATTGCATGGCAGAGTGACTACAGTCAGTAATTATTACATATTTCAAAATCATTAAGAGTAAATTTCACCATAGAAAATATAGGTAAGCAAGTTATTGGACATGCTAATTGGCTTGACTTAACCATTCCATATTGTATGCATGCTATATATCAAAGCAGCAAATTGTATACCATAAATGTGTACAAATACGATTTCCAATCAAAATTATTAGTAGTAGTAGTAATACCTAGCAGTTGCAATTACTATGGGGACTAAAAAGCAGCGATATGAAGTGCTTAGCATAGGGCACGGCACAACTGCCTAACCATTCAGAACCCGTTGGATCCCTCCCTAGCCAGCAAGTTCTGGAGGCATTCCGCTGAACCAAAGCCAGCATGATAGGCTTTTCAGGAGACCCCTACTTGAGGCCTGCTGGAGAATTTTAAAGTAGTTCAAGGTTTTTTTCCTTGCAAGTCTGGAATGGTAGTAGAATCCTAAACATTTAATATTACCAATTAAGCTAAACAGCTAATAATTCATCTGATGTACTCTTGCCAGGTTCATCTTTCAGTATCTTTTTTAAATATATTTTTAATATAATGAACATAATGATGCTGACTCTCTAGTAGTATGATTCAGAATGGGCCAAGGTTTACAGATCCTGATAGAATAATGCACAAGTCATTAGCATTAGGGCCGAAGCTTCCTTGCCATACAATGCCAGAAGGTTAATACTTTTTTTGCTCCTAGCCAGTATGAATATTTATCGGTACATAAATTCAGGTTGAGTAACACAGAACTGAAACTAGTGTAATACAGCATTTCCCAGTGATCCACCCCCTGTCCCGTGTAATTCTTGATTCCAGGCACCCTCTACCATTGAAGGAAGAAGTCAACATACAAGGAATCTTCAAAATATGAGTTTGCTGACTCAGTAGATTCTGCATCCAACTAGGTTATTACATTTCAGAGACAGTGTCTAACTCTTTCCCACATTTTGATCATCTCAGTTAAAGTATTTTTCTTTGACTTTTCTCTACTAATGCTATTTGTGTGGTTGTTATGACCTATTTTGCCAGCTAAGGAGAAAAAATTGATTACATCTTACATCCTTCAAATTGGGATCTTTTGATCTCCTACTCATTGCAGTGACAGAAATCCAGAATCTTTCTAAGGGTATTCTCCTACATGATCTAAGAACTCTGGAGTTCTCTCAATCTGGAGAGACACAGACCTGATTCCAGGTGCCTCTCAGAGAGCAAACCAAAGAATCGCACCAGGCAACCAGATGCCCCAGTTTGCCAATAACTTATGGTTGGTCTCTCACACTTGGGTGCATTTTGAAACTGTATGGCAGTTTTCTTACTGGTTCAAGGCTGTGGACAGACCTTATCAGTGCCTGGAATATAAGAGCTGATTTGAAGTAGGACCACTCTGTACCGGAGTCAGCCCCTCTTGGAGTCAGCCTGGGCACTGCTGTGGAAGGAGGAGTCTTTCCCTCGTGGATGTCTCCTCTTATTTGATCTTTCCTTTCTTTTGCTGTTAGGAGAGCTCAGGAGAGATTATCTGAGTTCAGCATAGACATTCAAAGATGCTGATTCTCAACAGGGAGGGGGAGGCGTGGTGGAGTTGGCAGTGCAGCTGTTTCTTCCCAGAAGAATTCTTGGTGTCTATGAGAATGTCTTCATTTTCCCCACAGTGATTAAATCTACACCCCAAGCTGTTATCTGGACAAAAGAATTTGTCAACCCACAGAAAGGACTTGAGAGGGACCTCCAAAAATTTCAAGGAAAATACTTAACTATGGAAAAAACTGCATGGATTTCAAAAACAATTTTTTGAACCAAAACTAACTTATTTTCTAATTCCATTTTTGTATACATTCCTCTTTACTTACCCAGTTCCGCCAAGGCCCACTTACCTGCTAGTCATATAACTGGGCAGGGGTGGGGCCAGGGAGCGTTTCCAGTGAGTCTTGGAGAACAAGTTATGTTGGAAAACAAGTACCCAGATCACCAAGACAAGCTATGTCTTCAGGGAGGATTTCCTCTCCTGGAGGAAAGAAAAAAATTTATGTTCCAAGTAGACACCGCACTAGGCTAGGGGTTCATAGGAGAAAATTAAGAGGAGGCAAGTTTTAGAGTCAGCCTGATGTCCGATTTAACTCTGGTTCTGCTATGTACTGCGTGTGTTCAAGCAAGTAACTTAATCACCCTGAGTCCACACAGAAGTCCACGCGGTAAGTATGTATGAATGAAGTGTCGGTGTTTGTTGTAGGAACCCCAGTGCAGCCCAGAACCCCTCAGTATGAGCTTGGGCTCACACGACGTACGCTGCACTGTGCTGTGTCACCTTGCCAGCTCCAAGAGTCCAGAATGTGAATTCAGCTCTCTAGATTTTTAAAGGATAGGAAGACCCTGGGGGTGGGGCAGGGGGAAGATGTTGAAATAGGTGTTGGGTCAATCAACCTACAGTATTTGGCACCCAGACAAAGACTTGTATGAAAACACAGGCAGCCAGAATGGAGGTGGCAGTTGCAGGGCCCTTTGAGCCGTGGAGAGGGCATGGTCAGGAGCCACAGCTCACCTTGGTAGTCACTTCCAGAAGAGTTTAATGAAGTTCTCCAGACAAAACAGATGGCCTGGGAAGACTGGTCCCCAGTGACATTCAGAGTTGGGATTCTGTGGCAGTGGGAGCCACACCTTGCAGAGCAATTGGAACGGCCTGTTCCATTTTGTTTGCTTGACTTTTTTTTTTTTTTTTGCTTTTAAGAGTTTTATTTCAAGAGAGACCCCTCCCCCCAATCTGCTGGTACCACCCCCAAAAGCCCACAGTGGGCAGAGGGAGGGCCAAAGCCAGGAGGTGGGAAGGCAGTGTTGGATCCCAGGTGGGTGGCATGGGGAGAGGGTGGAGTGGCACAGCATTAGCGGGAGCCTGGAACGGAGAAGTAACCAGGAACTTATACGAGGCACTCGAGAGACGATGCTGGAGGCTTCTACCCTCAGCCTGTCGTCCTGTGCCCACTCTGGCTGCACTTAAAGAACAACACATTCCGTTGAGGGACGCGTTCCACCCCAGAGAGTGGCTGGGTTCGATTCCCACTCCTTCCGCCAACCCAGCATCAGCATCGGGCCCAAGCTTCCGGATTCTAAACAGAAGCACCTGTGTGGGCTTGGGACTGGGATTGCTGGCAGTGTCACTGAGCCACCTCCCAGGATCCCAGAAAACACCTTTTGGGTTACTATGACCGCCACAGCAGAAGGACAGGCCCCCTTGCCCAACCCAAAGCAGAGCAGACCTTGGCATTACTCCGTAAGCTCTGGGAGACGCCCTGCTGGCTCAGGCATGGCCAGGAAGCTGCCTGCACCCCAGTACACGCTGCTCAGCTGAGCAGCCGGCGAGGAGGTGGGATATCCCGTTGAGGCTTCCTTGGCAGTGTTTGCTTGGCTTTTAAGCCGAAGTTTCTACCGAACAATTTCCCTGGGGACTTTTTCCCATTTTACTTCTGTGCTTTTCTGTGAGTGAGGAACACAAAAACTCCATCCCTTTGTATTAAAAAGCACTTTAATGGCATAAACAGGAGATAGGCACAGGGCATGCTGACCTCCGAAATCCTATCAGGGGTGTTGGGGAGTGAAATCAATTTCCATGCGAGCTATTCGGTGAGCCCTTCAGAGCCCCTTTTACGCGGGGATCCTATTATTTAACAGGCGCTTTCAATTGAGACCAGCATCCTGATTCTCAAGCAACGTGGCTTTTATTGGAAGTCTCTGCCACATTTAAACATCTTTAATACATTTTAAAAATAGAATTGTAAAAGGCAGCAACCAGACTTCAAAGCGTAGACATGTTGGCCAGCATCGTGAAGCTGGCGACAATTTTCACTGGTTGTAAAGCTCGTGGAGCCTCTTCCAATCCCTGGACCCCGAGGAAGGGGTTCAGCGCACATTCCTCCTCGGGGTCTCCTGGAAGGCCCTGAACAGAGCAGCTCCGGGGGGAGCAGAGAGGGAGGGAGCCAGGCCGATCGAGGGTGGATGCAGAGGTGCCAACCAGAGCCAGCAGGGCATGAGCAGAGCTCAAAGAGAGCAGGCAGAACCCCAGAGAAACCAGGACTCCATGCGGGCCTGGCTTTGCGGTCTTGCACCTCTGGGCTCCGCCTAGGTCTGCCTGCCACATGTCCTCTGCCTTCAGGTAAACCTCATCGTTCTCTGGGTTTTTGCCCACGCTGAACACGACAGACGCTGCCTGTACTCCATTGAACACATTTCCGCTTTGGCTCCCATCTTCCACTCCCAGCTCTAGCACCTTGTGGGAAAGAGCTGTGTCTTGGGCATCGCCTGTCCCCAGGAGAGTAAATATGCTGAAGAATATGGAGTCTCTTGGGAGAATCTGGGCAGAGGGGTCGGCGTTGGGGGCATCATTCAGGAAGGTTGTCCAAGTTTCCCTAACCTAACACAGTGGTTCACAAACTGGGGTCCCTGCCCCAGCAGTGCGACCCTTGTGTGGGAAGTTAAAGATGTACATTCTTTGGACAGACACTGTGGCCCATTGGGTGAAGCCACCATCCGCAGTACCAGCATCCCATATGGGTGCCAGTTCGAGTCCCGGCTGCTCCACTTCTGATCCAGCTCCCTGCTGGTGTGCCTGGGAAAGCAGCGGAGGATGGCTCAAGTGCTCGGGCCCCTGCAGCCATGCGTGAGACCAGAAGAATCTCCTGGCTTCAGATCAGTTCAACTGCAGCCATTGTGGTTATTTGGGGAGGGGGCCAGTGGATCGAGGATCTCTCTCTTTCTCTCTGTCTCTCCATCTCAAATAAATAAATTTCTTAAAAAAAAAAAAAAAAAAGATGCACATTCTCAGTCCTGGCCACTGACCTGTGGGGGAGTGAGCGAGCTGGAGGATGGGAGAGCTAATGGCAGACTTCCAGAATGAAGACTAGTAGCTTTCCAGGTCTGGAGACCCAGAAGGAGCTAAAGTTTCAGTTTGAGTCAGAATACAGGCAATGGACAAGGTCTCCCTTGGAGGATAGGCAGGCAGGAAGGAGTCCCCACAGTCTGCATTTTTGCATTTTTTAGCAGCCTTTCAGGTGATTCTGATGCACGATCAAGTTCAAGAATCAATGACTTATGCCTTCCAAATTGAGGATATACCGGAAATAAATATTTGGGGTTTATCTATACAGCAAAGCCACTAGTAGCACACTCCAATGGGCTGCTCCAAATGTGAAATTAGATGATGTATATATAGCTAAGCCTCATACATAGTTGTCACTCAGAATTATTGAATGGCAAATACTATATCTTGGTTGGCTTTGTTTTGCTGGGTCAGTGACTTTGGGAAAGTATTCCCACAATGGCCTCGTCCCACGATGCCTTCAGGTTGTTCACACAAAAGAGTCCTCAGGTTCATCTAAGTACCCAAGTTCTCCCAGCTAAGCCCTGCCTGTGCTTATACAATCCCTGGTAGCCTACTGCCTGCCCCAGGCTCTGTCCTGGTCCTCACCCACGCAGGATCGCGCAGGGCAGGCAGCCGTCACCGCACCTCCTCTCCAGGGAAGAGTCACCTGGCCCAGAGCCAACCTAAGTGCACACGACAAGGGCCTCAGAGAACAAAGTGAGGTGGCCGGGCCTCTCCTCACCCTCGGACGGGACAAGGAAGCAATGAAGTGGCCCTGCAGTGCCAGCCTTCAAACGGCCAATTAAGTCATGTAAAGTTTTCCCATTGATTTCCTCTTAACGGAGTCACAATAGTTTAAAATTGGTCAACAAACCACATCCCTCCTTAAGGAAAACAGGCAGCCCCTACTGCTTTACTTAATTCCACCAGACTGCCAGCATCGCCGCCTCCCCACTCCGGCAAAATCCAATTTAGCTCTTCTGTCTGCTACCCCAGAATGAGGCTCCCCTCCAAACAGAAAGACGCCTGGGAGCCCTTTCTGGGGTGATGTCCCCAAAGAGCCTCTTCACGACAGTGCAAGCATACAGACACCCACAAGCACTCAACGGCCAGAGCACACACCGCTTTGATTGGAAGCTATGGGGAGGGCAGGGGTACAATTTCAAGGGCTGGGGCTGCTCCATACATCACACACCGGACCAGGTACACCGAGGATGCCTTTCCCTCCTCCCCAGGAGCTGCTACCAAGTAACACCCGCGTGGGCACTGCTGAATCACCGCAGGGCTGATGGAAAGCTACCAAGCTCTGGCACTCCAGGCCAATGAAATCCTGCCCTCTCGCTCGCCAATAAATAATGCTTTGAAAATTATGGTTATTACTGTTCTTTTAATACGTCTGCAGTGCCTCAGTGCCCCGCCCCCCGCCAGCTCCATTTGTTTTCCTGTGGGAGCCGGGTCTTTGAAGCCAGCTTCTTCCTGAGCAGAGTGAAGATGTAGCACCCTTCTCTGCCTGGCTGACCCTCCCTGGAGAGGCCCGATGGGGGACACTTGCCACCCGGTGGGACTTTTCTCATTAGCCCTGCAGGCAGCGTGGATTCCTGGCTGGCCAGCCTTAGTCTCTAGGCAGAAAACCCCCAAAATTTGGCGAGAAATATTAGAGGTGGTCAGAGTGTGACATCTAGTTTATTATCACCCAAATATGTTCTGTCTAACACGGACAGAAGAGGAGGAGACTCCCTCCGGCTTCAGATGACAGATGGAAGCAAACAGCCAGGAAACACGTCTTAGGAACTGCTCCTCCCTGTCATAGGATTCAGCCACTGCTGACGGAATAGCCCCTACAACAAATGCTGGGAAGGACTTTGAAAATGGGACCAGCCGAACAGGTAACATGAAGGCAATAAATGCCAGAATATCATTCGTACAACCAAGAGTTTTCAAGTCACCTTGATCCCACTGAATGTAACGAGAGGACTGCGGCCTGGTCCCCCCCGGCCCTGAAGGAGCTTCTGATTCCAAACAGGAACTAGGACACAGGCACAGAGAACGTCACAAAAAGCAGAAGCACACGAGTGAGAGTGAGAAATCTTTCAACGCACATACCGTGGGGAGACTAGCCAAAAAGAAGGACTTGGCGCCTGGTGTCCAGTGAGTAGGGCCTCCTGGAGAAAGCACTTGAATGGCACTTAGGGGAAAGTCATGCATTTCAAGAGCTCTAATATAGGAGACCCTCATTTTGCCCTCCCGACTCGCTTCTGCTTTCCTGGGATGCCAAGTCCCCTCCTCGCCATTGCACCCTTCTTTGCAGCAGGAATGTAGTCTTTGGAGCCACTGCTGACAGACGCACTGAAGGAATATCAGACAGGACCTCATACGCATGGGCTGCAGAAATTTGACACCAAAATAAGCTTATCTTTTCATTCCGTTCTCCACGAACTTTTTAAAATACCCTCATCTGTAGAAACACTGAAAAGGAACATTGCACAGGGTATTAATTAAAGACATTTATATCCATCCATTACTTATTAGTATTACTAGAATAAAGATACTTCATTTTGATTTAGTTGAGGCTATTAATAATGCTGTGTCACTGTGATGTAGACAAATCCAGACTCTGGTAAAAACCTCCTTTTGGTCCCAAACCCTTTACAACAAACTGATTTCCAAGAGGGCAGTGGCCCTGCTTCGGAAAATTGTGGGGAAATTATTTCCCTTATTTTTATTTCTCTCAGCAAGCCATGCAATGAGTATAAAAGGTGATGGATGATATAGAATCATTAGGATATTTGTGAAAATCGAGTTTCAGACAGTTCCTAGTGAGGTAAAAGAAGAACCGGCTGAAGTTATCAAGTACTTTCTTATTTAAATTTTGGTATGAAGTCAAGTGTTCCTGAACTTGAAGGACGAGTTGAATAGAAATAACCCATGGAGGTAATTGGTTTTACTATTTGGCAGTAATTGGTTTAACATAAGATATCCACAAACATGAAGTTCTTAAGCAAAATTTTGAATTAGATTCCTATCATGACAAATGTATATTTGCTAACATTCAGTCACCTATCATCCAAAATACAAAGAGTTATGGCTCTAGCTGAGGTTAATTACCTTGGCTCACAAGTGAAGTTGGTTTCTGTAATGGTCATACTACTGAGAAAACGATAACTAAATTCACGAGTTCCTCCAGAGCTTTCTCATGTTCATTCATGACCTTGGAGGGTATTCTCATGTCTGTGAGTCTATGGTTCCACAATGAATTGTACCTGGAGTACTTTCACTGCTGTCGGAAGGAAAAAGAAGTTTGGCTGAAATCCATCTTATTTTTTACTTTCAAATACATCCAGAGAGTTTCATACGGAGAAATATTTCCAGCCATTAAAATTACACTTTTAAAAGACAATTCACAAAGAAAAATACTACATTCACACAAACACACACATATTGTATATACTGTGTTGTTGCAATTTCATCTAAAATCTATTGTATAAATTTTAACAAAAAATTTTGAATAATTTATGACTACCTCTGGGAGATGAAATAATAGATAATTCTAAAATTTTCCATTTATCAGTAATAATATAGAGCATGCAAAGCACTTTATGACCAGGAACTTTGTTGAAATATTAATGTAGCTTACACAACTCTTATTTACAGTCAATGACCATGGATACTATGGGGAGCTATCACCACATAAAATATACACACACACATGCACACACACACACATAAAGTTGAGATAGGGATAAAATCCTTAAGGAAACATTAATGGTGCTTTGAAAAAAGGCATGTACAAATGCTGAAGTCAATTTTCCTTAGACTTAAACTTCACAGAGAAAAGCAATAATAATACGTTGCCAAGGCTATAAAATTATATAGTTAGCACAGCTTTGTTTGGGTGACTTGGAAGACAGATTGGCAAAAGCCAAGTTCCTATTTGGAAAAGATTTTGCTCTACTTAATTCAAATGAGAATGTTCCGCCTAATTTTATGAGTTGATTTTAAGCAGTCCTAGCTAACTCTTTATCACCCCAGCAGGGTTAACCGTCAATCAACCACGGACTATGTCATCTGAGAAGGATACTTTTCCCCATTTGGATAATAACCAGTCGTATTTGGGCAGGAGGGACCCCATGACAGCTGCAGGCTTATGCTTAGGGTATGTCTTCTTGGTGCTGGTGCTAGCCAAGACCATGGGAGGTAGTAAGAAGAGAGATCCTTCTCACATTGGTGCGAGCCTGGAGTCTTAAAGTTCTTATCTACTAGAGAGAAAGACAGAGAGACATCAAGAAAAATGCCCCATTCTTTATTCAAAAAGATAGAATTATCTTTGCCTACTTCTTTTCAGTCTGGCCTTTTGTGAATGTCCTGTCTAAAGCTCCCTTAATTGGTTTTTTGGATAAGAAAGGATTCCAGGTCTTTTCTGGGAAAACCCTCCCCAAAGCTTGTGATTCCTTTACTGAACCAAAATGCTTCAGGCTGCATAGCACTTGGTAAGGAAAGGCTTCCTGGGGTCAGCCTCCCAAGAGGGAGAGTCAGATGATGACCCTGCCCAGTGTAGATTACCGCCAGTGAATCTTCAGTGTGTAGGAAAGGCAGGAGGAAGCATTGCCCAAGGCGAGTACACAGATTAAACATTTACTACAGTCTATAGTATCAATCAGTGTTGAGTTCCATTCATCAATCAATTTTGGGCATAAATGCCAGGCGCCCAGCTGAACCGTGAGCTTCCTCAGGACAGGAACTGGTGTTACTTCCTGTCTAATGCAGCGCACTGGGTATGTTGAAGGCACTAAAATAATCCACTGACAGTAAATACTCCTGGACTTGGGCATGGCCCAAACATAAATAGTGAGGACTTCCATGTGTATTCATGGCTATCTAGTTATCTAAATTATCAGAAACATATAAAAAAGCTCTGCTCTTGCAAAGTGCTCTGTTGATGAATAAAACAGTAAAAACAATCTGTTTTCTCTGAAACCCAGCACTTACATTTGGTCCATACAATGATCAGTAATAATTATCAGGATAATTCTTGGCATTTCTGTGCCCTGGGCACTGTGCTCAGTGGTTCACCTACACCATCTTGTTGAATCCTCATCATGAAATTTGAGTTGTCCTCAGTTTACAGACGAAGCCATTGGGCCTCAAAGAGGTCAATAATTTGCCTCTTGTCCCATAGTAGTGATCCGTATCCAGCTCTGTTCCATTCGGAAAGCCCATGTGCTTAACCACAATGGTAGACTCCCTTGAGAGAAACAGAGCTGGACAAGGATCACAACTATGGGGCACTAGGCAAATTGAGATTGCATTTATATTAACTATCAGGCACTATTAAAGATTTTACACTTATTTGGGGGGTTTTCTGCCGAGTGTCTGTTGTGTATCAGGAATTGAGATTGAAGTAACAGTCCTCAAAGAACTCAAAGTCATAGGAAAAGGTGTATAAGGCATTCATTGTAATGCTACAGTAGACCTGTTGTGCTAGATATGTAAACCACAGAAAGGGCAGAGTATATTTCTAACCTGAGGTCAGAAGAGTTTTTGTAGAAGAAATTGTACTTAAAATCATCTTGGAAAATGAGTCGGGATTTTAGCATGGCAGGTAAAGATGGGAAAGGGCCATCAGAAGAAGCCAGGCATGTGGGTTGCTTAGGAGCCACAGATACTTGCTGTGACTGTGTCGGATGGTACACGCAGGGAAAGAAAGAGGTGCAAACTGCAAGTAGTAATCATGGGGTCAGTGCTTCCCAGATTGTGTGGACCAGCAGCATCAGCATCCCTGGAAAGGCAACGTTTCATCCCCACCCAGACCTACCGATTCAGAAATTCAGGAATGAGGCCCTGGGATGTAGAAGACTTCTTGAATAACTTGTCAAGTGCCTGGCAATTCTGACTGTTTCCCACTAAAAGCCCACGTGCTTGCCCGTGGTACTGTATCCCTTGCAATTGGGTCAGGCACCATGAAAGATTTTACACTTATCATTTATTCAAGAAATGTCTTTCTGTATCAGGAGTTGAGGATTGTAAAACATTGAAGTAAGGGTTCTCAAGCAACGTAAGCCTTCTAGATGGATCTGATTGGTGGTCTAGTTCATAAACAGTCCATCAGAGGCTCTATAGCTTTTCTCCTTACACCATGGCCCAGTTAGAGCAAAGTATCTAAGTGAGGTGGTGGGATTTTCTTAAAGGCCATCTCAGAAATCTTTAACTAGGTTGTTAGCCTTCAGGATTTGTTTTTGAAAGTATAAATTCTGGGGCTGGCACTGTGGCATAGTGGGTAGAGCTGCCGCCTGCAAAGTGCTGGCATCCCATGTGGGCACCAGTTCTAGACTCAGCTGCTCCACTTCTGATCCAGCTCCCTGCTATGGCTTGGAAAAGCAGTGGAAGATGGTCCAAGTGCTTGGGCCCCTGCACCTGTCTGGGAGACCCTGAGGACACTCCTGGCTCCTGGCTTCAGATTGAGCCCAATTCTGGCCGCTGCAGCCATCTGGGGAGTGAACCAGCAGATGGAAGGTCTCTTCCTGCCTCTGCCTCTTTATCTCTGTAATTCTGCCTTTCAAATAAACAAATCTTAAAAAAAAGAAGAAGAAGAAGAAGAAGAAGAAGAAGAAGAAGAAGAAGAAGAAGAAGAAGAAGAAGAAGAAGAAGAAGAAAGTAGCAATTCAATCGCCACATACAGGGTGTAGCAGAGTAGGCTCTAGACTCCTGTCTGTGACCTAAAAACACTGTGTCATTGTGGAACATTATGGGCAGAGAATGAATTTGTGTGCTGCACAAATGGCCAAACAGTTTTAATGCTCCTTACGTGACAAGCCTGTGGAATATTGCAAATAATACCTTTAGTTTATATTTGGCTATAACAACAACAGATTATTCCTAAAGATTAAATTGCAGTCTTAATAAAATGAAATGGGCTACATGGTCACTTTTTCGTGGAATTATCTTCTGGAAACCATTTTAAATGTGCAAGCCCAGCTAATTGAAACCAGACAAATGGTTATATTTCTATAAAATCTTTGACGTGTGTTGGATGGTTTTTCATAGTGGCTTCTACCAAGCTAACAGTTTGAGAACATCTTTATTCGTGCTGCTGGCCTCAAAAGGATGACCCAATGTGTAAGGAACCTACTGCAGTAAACTACTTGGTATGTTCGCCAGGTGAGGATAACGAAGTGCAAGGGAAAACAAGGGTAACAAAATCCTGAGGAAGCCTAGACTCTCGAAGAGAAGGCTGATTCCTAACACTGATTATGACCGAAATCCATCATCCAGATCACCACTCACCCTTGCTCCATGTCAGTCTGAGCTGGTGGACCCATCTTAGGAATTTCTACTGCATTCAGTGTTTATGCCAATAAATATGATGTTTCCCAAATTCCACTCTATGTTATATTGTCACGTTTATAAACTTCGTGATGATACACCACCAGCTTTATTACTTACTTGAATATTTGAAAATGTTCTTTAAATTAATTCATTTTCTAAAATAAGTGCATGTAAAGTGAATTTGATATTTATACTCTAAATGGGAGACACACACTTGCTGAAAGATAGAAGGCATACATTTGATACATATTAAAACAAGTACATACAACAATCTAAGTCAAAAAATCTTTCATGCCTGTAGCACTTCAGATTATCCTGCCTCTCCTCAGTTATCTTACAGTGGGGCTCGTGATGAATTTTGCAGTGAAACATTACATGAGGTCTCAAACTGGACCAGGAGCATTAGCCTCCATGAAAACTTGTAAAAAATGCAACTTCTTGGGCCCACCTAGCATAGGCTGAGCCGGAAACTCAGGGGAGAGTGGGTGAAACAACAGCCTGTTTTAACAAGTCCTCCCAAGGATTCTGACACATGCAAAGTTTGAGAATTGCTGTTTTAAGGAAGAGACCTTATTGGGGGAAGTTCATAGTCTACCAGTCAGCAAGAGGAAACATGATCTGTTCCTGTTACACCTGATTACTCGTATCATCTTGGGGAAGTGGGGGCGGGGGCAGTGCTATGGACACACAGTGGGTCCATGCCTAGTGAAGGGAGCTTGCTCCTTTTCCTCCCTTCCCTTCCTTCCCCTCCCCTCCCCTTCCTTTCCCTTCCCTTTTTTTCTCCTTTTTGCTCTTAAAATGCAGGCCTGAGCACAAAGCTGTCAGTGGAGAGACAACGCAATTCACATTTGGGAGCCAGCTATTTCTAGGAGTTATCTGGGAACACCAGCTGCCCAGCCCACAGAAGTTGCCTCTATAATGCCAGGGAGAAAGGGCCATCCTTTTTTGGGGGGATGCTAAGAAATTGAGGTGCAGCCTCTCCCACTGGCAGGAGAGGAGACTCTGCAAGCCCAGCTGACCCATTGGCCCATCGCCAAGCAGTTTTCAGCTCTTCCTATGCAGGGCGCTGCAAGAGATGCACACTGCACACTTTGGGAAACACCACCTTCTACACATTTACGTAGACTTCTCTCTCATTACTTGCAGTGAAGTGTCTCTTCTGTGGGTAATTTTCTTGCCTTGTATCCTTCCTTGGTCTTTGTGGACTGAGCTGGGTGCTCTGAAGCTGCCCAGCTGGAACCATAACGTCTTAGAACTGGAAGGGAATTAAAGAACATGAAGTCCACCACTCAGTTTCCAGTGAGGAACCTGAGATGCCAAGAGGTTAGGTGACTCGGTCCAGTTTGCGTGTTTCGATAGTAACAGATTGAAAAATCTGTATGTCCCAATTCGCAGTGAGGCCTCCTTCCAACCTCAAACAACAATCAATCAATGTGTTTACTTGGTCAAACATGTATAGTACCTCCCTGCACACTACACCCTCAGCCACACACGGGAGCAGGTTCTATGGGCAGAATCTTGATGTTTACAACAATGCTCCCTCCCCTAGAAGCATTTACTAAGTGTTTATATTGCTCATGGAGGAAAGTTATTTATAAGTAACTTATAGAGGACTTACTGGACCAGCCAGGATGATTTTTCTTCTGAATTACATCCTAATATGTATGGCGGTTCTGCTCGCAGCTTATTCCGCTTGGAGCTATGCCCAGCACAATTTACGTCTATGAACTGCTGAACATTTAAGCAAATTAAGTGTCCAAAAAATCAAACACAAATTGTATCTTGCTGATTTATGCCTTCATAAAGCAAAACACATACAGTGTGCCGAGCACACGCCAGATTTATAGCTCCACTGGTTAGGGAAAATGAATAGCTATCTCCTAGAGAACGTGTCAAGAACCGCATGTGTGTGTTTAATTCTTGACCACGGGGGCTTTTCCCCAATGATATTTATCTTACAAATTATCTTCAATGCTAATATGCTATGTGAGCCGAGAATGGGAAAGATACACAAGAATTCTGGGTGGAGACTAGAGAAGCCAGTGAATTTGCACTAGAACCCAACAGAGCAGGCAGCTGCTCGGCCCTGGATCTACTCCCCCTGACCTCACACCTCCAGGTGATGTCAGAGTCTCTTCTTAGCATATGCTAACCAGTTTCACTTGTAATTGGAGGATGGGCAGTAGAAAGTAAGAGGTAAACCAGGAGTGCCAGAGCGCACCAGAGGATGAGGGTTGACTCAGCTCTGTATTTTCATATTTCTAGAACTCCACAGCCTTCAAAGAAGTAACACCCTATTGAAAGCATAGTATAGTGATCAAACGTACATGCATCCAAGTCAGAGGAACTCTTGGAATCCCAACTTTTCCATTTACTGGCTGGAGCACCTGTGTCCTTCGCAGTATACAGTGGTTAAACGTGTCTGCTTCAAAGGGGCGTTGTCTGGGTTACTGCGGTAACGGTTATGGGGCAGGCAGCTCCTGAGATAGCTGCCAATGACCTGCATCTCCTGGCAGTCATGCCTTCCTCTTGAGTATGGACTGAACCTACTGGCTCACCTTCAGTACATAAAAAATGGCTAAAGTGGTGGGCATCACTTCCAAGATTCTTTTACAAAATCACCCTGACTACTGTCTTGCCTTATCACTCATTCACTCTGATGAAAGCCCACTGCCATACTGTGAGGCGCCCTGTGGTAAGACCCAGAAACCAGACGGGACGAAGCCGTGCAAGCCCTCCACTGCAACCAGCAAGGAGCTGAGGCCCTTGGTCCAAGAGAACTAAATCTCATCTATACTATGAGCGACCTTGGACCTGGATTTTCCCTGTTGACCTCACCACAATAATGAGTGGAAAACTTGAATTTAGTTCTATGAGAGACGCCAAGTCAGAGAATTCAACTAAGCTCCACCAGGATTCCTGAGCCTCAGAGATCATAAGATAGTAAATGCTGGTTGTTTTAAGCTGACAAATCAGGAGTAATTTGTTATGCAGCAATAAATAACTCACGCAGGCTCTAACATGCTCAGCACAGTACTCATCATTGGTAGATTCTCTGTAAATAATGGCTACTGTTGTAATTATAATATGTGTGTACACATGAAGATTACACAATGATCATTTAATTGTCCTACTTCAACTTAGGCCTCCTAGTAAGGATTATTTTGAACCACTTAAAACCTTTGCTTGTTTTGCTGATTTATGGACTGTGTCCTAGTCTAAAATAAATAAACCTTTTATTTTCTGTAAGAGCAGAGTTTATGAAAGTTACAGAAGATAAAATGTCACCTCTTGAAAGTTGCCATCTTGCAAAATGTCCCAATTCAGAGGTCCTCTGGGGTAAATTTATCCTTTCTGACTGTAGACTCCAGACATCTTTGCTGCAATTCACTGTGGCTAAAAGTCCAGGTAGGAAATTTTCCACACAAGTCAATCTTGCGGAACCTGCTTAATTAAAAATCTGACATTTAAACCCTACAATGTGTTTTTTTCTTTTGGAGAAAAGCCACAATATAATTGAGTATTGGAAAAAGGTATTTTAATTCTGGGTCAGTTTGTTTATTGTTGTTATCAAAGTCAAATGCAATTCTTCCTGAAAGAATAGCAAGAGATGTGGAAACAGATTTATGGACAAGGATGTTCACTGCAGCATTATTTACAAACATGAAAAAAGTGAGAGACAACCTAAGTGTTCAACAGAAGACTGGTTGAATGACTTGTGGTGTGTTCATATGCTGGAATACTATGAGGCTGTTCAACATGTGTTAGTGGAATATCCAGTAACCAGAGGGGGAAATAACTGTAAAGCAAGAAAGCTAGATATAAAGCAATTTCCATGTGAGATCTAAGTTTTGGAGGAAAAAAGTATAATTGTGTGCACACATGTGCCTGTGTTTGTGTGTTTCAGAGAGTGAGTTTCCCTAGCATTTCCTTTTTCTCCCCTTGCTGTAGGCCTCACACAGTGTATTTCCATTTCCTGCCAGACTTAAGTCTTGCTGCAATTACTGTTATTATTGTTGTCAGAAAACAGAAGAATTAGACGAAATAACAAAGGAAGAGGGGAATGAGTTAGCTAGGAGAGTCACTTAATTTATATGGTCAGGAGCAGGGGAGAGAAAGGAATAATAACAATAAGAAAGGCTGCAGAAATTGTGTTTCTTAATTGGAGGCATCGAAACTGTGTTTCTTAATTGTAAAACCCCTGCTAGATGGAACCCTGGGGTTCCAGGTTCATAAGCCTGAGATATGAACAGAAAAGACGGAATATGTGAAGAGTCTTCAAAGGGTTCGTGAAAAATGGGCGTTATCATTCATTCTATTTGTCACACGTTTGAAATCCGTCATTGAGTGCCCACCACTCCCCACCTCAATGCCATTTGTCACCCATAACGAGTTTACAGGAAAGGCAAGAGGATGCCCATTTGGCCATGGTGCCCAAGGTGGTTCTTCAAAGTAAGGGAGTTTGGAACAATTGCTGGGAAAATGACTACCTGTTACGTCTCTTCCTCCATTGGCTGAAGTGAGTGCTGTTGATGCAATAAGACTAGGGACGCCTCTCACTACAGAAATACACACACAGGGAAGGCCACACCTGAGTTACCTGGAGCATCTCAGCGCGAGGCCTTGCAAAGAACTTCTCTCCTCTTTATTCCTTTGCCTTTCTTTGCTTGCAGCAGTACATCTCAGCTGGGCAGCAGAGCCAATGGACCAGAATCTGCTTGCCCTGGGGGATGCTGATCAAGTGCAGGTTTTGATCCAATGAGTCTGCGATGGTGGCCGAGAGTCCGATTCTGATGAACTTCTGGGTGGTGCTGGGGCATCTGGTCTGGAGCCAACCCCTAGAAGAGTATCTTGGTGCAAGGGTGAAGATTAGAGCAGGTGCACTGAGGAAATGGACTAGGAGGCAGCCTTCTTGCATTTAGTGGAGACATTGGACAAAGGCACAAAAAGAGTCTTTGTGGTCCCATGGGATTCTGACATCTAAGGGTTCTACACGAGGGAATAGCTTTTACGTCTAAGACGGCTCTGGATGTTTTTACGCAGAGTGAGTCATCTGTACAGCTCCTCCAGTAACTGAGGGCTTCCCGGGATGTCACTATGACTCTGGCATCCAGAGGTGACTGACTGTTGGAAGCCTGGATTGCTACTTCTCTCATATTTTTCTATAGTGAGTGTGTATTACAACTTAATTGGGGGAAGAAGGCAAAACATGTTTAACTAGTCTCTTATTACTGAATCTCTTTGATTTGTGTAGATTATTTTGTTTCCTTGAAAATAGCACACTCTCTGGGTTTCTTATGAACTTTGATTTCTGGGAGCAGCTCACGGATGGCCAAGAAGTAAGGGCGACAAATAGAGTGGCACTGGTTCCACCTGAAAAAGACGAGACTCAAGAGGAGTTTTCAGCATTATCAGAGCTAAGCCCATAGAGGGCAGGGTCTGTTTATTTATTTATTTTCCCCATTGAATAAAGGAAGCAAGAGTGGTTTGTATTTCTGCAGAACGATTGAAATCAGCTTTGGAAAATCACATCCCAGTGGTAAAATGCTCTTAAATAAAGAGGTGTGTTATCATGGGAGATTTGTAATCTCTATCCTTGAAGACCTTAAAAAAAAAACACCTATGTATGTGAATTATCAAATTTGTAGATGATGTGTGGGATATATAAAATCCCAAAATAATATATTTTTTATACTTAGCATATTCACGCCATTTCCATTTGCCAAAAATTAGTGTAAAGTGAGCGAGTACAAATTAATGCTAGTAATCACAAAACAAAAATGTAGTTAGAAACTCAACTGTTATAAATAGCTTAAATAATGCAATCCAAAAGCAAATATAAGTGATTTTTGGTTAACCACAGTTTGGGATTATCCATACCACTGCTCTATTAGTACACGTAATTGAAAATTGACTCTGCAATCAATCCCCATTTCTTTGATTTAATTCAGGTGCACTCCTCACCAGGGGCAGGGAAATGCACTCCATGGCTTCCCAAAGCCCCTGGTGGCCTGAAGGATCTTTGGGTATGATTTTAAAAGGTGACAGATTATTGACACAGTAAAATTATTCAAGGCAAAGCCATTAAAATTTCCCCTTTGATACCAATATACTTCCATTAAAATGTAAATAAACTTTTAATTTTATTGAATCAGTGTGAAATCTGTATACAAGTTGCTGTGGTCTTATGGGATCTGATGAAAGACTAGAAAAATAATACAACCTTCCTCTTTTCTTCCAGACCTGTGTCACCATGATTGTGACTTGCTGAGGCCAGCTTCAACATGGGTACTCATGTGTCATCACAAACACAGGCTCATCAGAGACACCGTCTTCCTGTGGGGGTCCCACCTCTGTGACAAGCACCACCATTTATCCATCGCCAAGGGTGATACTTGAAAACAATCCTTCTCTACCCAGTCCCCCTCATAGGAGGATGCCAGGTCCAATTAATTACCAGCTCTACCCAAAACTATCTCTTAAATCTCTTAAATACCTCTTCAGCTCATCCTCTTCTCTCCCTCCCTGCACCCATCAGCCCGGCCCGAGCTACTATATTCTCTCATCTGACTCCTACAACTCCCAAATGAGTCTCTCTTCTAGGCTCACCACCCACTCTATGGCTGTTAAACCAGGCTGTGCATGTCAGCCAGACAGAACTTTCTATAAAGCATATCTAACAGTGCTTTGGAATGTGCTGGGAACTCTATGTACTGCATGATCCCATTTTTGGTGACAGAACATAATTAGTGGCTGCCTTGGGCTGGAAGGGTTAGGAGAAATGTGGAGTAACTGCTAAGGGCATAGGATTTCTTTGAGAGGCAATGGTTGTACAATTTTGTGACTATGCTAAAAACTTTGAACTGTGTGCTTCTAAGTGGGTGAATCATAGATCTTCAGAAAACTATTGTTTTTCAAATGCTCTTTAGTGGATCCCCAGTGCTCTTCATACTTAATCCATGGTCTTAGAGGCTCATAGTATGTACCCTCAGCCTCAGCCTTACTCATTATTCTGCCCACCATGCCCCTATACTTTAACCATCTTGCATTTCTTTGGTCCCCTTAACTTTGGCATTCTCTGTCTTGCCTCTGGGCTATTGCACTTGCTGTTCCCTCTGCTACCCTCCCCACAACAATGGCTCCAACTTTGATCTGCATAACCCTGCATAGTTTCCCTGCTCCATTTTGTTATCATGCATTCAGATTCTTGAATGTGTATTCTGCAAAGTTTACTTTCCCTGACTATACCCACAATGATGGCAGAAACAATAGCTGTACATTACTCAAGAAATTCTCAAGTTCACAAGCTCAGTATAATTCCTTTTATGTACGTCCAAGTCCATGTCTTATTAAATCCTATTTCTTACTGGCAGCACAACCCCCCTGAAACCTCTCCCCAGACCTTTGTAGAAGGTAGAGCTGGCTAGATCACAAGCTCCACCTCTATAGTTACTTTCTTTGTATTTGGGTTTCTCATTAGAGCTCCATTAATAAGAGGGGTCTCTGCAAGTGGCATCCCGAGGCAAGAGAGCCTGTACAGTTGACTTCAACTCTGACAGTCAAGAGCCTTCATGGAAATGGTCAAAACTTCACCTCCAACTTCATCCCACAGTATTGTCAACACAATCTGCAACACCCAGATGACCTGTTATTACTACTACACCCACCACCACCACCACCACCACTGCCTCCCTTTCTACTAACACCACTACTGTTACACAGCAGCAGCTAATACTGAAAGTATACTACGTGTGGAGTTCTATGTTAAATGCTTCCAATTCATCATCTCATCCCATCCTCATAATAACCTTGTAGGGTAGTTATCCCCATTATATAGATGGAAAAACAAAACAAAACAAAAAAAATAGAAAGAGTTGAGTAATTTGTCAATGTTCAAATAGCTAGTAGTTGGCGAATATACAAGTTTAATGTAGGTCTATGTTAATAGACTGTAAATTCTATGAAAATTAGGACTGTTTTCACTCTCTACAGTTTAGCTCAGTACCAGTATGTGATCAATCAATATTTTTCAATGAATACAGAATGAATCTCAAATTTTACCTTCCTCAATGTCATGTTGTAGTCCCTCTATCTTATAGACTTCTAAATATATTTTCCATGTGTATGCATTTTTTTCACCCTGTTAACTTCATTTTGCACATCCTTACTATCAGGTCTGTCTTCCCCAAATCCTACCTTGTCTTCAAAGTGTTGATGATAATAAGGTCCTGGAATTTTTCACAAATCTTTTCCCAGTAAAATCAGTCCTTCATTGAGTTCCTATTGGAATTCTTAGTTTTCTGCCACTGACTTGATTTTCATTATGTCTTGCTTTACATGATTCTTTAACTTTTTATTTTTTCACCCAAGTGCAATGATGAGTTCCTGTAGAACACACTTTGATCTAACATTCGATAATTAGCCCAGGATTAAATAAATGGAACTTTGAATGTCAAGGAAGGTTAACTGAAAGTTTCTAAAAGGAGAAAGCAATTTGCTCACAACTGTCAGTGATTCACTGACATTTGAATCATTCTTATGACTATTAGTGTATAGTTAGGCAAAGCTAGTGGTGTCACAGATAAACCTCAGAATTTGCAAGGCCTAACATACTATGAAAGCATTTGCCAGTCTCATGCGGGTGGTAGCTTTCCTCTGCTTTCTCACTTCATCCTATGGCCCTGAGTCCTGCCAACAGGGGTGGAGATGAGAGGGGCGTGGCTGGAACTCCCACCTTCTTGTTACCTTTCTTGCTTGGAATCAACATCGTGTTAGCTCACATTTCATTGAAAAGAACCAGTCACATGGCCCCTCTAGCTGCAGAAAGCCAAGCACTTCAGCCCCTAGCTGGGCAGCTTCGTAGCAACAATGTGCTGAAAGAGGGGTGGATGTTGACAGACTTCGCCATCCAAACTACAAGTAATTCATGAATATTGCTTATTTTCCGTGATAACCATGTATATTTGAATTGACCTTTTAAAACAACACAGGTTTGATTGCTGAATCCTAGTCTAATCTGTGGCACTCTAAAAGTTTCTAATTTAATCCACAAACAGTGCTTAGAAAACACTACACATAACAAGATAAGCATTTAGAATTTATTTTCATGATCTTAATCTTAAACCAACATGCTATGCTTGTCCACTGCCTATACATCAAGCCCCAAAGGCAACTGAAGAGCAGTCCATGATGCACTAGAACCTGCCTCTCTCGTTTTTCAGACATCTTATTTCCTTCTTCTAGATCTCCAGAAGTAAGCTGAAAGCTTAAGTTATAGAACTTTAGAACATGGAACTAACTTGAGAGACCACCAAGTCTCAGTAGGTCCCAATCTTCCATCACTGAGGTCTTCCTTTGTCCTTTGGCTGCTTCCTCCAAACCCCTACACTGTGAAAGATGTTTGCCTTTCAGATCTCACTGGATAAATACAAAGAGCTTGTATTTACTGAGTGAAAACTATATGCAGAAGGTGTTCAAAGTGCCTTACATTATTGCATTTAATTCTCATGGTAACCCAATGAAATGGGTTTGTTTTCATCTTCTTAAAATTTTGGTTATATTTGTTAATGTTTACTTATTTATTTTAAAGGCAGAGTGAAGGAGAGAGAGAGAGGTAGGGAGGGAGGGAGGAAGGGAGGGAGCGAAGGAGGGAGAGAGAGAGAGAGAGAGAGAGAGAGAGAGAGAGAGAGAAATATCTTCCATCCACCAGTTCACTCCACAGCTGGAGCTAGACTAGTCCAAAGTCAGGAGCCCAGGACTCCCTCCAGGTCTCTCACATGGGTGGCAGAGCCGTGGGTACCTGAGCCATCACCTGTTGCCTCCAAGCAGGAAGCTAGATTGGAAGCAGAGTAGCCAGTTCTAGAAATAACACTCCAATATGTGATGTGGGCATCCCAAACAGTGGTTTAACATGCTGTACCACAACATCTGCCCATGTTTCCACTTTAAAGATGAAGAATTAAGATTCAGGGAGGTAAAAGTGATCTATCAAGGTAAGTGTAAAATTGAGAATTTGGTAGAAAATGTGAGGATTACTCTCAAAAGACAGAACTAGGGGTCTGCCATTGTGATACAGCAAGTTAAGATGCTGCCTGCAATGCCAGCATCTCATGTGGGCACCAGTTCAAGCCCCAGCTGCTCCACTTCTGATCCAGCTCCCTGCTAATCTGCCTGGGAAAGTAGTAGAAGATGGTTCAAGTATTTGGGTCCCTGCCACCCATATGAGAGACCTGGTTAGAGTTCCAGACTCCTGGCATTCTCTCTCTCTCTCTCTCTCTCTCTCATTCTGCAATTTTGTTTTTCAAGTACATAAATAAATCTTTAAGAAAATTCCCAACAACATCTACAGTGCTGGCATCCCACACGGGTGCCAGTTCAAGTCCCAGTTGCTCCAGTTCCAATCCAGCCCCCTGGTGGTACACCTGGGAAAGCTGTGGAGGATGGCCCAAGTCCAAGGACCCCTGCACCCATGTTGGAGACCCAGAGGAAGCTCCTGGCTCCTGGCATCGGCCTGGCACACCCCTGGCTGTTGTGGCCATTTGAGGAGTGAACTGGCAAATGAAAGATCTCTCCCTATCTCTCCTTCTCTCTAACTCTACCTTTCAAATAAATAAATAAAACCTAAACAAACAAACAAAAAGAATAGGTGCCAAGTTTATGTTATATTACTTGTTCAAGTGCCCAGAAAGTCCACTGTGAGAACCAATGGTCAACCTCTCACAATGACACACTTGGATGAGGGCGGCACAGAAACGGGTCTCCTGACTCTCAGTTACGTATCGTCATACATAGCAGGTGTATGTGCATTCCAGTAATCATCTCTGTAACCCTGGCCATCTTTTCAGAGTATTGGAATCACAGAGATGAGTGATTCTCTAGCCTGTCCCCCGGTGTGGAAGAATAGAGCCAAGGACAAAACCACTACTGATAGCTTCCATCAAACCCCCCCACACACACCCATCTCAGAAATGTATGGGAGACACTTCATGGAGAAAAACAGAGGGGCGATAAAGAGAAACCATAAAAAAGACAAATGAAGACGATCACAGTGTGGCTACCATGAGACAGACAAGGGAACGAATGGCTTCCCCTGCCAGGCCTTCCTCCTGTCCCAGTGAGCACAGCTAAGACGGGGCGGGGAGCCTTGGAGTGGAAAATCAGTGTTGGCTGTTTAGAGTAAGGGACTTTTAGGCATTTGATAAGAGGCTTGGGGATCCACAGGGCTCAGGACTCCTCTAAGTTTCTCGCCCGCCCGCCCCCTTTCCTTACTTCTGTTGTTCCTCCTCCTTCCCTCCCCCTACGTCCCCTCCTTCTCCCTCCCTCCCTTCCTCCCTGCCTCCTTCTCCTCCTCCCTTTCTCTCTCTTTCTCATTCCTTTCTGCTAAAGCCTTTTATGCCTTGGAGGCCTTTTCCCTTATGGACAGGAGGGAGAGGAAGGAAGGGGATGACTGGAGGGGGTGTGTGGGTCTGTGTTTACAAGAGGAGAACGTGCAAACCATAAAGGCTGAACATACAGGTACCCTACTCACTCCCCTATATTTCCATATTACCTCTAACTTTTCTCTCTCTTTTAATTGCTTTGTCTGACCAAGAATTGGTAATTCCCCACTTTTTTCATCATCCTCATTTGCTGATATCTGCCCCCCAAATCCAATGTTCTGTAAGGAATTTAAGCTCTGCAAGGGCTGGGGCATTGTCTTAGCCATCTTTATATCCCTTGAGTCTGGAAAATTGCTGGATGCTCTACTTCTGTTTGTCAACAGAATGGGTGACTAATAAAATGCAAGTTATCTCAACAAAGTATCAAGACGCAGGGTTGAGTTTATTCAAGACTGATTGTAGCCAGGAAAGGAAGGGATATTTTCAATGAGGAGCATTTGGACATCAGGAATATTAAGATCCCCCAAAACAAGGGGCTTTCAAGTTTCCCTTCAGTTTGTGTAATTTCATTTCACAGTGTAGGGGGGCAAGGATTTATTGCAGTCCTGTGGAATGATAAAGACTGGCTTCTGTGAGGGGTCCTCAAGGGGTTCATGGAAAAATCGCACTTTGAAGAAACTATGCATGGATTTCAAAATGTTTTCCTTTTAAAATATTTATTTATTTATTTCAAAGTCAGAGTTAGAGGGAGAGCCAGAGAGAGAGAGAGAGATCGAGAGAGAGAGAGAGAAAGATCTTCCATCTGTTGGTTCACTCCCCAGATGGCTGCAATGGCTAAGACTGGACCAGGCGGAAACCTGGGGCCAGGAGCTTCTTCTGGGTCCCCCACATGATTGCAGAGGACCAAGTACTTGCACCATCTTCTGCTGCTTTTCCCAGGCCATTAACAGAGAGCTGGATCAAAAGTGGAGCAGCCAGGACTCAACTGGTGCTCTTATGAGGTGATGGCTTGGCAGGCAGTGGCTTTACCTGCTATGCCACAATACTGCTCCTGGATTTCAAATTGTTTTTGCACCAAAATAAATGTATTGTTTAATTCTATTTTTCTATTACCTTTTTCAAATTTGTAATTTATCCTTGTATTTGTGCTGAAACTTCCACACATCTAAAAACAATGAATGAGTGCTCACAAGAGGATGAAGATATTAATAACCTGTAACATAGAAGACTTTTTTGAGATATAGAAAAAAGAAAATTAAAATTTGTGCAGATGATGGGGCTGGTATTTGACCTAACAGTTTAGATACCAATGTCCCATATCAGAATGCCCAGGTTTGATACTGCCACTTCTTGGGCAGCGGAGAGCTCTGGTTAGTTTCAAGTCAGCATTGAAGCAAGGGGAGATCACTGTGAAATAATGTCAGGAAATCAGAAAGTTATAGTGGGGAGTATTCAGGGAGATGGGCTGGTGAGCTTTGCTTCATACATCTGCTCCAATTCCAGCTGCCATGGAAGCGAGGAGAAGCGAGAGGATGTTGGTTTGGGCTCCAACCTAGGTCAGCCGCCCCAACAGGTGAGTGACTTCTCAGACCAGGAGCAGGGTCGGGGCTCCAACACACCCAGCAAAGAAGTTAGCCAGCTGCAAGTAAGCCACAGTGCCTCTGCCAGCTCTTTTGACACAGGGTCTGCCTCCCCCAGCAGAGGAGGTTTCCAAAGGCTGTGCACCGGGAGAAACCCTTGGAAAGGTGCTGTGTGCTTGGCCTGGAGAAGGAGGTGGGGAGCTGGTGGAGCTGGAGGGGAGGACGATGGGAGAATAACGTTCCAAACTTAAGTTCTGCCAGCCTGCAGGTTTTGGAAATCAAAAAATAATAACAAATAGTACAATAAAAGGAGATAAATATGATAGGCCTTTTAAAAGAAAAAAAAAGTCCATCTTAGTGACGTCTATAAATCATGAACTACCCAAAACCAGCTGGTACATGCAGTGACACAATATTTCACTTGACTTAGGAACTAGGAGTTGGACTGTACCGAGTGGGATAGCATCCGGCACCCTCCCCCCATTCTCCTGTAATTCTTATTATCTTAATTCTTTAAGCCGCCCCGTCTGTTCTGTAGAGCGTGGGCCTCTTTCCCCGGAGCTTTCCCTGAAAGCAGGAACCCCCAACTTTCACCATGGCTCCGGAGATAGCAGCAAATGCCCCAAACATGGGTCATCTCGAATTTTCGGACTTTACAGATCTAACGAGGACGGAAAAAGCGCATTAGGCTAGGAAAGACAAAGAGACGAGGAAAGAAGGTAAAATAAGAGAGCATAGCGTCTTCCGAGAACTGCACGGAGCGGCCCTGCCGACCCGTCCTGGGCTCTTTTGGCCCACACATCTCAGTGTAAGCAGGCAAGCAGCATGCGTCTCCAGGAAGCGACTCCTTTGAAAGCACTCTTTACTATTTCAACAGATACAGGATAGATCTTTCAACGCAGAGCCCACATAAAATCCCATATTAGGAATGATACCAAACTTAAAGAATGTTGTAAAATGAGAATGGGGGAAAAAATGTACAAAATGAATTCCTGCCCATTTACATGCTTTCATTCAGGCTACGAGATACCCAAGCCTCTGTCTTTGTGTTAACACTGTAGATTAGGTCAAGATTTTACCCCTCTGAGCTCTTTTCCTGTAAATGACGGGTTTTGATGTGAAACAAGCAACATGTCAAAGCGAGTTGAAAGATGTAGGCATTTTATGCCATGTCACAATGACAGGCCGGTGAATATTTGGGCCATTAGGGGCTTATTAGTGAATAAATGACCAGATGGTTCAGTGATGCACGGAGATGGACAGAGCTGGCTGCTCCTAATCAGCGCTGTCTGTACTTGATGTCAAATCACATGACACAGTAACCCATGGATACCAAGTAAGAGTTACCATTAGCAAGTCAATTTCATATCTGGGTGGTGTAAACACACTTAGAGCTGCACTTCGGAGCTGCCTGGGTTTTGAACAAGGAAAATACAGTAGCGTATTCAACAGCACACGCACAATAAACCCTAATTGTTATTTGACAATTAGAGCAGCATTGCTATCTTGGTCTTTCCTCTTTATCGCTGAGAAAGTCACGATGCCTACATGCGCGAGGAAAGAGATTGTCCAAAATAAGGACGTTAAACCGCAAATACCTTAGAAATCAAGGGAAGAGGCATAAAAATAACACCGCTGGGTGGTGGGCCATTAGGGAAAAGATTCAGGGCCACCTTCCTGCAGCGCCGTGAGGGAGCAGGTGAAAGACAAGTTCAGGCACAGCCCACAGACGGCAAAGCCGCACCCCTGCCTCTGCACACGGCTCGCTCGGGTTTTCCACCTGTCTCTAAAAACGTTGCTTAGCGTGACCAGCCACCTTGGGTTTTTCCCGCAGGAACGGAGAAAAGTGTTTTTGAAGAAGAGTGCCCCGTCGCTTTTTTTTTCTCGTCATTTTCAGGATTTTCAGACTGTCAAGCATTCCTTGCATTGTGAACAACACCCCCCCCCCCCGCCCCCCACCACCACCGCCCTGGTAGCTAAAGGAAGCAATGGCTCTTATAACCTAAAGCAGCAGCACGTTGGAAATAAACTCTGACTTGGGTGCTCTGTCAGAAGCGAGTGGGTTTGAGGGCACGCATTGAATGCATTATGCACCTGCCACGGAAAGTGTGGGCGAGCATTTCCTCGCCAGACCATCAATTAAAGCAAGTCCGTCTTGAGGGAGTGAGAACTAAATAATGCTACTGGACGCTTTCCCTTTGCATAACAATGCCTACGGTTGGTATAGCATTTTTCCTTTGCCAAGTACTTCATGAATATTGTATCTTGTTATTTCCTTTTTAGCCACCATTAGTAATTTATCTGGGAAATCTTTCCTAGGCGTTTACTTTGTGTGTCTACTTCTGACTCAGATGCTGAGGACAGGGCGAGCAAGGAGTGGAACTCCTCCCAAACTTAGCCTTGCAGTAAACAGGGCATTTTAATGAGTGCAGTTGTCCCTTGCAATCTAAGGGGACTGATTCCCGGACCCCCCATAGATGCCAAAATCTGCAGATGCTGAAGCCCCTTGTAATATAATGGCACTGGATTTGTATATAACCTAGGCACATACGTGGTAAATCATCTCCAGGTGACTTAGAATATCTAACACAATGTAAATACTGTGTAAATGGATGTCATACTGTATTGTTTAGGGAATCATGACAGGAAAAAGAGTCTGTACATGCTCAGTACAGATGCATTTTTCTTCCTAAGTATTTTTGATCTGTGGTTGTTTGACTGCATGGATACAGAACCCATGAATGCGGAGGGCAATTGTGCAATGTATCGGTTGAGACTTCCAGAAAGACTACACATAACACATATTTTTGAAATGTGACAAAATAGAACTAGAATGTCATTAACAATGTCTAGGCTCTCCCCACACCTATCTCCATACCCGACTCCATGCAGAAGTAATTACATTCTGAATTTTGGATTTATCATTCCTTTACTATTTTAAATTAATTTTACTCCACATGATTTGATTTCTTAACAAAATGTTTCTCATTTGTTTTTTCATTTCTTATAAAGATGGTGTCACGCGGTGAGGTGAGTGTTCCCTGCGACTTGCTGCTCTCACTCAAAAATGAGTTGAGAGTAATTTAACCCCTTGTTTTGTGTGGCTGGAGTCCGTGCACTTTTGCTATTTTATTATAGTCCGTGTGAATGTTCTGCAGTGGAGGTACGGTTCTATGTCTGTAGACATTTGGTTTGTTTTCAGTTGGGGGCTGTTACAAATAATGCCGCAAAGAAGGGTCTTGTATACATACACAGTGTACTGTGCACAAGTTTCTCCACATGTGGAATTTCCAGATCTCGGGGTACATGTGTATTTAGCCTAACAAGATAATATCAAACTATTTTCCAAAACTTTTTCAACATACAATCCCACCAATGGTGTATGAGGAGCACTCTCATTATTCTACATCCTTATCAATGCTCGCTGTTTTCAGAGTTACAACTGTGCCAACCATCTGGATCTACATTTAGCCTTTACCGCCATCCCAGGAACCGGTAATTGTTATTTGTATTTCACAGGTAAGGCTCAAGAAGCACATAGCTAGGAAAATCAGAACTTGAACCCAGTTCTCTAGCCCACAAAGCCAGAGTTCTGCCTACTGTGCCACACCGTCTCCCTCATGTTAGTCCCCATGGACTCACACCCCACGCTTTTCAGCATAGTCTTCAGTTGCAGCGTGGTGTTCAGTTTAGGGTTCAATTATTTGTTAGTTGTGCAGCTTGGACAAATTATGTAACCTCTCTGTGCCACAATGACCTGTGAAATGGCAACAGTAGCATCTATTTTATAGGACTGTTGCAAGGGTGCAACAGCTCACTTTTGCTCTCTCTCTCTCTCTCAACTAGATATTTAAATAAATACCAACCTCGCCAACCAGAATTCAGTATATATTCTTTAACCTAAATGCCCTTTTTCTTTCAAGCAAATGACTCTTTCATTAACTACTTCACATTTTCATGTTCTGCGCTGCCAAATGTGTCCTTGTATCACAGGCATTTACACTGAAGCGTTGAAAATCTTTTAGCTCTAGCACTATGGTGATTTGAGAGCAGCACAAGAAGTTGAAAGCTATCTTAAAACATGTGTTTTGGAGCTGATCTGGTATCAGAAAATATTGAGTATTTAACTTACTTTGTCTGTATATATCCATCTGAGTGACAAGTGAATGTTTTGTCTTCACCATAAGGCTGTTTCTAACTTGAATTACATCTCCAGCCTTAATACTCAACAAAAATTTGTTAATTGAATCAATGAATGAATAAATTTTTGAAAGCAGATTAAATGATGTGTTTTGCTGAAGTTATGCCAGTCAAATGCTCTTTTTTTTAAAAAAAAAAAAAAGTCCGTGGTCTTATATCTGAAATCGTTGGAACTTGACTTTATATTTTAGAATTTTCCAAAACTTAGAATGTTTTCAAAAGTGAAAACATTCTATACAAACTGAATATTAAATGCCATCCACAGTAGGACCTGAGCATTGCCCAACAACCAAGCACATTGACATGTTTGCAGCAAAATGAATGGATAATCACACAACAAAGAGTATTCTAGGACTACAAACAACATCACAAGGGTTCAAGGCAAGCTATCCACAGAAAGAATTGTGGGAAGGCTTATAGTTCTCAGAGATTCGGGATTATAGAATCGTGGATGGAGATCCACAATTTTTTTTAAGTGTGGAAATTTGAATCTGTGGCTCTTTGGTCTTTAATAGGTCTTGCTCACAACATGGCACATCTTATACTTCTTCTTATTCCTCCTCCAGGAAAAGCTGCACTAGTTCATGGGACACACTTTAATAGACTAGGGATTCTCCTCTTACCCTGAGGCCAAGGGAATGTACAATCTGTTCTTTAAAGATGCATAGCTACATCTCACCAAATATGAGAAGCGATTGCAAACATTCAGAACTGGGATTCATCATTCAAGAGATCTGCAAAGTATTTACTTGCCATTTCTTTGGGATAAATTGCCTATCCTTGCAAAATATGATGTTAGAGGGTCTGATCAGTTTTCTAAAAAGGAATGCATCTCTCTGAGGGAAAGTCAGGTTTAAAGTAGCCTTGAGAAATTCCTAAGATACAAGCTCCTTGGTATCTTAGGAGGCACTAAATAGAAAAGAATCTGTTTTCAGGAACATGAGAAGGTCTGGACTCCAAGGCTTCTGTAACGTGGCCCTGAAGCCCCAGCAGTCAGACAAGCAAGGCATTCAGGGGCCGGTGTGGTGGCAGAGCAAGTAAAGCCACCTCCTGTGACATTAGCAGCCTCTACGGATTCCCCTTCGAGTCCCAGCTGCTCCACTTCCATTCCAGCTCCCTGCTAATAGCCTGGGAAAAGTCCAAGTGTTTAGGCCCCTGCCACCCACACAGGAGAACCAGATGGAGCTCCTAGCTGCTAGCTTTGTCCTAGCTCAGCCCTAGCTGTTGCGGCCATCTGAGGGAGTGAACCAGAGGACAGAAGATCTTGGTCTGTCCCTCTCTCTCTCTCTGTAACTCTGCCTTTCAAATAAATAAATCTTTGGGGGCGTGGGGAGGCAGTCAAAGTCCAGTCCTTCAGTACACTTAAACTTATACACACCCAATGTCTGCATACCCAATATACGTGCGTACACCCCACAAGACTGCTCTTCCCCAATTGTGTCGTCACAAGGGACTGCCATGGCCGGAGTCCCCTTTTCTCATGTTTATATGCGACAAATGACTCTGCCTTTATCAGGGGTTTTGGTGGCTGGATCTTAGCATGTTCTTCATCTAAGAGCAAAAGAAATTGAAAGTTGGGGAGGAGGTTTGGTGAGTTCCAGCATCTGGCCATAAGGGAGCAACTTGAGCTACAGAATAGACATTTGCTTTTCAAACTCTTAAAAGCTTCTAGAACGTTAGCAACTTCCCCATGCTGACATTGCTCTCTAGTTTTCTCAGTGATCAGTAGGACACTTTTATTTATTTATTTATTTATTTGACAGGTAGAGTTATAGACAGTGAGAGGTAGAGACAGAGAAAGGTCTTCTGTCCATTGGTTCACTCCCCAGTTGGCTGCTATGGCTGGAGCTGCACCAATCCGAAGCCAGGAGCCAGGTGCCTCTTCCTGGTCTACTATGCGGGTGCAGGGGACCAAGCACTTGGACCACCCTCCACTGCCTTCCTGGGCCACAGCAGAGAGCTGGACGGGAAAAGGAGCAACCAGGACTAGAACCCAGTCCCCATAAGCGATGCCGGTGCTACAGATGGAGGATTAACCAAGTGAGCCACGGTGCCGGCCCCAGTAGGACACTTCTAACAACCAAACACTTCCAGAGTGTTTGCAAGGAAAGGGGATTGTAGGGGAGTTCTATTCCTCTCCAAAGCCAGGAGACAGCCAGGGATACGGGAGTAGAAGATGGACAGACCCCTAGAGCATGCTGTGCAGGGCGTCCCTTCTACAGAAGAAAGAAAAGCAGACTGTGTTTCCACATCACCACCTGCAAACATGGTACCTCTCAGGAAACGGGCCGGCTTCCCTGGGGGTGGGCCATCTCTCTCTCTGTCGGAAATTCAAGAGGTGAATGAAGGGAAGGGCCACTTGAGGTTCCTCATCGGTGACATCCGGGCTCCACATCTGCGTAGAAGAACCCTGTCTCTGGCTCTCACCTTGGCTACACATTGGAAACATCTGGGGAGAGTGAAAACCTTCCAGCACCCAGGCTGCACCTCAGACCAGTTCTTCCAGAATCCCGGGACCAAGGCAGCCCAAGTTTGTAAAGCTTTGTAGGTGACTCCAGTCAACACTGGGGTTTGAAAGCCACAGTAAACATCAAACACTCTCAGGTTACACTGAAGAAATCGGTGCAGTTCCAGAGTTCTGGAACATTCTAACCTTAAAACCTCTTGTGAAGCTTTTTGTTTAAAACTCAATTTCCCTTTCCCTTAAAATAACAGGGGCAGAATCTGAGAACAGAGTCAGTGACTCATTATAATTTCATGTGCTAAGAGATAAAAATTGCTTCAACAACAGAATCCATTGAAACTGATGGCAAATCAATTCAGACACTTTATGGGAAAGTTCAAAGATCATTCTAGAGATCAATTTTTTAAAATTATTTGACAAGTAGAATCAGAGAGAGAGAGAGAGAGAGAGAGGTCTTCCTTCCATTGGTTCACCCCCCAAATGGCCACCACGGCTGGCGCTGTGCCGATCCAAAGCCAGGAGCCAGGTGCCTCCTCTTGGTCTCCCATGCGCGTGCAGGGGCCCAAGCACTTGGGCCATCCTCCGCTGTCCTCCCAGGCCACAGCAGAGATTAGAGATCAATTTTTTCACCATGTTCCAGGGACTGGATTGGATGCTGGGGAAGAAAGATCTAGAACCTTAGAGATAGCCCTGGCAAACTAGTTAGTGATGATAACAAGCATTAATAGGGGAACCTGTGAGATACAGGCTGAGTGAGTTGGCAGCCACACACGTGAAGACTGAGTCATCTGTTTTAAATCATTATTTTTCTGGGTCACAAATACGGATCCCATGAGCGTAGTATCACTAGGTGGGTGTGGCAGCATCTCCACAGCTGAGTTAAATCCACTACCCGACATTCCCTGTTGGAAGAGGTACGATCTGTGCACACTGCTAAGAGGTAGTAATGTGGGGTGTGTCTTTATAAGGCCATTCCTGCTATTCCCTGTTGTTTCGTTCAATTACTTGGAATTAGTTCTCTGTTGATCCGCATGTTTTGGAGAGAGGAATGGTGGATGCTGCCTTCAGAGAAATCTGGCTGTGTGATGAGTGTGCCTGCATCAAGTCTCGGGCCTCCCAGTTGCTTTAGGGGCTTAGGAACTGAGTGCCTCACCGTAATGCAAGTGTGTCATCTTTTTCAGCTCTGACAAGGTTAGCGCCTCTGGTGTCTCCTGGCACAGTCCCCAAGCTTCCCAGAACTTGTGTCATTAACCGTGCAGTGGGGTCTGACTGCAGAAAATGCAAAGCACATTAAGCAGGCAAAGAGAGCCCAGGGCTTGAAAAAAACTCCCAAAAAGGAGTTCACACAGGTGACATCCCTGCCTTTTCCTGGCCTGTGTTGTATTGGATCCTGGCCACATCAAGCACACACGCTCTCCCATCGCCCTATCTACCCTCCCCACCGAAGGCTCCACAAACACTTTATGATCAAGCCCAGTGCTTCTGGGAGGCAGAGATTTCTGCAAAGCTATGTTCCTTTCTCAAAGAACTGCACATGAGAGGAGAAAATATGCATAAGACAGGTAGCAAGTGGAGCAAGCAATTGTCAGGTAAATCTTATTTTTCCAGTCTCAACGCTGCTTACAAGCTTTGGCTCATTTAGAGAGCAATCTCAGGGGCTAAGGTACAGCCTAGGAAAACCGTGAAGAAAACACAGCCCAGCAGTACAGAGCAGGGGACTTTTCCTGGTCTGTACAAGCCAGCCCCGCATCCTGGCTTTAAACCAGGTCTAAACAGGTCAGGGATTTTTCTCCAAAATTCTTAAAGGACTTTAACCAGAGGCTTTATGAGGCCCTCAAAACTGCTAATGGACAAGCACCACGTTGCACTTGGGAAATGAACTCCATGAGGTTAGTGGCACTGGGCTGTGGCCGTTTGCTCTCAGAGCTGTCCCTTGCCTTGCCCTGCTCTGCTTCTCCCCCTAGGGAAGTAAGGGCACCGGGTAGCCAAGGAGTGTGGGCGCTCCAGTCTGGGGGAGATTCTATCTGAGGGCCAGCCTCGCTCCTCCTCTGGTTCAGTGGCTTCTCTATAGCACCCATTTCCTTCATGGCTCCATCTCTCACCAAATAGCCCTGTCCCCGGCTGCCCCAGCTCCTGCAGGCAGGCTCACAGCGGTTCAGATCCCAAGCGGTCGCAGTGAGCACACCGCCTTCCCCGCGCTGTGCCGGGGAACACACATCTGTCTTCACTTGCTCGTCTCTAGGTTTTCTCTGTTGAGCTCCTCCATTCTTCCATGGCTTGTGCATCCATTTCTTTCTGACAATTCCTGTTGCGAGATCAGGCATGTGGAGTGGTTTCTGTTTCGTTGGCTGATAGGATGTTTTATGACCTTAAGTCCATTATGTTGTCTACAGCAAATCCATATCTACGTAAAGGTGAAAAAGAATTGCTATGAATTGAATGGTGTTCCTCTAAAATTCCTATGTTGAAGATTGAATCCAGTGTCTCCAGAATGTCACTACAAGTCATTTGGAGATGGGATCTTTAAAATGAAAACTAAAGTCAAATGGGACTATTTAGGTGGATCCTGATCTGCCCTAAAGTAGCCTCCTAAGAGACGATGACACATTCACAGCTAAGACAATGCGAGGACACAGGGGGACAGCAGCCCGCTCCAAGCAAAGGAGAAGGGGCCTCAGCAAAACCAAGCCTGCCTGCACCTCCATCTTGGATCCACCTTGGATCTCTAGAACTGTGAGAAAACAAATGGGTGCATGTGAAGCCACCCAGTCTGGGGCTCATTAATACGGCAAAAGAATGCATCTCCTTGAAATGTGGGGTGAAAACTTAACTCCAAACCAGTGTGTCCTTCTTCCAGGTCTCCCACATGAGTAGCAGGAGCCCAAGTCCCTCGGGCTAACTATTGCTGCTTTTCCCAGACCATTAGCCGGGAGCTGGATCAGAAGTAGAGCACTGGGACACGAACCAGTGCCCATTTGGGATGCCAGCACTGCAGATGGCGGATTTACCCACTATGCCATAATGCTGGCCCTGGAAATACACTTAATATGGTACTTGCTACAGCACTCAGCAAAGCTGGGCATCACTATGAGTACTCACATATGGCTAGAATGTGCTTGAGATAGAGTATGAGCCTGCTTCCCTGGTGTAAGCGAGGCCTTTCAGCTAGGCTGGCTGGATAGTGTGTGCCTGGGTTTCAGCCTGGATGCTTCTCCATAGGTCTTGCTTCCAGCTGCCATACAAATTGCAAAGAGCTTTTGAGGTCCAATATCAAACTTGCCTTCCTAAAGCATAAACCTTATGCCCCCAACTATAAATTTAATAATTCTTGTTTTTTGCCTTTGCTACTGTTGTTTCCACCGTGTTCCTTGTTGTTTCTGCCCACATCCATTGAAGGAAGGAGTTGTGTGACTTTTCTGGAATGTCTAGGATTATCTGCTGTCTGGTTGAGGCCAGCTGGGAAAACTCCCCCCTCCCCTGGTTACTGCCTGGAAGGCTTCCCCAGGACTCCAGTGCAGAGCCTCTAGCACTGGAGCCCACAAAGAGTCACATCATGGAGATAAAAAGATTCACCTTCCCCAGAGCCAGCTGCACCTGCACGTGCACCTGAACTCAGCCAAGCCTCCTGGGTAGCAGCGGATCCATGCTGCTGGCTGCAGCCACCCCCCTCTTCTGCCACATTTTTTACCCAGATCTTTCTCCTTCTGCAGTGCTGTACCTAATGAATTGGGGCACTCGGCTTCTTTTTTAAAGCACATCCTTGCGTTCAAATATGGTGCCAAAGGCTAACTGCTACCCTTCTAATGGGGATTTAATAAGCATTTAGCTGTCAGTTACAGGAATAAAGCTCTAACGTGCAACTTGGAACACTAAGTAATAAGGAGGATATTTGGGGCAGCTCTAAGTGGAAATACTAGTTTTTAATCAAAGGATGAAGAAAATACTAGTTAAAGTCTAAAGAAAGAGAATTCTTGGTTTTCTTTAGCGATAGTTTTGGGAGGAAAAGTACGTGATCCTTCAGAGAGAAATATTTCTAGTGACACCTTCTCTTTCTACTAGTCAGCCCAGCCTGTACTCACAGAGGCAGACATTGTCTATCATCACTAATTCATTATTAAATGCCCTGCAGGTGAGTGACACTGTATTGTGAACTTCCCAGGGAAAGAAAAGGAAAAGAGAAGGCAGAATGAAATAAAAACAAAGAGAGCCCACAGTTCTTGGATCTGCTTTATATTTTAAATACAGAAATTTATCTGGTGATTTTTGCCCCCAGTAGTTCATTGCCATACAGTACTAATTCTGCACGGGGAATGTCAACAACTCTTGAGTCCCAATCGCTAACCTTAGAATGCTGAGGGATAAGCTGCTTGTCTCTGTCCACCAAGGTCCAGCTGGTTTCTGCTCAATGTCTGGCCTTCTGTGAAAGCATTTGCCTGTTACTGAGAAAGATCTCAGAATTGCATTTCCCTGTTGTTCTGTCTGCTTCCCCACTGGTAATAGAATTCACTCTCCTTCTTGCCATCTTGGGATGACTCCTCAAGGTCACCCATGGCCCAGTGTCCCTTATGAAGAACCCAAGCCTGGTTAGAATACTTTGCCATTGAACTTCAGACCGTATTCCCTAACCAAAGTATGTTTTTAAATAATACTCAGAAACAATAAGTTTCTATTGCAAGATTTGACTAGGCGAATGTACTTGGTAAAGTAATGAGGAAGATATAAACCTACTTGTACAGCTCTAGGGAAAACCACATGGCTAAAGACAATTTTATTTAAAATATGCATTTCACGTATGCACGTTAGTAGTATGATTTCAACTATCAGTAGGTTCGCTTCTCCGTACTTTTTTTCTTGATTGGCCTACAATTCTCCATAGTTTATAGGAAAGTTTGACCTTGCCTTGCAGGAGCCAAAAGAAAGTGTTGTTCTTCAGCTACAGTCGCTGCTCTCTCCCTTCTCCATTCTGCCAAATACATGGCTGGATATATCAGCACCAATTAAGAGATTTTATAAATGAGGTACATGAAATCTGAAGAGAATAGCAAATGGGAGAAAGCAACACATTTCTACTGCAGAACACGAATAGGGCCAGCACTGTGGCACAGCAGGTTAAAGCCCTGGCCAGCAGCACCAGCATCCCATAAGGGTGCAAGTTCGAGTCCTGGTTGCTCCATTTCCAATCCAGCTCCCTGCTAATGCACCTGGGAAAGCAGTGGAGGATGTCCCAAATCCTTGGGCCCTTGTACCTGCATGGGAGACCCAGAAGAAGCTCCTGGCTCCTAACTTCAGATTGGCCAAGCTCCAGTTGTTGGGGCCATTTGAGGAGTGAACCAGCAGATGGAAGACCTCTCTGTCTCTAACTCTCTAAGTAACTCTGTCTTTCAAATAAATAAAATAAAATAAAATAAAATAAAGCCTCAGAGCCAGAGCTGAGTTCTGAAAGAAAAAAAAAAAAACAAGACAAGTAACTTAGAAAAAAAGTCCATGTTGTTGCTTCACACAGTCAGGAAAGCTAGCCTGCGATGCCCAGTTCCAGCAGCCTGTACTGAATGCTGTCCTTGTGTTCAGAGACATGGTCATTCACTGGGTGACCAAATGTGCCTTACTATGGTTAAAGAAGCATCCAAGAATTCAATATTGATTCAATAACCATCTGTAAAAAAATGCAACACAGAGCCTTGTGAGGGGCCAGGAGATAATACTGGGCTCCTAGCATATGCTAGGCACTAATCTAAATTGTTTATTTCTAATATCCCATGTAAGTCCCATAACAACCATTGAGATATATGCTATTTGCCCTCATTGCACAGATGAGAAAATCGGAGCTCAGGAAATCCACCAAATCAATTGGTAAGGCTGGCCTCCTCACCTCCAATCTGGCAGGCCACTGCCAACCTGTCTTCGTGGATTCTCCAGACCTTTGGAGCAAAGTCTAAAGTCACTTCCAAGTTTTTCAAGGTCCTTCAGGACAGGGCCCCAGCTTGCCATGCCCCACCTCAAGTTGTGCTCGGAGCCACTGTTCATGTCTTTCAGGATCTTGGAAGTTCTCTGCTTTCTTTTGCCTACGGCATGATACTTGTGCTCTAGAATACAGCTCCTATTAGCCCTATTCAATTCATTTTTAATGATCCTTCCAATGTGAACTTGGGTTTCCTCCTCCAGGAAGCCACCCCTGAGCACCAGTCACCTGCTAGGTGACCTCCTATTTTGGGGACTACAGCCCATCAGGATGCCTCACTGTCTACCTCATCATTCGTTACCAGTTCATGTGTCTGTGTCTCCCCCCTGGCGGGGACTTGTGTGAAGGCAGAGGCTGAGAGCCTCAGCTACTCCTGGCGTCCCACTGCCTCATACACAGTGGAGAACAAACATTTGTCCAATGAGTGGATGACTGTGAGAACGACACTGGTCCTTGGAGAACTTTGTTTTAATGGCAACATAACCTCAGTTCCGTGGCAGCAGCTTCTGAAAGCATACCATTTAGGGAGGCATCTGGGAAGTTTGTGAGAGCCATAGGCCTACTGGGGCTTTCTGAGCCTCCTATGTTACTTGATAAGTAATTTAAAATATGTTTGAAAAGCAACACAACTGAATCCAAAATGCATATGAACCACAAGTCTCCCAAGACTTCCCCGTTTCCCGTTAGATGCTCAGATACACCGTGGTGGTCCTTGTGCTGTCTTCTTTGAGGGTGGAACCTTGCTGAGAAGGTGGCCATCACCCAAGGGCAGGCTTGAACATGAGCGATGACAAACTGCTAAGCAGCCAGATAGAGCTGTGTGCTTCGAGGAGGTAACAACAGTGCTTAACCTAGGGAAGGGCAAAGAGAAATGTTGAAGTTGCCCTTACCTGGCTCCAAGGCTGTCACCTAGACCAGGGGGCAGATGCATTCTAGGAAATGTGTCTTTAGAAGCAGGGCCTTTGGGGGAAAGAGCCCAGATTCTGCTCAGTTTGAGAGAGACCCTCTAGGTTGTCTCTGGGCTGAGGGCATAAAGGAGATCTTTGTCTTCTGTTTGATCCTCTTCTACATATCCTAAGTGAACCACCACAGGTTTTGCTGAGGCATTGGATGGAATTATGCAAAATGAGTCCATATAACCAGTCATCACAGTCCTGCAGAAAGAATTTTGGATGTTTCCAGAACACTAGAGTCTAGCCTTCTTTGTAGTGTCCTGCAAATTCCAAACAAAATACTGAATAGACGGGGTTTGTTTCTACCTGTTTAGGTTTACCACAGGTATAGTCTGTGCAAAGCTTTATCTTTTCTACAAAATAAGATTATATTAGTTGTTTTAGATTTTTCAGTAATCCATACTTCATACAAAAAAATTAAGCAATACATTTTCAGGAAAGTGAAATTTTCCCAGACCCAACATCATATAAAACTTTTATAATTTTTCTACAAATATATTAATGAGATTACACTATAATACCAGTCTATGACTTTTTCTCTTCATGTTTCATCATAGATATTTTTGCATGGCAATACAATAGACTTTCTTTATTATCATTTTCACTGTCTGGATGTAGCATAATGAAACTGTTACCTGTTTTCTGTTGATAGACCCTTGCTCTGAAGAACGAACACTTAATGATTAACTTAGCTTCGCTTCTGTGGTTTTTTTTTTTTTTTTAAGATTTGTTTATTTGGCAGGTAGCAAATCAGGGGGAGAGAGAGAGAGAGATAGAAACAGAGACAGAGAGAAACAGAGAGACATCTTCTATCCACTGGTTCACTTCTGAAATGGCCGCAAGATCCAAGGGTGGGCCCAGCAAAGGTAGGACCCAAGAGCTCCATCCTGGTCTCCCATATGGGTGGCAGTGGCCCAAGCCCTTCCCAGGCACATTGGCAGGAGGCTGGATCTGGAAGCAGAGTAGCAGGAACTTGAATCAGCCCTCTAACATAGGATGCCAATGTTACAAGCAGCGTCACAGCAATGGCCCCAACCTGTGCTTTTTATTTTTTTAAAATTTTTCTAACTTTTTTGAGAGGCAGAGAGAAAGAGAACTCCCATTCACAATGGCCAGAAGGCTATGAATGCAATCCAGGTCTCCTTCTTCAGTGGCACCCAATTCCCTGAGTCATCACCACTGCCTCCCAGGGCCTGTATTAGAAAGAAGCTGGCATCAGCTCTCCTCCCAGGCCAGCCAAGTAATGAAAGTCAACAGAGTGCCTTCCCCTAGGAGGTTCACACCTCCCTTAGGATACACCCCATGTGAAGAGATAGATAGGTCTGGGCCTCTTAACTTACAAGGCCTAAAGCCCAACAGATTATTATCAAGCCCCTTCTATCAGGTTCTATTTGCCTCTCAATCAGAAAACTTAATTGTAGCTTAGACAGCACCTTTCTTAGCACATCTAATAATGACTCTGTCCTTTGTTCTAGACCCTGTCTAGCACACTTGGGCCTCATTCCTTTGTAATCATAACCTCTACTCTACCACCAATGGCTCTACTCCCAACCTGTGTGTACTGATGGTCCTCTTCCCCACTTCATGCTGTATAATTGTTCAAACCTGGTAAATGCCACTCTTAGGATCATTGGTTACTATCCTCACTCTGTCTTTTATGACCTTGTCTAAATATGATCAGAGTTGGTAAACTTGGAAGGCTTCCATAGCCTTGGCAACTCATGACGACAGCCTAGGATGGTTACTGGCGCCATAAACTAAAGTGTCAATTTGTTGGGTCAACAACAGGAGCCACTGTGCAGTTGCTCCTCATGTGGGATCTCTGTCCTTAATGTGCTGTACATTGTGATTTAATGCTATAACTAGTACTCAAACAGTATGTTTCACTTTGTGTTTCTATGTGGGTGCAAACTGTTGAAATCTTTATACTAAATTGATCTTCTGTATATAAAGAGAATTGAAAATGAATCTTGATGCAAATGGAAGGGGAGAGGGAGCAGGAGAGGGGAGGGCTGTGGGTGGGAGGGAAGTTATGGGAGGGGGAAGCCATTGTAATCCATAAGCTGTACACTGGAAATTTATATTCATTAAATAAAAGTTTAAAAAAAAAAAAAGAAAGAAGCTGGCATCAAGAGTTAGAGCTGGGAGTCCAATTCAAGCATTCTGATGGGGGATGTGGGCATCGTAATTGATGTCTTAACCACTAGACTAAACACCTGCTCAAGTTCAGACTGTTTTATCAAAAGATCTTCCATGAAGCAGACTAGGCGTCCATTCTGAGGACTGGTACCCCAGAGAGCACTTAAGAATGTGTTGGACAAGATTCAAGGCTATCAGCACAAGCATCCATTTTATTCAATGATAAACAAGTTCAAATATTGTTTATTTTAAAAATTCAGATGTGTTATATAGAGAAATGCAACGTTCATACAGAACTGTTTCAGCAAAAGACAGAAGTTCAAAGACATTTCTCTTTTTCAGTTAGGGCCCAGGCCCCAAAAGGTAAGTTGACTTCCTCCAGCCATTAGGGATATTTCAGTGGAAAATTTTGAGAAGTATTTGTTTAGGATCTGTGGAATCTTTTGAATGCCTGAGAGGATTCCAGACGAACTGGGGACTAATTATAGTGACTGGACTCAGTTCTTAAAATAGAAATCAGCCAAGAGCGCTCAAGATGGATTCCTTAAAGTTAATGTGAGGACACATGGAGAGGAGGGGCAGGAGAGTGCAGCGAGCCTCTCTGAGCCTTCTAACTGGAGCAGGTCCAGGTACAAAATTTGGTTTGTGTGACAACTCCGACGAGAGTAATTTTCTATGCTCACAACCTGGGGAACATAAGGTTATTTCAGCTTCAGGCCTCTGTAGTTCTTAAAGGAAGTCTCATTTTTGTGAAGCTAATAGACTTTTCAAATAGCGAATTCTTAACTAAAGAGTCAAAGTTCAGTCATAGCCTATTTGTTTATCTTCTTTTACTTGAGCAGAAAACTTGAATGCTATAATGAAAGAGTATTTGAAAAAACAGGCCCACTATTATTAATAATTCCAGCAAGTGAGAGGATTGATTCAAAGCTTATGTCTCTCACTCGATTTCATCGGGTGTTTTTAGACCAAGAGCCCAGTGTTGTAGAGCTGCCCATCTTCTTAAGCACCTTCAGTTCTGCATTTGCCAAAAATAGTTGTTTGTTACTGTGCATGCGAGTTTCTGCTCTCTGCGGTAAGCCTGCAGGGTAGAGGTGTATTATGTTTAAAAAGGAATTATTCTGCCTGTCAGAACACTTTACATAAAAGAGTCCTTGAATTCTGAAGGATTTTAAAACTGAGCTCTAAAAATCCTACAGTATGCATCCAAAATAATCTTCTAGCTAAAGGTAAAAGAGCTGAGCCACCGACCTCCAGCTCTTGCTACTTGGGAATATTCTTCTCAATACTGGGCATTTGTGCAGTTATTTTCAACTGTGTTCATTTTTAAATCATCACTCTAGGCCAGGTAAGTGGATTCAATAGAGATGAACACACCATCCATCATATTTTGTGGACCTATGTAGCTGAACGCAATAATATTCAGCATAATTATGCTGTCTAATATTTGCTTGAAACGTGTGTCATATATTATCGTATGCTAATTGTGCATAATTAATGTTAAGTATTCATGGGCACAAGATCAATTAATGAGTTGTAAAGTGAAGCTCACATGTAACAAAGGGGAAAAAAAACTCCTGCCTCCAAACAAAACTAATAACAGACCCTTGATTCTCTAAGGCACGTTAAAAAGATTATAAATGAATTGACCATTTTGATATAAAAACGCATACAGTAAATAACACGTGTAAAAATGCAGTCATTTTAGGTCTCCCGGGGAAAACAGCCGTAACTCTTCCTCATGTGAGAAGCATGGAAAGAACGCTATGGAGAGAGGCTCAATCAATATATTATCTTCAGAACAAACAAGGGAGCTATAGATGAGGGCTGTGGATGGATATTATAGATGAGGGATTCTGTTGTCATAACCACTTGGAAAACCCGGCAGGACGTGCATCCAATTCATAAAATAAATGGTCAACTTATTATTCAGGTTTAGCTCAAATTTTGGTGAGCATGGCAAAATTTGTCACTGTGGAAATGTACTGTGAGCTACAAGGAGAAGGCTCGTTTTGTTGAAGCGGCGCCTCTCTCCAGAATTGAATAGAAAGCAGGGAGTTAAGTGCCTCGTCCCCCAACTTCCATTGACCCTCAGACTAACAGGAAGGTGGTAGGCATTACCATCGTGGTATCTCTTTTCCCCTTGGAGGTACTGAAGCGAAGCCAAAATAAGTATCTTCCTTAATGTGAATGCGCAGTTCAATGCAAGTTCCGCTAAGAGGCCCCTGAACTCCTAGCTCTGTTAGACCAGCGTGTCTCCCAGCTTGCTTTCCCCAGGCACCCAATTGCAGATAATCGATGCACTCCTTCAAACTTTATCTATATTCTCAACCATATGTTTCTGATTTTCTGTTCTGTTTTTTAAAAAAATCTTGTATGAGTCCATGTTCCCTGCTGAAGTCATTAATGACTCTTGACCTCATAACTCTGGCTCTTCGTCTGGCAGGATAGAACTGTTCTTTCCCACCTCATTTGAAACTAGGTGTGGGCATGTCAATCACTTTTCTCTATGCACATGAGTGCACATGACAATGAGTGGGATCTTTAAGAAGCAGGATGTGAAGGTACAGCAAGATGGCGGAATAGGAAGGGAGGACACTGATAGTCCAGGAAGAGACAGTTTAATAAAAGTGGAAATACTGCAGGTTCAAGGAAGAGTAGGGGAAGAAACAGCAGAGGAAACTCTTCCGGAACTAGTGATTCACAGTGGACCTGCGGGGAGAGTGTGGGAGCCCACGGCTCACGACACCAGCGGCAGAATCAACACACCAGCGTGGAACACAAGGTGAGCCGAACCTCAATAGCCTGAGACACCGGCGGGCAAGCAGAAAGAGGAGACTAGAGGGAACAAGGCTTGAAACCCCATGGGGAAAAGTTCACCAGGCTAGCTAGAAGAGAGAGGAAAAAAAAGTGACCAATACGGGCACGAGTTTCTCTCTCTCCGCTCAACTCTTAAAGGTGAGCAAGACAAAGAGCAGGCACCATTTTGGACATATGTCATAAGCAGGGTGACCTCAGGTCTGCACCTGCCCTCAGCCAAGCAGAAAAACCTGACTCTGGAGGGGAGGGGGTGAAATAACAGGAGATTAGGACCTAGTGAATGTATGGTGCTAATGAACTGAGACTGTGAAAAAAGAGATGGTGGGGGAGAGAACTCACAGAATTCACGTGAGTACTCTCCAGAGATGCTACAATTTGGTAACCTTGGCAACCCAGTGGGAGACTGCAGGAGAATTGGAGCCCACACTGAGGGCGGCACAGATTCCCTGTGTGGTCCTTGGGAAAGAGCTTCCGATCTCTGGCTCCTGTGGGTATATCATTTGCCTGCTAACTACCTCCAATTACGATGAGCTGTGTGGAATTACTTCCCTTTTGAAAAAGAAAAAAAAAAAAAAAGAGAGAGATTTACCACGCCTAACCTGGGAGTGTCACCTTTGGCACACTCTTAACCCTGAGGAACCAAACAGAGCTCTCAGGCCACACCCATCTCAAGCCTCTAAGGCTCCATCAAAAGCAAACAGTCCACTTAATACAGTCATAGTATAACAAGAAAAAACACCACAGCGAGGGAAGAAAAAACCAAAGAATATCTCTACAATGCCAAGCAACAAATGCAGAAACCAAGGAAATAAGAACAAGGAAGAAATTATGACACCCCCAAATGAACAAGACACCCCAAGCCAAGATTATGAAGATGATGAGATGGAAGAAATGCAAGATACAGATTTCAAAAAAATTTATGATAAGAACAATTAATAGTTTTCAAAAACAAATGATTGAGCTACAGAATTCCTTACTGGACAGGATAGAAAATCTCCTTCGAGAAAATGAAATCTTAAGGAGGAATCAAAATGAAATGCAGAAACTAGTAGAACATGAAAGTGTTATAGTGAAGAGAAATCAAAATGAAATGAAGAACTCAATAGATCAAATGACAAACACATTAGAGAGCCTTAAAAACAGAGTCAATGGGCCAGCGCCGTGGCTTAACATGCTAATCCTCCACCTTGTGGCCCCGGCACACCAGGTTCTAGTCCCGGTCGGGGCGCCAGATTCTATCCCGGTTCCCCTCTTCCAGGCCAGCTCTCTACTATGGCCTGGGACGGCAGTGGATGATGGCCCAAGTCCTTGGGCCCTGCACCCGCATGGGAGACCAGGAGAAGCACCTGGCTCCTGGCTTCGGATCAGCACGAAGCACAGGCCGCGGCGGCCATTGGAGGGTGAACCAACGGCAAAGGAAGACCTTTCTCTCTGTCTCTCTCTCTCTCTCACTATCCACTCTGCCTGTCCAAAAAAAAAAAAACAGAGTCAGTGAAACAGAAGAGAAAATATTGGACTTAGAAGACAGAGCACGGGAAAGTATACAGTCAAACCAAAGAAAAGGATAGGAAATTAGAAATCTAAAAAATATTGTTGGGAATCTACAGGATACTATTAAAAAACCCAACATTCGGGTTCTAGGAGTTCCTGAAGGCATGGAGAGAGAGAAAGGATTAAAAGGCCTTTTTAGTGAGATACTTGCAGAGAACTTCCAGGGTCTGGAGAAGGACAGAGACATCCTAGTGTAGGAAGCTCATAGAACCCCTAGTAACCATGACCAAAAGAGATCCTCACCACGACACATTGCAATCAAACTCACCACAGTGAAACATAAAGAAAATATTCTAAAATGTGCAAGAGAGAAAGTCAGATTACTCTCAGAGGATCTCCAATTAGACTCACAGCAGACTTCTCATCAGAAAGCCTACAAGCTAGAAGGGAATGGCAAGACATAGCCCAGGTACTAAGAGAGAAAAACTGCCAACCCAGAATATTATATCCTGCAAAGCTCTCATTTGTGAATGAAGGTGAAATAAAGACCTTTCACAGCAAACAGAAATTGAAAGAATTTGTTGCCATTAGTCCAGCCCTGCAAAAGATGCTTAAAGATGTGTTACACACAGAAACACAGAAACGTGGTCATCAATATGAAAGAAGGTAAAGGAAGGAAACCTCACAGCAAAAGATCACAGGAAACTCAAAGCATATATTAGAAAATATCTTTGGGAAATGGCAGGGCAAAGTTACTACTTATCAATAGCCACATTGAACGTTAATGGCCTGAACTGTCCAGTAAAAAGATTGGCTGATTGGGTTAAGGAACAAAACCCATCCATTTGCTGCTTACAAGAAACACATCTTTCCACCAAAGATGCATACAGACTGAAAGTGAAAGGCTGGAGAAAGATATACCATGCCAACAGAAATGAAAAAAGAGCGGGTGTAGCCATCTTAATATCAGACAACATTAACACAAAAACTGTTAAGAGAGACAAAGAGGGGCACTATATAATGATTTAAGGATCAATTCAACAGGACGATATAACGATTATCAATATATATGCACCTAATTACAAGGCACCGGTTTATTTAAAAGATTTGTTAAGGGACTTAAAGGGAGACTTAGACCCCAAGACAATAGTACTGGGGGACTTCAATACTCCACTCTCAGAAATAGACAGATCAACAGGACGGGAGATCAACAAAGAGACAGTAGATTTAAACGACACTATAGCCCAAATGGATCTAATAGATATCTACAGAACTTTTCATCCGACACATAAGAATTTACATTCTTCTCAGCCGTACAAGGAACCTTCTCTAGGACTGATCACATACTAGGCCATAAAGCAAGTCTCAGCAAATTCAAAAGAATTAGAATCATACCATGCAGCTTCTCAGACCATAAAGGAATGAAGTTGGAAATTAGCAACTCAGGAATCCCTAGAGCATATGCATGGAGATTGAACAACATGCTCCTGAATGAACAATGGGTCATAGAAGAAATCAAAAGAGAAATCAAAAATTTTCTGGAAGTAAACGAGGATAAGAGCACAACATACCAAAACTTATGGGATACAGCAAAAGCAGTGTTAAGAGGAAAGTTTATATCAATAGGTGCCTACATCAAGAAATTGGAAAGGCACCAAATAAATGAGCTTTCAATTCATCTCAAGGATCTAGAAAATCTGCAACAAACCAGACCCAATTCTAGTAGGAGAAGAGAAATAATTAAAATCAGAGAAGAAATCAACAGGATTGAATAAAAAAAAATTACAAAAAATCAGCCAAACGAGGAGCTGGTTTTTTGAAAAAATAAAATTGACACCCCGTTGGCCCAACTAACTAAAAAAAGAGGAGAAAAGACTGAAATCAATAAAATCAGAGATGAAAAAGGAAACGTAACAACAGACACCACAGAAATAAAAAGAATCATCATAAATTACTACAAGGACTTATATGCCAGCAAACAGGGAAATCTATCAGAAATGGATAGATTCCTGGACACATGCAACCTACCTAAATTGAACCAGGAAGACATAGAAAACCTAAACAGACCCATAACTGAGACAGAAATTGAAACAGTAATAAAGGCCCTCCCAACAAAGGAAAGCCTGGGACCAGATGGATTCACTGCTGAATTCTAATAGACATTTAAAGAAGAACTAACTTCAATTCTTCTCAAACTATTCAAAACAATCGAAAAAGAGGGAATCCTCCCAAATTCTTTCTATGAAGCCACCATCACCTTAATTCCTAAACCAGAAAAAGATGCAGCATTGAAAGAGAATTACAGACCAATAACCCTGATGAACATAGATGCAAAAATCCTCAATAAAATTCTGGCCAATAGAATGCAACAACACATCAGAAAGATCATCCACCCAGACCAAATGGGATTTATCCCTGGTATGCAGGGATGGTTCAATGTTTGCAAAACAATCAATGTGATACACCACATTAACAGACTGCAGAAGAAAAACAATATGATTATCTCAATAGATGCAGAGAAAGCATTTGATAAAATACAACACCTTTTCATGATGAAAACTCTAAGCAAACTGGGTATGGAAGGAACATTCCTCAATACAATCAAAGCAATATATGAAAAACCCACAGCCAACATCCTATTGAATGGGGAAAAGTTAGATGCATTTCCACTGAGATCTGGTACCAGACAGGGATGCCCACTCTCACCACTGCTATTCAATATAGTTCTGGAAGTTTTAGCCAGAGCTATTAGGCAAGAAAAAGAAATTAAAGGGGTACAAATTAGGAAGGAAGAACTCAAACTATCCCTCTTTGCAGATGATATGATTCTTTATTTAGGGGATCCAAAGAACTCTACTAAGAGACTATTGGAACTCATAGAAGAGTTTGGCAGAGTAGCAGGATATAAAATCAATGCACAAAAATCAACAGCCTTTGTATACACAGGCAATGCCATGGCTGAGGAAGAACTTCTAAGGTCAATCCCATTCACAATAGCTACAAAAACAATCAAATACCTTGGAATAAACTTAACCAAGAATGTTAAAGATCTCTACGATGCAAATTACAAAACCTTAAAGAAAGAAATAGAAGAGGATATCAAAAAATGGAAAAATCTTCCATGCTCATAAATTGGAAGAATCAATATCATCAAAATGTCCATTCTCCCAAAAGCAATTTATGGATTCAATGCAATACCAATCAAAATACCGAAGACATTCTTCTCAGATCTGGAAAAAAATGATGCTGAAATTCACATGGAGACACAGAAGACCTCGAATAGCCAAAGCAATCTTGTACAACAAAAACAAAGCTGGAGGCATCACAATACCAGATTTCAGGACATACTACAGGGCAGTTGTTATCAAAACAGCATGGTACTGGTACAGAAACAGATGGATAGACCAGTGAAACAGAATAGAAACACAAAACATCTATAGCCAACTTATATTTGATCAAGGATCCAAAACCAATCCCAGGAGTAAGGACAGTCTATTCAATAAATGGTGCTGGGAAAATTGGATTTCCAATTGCAGAACCATGAAGCAAGACCCCTACCTTTCACATCACACAAAAATTCACTCAACATGGATTAAAGACCTAAATCTACGACCCGACACCATCAAATTATTAGAGAGCATTGGTGAAACCCTGCATGATATAGGTACAGGCAAAGACTCATTGGAAAAGACCCCAGAAGCACAGGCAGTCAAAGCAAAAATTAACATTTGGGATTGCATCAAATTGAGAAGTTTCTGTACTTCAAAAGAAATACTCAGGAAAGTGAAGAGGCAACTGACAGAATGGGAAAAAATATTTGCAAACTATGCAACAGATAAAGGGTTGATAACCAGAATCTACAAAGAAATCAAGAAACTCCGCTACATCAAAACAAACAATCCACTTAAGAGATGGGCCAAGGACCTCAATAGACATTTTTCAAAAGAGGAAATCCAAATGGCCAACAGACACATGAAAAAATGTTCAAGATCACTAGCAATCAGAGAAATGCAAATCAAAACCACAATGAGGTTTCACCTCACCCCGGTGAGAATGGCTCACATCCAGAAATCTACCAACAATAGATGCTGGAGAGGATGTGGGGAAAAAGGGACACTAACCCACTGTTGGTGGGAATGCAAACTGGTTAAGCCACTATGGAAGTCAGTCTGGAGATTCCTCAGAAACCTGAACATAACCCTACCATACAACCCAGCCATCCCACTCCTTGGAATTTACCCAAAGGAAATTAATTTGGCTAATAAAAAAGCCATCTGCACATTAATGTTTATTGCAGCTCAATTCACAATAGCTAAGACCTGGAACCAACCCAAATGCCCATCAACAGTAGACTGGATAAAGAAATTATGGGACATGTACTCCATGGAATACTATACAGCAGTAAGGAACAATGAAACCCAGTCATTTGCAACAAGATGGAGCAATCTGGAAAACATCATGCTGAGTGAATTAAGCCAGTCCCAAAGAGACAAATATCATTTGTTTTCCCTGATCGGTGACAACTGAGCACCAAAGGGGAAACCTGTTGAAGTGAAATGGACACTATAAGAAACAATGACCTGATCAGCTTTTGTCCTGACTCTAGATGTACAATGTAATACTTTATCCTTTTTAGTATTTGCTGTTGTTGTTGTTGTTCTAGTACTAGTGGTTGAACTCTGTAATTAACACACAATTATTCTTAGGTGTTTAAATTTTAACTGAAAAGTGATCCCTATTAAATATAAGAGTGGGAATAAGAGAGGGAGGAGATGTACAATTTGGGACATGCTCAATCGGACTTGCCCCAAACAGTAGAGTTAGAAATGTGCCAGGGGATTCCAATACAATCCCATCAAGGTGGCTTGTGCCAATGCCATCTCACTAGTCCAAGTGATCAATTTCAGTTCACAATTGATCACACTGATAGGTCTAAGAGTCAAAGGGATCACACAGACAAGACTAGTGTCTGCTAATACTAACTGATAGAATCAAAAAGGGAGAGAAGGATCCATCATGGGAAGTGGGATACACAGCAGACTCATAGAATGGCAGATGTCCTAAATAGCACTCTGGCCTCAGAATCAGCCCTTAAGGCATTTGGATATGGCTGAAGAGCCCATGAGAGTATTTTAGGCATGGAAAGCCAAGACACTCTGGGAAAAAAAAAAGAAGAAGACCTAAATGAAAGATCTCTGCAAGTGAGATCCCAGAGGAAAGAACGGGGCCATCAAAGAAGGAGGTACCTTTCTCTGAAGGGAGGAGAGAACTTCCACTTTGACTATGACCCTGTCGGAATAAGATCGAAGTCGGCAAACTCAAAAGGCTTCCATAGCCTTGGCAACTCATGACTAGAGCCTAGGGAGATTACTGATGCCATAAACAAGAGTGTCAAATTGTTAAGTCAGCAACAGGAGTCACTGTGTACTACTTCTCATGTGGGATCTGTCCTTAATGTGTTGTCCAATGTGAAGTAATGCTGTAACTAGTACTGAAACAGTATTTTACACTTTATGTTCTGTGTGGGTACAAACTGATGAAAACTTTACTTAATATATACTAAACTGATCTTCTGTATATAAAGATAATTGAAAATGAATCTTGATGTGAATGGAAAGGGAGAGGTAGCGGGAGATGGGGGGATGCAAGTGGGAGGGAAATTATGGGGGGGAGCCATTGTAACCTATAAACTGTACTTTGGAAATTTATATTTACTAAATAAAAAAAAAAGCAGGATGTGATTTGCCACATACCACATTGGTGACTGATGATGGGAAATAACGTATTCAAATGATTCCACCCCCGGTGAGGATGCCTGAGACAGAATAACGAGCAGAGCCCTCCCGTGACCCTCAGTAGGAATGTGATATGGGAGCTGGTGCCATGGCTCATTTGGTTAATCCTCGGCCTGCGGCGCTGGCATCCCATATGGGCACCGGTTCTAGTCCCAGTTGCTCCTCTCCCAGTCCAGCTCTCTGCTGTGGCCCAGGAGGGCAGTGGAGGATGGCCCAAGTGCTTGGGCTCTGCACCTGCATAGGAGACCAGGAGGAAGCATTTGGTTCCTGGCTTCAGATCGGTGCAGCGCCAGCCATAGCAGCCATTTGGGGGGTGAACCAATGGAAGGAAGACTTTTTTTATCTCTCTCTATCTCTCTCTCTTTCTCTCTCTCTCTCTCTCTCTGTCTATAACTTTACCTGTCAAATAAATAATAATAAAAAAGGAATGTGATATGAATGAGCAATGCACTTTGGTTAGTTATTGAAATTTGAGGGTTGCTTGTTACAGCAGCACAACACAGCGTATCTTGAATGGCACATGTATAAAATAAAACCTAAGCTTGGCCTTGAAGACATCCCACTAGCTGACCTCAACCCACCTTGCATACCTTCACTTAGTCTATTGAGAGCTATGATAGGCCAACAGCTATGATAATTCTTAAAAGTCCCATGCCCTCAATGGGGGAGCATCTGTCATTGGACAGCTCGATAATCACTATAGTTCTGCTCACATAGGGTTATAGTAAGAACAGAAGACTACACCATTCTTTGCAGGATGGTATTCACACTGGTGTAGAGCATTTTGTTCGAGGGCTGGGCAGCACAGGAAAAGGCATGAAAGTGGTAGAAAGCAAAGCATTCTTCCCAAACTGAGTGGAGCTCACTATGCTTTGTGTGTTTTCCTCTAGGACACCTCTAAGTTTTCCCACGTCCTCTCTGTCCATGCTCTACTCCTTGGGAGGTGGGAGTCCTGGTGACATGTCAGAGGGCTCAGAATTTTTGCTTCATACTGGAGTCAATTTCATATGGGCCCTGAAGCTTAGATATTCACCTCATCTCCAAATAAGTCAATAGATGTTGTCGGAGGGATGCCAGATGGGATGCAAAGATGGTCCATGATAGCACTTCAAGCCAGATCACTCCTTCTATCTGGAGATCAGACATAAACATATTTTGCAACCCAACAATTATCCCATGACTACGATTTTTTTAAAAAGATTTATTTTATTTATTTGAAAGGCAGACTTCAAGAGAGAGAGAGAGACAAAAAGAAAAATCTTCCATCCACTGGTTCACTCTCAAATGGTTGCCAATGCTGGGGCTCGGCCAAGCCAAAATCAAGAGCCCAGAACTCCACTCAGATCTCCCAAGTGGATGGCAGGGGTCCAAGCACTTGGGCCATCCTCCGCTGCCTTCCCAGGAGTATTACCAGGGAGCTGGATCAGAAGCAGAGCATCCAGGACTCAGACTAGTGCTCAGATAGGGGATCTGGCATCATAGGCACTGGCTTAACCCACTGTGCCACAACGCCAGCTCCCTGACTAATTTTCTGCTCTCTGTGGCATCTAACCTTTTGTTCTAGATGAGTATTATTTGTATGTTGCAGAAGTAGGGAACCTTTTCTTCTGCCGGGTATGTATAACGTCGTTCACGGGGCATACAACATTGTCAACTCTAATTAGCCGGTTATAGATCCATTGAATTTCGAGTCCTGCCAGCAGGTGCCTTGGCAAGGCCAGAGCAGATGACTTCAGGGACCTTAAATGGCCCCCAGGTCAGACGTTCCCCACACCCAGCTCTCCATCAGGTTTCTCTAAGTGGTTCTTAAAATCTTGTTTATGTCTGCATCCCTTGTGGCCCTTAGCATGGTACCTGGACAAAATATTCAAACAATACATGCTGAACTGAAATTAAGGGGAAGATAAAACACCCAGTAGATAAAGTACAGTGAAAAACTTGTAAGAAAAAAAAATTCCAGGCAAAGATCCCAGCCTCAAGACAACAAGGTACAAACTATGGATAAACACTATGCATAAATGGGCTAATAAGAACAAACCGTGAGATAGAACCCTAAAGCAACAGGTAACTGTCCCCCTTGAAGGATGACTCTACCAATGCAAGATTCCGCACCTGAAATTTTGGTCAGACACTTACCAGGATCTAGACGTGTTTAGAGTTTGTGGTGATGGGGTACATTTACTTCGCCTTGTGTCGCATCAGCAGTGGGATGTTGACACCACTCCACAATCAACACGTGAATGTTTCTACAGGCAAACATGAGTCCTCACATGAAGGCAGAGATAAAGATGTAAATAGACCCATGTGGGCTTAGGTCAGGTTTTATGCAAAATAAATTCCAGAACACTTAAGGTTTTGAAATTTGAGAATTGCAGGTGGCATTTGGCACAGCAGTTAAGATGCTACTTGGGAGACCCACAGTCCGTATCAGAGTGCCTGGGCGCAAGTGCTGCCTCTGCTCCCACTTCCAGCTTCCTGACAATGAGCTCCATGGAGGCAGCAGTGATGGCTCGGATAGTGGGAGCCCCAGCATGAGAAACCCAGTTTGAGTTCCAGACTCCTGGCTTCTGCCTGGCTGTGCCTGCCTGTTGCAATCATTAAGGCAGTGAGTCAGTGGCTGGATCTCCTTCTCCACTCCCTCCCCACCCTGTGCTTCCTTCTGGTCTCATTAAAAGAAAAAAAAATGTAGATGGACCTATATTGTGCATAGCTTTTTATCCAATACACAATACACAAAGAATTCCTGGTTATTGTGGGAGATCGTCTTTCTCCAAGGCATCTTTATCAAATTTGAATTTCAAGTCTTTATTGCCAAAATATTTTACAAATTGAAAACAACATGAGATGAAATTCAAGATGAACTATTTTTGTTAGTCACAGAAAATGATTTTTACTTGAAATTTAAGCTAAGTAGTCCCTTTAAAAAATTCATTAGCAAAACACTAACATAAAGACTAAATATAAATAAGGGTTTCCTATGTGGAAGGTAACACTTCTTTTACAAGTAAAGTTAAGCACTTATAGATACTGGCTTACATCAGGGAAATGCAAATCAAAAGCACAATAAGATATTACCTCACCCCTATCAGAATGGCTAAAATCCAAAACACAGAGAGTAACAAATCTGGGGAGGGTGTGGATGAAGGGGAACACTTACACACTGTTGGTGGGAATGGAAATGGGTGCAGCCACTGTGGAAAACAGTGTGGAGATTTCTTTAAAAACTAGAAAAGAGTTGCCACGTGAGCCAGCAATCCCACTGCTGGGCATATACACAGGAGACTTGAGCACAGGGTTTCAGACAGACACCTGCACCACCAAGTTCACTGCAGCGCTGCTCACAACAGCCAAAATGTGGAGTCAACCAAGGTGCCCATCATCAGATGAATGGATAAAGAAGATGTAGTATATATATATACATGATGGAATATTACTCAGCTATTAAAAAAAAAATTGTAACTTTTCAGCAAAATGGACACAACTGGAGGACATCATATTGAGTGAAATAAGCCAGGCCCGGAAGACAAATACCACATAGCTCCCTTATATGTGGGAGCTGAAATTAAAAAAAGAAAGAAATGTCTATGCATAGTGGTGTCGCTGCAAATATAGTTTTGTGTAACTTTGTTTTATACCTTTGCCAAAGCAATGGTTAAGAATATTAAACTACTTTAGTTTTAATGAACTGTGATTATTTTGAAATTTACTGTATATGGTGAAATGGTCATTTTTCCAATCAATTGTTGTTTATAGCCATTGTCTCTATTCTCATTAAACTAGGGTCTTTTTGCTTTCTACTGGTTAAACTTCTTATTTGGTATCTGTAAATATAAAATGTGTCATCTTAGAAACAAACAAACAAACAAAAAGAGAAAAAAGGAGAGTGGGAGGGGCAACCAGGGAGGGAGGGAGGGAGGGAGGGATGAAGGGAATCTCGTCATGTTCTTAGAAGTGAATCTACAAACCATATTGAATCTATTACAAAATAATTAAAAATTTAGAAAAAAAAAACCAAGATGCTGGCTTAAAGGTCCTGCAAAGCAGATTCTTGGGTGCCTGGCAAATTCTCATGAACGGTGTGGGGATTCCCCAGGTTAATGAGGGAGTGACCTGATGGAGATCTCTCTCTCTCTCTCTCTCTCTCTCTCTCTCTCACACACACACACACACACAAAACTCACCCTCAACTTTTCCCATGATCTGCCATAAACGTACATTTAGCAAGCAAATCTGAGCGACAAATGAAGTGCTCTCCACAATCCCATTTCAAAGACACACCAAAATCTCTTGAGTCCATCCCACCCCAATATCCGGTGTCGGCACTGAGCATTTCTGTAGGCGAAGGGCCTGAATCGTTCCAAGAAAAGAGTGTGAAATTTTCAAAAACATTTAGTGTTCATTTCCTCCAAGGCCTAATTCCTTCAGATCTTTGGTTTGGGGAGCCAGGCTCATTAGTGGGCCGTCTTCATAGAAGTCCCGATTTGTGAAATGTGGCTTCTGGTAACCCACCAGGGAGAGATCTTGGGTGGCCGAGCTTTTGAATTCCATGCAGCAAATGCAGGTTGGTCTCTTTAGGAAACTGAACATGACAGATGAGACCCGGATGAAGGCATGGGACGCCTTTGGCAAATAACACTTCTGAATGTATAATTTCTAAAACAAGGCACAGTAGTCCCACCTTACTGTGGGGGATATATTGCAAGACCCTCCGTGGATGCCTGAAAGCACAGATGGTACCAAACCCTCTCATTTAATGCCTTTTCTAGTTTAACAAAGCATTTACTACTAACCATGGCTGCGACTTTTACAATCTGAAGTGAGATAGAAAAGCTAGCAGGGCGTTATGGACAGAGGATGCATTCTTGTTTGTAAGATTTATTCATTTGAATGTCAGAGTTACACAGAGAGGGAGAGACAGAGAGAGACAAGAGAGGCAGACAGACATAGAAAGAGGTCTTCCATCTGCTGGTTCACTCCCTAGATGGCTGCAATGGCCAGAGCTCAGCCAGGCCAAAGCCAGGAAAAGGAGCTTCATCTGGTCTCTCACTCGGGTGCAGGGGCCCAAGCACTTGGGCCATCCTTTAATGCTTTCCCAGGCCATAGCAGAGGGCTGGATCAGAAGTGGAGCAGCCAGGACATGAACCAGCACCCACATGGGATGCCGGCATTGCAGGTGGTGGCTTTTCCTGCTATGCCACAGTGCTGGCCACAGAAGATTCATTCTTATCATCGATCTTAGCAGTCTCAGTGTATGATTTTTTTTTTCCTTTTATTAAGTCAAGAACTTCACTTTTTCACTTAAAAGAAGCCCTTTACAGATTCTCTTTGGCATATACAAATTGCCAATAACTGTGCTTTGGGGCCATTACTAAGTAAAATAAATGTTATTTAAATGCAATACCACAGCAGTTGAGCTGATGACCAAGATGGCTACTAAGAGACTAAACGGATGGGTGACGTAAGCCGCACGGACACACCGAACCAAGGGATGAGTCACGTCCTGGGTGAGACAGAGCAACGCAGCTGAGATTTCATCAAGATACTCAGAACAGTGCCCAATGTGGAACTTACGAGTTATTTCTGGAATTTTCCATTTAATATTTTCAGACCACAACTATGAATAACTGAAATCATGGAAAGTTAAGCCTCCGATGAGGGAAGTACTATGCATACATCTGCACTTTATAACCAAAAGGTTAAGTAGTGGTAAGTAACAAATTTTCTATCTGCTCCTTGAGGATGAAGAATTCAGAACTTTGCAGGGGCAATTTGCTAAGTGGACTTAAATTCAATAGACTTTTAAGCTAGAAAACTCAGAGAAGCCTTCCTGGGATGAGAATCAGTCTAAATGAGGCCCTAAAAGCACAGAACACAGCATGGGTTTGGCTGGGAATAGGGATTCTGGGGTGCAAATCCCTCTGTGGGAGCTCGCCCAGGAGCTCCACATTGTAAGCCAGAGCCCAGGACTGGGTGGGTCACTGGCAGGACACCTGCCCCTGGGCAGTACCAAGTTCTTTGCCTTCCAAGGGGAAGAGCCCAGTGCTGGCCTTTCTGGAATTTTTAGAGTAGTTCTTTGATCAGAGCCAGCAGGGAACACATGCCTTCATGTCTTTCTCTTTCCTAACTTCCTCTATGAGGGACCTGGTTTCCAAGCTCAAGCAAGGTGCAGGGAAAGAAAATCTAGCACAGTGAGGGTGCGGTGTGGCTGCTGGCACAGGCTCCATCCTTGTGCTTCAAGTTGCGGTGGCTTTACATTGTCCATGTTTGCATCTGAGCTTGTGTTTCAGCCATGGACGCAGGCCTGGCAGGCTGAGACGAGGCGCCCTCCCCGTCAGTCCTCCCTCGTGGCCGCACAACGAGCAGGGGACATCCAGAACGCCTTCAGCGCTGGGTGGTAAAGCTCTGTCGGCAGTTACATTTGTTGATCTTATAATTGAAATATAAAAGGGGCTTGCAGCTGTCAGGAGTGGGTTTAACAGGGTGTCTCAGCTGCAATATTGCGAGCTGCTGTGACTTTGTAATTGTGCGGTGTGTTTACAGGCGTCGCAAAGAAGGGCAAGGAAGGAAGCACATAAAGAAATCCCTTGGAACTGTTTGTAGGGTCTGGGCCCCCAGGGCAGCAGGATATGTTGGCCAAGGGTCTGAAGCAGTGTTGGGAAACCAGCAGGGCCTGTGGTTTTGGAAGCCGGGCTGGGCTACATTACAGGTAGCTGGGGGCCCGCTTGGCAAGTCCGAGTTTCAGGACCAGCGCGTTCATGTCCTCTGCCACTGTTGTGCACCAGGTGTCCTCACCCTGGTGTCTTCCCTGGACACTCTGGCCTGCATGGGAAACTCGCCTCTGCCTAATACTTCGTGCTTCCTTTGATTTCTGCAGTGTTTGATGCCAACAACGCCATGTCCCTTGCCTTCTGTGATTTGCATTTTGAAGGCAACCCTTTGTTCTACTTTATTTCTGGCCGTTCTCTGTCCCTGTCTAGATTTCTAGTTACATGGGGAAAGGAGAGCTGATCCTCTCCATGCAGTCACAGCCGGTAAGTCTGCACACACCGATCTCATCTAGCTTGCTGCTTGTTTGAGTTGTACTCACTCCTGCTGTTTTAATGGTCCTTTTGCTTTTGCTAACTTTTTGCAGCACTTTCCCTTTCTTATCTCAATACCAGCATTTTTTAAAAGAGATTTTACTTATTTATTTGAGATGTAGAGTTACAGACAGGGGGAGAGACAGAGAAAGGTCTTCCACCCAGTGGGTCACTCCCCAAATGACCACAACAGCAAGAGCTAGGCCAATGCGAAGCCAAGAGCCAGGAGTTTTTTCAAGGTCTTCCAAGCACTTGGGTCATCTTCCACAGTTTTCCCAGGCCATCAACAGAGAGCTGGATCAGAGGAGGAGCAGCCGGGACTGGAACTGGCACCCATATGGGGTGCCAGCAACACATGCAGGCAGAGGCTTAGCCTGCTACATCACAGCACCAGCCCCTCGGGGATAGCATTCTAAATACTGTAACTTCAGCCCGAATAGAGACTCAGAAAATGTTTTTGAATATTCGAGTGTGCAGTCTGAACTCCTCACTCTACTCTGACCATTATTTAAGATGTCGTGGATTTATTGGAACCTCAGCCGCCGTCTTTACTGACTTCTACTCCTTTGGTCCATTCTTTAGTTTGTGAAGCATGGCATTTAGAGGGGATGGTTGGAAGGATGCTTCCTGTCAGAAAGAAGGGTTCCAAGGCCAGGGATTCCTCACCATCTGTGAGAGGGGCCTTTAAAACTATGGAAAGTGCATATTGTGAAAATACTATGCATGGGCCGGCGCCGCGGCTCACTTGGCTAATCCTCCACCTGCGGCGCCAGCACCCCGGGTTCTAGTCCCGGTTGGGGTGCCGGATTCTGTCCCGGTTGCCCCTCTTCCAGGCCAGCTCTCTGTTGTGGCCCGAGAGTGCAGTGGAGGATGGCCCAAGTGCTTGGGCCCTGCACCTGCATGGGAGACCAGGAGGAAGTACCCGGCTCCTGACTTCGGATCGGCACAGCACCAGCCGTAACGGCCATTAGGGGAGTGAACCAACAGAAAGAAGACCTTTCTCTCTGTCTCACTCTCACTGTCCATAACTCTCTCTGTGTCTCTCTCTCTCACTGTCTAACTCTGCCTGTCAAAAAATTTAAAAAAAAGAAAATACTATGCATGGATTCCAAGCCTTTTTGCACCAAAATAAACTTATTTCCTAATTTTATTTGTCCTCAGGCTTCTTTGAATTCTCCTCATGTGTATGTCTTTGGTTTCCTTTGTTCTCATCTCTTTCACCCACATTTCCTCATTTGGATGGTGGAGAAAAAAAGCAGTGTATCTCCTTGGCTCCCACGAGGGCTGAATGAAATGAAATGTGGGTGCAGACCCACACAGGAGTGAGGCCCCAGTCAAAGTTGATCATTGTTAATATCATCAGAATATTAATTCAGAAAGCCATCCCCTGCTCTGTAGCATTTGGTTTTTATTTGTTGAGCCAAGGGTGCTAGGGGTTGCTACTTGGTTAACTGTTAAGCCATGAGGGTCCCAGCAGCACTCCCTTGGGACTTGAAGAAACGCATCTCTGGCTGGGTGTTTTTCTACCACTCCAACTGGAGATGGGAAAGAAGAGCCCATTGGCTGCTCCAGTTAACACATCTGGCCACCACCAGAATCTCACAGCTGCCCCTCCCCCAAAATCTGGTTCCAGGGACAACCTGGGGTTCCTTTGAATTTTGACTTTGACAAAGATCTTCTAGCCTTGAGTTGCATTCTCCATAGAGAAACACTGGCTACTTCCTCAAACCTGGAGGCCACTCTGCTTCTAAACATCCCTGTGGTCTCAATGACCTCCTGGCCCTCACTGTTCATATGGTTTAAATCCTGTTGTAAATAATTGTGACTGTTTCTTTTAAGTCAGATTCATCAGAAAGCTTTACGCCTGATCACCTCACTGAATACCCTAGAGACACCTAAATTCAGTTCAACCTAAGAAATGTTAGAAACCAGGGGAGCTACAGAGAGAGGACTTGAAGGTTCACAGCTTCCTGCACAGGAAGTGTTCTGAGCGCAGAGGCAGTGGGAAGACAGAGGCAGAGAGGTAGACACTGACATGACACTCGTCCTCTCTTATGGTTTGAACAGGATCTGTCTCCCCCAACACAGGCAGATGTTTAAACTCCAAAGCTCTCTGTTAACCATTAATGGATCAATGTTAAGGGTCTGTCATTAGGGTGGAGACTTGGTCCAATTATGGTATCTGAAGATGAGGCCTTTGGAAGGAGATTGGGTTAAATCTATGGATGAGCCTGTGGTCAAATCATGATGACTTTATGAAGAGAGACCACGTGGACATGGAAGATGAGTGTGCTCTGGTGTCTCTCTGCTTCCTGGCTCATCATGTGATCATCCCTCCTCCCTCCTCACCATGTGATCATCCCTCCTCTCTCCTCATCATGTGATCAACCCTGCACCATCCTTCAGTCTCACCAGATGCCTGATCCCATGGGCAACCCAATCTTGGACTGCGAACCTACAAAACTGTAAGCGAAAATAAACTCTCTGCCTCCATAGGCGGCTCTTCTCAGGTATTTTGGTGATAGTAATGAGAAGCTCCTCATACTTGCCACCCAAAATTAATCAAATGGGAGAAGCCTTAAACAAAGGATGTACACACAGGAGTAGGACTTTTAATGTAGCACAGTCAGCACTCTGTCTCCACAGATTCCACATCGGCAGATGTAACCCACTATGGGTTGAAAATTTCTTGAAAAAAAAGTGTCTGTACTGTGCAGAGATTTTTTTCTTGTCATTATTCCCAAAACAACATAGTATAACAACCATTTACATAACAGTTACATTGTATTAGGTATTACAGGTAATCCTAAGATGATTTAAAATAGTTGGGAAGATTGTAGGTAGGTTATATACAAATACTACAGCATATTATATAAGGGACTTGAGCATCAGCAGATTTTAGTATTCAAGGGCAAGGCCTGTGACCAATCCCTATAGATACAAAGGGAGGATGGCTTGTGCATGTACCCTGCCATGCAGCAATGCTTAGATGAGAAGGAACACTTGGGAGGTACTGCATATGTGCCAGGCCTGGCTCTAAAGCTTTCAATGTGTCCACTGTATCACAGTAGCCTTATAAAATAGATAACATGACTTTTCCCTCAAAATATGTGGAAACTGAAGTCCTTGTGTAAGCTCACACAGCTAGCAAGTGACAGACTTTGTGAACAGACGGAGTTTAGCTCTAAAGTCCACATTTTCTTTTTTTTTTAATTTATTTATCTATTTGAGAGTTGGAGTTACACAGAGAGAAAGGTCTTCTATCTGCTGGTTCACTCCCCAATTGGCCGCAACAGTTGGAGCTGCACCGATCTGAAGCCAGGAGCCCAGGAGCCAGAAGCTTCTTCCAGGTCTCCCATGCGGGTCCAGGGGCCCAAGGACTTGGGCCATCTTCCACTGCTTTCCCAGGCCATAGCAGAGAACTAAATTGGAAATGGAGCCACTGGGACTCGAACCGGTGCCCATGTGGGATGCTGGCACTGCAGGCGGCAGCTTTACCTGCTGCACCACAACAATGGCCCCCACATCTTATTTTTCAAAACCAAATCATATCTGGCTTCAGTTTTGCCAGAATGGATGGAACATTCTCTTTCAGTCATCATACGGGGTCCTTTCTCAGAGTCTCTCAAGAGTTAAAGGGGCACTTAGTTCTGCAAATATGAGAAAGGACTGGTTTTCAGTCCACTGTGACTGCATTTGGGAAGAGATGTGCTTTGGAAAGCTGGACCAGCACACCGCTGCCTTGGAGTCCATTCTTCCAAAACTCTAAGTCTCTCCCACCCCACCCAAGGCCCTGTCACCCTTCCGAGTGGGAGACAGCACACTGGGTTCAACCAGGAGCCACTTACCTCCCATACATGCATCTTCCTCCCAGTTTTAGGAAAGCTTCTCTTTTTTTTTAATTTTTAAAATTGCATTTTAATCGAAAGAGAGATTGTTCTATCCATTGGTTCACTCCCAAATACCTGCAATCGCCAGGGACTGCCAAGCCAAAGCCAGAAGCACGGAACTCCATCCAGGTCTCCTACATGGCTGGCAGGGACCCGAGTGCTTGAGCCATCCTCTGCCGCCACCCAGGGTACAGATTAGCAGCAAGCTGAACCACGAAGTAGGATAGCTGGGACTCGAACCAGGCACTCTAACATGGGATGCAGGCGCCCCAAGCGTGACCTAAGCCATTATACCAAATGCCCCTCCCAAGAAAGCGTTTTCCTCCTAAGGCACCATCCCCTCCCCATTGCAGAATATCTCTAGATCTAAGTTTTGGAAACAAAAGCTTCTGAAGTCTCGGGTGGGACAAGGGGTGGTAGCTGGCGATGCTTCTGTGAAGCAGGTCTCCTCACATACAAATACCACATTTGAACCTAATTTCAAATTAAGGCTTTCCTACTTAAAATGATGCTGGCAATTTATTGAGCTAGTGTAGAAAAAAAGAAAAGAAAAAAAAGAGAGAGAGAGAGAGAGAGAGACTGCCAGAAAGCCCTCAGCCATGGAGGTGAGTGCCTGACCCTGTAATCCCAACTTGTCTATATAATTTGCTGCGTGTTGCATCATACAGAATATGCCAACCTTTTTCCGCCTGCTCAAAAAAGGTGATGCTAATTAGGTCAGGCAAATAGCTGCTGTTGTTGATTCATTTGAAAATGATTATTCCAAGGCAGTGTGTTTTCACCCAGCATGTCCCAGCTTTCCCTATTAGTGCTCCAAGGTGGCTGCCAGACTTCCAGTCAGGGGTGTAATCGGAGGCTCTCAGTGCATGCTGGGACAACTGTGGAGACCAGGTCCCTACCAGAGCCTTCATCTGAGCGCAAGAAACAAATCTGTTGACACTTAGGAGTTTAATCCCTTCTGGTTAGTATGTATGGACTCCATCATCAACTCAGGGCTAACACATTTCCAATGGGCCGTTTGCCATGTGCAAAATGTAATATGGAATTCACACAAAAACCAACAGGAAACTGGGGCCTCATTCTTAAGGCTCTTACACTCCAGTGGAAGAGCTAAAATGCTGACCCTAATAATAATGCAGATTGTTACAGGTGCTGTAATTAAGTGAAATAATAAGAGTGAAGTGCATTGATAGAATGCCAACCTCTCCGTATTAGCTATTTATTTACTACACTGAAAGTATCCCTAATGTGCTATGAGAACATCTTTAATGTAAAGATTCAACTTAAAGAAGGTAGATCCAGGAATAAAAACAGGAGAGGGCTTTATGAACATAGGTACATCTGAGCTCCTTTTAAAAGTGTGAGTAAAGTTCTGACCATCAATAAAGCCTAAGAGTACAAAGCCAAGAGCAATGATGGTGGTCCAAGTTGAAATCAACAGCAAGATAGCAATAATTCCTGTACTTAAAAATGTAATTAGATCATAGAGAGTCTCAAATCTAGGCGTGAAGAGTTTGGGTCTTCTTTCTACTAAATCCACAATGAAGCCGAACACAAATGTTTCTCAGGGAAGTGTCTGTAAAAAAAACCCAACACATGTTAAAATGGCCACAAACAGGGAAACGCTCTATACCATTATTGAGGTTGATCTAAAAAATGTGTGAAAATTACGATTTATTTTGGAGGGTGGTGTTTCCAAAGGCACAGATTCTAGATAAAAGTTGGCCATTATAATCCAATAATATTGAAACAGATTTCATTGCAACCAAATAAAGAACATGTTTTCCTCTTTTTGTCTTCTGTTTAAATTCCCCTTCCTCCTTGTGAAACTGTTAATATGCTGCAGCAGTGTGTTTAGCCCACCTCCAAACCCTTAAAATGTCGGTAATTACAAGATAGTCCAATTTAAACTTTACGACATTCTTGATACCAGAGTGCAGGCTGAGTTGGTGCCGTTAATCAACAGAAGGCGGTGGGGGTGGTGCCTGGGGGCGCTGACCTTGGGAAGGGCAGGGCTGCTCTGGGCAGAGACTGGGCTCAGCTTCCCACTGGCTGGAGCAGCAGCCACTTCACCCCCTTCCCGATCTAAGGAAGGAGGCCATGGGCCTGGAATGTCTCGGCAACTCAAGCAGCGAAGTTGTGACACATGGGCAGTGCGAGCACGCCATGAGAATGTGGATAGAATATTCTCAAACAGTTCCCTTTGTCCATCACACGTACTAGAGAAGGGCTGCTTTCGGGCAGACAAGGAGGCCAGAAATGCAGATGATCTAGAAGGAAAAATGATTTCATTTTCAAAATAAAAGGATGACATATTTTTCTGCCCAGTGCTCACGCTCAAAATGGCATTTCAGGAGGTCAAAACTGGAGGCATCCTGGATGGGAGGTTTCTCAGTTCTGTGTCGCTCAATTACGTCCTGTGGAATGGTATCATTTTACCCCTGTAGCTGGATCATTTACTTTGGAACAGACAACCTGTAGCCTAAAATCCTAGTGGAATCTAGGAAAGATATTTTACCTGGGAATAAAAAGCTATCAGTAAATTTTTCAGATTTTTTTTTTTTTTTTTTGACAGGCAGAGTGGATAGTGAGAGAGAGACACAGAGAGAAAGGTCTTCCTTTTTGCCGTTGGTTCACCCTCCAATGGCCGCTGCGGCCGGCGCATCGTGCCGATCCGAAGCCAGGAGCCAGGTGCTTCTCCTGGTCTCCCATGCGGGTGCAGGGCCATCCTCCACTGCCTTCCTGGCCATAGCAGAGAGCTGGCCTGGAAGAGGGGCAACCGGGATAGAATCCGGCACCCCAACTGGGACTAGAACCCAGTGTGCCGGTGCCGCAAGGCGGAGGATTAGCCTGTTAAGCCACGGCGCCGGCCAAAGATCTCTTAAAACTGATTGCTAGTCGGCGCCGTGGCTCAATAGGCTAATCCTCTGTCTAGCGGAGCCGGCACACCAGGTTCTAGTCCTGGTCGGGGCGCCGGATTCTGTCCCGGTTGCCCCTCTTCCAGGCCAGCTCTCTGCTGTGGCCCGGGAGTGCAGTGGAGGATGGCCCAAGTGCTTGGGCCCTGTACCCCATAAGAGACCAGGATAAGCACCTGGCTCCTGCCTTTGGATCAGTGCAGTGCGCCGGCCGCGGCAGCCATTGGAGGGTGAACCAACGGCAAAGGAAGACCTTTATCTCTCTCTCTCTCTCTCTCACTGTCCACTCTGCCTGTAAAAAAAAAAAAAAAAAACCGATTGCTGTCTCTATAAACCTAGAAGCTTGTGAGGTCCTAGCTAAAGAATCTCCAGATAGCAGGTGCCTGCTACTTCCTTTCCTTTACCTTTCTTCACCTTTGAAAGACTTCAATAGCAAAATAATTCAATGGAAAACTGCAGGGTTTCATTGCCTAGAAATTAATTTTTCTCCTAAAGATTTCAGGGGACAAGTCAACTGCCCTTCTGATCCAAGACAAGAAGTCTCTCCGTTGCGAGAGGAACATAAAGTAGAAGTAGCTCATGGCGGGAATATAGTGAGGAGACACTGTGAACAGTCAGCAACATGATTTTTCCCTGTTGCCCCTGTGAGCTCATGATCTGCTCTCCAATCAGCCAGCAGCATCCTTCTGTCTAGGGGAGAATAGGATTGCTGCAGAAGGATGCAAGGAAAAAGAAAATATATTTTTATTTTTTCCCTGCTGACATCCAGTATAAGATTGTGTGGCAAGACACCAAGCATGCGAGGCAGGCTACTGCCTTGAACGAGGGTTTTCCGCGTCCCTTTATTGCTGTCCCTAACACAAGCAGAACCAAGGTGGAAGATGTCCATCGCCAGGTTCTGCTCTTGTGCATAGAAAAGATCCTTCTGCTGGGGCCCGGCCGTTCAACTTTGGAGAAGAACAAGAGAAACTGCTCTGTGCCTGGAGGATTTGAGCAAGCAGGAGGAGGAGAGGGACGGAGGTGAGGAGGATGAGGCAGCTCCATGTGCGGAAGGAGCTCCCGCCCCACGCCCTCTCAGGCACCCGGAAGAACTGAAGCTGGGTGGCCTCGCAGAGCTGTGAAGCCAGAAAGGGCCTGCACTCGCCCCCGCCCCGCCCCCTCCAGCAGACCGTGACCACTCAGGGCACAGAGGTGGCCGGATGTTAGCCTGTGCCTAGGAGAGAGATAGGGCAGGTTCCCAGAGCTGTGGCTGGTGAGTGGGCCAAAAGGACTCCCCCGGCAGGAGCCATGGTCTGTGTTACCAGGACCACTGGGTCTGGGATGAGCGGAGTGGATAAAATGCAGCGCATTCAGTGACCCTGGAACCTCAGACAAACAGCAAATCCTATTACATGCACTATTTGGGACATACTTATGCCAAGACAATTACGCATTCTTTATCTGAAATTCAGATTTAAGCAGGTGTTCTGTATTTTCACTGGGTAAATCTGTGAGCCCTATCTGGACCTGACCAAGAGCTGCCACCAGACTTCACGGGGGGTCCTGATGCAAGTGAGAACCAAGGAGAAGCAGCGGCAGCGGCAGCAGGCAAGGCACCACCAGGCTGGCAGCGAACCAGGAACGTGGCAACACAACCGCACTACAGCAGCAAGGACCTCAGCAGCAAAAGCAATCAAGACACCTGCTGGCCAGGCAACTGTGGATGCTGCTGCAGCTGACCTGGTGGCCGGGGTAAGGACAGCACTGGATCTTCAGGGCTCTGAGCTCACGTAACCCCCTGTGCATCTGGAAGCACCTTTGGCAGAGCAGCAGAGGCAGGGAGGCAGCCACGGGTGCTCCAGTCCATTTGTGCAGCTAAAACAAAATACCCAAGGCTTGGTACCCTGTAAAGTACAGAAGTTTGTTTGTTGGGGCCGGTGCTGTGGCACAGCCCTGGCCTGAAGTGCTGGCATCCCATATGGGCGCCGGTTCTAGTCCCAGCTGCTCCTCTTCCGATCCAGCTCTCTGCTATGGCCTGGGAAAGCAGTAGGAGATGGCCCAAGTTCTTGAGCCCCTGCACCCACGTGGGAGACCCGGAAGAAGCTCCTGGCTCCTGGCTTCTGATCATTGCAGCTCCACCCGTTGCGGTCATCTGGGGAGTGAACCAGAGGATGGAAGACCTCTCTCTCTGTCTCTCCCTCTCTCTGTAACTCTGTCTTTCAAATAATACAATTTAAAAAAAAAAAAAAAAGGTTTGTTGGCAATTCTGAAGGCTGAAGTCCAAAATTGAGGTGGCGGTTCCTGTATTTGATGAGGGTCTGATCTCTGCTTCCAAGATGGTGCCTATGGTGGTGGAGGGGGGGGGAGCAGGCGCAAACACTGTCCTCATCTCGTGAAAGGGACAGGAGAGCAAAGCAGACCTTAGCTACTTCCCTCTGGGCCTTTAGTGAGGTTGCTAACCCCACTCACGAGAGCTCCGCCTCCATGACCCAGCCTTCTCCTAAGGCTCCTCCTCCTAACAGTGTCACATGGGGGTTTAAGTTCCAACACACAAATTTTGGAGAGGCCCATACATTGAAACCACAACAGAGAGCAATTTATTTGCAAATTGGTAGTAAGCTAAGCCTCACACTGGAAGGAGCTAGAAAACATACTTTTCCCTTCTACTCTGAGCAGGGGTTCATAGAAGAAACCAGCTAGGGTCCTGCATTATGGTGCAGTGGGTTAAGCCACCACCTGTGACTTTGGCATCCCATATGAGCCCTGGTTCTAAGTCCTGGCTTCTCTACATCCAATACAGCTCCCTGTTAATGTACCTGGGAAAGCAATAGAAGATGGCCTGAGTACTAGGCCCCTGCTACCCATGTGGGAGACCCAGATGGAGTTCCAGGCTCCTGACTTCAGCCTGGGCCAGTCCTGGCCATTGCAGCCATTTGGGGACTGAACCAGCAGGTGGAAGATCTCTGTGTGTCTCTCTTTCTCCCTCCCTCCCTCCCTCCCTTTCCTCCACCCCTTCTCTCTCTCTCCTTCTCTCTTTAACTGTCTTTCAAATAAATAAACCTTAAAATTAAAAAAAAAAGCAGTTGCAGAACTGAATTTTTTTTTTTGACAGGCAGAGTGGACAGTGAGAGAGAGACAGAGAGAAAGGTCTTCCTTTTGCCGTTGGTTCACCCTCCAGTGGCCGCCGCGGTAGCGCGCTGCGGCCGGCGCACCGCGCTGATCCGATGGCAGGAGCCAGGTGCTTCTCCTGGTCTCCCATGGGGTGCAGGGCCCAAGGACTTGGGCCATCCTCCACTGCACTCCCTGGCCACAGCAGAGAGCTGGCCTGGAAGAGGGGCAACCGGGACAGGATCGGTGCCGCGACCAGGACTAGAACCCGGTGTGCCGGCGCCGCAAGGCGGAGGATTAGCCTAGTGAGCCACGGCGCCGGCGGCAGAACTGAATTTTTAAAGTTCATCTTCTCTGCACTTCGGAGTTGCAATGTCCGTAATGATGAGATTCCTCAACTTCACAGCTGTCTGCAAGGACTTTTCAAGAGAAAAAAGAGAATGAAAGATTCCAGGAGAAACCTGGCTATGTTCCTTCCTCAATTTTAACTCCTCAGACTAGAGCAATCTGTAGACCCAGAGCTCTGACCCTGGGGGCGTTAGTGGTTGTGGTCCTTCCCCAGCCACTCCAATCCACACCTTAGCAAGCCACTGTGATGTGGTCAGTACAGAGAACGTTTCCTCCCCCAGGTGATGGAAGCTCAAGGTGTAAAGGGCCAAGGGCCCCTCTGTCCAGCTGCTACCCCTACACAGCTTCAGGTCAACTGGTGACCCGTGCTCTGCTGAGACCCTCCCATTCCCCACAGGGGACAGCCACCCTTCCTGTGTCTGTCAGCAGGAAATGAGTTCCCACAAACTTGGGAAGTTCTAAACTTACTACAATTCCTATTTTCCTAGATTCTGTTTGCCCCAGCTTATTTTTCAAGATCCAAGTTTGTGTTGATTTTTATAATCAAAGAACACTTGGTGAAGACAAGACATGAAAAACCTTGATGAGTTGGATGTCAGGGGCAGATGGATGTTGTTCACCACAGAACCTTTGGGAGCCACAGCCCAGCCGAGATTACTGTGTTGTTAAAATGTAAGTGGCATTCTAACTTCCTACTCCATATTCGGTGGAAGTTCAAGTCCTTCTCACCACTTCTGGAAATTTCCAGAAACTTGTATTCTCGTAGTCACAATTGGTTTCTCTTGACCTGACTCGTTTCTTGCCCTCCGAGATGTTTTCTCTCTTCTGAGCCTCCTGTCCTCCCGGGCCCAGGGAGCTCCACCCCCTTTCCTTACTTTTCTCTTGAACTCCTCCAACAAGCCAGGTCTGGTATTTAGGCAGAGATGCCTACAGACTGCCTAAAGTGGAGGATTCAACATTCTGCAAAATCCTCTGGCTGCCCTGCCGCAGAGAACTTTTCAATGTCCACTTTTCTGGAAGGACTCCAGCCTCCTGGATGGGTCCAGGCTCAGGCGCTTCCCGCTCACCCCCTCACTTCCATTCTTCCTCCCCTCTCCCCTTTTCCACTTCAGATTCCTCTGCATTTCTGAAATAGACGAGTATAGTGTCCACATTTGCTGTATTCTTCCAACTCCTGCCCTCGAATCTCATTTAGAGATTGCTCCCTAAATAAAAAGTTTATTTCCTAGGAGGAACTCCGGAGCCAATAACAGATAGGTGGATAGAGTTTTGGGGAGGGGGAGAGGGTTGGCCCCAAAACCTAAGGAGACTAATTTCCAATTTCTGTGTGTGTGTGTGTGTGTGTATAGGGGACATGGGAACACTAACTTTAATTATGGCAACAGAAAGCCCTCCGGAGTGGAACTACAGAGAGCTCCTTGGCCGACATGGACATCTCCGGCATGCCCTCTCCATGGGTGGCCTCTGTGCCTCTGTGCCTCTAACCACTGCCCAAGGGTCTTCCTATCTGTGCACACAGTATGCACGTGGAACTAGCAACAGGAAGGGCGGCAACCTTCACTGGGAAGGCTTTTGCAGGTAGTGAGGGAACAGGTGAGAAGCAGGTGTCTCCTCTTAAAATCCCAAAAGGTCACACTTGTGTGCCTCACGTGGCAGGTGAAGCAGCTGCCACCAGAGCTTTCAAGTAGACAAGAGGACCTGAACAGTCTTCCTTAAGGTTCATTACCCAAGTGTGACCCCTCCCCACTGTGATTTGAACATTAGGCTTCTCATCTAATGCAGCATTTAAACCCCCCAAATTGTGAGTTGGTGGTAATAGAAGGGTAGAAGCTGAGCCAATCGTGGCGTCTAGCAGGTGGACTTAATGGGCGGTCCTTCGGTCCTTGGGGCGTGGCCTAAGGAGGTAGGGCTCCCAAAAGGGTTGCTTAGAAAAGCTGACTTGGGCCTCTGCTTTCTGGCTCACCCTGTGGACTTCTTTCCTCCACACATTATACGGCTGCACCGGGCGGGGGCCACCCAGCCTTGGACTAGGAACCTCCAAAACCGTGAGTCAATATAAATTTGCTTCTTTTGTAAGTGGCTTGCATTCGCTATCTTGTGATTGTGGCAAAAAGCTAACTAATACGCCGTGTCCTGGGGGGCAGCATAGAAAGAGCGAGCAAGAGGCGAGGCTGGCAGAGAAACTGGGAAGCACAGAGAATGAAGCCAAAACGGCTGGGCTGAAATCTGCACCCCCTCATCTGCGCCTTGGGTTTGTGCTTGTGCTCAGGTGTTTGTGTTTTTCCAGGGAAACAATAGGCTCATTAGAGCGCAGCTGAAGAAGTTACTTAATAGGTTCGTAAGTCACCCCGTTCCTACAAGCCAACAGCCATGCAGGGCTGCAGATGAGTGAGAATCACTGATGAAGCTTTAAATTGATACACTCGCTGAAGCGTGGGCCATCAATACTGACCTTGTTTACGGCTTCCCAAGCAGGCAAGTGGAGTCTCTGGAACCTTCGCGTAACAATCTGTGCATTTAAACTGATTTCAAAGAACTGCGTTTAATTTAACCACATAGCTCCATTAAATTGTTTCTGGGTTTCCACGGATTAAACTCTTATTAGAATAGAGGTTTAAAACTTTTCTCTTAGTCATCCACTTTGAGCAGAAGAGTCTAAGCCTCAGTTTTTCTAGAAAGAAAACATCCTTGAGGACTTGTGGAGATGGTGGCTGGGACAGACGCGAAGCCCTCTGATGATCGAAGCTGGCATTAATCCACCACGTGCTGGGTCCTAGGGCCTCTGATAATGCATTTTAAGAGGCATCATTTTATTTAATTCCCATCCTGACCTTGGGAGAACCAGGCAAGGAAATTAAAACTTAAAGAAGTAAAGTGAATTACCCAAGATCTCAGAGCTAATTAAGATTTAAGTCCAGGACCTGAGGCTTTTGCTACTTCCCTATATTGGCTCCAATGTAATTCCACAAATATGTAAGTCCAGAAATGTTTTTTAAATTAGGACTACATAAAAAGAAATAAAAGTTGACCCCAAGAATTCGTTCCCTTGTTGCCTATCACATCAACGGAATTCCACTTAGCTTTATCTACATAACCAAATCTCCCTCACCCACATCGCCTGGGCAGGGCTTTGGTGCTCCTGTCTCCCTCCAGTCCAGTTCCCAGCTGTGGCCAGAGATCTTATTCTAACACCCTAAGGATTCCACTTCTTCATCTTATTTATTTTTTATTTATACAAAGTGAACAAACTCCATGGATTTCATATACACAGATCTAAGAACGTAATGATACTTACCACCCTACCCCTTTTCCTTTCTTAATTTTTTCTTTTACTTTTCACAGTGACATCCTTTCAGCTTATTTTATAATCACAAGCTTAACCCTCCACTAAATAATGAATTCAACAAATAGTAAGTCCACTTTTCCTCGAGCAGCTTAGCACCATCCATGTAGCCTCTTTCTGTCGCCGTCACACACAGCCTGTCATGACCCAGCTCCTACCTCTGTTGTAGATTCATTTTTTTGACTCTCATCCCGCACATACACTTCAAGTGATGATTTGTTTCCGAGACTCATGTACAGACAGCTTGGGCAACTTCCCCACCAGCATTGTGTGGAAGCCCTGCTCACGTTGAACACAATCTTGTGAGTTTACTGGGAGACCCTCGAATCACAGGTTGGGGGCGGTGGAAGAGGCCTTAGTGTTGATCTATTAAATGTTTTCATCATCTTTCAATTAAATACGCAAGTCCAAAGTCACTAAGTCCCCTGCATAAAATCACATCACTGGGTAGCTGGTATCTTAATCTGTTCATACAAACCCTGTCCTTAGATCAAGAGTTTCTGTTCTAATGATTTCTAAATTTATTAAGTAGAGGTTTCATCTATCTGCCTTATATATTTTTGACAGGCAGAGTTAGACAGTGAGAGAGAGAGAAAGGTCTTCCTTCCGTTGGTTTACCCCCCAAATGGCCACTATAGCCGATCCGAAGCCAGGAGCCAGGTGCTTCCTCTGGTCTCCCAAGCAGGTGCAGGGCCCAAGGACTTGGGCCATCCTCCACTGCACTCCCGGGCCATAGCAGAGAGCTGGCCTGGAAGAGGGGCAACCGGGACAGAATCTGGCGCCCCGACCGGGACTAGAACCCGGTGTGCTGGTGCCACAGGCGGAGGATTAGCCAAGTGAGCTGCAGCACTGGCTCTGCCTTATATTTTGAACCTCAAAATTCTTAGTATAAATCACTGCAATTAAACTCGTACCTTTCAGGGCTAATGTACCTACTGTATTTAGAAGTTTTGGAGCAAGCACTGACTTAGCAGTTAAGATGCCACTTGGGATGCCTGCATCCCAGATCTGAATTCCTGGGTTCTAGTCCCAGCTCTGCTCATGAGTCCAGTTCCTTGCTAATGTGCACCCTAGGAGTCTGCAGGTGATAGCTCAAGTAATGGAGTCCCCACCACCCATGGGGGAGACTTGGATCACATTCCAGGTTCCTGTCTGTATCCTCCCCTAATCTCAGCCATCATGAACCATTGGGGAGTGAACCAGTGAATGGGAGATTCTTTCTCTCTCTCTCTCTCTCTCTCTCTCTCTCTCTCAGTCACACTGTAACTCTGTCTCTGCCTTTCAAATATTTTTAAATATTTTAAAAATTTTAAGAAGACTCACATTAAAAAAATTGAGACTTCTCAACTGTTTTCCTGGCCTCTTATTCATTCTGTAATTCAGCAAATAATGGCTGATACTGTATTACTGCTTGGCAGACACTGTGAAGATCAAGATGAGACTGTTTCTGCCCCCAGGAGGTTGCCATCTAGTAAGGAAATTGATGCATACTTTTATTTAATTCAGTATGAAAACTTTGAAGGAAGGAGGGACAAAGGCCTATGACAGCACAGAGAATTACACAGACTGGGGAAAGTTTGGCAGGAAAGCCACAGGGAGGCCTTTGCACTGGCCCAAGTAGGGGAGGGGGCAGGGGGGACACAAACTTCACACCTTGCCCAGCATTCCAAGAGGGGGCATCTTCCAAAGGCTCATAAGACTTTTAAAAACAGTAATGGCTAGGACAAGTGCAATACTGACAATGTGCGGGATCGCTTCCCAGTGATGTTCATGCCCAAACTCGGAGCAATCCCGTTTTGTAGGTGAGGAAACCGAGGCACAGAGGAAAACTGAGTAACTTGCTGAAAGCCACCCGGTGTGGGGCATGAGCGCGGCCAGGCCAGGCCAGGCCCGGCCCGGGGGCTCCGCATGCGCAGCTGCTCCAGGGTGCCCCCGCCCGAGCTGCGCGGAACGAAGCCGCGTGGAGCCAAGTAAGATGGCGCCCAGAGGAAGTAAGATGGGCGGAATCCAAAGTTGTTTACCACTAAAGCTAATTGGCTGCGCAACATCCGGGGAGGTAACAAAACTAGTAACAAGTGTATAGACATAGGGCTAGTCCTATAGAAATCCCCCCGTAAGGTGACTGTGTAAAGTGATTGGCTGGTCCTTAGCCCTGCCCCAATGACTCTGCAGTTTTGTGCTATAAAAGGTTCTGTTTCTCAGGAAGTAAATGAGTCCTTGCTAGACTTGGCTCCCCGCTGCGTCTGATTGTCTCCGGGACAGGGAGGCTGGGGAACGGGCGAGCGGTCGCACTTACCTTTCCTCGGACCCAGTCCATCCTTGTACGGGTGGACTAAGACCCAACAACCCGGCTGCCAAGTGGTAGAACGGGGATGGCATCCAGACATGGGTCTGTGAACTCGGCCACTCTTCCTCCCACGGATTGCAGCGCCTGAGGTTAAAATGAGCACACAGGTGACATAAGACACTCGTGTTCTCATCTCGGCCACCCCAAGCCTCAGTGTGCTCGCCTTCGGTTTGATCATTGAGCCCCTTAGCCACCTGAGTCATAAGCCAGGCACAATCCATCTGCCAGGGTCTTGGAAGCCTGCCAGTGTGTGTCTCAGCTACTCAGTTCTGTTGTTATAGCACGGAAGCATCAGGAAACTATGCAAACAGGTGTCACCGGGTTTAGTCTCATTTCAAGAGCCTAAAATTTGAATCTCATATAAATTTTACAGCTGGAAAAGTATTCTTTAGAGTTTTTTTTCCAACCATTTATCAAGATCAAATTAGTTCCTGCCACACAGGCCACCCCGAGGCAAGTGGCTACCTGAGCCGTGGTCCGTGCCAATCCTTGGTCCAAAGTGTTGGGCAAAGCTTCTTAAGAAAATGCTACAGGAACCTGCCCAGTGCTGGGCACCTAGGGGCTACTCAGGACATGAGGATGCTCCAGGGTGGCTCCTATGGATGTGGTAGAGGGACATCAGGATCTGGAAAGATCGTGCAGTGAGGGACTGGAAGACCAACCTGGAGCCCTACATCAGTATTTACTAGCGGTAACTCTGAGACAGTCATTAATCTCCCCCTGTGCTTTGGGTTCCCCTTTCATTTGTCATTGGCAGGGACAGGCCACACTAGCCGTTAAGAGTGCCATTCCCTTAAGTTGTGTTACAAGCCTGGAACCTTACATGTGTTAACTTAAGCCTCAGAACAGCCTTCCAAGATAGAAACTAATAAGATCCCCTTTTAAAGATGAAGAGCAGAAAATGAGCTATGCCCAAGATCACAGCAAATGACCAAGGCTGGAACTTGAACCCACGCTTGCTTCAAAAGCTGGGCCCTAACATGTGGGCTATAATGTCTTCTCTTAAACCAGTGAAAGAGGTCCCCTCTCTACACAAATAAGTGCACATACACAAGACCCTTCAAACTCCTGGCATGGGGAGTGCGAAGTCTCAGTGATGAATTCCTGAGAAACAGAAGCTGAAAAATAAACGTCATAAACCATCCTATTTTTCCAGGTTGGGTATTTCACTCTGTCTGATCTCACTTAATCCTTCAAAAATTTTATGAGTTAAGTTCTATGACGAACCCCTTTCACAGGTGGGAAAGTTGAGATGTAGAGAGATGAAAGTGTTTGCACAGGGTCCTGGAGCAGTAAGCCACAGGGCTGAGGTGTGAACACAAGCCACCTGGTCTCAGAGCCCAAACGTGGCCCGAGTGCAGCAGCAAGCACCCGCTCGGCCAAGCTTGCGTCTATTAGCAGTCTATTCCACTCCGTTACAGGTCAAGTACAGCTTTGGCAGCTTGGAACCTAAGCCCCACTTAAAACTCCACTCCATGGGAAAAGCCATGGTGAGATGGAACCAAGTGGATCACAAGCAGGTTTTGGAAAACAACCAGTTGGTATATTTGGTACTGGCTGTGTATATTGCCACAGTGGAATGAAGGTCATGCTGGTCAATGGTTGACATGCATCTGTGTTGATCTTATCCCGTGTATGAATGTTAGGTTCATCTGCCTTACAGAATGAACTTGGCCCCGCCCTGAAGTGCCTACTCCCAGCTGGTAATCTGCTGGGCTACTCCTGGCACTGGGCTGGGGGCTGTGTAATGACAGCTCTCCTCAAACACCCCAAGTGTGGCCTCCAGATGTGTTGGAGGATGCAGCATCATCTGTGATCATGGCTACAGGGACCCACTGCACCGCTGTTGAATGAAATCGAATTGAAAGGCTGCAGATCAAGGTCAATGTGAGGGCTGAAGTACAGCAAAAAGAGGCAGAGGAGTAGCTCTTGTAGTCTCAGGATGGGGCTCCTGACAAGGACCTCTGCATGAACTGTGCGGACGCTGGTGGATTGCCAGGCAGTAACAACAGTCCTTATTAAGCTTGTCGTGTTCATTTGCTTCTAAGACATGTGCTATATTTATTAGCAATGCTTATGAAGGAGTCTCCTTTAGGTTGGATTAGTTCCACCTTTCCCTGGAGTATTCTGTGTGCGGAGCTATAGAGAAGGGGTGAAGAGCAGTTCAAGGCAGGGATGCAGCATCGGCTTGCAGTGTGACCTTGCACAAGTCACTTTATCACCACACTCCTGTCTCCACCTCCGTAAAAGAACAGCGCTTGCTCTAACTCTCACAGATAAATCAATGTCTGAGATGTGCTTGGAGCCTTTGGATATGTAGGCGAGCATTCCGTACCACCATTAATTAACATTTATTAATAGAAAATGTAGTGCAGAAAACCCAAAGGTGATCCAAAATAGTGATGAACAAACCTGTCATATCATATTAGCAACTGTCAGGGAGCAGGCAGTGAAAGAACAGCCTCTCTCCCTAATTCCGCACAGTTTTTCATCCTTGCAGACTGACTCATGTGAAATCCAATCTTTTTTTTTTTTAAATAAATAAATAAATAAACTTGTGTGCCAAGTTCGATTCACTTGCAAATGTCTCAGCAAGTGAAATTTTCTTCTTTTGAAAAGGGGTGCAGAAGAGAAATCTCCCCCTGTTTCTTCCTAATTTAACACGACTGCTGAGTGTACGTGAAGCTATCATAGGTAGGGAAACACCATTGACTGCCATCATGGCCCAGGTTTAAGTATGAGGACTCATTAGTTTTGTTTTGTTTTCCTTTTAATGTGTTCGCTCTTCCCTCCTCCATCGGGCTGACACAATCTGACAGCAGCTTTCAGTCTTATCTGCAGGGTCTTGCTGGCACTCTCTGTGCACCTGTGTCTGTCCGTGCAGTCGACCCGACTGGAGGACTCTCGTCACAAATGAACTGTCAGATCATTGCTACGGCTGATGCAGTATAATCTGTCTTGAAATTAGAGTCGGTCTGGCCGGGCTGGGCGCGCTCGCTTGCCACAGAGGCTAATTCGCTGCTTGAATATGCATTCATGGAGATGTGCCTCGATTTGGCGTCCGGGGGGAGTACACGTTAAGAGCAGATTTTCTGAATTAGCATGGCGAGAGGAGAGGGTCCTTCATTTAGACGGCTGCAGATGCTGCTCCCTCTTGTTCATTACAATTGCATTTCATCAGCTTTATGATGTCCACATGTCAATTGAGTGTGAGGATTTTGCACACAAAAGAGCCTCAGGGAAAACGACTCCACGAGCTAATCAGCTGATTATCATACCTCAAATGGGCTGCAGTACTTTCTGCTCCCAACCTGTATGGGCGAGAGCAGAATTGAAGATTAAGACTGCAACGGAAGAGGACTCTTCAGTCCGTTTAGGGAGCTGGAAGAGGAATTTGTCAGCGAGGAGAAAGAGCGGAAGGGCGAGCCTTTGAAATAAAAGGACATTTGGAATAAAATGGCTAACGTTTGTCTTTAAAAGGGGGTTGGTGGGGAGAGGGTGAAAGGTTAATTAACTCTATCATCCTCCCGTTTATGCCCAGCTGTGGAAAGCTTGGTCTGCCTCCGCCTTGGATTTTAAAACCTAGGTTCAAGTACCCAGCCCCGCGTGCAGGAGAGCATCTTAGAGTAATTGAATTAGTTTCCAACAAGAAGAGGGTTCCGAACCGCCCCGGGGGCACCGCCTTACAGATTTCCTTGGATTATTTGGGAATTAATTGATGAATAACAAGGAATTAATGGCCATCGGAGAAGAAAAACACACACGATGACTCCATGCAGGGGGCTGGCTTGAGGAAGTATTTATGAAAAGTCATTAGCTGAGCTCTTATCAGAGGTGCGTGTTGATAGGCTTTGAGGAGAGGAAATTAATGGGTGATTTTTTTCCCCCCTTTTTTTGTCTGAAATTTACCAAAGTTTTCTCCCGGCTCCCTAGGGTCCTCCTGCAGTCGATCTAAAATGCAGTTCGAGCAGAGGCTGTCTTTTGCTTCACGGCGCGCCAGCCTTATGCTTTCATCAGAGGAGTCTAACTCACACAGATGCACTATTTAACAATGCCATCCCCTGCTTTCATCAGGAGGGGGAAGGTTGCAGAGCTGAGCCCTGCAGAATAAGGGGGGCAGGTCCCCTGTGATCGGCGAAAGCTGAACATCGGTGCCAGTTTCCATCTGTCATGATAGCCTATCTCCGAACCTTCAATCTGTCAAAAGCTCGCTGCCTGGCTGAAGGCTCCAGGAGATTTGGTGCACTAAACACATTTGACAACAGCATTATCACTGCAAGAAGCCAGCAAAACGCCATCAATGTGTTAATTGTAACTGGCTATGTAAAGTGTCACTTCCCATAGCATTTAACACCAGCTTCGCCTCTTTCGCAGTCCCTAATTTTCTACACTTTATAAACATATGGATTGCTCTTGGAACAACAAGAGAGCTTCTTAGCAGAGGTTTAATTTTGTTAGGATCCAGGGCACCCAGGCTTCTGCCAGGCAAAGGGCGACAGGAAGGGGCTCCAGGGAGGTGAAAGGGAAGGGAAAATAAAGGGAAGCTTGGGGAAGAGGAGCGTGGGGGGAGATGCCAGAGATGGCAGGAATCAAAGCGCTTCCCTGGGAGGCTGCTCGGCTAGTTTTTTAGGTGTCTGGAATACTGGGGCTTTTTCCGGGGTGTGTTCCTGCTCACGGGTAAATGGTTCTATTTCTCTTGTACAGGATAAAAAATGCATATCCAGAGTGCTGGCAGGCAGGGAGTTTTCTTCCCTCGCAACATGTACAGTTTCATAATGGTAAACATGAGAACAGCACATAAATAAATGAAAACTCCCCCTTGAAGGTCTGAATGGGTTTTTAGCACCCAAGTACCTAATATTCAATTTCTAGTACAACCAGGGCCAGGTGTTAAATTTCTCTAGTTACTGTCACTAATGCAAATTAGATTCTTTTTCTGCTCGTAAAAAATCAAATCCACATTAGAAATTAGCTATAAAATGTAATGACTTAAATGCTATAGTGTTTTACAAATCTCCCTGCATTTCAATGGTAGATAATGCTGTAAAACTGGGAGAAGATAATAAAATATGGTAGGAAGTTGAGTTATTTAAAGGTCTTTTGTGACTGCTTGCTTAGAAATGGGATGTATTCTTTTGCTCTTCTCCCTCCCTGTCCCCCTCTGCTGTGGGAAATGAACACATTTATGATTCTGTTTTTTACAAGCATAGAAGTAATCAAAATCCATTTGTAAATGCTGTCACTAAACGAGCTGGAAAGATTATTTGCATGATTGGAAAAAAAAAAAAAACCCACCCAGAAAACTTTACAACAGCATTGCAACTTTGATTCATTGATACCTAACCATCCCGAGGCAAGTTGGCAGTGATTAAATAAGGAGATTTGTTAGCGTTTTTCAACTCTTCATTCAGAGGATCACCAAAGTTGCCCATGGGATTGTTTGATAGTCTGTGCCCTTCCTCCTATCCCAATTTTCCTGCACAAGAATATCAGAGGGAGAGAGGAGAACGTCCCTTTAAAATGCAGGAAAATTTTTTTATCCTACAATAGACAACAGAGTAACACTGAAGTGGGAAGAACATAAAGCTATGTATTTATCACAATTCAGATCCTTAGCATTTCATTCCCTGGGCTGTAGAAGGCATGTCTCACTGCACTTCTGCCAAATACCCAATTTAAGTCCTTAAACTAAAATCCTAATGAAGCTTTAGGCCCCGGATGAATTGGGAATTTCTCACAAAGCGAACAAAGGCATGATTAAGATTAACATTTCTCAACTCAGAGAAACTTAGATCACAGAGCAGGTTTATCTGAGAAATAAACTTGATCAAAGGAAGACAAAGAGAACAATACTTCTTGAGCATATACTGTGTCCCAAGGCCACACAGCTCCTCCCACTCTGATCCTTACTCGCTGATGTCACCCACGGGTGCTCAGGAGACGCTGCGGGGAGTCTTGTGGATTTTTGTAGACTCGCCTTAACCTACCTTGAGTCCCTAACTTGACCATACTCATTCCCAGTGGCTTTCTTGCTTTTTTTTCTGGGACGTCTTCAGAAGTCCTGCCTCTGCACCACCCTTTGGCCAGTGATAGGTCTTAGTGCCTGGAATCAGATGCCTCTACCAACATCCAGTAGAAAGTTCCCTTCGCTCCGCTGCCTTGTGTGCCAAGCCGCTGTCTCCCGGTCTTCGCCTGGGTTGCCTGGACTTTCCGCTTCCACATTGTCCCCCTCTTCTCCTGGACTGACAGCGCCTCCCTACAGCTTCCCACTTGCTTGCTTTACCAGTGTGTGGGTTTTTTCCCACAGTCCCCTCCCAAAGTGGTTCTCAGAGAAGGTGAATTCATTCACAAGGAAAGATGATGGTTGATAAAGATCTACTCGGTTCTGCTCTTGTGTTTGAACTTGGAAATGAAGCCCATGCCAAAAAAATTCTGGGTTTTGTTTCGTTGGGGGATAAGGAAGTGCTTTCTAACCATAACCAGATGCGCTCTGCCTTCCCTCCTCTCATGTCTGACCTCATAAACAACATGTTTAAGATTCTTTAGGCATCTTACTGGGGTGAAGAGTGTCCCCCCAAAATTCATGCTCCCCTCAACCTGGGAATGTGACCTTATTTGGAACCAGAGTCTTTGCTGGTGCAATCAAGTTAGGATGAGGCCATACTGGATTAGAGCTTGGGCCTAAACCCCACAGGACTGATGTCTCTATAAACAGAGGGAAATTTGGATACAAGCACACCCAGAGAAGGGAAACAACTCTGTGAAGATGGAGGCAGAGATGGAAGCTTTGTAGCCAGCAGCCAAGGAACACCAAGGCTGGCGGGCAGCCTCCAGATGCTAGGAAGAGGCGAGGGGGACCCTCTTCCACAGCCTTCAGAAGGGGGCGTGGCCTCACTGCCTCCTAGACTGGACTTGCAGCCTCCAGAACTGGAAGAGATGAAATTTCCGTTGTTCTAAACCACCCCATTTCTCGTTGTTTTTTTTTTTTTTTTTTTTTTTTTTTTTTTTTTTTTTTTTTTTTTACAGCAATCCTAGGAAACTAACACAATATTTTTCTACCAAAACCCCAACAGGTTCCACCACATTTATGTCATCCATCCTTATACTGCTACTTGCAGAATAGAACTGAATGACCTTGATAACTCATTCATGTAGCACATATTAACTGAGCTCCTACTATGGGCCAGGAACCCTGTTCCATGAAAGTATCCCAAAGCCAGGAACAAGCCAGATGCAGTTAACCTCACAGAGCATAAATTCCGGTGGGTCGGTCTTCCTTTGAGAATTTCTAAATAAGCACTGTTCATTTTTCTTTTTAGAACCCCAACACACTAGCAGCTGTTATGGTAATGATTTCAAAATATAACAGCATTATTGTGGAAGAAAACTAGAAATAAGGATGTATGGTTTAGTTTTAAAAAAAAACTGTACTTGCACAGATCTAACTTCAATATCATTCTTTATTATTTAACTTTGGGCAAATTACTTAACCCTCTTCATGCCTCAGTTTTGTTATCTCAAGAATTGAGATAATAAATACACCTACCTCCCAGGTGTCTTGTGATGTTCAGGTTATAAGTAAAGTAATTAGGGCATAGTTAGCTGACAATTGTTGAGAGTATATAAGATATTATTTTTAAATGAAAAATACATTACATTAAAAGGGCTCAATAGAAATGACTGGTCCAAATGAAAAAATCCTGCATTTTTGTTGATGCAACACGACCAATACAATCAGATTCGAAGTCTGGGAGCACGCCTGTCACTTAGAATCTTGCCAGCTGCTGTGTGGCCCTGCCCATGTCACCTGACCTCTCAGAACCTGGATTACTTCCTTTCTTTAATAAAACAGCTACCTCCCACGGTGGTTGCGAATAGCACGTGGGAGAAGTTCCTGGAAAATAGCCAGCACAGGTGGTAGGCGCCCGCCCCCTCCTACCCCAAGTCTGCAACAGCGTCCTTCAGTTTGTGGAGTTCTTGCTTTTTAAAAATATCAGATTATGATCCAGCACAAAAAGTACTAAATGTTTCAAAGAAGCATTTGAGAAAGTAACAAATGTTTACTTTCAACGCATTTTCCTACAAATACTAAGAAAACCTTAAAGGCCTTAAACAATAACGTATGCATCTAATGTGGATATTTTCTCTACATGAAAATGATACACTTTGTATCTTATTTGCTTGGTTTGAACCTGCAGCTCACAGAGGCTAGAAACAGAGTGGACTTTTTTTTTTTAAATTAATTGTAATCAGGATATAGTGATACAATGTCAGTACAGCAGATCCTCTCCTTCACTCCATCTAAGCTTCTATGAACTCTCACTACCACCTTTTCTCCTCCTCTCTCTCAGATATGCTGCTCCTATTCTGATACTAATGGCATCTGGAGAGGGGCTCCTGGGAGAACACAGTGGAACTCTGTCCCTTCTGATGATATCACCTCTCTCTGATAGAATGCTTCTGCTTTATGGAAACTAGTAGCAATAGCGCATGGGTTGGGGGGAGGGAGAGCAGAGTTAATATTCAAATGTTCCATCTAGCCTTATTTTTGAAAAAGCAGTGCAACTCTGAAAATTTGTCTCTCAGCTAGTTTTTGCTGTGTAACAAGCTGTCCCGAAGCTTAGCTCACAACCCCTTGGGCCAGGCATCCAGCTGGACTTCCCTGGGCTTCCTTTACAGCTGCAGCCAGATGGCTGGCCCCTGAAGACCACGGAAGCCTACACTGACCTCACTTTGGTTTATCTAGAGGTGCTGGATGTTGGCTCTAGTAATTACGGTGACCGGGCCACTTGTCCTCAACAGGTTACTCAAGCTAATTCACATGATGGTGGTTATAGGGTTTCTTTCTTTTTTTTTTTTTTTTCTTTTAAGATTTTATTTATTTATTTGAGAGGTAGAGTTACAGACAGTGAGAGGCAGAGACACAAAGAAAGATCTTCCTTCCGCTGGTTCACTCCCCAAATGGCCGCAACAGCCGGAGCTGTGCCAATCTGAAGCCAGGAGCCAGGTGCCTCTTCCAGGTCTCCTACGTGGGTGCAGGGGCCCAAGAACTTGGACCATCTTCTACTGCTATCCCAGGCCATAGCGCAGAGCTGGACTGGAAGAGGAGCAGCCGGGACTAGAACCGGCGCCCATATGGGATGCCGGTGCTGCAGGCAGAGGATTAACCTGCGCCACAGTGCCAGCCCAGTTTCAGGGTTTCTAAGAGCAGCCAGGAAAAACACATCTTGGTAGCTAAGTCTCTACTTGCATCATATTTGCTATTGTACATGGGCAAGTCACATAGCCAAGCCACAGGCAAGGAGACTGTCCAAGTGCATGGATGAAAGGAAAGTAACTTGGGCCATTTTTACAATCTACCAAGTTAGTAGTTCCCATTTATTCTGTTGTCTGGAAGAAGCAGAGCCTGTGCTCTAAATGGGCACTTTAAGGAGATCACCATTATTTCCACATATCAGGAAAAAAAAAAGCAGGAACCCCAGAAAAATTAAATATTAAGAAGAATCCAACTTGGGAGGAGAGAGCATCCAAAGAACTCTCAGAAATGAATGACAAGGGACAGGCATTTGGTGCAGCCATCGCTCACTGATTGAGATGAACACATCCCATAGCTGAGTGCCTGGGTATGTGTCAGCTGCTCTCCTTCCCAGCCAGCTTCCTGCCAATGTGCACACACCCTGGAAGGCAGCAAATGATGGCCGGAGGACTTGGATCCTTACCACCCATGTGGGAGACCCACATTGATTTCTGGGCTTCTGGCTTCTCCTGGTCCAGCCCTGGCTGTTGCGGGCATTTGGGTAGTGAGCCAGCCACGACTCATCTGAGACAGACCAAGCAGAGAACTAAAGCTCTCAGAAATGCTTCCAGCAGTGGACTGATGTGAAAGGGGTTTTAAGACAATTCTGTGAGTCTGAATTTTTCAGTGACCAGGATTTTGTCATTCGATTGGCAAAGTCTTAGGTTTTGTGGTGACTTGGCTAAGGTTGATGCAGTCACAGGAGCAAAAGAGCATGGAGCACCACATCCCAGCCAAGCTACTTGCTCCAAAACTCGGGAGGGTCAGTGTGCACCCCAGAGCAAGTGAGACTGCAGATCACCACACCCAAACCTGCACCTGCTGCTGCCTCTGCCTTCCATGACCCCACCACTCCCAGCCCACGAGGCCCCCTGCCCTCGCTCCCTGCTCAGGAATGGTCTTGGAGCCACCCTTCCAGATCGCTCTCTGGCATTGCAGATACTGTGGCGGAGAGTCCAGGCTAACAGAATAGCTGTGTTAGTCTGGTAATTAAGACAGGAGTGACATTCAAACACAGCCTGGACAGGACGAGGCAAATTACTGTATTCTTTGTGTGAAAAGCTGTTCCCGATCTGCTTTGTCTGCCCTCCTGGGATCTCATCATCTCCACTAAAAGTCAAAATGGGATTTTGTACCCTCTATTCCCTTATCTTTCCCCCCCTAATATATATCTGCTTTGTGGGAGCTATGTTTGTCAAAATGTGCTAATTTATGGCATTATGGGGGAAAATGAAACCTCAATTTTCAATTCTTATTCCTTCAGGCGGCTTACAAAGGGTCTCCTTTCTCCCTCCCTCCCTCTCAGATTCTGGGGCTGTTAGTTGCTAAACAGAACAGGTTCTTTCCCGCCCCTCTGCAACCTATGAGGCAGGCAAATGGCTACTCGTCATCCCTTTTCCAAGCATGTTATACATGCAATTGTCTCACAGCTAATAGCTCCTTCTATTGTCCATAATTTATCACTGTCAAGGTTCTTTACATTTTATTCCCTCCTTATGTGTTTCATGAGAAATCTGTGCTCCTCCTATTGTAGCCCTGGCTTTCATTAGCATAAACTGCATGATGTCAAAGAAATATATGTTCTGTATCACACTAGTGTCCGTGTTCTTTGCAAAGAACAGGATGTTACCTTTATTGGTATGTTTTTGCTCATTTCCTTATGGTCTTTTTCTTTTTCCCCTAAACCATTATGGAGTGAGTACCAAAGGTATCCTGGGTAATTAGCCATTACAGTACTGTCACAGAGGGTTCCACAGTCAATACAAAGATAATTTGGGCAATGGTGAATGACAGTGCTGTCCAGACTTTTGGGATAATCAAGGACACATCCAGCTGTACCAGACATCTGTCAGACCCATGAATCATTTCAACTAGCTCGACAACCGCCAGGCAGCCCGGCGAAGGTAAACACTACCACAGGCAGCAACACTTGCTCTCGCACAAAGCCTGCGTCTGCTGCAAGAGCAGCGCCCTGGGCAGAACACGAACAGTCATGATGGTTTTGTATTGGTTGGGAAAATAAGAGGGAGAACATGTAAATCCAGTGGGTAGAAGCAATACTACTCAGGGTATGAGAACACTTGCTTTTTGCCTATCTAATCGTTTGGGATATATTTGGTCCTAATTATTGGTTGGGTGTAATTAACTCTGTTTCCGACCAGTCCAGACTTCTGTGCGCACTGCAGTTCTGCTCTGTTAAGGGTTTTTTTTTTTTTTTTTTTTAATTTTATAAGTTGACATTGCTTTTATGGCTTTCCCTTTCAAACTTCCTCAGCAGGAGTGGCTGGCTGCAGAGCAAGCTTGGCTCCCGGATCTCGGAATGGTATTGAAAACTGTCTGAAACAGGGCGGAGAGTGAGACAACAGGCCAAATTGAATTAGAGGCACTGTGATTGCTTCTGATTTTTTGTTAATGGCTTCCTCTGTGAGAATCTTTGATGCTCGCACATGGCAGATCGAACTCGGATTCCAAACTATAATCAGCACCTGATCAGGAGTTCTCTTCCAGGGGGTGTAAACATGATCTTGTCCTGGTTTGGTTTGACTTGGAGTTCTCTAGCTACTCTGAATTCTCAGCTGTGGCCAGATGCCAGAAACTAGTCAAAATGCTGCCCCCACACCCTTGTCTCACAAGAAGATATTCTTATACAAATCACTTTTATGAGTCACTTAACAGGCTGATCATTCCCAGTTCCTTATAAGTCCTTTAAATGTCAGGCCTGGGAATGCAAAGTGGGCTGAACTGGAGCAGCACCATGGCGGGTCCTGCAGTGGAGCAAGGAACCAAGGCCGCCTGGGAAGTTGGGAATCCCAGGTAACCCAGGTGTCCGACATGGAAATCACCATCAAAGGTACATCAGGTATCACTCTTTCATTAATTCCCCCAACTTTTCAAGCACTTTTGAAAATGAGCTTTATTGGGGCATAAGCGAGATTCTAGGAGCCGTGCAACTTTAAAAGCCCAATTTGAACAATTTTCCCTATGTGTACACCTACGACACCCTCATCACAACAAAGGCAGTGAACATATCCTGCACCTCTAAAAGTCACCTGTGCCCATCTGTAATCTTTTCCCCTGGCCCCTTTCCCTTCAAATATTTTCTGTCACTGTACGTTAATTTGCACGTTCTAGGATTTTATACATATTGTGCCTGGCTTCTTTCATTTAACATAATTTTGAGATTCACCCATGTGTTTTGTGTGTATCAGTAATTCAGGTCTATCAAGTAGCATCCCATTGTATCTGTGAGCTACAATTTACTTATCCAATTTCCTCACTGATGGCATTTGACTTGGCTCCTATAGATGAAACTGCAGTGAGCATTCAGGTACAAGTCTTGGAATGGACACATGTTGTCTTTCTACTGGACAAATACCTATGAGTACAATGGCCCAATTACATGGTTCTTTATATCATGACAACCAGTGGTGCGCAGGTGTTCCTGTTCTTCCACGTTCTGATCAACTCGTCATTGATCAGTTGCCTGCCTTTTGGCCGCTGTAATAGACATGTAGTGATACCTCACTAGGGTTTTAATTTTCACTTGATGACTAACAATGCTGAGCATCTTTTCATCTGCTTTTGTCACCTATATATATTTTGATGGAGTGTCTGCTCAAATATTTTGTCCACTCATCAAAAGTGAGTTTTCTGTAAATCAATATTTTGCTCATCAGAAAGTTTTTTGTAAACCACTAGGTCTTTTCTGGACTCTATATTGTAGAGTCAAAGTGTCAGATCCTAAAGTATATCAGATTTTTATTAAAGAGATTGATTTTTAATGTTAGGGAATATCATTTTTATTCCAATTCCTAAATGTCTGTAATGGGTATATAAAATGCAATTTACTTTTAGAAAATCACTTTGTATCCGGTAGTCTTGCTAAATTTATTTATTAGCTCTAAGAGATATTTTGTGGATTCCATTGGATTTTCCATTTAGACCATTACAGAAGAAGGCTTAGTGCAAGAGCAAGTGTTGCAGCCTGCTGAGTGTTTACCCCAGCTGGGGCTGCCTGGAGGTCGAGCTGGCTGAAATGATTCATTGTTCCATGGATCTGTTTGACTCTTTATGCCAATACCACACTTTTTCATTATTATTATTATAGCTTTGTGATATGTTTTAATAATAGTACTGTTCTTCCAGCTATATTTTCATGTACAAATTTATTTTGACTATCGTAGGTCACTTGTACTTCCATATAAAAGTTAGATTTATCCTGTCAGACAAAAGCTAGCTGGTATTTTGATTGGGATTGTGTAGCTTCAGAGATCAACTTGGAAAAGAGTAACCTGTTAATAATACTGAGTCATCAGCAAGGTGTATTTCTCCATTCACTTAGGTAGTCTTTAATTTCTCAGCAATAATTGTTCTGCTGGTGATGGACAGTTGCAGCTTTCCCGTGTCTGAAAACATCTGTTTCATCTTCATATCTGAAATTCTCCAGCTGGGTATAGTTTTAGCTGATATATTTTTTTCTCTCTCATTGCTTTAAAAATGTTGCCTCTCTGTCTTCTTGCTTGCATGGTTTCTGGGAACACACTGTATTCTTGTATGCTTCCTCTGTTCAGAAAGTATCTTTTCTTCTCTAGCTGTTTTAAAAGTTTCTCTTTATCATTGAATTTAAGTCACTTCATGATTTGCCTTGATGTTGTCTTCTTCATGTCACTTCTTCCTGTGCTTGTTGCTGAGTGAGCTTCTTACATCTATGAGTCTACCATTTTCATCAAATGTAGAAATTCCATCCTTTTTTTCCTTCAGAATTTTTTCTTTCTCCCTTCTGTTTCCTCTCTTTTGAATACTTCAGTTTTACATTTATTTTGCTGCTTGAGGAGAACCATAACTCTCTAATACTCTTTTTTTTTAAAGATATACTTATTTATTTGAAAGGTAGAGTTACAGAGAAGCAAAGATAGAGGGGGAGAGGGAAAAAGGAAGAGAGGAGAAGAGGGGGAGAAGGGGGAGAGAGAGAGAGAAAGAGAGAGAAAGTCTTCCATCTACTGGTTCACTCCCCAAATGGCCACAATGGCCAGAGCTATGCTGACCCAAAGCCAGGAAGCTAGAGCTTCTTCTGGGTCTCCCATGTGAGGACTTGGGCCATCTTCCACCACTCTCCCAAGTCATGGCAGAGAGCTGGACTGGAAGTGGAGCAGTCGAGACTCGAACTCGTGTCCATATGGGATGCTGGCACTGCAGGTGGCAGCCTTACCTGCTACTCCACAGTGCCAGCCCTGCTAATGCTCTTTTAATTTTTGTGGATTGTTTTGTTCTACCTGTTTCATTTTGAATAGTTTTTATTATCATTTCAAATCCACTCATATTTTCTTCAATAATGTCTAATCTACTGTTAATTACTTCCAATGTAGTTTTGTTGTTGTTGTTGTTGTTGTTATTTCAGCAATTATAGGTTTCACCTCTAAAAATTCTTTCAAAGCCTGGTAATACTTGATTGGAAACCAAACATGATGAAATTTGCTCTGAGCTTTATTTGGGGATACAGTTAGATTATTCATAAATGTGAGGTCCGTGCACACCTCGTTTTTGTAGCTTGTGAGTAGTTCCGTAGCAGTGCTCAAGATTTCTTCGTTATTCTACCCAATGCCCTGTGGATTGTCAGTTTTCCCTTTGTGGTTTGTAGTTTAGTCACTGTTCCAGGTCCTATATGAGGGCACGTGATGCTCCTTTTCATCTTTTCTGTGTATTCTCCCCCAGCCTTATGTGGTTTCTTTCATCACGTAGGTACACAGTCAGTTCTCTCTGAATTCTTGAGCGGTCCCCCCGCAGCTCCTCAGGCGTCTGTCTCTCTGCAGCTCTCTTCTCACTGGAACTCCTCCCGCTGAACTCACTGTGGTCTCCCTGGATGCTGCGCTCCATCCAGGCAACTCCGATATTTCCTGAACTCTGCTTGGGTTCCCCACGCCTGAACCAGAGTCTGGAACCTCTCTGAGGCAGGAGAGTAAGCTGGAGAGATCACAGGACTCATTCTACTGGTTTTCTTTCTCTCTCAGATTACTGTTCTTCATTACCCATTGGCCAATGTCTTGAAACTTTTTTCATATAGTTTGTATTTTTTTTTCAAGCAGGACAACAAATCTGGTTCCTATTGCTCCATATTTTATGCTTAATGTCTTCTAGGTTCTTATTCATCCGTTTATTTATTCAACAATTCATTATGCCCCATCGCTATGTTATAAAGACCTGAGAAGATTTAAATGAAAAAGATCTGCTCTCTTAGGGTGGAGACCTATCTGTTTCGTTCATTACTGTAGCCCTAGGGAATAAATAAAGTGTTCATTCATCAGAGTGCTCAGGAGTTGGGGGGCGGAGGGTGGGAGATAGATAATTCTAATTCAGTCTGCAGGTTGCATATTCACCCAGGGGAAAAAATACTTGAGTCTACATAGGAGAATCCAAAAGATCTTACAGGAGACAAAACCCTTGGGCCCAGTCACAATGAAAGTATCAGAGTCTTCCAGAGAGGCAAGAAGGGGAAGGCATTCAACGAAGGCGGACTCACATAAGCAAAGGCGTAGAGACACAAAGCGGCATGCTAGGTTCAGGGAGGTAAATTTCCTTGGAGTGTTAGGCTTGTGAGGGCAGAGTAAGAGCACCAGGAAAGAGGACAGCAGCAAAGGATGTAGCTGAAAAGACAGGAAGGAGCCAGATCACCTAAGACATCATGCTAAGGTTGTGAATATGTTGTGAAAAAGGACCATCATTTCAGAGAAAGGATTAAATCACAATAGGAAAGAAGTACAGAGAGCTCCAACTCCATGATGTGAGACAATGGAAAGCTAAGAGCCTGGAAGCCAGCAAGCAGGTCTGGGATGAAGAGGAGGAAGGTGAGGCACCATGAGCCACACGTAAGGAGATATTCACGGTCAAGGTCACAGACTTGCCCTCCCTGCACCAGCATGCCCACAGGAGGGAAGCTCCTTCCATCTCACACCCTTGGTGCCACAACTGTCCCCCTCTAGTCTCCTAGAGGAGATTTCTCATCTCCTATAGGCGAACGATAGATCAGTAGCATAGAGAACCAAATCAATGACATAGAGACCCGAACAGAATGGAGATGGAGACTGAGAAGGAATAGACAGCAGGCAGACATAAACAATACATAGAGAAAATATTTATCTGTTCAAGATTTTAGACTGGCCAGTGCCACGGCTCAATAGGCTAATCCTCCGCCTGTGGCGCTGGCACACCAGGTTCTAGTCCCGGTTGAGGCACTGGATTCTGTCCCAGTTGCTCCTCTTCCTGTCCAGCTCTCTGATGTGGCCCAGGAAGGCAGTGGAGGATGGCCCAAGTGCTTGGGCCCTGCACCCGCATGGGAGACCAGAAGAAGCACCTGGCTCCTGCCTTCGGATCAGCAAGATGCATCGGCTGCAGTGTGCCGGCCGCAGCAGCCATTGGGGGGTGAACCAATGGAAAAAGGAAGACCTTTCTCTCTGTCTCTCTCTCTCACTGTCCACTCTGCCTGTCAAAAAAAAAAAAAATATTTTCGACTAAATCTCACTCCATCATCTGGAGTTTCTCCCATCAGAAATCATTCACATATAACAGTTTTTTACCGAGAGCACTGGAAGCCTGCATTAAAGCTCTTTGGAAGTAAATCTCTCACTCACACCCATGATCTGGTAGTCACTTCACCTAGGCTGGCAAAGTTTGGAGAAAGAGCACCATAGTGGCCCCCAGGTGCCTCAAATCTCAACCTGGGCTCCAAGAGACAGCCCCTGGGTCAGAGGAGACTTGTGTGGGAAGAACTGTGCTCTAAAGTGTTGCCGTTTAACCTTGGTCCCCTAGCAGCACCTGGCAGCTTGTCAGAAGTGCAGAAACTCAGGCCTCGCAACAAACTGGCATTTTCTGAAGATGCCCAGTGATTGCTGTACATGCCAGAGCTTGAGACACACTGCTGGAGACGACTTCCTCTGGGCTGCTTCGAGGATCCTGCTGCACAGATAACATTAACGATGCATTTGGAACTTGCAGCTGGTGGACAGTGGCCCCAATCAATCCAGGTACATCAATACCCTAATACCCAGAACGTGCACACCCGGCTTTATTTGGGGAGAGGATCTCAAGATGACATCTGAATAATCCGGAGGGGGGGCCCTACATCCATGACAGGTACCCTAATAGAAGTGAGGTGGGTGAGATTTCACACCAAGGCAGGGACACCCAGGAATGCCAGGGGCCACCATCACTAAGGCAAGGAGCAGAATCTCCCCTAAATCCCCCAGAGGGAGTGTGGCCCTGCTGAAACCTCAGCTTCAAACTTCTGACCTCCCAAACCACGAGAGAATACTTTCCTGTTGTTTTAAGTCACAAAATTTGTGACAGTTTGTTATGGGAGCTCTAGGAAATGAACGTAGAACGGCCAAGTACACCAGGTGAGTCATTCAGAGATTTAACTGGTGAGCAACATTTATTGTTTATCTTCTATGGACCATTTCACAGATGTAGAAACTGAGACCCATAGAACTGAAACATGTTCATTGTCATACCCAGGGAGTAAGTCGCAGAACCAGAGTTCAAGGTCAGATGATCTTAATTTCAAATCCAGTTTGTCTTTCTACTGAACAACACTGTAGAAGCAAAAATTAGGGCCCTGGTCGCCAGTGAGTCACAAATATCATTCTCACCAAATCAAGGCCCTCCCAGTAGCATATCTGTAAAACACTGCCCACAATCTCTGCTTTCAGTCTATTAGTGAAGGTGAACGTTGTCGGCCTCATCTTGTACAAATCCCTATCAAGTCTTCTCCAAGTGCAGAATCCCGGTGCCTTCTGCTGTGTACACTCTCGCCTTGCATCAGAATAGGAAAAGCACTGGTGTTTTCACTGTCTAAAACCAGTTCACTCTTCCCATGTTTTTCCATTTGCCTTTAATGCCTTTCACAGCCAGGAACAGGACAAAAGCCTCATTTCCTTGGTGAAGCCAAGTGGCTCTGAAAATGCAGTGGAGACAATGACTTTAGGGGCCTGGAATGACGAGGCCAGCAGGTATCCTACCTTCCTCATGCGTTCTTCATTCCCTTGCTCCATGTGCATGTAGTAGGTCCTTGCTACCATCAGAAACGGGGTTGCACCTGGGGTTGGAGTTGGCAGGGCTTGGGAAGGGCAGGTGGGACAAGAGAGCCCCAGCCCCTGCCTTCAGGGGGTCAAGGAACTGATGTTGAAGAAGGGGCCTGTGAGTGGAATTGGCAGGGAGAAAGGATCTGGTGTACCCTTGGTGCTGTGGGAGCTGTTCAGGCTCATCACTGACACCAGGATCCAACAGGGCATGGTGAGGACCATGACAAACGGTGGGAATCCCGTCCTTAGCTCCAAACAACTCACTTTGACTTAGAGCACCTGATTTCAGCTGGTCACCTGGTAACCCTCAGTCCTGAATGCCTGGTGTGTCTAGCCTGGACAAAGAAAACCATGGAAGCTCTCCAAGGATAATCTAAGCCAGGTGCTCCTTGTGCTGTCCTGGGGAGGGAGAGCCAGGGGCACTGCCAGCATCTTCACTGCCTGGCACTCATCCTTCTCTGCTCCATTTGTTTTTCAAAACTGAGACCCAAAATGTTACAGACTAAGCTCACACATCTCGGGATGCTCATGAACTTCCTTTATGTCCAGCCTTCAAAGTTCACGTGGCAAAGCCCACTCTTCCCAGACTGCAGACCCCAGAATAAACATTCACTCTGGATGCACTCCTGGAGAGAAAAGGAAAGGAGCAGGGTTTCCTTTGGACAGGAGGTTCAGGTACGAGGCGACCTGGCCATGGTGGAGGAATATTAGCAAGGAGAAGGTGGAACAATAAGCCACCTGTGTCTTTTTAAAGAGATGAACTTGACTTGAACTTTTCAGCCTTGGTTTTATTCTGATTTTCATGTGTCCTTGGGAACCTGCCAAGAAATCTATAATTATTAGTAGATCAGTTCCACATTTTCATTTTGCCTTCATGCAATGCCAGCAGCAAGTCTTAAACCTAAAAGAAGCTCCATCGCAGACAGGAATTGGATTCAGGAAAAGGGTGCCCCTCAGAAAGGTGTGGCCACAGCAGCGCCAAAGAAGGCTTCCCTCCCTGGCTTCAGAGGATGGCACCCAAGGAGCAAGGGCAGAAGATACCATTTTGGTCTTCCTAAATCCATATGAGACAGGTTGTCTCAAGAGCCCCGGCTTTGCAAATCCTGTGAGTAGCCTCTACAACACACCACGTCTAGGGTAATGAACTTGAAGGATCTCAGTAATTAATCTGAGGTCGTCTTGGGTACTGCCAAGAGTTCGTCTTTGTTATGCGCAATGTCTACTATGAGTCATAGAGGCTGACATTGGACTACCTCGATGCCCGTACAAAAGTACGTGAGAGGGGTCCCTGGGAAGTGGGGGAATAGTTAGGGCTAACTGAATAAGGAAAAGAAACCATCTTGAAAGGATGGATTATTCACAATGGGAATTGGAAATCCAAAGTGCGTCAGACTAAGATGAGTTAGCACAGTAGTAAAGGAGACTACAAGAGAAGAAAAATTCAAGCTAGGTGACCTGACTGGGTTTTCAATCTTGAGTCAGTTCCTTCTCCAAGCCCCCACTTCCTCATCTGCCCAACAGGCATGACAGCAGCTCTTCCCACGGGACTCCTGCGGAGAAGGCTGAGGCAAAGGATCCCTCTGTGCTGTGCCCTGACACAGGAAGCACTCAGCTACTAGTACCCAGAAATACTGCACCAGCTGTCGGCGGGCACGGGAACTGGAAGAGATGGAGGCTGAGCTGACAGCAGGTCGGGGGAAGTGGGTGAGAAGGAGAAAGGCCCAGACACAGGCCAGGGCTGCGGACAGTGGCGTCTCCCCAATAGCACCCGAGTTTGAGGTCCTCAACTCTGCCTACACACTTGCATTCTTTTTTAATACTTATGCTTAGGCCTCGCCTTCCATATTTAAGTGGTCTGGGGCGGGGCCAGAGCATCCATAGTTTTAAATGTGGGTAGCTGTCTTTAATTTTCCAAGTATTTCTAATAATGTGCAGCCAGAACTGACAATGCACATGGAGATGACCTTGAACTCCAAGGTCAGAGAGGGCTTGGGTGAGAATGGCAGGAATCTAAAATGACTCCTGAGTTCCTTGAAAAACTAGAACAGGGCTGCCATTTCCTGATGTAGGTCAGACTGCACAAGGACACGGCAGTTGCCTTGAGCCCAGCAGTGAGTGTAGAGCACTCAGCTTTGGGGATGCAGAGCTGACTCTGGGGTCACACCTGCCCTAGTGGAGCTCACCAGCTGGGGGGTGGACAGTGTGTGTTTGCCCAGAGAGTGACATGGAAACGTGGTAAGGGCACTAGGAGCAATGTGCACAGAGTCACAGATGCACAGAGCCAGAAGGGTCCAGCTCTGCTTGGTGGGGAAGACCACAGGCCGGCAGTGCCGGGGATAAACTGGGGAAGACCAAGGCAGCCCAGAGTAAGGGAGGGGCTCTGGGGTTGGAGACTGAGAGTCAGGACAGCTGGGTGGCGCCAGGCAGAGGTGACAGGGAGACTTTGCCTGTGGCCAGCCCTGCGTGGGGACCTTGGATGAGTGGAGGCCTTCCCCATTCTGCCTCCCCAGCAGCACCTGGGCAGCTCCTAGGCACAGCGCCATTTGGAGATAATCTACCTCCCCAGGAGTGCACACTCATCTTGCCCTCCGGATCTTTGCAGCTCCCGGTCCTGGCTCAGTGACTTGGGACCTTCACCTCTCTCACTGGCTCCATCTCCTCCGCCTCTGAGCTTCTCTACAGGTGCTCTCTGCCCTTGGGCTTTCCGAACGCCACCAGCCTCGGTTGGCATTCTCTTCTCCCCCACCCTGCTGGCCTCCTCCTCTAGATCGGTCAGCTAGTATCAGTAGCAGGGGATGAGCACAACTCTGGGGGAGCCCTTATGTAGCACCAAGGTCTTAGTAGTGCATCTTTATTATGCTGCTCCGACCCTGTTACTGGGCCTCGGGCCAGAGAAGTGATTCGTGTTTGTTTTCTTTGTTGGTTTCCCTGAGTCTTTCCATGTGGGCAGCAATTTGCTTTGAGTTCTAGCTCCAGTGTTCTCCAAAGACCTAGCAATCATGCTCACATCATGGGTGGGCAGGGAAGGGCACGCCAACACCCTGGGAACCGTCCAGGGTCCATCTGTCATGCTGAGTTCTGGCATATCTCTTACCTATGCTATCACATAGTCTTCACATGCCATAAGTATACACGTACCTATAGACCTACCTATATGGGTGCACACAGGTATAATTTACACTTAGGAGAAAGCATTAGCTAAGCGTCCAAGCCTTAGCCGCCTACAGGCCTGAATTATTCTCTCCGGCCAGCTTTGAAGCCTCTCCATGGAGTGAATTTGCACGTGCAAGTATTTAACCCAGTTTAAATCAAGCCCAAAGATCTAGCTATCCAGTATTGCCTTTTCATAATCTGCTTTAATTGCTATTGATCGCTGTGTTTGGAACGTGCTTGGAGATGAGAAAGGCCTCCAGGCTGCGGCACTGCCGGCCACTCGCTGGTTGGCCTCTGCCAGTCCTTGTCTCTTCATTTGGTCCCTCTTTAGCACTGCCACGACCGCGCCATCTCTGGCCCCCGAGGAGGTCTCCAATCCTGTAACAAACTGAGTTATCAACCAGAAGCAAACTGGTAAATTAATGGCATTAAGTAAAATCAAATATTCAAAAGATTTTCTATGGAAAGGCAATTGGAGTTTTAGTCAGCAGTGAAGAAAGATGAAATATATCCTTTCTATTTTCATGTATTAGAATCTCATCAAGACACTCATGGAGAAATTTCTGCCCGGGTGTGACCAAAGTGCTGTGCAGTACCTCTGCTCCACCGCTCTCTGGCAAGTTCTGTTCCTCCAGGTTAGCTGAGCTTGGCCTCCAGTTTTTTCAGGGGCCTGAGAATTCGTAGTATTGTTTCTGTCTTTGGGTGACTGGCAGCAGATGAAGGAAAACCAATATAATCATACTGAGGGGAGAAGAGGGGTATTTTGATGATGGGTGAAATTAAAAATTCATGGCGCTCTTAAAATCTATCAGTTTATAATTAGCATCAGTTTTCCTCTCGGCATCATCACTTGTATGTGTCCATGTGGAGTAGAAGATGATGAAAACTCATTAGAATGACTTCTTAGGACTGAATAGAAGAGAGAGAATGCAGGCCATCCCCTCCAAAAGTAGGGGACAAGTCACTCATATGGTATGTGATATGTGAAGGAGAGGGGAAAAAATAAGAAATGACTTTGTAGATTACTATGGAGCTGTAAAAATAAAGAATATTGGGATATGGGAAGACAAGACAATAAATTCTCCCTTTTTTGGCAAATTGTGTAGGAAGCATTCCTGTTTCTGTGACCTAGAGCTGTCCTGGTTTGTTTGAATATGACTTAAATTCGGGTTCAAAAGAAGAAGTGAAATCTCTTTTTAGAAATAAAGCCACGGCCAACACTGTGGCTCAACAGGCTAATCCTTCGCCTTGTGGCGCCGGCACACTGGGTTCTAGTCCCGGTCGGGGTGCTGGATTCTATCCCAGTTGCCCCTCTTCCAGGCCAGCTCTCTGCTATGGCCCGGGAGTGCAGTGGAGGATGGTCCAAGTGCTTGGGCCCTGCACCCCATGGGAGACCGCGTGCCGGCCGCGGCGGCCATTGGAGGGTGAACCAATGGCAAAGGAAGACCTTTCTCTCTGTCTCTCTCTCTCACTATCCACTTTGCCTGTCAAAAAAAATAATAATAATAAAATAAAAAAATAAAGCCAGCAATATCCTAGCATGGTAAGACTCGAAGACTGGCACGTGAATGGAAAGGAACTTTCTACAGCTTCAGGTGTAAGCTCAGCAGGAGCCTAGTGGAGTGAGGACACAGGGCTGTGGGCCAGAGGAACCTGCATGGAAAGGGAGTTCTTGGGGCCAGTGGGCATGCGGGCACATCAAGAGTGAGAGGTTGTTTGGAGAAATGCGATTCGCCAATCTACAAGGAAAATTCAAATGGGGGGATGTAACATTTGGAGATGTGAGGCAATTAGGATTAAATTTAAAGTGCTCCAAAACAATGAACAGAACCAGCAGAACAAGTCAACAGGTGCACACTGCCTTCCTTGTGGGAGAGAGGGGCCGACGAAGCTCTGCAGGAGCCATGGCTGCAAGGCTGCCCTGAGTCTCAGAGGCACTCAGCTCACCGTTGGCCTTGCCCGATAATGTGTGGACCCCAGAGGAAGCTCCACTATGAATTCCCCATAAGAGAAAGAAAACTTGCATTGGTAAATATTGCCTTAGATCACAAGTTTATTTTAGGTTTTCACATATGAACTCCTTTCAATTTTTTGATACTTGAAACAGATGACTATTGGAATTTCTAGTTTTTTCCTGAAAAATTTACACAACAATTGTTTTTGCAGAAACCAAAGATTTAAGACAGGCAATTCAAGTTATTAAGACGTGCCACATTATTATCACTCCGCAAGAGCAAATGTTTTGAAGGCGCATCTTAAGCAACTTAATCTACTACTTGCTGCTTTTGGATCTAGAATTTGTTTTCTTTATGCTACTGGTTCCTAAAATGAAGAAGACAAACTTTGGTTGCAATGTAAGGACTCTAATTGACCTTTTCATATATTTCTTTCTTGTATCTCTAGCCTATTTAATGAATAAGTAAGCATGCTTAGAAAACACTTCACAAAGGAGAGAACTTCCACTTTGCTTATGGCCTTATCTAAATACTGACTTAGACTGTGGACTCAAAAGACTTCCATAGCAGCTCATGTCAAGAGCCTCAGGTAATCATTGACGTCATACATAGGAGTGTTAATTGTTAAATCAACAACAGGAGTCACTGTGCACTTACTTGCCATGCAGGATCTTTGTCCTCAATGAGTTGTATCATGAGTTAACTGTGATACTTGTTCTCAAACAGTTTTTTTTTGTTGGAGTGTGTGCAAATTGTTGAAATCTTTACTTAGTATAGAGTTGGTGTTTATGTACAGTTAATTGAAAATGAGTCTTAATGGAGAATGAGACGGGGAAGGGGAGAGGGAGGAGGAAGAGGGGTGGGAGTATAGGTGGGAGGGTGGATATGATGGCAAGAGTAACTATATTCCTAAAGTTGTACATATTAAATTTGCATTCTTTAAAAAATAATTAATTTTAGAAAAAAAAGAAAATACTTCACAGTAGTGCCACTGCCCCTATTCTTATGCCTCAGTAGACATCATTCATGAATCCTGCTTTCATTCCCCAGTGGGTTTGGTCAGAAGCACACAACTCTTCTCTAGACTTTTTTTTTTTTTAAGATTCATTTATGGCCGGTGCCATGGCTCAGGCTCAGTAGGCTAATCCTCCGCCTGCGGCACCAGCTGGGGTGCCCATTCTGTCCCGATAGCTCCTCTTCCAGTCCAGCTCTCTGCTGTGGCCTGGGAAGGCAGTGGAGGATGGCCCAGGTCCTTGGGCCCTGCACCCGCATGGGAGACCAGGAAAAAGCACCTGGCTCCTGGCTTCAGATCAGTGCAGCACACAGACGTAGTGGCCATTTTGGGGGTGAACCAAGGAAGGAAGGCCTTTCTCGCTCTCTCTCTCTCTCACTGTCTAACTCTGCCTGTCAAAAACATATATATATATATATATATATATATATATATATTTATCTATTTATTTGAGAGAGTTACAGGGAGAGGCAAGGGGAAGAGAGAAGTCTTCCACCCACTACTTCACTCCCCCAGATGGCCTCAACAGCCAGGACTGACTCAGGTCAAAGCCATGAGCCAGAGCTTCATCCAGGGCTCCCAATTAGTAGCAGGCCCAAACATTTTGGCCAACCTCAGCTAGTTTTCCCAGGCCATTAGCAGGAAGCTGGATCAGAAGTGGAGCAGCCTGGACAAGAACTGGCACCCATATGGTGTCACAGGCAATAGCTTTACCCACTACATAACAATATCAGGCCCTAGGCATTGTTTTAAGAAACCCTTACATATTAGCATATTAAGTGAATCCTATTTTTTGTCTTAGGTTCAGTATCTCAGTGGAAGTTTTTAAATGCATAAGATAGGAGAGAATCTTGACCAGGTGGTACCTTTTCATGACTTGCAGAGGCCAGAAAGTAGAAAGAAACAATAAAGGAAGTAGCAACATTCATAATCTAAGGCCTATTTTGTTGCTAGTCACTAAATGAATTTGTTCTTCTGTCTGTTGCTATTTAAGTGCAACATAATTACATATTATGGAGTATATATACTACTTTAATAGAGGTTATTATTGGGGCTTTGCCATAATTATTTTCACTTGTTTCATTAGAGGTATAAATAATTTGGGGAGGGAGGTGTTTTTAGGATGAAAAGATGGTTTTTAATTATTATGGCTTCCTTTGTTTGGAGCTTATTTTCATAATTAACACATATTAGAGTCAAATGCAACCATGTATTTTAAGCTCAGTGGAATACACAAAATTTCCCTTCTCTCCTGGGCTGTTTGCACCAGAGCATTTTCAGAGTGCCTCTGCAAACTCTGGGTGACGGTGATTTTATGTCAATATGCCAATCTATACCATGTGTACCACTGAAAGAATTAATCAACTTTTTGCAGAGTTTACACAATGTCACACTGTTTGATGAAAATGTCCAAAGTAAAATTTCATGTTAGTAATTTAGAGTCGTCAGGCCTCACTGATCAGCAAGTGCAAAGTGAAGAACTAGACTTAGAATGAAAGAGGCAGAGAACTTGGGTAGACTTTTTTTTAAGATCTATTTATTTGAAAGAGTTACACAGAGAGAGAAGGAGATGTGAAGCAGAGAGAGAGAAAGAAAGGTCTTCCATCCACTCGTTTACTCTCCAGATGGCCACAACAACCAGAGCTGGGATGATCCAAAGCCAGAAGCTTCTTCTGAGTCTCCCACATGGGTGCAGAGGCCCAAGGACTTGGACCATCTTCCACTGCTTTCCCAGGCCATAGCAGAGAGCTGGATCAGAAGAGGAGCCTCCAGGACTAGAACTGGTGCCCATATGAGATGCTGGTGATTCAGGCCAGAGCTTTAACCCGCTGCGCCACAGCGTCGGCCCAGGATGGCCTTTTAAAAAGCACTCTGCAAATGTCTGGGATCTGGGAAATCAATTCATGTGAGTGATACAACTCCTACTACTTGAGCCATCACTTGCTGCCTCTCAGGGTATACATTGGCAGGAAGCTGAAATTGGAAGCAGAGCTAGGATTTGAACCCCAGGCACTCCAATGCGGGAGGCAGGTGTCTTAATTAGGTTAATCTCAGTGCTAAACACCAGTCCCCACACACAGGTTTGAATGCTTGTTGTGTAATGAGTTTGAAAAAGCATTAGACAGTAATTCTGAGAATACAGACTTTACAATCAACTACAATAGGATGAATTCTTCTTTATAAGTCTTCCTGCAACAATTGCATCTAGAATATGAGCACCCCTGTCTGAAATGAGCATTTCCGGGTTGGGGATCTAAAGTGAGTTGGAACAGGTTTACTCTGTCGTTAGAAAGCACCTAGCAGGTGCTACAGGCTCCAGATAAAGTACTATTATTTCACTCAACCCCCTTGGCATTCCTAGGAACTAGTCACTGGGTCTTTATTTCACAGATATGAAAATGCAAACAGGGAATATTGGGCCACAATCTTGCAGACCACTGCCCTACTAAGAGGTGGGGCAGCTCCCCATGCCCAGACCGTGCTCTTCACTGGTCTGCTGCCCCAGGTGCCCCACCTAAAACTGACTCCAAGGACCTCATAATCTTGATGGCATGAGAAGTTGATAAAGGGGATGGGGGCAGGGCAGATGCCATCTCAAAAGATACCAGTAGTTTCTGTCTTGAAAGAGAATTTGAAAAGAAAAATAAGTCTTTTTAGGATATACTGCTGTTGTTGTTGTTTGCTTAAAAAAAAAAACCATAATGGATGATATGCATGAAGAAGAAATAGCATACTTGGAAGTGGAACTTGTTACAAAGCAGAGGCTTTGTGGTATGGTAGGTATATCCTACAGGATATTGTATACATTATTTTTAATGCAGACAGAAATCTCTGAAGACTACTCAGGGTTTAGAACAAAATATATGCTGGATAAATACTGGGTAGGTGGAAGAATATGGATTTAGGTTGCCCCAGGCCTTTGAATAGTGGTAGGTTCTTGGGGGCACATAGCATTCCCAGTTGGTTAGTTGTTCAAGGAACATCTGGACTTGACAACAAGAAGATTTTAAGGATTTTTTGGACCTGATCTCCACTTCTTACTGGAAAAGGAAACTGTAAAACAAGAATTGGATTGAGTGGACTCCAGTTTAGCTTGGTTGGGTTTGACACGGTATTATTTCTAAACACCGAGATTGTGAAAACAAAAGGAGCCTTCTTTTCTTTCTCTAATTTGGAAGAGTGAGAGGAAAGGCAGATATTGTCTGTGTGTCTTTCCTACAGATACAAGGGAAAGAATATCTCCACTATCAGTCATGCATGATAAAGGGAAATTCTTGGATAAAAATAAATAATAAGTAAAAGTAAGAAGGTCAGCCAAAACTGAGATAAGAGAGGACATTTCTTCCCGAACAGGGGGCAGAATGATGCAGCCCTACAGGAGTTGGAACGCACAAATAGAACTCCTGCGTATTGACAAGAGTGTGTCCTGCCGCAAGAGGCATCCAGGAATAGGCTGGGCCCAGGAACTCTGCCTTGGCTGGCCAGAAAGGTGTCTCTCTAAGTAGAAGGGAAGAATCCCTAGAGCTGGGTTCAGAGGCAGCTTCTATAGGAACTCTCTGGAGAACTGGAGCAGCCATCCTAGGAACAAGGACGTTATGTGAGAGGCTTAAGAATACGTCTTACTCCATGATTCAGCCCAATTTCAAGTGTGTGTGTGTGTGTGTGTATGTGTGTATTGCGGGAAGGAGGGTAAAGGAAAGGCTTTTCTGTCTGTCATGCAGGGGTGAGTGAGGGAGGAGAGGTGTTACCTTGCTGAGGGTGGGAACACAGCCCAAGGCGGGCTGAGGATTGGGAACCCAGAAACACGCTCTAACCCAAGATGGAGCAGTGAGCACAAGCAGCCTGGCTCCAGACGGTGCACTGGAGGGCCGGCTGAGCAAGAGTGTTTGGCAAGGTAAACTGGGGGAAGGGTGCCCTCATGCCTAGAGACTCATGAAAGACTGGATGGGTGTCAGAGGAGAGGCGCTGGTGCTCAAGCTGGAATAAAAGACGAAGGATTCCATGCTAGCTGCAGTTCAGCATAGGGGAGATCACACCATCAAGATTGGGGGTGGTTAGGTAACTTTGTCTATAAGGACACACCAGTTACTTTAATTTTGCACAACAGAGAGTAATTCTAATGTAATACATGATTTCAGCTGTGCTGAAGTACATATGACTCATTCAGTAACATTCGGAAGAAACTAGAGACATTGGTCTTTACATCCCTGTTGAAGCCTGTCATTCACAAAGATGCGATCACTTGTCCTGAACAGATGTATGGTTATGCTTGAGACCCAGCTTGCTTTGATTGTCTTTGACCAGGTAGCTCTGTTGGTGAATTCTGGAGCCTGTTAGGATGCTGCATGTGGTAGCTGTAGAGGTAGGTCTTGGATCTGGGGACGCTGGGATTACACACCCATTTGGGGAGCTGTGTAGTCACAAGAAAGACATGACAAAGGGAGGGAAAGAAGGCTCCTGACATTCAAATAGGTCCTCAAATCTACCATTGCTGTTCAATTAAACTCCGTGTAAATATGTAAGCTGCCTTTGTATCTATCAACAACACAACTGAGACGTGCCACTTAATTTGTTTCATCTTCCCACTTTTCTATCCATACCCTGCTTGGCTGCAATTTCTGCCTTAGTGCCACCCTTACCGCCACATTCAGACCTTCCCATGACAATTCCCAGGGTATTCTAGAGCTTTTAAGTCTCTTGTCTCCAATTTTTACTTCTGATAGCTTGGAATCTGGGGAGGGAATCTGCTTTCTGGGGATGGCCACTCTCAACATCTCATACCTTGAATGTCCTAGACCCCACCCCATGACTGGTCTCCCACAGGAAACACCTGGTGACTCTACTCAGCTCTCCTCTGAGTCCAACTGAATACAGCTGATTTTAATATTCACTTTTATTTAGAAAAATGCTAAGGGTTGAAGAGTGGCTCACACAGCACAGTGGCCAAAGGATCCTGGCAAAGAATACCCATGCCTTTGAGTTAATGGAAAGTGAACCATCAGTGGGCTGTTAGCTCTGTCCAGTGGCAAACATGTGTGTGACCAGTGGTTAGTGGGAAGGGAGACCAAGAATGGAGCCACCCCAATCCTATAAAGCAAGCTGAGATCCTCTTGTCAAATGAGAGTCTCATCTGTTGTCACTCATCACTGGGAGCTCTGACAATGTGGAGTTTGTGTCAGGAGAGTCTGACATCTTGAATGGCCAACAAATCGTGCCATGGTTTCTCCCTGGTGAGTTGATGACAGGGAGATTTCTCTAATCCTGTCATATAATCTGTATTAATTTATTTGTGTCATGTGAGCCTAGAGTCTTACATGTTTATGTCTTATATATACATAAGATTACTCTAAGGAGTTAATTTTGTAAACATGTTTTACTTATATGAGAGGCAGAGGGAAAGAAAGAGATCACTCTCATTTGCTGGTTCACTCCCCTCAAATGCCTACAATGGCCAGGACTGGGCCAGGTTAAAGTCAAGCAGGGACCACACATAACTACTAGGACCATCACCTGTCACAGGAAGCTGTAGCAAGAGGCTGAAAACAAGTGTGGAAGTCAGGCATTCCACCATGGGACATGGCCACCTTTATTGCTGGACCCAAGACTACTCTGTGTCAGTAGGCAGATCTTGGTGATCCTACCCACTCACTCAACTAGTCCAGTTTTTCCCAGGAGACCTGGCCTTGCTAGAAAATTCCTGACATGTGTGTTTCCTGTCACATTTATGGCATGCAGTTAGATACTGAGTTGCACCCTCAATGGAGAAAGAAGCAGAGAGAATGCCATTGGATGGCCTAGGGATTGCAACCCAGTCCAGCCTAGGTTTTTGAGCCCCTTGAAATGTTTTCTGAAGGCTAACCATGGTACTATTCCTATCAAAGGAGAAGAATACTTCATATATATGCCCAAAGCTGAGTTTTATTTGCTCTGTATTTTCCCTTTAGACACCATGTCAAGAACTTGCATGAAGGTTGGGTAGATTTCAGAAATACTTCTTCCGGAAAAGAATACAACCACTTCCTGTTTTAAATTTCCTCTTACTAAATGCAAGCTTTAAAGGCATTAAAGGAAAACATAGCGATTTTAATTTCTAATTTTTGTTTCTGTCAGTTTAAATTAAGCCCATGATATCTGAGCACAATTTCCTATATTTAATAATACATGAAGCAATATAATTAAAAGGTATGCACGCATGCTGGGATAGCAACAATATTGAGTAAAACACTGACTTGCATCCCTGCCTCTGCTGATGAAATGTAGTGAAACCAAGCAACTAAAAATCAAGGACAGTGGTAGGGACCATTCTTCACACTGGCTCTCCTGAGCCCCCAGTATCCACATCCAACTCTGTACCAGACGTGTACACTTGGAAGTCCTCCACTGTCAACTCCTCAACAAAGCCCCCAAACCTAGTGTGTCCCTCATGTTAGAAAGGAGAACACTGTTAGCCCAGCAAGTGGGAGCCACCTGTGATTCTTCCTCTCTTGCAACACAACCCCCCACCCAAACACACACAAACACCCCACAGATACATGTGCACCTGCCAACACATACATAACTAATGGAGCTCCATGGTCACTTGTTTCTCCTTTTTAAAAGTCTCCAAGCTCACTGCTCCCAGCACACCCAAGCCATCTAGACCACTGCGATAGCCTCCTAACTGCTCTCTGCCTCCAGTTTTGCCCCTTTCCAATTCAGTCCCCCAGGAAAATCCAGGGTGATCTTTTTAAAACTCATATGTTATCATACTATTCCTTGTTTTAAAATAGCTATAGCTTTTCTTAGGAAATAATGACAATATCTCGACAAGCCCTAGTTCTCCTGCATCAGGCTCCCTTACTCTCACTGCCTCGCCCTCTACAGATTAGTCACACTGAACTTCATTTGGCTCCCCCAAAACACTCTGCTGGAAGCCTCCTAAATACTCACTGCTCGTCTTCTGATTCGCAGGTAACTGGTCTTTCCAGGTCTGTGAGTCCTTCTTATGTGCTCCTTGGGCATGGTTGTGTCCCAGCAGAGGACACAACACCAGTGGTGACCGTCTCCTTAATCCATGTTTCCCATGAGATTGGAAATTCTGTGCAAGATCATATACACCATTTTCATGTTCAAAACCCCAGAAGTTGGCACCCAGAAAGCAATGAATAAATATGAGAGGGAAGAGGGAAGGAGGGAGAGCAAGGGAGGAAGGGAAAGAGATGCATCACCATGGTTATGTCTTAAACAAGAGACCGTGTGCTCCCTGTGTACTTAGGGATAGGGATTCCCTTGGTGCTGATGCAGCCACACTCAGAGGTAGGGCAAGTCCTCTTGAGTGTCCCACAGTTTACAAGATCAGGGAGGCATTTTCTCAGGTCCATTCAAAATCCCCTACCACATACTCCTGAGACCACAGGTTTACATCAATATGATTATCTCATACTAAACCACATGTTCTTCAAAGGAAAATTCATGTCTGATTCATCTTTGAATTCTCACAGTATCCAGTACCATGTCCTCCACAAGGGAGGTATTTAATACATTATTTCTTGAATGAATTAATGAATTCAAGTTCTGAGAAGCCAGACCTAGGAGACCTGGGAATGGATCCTCAAAGATTTGACTCTGAGGCAGATGTTGTGCAATTGCCACCTCTTGGGATGCCCACATCCCATATCAGAGCACAGGGGACCAAGTCCCATCTCCATTTCCAATGCAGCTTTCACTAATGAAACCCCTAGGAGGCAGAAATGATGGCTAAAGTCCTTGGGTCCCTGCCAGCCACGTCAGAGACCCACATGGTGTTCCTGACTCCTGGCTGCGGCTTGGTCCAGCCCTGTGAGTGAACCTGCAGATTAAAGATCTCTCTCTCTCCCTTTCTCGCACTCTTCCTTTCAAATACATACACAAATCTTTAAAAACAATAAAAAGTCTTGTGATTTGGGCTAATGGCATGGCTAGTGACGTTCACTGACCATGAAGCCAACACGTCTGCTGGTGGCCCGAGTCCTTACCATCTTGGCACTGGGGTGAGCTCAGTGACTGACAGCCACAGGGGAGGAAGGAAAATTTCCTGGCAGTGATGAAAGGCTGATCAGTAGGTACCGGAAGGCTGAACCTCTACATTCTCAAATGATTGCTATGCAGTACAGGCAAAATGCAAGGATACTTTTCCTCTGTTCAGCAGAGTTCCTGGGGTGACTGAGACTGAAGGGTGAAAACAGACTTGGGGCACCCCGTGGAAGGCAGCTAGAGTCTATATGTTTAACTTAGCACTGCAGAACGTTTCATTTTAAGCCAGTGTATAATTAGAGAGCCTGCCATGAAAATGAGCGCTTTTGTTTATTTATTATGTAAGTATGCCTTTTATTAAAACGACTTTGTGAAAACCTAATTGCCACTCCAGTAATATAGCATAGCAGTCCCTTACATAAATACATGATTATTATGTACAGTCACTTATCTGTGAGCGAGTTCTGCTACTACTTTCCTTAATTAAGGATACAAAAGGGCTCCTTCATCTTTGCATATTCCCTCGCTAGGACATTGATACTCATTATTTCCTAAGTCCAAACACTGAAACTGTGTCAAGAAGGCATCCATCACTGGCTGGGTACTTATAGTCAGCGGAATTTTCAACCCTGTCAGCAGTTTCAGCAATTTGCCATTTCTGTATGTCTGACATGTGTTTTTATTGGTGAAGATCACTTTCAAATACCAAGATCATGAGAATGATTCTTCGGGTGCTCTCTGCAGCAGGCTAATGTAATGACAGTAATTAACAGCCTGTGATTAGCAGCCACTCCAGAAAGTGTTTGAATGTTAATTTGCTTCAACTAATATGCAGCACTTCTGTGTAATGAGATCTAAGCTATAGGTTCATAGGGAAAGCAAATTATTTTCCAGCATTTAATCATACAAATGATTCTTAGTTAATCACTTGAACAGTAAACCTCAATGTTCTAATAAGTGACATTTGTTTTTCTGTCATTCCGTTTATCATGGTATGGGCCAGGCCGAAGAGCCTGTTTTTCATTATGGTCAAATTGCTACTTGCTGGCGTCATCCCTCCTCAGTGAGGGCTCACTCCCACGGCAGAGAAAGGAAAGCACATAGCGGCGACTGTAAAATTGAGAGAGAAACGACAAACACTCCAAATTGTACTGTCCTCACGGTAGAGTTGTCACCGGGTGCCACGTTACCTCAGTTTACACATCTGCAGAATGGAAAGAATGACCGTGAGCTCTTTAGCACTAGTGCCCTGATGCCAATGTCAATGGAGCGGTGGAGAATAAGGGCTGTTGGTTAACCGAGCATTAATTATTTGAATTGCTACCGTTAAAAGGCTGAGTGGAAAAGCAGAAGTCATAAGAACAAGCACATATTCACTAATGAACTGACTCCCCAGAAAATACATGCCCTCTCTACATTAGCCGGGAGCCGGTCAGATCTCGGAGCAGAGCCATTGGCAAATGAGGGTTTGGCCAAGCTGCACCAGCTGAGAATTGACAATATAACAACCCCTTCAGAAGACAATGATTTCGGTATCAAAGAACAAAGAGACACCTCTGGGAAAAATGGGCAAAATCTTAGAATATTTTTTGTGAACTCACCAACTCTCCACATTTATACTGAAAAGGTCAAGTGTGTCACAAAGAATGCTGACTCATGTTGTCACAGTGTCATCAGAAAAATCAGCTCTCGATGTGTTTAGATGTGGCACATGATTGCAATCATCTAGAGTGGTCAAACTGAAGATACATTTGTTTTTATAATTTTGTTTCTTTTTTAGCTAGCGTATCCCATGTTATGAAATTTGATTTCTCATTTTATGTAAATTGACTTCAAGTGAGCTTTTTCCATTAATGGTTATCCTTGGATAACAAAAGCTTCCTGTGCTCTTTCATTTTTTTTCTTTAAAGATTTATTTATTTATTTGAAAAACCAGAGTCCCAGAGAAGGGGGAAAGATGGAGAGAGAGGGTCTTTCATCCACTGATTTACTCCCCACGTGGTTGTAATGACCAGGGCTGAGCCAGGCTGAATCCAGGAGTCAGGAGCTTCATCCAGGTCTCCTGTGTGGGTGGCAGGAGCCCAAGCACTTGGACCATCTCCACTGCGTTTCCCAGGCACAGTAACAGGGAGCTGGATCGAAGGTGGAGCCACTGGGACATGAACTAGCAGACAGCGGCTCTACCCACTACACCACAGCACCAGCCCCTCCTGAGCTCTTCAAAGGTCAATGTCAGGAGTCATGATGCTCAGCAAGGGTTATTTATTTACTAAGTTCCTAATTTATTCCAAAGAACCAGAATTAACTGAGAATCCTTTCCTGTAGAAGCAGGATGTGGGTCCTAAACATCATATGGAAATAGTCCCCAAGGGCAAATCGTCAACAACTGCAGGTGATACACACAAAGCTGGCCTCCCTCCCGGCTGGAAAGAAAAGCTGCCTCCGTCCAGGCTGAATGCTTCCTGATGGGGAATGGTGTCAGGGCTTCGGGAAGGCTTTTGATGTTAACGTCTCCAGTGGATGTCCCAATCCCATACTTGCGCCAACCCTGAATCACAGGTTTGGGCTCTACAGTAATTGTAAATAATGCCAATCAATCATCAAGATCTCGACATACGTGGATTTATTGGGTAACTTAAGCACTGAATGCTTTAGGGGAAACAATGAGAACGTGTGATTCTGAAACAAGAAAGGAGAGCAGAAAAAGGAGCTTGAAAGCACGGGGAAGAAAACAATGTTAGCTTCTACTGACCATCTTACCTGGAACTACCCTGTGCAAGATGGTATTTGAGGCAGGTGTTTCCCAAACATCTCTCCCTTCACTGCCATTGTCTATAAGGCTGCCATTGAAGATTCAGCCTACCCTTTGACCTCATAATTGAAATTATTTTTAAAGACATAATCATGGGCATGCCAAAGATATAGCTAAATGTATATGTTACAACATTGTTGGCCGGCACTGTGGCTCACTTGGCTAATCCTCCACCTGTGGCGCCGGCACCCCAGGTTCTAGACCTGGTTGGGGTGCCAGATTCTGTCCCAGTTGCTCCTCTTCCAGTCCAGCTCTCTACTGTGGCCTGGGAGGGCAGTGGAGGATGGCCCAAGTGCTTGGGCCCTGCACCCGCATGGGAGATCAGGAGGAAGCACCTGGCTCCTGGCTTCAGATCGGCGGAGCACCGGCCGTAGCAGCCATTTGGGGGTGAACCAACGGAAGGAAGACCTTTCTCTCTGTCTCTCTCTCTCTCACTAACTCTGCCTGTCCAAAAAAAAAATTGTTTGTAATCACAAAGTACCAAAAACAACCCTTGAATTCCTGACAGTATGTTTTTCCATATGATAGAATATTCTCTAAAGCCATTAAAATATGACTATCGTTGCAAAAGAATATTTCATATGAGAAAATATGCTTCTGATATTTTGTTGAAAAATGTCCATACATTATAGTAACTACTTGTGGTTCCACTTTGTACAAAAGTAAAGATGCTGTAAATGAATAAAAATATTATCAAATGATTAGCATGATAAAAATAACTCACAACTCATTAAAGCCAAATGAGGTTGCTGGTAAACCAAGAGTGTGAGGAAGAAGCCCTGAGACCTGTCTTTAGAGCCACAGAACTGGACAAATCTCACTTGCTGTGATAAATCAATTTTTTAAAAAAGATTTATATATTTATTTGAAAGGCAGAGTTACACAGAGAGAAAGAGATAGAGATCTTCCCTCTGCTGGTTCACTCCCCAAATGACCTCAATGGCCTGGGTTGGGCCAGGCCAAAGCCAAGATCCAGGAGCTTCTTCTGGGTCTCCCACGTGGGTGCAGGGGCCCAAGCACCTGGGCCATCTTTTGCAGCTTTCCCAGGTACATTAACAGGGAGCTGGATCGGAAGTGAAGCAACTGAGACACCGACCGGTGCCCATGTGGGGTGTCTGTGGTGTCCTTACCCATCATGCCATAATGCCAGCTCCAGTAACTCAATTTTAAGATGAAGTATTTGCTTACAAAGCAATCATACATCTGTTTATCCAAAGGCACTTGGCCAACACAAACCGCCTCTATGTAAGAAGATAAATTCAGTTTTCCCAAAACCTTTGGCCACTTCAGTCATCCATTTGTTAGCCCATTGAAGTGGTTCTTACGCTCTGCTATGCACAAAGTACCTTCCCTATTTAGCCACATCTCCCAGGTCCACCAGTGCCGCCCTGAGCTGAGCCCCAGCCTCTTCTTGCTGCCCAGTCCTCTCGCCCACTCTTCTAGGCAGCCTCAGAAGCTCGTGGGTCATTGGTAGCGCCTTTAGTAGCACTCCCTTAATAGTCACTCAGTGGTAGTTGAGATTTTCTAAATATGGGTGTGACCCACAAATAATTTTCTGGCTGTTCCCTGAACAGCAAGTACTTTTCTCAACGCCTTACACCCATTTCACTTACTTAATCTACACAGTAGCCCTACAAAGTAGTTGCAATCATTATCCTCACTTCACAAATGGAAAAAACTGAGACACAGAGTTGACTAATTTGCCCAAGTTCTACAACGAGGAACTGGAGGAAGCAGGCTTCCACCCGGAGCCCAGGCTCTGAGCCAGAGGTTGTTGGCATCACTGCTGTGAGGTTCTTCCTGTCCCTGCTCGCTGTGGAAGCCCCCATGCCCATGCCAGGCTGCAGAAGTGTCAGGGAGCATGCGAGTCTCATGGGGAGCTTGTAAAACACAGATCTTAATCCATGGAGTTTGAGTTGGGGCCTGAGATTCTGGATCTCTCCCAAGCTCCCACGTGCCACAGATGCTTCCAGATGGGAGCTCACACCTTGAGTAACAAGGAGTCGCTGCGGCGTGGATGTCACTCAAGAAGTGGTTGTGGGGCCAGCATTGTGGTGCAGCAGGCTAAGCCACCATTTGTGATACCAACATCTCGGATGGGAATGCTGGTTTGAGTCCTGGCTGCTCTGCTTCCAAGTCAGCTTCCTACTAATGTGTCTCGGGAGGCAGCAGATGATGGTTCAAGTACTTGGGCCGCTGCCATCCCCTGCACTGAATTCCTGGCTCCTGGCTTTGGTCTGACCCAGACCTGGCTGTTATGGCCATTTGGAGAATAAATCAACCAGTGTAAGATCTCTCTCTCTCTCTCTCTCACCCCCCCCTTCTTTCCTCTCCTCCTTTCCTCTGTCTCCTACTCTCTCTCTCTCTCTGCCTTTCAAATAAATATTTTAAAAATGTGGTTGTTAAATGAATACCTGAATGACCAAAAATGACATACTTCACCCTGTTCTTTCTGAGAAGCATATGCTAAACTTTTTTTAAAGATTTATTTATTTGAAAGAGTTACACAGAGAGAAGAGAGGTAGAGAGAGAGCCTCCACCTGCTAGTTCACTCCCCAGTTAGCCACAGTGGCCATAGCTGAGCTGATCCGAAGCCAGGAGCCAGGAGCTTCCTTCGGGTCTCCCACACAGGGGTGCAAGGGTGCAGGGGTCCAAGGACTTGGGCCATCTTCTACTGCTTACCCACGCCATAGCGGAGAGCTGGATCAGAAGAGGAGCAGCCAGGACTAGCACTGGTGCCCATATGGGATGCTGGCACTGCAGGCAGCAGTCTTAGCTGCTAAGCCACAGCGCCAGCCCCAGCGTATGCTAAACTTTAAGTAGACAGGATCAAGGACCTCCTGAAGGCCACACTGCAGTTAGCTCATGATGGGAGAGAATCTTGGACAGGCAGCGTGGTGAGACCATAGCAAACTTGCAGAGGGAGAGGGCAATAATAGCCAAGGCCTGGCGTCAGGAGCAGGCACAAGGTTCCAGGAGGTGACAAGGACGCTGAGCCGGCTGGAGGTGAGCTCTCAGAGGAGGAGGAACAGGAAAGCTGGAACAAAACCGACTTTGTGATGACGAGGAGGCTGCGAGAGAGTAGCGCGGCTTCCTGAAGGTGAGCAATGAGCGCTCGAGGGAAGAGACAGGAGCGCTACAGTCCGACACCCAGCAGGCAGGAGGGAACGCTGGACAGGGATGCTCCTGGGGTTTGGTCACAGTGTCCCAGGAGACTTCTCTCCTGCTAGTGGAGGAGACTGAAGGGAATTGGGTGGGATATACGTTTAATTTGCATATTGTTTTTACTGTGCCTTTGATAGGATTCTGGTATTACTTTGTCTTCCTCTTCCTCTCTGGTACCTGCGTGTCCTTTGGGGCACAAGTGGAGGCAGACACACAACTTTGAGCGGATAACAACTCTGTGGATATTTGCTGCGTGAACCCTCCCCACAGACTCTGTTTTGCTGCCCCTGACCCGTTTGTCACTTCACGAACAGTTCCGAGTGTCTACTCTATGTGCCGAATCCTGGGCCCAGCTCTGAGGATGCCCGTGAGGAGCCAGCAGTACTGCTGGGTTTCCTTCTTCCCCTGGGTCTGCCCCAGCTGCATTTCTCGTGCTCGCTTCCAAAGTTGGCAGGTGAAGTGAACACCCAGCTTCCACTTGGAAGATGAAGGCTGCCTTGAATTTCTCCCTCCCTTCTTCCCTCTCCCCTGCCCTGTTCCTTCCTTCTTTCCTTGAATCATTGACCCCAAAGAGCCCATGACAAGAAGGTAGCAGTGTTTGGCCAGAGAAAATGAAATAGAATGAGTTCCAATGCAGTTATGAATGTGTTAGACGGCATTTTCTCGCTTAACATTGCCTGCCAGCAAACAAAACTTTGTTATCACTTCATAAACAAAGGACTTTACATTTACTGTGACATCAGCAGAGGAAGTACCCAAAATCTAGTGTGAGGAGTATAACTTCCATGTCCAGAACATCTAGAAAAGGCTGTAATAAAAGAAACCCATAGGATACATTTGGAGGAATTTCTAAGCCAATGGGGAGAAACTGCTTGTTTTTTTAAGGTATTTTGTTATCCGGCAGTATCTTCTTGCTGATCATCCCAATTTTGGTCTGATTTGAAGTTGGCCAGAATTTTCTAGCCAAATGGATAGCATTTCTTGTTGACATCTCTTTTAGTCATTATTTCCCACTACCCATTATATTTTGCTGGTTAATTTTATGTTCTAATCAAAGTTTAGCTCCATCATCTGTTTTCTAAATTGAACCTTATTTTTTAAAAAAAAAAAAAATCACCTTTTTTCAAGTACTGATGGAGTACCAAAGGATTCTCCAAGTTAAATGGCAAAGTACGTTCTTATATGTGCATTAACTCTAATTCCCTAATCCAGAAAAACTGCTGCCTCCAAGCAAATCTCACTACAGCCCTCTTTTAAAAGTTGTTTTTGAACTTGTAGACGGCTTTCTTGTTCCTTAATGCTCCTTTTTGAAACGTTTTACGGCCTGCGGTTCCCTCCACTTGTAGCAGCTCTGACACTATCGTGAGAATCACCGGTGGTATTCTGTAAATGCCAGCCAAAATCTATCTACAGGAACATCTGCTCAACAGTGCAAAACTGATGTAATTACCAACCATCATCTTTGCTCCTCCTGCTGGGGTAACTGCTCCAAAGCATGACTTCTTGCCCTGAGCTAACAAGATCCAGAAACTCCCTGTTATGAACAAAACCTGCTGCTGGAAACCCATGTAGCTTCAACACAAATTATAACCTAGTCTCTCAACTACAAGAGTAGACCAGTGCCCCTGTGCCACAGGGTCTTGGAGAAGCTTGCTCAAAACCTGTGAGTCCAAGACCTCATTCCACACTCCCTGTTTTTCTGTTGTATAAATGGTTTTCAAAAGGCTGTGATAGGAAAAGGGAGGATATATCTACCATTCCATTAACATTGTTTTGAAATAACAACTGCTAAGAAGAAGAATTAGATGCCAACCGTCTAAATTGGAGCTAAAGTAACAAAAGCAATGGAAAAATCTTTATTGAGCATCTGCTATTTGCCAAGAGCTGCCTTGGGTGTTTTGCCTATGTTGTCTCATTCAGTTATGGTTTTAACAATTCTGGTAATCAAGAGATTTTCAAGTTTTTAAAGAATTTGGAAAAAAAAAATAAGAGGCAGAGAGAGGTAGACAGACAGAGCTCCCATCTGCTGGTTCACTCCCCAAATGCCTGCAATAGCCAGAGATGGGCCAGGCAAAAACCAGGAGCCAGGACCTCAAAGTAGGTCTCCCACGTGGATGGTAGGGAGCCAATCACTGGAGCCGCCACCTGCTGCCTTCCAGGGCATACATTAACAGAAGCTGGAACTGGCTGCAGAGCTGGTGCCTGAGCCCAGGCCTTCCCAGGTTGGGAAGCAGGCAGCCCAGCTGACTTCCTGACCAACTCAATGACCATTGCAGTATTTCCTAGAGTTGAGCTAATCGGGACAGAGGAACGTGAACAGGAAAGGCCAAATTAAAGAAAGGAGCTGTCAGTAGGAATTGTAGACAGGTCGACTGAAATTAGAGGCTAAAGCAAACACAGTTAAAGATCATTCAAAGCTTGTTTCTCTTAGAGATTAGCTGCTCTGCTGATGCCAGTAGAGAATTTGGGAAGCAGAGCTTTCTATACACCTTGGAAGACACTTAGGCAACAATTCTTTCAAAATTTTTCACATCTGGTTTTTATTAAAGAGTTAAAAATTTAATACTTTTGCAAGGGCCTGGCCAATAATGAAGAATAAAAAAAGTTAACTAAGGAATGAATGAATCATAAATTAGTAAGAATGTTTTCATCCCTCTCCTGCTCCCTGCCCTCCTTAGGTTATACACATCCAAGGGGGAGGAGCTCCTGGCTTGGCTACACAGGTTCGCTCTGTAACTCATGCCACGCTATGGGGCAGCTGCCCCTTGCCTTCCTGCTTCGAAAGAAAAGCTGTCCAATAAAAAACCTAGCTGGGCTCTGTTGGGGAGATGATGCAGTGAGATATGCTTCTGGAAGGAAAATGTCAAACCCCATATTCATATACATATACATTGTCAAACCCCAGGGCTTCATATACAAACTAATAGGGCCTGTGTAAGCATTTGAGCTAGTTTAGCTTGTGTCCCGATTTCTGGAACAGAAATCAACTCCTCTGATGCTGCTGTGCTAAGCCAGCATCCTTTAGATATAGTATGCGGGCTAACATCTCTGCCGCGCTTGGAGGACCCACTGAGGGACGTTGGGGTGGACACACACAAAGGCAGACTCTCCAAGAGGAAAACTTTCTTCCTGGAACTCGTGGTGGTTTGGCCTAAAAGCTTTCAAAGAGACAGCATCTTTGCCTTATATTCCTCCTCATCTTGTCCCATTATTCCCATGTCAGAGAACCATTCTTGTAAGTCAGCATCTCTCAGTATGGTGAGCTGTCTGGAGGAGGCCAAATGTCCACCGCCATGTTTAGCATCCTGAATTACAGGGGCTGGGGTGGTGGAGAGAAAGAAAAGTGCAAGAAACATGTGGCTAAAAAACAATATATATATATATATATATATATATATATATATATAATTTGGAAGACACTTTTTCTACTGATACTCCGTAGAAACCTTCTGCGAATGAGTACGGACTCTCCTTATTCCATAATCTTGCTCCATCTCAATTTGTGCTTACTTTTGTTTTTGTTTTGTTTTTTGCAATTTGACCACGAGTATCTTCCTGACTAAAGGCATGATCACTTGGTGACACACAGGTCGGGGCTTCTCATGAACAATAAGAAGATCCTGATATCAATTCCAGATCACAACTGCCTGATCTGCTTACCAGTTGTCACATGACCCACATGTCTAGAGTGATTCAAGGACTAGGGTGGTGCCAACAAAACCACCTCCGAAAGTCAGAATAGTTCCTGTGTGTTCTCTGGGGCATTCTAGTTTTTCCTAGAACATTATATCCATTTCTCATGCAGTACTCCAAATTCTGTTTCTGTCTCACTACCTGACTATAAATCAGAGGGGTTTGGTTAAGAGTGAAAACAATGGAACGTCTGAGAGATAAAAAATTAGATGTACTATCCATGGCAGAGGAGCTTCAGACCAACGATTTTAAATGTTCAGAACTCTTGGGCAAGGCCATTTCCATTGCAAGCTTGTGTATTAAGTTAAATTAAACAGACAGAATTAAACATTTGTTTAGTTGAACTCCCTTTGCTTTGATTCAGCACTCACCAAGACTCTTTCTGATCATGACTGCACTACCTAGAGGAGAAAAACTGAGCATAACTTCTAGTATTATAATGGACTCCTTCCAGACAAGTAGATTTCCACTGTCAACAAAAGCAGTCTATTAGCAGTCACATGAGCTTGGTTACCATGAGTCCAGTCTGAGAGATGAAGTTGCCCGTAGTGTGCCCGTAAAAATTAGTCTTTGGTCTATGCAAATCCATTAAGGTCTCAATGCCATGTTGTGAGACCTCTTAGGAGCCAATCGGCCAACCATTCTCTAGGCAAAGACATACTCCCTCTCAATCATTTGCAGAATGACTGTTCCTGTGACCTTAAGAGTTGCTTTTCTGAAACTTGGCTCCCCAGGCAGGAACTTAGAAACTTCTGATTATTTATATCTTTGCTGAGTAAAATCCTTCCTGAACGTACGAATCCATTGCCAGGTGGACATGCTTCAGCTCTTATCCATGCACCGTGGCTATGCTAAGCACACGTCACAACTCCAAGCCAATGACAGCAGCTTTCCACTCCCTGTTGGCTCAGTGGCTCTGTAAATGAATGACTTCTGACACACCTCCCCGTCTTCCAGTAAGCCACTATTAAACCCCTGATGCCACTCCTTCACTCCATTGACTAGGGGAGGGTTGTCCATTTTTCAAAATAAATGATGCTATGTGTTTCTCAATACTGTGTGTGTTTTTTTTTGACATGATGGGGAAAAAAGCCTATAAAATTACACCTAAGTACTGCTACTGACACACGATCAACCATTTGACCAGTGACCCAACATATCACCTCTTGTGTGAAAACTACCTCTGGCTGGCTCGAGGTCATGCATGAAGCTGAAAGAATCCCTTCTACAAGAAAACATATTAGTCAAGACACTCTAAGCCGGTCGGAGTCAGCTCTGTCAGCTTCAGATAAGCATCATTTTCCTTCAAGGAATTCAAGACAAGAAACATTCAGTTTCCTCGACTTATCCACTTCTGGATTCCCAGACCCTAGTAGTGCATGGCATTTAACTCAATCAATATTTGCTGATTAAATTAATTGAATGATAAATTATTAGGAATTTTTGTTTTCTATTCCCAATGTTGTTTTTCTCTACTATATTCCTGCTTTTTCCTTTCCATCCTTAAAATGTTTTTGTGTCAATTCATGTTATAACTTTATGCTTCTTACCTTTTCTCAGGGATGTATGATCAAAGTAGTAATAATTAGAAATGTACAAACCATTAAGACAATAATTATTGAAAGTTTCCTTAGAGCAATGAAGGCTCAATCTAAGATAGATCCTAAATGGTATGTGAGTGGGACACACCTCAGACACAATACATCAGTAGTTTCTGTTTCTTATCCTAAAATATAATAGCAATCTAAATAATCACATGGTGGCAGAATGCTCTATGATTTATGAGCACCTTTATAAGTGTTTCCTGATCTGATGCTTTTAGGAACTCTATGGATTGAGCTCTACAACCTAAAAATGAATTTCTTTTTTTAAAAAAATTCTGATGTTCTCCAGCATCTTGGTTTATTCTTTAACCTGTTGTGTCTCCTGTCCCACTGTCTCTACTCTAAAAAGCAAATTATAGTTTCATCACAGCTTCTTCAGATGTTACTGCTTTTCACTTCTTGGCTTTGAGGTCTTCTTTCTACAAAGCCTCTGTATTTATGATCATGTCCTTGATTTACATTTCTAGAATAAAGAATAAATGGCTTAGCAAAGAGTAAAATTAGAACTCATCATGGTTTCGTGTTATGAATACATTTCAGAAGATACGTGTGTCGACGCTTCATTACACTTGTGTATTTGCTTAAATACCACACACATGTTTCCCAACACTATGCTTAGATACAGCTCTGCTGTTTCCAGAGGTTTTAAAACTCAGGGGAAACCTAAGTATACTATAAATGTATTTGTTCTTACTCCTACCCTGGGTGACCTTGTAAAATCACATTTACGAAAAGTGCCTTAATTTCAAATTTATTGTCCCGGGAGTCCAAAAAACACATTCCTTCCTGCTATTGCCACCTTGGAGCGGGTGGTGGCCCAAGTACTTGGTCCCTGCCACCCACGTGGGAGACTGAAGTCAAGTTCCTGACTCCTGGCTTCTGCCTGGCCCAGACCCAGTTGTTGTACGGGCATCTGGGGAGTGAACCAACAGATGGAAAATCTCTATCTGCCTGTGACATGACTCGTATTCTCTGCCTGTCACACACTCTCGAGTGCTCCAGTGTAACTGACCAAACCCCGTTCGTGCTTGCAAACCAGCTGCATTCATCTTTTTCCCTTTCCCATCTTGAGTTTTTATCTCTTGCTTGGCCAAAACTTCACTCACACTTGAGACTTGCCCAGATTTCCAACTTGATTACTCTTTATATGACATTTCTCTCCATGAGGCAGGCAACACATTTTCTTCCATGTGACTTTCTTTGTCTTGGAAGGTGGGACATTTTCAGATTGAAATGAGTTTGCAAGGCAAGTTCAAGAGAGGCCTTTGCTTCCTACCGTGTCCTGAGGCCACACTCAGCACACTGGACTAGGAGACTGGATTACAGCCATGCAGGTGCTACTGTTACACTTGTGACATGAGGAGCCCTTAGGATACATCGATGCTCCATGAGATCCTCATCTGGCCTTTTTCATAGTGAACATTATTTATTAAGGTCATTAATTTCACTTACATTTCTTATTTTTGCTCTCTGTATTAGAGTTGGAATAAGAGTTCAAGAAAGTTTGAGCTCCTAAATGCCTTATCATTTTCTTAAGTGCCACAACCCCACATCCATAAATTGATCTGATTTTCCGACACCTAAGGCCTACTTAACTAACTTTGAGTTCTCTGATCTGAGTTGCCTGTCCTACTTTCTGAAGCTTCCTTGACGAATTTAACAGAGGAATAGAAGAAAGCAGGCACTGTTTATCTGCAGGCTTGTCATAACCGCCTAACTGGTTCTTCAGCTGTACGGAGTCGCATATGTGGCCATGACCTTGATGAGACCTGTACCTGCCTTCCTGCAAGGAATTATATTCAGAGATAAAATTCTATTCTCTAGCCTTAGGATGTATGTAACCTAGAAAAAGGATATTGATGCCCATTACAATTTTAGATTTGTGTTTATTTGGCTTCACACCCAGAAGCTGAATTATTTGGTCTCTGGAGATCCTATTTGATGATGACTCAACAAAATGAATTAGGATGCCCCATCCAGTTGGTCACCAAATCATGAATTGCCCCTCCTACCTGCCTCTCATTTAGTGGAGGCTTGCGTGTGTCTTTTCTGAACCTTTATTGTAGCCATGGGCTCAGCCACACTTCCCTCACTGCAGTCTCCTACATACAACACAAGAACGTCTTCTCTAAGCTCAGATTGTGTCACTTCCTTACTTCAAAACCCCTCTTGGCATCTCAAACTAGTCAGTCTCAAATTAATACAAATGGCAAGCTAGTCTATTAACAAATGGGGCTGCACACCCAATACATTCTGATTTCCCGCCCACAGCCTGGACTCTCCACCTTGAACTTGTTCCAACATCCCTATCCTTGAGCCACTGCATGTACCATCTCTTCTGTCTAGAAGGTTCTCTCTCTTTCTCTACCTACTCATTCCCTTTGTTTTAAGATGCACATTTTAATGTTTCTGAGGTTAAAGGAACTTTATGGTTGATGTCAGAAGGAAACCACTGGCTTCTAGGCAAGTCGTTTCATTATGTGATTATCCATGAAATGGGGCTGCCTTAGGAAGTGCCAGGAAGGATCTGTTTATCAGATTCCCATCTCAATTAAATTATTTGCTTTGATAGCACCACAAGCAGGTGGAATGTATTTAAATGTGTTTCCTTAATTGTCCAGAAAATATTTTCACAAAGATTACATTATGATGCAGCAATGAAATAAAAACTTCCAGGGAGCACAGGAGAAAGCTTATCTTGTGCTTGGCAAGGGGACTAAAGACAAGAGAACTTGCCAAATCTAGCAGATTACATTTGAGAATCATCAAAACTGAGAGAGGCTGCTGGGAGTGATTTGTGCATCAAGAGGGATTGTCTCTCAAGCAGCAAATATCTGTTTTCTAGGAGTTTCCATTTGAATTGACAAGAAAAGTCTACTTAACATTCTTTAATTGGGAAAATCCCACCATTTAACAGAACAAGAAATCCAGATGAGAACTTGATTGTCTTCCATGACCCTCCAAATTACGTTTTCAGTCCTAACAAGATCAACAGCACAAATGTCAGCTATGGGAAGCCACAAGTCACCATCTACATACACAGGACTACTGGTTATCAATAATGAGCCAGAAGAATCTCTATCTTAATATGAAGAAAGCTAAATTGCAAACTTAAGAGTATGACAAAAAGTACATAAATATGTTATTAGCAGATTTTATTCAACATTTGTATTTAATGTTCCTTCTTTGTCCTTCAGAGTTTTTGTTTGGCCAAGGATATATTGTCCAACTGATGACATCTTTGACTCAGGAGATCAGATATTTAATTTATGTCCTAAGCATTCTCATGTGCAATTCCTTTCATCTTTATTGCAACACTCTGAAATATATTTCCCATTTCACATTTAGAAAATCGTGATTCAAGATGTTTAAGTCAGCTATACAAGGTACACAGTTTAATGAAAAAAAAGTTAAAGTATTTGACCTTAGGTCCAGACTAACCCCAGTGGCAAAGCTCTTGACCATGACATACAAGCCTCTACCCTTTTAGCTGAAAATGTTTGCTGTGTTTTCTGGGTGCCTAATACCATGGATTCTGTGACCCAAAGAACATTTAGACACAATTGGCTAAATAAGTTCTTTTTATCTATGTAGTTTTATTTATTTATATTTATTTTAAGAGGCAGAATGACAGAGAGATTTTCCACCTGCTAGTTCACTTTCCAAATGCCCACAACAGCTAGGGCCGGGCTTGATGGAAGCCAGGAACCCAAAACTCTGAGTCTCCTACATGGGTGGCAGAGTGCCAATATTTGACCCCTCACCTACTACTTCTTGGGGTGCACGTGAGCAGGAAGCTGGATGGGAGCAGAGCCAGAACTCAAACCCTGACAGTCTCATATAGGATGCAGGTGTCCCAAGTGGTGACTTAACCATTGAGCCACAATGCCCACCCCAACTGAGTGAGTTCTTAAGCCAATGTTGGTTTCAAAAAGGCTGTCTTTAGGTCTTATTTTTCCCTGTGGTATGATGTCCCTAGATAAAGACTCATTATAAATGGGAAAACATGGCTCATACCTCTTTCTGTGCATGGTTAGACACATAATTAGCAATCAATATAAACTTATTAATGAATTAATCTTCAGTTTCTAAAGAAACAAAAGTATAACTTGCTATTTGAAAACAACAATGAAATCTGGATTTATTCTCATACTCTACTATTGTTTACCTTATTTGGAGTTTGGATCCAACAATTTAGAATCCATCTTTGAGTCTGCATAAAACTACTTCCTCCAGGCTCTTCCCCCGTACCACCCTCCTCTCAACTTTAAAAGTCATCATGATTTAAGCTCAATAAATTACAATATCCCTATTTTACCCTTGGAGCATTTACGATGCCCACTGATCTTCTAGGTCTAGGAGCTCCAAAAACAGTCATACTTCCTGCCTGCCCGTCCACTGAGCATCTTCCCAGTGTGTGAGCTCTGCTATCTCAGGCATCTTCCAAGGAGGCCTGAGCGGCTGCTGGGTGCTCAAAGCCCATTCTTGAAAGGTAGGAAGGGCACAAACTATTTTAATGGACTGAACTTTGAGTGTTGAGCTATTCGGAACTGAATTCCAAATTCTAACACGTTTAACTTTGACTTATTTTGCATTCTAAACAACAGTTGACAACTTTGGTCTCTATCTCCATGCAAATACACCTTTGTAAATTAAGACTGGCAAAGATTATCTGAGATTACCTATTTGTGTGTTCAAAAGACTGACCACAGTACACAACCCATTCTACGGCCAAAGGACCCTCACTTTTATTGGCTTCTGAAGTTAAAAACTACTTAATATCCCCAAGTCTTTTTTTTTCTATTTCTACTTCAAAGTGGAAATTGGAAGAAAACATTCTTTCAGAGATCACTCAAATTATACTGCCCTAAAAATCCTAAGGACCTAAAACATTCTAAAATTATATTCCAAATTTGATTTATCTAAATTTTAAACACCTAACTTTAACCTCATTTCCCCTCATTTTCAGCCTTAACCACTATTTGGTATTTATGGAAAACTGCTCTGAGTTAATGAAAGAGAATATATACCATTAAAAATCTATATGCCGATTAGATTTATAGAGCATAATTCAATAATTTTTTATAAAGCAATAAAAACACTTGCCAACTCTCATGAAAAACAACCATATGTTTTGGTTTTAATAATGAAAATGTTTTATAAATAAACTCCAATTATGGTCTACATTATTTAAAAAGCATTGAATCTTTTCCCCTTCTAAGTATGTTTTTTCTGTATTTTTCAAGGCACCCCTAATAATTTACACATAAATTTATAGTATTTCCAGATTTTTGTTTAGCCACAAAAGAGACATTTATTTTTTTTCACTTTTGGCTCCCAGCATTCCCTAAAAGGACATTTATCAAGTTAGATGACTAATGTATCAACTATGAAAACATTTTATCCATATAAGAATTATTTTTATCCACATTTCAAATCAAATTATAAGCATGGATGCCTTTGTCAAATTCAGGAACAAATTTATTCCATGAATTAATATGCCCATGTAGATTATCTGAAAACAAAGCTTTTAATGTTTTTTATGTATCCTTTTATCACTTATGTATAAAAGTATTGCCAGCTTCTTTCTGTAAAGCAACTTGGTTACCCAGAGACTACAGTAATGATACCAAGGCTTACCAACATTTCTGTAGAAAAATGTTGATTATTCTGCTATTTATGATAGTGGCAAATTGGAAATACCACTAAAGTCCAACAAGACATTCAAAAACTTCAAGGAAAATTGAGTTTAAAGTTTATTTTGGTGTAAAACAATTTTGAAATTTAAGCATAGTTTTCTCACAATACTCATTTTACACAAACATCTTGAAGATCCTCACGTAAGCCTAGTTAAGTGACTTGTGGTTAATTCATTTAATGGAAACTACACACATAAAAATTTGTAAAGAATATTAAATGATACTGATAAATGCTTGTGATAAAAATGCCAACTTAAAAAAAAAGACCTAACTATATGTACTAGTCTTTGACAGTCTTGCACAACTAGAATTGTCATGTATATATTTTAACAGAATGGACACACAATAGAAACACACCAAAATATTAATCTTGCTTTCCTTTTTGAAATCTGAGTGATTTAAAAGTTTTTCATTATATTTTTTACATTTTATACAATGAACATGTATTTTTATAATCAGAAAAAAGATGCTACTTAAAAATAGCACTGCAAAAAACCTAACAAAAGGGGCTGGTGCTGTGGCATAGCCAGTATAGCTGCCATTTGCAGTGCCAGCATCCCATATGGGCGCTGGTTCTAGTCCTGGCTGTTCCACTTCCAATCCAGCTCTCTGCTATGGCCTCGGAAAGCAGTGGAAGATGGCCGAAGTCCTTGGGCCCCTGCACCTGCATGGGAGACCTGGAAAAAGCTCCTGGCTCCTGGCTTTGGATCAGCTCAGCTCCAGCCGTTGCGACCATCTAGGGAGTGAACCAGAGGATGAAAGTCCAACCACCCATCTGTTCCAATAGGGTGTATTCTTCCCTAGCCCATTTTTATATAAGTAGTTTCTATATTTAATCCTAAAAGTTTAATATTTTCCCCTTTTCATATATCTGAAATGTATTTTTGTATACAGTATAAGAAATAAACACACTTAGACCTGTATGGATATCCATTAGTCCAAGCCATATTTTTAAGAATATGAGGCCCCTAAAATGCCCCACTACTTCTCCAGAGTGCCAAAAGCCCGTGCGTCTAGTACTGGGCTTTCTGTTCTTCCATTAGTGTACAATTTTGAAATTTAAACACTATCTTCAAACACTATCTCAGGGGCTTAATTACTTTTATAAGAGGCTTCGGTATCTTCTAGAGTGATTTCTCTTCCTACCTCCTTCATACCTGCCTTTACTATTTTTGTTGCTTTATTTTTCATGCAAACTTGAGGATGAGTTTGCCAAGTCCTGTCCACCCTTTTGTGCAGAAGCCTTGCCTGCAGGTCACCCATGGGGCACAGGTGCAACAGGGTACCCTTGATTCAGTGCCTTTTTGTGCCCTCTCAGAACTTTTTTGCAAGCTGAACCAGCTAAGTCCTAAGGGGTTGACTTATCACTTATCATTTCTTTTACTCAAGGGTTTCTTCATTACAAGGCTATCTTTGCAATAAGGCCCTACAGACTGTGTAATAATTCTAAAGGCTTGCTTTGATTGTCTGTCTCCCCCACCACAGGGATATTCCAACACAGCCATTCTCAATCTGGAGGTGACCACCTACTGTTTGAAGAGCTCCTTGCACAGTGAGCCAAGTAAGCGAGACTGTATTTTCCAACCCCAAAAGCCAGATGTATGATTTAGCCAGACAATTGGCAGGATATTTGTAATCAAATAGACCTGGGGAAACCCAAGATCCATAGTTTGCCAGTGGTATTCATCTAAATCTTAATAAGACTAATCATTGGGTCATGTTAACAGTAGCTCTCTCATAAAAGGGGGCAGAGAAAGGGGGGCAAAGCAGCCAACCCATTTTTCTGCTAATCACATTTAAGAGTTTTCTCCGAAAAGTTTCTCCTATGAAATGTCCAATGTGTAAATGTACATAATAGCGCGTAATTTCATTTTAGTTAAGTATTTATAAGGCATCCATAATTTATTCTTAAAATTATACTGGAATTCATGTTATTTGAGGAAAAATACACTAATCATTTGACCCTACACTTTAGAAAAAACAAAACCAAAGCAAACTGTGTTTGCTTTTGCTGTTTTCATTATCTTAAGCAGATAAAAGACCACAGACATCGGTTGTCTTCTTACAACATATTCCCTGAAAATTGCTAAGCCATACTTTCTGGGACAGAGATGGCAAGTTCCAGGAGAAGGTCAACTGGCTGCCTTGATTCCATTAAAATATTCGCAAATAGTTTTCAGTGGGACCAATCCTAGGCCTGCATTCTCTGGGCAAAAGGTAGCAAGGTTGCAGGACAGGGTGATGTTTATGAGAATTTTAGTCTTTCTACTCTTCTGTTTTCCTTGGTTTTTACTTTGGGCATATGCACCTCTTGGATCATCACTGGTAGCTTCAGGAACCTCATTCAGAGAGTGGCCCCTACCGTCTCCAACATAGCAAGAACCCTGGGGAAACAAACACTCACGTGCCCACCTCAAGGCTGAAAGGGAAATAAGAGAGAAAAGCAAGACCATATGGAGGAGAGAGGAGGCTATTGCACAAGCTGGGGCACTCTACATGGGGCCGCTTCTTAGAATGAAGCTGGTATGTTTCTCTCTTCCTTAGGGAAAACCCAGCTCAATTCCAGGCCAGGGCATCACAGCTGAGCCATCTTTTAAGCCGGTTCTGCAGTGGCAGGAGAAGTAGGCTCAGATCTGCCCAGACCACCCCCCCCCCCAAAAAAACACACAGACACCCAGGAAGCAGGAGTGCTTGTATGTGATGGTTCCAGGCAACTAGGGGGCCTCACACAGCCAAGTCAGGCTAGAAGCAAGGTAGAGACCAAAGCTGAAGAAAAAAAAGCAAAGCCGGAAAGAGCCCTGTGTGGCGCTCTCTGTGCCCTGCCCTTCGCTCACTTCGCTTCCCTGGCTGATGTCTTGCTGCAACTTTAGCACTAAGCCCTCTGCCACAAATAGAAGCTGGTTTTCTGATAGCCAATCAGATGCTAAAATAAATGGCTGGAAATCCAGCTCTCCAGGCCTAGATGGAAGCTCATTGTTTACCAAGCCAGGCACACACACACTAGATTATCACAAAAATATACAAACAGCTCTGTTTCTTAGTCAAATAAGTAAGCACTGGCATTTACAATGGTAAAAGACTCTGCCACAGTCATAGGAAGCCCTGGCTGTACATGAGATGCCCAGTTAGGCTCAGGGGTTGGCCCATACTGTAACCTCACTGTAGCACAGGCCACATATTATGGAATTCAGCTCTCAGGATTTCAGACTAATTAAGAGAGGCACCCAGTAGCACTGTGCGGGTTCTGTCAGCATTTCCACTATAAAACCCCCTTTTCTGGGGTTTATAACTTGACCAATAAAAGGTAGCCCCAGGCTGGAATGCAAAACCCAGGAACAAGATTTTTTGTTTTAAACTAAATTTCATTAAAAATCAGTTCTTGTAAGAACAAAGCAATAAAAATATGCTGGTTTCATTATTTCTGATGTTTTCAGCTCCTTGCTTAGTTTTAAAAAGAAAAAGGGGGAAAAAATGCATTTTCCAGGCATCAGGTCTAAGTCTCTTTTGGTGAGTGTGTATTTTAATGAAAAATATTTGAGTTATTGGGGCTCAGAAGAAACTAGTGCCTGCCACACACTGGTTTGGTTTCACAATGTGGGTCTAGGATTTAGCTCAGCTCAAATCGATTCAGAAATAAAGACATTGAATCATAGGGGCATTAATGGGTTTTCATGATTAGCACATGTTAACCACCATCAGACTGCAGAGTAAAATCCTAAACACTAGCAGGGCTGGCTGAGAGCAAAGCTTTGCAATGATCCCAGTGTTTTATATTATCCATTAATGCTTACACATGACAATTTCATTCCCCACATCTTGACAAGAGGAAATGAGGAAAATACAAATTCCATATACTCACTGTTATACACCCTTCTGCACAAATAAAATTAAGCGTCTCTGTCACTTCGCTTTTATGCTTGCAGCTTATAATTTTATCATAACTGTAGCTACTTGATATTAAAATATTAAAGTAGAGGAGTACTTTTAGTTTAGCCAAAATCCCAAAAGAAGGGGAAAAGGGTGGGGAAAGCAAGGCCTTGGAGCAGCTTCCCTTGTGCCTGCCCTGCTGTAGGTGCTTTATATGTGTTTCTCAATAAAAATTCACAGCAACCCCAATGAAAACGAGGCTCCAGGAGGTGAAATAAGTTTACCCAGAGTCAGCAAGTTAATTGACAAAGCAGATATTCCAAGGCAGCATGGCCAGCTCCAAACTGAAAGGCAGCATGGCCAACCCCAAAGACGGTTCTCTTCCTGCTATCGTTACTGTAGAGCCGAAGTTCTTTCTTCTCAAGTCATTTTACTGAGAGACCATGGTCTCGGTTTCTACCCACGTTCATTCTCAAATAACCCTTGCTTATCATTGGCCTAACTTTCTAATCCTAAAAGATTTGGGGAGAGTGGAACTGACCTCCAGAAGCTTTTGGTTCCCAGAATGCCCCACTCCCAGGGCCATCTGGACAGGATGAAAAAGCAGAACGGTTCTTCCAGAGAAATGCAAAGGCCCCTTCCAAGGGAACTGGCAAGTCCAAGTCGTTCAACTGAGCAGTAAATGTAAGTTTTCGAGTCATCTTCAGAAAAGTTTCATTAAAGAGAAAAAGAAGCACATGACCTGTTTTACAAAGAAGCTGAACCAGGGTCTCCGTCTACCCGGGAAGATTACACCTGCATTGACTGTTCAACTCAGGACCTCTGCCCGAAGGAAGAGTCATCTCGGGCTTCTTTGCTGTCTTCCCCTGAGCTGTACCTATCTATACAGCGAGGTGCATTTGCTTCCTTAGAGGCCATTCGTGCTATTTACACCGTGAAGAATCACTGGGAGCCAACCGGGAAGCCCTGAGCCGGCCAGCCAGCTGGCTCTTGGCCCCATGAAGCCCTGCCCTGCTGTGAGAAGGGGCCGTGAGTGATAAAGCTCAAGATGTCCAGGAGACTCCTCTCTTCTTAGCAACCTCCTGCTCTGTTTCAACATCCTGCATTCTTCTGTCCGGCCAGAGCCCTCAGCAAAGGGATGACATCTGTGTCGTCCACACAGAAAGGAAAGAAGCAAGGGGCACCTCCCATTAAGAATGTCCTCGATTTTGTCTGCTTCAATTAGAGCCTTAAGGGGAAACCACATGCTTTTAATGGGCTATAATTGGTTAAAGAGAACAGTAAGTTCCCTCCCAGAAGCTTGAGAACAGAACTCCTTTCCTTCCGGATTTGTTTCTTGGTTAACCAGACTGGGGAACAAAAGAGTTGTAAAATATTTGTTTGGGCTGCTGAGCCGAACAAAGAAATGTTAAACAACACTGATGAGAATATTGATTTCCCTCTCTCCAGGCCTGCTTATCCCAGCTGTTAACCCAGGATGATTCTCCTAGGCTGGAGGCTGTTGGTGGCTTGGAGAATACGTAAGGTCTGGGCGCAAGTGGCCCTTACTCACCACTGGCTGCACCATCGGTTCTGCTTCAAAATTCCCTGGCAGGCTCAACCCATGTTTCCTGCCTCTCTGGCTACTCAGACTCACTAAGGGGATTATGCACAGGTATACAATGTCTGTCCATCCAGGGACACTCGGGAAACCCTAATTTACCAACATTCAGGCTTAGAAGAAAGCACATTTACAGTAATTTATCCACGTTCCAAAAACTTCTGCTTAATTCAAAGAATCACAGCAGAGTTCCTTTACTCCACACATTTCAAGTGATTGCACTTGGATCCAATAGTTCAGGAAAACATCTACAATATATAATGGAGAAACGAAGTCTAAATAGACACATCTCTGAGTCATTACAGTTTTTTTGTAATATATGTAATTCCATCTTACATTCTTGATAGAGAAAAATAAAATCATAAAGTTCGAGAGCTGAATATCTTTAATTGTCTTGACAATTGCCACGGAACCTGATGCATTGCTTTTCACAGAATGAGAACACAGACGCCATTACTGAATGACTTGGGGCCCGTGGCATGTGGCAAAATGCCCATGAGGGTCAAAAATTACTTGAGTCATGCTAGTTATTTTTTGCCTTCAGTGCTCATGATCAATATATTTGTGTTTGATTTTGTTTTTACTTTAAATGTGTTTCTGTGCATATATTAGGTTCCCCAGCAACGAGCATGGGAACCAGCTCTATGAGGGGGACATAGTAGGTCCTCAATAGATGCTTGTCAAATGAGCAACTGGATCATTGAAAGGGTCTGCCTACGTTAAGGCAGGGTTAATATATTTATGTGTGTTTGCTCATACTGCTTTGAAACTCTGTTCTCTGAAAAACCAGTGAGTTGCAGAGAAATTACAGGGAGCTCCTCTGCCATAAATAAGTTCACAGGGACATGATTAATTCCTGCCTGCTCCATAGCGCTCAGATTTTATCCAAGTATTTGCATTTCAGGGAGAAAGAAGACCCATGGAGCAGAGCTCTCCAGCTTCCAAGCCCTAAAAAGCACAGAAGCATTAGGTTAATAGGTGCTCTAGTTAGTAATAATTTGTTACCTATTTTAAGTGATAAAACTGTATCATAAAATATCAGTATCTTAAGTGCCAACAAAACAACAGTTCCGCACAGCCAGAGTTAACGGCAAGTCCAGTCCCAGCCTCCCCCTTTCTCATCAGCGTTTTGTTCACGTCACACGGTGACCCTTGGACCTCAGGCCCGGGTCCTCCCCTGCCACTCTCCCTTGCATCTCCTTTGCCCTCAACTCTCAACTTTGCAATCAGGAAGCCAGGCTAAATCACATGCAGTAAAACGGATCCCACGCAGCCCTGTGGAAGGTATACTCATCTAGAGAGGGAAGAAATAAACCAGGGGTACCAAACTCCCGTAGTCCGTGAGCCTGGATCCAACAGAGAATACTGACATTTTCAGATCACTCTCTCTCACTCACTCACCTGTCCACGAGCCACAGTCTATTCTAGCTACCTTCCTGAATGGCCATCAGTTCTTGTAAATTATTTTATTCTTGAATTTTTTTTTGGTGAATGTAACACTTGTACATTTTTATGGGGTGCAGTGGAAAACCTCAACACATACACACAGCATAAAAGAACCAATGCAGGCCAACAGCCTTTCTGTCTCCTATCCTTTACTTCCCTGGTTTATGAGAAAGAGTAAAAAAGAAAAGGAAAAATACCTGGAATTTTGTTTGGAGGCACAGATAACAAAGGGAACATTCAGTCGTCTGGGAAAGTGTTGTTGTTGTTGTTGTTGTTGTTGTTAACTCCCAGTTTTGTCTTTTTTCTTTACCTCTCTCTCCCCTACTCTCCCTGACCTGGGCATTATTTTGTGGTTCCCCATTGCTTGCTGGCTCCGCCCTGAACCCTCACTTCTCAGCATCCATCAGCGATGACCATAACCCCCATTCTCTACATTGCCAATAAGGCAGTGCTTTCCCGCTCCACCCGGCCCACCCAGGCAGGAAGCGAAAGTGGGAGAGTCTTGACAGCACAGAGGCACGCCCTTCTTCTGCGCACCTGTTTACCCCATTTTGTCATGAGGTCGCATGTGCTTCTACTGTGTGTTCATTCTCCCACCTTGGATAGAGAGGAGGCAATGGGGCTGGGACGGATGGACAGACCTATGGATGACAGATCTGTGGACGATGTTGTTAGCATGCCAGATCTTATTTCAGAACCGTGGGAGGTCATGTCCGCCACATCCCAACTCCATGGGGACCACCCCATTTAAAACAAGATGAAAACAATGTGATGTGGGGGGGCAAAGCCCCTCATGGGCAGCCTTCAAAGGCAGAGACAGGCTGTGACTGGATTAACATTTATTGACTGTTTAAGCCTGCTTTTTTTGCTTCAAGACAGAGATGCACGAGTTTAATTGTAGAGGCTGTTCTGCCAACTGATCACTAGAGTGGCAACCAAAGCTTAACTAATCGGTCCTTCATTAGTGAAAAGTCTCTATTACAAAACAAATTAAGCGTGCTCTGATCCTAACCTACAGGTCCAATGGCATTACGACAAAGTTTAAGCTGTTAGAGCAGTGAAAAACTTATTAAGGGTTAGCGCTGAGGTAGCACTTCGCTATTGATTTTACAATACACAGGTATTATGATTTATGGAGTGCTGGTGTCACTCTAACAAGCTGAAGGACACACAATATCATCTCCAGCATCATTAAAATTCAGAAGCCTCTAGAACTAACTCATCAACCCCTGTGCATTGTCACAGGCTATGAGACTTGGCTCCACTTTCAAAGCACCCTAAGCTTTGGGACAGTCATGTCTCTGCCTGTTTGGCCATCATAAATGTACTGCAGCCCATGGAGATGCACTCAATGCCTTCCCTTAATAATCAGAGCCTGGTTTCACTCTCAGTTGTCAAACCCATTTTGTTATGTAATTGTGCCCTTTAACATCCCAAAGTATGAAGTGCCTGTTAAAGAAAGACTATATACCAAGGCAGTTCATAATTCAAGCAAGCTTGGAACTAAGCCATGCCCCCCAAAAAATGACTGCCTTATTTGTTCCCTGCACGTAACAAGCTGGCAAGAGTAGCTGTGGTAATCAATCAATAGATATTCAATGAGTACCAATTATGCTCAAGTCATAGTAATAAGAGCTAATCGTTATTAAGCATTTATTATGTACCAGAACTGTTCTAAATCCTTTTATTTCATTAATACATTTAATCCTCACAAATCCTTTGACATGGAAAGTATTTTTGATCTCGGTCTTACTGATAAAAACGTAGAGGGTGAGAGAACCTAAGGAACTTTGCCCAGAGAAGTTAAGGACACAGCTTTCAAATAGAGCAGTCGGTAGTCAAAGTGAGGTAGTCAGACATCCATAGGTTATTCTGGGCCAGTTCCTATATTGAATAATGTATAGTAGCAAAAGCAGCATCCTTTCAACTAACTTCAGTAAGTCTGTAATTTGAGGATGTTTCCTGTTATGTCTAATCAAAATGAAGACCTAGAAAAATGTGATCACTAGTTTTCTCAAATCCTTTCCTATGGAGTATCATGGTTACTTTTCCCGAATTATATCAAGTCTAATCACAATAACTACGAAATTTTTTCAAAGGACCTATCTTCAATGCCTTTAATAATTTTGATGACTTCATTTAGTTATGCCTTTCTACTTTGCATAAAGTGCTAAATAAACCAAAAACATGGTTCTTTTTCTTTTTCACACTATTTCCCACTCCCAATCCCAAGCTTAACACTGTGTTGACGTTTTAGAAAGAAACTGAGGTGTTTTCAATCAATATTGGCCAAAATCAGTCCAACTACAAATTTATAATTTAGCTTAGCTTTATGTTTTTATTTCTCATGTCTACCAAAGAACAGAAATTAGCAAATGGTATGTCTATTTTTTATCTGCCACAAAAAAACTGGGGGATTGGTGAAGCAAAAGAGTTTTCTTTCAATGCTCTCTCACCTTTGGGTTCTCAGGACCCCAAACATGGCCCATGAAACAATGTCAAAACTCCATTGTTGATTTGTGTTCAACTTTATAAATCCAGGTCCTTTTCCATCTGATGCACATAGTGAATCATTTGCAGTTTATTTTCTCACATCATCACACACCTTTTATCCCTACCAAGGGTTGTCCCCATCCGTATTCACCATTTCACACCTTGAAATGTTCTTGGATTTCAAACTCTGCCTGTCTTTTCCTCTCTCACTCGTGGTGCCTTTCATCATCTAGATCTGCAAGAATTTCCAGGGTATTACAGCTTGGCAGCAGGCGCCTGTGGAAGACTATCTGCCTTGCCACATCTGAGTTAGAGAAGTCTGCCTGGCATTGAGTCGCCTATGTGGGTTATCTCTTCTTCCGAATGTCACTTGCCAGTACCAATGATGCTCCATGGTTCTGCCTTCTGGTTACGTGGGTCCTTTAACCCAGAGCATCCATCCCTCGACTTGCCACCTGTAGAAGTCACACGTCGTTATTAGTGATCAGGCTCAAGTGGTATCTCCTAGGAAGCCTGCTCTGCTTCCCCAAGTTAGAATTAATCATTGCATCCTCACTTATCTCCCTGTGTTAGCAACTGAATCTGGACTGAAGCAAAAGCCTCAACGAAAGGAAGCTGTATATGAAACCAGAGTTCTGCGCATGCCTAGTTTGGCTACATTTCTTCAATGAACCCCTGGAAGCTTAGATTCACAGTCCTCTCTTACCTTGTAGTCTCATTTTTCCCATCTTGCAAGTATCGTTTCTCTGAACTCTGGCCATTTTGGTCTTCATTTGGTCAAATTTGCTACTCAGTAGCTTTTTTCTTTCTCACATAAGCAATAAGATAGTTTCTTGTTTCTTTGGTGGGATTTCCAATATCTTCTTAAGATTTATTTATTTGGGAGGTAGAGTTACAGAGAAGAAGAGAGAGAGAGAGAAGTCTTCCATCTGCTGGTTCACTCCCCAAATAACCACAACGGCTGGAGATGGGCCAATTTGAAGCCAGGAGCCAGGAGCTTCTTCTGGGTCTCCCACATGGGTGCAGGGGCCCAGGCACCTAGTCCATCCTCTACTGCTTTACCAGACCATAGCAGAGAACTGGATCAGCAGAGAAGCAGCCTGGACATGAACCAGCGTCCATATGGGATGCCAGTGCCGCAGGTGAAAGCCCAGCCTACTACGCCACAGCACGGGCCCTGGAAGCATTTTCTTTAAAAGATGCAGCTCTTCTGAATTCCTTTGTTCCCTGGGATATTCAGCCTGACTTTCATCCCCAAGATCCTTGAGAGCTGGCAGAGACCTTGGCTACAAAGTAATACAAACTTTGACTTTATAGATAGGAAGTTAATCTAGGAAGGAGTGGAGAGACTAACACCAAGTCCAACAGCTGGATATGGTGACACAAATAGCTGAAAATCAGTGTTCTGGGCTGAGACGTGAAATGAGCAAACTGGCCACACCTAAGTGTGCAAAAGCACTGGTCACGTGGGTTTGACTGAATAAGCCTTTACATAACCACGGGCTTTGTTCCAATGCAGTCATCTTGACGATCCCCCTAAGCATGGTGGTTGTGACTTCTGGAAATTAACATTCTATTTTTACCACACACACAGAGACAGACACAACCTTGAACTTGAAATCCAATGCACCTTCAACGAGGCAGTCTTCCTTCTCTGGAGAGTCCTCCATCCTCCCTTCCCAGCAGAAACAACCCAACACATCTTATAAAATTTTGTACATGATATGTCATTCAAGAGCCCCCAAGTTGTCACACGTGGCAAGCTCTTCTCCCCACACACTGCCCATCACAATCCAAACCTTCACCCGCAGCTCAGCTCACAGGCCAACTCCTTTGCTAACAGCTCTCAACCCCGGACACAGAACTAATGGCTTAATCACCTTTCCTTCATGATACTTTATTTTTACCTCAGTGCTAGCTCCCACCTCTGTGTTCCCTAGACTGTACTCTTTGAAGAACACTCTTTGCTTTAAGGCACTGAGTGACTTCACAAAGCATAACCTAAATAAAGGTTTTTTAAAATAAATAATGAATGATGAGAAATGCATTTTGAATATCTGTCACCCTTTCTAGACGAATAGATCTATCCCCAATCTCCAGAAAGGTCTTAATTTGTTAGTCAAAGATATAAAAACAATTCTTCCTAGAATGGAAACATTGAGAGATCCCATGATTCGTAAAACAAAGTAAGCCTTGACATGCTTTATACATCATGGATCTGTACTGCTATTTCTAAATGTGACCTAAAATTCACATTATTATAAATTATAATTTTTTGGAGTTCCATACCCTCATATCTGTAACAGTGGGGCAAAAAGACATATTTCAATGCCTACGTTCTCACTTGGAAAAAATAACTTCATCAAAACTATTATGAACCAGTTTTGGCATTGATTTTTAGACCATTTCAACTCATTACCAAAAGATTCAAGTGAGATCAGAAAATTCAGGATGTTTCAGATAAACAAAGACATGTTTAAATATCTGGAAACACCAGTGTAGCTGCCTGGATATTCTCTCTCCTCTCTGGGGCATGGTCAGACTATATCGGCACCCTTAGGTTAAAGGTATCTTCACACCAAACCTAGACATGTTTTGCTGCTGCTCATCACTTATAACTTGTGACGTCACCCCTTCACTCCTTGAATAAAGCCAGTATTGGCCCCAGCCCATATAAATCTGTCCTGCCCCTCTGCTTCTGTCTTCCTGTACAGCATACTGTAAATAATCATAATGGCTGGTGGGAATAGTTATGTGGTACACTAGAGACCCCTATTGGCAAGACACAGAAGGTGAAGTCCTGCCCTGACATCCTAGCATCCTCCATAGCAGAATTCTATGGAATCAGCTTCTGCGTGGTGCCTTTGGGTTCCAGGAGAGCAGAAAGCGACAGCCTTGGCAAGGTTGGCACACTGACCAATCTGTTTATGAAAGCAAATGTGTCTGTGTCGACTGCATTTTGTGTTTGTATGAAGATATCACTAGGTAAGAAGGTAGCGTAAATGACAAGGGGAAAAGTGTGATCTATAATCTTAGCGCAATGCGTTTTCAGTAGACCGCGCACAATAGGACTAAATGCAGCATCGCCGTTACATGAGTGCATGTTGATCAAAATACAGCGAAGCATCTAATCTCTCTGAGAGTTTGGTGGTAGAATACATACTTCATTTATCCAGCCATAAAAGCAGTATTGTATTTTTGGTGATAGAGTTTAATAAATAACTAGATTTTCATGGAGCTATTAAAAGGTGCCCTACTTAAGTCAAAAATGACAGGTTTAGAACCTTGGAATGTTTAAAATAAAATTTTTATTTTAAATCATAAAGCAAAATTAATGTATAATAAAGAAATGATCCTCTAAAGCACCTAGGCATACTCTCCAATGAATATGTTGAAATTAGTTTAACAGCTTAAAAGATCAGACAGGGAGAGTTTGCATTACAATGTAAGAGGTATATATAATGCCAAATGTACCATAAATTATTCATTTGGTATGGGAAGATTGTCTGAAACTTATTTTGTAAATTTTGTCCAGCATTTTTCCTCTTTATTTTCCATGGTTCTGAAAAAGCCAACCTCACCTACCAGATGAAAAATGTCTTTGTGCCTGGCCTGGGAATGCCCCCTCCGCACCCCCTACCACCACCACCATGGGATCATTAGTAGAATGCCCCTTATTTAGCAAAAGCACCAATAATAGAACACAAGACTTCGAAAAGATTTCCGCACGCTGTTCTTGATCCCCGTTGTGGCTTTTGTTAATATTTTCATATTCATTTTCTTCTCCATGATTTTTCTTTTCAAACTAAATTTCTGTTTCTCCTGCCTTCCTCCTCCCCTTCCTCTTACACACACACACATGTGCGCGCACACACACCGCCTCTTCTTGGGGTCTAACTTTGCCTTGCCTTTAACTGCAGCTCTAAGCGCAGGAACACAAAAGCTGGATGCCTGGGAGCCGAATCTAAAAATAGAAATTCCTTTTCACACGCTAGCCAGTTGATGAGGCTTTCTTGTTGGTTTTCTTCTTTCTTTTCTGGTCATTTCTACCAACCTATCCTATGTGCACGTGTGATTCATTCCTGGTGAGTTTCTAATCTTCTTTGCGAGGGAAGAAAATATTTTTACGCTGCGACAGGCAACTGCCGCTACCTGTGAAGTCCCTGGGGCTGAAGCCTGAGAGAGGGGAGATGTTGGGGGCAAGGGGGGCCTGTGATCCCATGCAGTCTGAGCTCTCCCTTTAGGAAACACATTCACCTCCCACCCCCTGCAAGTCCCCACATAACTGTGGCCTAATAGAACGAGCCAGAAGCCCTGCATCCTTAGCATAGAGTTCCGAGTGTGCAACTAGGCTGGGGGTGGGAGTTTGGAATTTCAAAAAGGTCAGAAAGCTACAGGAGCCTCCTGGGGAGACATCAGAGGGGAGGAACCTCCTGAGTTCTAACGCCAGCACTGTCGTCTCCTTTCTTGAATTTTTTGAGTGATTTTCCTACTATGCGCGCACCATCGCGACTGCTGGAGTTACTAGCTCGTGACTTTTACTTACAGAGTGCACCTCCGTGGGTCCTCCAGCAGTGCCAACAAAGAGCCCTTCGGGTAGGTGCACGTGGAGCTGCCTGAGGACCCCATGAAGAGCAGAGGTGCCATCACACATTTCCCGCAGCGCTCTTAGCTCTGGACGACTGTTTCACCCAACTCTGAGGGATGCGCATGCACGCCCTGCACAAGCAGTGTTTCTACAAACTTTAATAGCAAAGGAAATAGTATTATAAAGAATGAAACGGCTTTGTGCAGAAGAAAGAGTAAAGTACATAAGGCAGAGAGTTCAAAGACCAAAATGATCCCAGCTTTTCCATGAGCTAATTCAATAGCCTATTTCCTTGTTTCTTTTCACCTCCACGATCGCACGGGCTTACGAACTTCCCCTGCCTGTGTCATCCACAGAATCAACGGGGATGATACATGGAAAAGAGCTTTGCAAAGCTATAGGCCCTGTCTCCACATGGAGTTATTATTATCCTTACTACCATCAAAAACTGCCAGTGCCGCTCATGGCTATTAGCAAAATCCAAATCCAAAATCCAAAAATCCTTTTGTTTGTGTTTTGCCTACAGAAAGCAATAAAGTGGAATAAATATTAGTCAATGGCCAACACGTATTGAAACAGCTGAAGCACCAAGGCCTTCTGGTACTGAAGTAGAATGCTAAACTAATCTCACTTCAGGAGTTGGGGCGGGGGGGGGGGGGAAGGAGCGAGAGAATGCTGCTGAGTGGAACTGGGTGAGGGCTGGGGGGGGGTGGGCATAAGGGGCCTCTGCCTCCTCCCAAGACACCGTCTCCCCTCTCTCCTAAATCGCACTCCACCTAATTACTCCTAAGAGAAACGTCAGAAAGAAGGGTCAGCTTGAAGAGCGGCCTGGCATTGGTCAGCATTAAGACGCTCCTGCTAGGAGACGCGCTGCACTACGTTGCCGTCGGCCACGCATTCCTGACGAATAGCGATTTGCCCAGCAGCTCACTACCTCAGCAGAAAGGCCCGGCTGCTCCTGCTGAGTCGCGCACAGCCGACTTGTCGCCAAGCGCACGGCGTCCGAGGCCCGCCACCTTCCGGCTCTGCGCCATGGCGCAGTGCGCACCGTCCTCAGGTCCTGCTGTGACTTGGCACGCCCCGCTGGACAGCTGGAGACTGCAGAAGAGAGGCTGCTGCCAAGAACACAGGACAAGGGAGTTCCAACCAACAGTCCTGAGCTTTAGTATTTCATGGGTGGCTATTGCTCGAGCTATACAGAGATCTATTATGGTGCTGTGAACTCTCTGTTTATACCTAGTATGATACACAATAAAACACTCCGACGCCTTCCCACTCCCATTTGTGAGCTCAAGCAAGGAAAAATAGGGAGACAATTTACCATCGCCTTATGTTATGCCTAATATAATTTTGGAAATCAGCTAGTGCCCCCAGCAGCATTTTATTACATGCATCAAAAAGATTTAACTTGCTAAGGGTCACATAAGTGTACTCAAAATGTGCCTCAAAAGCTGAGAGACACTAGAGATAGATGGTTTATTGTACGTCTCATTTCTCCTCCTGCCCCCAAGACCGCTCGCAACGAAGTGCTACCAGAGATCGTTAAAAAAAAGATGGCTCGTTTTATGTAGCTTGAATGTAGAAAACGGCAGTAATCTCAGTTCCAACGGCAAGACTGTTTGGAAGACAATGCCACGAGATAAACAAAAGTGAGTTAAATCAGGGAGCCGGGCTGTGTAGCAATTAGTCTAATGTAATGTCATTTTTAATGCAAAGAAGCTACATTTTCTAATTTTCACTAACGCCCTAGATGCTGAATGGGTTAGAATAAATGCACTCAATAAAAACCAGGTACACTCATCTTACGAAGCAGCCTATTAACCAGACTGCTAGTGCTGCAAAATCCAGTACACGGTAAACAATACTTTTCCTATTAGAACAATGACGCCTACTTTACTCTTTTCTACCATGCAGCACCTGGGGACCACATCCATTTACCAAAATCATGCCAAATTAGTACTGTAAATATTGAAATCAGACCTTTCAGGCTAACCGGTGGCCTAATTTTCTCTTCAATCTGCTCTTAATCTCAATTCATCAATAACACTACCTTATTATCGGACTTTGACAGCGAGCAAAGGCTTTTGATAAATTATACATCTCAAGCCGGATTTAAAATTTGAAGCTCAAGTGCTAATTATCTGTACAGGCCTAGTTAATAACGAGATTTCTTGTTAAGTATCTGATCACAGCATGGGTATCATTTGTCAAGATCCTCAAGTCTACCTTGGAGACCGCCTCTTGGAATCCTCCCTTGCCTACCATATGTAAAATTGGGATCTTTGTTTCTATAATAACCTTTTATTAGGAAGCTGACATAATGATTAAGTTCGCTGTAGACACACACAATGAATTAGACAATTACCCTTGCTGCTTTAAAGCGCTCAGACTCCTAGCAAGACAAAATAATTAATATTGAATTTTAATTTGATGTGTTCCACATTTAAACCCCAATTTGCAAAGTACACCTGGAAAGCTGCCGCTGTTCCCTTGCAGTTTGTGTGCATGAAATAAAGGCCCCTGCCGTCTGAATGGGAAAGCACAGAAGGCGCGATGCACCACATCACTTCTCAGTGGAGCACAGAATTTTCTAGCATTAATGGGAAAGGTAATTACCTAGGTCTAACTTTATAGCCTTTCCTCTAATGAAACTATAATCTCCCAGGCCTCCACACTTTAAGCATTTGCATGATTTTAATGATTTCAGGGCCATAACTGTTGGTATACCCCGTCATTTTGAAATGGAACGTCTTAAACACAAAGACGTTAATCATATTTCCTGGCTCTTCTTATAGGCACAAAGTACACCTGAGTCAGAAGCGCCATTGTGCAAACAACCAAGCGAAAGATTGCCCACGTGGACACTGCCGCCTCCAAAAGACAAGTCCGAAGCAGCAACATGATTTCCCTTTCTTCCTCCTCCCAGCAAACTCAACCTGTGCTACAGGGTGAGAGGCACAAAGTCCTTTTGGCTTTGTACCCATACAGAATGGGTACAGCGCCGTAGCACCCTGAAATATTTTTTCTGCTCTAACCACATTGCATTTCAGAAAATGATTAACTCTGCCGGCGAGGGGTGGTTTCCTCTGGTGGCAGGGGCTGGGAGGCAGAGCCATTTTTCTTTCCTGGGAAGGCTGGGCTTTAGGAGAGAAAAGGTGACTCTCTTCTCTGCTGCCTTACGCAGCCCAGACCTAGATGCCAGACTAAACTGAATTATCTGTTTGAAGACCTGTGAAGGCAACTCGCGCCATCAAGGAAAGGAATAAAGATTCACGATCTGTTTATCGCGAGCTCTCAACGCCCACGTTCATCCAGATCTTGCTCCTGCTCCTGCGTGGGCTGGCCACGGCCGGGAACAATGGCTTCTCCTCTGGCCGCGGGCTTCCCCCTTGCTCGCCTCGCATTCTGGTAGCCAGAGGAGGAGGAAACACTGCCGACGTGGGTGCTGGATATAAAAGGCCACGAAGCAGCAGTTTTTAAAACTCGCTGCAGCCATGTGGTTGGCCAGGTCTGCCGTGGGCAGGAAGAGCCCCGCCCTCTCGCGCGCCATGGTTGCGGAGATTCCCACGCTGTGTCTGCCGTCCGCGCCAAGGAGGAGGCACTGTTTCTCGGCGCGTTTACCTCCCTCCAGGCCTCCGCAATACCCAGACAACCATAAAGTCATGGGGAAACCGTCGCCGAGCTTCAGTTTGATTCTTTGTTAAGAAAGATGAAGAGCAGTTTTATTGATAGCTTACAATATAGACTAAACAGTCACACGCTAAGTCTCCCGAAGTCCAGAGCTCTTTCCCCAAACTATAAAAAAGGAGGCCTGTGTGAACAGAACAAAATGATAATCACTTTCTGAGAAAAACACCCTGGAAAAAGAGGCAGATTCTCCGAGCTCTCAAATCTGGGGAGCTTCTGCAAGCTTTCTCCTTTGGATGATTCCCATCAATAATAATGCTTTCTCCCTAGATTGTCTGTTTTGTTTGTTTGTTTGTTTGTTTTTAAGTGGATGCAACTCTAGGCTCTGCAAGTTACACTGTGCAAACTTGCACAAGCGAGGGGACCTCTCGGCTTTAGTTTCATAAGAAACAAGATTGGAATGGCAAGCATCTGCTCCCCAGAGTGGTTATGGGGAGTATGTAAGATAAGGTACCTTACGTTCCTGGGACAGCTGTTGGCAGTAGTAAGGGCTTAATAAGCGCAGGCTGCTATTAATAGTGTTGTCCGTGGTCATTGTTAGCATTTACCAGGCTGCTGCAGACTACTCTTTAGGATCCCTTAAATGGAACCACTGCTTTTGGCGGGCTGGCCACCACATTCTTGGAAGACCAGAAGAGTCTCATTTCAAGGAACAACAGGTTGACAGTCAAAAATGCTTGCTCAGGCAGGATTTGTAACCAGAGCCACAAATCTAAGTAAATATATCTGATGGCTAGTAAGACAAAGACCATATGCTTAAGAAAACAATGAAAAGGAAATACTGACTTTTTTTGTGTGGTAAAAAAGTTGATAAGCTAAAATATCATCTGAACCATCTTTAAATGTACCGTAGTGTTATCTGCACACTGTAGAACAACAGATTGCTGGACATTTTCCATCTTGGAAAACTGAAACTCTACACTTCCTGAACACCTCCCCTTCCTCACTTCCAAGCCCATGGCCACCACCATTCAACTTTCTGTTTCTAAGGGGTTTCCTCTTTTCTAGGCCTCATATAAGTGAATTGTACAGTATTTGGGGGGGGGGGGGGTAGGGAGACTCGCACATAAAGCCCTTAAGGTCACCCATGTTGTAGCATATGGTAGAATTTCTTCTTTTAACGGTTGCATAATATTCCATTGTATGAATATGTCACACCGTCATTATTCATTCATCCTTTGGTAGACAGCTGCTTCTACTTCTTGACTTTTGTGAATAATGCTTCAATGAAGCTGAGTGTGCAAATATCTCTTCAGCATCCTGTTTACAGGGGTGGGCGTTTGGCACAGCAGTGAAGACACCATTTGGGATGCCTGTATTCCGTATCACAGTGCCTGGGTTCATGTCCTGGCTCTGCTCCTGATTTAAGCTTCCTGCTGATACATACCCTGGGAGACAGCAAGCAATGGCTCAAGTAGTTAGGCTCCCATGGTACACATGGGAGACCCACACTGAGTTGCTGGCTCCTAGCTTTGGTCTGGTGTGGCTTTAGCTATTACAGACATCTGGGAAATGAACAAGCAAATGGAATATTTCTCTCTCTCTCTCTCTCCCCTCCCTCTCCCTCTCCCTCTCCCTCTCCCTCTCCCTCTCCCTCTCCCTCTCCGCATGATCCCTCTTCCTCTCTTAAATATATTTAAGAACCTCCATACTGTTTTCCATGATGGCCAGACCATTTTACATTCTTGCCACCCATGCACAAGGGTTCCAATTTCTTGACATCTTTGCCAACAGTTGTCATTTTTCTGGGGTTTATTTTAACTGTTTATTTATTTGAAAGGCAGAGTTACAGAGAGGGAGAGGCAGAGACACAGAGAAATATTGTCCATCTGCTGGTTCACTCTCCAAATGGCCACAAAGGCCAGGGCTGGGTCAAGCCAAAGCCGGGAGCCTGGAACTCTTCCACAGGGGTGGCAGGGGCCCAACCACTTGGATCATTTTCTGCTGCTTTCTCAGGTGCATTAACAGGGATCTGGATCTGAAATGAAGCAGCCAGAAGTCAAAGCAGAAGGCACTCAGATGGGTGGCAGGCATTGCAGGCAGGGCCTTAGCCCCCTGTGCCACAAAACTGCCCTTTCTCTTTTTCTGTTCTTTGTTTTAACAGAAGTTCCCCTCACAGGTGAGGTGAGATCTCATTGTAGCTTTAATTTGTATTTCCCTGATTATTAATGAAATTGAGTGTCTTCTCGTATGGCTTTTGATCATTTGTGTATCCTCTTGGTGAATTGGTCTTTGGCCCATTCTTCAGTGGGATTTGTTGGGTGTTTGTTGTTGAACTGAAGGAGTTCTCTGGGTACCCTGATATTAAACTCTTGTCAGATGTGTAATTTGCAGATATTTTTCCCATTCTCTGTTGCATCTTTAGCTTGTTGATTCTTTTATTTGCTGCCCAAAAGTTTTTAAACTTCATGTCATCACATTTGTCTATTTTTGCTTTTGCTGTCTATGCTTTTGATGTCAGATCTAAGAAATAATTGGGAAGTCCAATGTCATAAAGCTTTTACACTATATTTTCTTTTAGGAGTTTTGTCACTGCAAGTCTTCTGTTTAGACCATTGTTTCTTTTTTGGTTAACTTTTGTGTGGGTGTGAGGTAGGGGTCCACCTTGATATTCTTTTGCATGTGGATATCCAGTTTGTCCAACACCATTTGTTGAAGAGACTCTCCTTTCCCCATTGCTCTGTCTTGATTATTTTTTTACCAAGTATGTGAGGGTTTGTTCTGAGTTCTCTATTCTGTATGTATGTATGTCCTAATGTCAGGACCATGCTGGTTTGATCAATGTAGCCTTGTCATATGTCTTAAAATCAAGAAATGTGAGCTTTCTTTTTCTTTCACTTTCTTTCACAAGTTTGTTTTGAGGAACTACATCACATTTCAATATTATTGCTCATAGTGTTATCTTCAGTTAATGGGACTATCTGAACTTTACAGATTGTATCTAATCATCAAGCATTACAAATGTGTATAAATTGGTGTAACTCTGGAGGGAGACAACACATTCTTCATTGTATACTGGGTAATCTTGATTCAAACCTTTATTCTGCTAATGGTGTATAACTTAACCCTACTACTTTCAGATATAAAGTTGGTGCCATAAAGTGGTTTTTCAGGTGAAAATGATGTTAACTGCCCAGTTTCAGTACAGTCCTGACACGATGGTCAGTCTCTCCCCTCACCTTTCCTCTGGACAATAGATGCACAGGGGAGCTGATGGATAGTGCAGAGCCCGGGAGGATCTCTCAGCTGCTGCAGTCATGGGGCAGCCACTGAGGTCCACCCTTGGATGTTTCCCGAGGGTAATCCCTGATGCTCGCTCTGACTAGTAGCAATAGAATGTTCTGATGAAATCTTCTGGCTTCTAGTCCAGCTTTTGCAGTGGACGATGTCCCAGTAATGTGGCCAATTTTCCTTCCCAACTCAAGGAAAAGGTCCATATGTTTCTTTTTTTGTTTTTTTGTTTGTTTGTTTGTTTTTTTGTTTTTTTTTTTTTTGACAGGCAGAGTTATACAGTGAGAGAGAGAGAGAGAGAGAAAGGTCTTCCTTTTTCCATTGGTTCACCCTCCAAGTGGCCACTACGGCCAGCATGTTGCGGCTGGCGCACTGCGCCGATCCAAAGCCAGGAGCCAGGTCCTTCCTCCTGGTCTCCCATGTGGGTGCAGGGCCCAAGCACCTGGGCCATCCTCCACTGCCTTCCCGGGCCACAGCAGAGAGCTAGACTGGAAGAGGAGCAACCAGGACAGAATCCAGCACCCCAACCGGGACTAGAACCTGGGGTGCCAGCACCACAGGCAGAGGATCAGCCTAGTGAGCAGTGGCACTGGCCATATGTTTCTTTTCAATATCATTTATTGACTCTGTCCAGAAGCCACTGGGACTGTCACATCATCACAGGCTCCCAGCCACCAGCCTCAACACATGCTGGGCTCAGCATAACTAGCAAGTCACAGGCTCTACACAAGCCAGGATGGGGGCAAATGCTGATGCCCTCTCATCTCTGCTACTCTCAGCTTATGGTTCGATGGGTCTCTTCCTGGATCCTCTGGTGGAAGCACTATTCCATTGCAGATCAGAATCTGTAACCCATAGAACCCTAGATGAAAAGTATAAACCCCTCACGTGGGTCATTGAGAGTGATGGGAAGTGGGGTCTGGTACCATCCTGTAACTCCTGGACCAATATATTCTTCCTCCTGGAAACATGGCAACATATAAAGGCCTTTGATTCCAGGGATGCACTGTGTCCTGGAGGACGGCAGCCATCCCCAACCATTGCCTCCCAGCTGTCACTCTGGCTGCGCCTTCAGCAGTCCCTTCCAGTGCTCTGTGGGGCTGTGAGCTTTGGTGTGTGCCATATGTAATGTGACCAGGGAATCCCATGGTCATGGATCTTCTTTCACATTCCCTTTGCTGGAACATGAGTTCCCTAATATAATATAATATGTATGTAGGATGCCTTTACCAATGGACCAAACTCTTTAAAGCCTTTAAATAGTAGTAATGGAGAGCCTAAAGGCAGTAAAAGCAAACCCACTCGCAGAATGTGTGTGTGTATTCCTATTAGAATAAATCTCTGGCCCTTTCAGGGTGAAGGGATCCAATGTATTCAACTTCAGATTATTTGCTGGTATTATATTGGATACGCAGCCAAAGATCCCATACATGGATAGTACCAAGTATGTCTCTTCCAACTATACATTCAGGAACCAGACAATTAGACACCAGAGGGATCTACTCACTGTGGCAGGGACAACTCCATTCATTTATTACCTGGCTCTGATATTCTCACACTCTAACAGGATAGCAACGATGAGGCATAGGGTCTCTAAGTGTTCATGTCAATCAGCAGAACTATGTCCAATAATTCTTCTTTTTTTTCTGACAGGCAGAGTTAGTGAGAGAGAGAGACAGAGAGAAAGATCTTCCTTCCATTGGTTCATCCCTCAAATGGCCGCTACGGCCAGCACACTGCAGCCGGTGCACTGTGCTGATCCAAAGCCAGGAGCCAGGTGCTTCCTCCTGGTCTCCCATGCAGGTGCAGGTCCCAAGCACCTGGGCCATCCTCCACTGCCTTCCTGGGCCACAGCAGAGAGCTAGACTGGAAGAGGAGCAACTGGGACAGAATCCAGCGCCCCGACCAGGACTAGAACCTGGGGTGCTGGCACCGCAGGCGGAGGATTAGCCTATTGAGCCGCAGCGCCGGCCAATAATACTTAAAATGTGTGTGTGCTCAGTGCTTGGTTCCTTGGTACTCGGTTACCCACGTAAATGGAAGTATACCCTCTTAAGAAAAGACTAGGTGGATCATTGTGTACACCTGCCTGCTGTGGTGTTTGTGTGCAGGCTTCCTCTACCTGGGAACTAAGCTTTTTCTTCAGCCAATGTTCCGGTCTCAAAACTGGTTCAGATGGAGGTAATGGGAAAGGGATTGTGATTTGTTTGGGTAACTTCCCTTAGCCTTCTGTTGACATTTCCTAGATTGAATAGTGTTCTTCCCCCAAATTCATTGCTGTCTGGAACCTCAGGATGTAACCGTACTAGGACAAAGGGTCTTTGCAATTGTAATCAAGTTCAGATGAGTTCATACTCTAGAAGGATGGGTTCTAGTTCAGTGAATTTCCTTATAAGAGGGAAATTGGACACAGAGAGGGAAAAACCAAGTGACAGTGAAGACACACAAGGGGAAGGCTGTGTGACTGCAGAGGTGGATATTGGAAAGACGCATCATCAAGCCAGGGACCACCGAGGATTCCTGGCGGCCACCAGAAGCTAGGAAAGAGGGAGAGAGGCATGGAACAGATTGTCCCTCAGAGACTCCGGAAAGAATCAACCCTGCCAACACCTTGATTTCAAACCTCTTGCCTCCAGAACAGTGAGAATAAATTCCTGTTTGTTAAAGCCATCAGTCTGTGAGACGTTCTTAACAGCAGCCCTGGGAAACTATTATCCCATCCATCCTTGATTTCTGTTGATGATACAGATTGGCCAGCACTCTTGTCACTGCCCATCTGCTTTTCTCCCCCTAAGAATGCTGCGTCTTATTAGCCTTCTGCCACTGTGCAGACGCCCCCCCACCCCCCTTCACACAGGCTGCCCCTTGTGGCAATATGTCCACCTGCCTTGTGAAGGTTCACCAGCACCGTGAGGCCTCTGTGGTCTCATGCTCTAGGGCATCGCTACCAGTGTGCCTGGTGCCATGGCAGCATCTCCTACTGTCGACCCTGGCCTACAGAGGAGAGCCCTCACCAGACAGCTCGGTGACGCTGAGTCCTCTTCAACAGTGAGTTCTGGTTGTTACTGCTGGCGTATCCTTTGGCACTTCCCATGGAGTATAATTGTGTCAAGCATGCTGACATTGCTGAGACTTTTAACCCCCTCTTCCACGGCTGCCACGGCGATCCTGACATTGCAGCCTCACTCAGCGTAGGCCATCACTGATTTCAGTCTTCTGGAAGCCACCCTAGAAGCAAGTCTGTGCTTGCCCTGGAGTCTTTGCCAAGGTGTTAACTCTTGTATGCTCTTGGATTAAATGACTCTAGAGTTCACTGCCATGCCTACTTTCCCAGTACAGGCTGATACAGGAAGGCAAATCTTTCAGCTCATTAGGGATGAAGCCCCTTCTCCTCATGTCAGGCCCAAAGCATCTCCAGTTGGGTTTATGTTATACCTTTTAAAAAAATGATTACTCATTTGTATTTATTTGAAAGGCAGAGTGACAGAGAGAGACACATAGAAATAGACCTTCCATCTACTGCCTCACTCCCCAAATACCTGCAATAGCCAGTCTGGGCCAGGCCAACACCACAAACTTAAAACTCAACCCCATCTCCCACTAGGTGGTAGGGATTCAAGTACTTGAGCCATCATCTGCTGCCTCCTGGGTGCATTAACAGGAAGCTGGATCAGAAGTAGAGCAGAACTCACTCCCAGGTACTTCAGTCTGGCATGTGGGCACTCTCAGGCAGTAGCTACATCAGTGCCACCTCAACTGCCCCATGTTGTACCTTCTCTCTAGTTACAGGTCCAGTGCCTAGGATGGCAGGAAGTGGCAGATCATAAGAAGAACAAATGTATATTTGGGGGAGAAGCCTCTGCATCACTTCAGACCAGTCAGAACAGGACGATTAACTCTTTAGGCCCAGGGAGATTCATGGGTCTCCAGAGAAGGGGGACACTCAGGGAGTCTGGGAGTGGGGTTAGCAGCTGGCTCTAAAGTATTTCACATTTTAACATTGATGTCAGTGAACCAGTGAGTTCCAGGATGCAAAACACTTAAGAATGAGCACAGGGCCCTGAGGAGTAGAGGATGGGGGAATCATGGGTGGGGGGACTTGTAAAAGACAAAGTTCCAGACCCCTCCCCAGACATTCTATTCTCTGCAGGAATGTGGCAGGGGTGGAGAAGCAGAGGGAAGGTAGGACGACTGTACTGTGGGAAGCAGAGGGTGCTGAGGCCAGGGAACAGAGCCAGGGAGGAGATGTGGCCCTTCCTCCACGAGCACTCAGAGGGGCTAGTGCAGAAGCTCAGTGTGTCCCCGGTCACATGAATCCAGGGTCAAGGGTGTTCTGGAATAGGGTCTCAAAAGAATGCAGCTCCTCAGGGGTTGTGGCAAGAAGACAAGCTCAAGGCATTCGGCAGCCAGAGTCTAGGCTAGGGAGGAAGGGAGAGCAGCCAGGAGGATTGGAGGGATGGGGAGAAAATGGAGAGCTCAAGCAATTAGAAGTCTCCGTGAAATTCAAGTTCAGGAGTGCGGCAGAGTAGGGAGGCGGCTGCGGTCAGCAGACCTGGGTTATGAGAGTCCTCAGAGGAGGGTTGTCCTGGACGTGACTGGCTGGGCTGGAGCAGAGACAGAAAGAGATGGAGATGGTACCTACACAGCAGTTGCAATTCCAGCATGGGAGTCCAAACAATGGGCCTCCAAAAGCCAGTCACCCCCGAAGCCCTGCAGGAGAGCTACCCTCTGTGGTCGCACATGTGCGTGCATGATAAGGATCTCGGGATGGGGAGATTACCCCGGATTGTGCGAGGAGGCCCTAACCCCGATCGCATGTGTGCCTATGGGAGGGGAGGAGGGAGATTCCATGTAGACAACAGAGGACAAGTCCAGGACCACAGAGGCAGAGATGCAGTGATTGCCACCAGGAGCCAAGGGATGATGACGGGATGCAGGCAGCCACGGGAGCTAGAGGAGGAAGGGAACGGATTCTCCCCGACAGCCTCCAGGGGCGGTACAGCCCTGCTGACACCTGCATTTCAGCCCAGCAATGCTGACTTCACACTGCAGGGCTTCAGGACAGGAAAGAATAAATCTCTGTGGTGTTAAGCCACCAGGTTCGTCATAACTTAGCACAGCAACCTCAGGAAATGAACAAAGTGAGGTCGTTGGATGCATTTTAGAGCTGTTGGAATAGTCATGTGAGGACAGTGGATTGGACAAAAACTCTGATGGGCGAGAGGGAGCAGTGCAGAGCTTGTTAACAATCCTCACAGAGAGGAGCCTGGATCCCTAGATGGGAAGGAACTGCCTAGAAGTGGCCATGGGGGAGCTGCATGAATGCCACACCTCCTTGGCTTCCAGAATGTGAAAAAAGAGTACACTCCCCTCAGGGAAAGATGGATCTAGAAATCTAACTGAACTCTGAGTAGCTGGATCCAAAGCAGAGAAGAGGAGCAGGGAATCAAACTAGCGCTCTGATACGGGATGCTGGCATCGCAAGCAGTGGCCTTACCCACTACACCACAATGCCAGCCCCTTTCGTTTCTTCATATTTCTGTTTGCTGGATTAGTGGCAATTTTCTGTGCCTTTTCATCCAGAATCACCAGCCTTTAACAGAGCAATATACAGCAACACGGTAAAGACACAGTGCAACATGTAGGATGCATGAAACGTGCTACTCCCTTTCGATAGTATTGGCAGGGCTACTATAGCTACTAAAGGTTTTGCCCTAGCGTGTAGGAATTCTGATGAATTTGATGTCACTTGATTCCCACCAAAAAGAGAACTTATGGTGCATTTACAATTGTACACTGTGTCACCAAGGACATCTCTGATGAGGAGAAAGTTCCATTTCGACCAGATTATAATGAAAACCAAACCATCTCTCCAAAAATGTTCACATTTGGACTTTTTTTTTGACAGGCAGAGTTAGTGAGAGAGAGAGAGAGAGAGAGAGAGAGAGAGAAAGGTTTTCCTTCCGTTGGTTCACCCCCCAGATGGCTGCTACAGCCAGCACGCTGCGGCCGGTGCACCGCGCTGATCTGAAGCCAGGAGCCAGGTGCTTCCTCCTGGTCTCCCATGGAGTGCAGGGCCCAAGGACTTGGGCCATCCTCCACTGCCTCCCGGGCCACAGCAGAGAACTGGATTGGAAGAGGGGCAACTGGGACTAGAATCCCGGGGTGCCAGCGCCGCAGGCGGAGGATTAGCCTAGTGAGCCGCGGCGCCGGCCCACATTTGGACTTTCTTAAAATATTTCAAATCATGTTCTTCTTCCACCACCCCCACCTGCTCTTTGTGTTGGGCCCTAGGTGGGGCGGGGACAGATGATCACAAGATCTCTTGTGATCTTGCTTTGGTCCTGAAAATTCATTTCATAGAGTTGGATGTATGAACTGCCCAGCAGGCAGCAGCGGTATTCCTAGAAGTCATTCCTTCACTAGAATGGCTAAAAATAACTTCACTATACACAGAACTGACTGTAAACCACATAAGTATATCCCTCTCAACCCCAAGTAAATGTGTCCTCAGCTCAACTTCCCCTTGCCAAAGGCCACAATCTTTGTAGCCATTTCAATACCACCCAATTCAAGAAGAGGTGCAATGGGGATGAAGGAAGGGTGGCACGAGACAGTGTCAAATGCTTTTGCAAATTTTTCTTTTTTTTTTTTTTTTAACTTTTATTTAATGAATATAAATTTCCAGTGTACAGCTTATGGATTACAATGGCTTCCCCCCCCCCCAATAACTTCCCTCCCACCCGCAACCCTCCCCCCTCCCGCTCCCTCTCCCCTTCCATTTGCATCAAGATTCATTTTCAATTCTCTTTATATACAGAAGATCAATTTAGTATAAAGATTTCAACAGTTTGCACCCACATAGAAACACAAAGTGAAACATACTGTTTGAGTACTAGTTATAGCATTAAATCACAATGTACAGCACATTAAGGACAGAGATCCCACATGAGGAGCAAGTGCACAGTGGCTCCTGTTGTTGACCCAACAAATTGACACTCTAGTTTATGGCGCCAGTAACCATCCTAGGCTGTCGTCATGAGTTGCCAAGGCTATGGAAGCCTTCCAAGTTCACCGACTCTGATCATATTTAGACAAGGTCATAAAAGACAGAGTGAGGATAGTAACCAATGATCCTAAGAGTGGCATTTACCAGGTTTGAACAATTATACAGCATTAAGTGGGGAAGAGGACCATCAGTACACACATGTTGGGAGTAGAGCCATTGGTGGTAGAGTAGAGGTTATGATTACAAAGGAATGAGGCCCAAGTGCACTAGACAGGGCCTAGAACAAAGGACAGAGTCATTATTAGAGGAGCTAAGAAAGGTGCTGTCTAAGCTACAATTAAGTTTTCTGATTGAGAGGCAAATAGAACCTGATAGAAGGGGCTTGATAATAATCTGGTGGGCTTTAGGCCTTGTAAATTCAGAGGCCCAGACCTATCTATCTCTTCACATGGGGTATATCCTAAGGGAGGTGTGAACCTCCTAGGGGAAGGCACTCTGTTGACTTTCATTACTTGGCTGGCCTGGGAGGAGAGCTGGCCAGGTAAAGGCAGGGGGCATCTCTAACAAGAAATTTACAGTTCTGCCTGCAATGTTGCTGACCCTACTTGACCATACCCTCAGCTGCAGTGGTCACTTTGGAAGTTGGGCTGAGTGAAGGGCTTTTCAGCTTAGAGCCAATAAGATCTGTGGCTCTGACCTGGGCATCCTTCGACTCCAGGGCAGGTCCATTTCCAGTGATCCAACTCTTGGCAGAGCTGCCAGGGCTCTTCACAAGCTGACTTCTGCTGAAGCCCAGGCTTACCTCATGGAAAGCCACTGCAGTGGACTGGCCTGTTGGGTCTCCTTGAGGGCAGATCACTGTACAGATCAGCCATTAATAGGCCTGCCACCCATTGCTTCTGATGCCGAGCTTTCTTTTCCTCCTGGTTTGTGTTAAAGCAGACCAGAGGATGCAAGTCAAGGGAGTGCCCGTTTCCCATCTCTAATCTTCGGTGGCCTGAACTACAAGTCTATAGTCACAGGCATGTTCTGTAGTAGTTTTTCTAAGGTAGACAATGCCCATGAGGAAAATTATATTCTCACTTTAAAACTTTCTTTCCCTTTGGTCTGAAAGGGAGGTTTTTTCTACTTACTGTATACTTCGCTGATGGCGAAGTGAATCTAGCTATGAGATTATTATTTGAGTTCTTATTTTGGCTATGCTATTGCAGAAAAATGTTAGCCATCTCTTTTATAAGGTCTAAAGATTAAATTGTGCATCCTACAGATTCCTTCATAATAGAATTAGTTTCCTACCTTGAAGAGAATAGAGAAATGAAAGAACAAGTTGGGCTTAGAATAGAGAAATGAGGGAGCAAGTCCTAGATCACTTGCTGACAATAGCAATATCACATGAATACTTAGCAAACCGTTTCAACCATTAGATAACAACTTAAGAAAACATTTACCAGAAGGTCCAATGCCTTCTATAAATTTTAAGAATCATGTATTTGAAAGCACCTCTTAAATATCTAACATGGTGTAGTTTGTTTAGCCAGTAAACTTAAGCACAACCATCTAAAATGTTTTTAGTTTCTTTCTACCAACAAGTCTAAAACATATGATACACAGATTCAGGTCCCACAAATTAAAATGTATCTTTGATTGATTTTAGCAGCTTAAATTTATGGACAATCTTATCTATAAGCCATTTAAAATAAAACTCTTAATAAAATTTCCCCATGTGGACATACAATATGTACACACATATAATATAGCATAATAGACCAATACATCAATTTTAATAATAGCTTTTAAAATCTTTAACTCTTTTTGTAGATTGCCAATTGATTTGAATTGCTTTTTCTTTTTAGTAACCTCAGTTAACCATACTTTCTCTCAGTTGGTACTGTTAATACATTATTGGCTTCATCTGTTTACAGAGCCATCCCAAAGTACTGAATACAATAAAAGTGGCTGGAAAAAGTCCATAGGAACCTATAGGAGGACAGCTAAACACAGAACCAACAACGCTTTAGTTTTATGAGCAGCAGATATTCAAATTTTTGAAAAAAGCACATATTTAAATAGCCCATAGCTCTTAATAAAAATTCAGCTGTTTTTGAACAATTAGAATTTAACAGACATCAAGAGAACATAATAGATTACTTTAACACATTGCTTTAACAGAGCATCAGAGTTTAATTCTATGTCAAAGAGAAATTGAGCTTCCTGTGATCTTTTGCTGTGAGGTTTCCTTCCTTTACCTTCTTTCATATTGGTGACCATGTTTCTGTGTTTCTGTGTGTAACACATCTTTAAGCATCTTTTGCAGGGCAGGATGAGTGGCAACAAATTCTTTCAGTTTCTGTTTGCTATGAAAAGTCTTAATTTCACCTTCATTCACAAATGAGAGCTTTGCAGGATATAATATTCTGGGCTGGCAGTTTTTCTCTCTTAGTACCCGGGCTATGTCTCGCCATTCCCTTCTAGCTTGTAGGGTTTCTGATGAGAAGTCTGCTGTGAGTCTAATTGGAGATCCTCTAAGAGTGATCCGACGTTTCTCTCTTGCACCTTTTAGGATCTTTTCTTTATGTTTCACTGTGGTGAGTTTGATTACAACATGTCGTGGTGAGGATCTCTTTTGGTCATGTTTATTAGGGGTTCTATAAGCTTCCTGTACTAAGATGCCTCTGTCCTTCTCCAAACCTGGGAAATTTTCTGCTAGTATCTCACTGAAAATGCCTTCTAATCCTTTCTCCCTCTCCATGCCTTCAGGAACTCCTAGAACACGAATGTTGGGTTTTTTAATAGTATCCTGTAAATTCCTGACAATATTTTTTAGATTTCTAATTTCTTCTTCTTTTCTTTGGTTTGCCTGTTTCCTTTCCTGTTCTCTGTCTTCTAAGTCTGATATTCTCTCTTCTGCTTCGCCCATTCTGTTTTTAAGGCTCTCTAATGTGTTTGTCATTTGATCTATTGAACTCTTCATTTCATTATGATTTCTAGTCACTATCAGAGTTTCTTGTTCCACTAGTTGTTTCATTTCATTTTGATTCCTCCTTAATATTTCACTTTCACGAGAGAGATTTTCTATCTTGTCCATGAAGGATTTCTGTAGTTCAAGAATTTGTTTTTGAGAACTTCTTAATGTTCTTATCAATTTTTTGAGATCCGCTTCTTGCATTTCTTCGATCTCATCATCTTCATAATCTTGAATTGGGGTGTCTTTTTCATTTGGGGGCGTCATAGTTTCTTCCTTGTTCTTGTTAGCTTGGTTTTTGCGTTTGTTGTTTGGCATGTTGGAGATATTTGGTTTCTTCACTGTGGTGTTTTTTCTTGTTACACTATGGCTCTATATTAAGTGGACTGTCTGCTTTCAATGGAGCCTTAGAGGCTTGAGATGGGTGTGGACTGAGAGCTGTGTTTGGTTCCTCAGGGTTGAGGGTGTGTCAAGGATGACACTCCCAGGTTAGGTGTGGTAAATCTCTCTTTCTTTTTTTGATTTAAAAGGGAAGTAATTCCGCACAGCTGAACGTAATTGGAGGTAGTTAGCAGGCAAATGATATACCCACAGGAGCCAGAGATCGGAAGCTCTTTCCCAAGGTCCACACAGGGAATCTCTGCTGCCCTCAGTGTGCGCTCCAATTCTCCTGCAGTCTCCCACTGGGTTGCCAAGTTAGATCCTAATCTCCTGTCATTTCACCCCTCCCCACAGAGTCAGGTTTTTCTGCTAGGCTCAGGGCTGGTGCAGACCTGAGGTCGCCCTGCTTATGACGTATGTCCAAAATGGCGCCTGCTCTGTCTTGCTCGCCTGTGAGAGGTGAGCGGAGAGAGAGAAACTTGTGTCCGTATCAGTCACTTTTTTTATTTTTTTTTTCTCTCTCTTCTAGTTAGCCTGGTGAACTTTTCCCCACGGAGTTTCAAGCCTCGTTCCCTCTAGCCTCCTCTTTCCGCTTGCCTGCTGGTATCTCGGGCTATGGAGGTTCGGCTCACCTCGCGTTCCAGCGCTGGTGCGTTGAGTCTGCCGCTGGTGTCCCGAACTTGGGCTCCCACGCTCTCCACGCAGGTCCACTGTGAATCACTAGTTCCGGAAGAGTTTCCTCTGCTGTTTCATCCCCTACTCTTCCTTGACACTACAGTATCTCCACTTATATTAAACTTTCTCTCCCCCCGGACTAAGTGTGCTTCCTGCCTATTCCGCCATCTTGCCGCCTCTCCTTTTGCAAATTTTTCGATACTGCAATCACGTGACCTCATTGCTGAGTTTTATTGGCATCATAGTAAATCTGCTCTAGTTTCAGGGCTCAAAACATGCTCAAAGAGCCTACCTTCTTGCTAATGGTCATTTGCAAAGACCTAAATAACTCAGACCTCAGGTCTGACCCACCATGAAGGCCCCTGAACTACTTCTGATAAGTAAGGCTCCTCTCAACAAACTCCATGGGCCATCTACCATATTTTGCTCTCCTGAAAACTAACACCATAGGATATACTGGTGTGAGTGGGTTCTTGAGATAGAGCCTACACAAACTTGTGCTTGCCGAGGCCTTCTCACTGTGGTGGCTATCCACAGGTGATCTGGTGTGCGCGGACTCCCAAGTTCAGTTTACGTCTTTATTTGAGGGCATTATGTTACAAAAACAGAAAACAAATACTGAGAAAGCATCAGCTTTTACTTTGCATGGAGTTCTTCAAATAGTCAATGTTTGTCAACAGTGACAATATGCACTGTACAAGAACACATCACGGGCAGGCCAGCAACAGCACAGTCCGTTGGAGCACATTGTAAAGACTTCACAAGCCGTCAACTGTTCATTTTATTTCATCATCTATGAAATGGCTCTCCAGTGCAGGGGAGAACTCATACCACTGTCATGGACCTACAGTGGCATTCTGAGATCAAATAAAATGGCATCTATGTCATATAAGGTGAAAAGAGAAGTTTCCAGTTCTGCTAAGCACCTGTCTTCTGCTTCAAGGTAAACTAAGACACTCTGTGTTCTACCCGAGAGAAATGGCAAGAACTCTCCTTGCCCAGAGCAAGCTCGCCAGCTCCAGAGCCTCACTTCATGGTCACTGCCACTGCCATCCTGGAACCAGAAGGCGGCAGTCCCCATTAATCCCCATTGGTAATTGGGATTGGCCCAACTGGTAATCAGCATAGACCAACCAGTCAGAAAGGGAAACTGTCATGAGTGTGAGCATCCCCTAAGGCCTCAGGCCTGGTCAGAGGGAGGAGCAGCTTCTTCCAAATCCTCACTCTTCAGGTAGGAAACCCAGTCCACCTAGCTAGCATTTTCTGCAGTAATTAATCTCCCGGAGGCTCTAAGACATGGCATTAAACCTGTGTTCAGGTTAGAGAGCTACAATCATGTGGAAAAGTGCAGAGTCCTGACCTTAACACCTACGCTAACAACTGTCCTGGTATATCAAAAGATTTAATTAATTTTGATCTTCTATTAGCTAAAAGGGAAAATGAAGGTAAAAATAAAGACATGATGAAGAAAAGGGAAAGAAGTTCCAACTCCACTATGTTATCCAAATTATCCATATTCCATGAGAACTCTGGGAGGGTGGGCAAAGGCCATTTTAAGTGTTGTAATAAATTATTTAAATCTAAGACGGCAGATCTGTGTTGGGACTTTCAGGAAAAGTGTGCTAACACAGATTCTTGTGGAGAGAATGGTGGCACATGTGATGTGGGATTTCAGGGGAGGGAGATGCATTCACTGGGCACTTTATCCCCCTGCTCCCAAGACTTCACAAGGAAGCTGATGGCCTCACCATTTTACACTCAAGGAAACTGAAGCCCAGAGAATTGAAGCACCTTGCTCAAAGTCACAGAGTGACTGAGCCAGAATCCAAACCCAGGTCCAGCTGTCCCTGTTTATACCATGTTACCTTCCCAGGGCTCTCATGTGTTCATTTACACGAAGGTACAAATATCTAATTTTATAAACTTTTTCGTGAAGGGAAGTCTGAGTAGAAGGAAAGATTCCATAGAAAGGATTGTTCAAGTCTGCCCATGGCAGTATGTGTCCCTTAACAAGTGCATGGAGCAGAGCTACCCACCCTTCCTGCCCCAACCCACACTCAGCATCCTGGCATACTCACTCTTGACAGTTTTAAGAGTGTGAAAAAAATTAGATTGTTAGATCCATGGCATTTGGGGCTCTTTTTGCAGTAGAAGTTTAACTACACTAAATCATAGCCATCAATAGGTGTTCATTTCATTCTCATCTCCATTCCTTGAGTCTCCCTTTTGGAGCACTTCAAGATTTCTAGCAATTGTATCAAAGTTTCTGGTATATAAATGTGGCCACTTAATAAATAATAAAAATTAAAATTCCAAAAATATATAAATACAAGAGTACTTCAAATTGTTCATGGAAAAATAAATTAAAAGATCGGTATTTTGGTGCAAAAAAATTGAAATCCATATCTCGTTTTTTGTTACCGTCCATTTTCTGTGAGCTTTTTGAAGATACCTTGTATATAAAATATATAAATAATATATCTTTCTCCTATCAAATTCCTTCCAAACATCTGGGGTAAATTTAGATTTGTGAAAGAAAGCCCCAACCTGGAAAAAAAATGAGTTAATGCAACCTAATCCTGAGAACAGAGATATTTCTTTTCTAATATGTAAACCCATATAGACGCTATTTCTTCTTCCATTTTCACTTTTTCACTGGGGAAGCTCATCAGACTGTCCATTTTGTTAGTTGAAAAGTTAAGGCAGTTTGGATTCCTGGTTTGTAAGTAATGAGCGTGGAAACTCTAAATTAGCTTGTCTTGAGTGATTTTGGCCATGTGCTGCATTGACTGTATACTTCCCTGTGGTCGATGAGCCAGAGTAAATGAAGCCAGGTACAGCACCTAACACCTTCTAGCAGATAAATTCCAACAGGTATCTTGTGTGTTTCAGTAGCTTGAAACTTTGGATGCTTTGGATCCCGGGATTGATCTCAAAAGCACATTAATTCCATAGTGCAATGGTTTTCCAAATCCTGAACCAGCAGCATCACATGGGATTTGACAGAAATACAAATCTCATGTCTTACAACCCAGACCTATAATGCATTGTTATCATGTATCAAAACACAGATTGTGACAAGCACACCTAGCACCCAGATTTTGGTTTCTAATTCCATTCTTCAATGAAAGGAAGCAGGGCTTATTGGAAAAATGGATGTTTTCTAGGACTGAAAGAGGAAATACACAAAAGAAGCCTGGAATGTTTTATCATGTCAGAAAGTGAGTGCTTCAAAAAATTAAAATGATGGGAATATATCAAAGGGATGTGGTAGCTAACTGAAAGAGCCTGCAATGGCCAATGCTAGAATAATTTCAACAAGAAGATAAAGTATCAGATTACAAGCCAAGGCACAAAACAAATGTGAATCCATACAAGTATAAATAAATGAGACAATAGACATATCTCCTATGCAGAAGAATTCCAAACAATTTATATAGAGACATGTAATCCTCATGGAGGTGGAGGCTAACTCCCCAGTCATGAAGTGCAGGCTGCACATGGTGACTGCCTTTCCAAGAGACTGTGTGGAAAAGGAGGAAAAATGTCATTAGAGTGGCCAAACCTGACAAACTACCTCAGCCAGGTGATCAAGGTCAATATCAACGATAAGTCATCTGAACAGTATGCACCATGGATATAATGCGATGAAAATGACACTTCACTTTCACCTGGTGTTCTCAACAAACCCTAGAACCTTAGTCAAACCATGAGATACACATCAGAAAAATCCCACCCAAGGAGCATTCTACAAAAGATCTGAACACTACTCCCCAAAGTCGTCAAGGAAATAAAAAGCAGTGAACATCTACACATGCAAAAGAATGAAACTAGATCCCCCCAACCTCCCACCAGATACAAATCCATGCAAAACAAGTTAAAGACCTAAATTTAAGACCTAAAACTATGAAGCTACTAGAAGACAGCATAGGGGAAACACTTCAACACAATGGAATGGACAAGGATTTTTTGAATAAGCCTCCCAAGGTGCAAGAAACAGCACAAAAAAAGCAAATAGGGTTCTACCACACTAAAAGCCCTCTATATGCCAAAAAAAAAAAAAAAAAGTGAAGAGAGAACCTACAAAATGGGAGAAAACATTTGCAAACTAGGCATCTATCCAGGGGTTATGAACCAGAATATATAAGAGTATATAAGAGACTCAAGCAACTCAATAACAAAGAACAAAAGCAATTTTAAAATGGGCATTAGGGGTTGGTGCTGTGGTACAGCAGTGTGTTAAGCCACCAGCTGCAACCCACATGGGTACTAGCTCAAGTCCTGGCTGCTCCACTTCCCAACCAGCTCTCTGTTAAGATGCCTAAGAAAGCAGCAGAGGATGGCTAAAGTACTTGGGCCCCAGCACCCATGTGAGAGACCTGGATGAAGCTATTGGCTTTGGCCTAGCCTAGCCCTTGCTGATTCAGCCATTTGGAGAGTGAACCAGTTTATGGAAGATCTCTCTTTGTCTCTCTCTCTCTCTCTCTCTCTCTCTTTCTTTCTTTCACCCTCTCTCTGTCTCTTTCTCTCCACCTGTCCCTCTCTCTCTCTGTAACTCTGCCTTTCAAATAAATAAATCATTTTTTAAAAGGGGGGCACTAGATCAAAATAGACATTTTTCTTTTTTAAAAAAAGATTTATTTATTTATTTATTTGAAAGTCAGAGTTACACAGAGAGAGGAGAGGCAGAGAGAGAGAGAGAGAGAGAGAGAGAGATCTTCCATCTGATGGTTCACTCTCTAATTGGCAGCAACGGCCGGAGCTGCGCCGATCTAAAGCCAGGAGCCTCTTCCAGGTCTCCCACGCGGGTGCAGGGGCCCAAGGACTTGGGCCATCTTCTACTGCTTTCCCAGGCCATAGCAGAGAGCTGGATAGGAAGAGAAGCAGCCAGAACTAGAACCGGTGCTCATATGGGATGCCGGCGCTTCAGGTCAGGGCATTAACCCGATGCGCCACAGCGCCGGCTCCTAAAATAGACATTTTTCAAGAGAAGATAGTCAATAAATAAATTTTTTTAGAAAAGAAAAATGTTCAATATCACTAATCATCAGGGAAATACAAATCAAACCCACGATGATACAGCGCCTTATTTCAGTTGAAGTGGCTATTATCAAAGAGACCACAGATAACAAGGGCTTATGAGGAGGTAGAGAAAAGGGAACCCTTACACACAGCTGGTGGAATATAAATTAGTATAGCCATTGTGGAAAGCAGTATGGAATTTTCCCAAAACATTTTAAAAAATAAATCTACCTGATGATCTAGCAGTCCCATTACTGGGCACACAGTCAAAGGTGTCTGTAAAGAGACATCACCATTCCATGTTTCCTGCAGCCAAGTGCACAATAGCCAAGTAATGAGAAGAACCTAGGTGTCCATCAACGGACTAGTGGGTAATTAAAATGTGGTGGACAGGTACAACGGAATGCCATTAGGCCTTTAAAAACGAGGACATTCTGTCATTTGTGTGACAGGATGGAACAATGTATGAAGTGACTTAAGCCAAGCACAGAAAGACAAACACCATGTGATATCACTTCTAGGTAAAATCTACAAAGGTTTGTCTCTTAGAAGTTAAGAGTACAATGGTAGTTACTAGAACCTTAGCAGAGTAAGGGGAGGGAAGGATGGACAAAGGTTGATTAATGGGAACTAGGCTGTAGCTCAATAGGAGAGATAAGTCTTGGTGCTGTAACTCACACCAGGGTGACTATAGGCAATGTAATATGTATATTATTTATAAATGTGTGGTTTTTTTAAGCTACAAGAGAGGATTTTGAAGTGTTTTCACCATAAAGAGATGCTGAGTGCTTGAAGAAGTAGATCTGAACATTACACAACATACACATGTATCAAGACATTACCTGGTACTCCGTATGTGTGTATACGTTTTAGATATCAGTTATACATCAGTTAAAGTTTTAAAAATAACATCAAGTCCGGCCAGCGCCACGGCTCACTAGGCTAATCCTCCACCTGTGGCGCCGGCACCCTGGGTTCTAGTCCCGGTCGGGGAGCTGGATTCTGTCCCGGTTGCTCCTCTTCCAGGCCAGCTCTCTGCTGTGGCCCAGGTCCTTGGGCCCTGCACCCCATGGGAGACCAGGAGAAGCACCTGGCTCCTGCCTTTGGATCAGCGTGGTGCGCCGGCCATAGCAGCCATTGGGGGGGTGAACCAATGGAAAAGGAAGACCTTTCTCTCTGTCTCTCTCTCAGTCTGCCTGTCAAAAAATAAATAAATAAATAACATCAAGTCCAAGAAAATGTCAGAGCCAAAAGCAGCCTGAGAAGTTGTGGTGACTAAACATCACGAGGTATCTCAGCTGGGATCCTGGAATAGAAAAGGGACATCAGATAAGAACTAGGGAAGTTTGAATGTAGGCTTTAGTTAATAATATAAGTGTTGGTGCCTTAATTATAACAAATGTGTCATGTGAATACAAGATATTATGAGAAATTGGATACAGGATATATGGAAACTCTACTATCTTGTTAATTTTTCTGTAAGACTTTTCTAAAATATAAGGTTCATTTACAAATGTAAATAGATTACAATACCTTTGATGTTATTTTGAAAATAAGCGTGCACCCGTTTAGATATAGAAATCAGGTAGACAAAGTTGTGTTAGTCTCAAAACATTTCTGGGCTTTGGAGACTGGTTTTCCTATACAGCTCAGCTTGTATAACAGAAACCCACAGTCATAGGGTCTTAAACAAAAGAGACATTGATTTCTCCCTCGTGTGTCAATTCAGGATTGGCTGTCTAGTACAGGAATGGCATCTCCACAGTGATGGAGCCACAGGCTCCTTCTAGATCATTGCTCTGCAGTCTAGGGTTGACCTCATCCACATTGTCCAAGATAGGTCTCCTGTCTCATCACGGCCTCCCAGACAGAGGAAGGAGAAAAGGGTCAGGGAGGGCCCGTCCCTGTCCACCCAGAGCGTGGCCTTGAACTTGTACCCATCACTTTTACTCAAATCCGGGACTAATTCGTATGACTGGAGTTGGCTGCAAAGGAGGCTGAGAAATGAGATCTTTATTCTGAGAAATCATGTGCTCAGCTAAGAACTGGAGCTTCTACTGTTATAGAAGAGGAATTAATGGATCTGGGGAGCCATTCTCAGGCCAGCCCTACCACTGATTTCTTCCTGCATAAATTTTACCTGAACTCTTGTGACTCCCTGCTCCAAAACAATCACCAGTGTGATAGGGCCATGTCTGCAGGAGATCACTAGTGCTCAGTAAAATATTGTCCCATCTTCGCATTCAAAATTTGCATCTCATTTTACTCTGGACTCTTGTTTATCTAATACCATGATCTTCCAAATGCTTCTTTCTTCTATTGTTTTATCATGTTTCACAGCTCCTGAATACCTTGTGTCACGATACAAGCTAACTGGTGGGGTTCTCCTGCAGAGAACTGGCGATGCTTCCCTGGTCCCTGGGGGAGCCCAGGTGACAGACTCAAATCCCAGGCTCGTGATTACCCACCCAGAACGCCTTTTCTGGACTACAAGATTCAGCACAAGAATGAGACCAGAGATCAGACAGCCCTTCATCTGGCCAATTTGGATTTAGCACAGGTGATTGTGGGGAAATTAGTTACACGAAGCAATTCAAAGATGGTGCCCAGAGGAAGTAAGGTGGGTGAAATCCAAAGTTGTTCACCACTAAAGCTAATTGGCCATGCAACATCAGGGGAGGTAACAAAACTAGTAACAAGTGTATAGACATGTGGCTAGTCCTATAAAAATTGCCCCATAAAATGACCGTTTAAGTGATTGGTTGGTCCTTAGCCCTGCCCCAATGACTCTGCAGCTTTGTGCTATAAAAGGCTCTGTTATGCGTGAAATAAATGAGTTCTTGCTAGACTTGGCTCCCCACTGCGTCTGACTGTCTCCAGGATCGGGAGGCTGGGGAACGGGCGAGCAGTGCACTCACCTTTCCTCGGACCCAGTCCATCCTGTACGGGTGGACTAAGACCCTGCAGGTGATGGGGTCATGAATGCCTCTGACCCAATTCCAAAGTCCAAATCTCCCAACCCTTCATTTGCACTCTACTGGAACCCAAGAATCGCGAGTCGAGAGTAGGAAGTCACTGACTCCAAAGTGGGAGGTCAGTAGGAATGGGAAAGAAGAGCCACCCTCACCCTCCAATGTTCCCCCTCCTGAATACCAGCAAGGACTAAGATGGGGCCAAGGCCATGGACCTGGATGCTGGAGGCAGATACCACTATGAACAAGCAGTCATCCTACCCACTAGCCATGAGTGATGGGAAGAGAGAAGTCCTCACTGGAAACAAGACCGAAGGAGAGGTGTCTCTATTACTTAGAGAATCCATTTACAGAGGCCAGCGCAGTGGGTTAATGCCCTGGCCTGAAGCGCCAGCATCCCATACGGGCGCCGGTTATAGTCCCGGCTGCTCCTCTTCCGATCCAGCTCCCTACTATGGCCTGGGAAAGCAGTAGAAGATGGCCCAAGTCCTTGGGCCCCTGCACCTACATGGGAAATCCAGAAGAAGCTCCTGGCTCCTGGCTTTGGATCGGCGCAGCGCCGGCCATTGTGGTCATCTGGGGAGTGAACCAGCAGAAGGAAGACCTCTCTCTGTGTCTCTACCTCTCTCTGTAACTCTGTCTCTCAAATAAATAAAATAAATCTTAAAAAAGAATACATTTACATATAGAGGCCAGAAAATAAATAGTACACTCCAAAGAAATTACAGCTTTGACTAGTCACTTGACAAAATAACCAACCATTCAATTGCCTTAGACAAAGAGGTCACCCAGAGTACATTCCACATGTTCTGACCTGGCAAATCAGAAGCACCTCCTCTCCAGAAGACGAGGTACTCCCAACATCCCTAGAAAACACAGGGCTGGAAACGGGCTGAGCCACTTTCTCCACGTGCCCTTTAAACACTAGTGTACAGCGCCTTGCCCTTGCTATTTCCTCCTCCCTCTCCTGTGCCGTCCCACGCCCCTGGAGGTCCAGCAAACATCCTGAGTTGTAACAAACTTCCAGTCCTGTCTTGTTCGGTTTGGTTGGCCAAGGCTCACCCTTACAGCCCTGAGCCACCTTGTCTGCCATCATTCTGTCACACCACACACACTTGACATAAAGAGGGTTCTCTCTAACCATGGGCTTCGAGGAGGGTGGTCAGACACTGATATGAGAAGGCAAAGACTGGCTGAACACAGCTGTTGATGAACTCTCGGGTTCCTCTTCATCTCTGAGCACATGTATAGAACTCTGTTTCCCGTTCACCTTGAGCTAGGAGTGGGAATGTAGTTGGGAAAGCTAGGCTATGGCTAGAGAAAAAACAAGGCTTTGAGGAACTGGGGATGCCCCCTCCATGCTCTTGATTCTCTGCCACTGGCTGGATGAGAAAGTGTTGAGCCCCCTGGGGAACACAGAGCCACACAATGGCAGCAGGTTGGGTTCCGGATTCACTGCACGGAAAGCAGCCATCCACCATCCTGAAACATCTGCTTTGTTTTGCTGTATAGATGAAAAGCAAACTTCTGTGGTCTTGAAACCATTGGAGGGGCCAACACTGTGCCTCAGTGGGTTAACACCCTGGCCTGAAGCGCCAGCATCCCATATGGGTGCCGGTTCTGGTCCCGGCTGCTCCACTTCTGATCCAGCTGTCTCCTATGGCCTGGAAGAGCAGTGGAAGATGGCCCAAGTACTTGGGCCCCTGAACCCATGTGGGAGACCTGGAGGAAGCTCCTGGCTCCTGGCTTCGGATTGGCTCAGCTCCAGCCATTGTGGCCATCTGGGGAGTGAACCATCATATGGAAGACCTTTCTCTAAACAAAAAAAAAAAAAAGAAAAAAGAAAGAAACCAATGGAACCATAGAATGATTTCGGCTCTAATTGTTACAGCAGCTAGCATGCTACCTAATAAAACGGACTTTCTCATTCCCTGACTTTCTACACAGGGGCTCCACTGTTCCTCCCTCCCTCCCTCCCTCACTCCTTCCCTCCCTCTCTCTCTCTCTCTCTCTCTCTCTCTTTTCTATGTGCCTTAGCTCCTCACAGAAGTCCCTTGAGCTCAGTGTGCACACCTTGGCTAAGCACTTGTCCAATGTCCCCAATTTGTTTTTCCCCTTTGCCTCTTTACTTACATGAATTCTTTCGTACAGAAAATGAAGTTACAGTTGGACTTGCTGTAATTAAAATTGTAATTAAAAGCATTAAAGAAGTGGCTTCCTGATGTCAACTCATAGACCTAAACCACATCCCAATTTCCTGGAAAGAATTGATTTATTAATTTTTATTTGAAAGGCAGAGCAACATAGAGAAAAAGAGAGGGAGAGAAAGAGAGCGATCATTTTTTAAGATTTATTTATTCATTTAAAGCTATTTGAAGTTATTTATTTGAGTTACACAAAGAAAGAAGGAGAGGCAGAGAGAGAAAGAGGTCTTCCATCCGCTGGTTCCCTCCCCAGATGGCCGCAATGGTCGGAGCTGCGCCGATCCGAAGCCAGGAGCCAGGTGCCTCTTCCAGGTCTCACATACAGGTGCAGGGACCCAAGCACTTGGGCTATCCTCCACTGCCCTCCCAGGCCACAGCAGAGATGCTGGATAGGAAGTGGAGCAGCCAGGACTCAAACCAGCACCCATATGCGATGTTGGCACTGCAGGACACAGCTTAACCCGCTACGCCACAGCGCCGGCCCCGAGATCGATCTTCTGTTTGCTAGTTCATTCCCCAAATGTTCACAACATCTGGGGCTGGACCTAGCTGAAGCCAGCAGCTAGAACTCAATTTTGGTCTCCCCCATGGGTAGCAGCAACCCAAGAAATTGAGTCATTACCCGTTACCTCTACGGGTCTGCGTTAGCAGGAAGCCGGGTCAGAAGCAGAGTGAGGGCCCCAACCCAGGCAACGTAATTTGGGATGTGGACATCCTGAGCAGCAACGTAACCTCTGTGCCACTCTGCCACGCCCCCCAGGATTTTTTTTAAAAGATTCATGGGGTTCAAATTCAGATTTTCATGTGATATTTCTGAAATGGGTGATTAGGAATCCATATTTTTAAAGTATCTTTATATCCTTGATCGATAACCATCGAGCTAGACAATGGCAAATACTAGCAAATATTAATTGTAAAATGGCCCAAGATGGACAGCACAGCATTATGGGTAAGGGCTTGGGATTTGAAGGCAGATGCTAAGTTTGAACTCGCGCATCATCACTTAGAAACTGGGGGGCCTTGGCAAACTTACGTCAACATGTCAGAATCTCCGTTTCCTCCACTGTTGAATGGATTTATAATGCAACAATTGAAAAACAGCCTAAAGTTCCCAGCATGGAGAAAAGAGGAAAATAGGAGCCTTACATTGGGAAGGGGGGCGGGGTGTCAGAGAAAGCTCTAAAACCATCTGTAGAGACAGAACAGCTGTGGGAATCCCCCCTCCCCCCTCCCCCCCCACATGGCGAGAGCTGCACCTGAAGGGGCAATGCGGGTCTAGAATCTGCTGTGTCCCCTGGGATTGGTTTCGCTGCAGCCACCGCTACTAAAAGTCACCACCAGAGGGAGCAGTTTTGCCCCTCCCCGAGAGTTTGCATCCTCGCTGCGATGTTTGGTTTTCCCCTCTCTACTTGAAGGAAAAGTAAAGTGGAGCCAGGCCCACTGATGCAGAGTCTGAGTCTGGTGCACACTGGGCAATGGGCAGTCAGCAGCCCGCGGACAAAGAGCGCATGGCCTCCTGCCCGCGGCTGGCCCGAAGGCTACCCCGAGGGAACGCAAACCAGGCTTCAGTAACGCCTCAGTTTCCTAGCCTCGCTCCCTGCCACTCCCCAGGATATTCTGGAGGATGATATAAATTTATTACAACGACAAAAATAGGGCTCGGCACTGGCTGCTCGTCGGACACCACGTGGCGTCCTGAGGGCAAGCCCGCGCGGCAGGTACCGTTACCCCGTTTGGTGGCTGAGGAGAGCAAGCTTAAGGGGACGATAGCTTTGCAAAAGTGCTTGTTGATGACGACAGGATGAAGTATAAAATCTGCTTGGAAATTTTAGAGTTTAAATGTAAAATATAAAAACAAGATTTGGTTCCCAACGTCGTGAGTTAACGGTACTAAGATGGTGGGAAACTGAATCCAGTTCTGGTGTGCGGGAGTGGTGCCCGGTGGGAGGTCCCTGGGTCATGGGGGGCTTGCCCTCCGCACGTCCAGCTCCAAGGAGTTCTCCGCGGAGGCTGGATTACAAAAGCCTGAGTCAGCAGTTTCTCTGCTCCTGACTCACCCCGTAATTCCTTCTCCTCCCCTGCCTCCCGCCAAGGCCTGGCCACGTCCTGCTCTATGGCTGCCTCGGGACCCCACCAGCAAGAATGCCATCACCAAATGCCAAACCAATGGGGCCCTCCTGATCTTGGACTGTGACTCTCCAAAACCGTGAGTCTAAATAAGCTCCCTTTCCCCACAAGCAGCTTGTCTCAGATACTGTGTGGAAAGCTGACAAATGCAGTGGCCAAGCCATTTATACCTGGGCCTTATTGCTGCACCTGATAGAGACAGTGCAGAGTGTTCTGCGTTCGCCTTAGAATGCTTCTCTTCATAGTGGCATTACTAAGCGACAAGGGAACTCGCTCTTTTGTGGTTCAGATGTTTTGGATGCTTGGAGAATTCTGTTCTGAGAAGGTACATACCATTTGCATGTCAATCATACATTTTAAAATACTACCTTTCCATCACCATCCCAATGCTTTTCCTGAATGTTCTTCCAATTCCTCTCCAATCCAAGACCCCAAAGTCAATGACTCCACATCACCCCCCATCATTTAAGCAGCAGCTGCACCCAGTCGTCAGGGGGTCACCCCAGTACTGCTGCCCCAGGGCACTCTCCCTAGGACAAAGTGGCTCAAGCTGAATCCTTGTGAGTGTTGAGTGGGAGGCAGCCTTCCACTTCCCTGCTGTACTGGGCCAAGGGTATCACCCTGTAGATTTCCAGCCTTGAAGATAACAGAAGCAAAGCTCATAGTTGTGACACTAGACGTTCTTGGTAATTATCAGGAGGCCAAACAGGGTTTGAATCCTTGTATCTCAGGTCCTGGGCACTTAGTAGGCGTTGTTGATGTTGTTGTTGTTGTTGTTGCTGTTAAGTTCTCTGAGGTTTGTGCTAGTGACAGTGCCATTCTACACAGCAGGCTTAAGAAACATAAGACTAGAGCAAGTGTTGGCTAGCTACAGCCCACAGGCCAGGCACCTCTCTCTGTAAATAAAGTTTTATTAGAATACAGCCAGGCCCAATCACTTAAGCATTATCTGTGGCTGCTCTTGCCCTACAGTGGCAGAGGTGAGAACTTAAAACAGATCACATGTGGTCTGCAAGCCTAAAAGTTGTGTTGTGTGACCCTGGAGAACAAGCCTGTGTGTTTCTGTCCTGGCTCCAACGCGCATCAGCTGTGTGACCTTGCACGGGTTATTTCACTTCCATGGGCCTCGGGCTTCCTCATCTGCAACCTGCGGATGCTAACAGAATCCACCCCGAGGACTGTTTGAGGAACGAGTTAATGTGTAGTCCGCCAGGCCGGCGCCGCGGCTCACTAGGCTAATCCTCCGCCTTGCGCGCCGGCACACTGGGTTCTAGTCCCGGTTGGGGCGCCGGATTCCATCCCGGTTGCCCCTCTTCCAGGCCAGCTCTCTGCTATGGCCCGGGAAGGCAGTGGAGGATGGCCCAAGTGCTTGGGCCCTGCACCCACATGGGAGACCAGGAGAAGCACCTGGCTCCTGGCTTCGGATCAGCGCGGTGCACTGGCCGCGGCGGCCATTGGAGGGTGAACCAATGGCAAAAAGGAAGGCCTTTCTCTCTGTCTCTCTCTCTCTCACTCACTATCCACTCTGCCTGTAAAAAAAAAAAAAAAAAAAAAAAATGTGTAGTCCGCCACACAAGAGCAGCATCCACTGCACCTGTGAGCCTGTTAGAAATGCAAATTCTGCTTTACCCCAGACTCATGGAGCCAGGACCGCCAGGGCCGGCAACCCAGGCTCCCTCGAGCTGCCGAGTGATTCTGATGCTTACCAAAACCTGAGAACCACCCACTCTGAGTTTAAAGTAGCCATCCATTGGAAGTGCTAGGTAAAATTTTCTCAATTATTATTACTTCACATGGGCATTTAATCCCTGTCTGTGTTTTGTGGATTCGTCTTGAAAAATCAGCAGTCTACTCGGGAGCTCCACAGTAGAAAGAATAACATCTGAGCTTTCTTCTGTATCCGCCCTGTACCAAGCACCTGTCAGGTGCTCATTCAGTACTATCTGATTGATTGTACGATTTCTAAAACTGGGGTCTATGCAGCAGCAGTGGATTGGAGTACGTGGCCGGGCCCCAGAGAATCCTTGCATCACCAGAGGTTCCGGGGTGGGGAGCAGCTGGCCTGTAGCCCGTATGAGCCCCACGAAACCATCTGGTCTGGCCCTGCCAAGGCAGCCACAGGCGGGACTCACAATGCAGTAACACTATAGCAGGCTCATTTTCAAGTTGATGAATTTGGAAGATCTCTGATTGATGTTACAAACATCCAAGTGGCCCTTGGTAGAATGACAGGGTCCCCACCCCCTAGAAAGCAAATCTTTGCACGTGCAGTCGTGCACGTTTCTCTGTAGATGCTCTAACGTTTGCAGCAGCGTCTCAGAGTTCCCCCAGGTGAAGGGTTCTGGTGCCGTCACGCTACGGTGGGTTGCAACAGATGCACCCTTCCCCACCCTGTGAAACAGAGTAGGAACCCGAATAAGAGAGGGCCTCCCTGGCTCTTTCTTTCCGCTTCTCTGTGCTCCCCCCTGCAATTCTCTTTCTCCCAGGAACTCTGCTTCTCTTCTTCCAGCAAGTGGAGTCGACAGAACTCTGCATCCCATCATGGCGCTGGCTGTTTAATTTGAGATGAGTGTTACATTACTCATTGCTCTCAGCCCACTTTGATCCGCCAGCATTGGCTGCTTTTATCCCCTTGTACTGCTCACATTAGTGCCCTGAACGCTTCGTGGTCTCCTTGTCTCTGAGATGCTGTCAGCGATTATTTACTCGGAAAAGCAGATGGATATCTTGCTTAATGTCAAAATAATTACTATTTGCTTTGCCTGATCATTTATTTACGCTTTTGCTATTTTTATGTTTACATCAAAAGAGCGTTGCCAAAATTATATTTTGTCTGTTAAAGTAAACAGGATAGGACAACCATTTTTTCTTAACCTAATTTTTCTATCTGATGAGTCGGTTTATTAAAATGGTTAGAAGATAACAGAACCAAGTCGGAGTGGCCCCTCAGAATGGACAGCCGTCTGCTGTCTACTTGTACAAGTACTGGGATGAGAAGGGGAGATTCTGTGAGCGCCGTACACAGTGCTGAAGAGCACAGACTTCGGTTCCACTTCTAGATCCCAGCTTTGCTGCTTTTGAGTCATCTGAATGTCCGCCTAATTTTTTCAATCTCTCTGTGCCTCAGTGTCCCCATCAGCAAAATAGGTGCATGTTGAGTATCTCTTATCCAGAATGCATGGTACCAGATGCTGCAGGTTTTTTGTTTGTTTGTTTATTTGTTTTTTGGACTTTGGAGTATTTGTGTATACCAAATGAGATATCTTGTAGACTGGACCCAATTCTAAACTCAAAGTTTGTTTTTGTTTCCTGTACAGCGGACACACACAGCCTGAAGGCGACTGTAAGCATTATCTGTGTTTTGACTATGACCTGGCATGTGATGTCAGGTTTCCCACTTGGGGTAACTGCATTGTCCATCTTGGCAGCATCTTGTATTTCAGACTTTGAGAGTAGAATTCCTCCCCAGTGACCGTTGTGAGAGTTGTTAAAGGATTTCATATACATCAGTTTCTGTATTTGCAAATGCTGTGTAAGTGTTGGCTATGGATTTGAATAAACATAGGTTTTAAAGTAATTCTATGAGTTTGAAGTGGGGCAAGGGAGCGAGCTCTCTAATTTTATGAGGGACTGAAATTCCCAGTAGCAGTCTCCGTGAGCACCACATTCTGGCATCTCTGGCCCTGTGACCACTTTGTCTCCGTTTGGTGAAGCCAGAAGCCATGTAGATCCCAGTCTTATCCTGACACTGAACAAGCACTCCTCTTTCTCAGCTCGTCTAGAAAGATGCATTTTAAAAAAGAAAACATCTGCTTACCTGTAGCTAATGTGCTCACCGATCCTGTTCTCAGGAATCACCCTAAGATAGTTCACCTGTCTCTCTAGATGCAACCCTTGATTCATTATAGCAACTTTTCTTTCCATTCTCTTGTTTGCCATGGAAGCTCATGGGAGGAAAACTCCATGGCAGGTTGCCACCACTAACCCGTTTGGAAAGAGACACAGGGGATAGGGATTCTGCAACTCAACTTCCACTTGGAGCTCTTCTGGGTATTTGGACTTGATGCTTGTGCTTGATGTTATTCCTTATTCTTAATAGGGTAATATCTTTCTATTAAAATATTTATTGCTATATAGTAATCACTACTTCAGTCAAACCAGATTGTTTCTAGTTGATTTTCCTCAATTTTGCTACCTGGTTGGTAAAATACATGTATCAATTTAGCCCTTGGTCTTTTTTCTCAAGTTCAAGTTCTTTGCTCAAGTTTGAGATGGCTTGGAGTGAGTCATCTTTCTTCCATAGAATGCTCCTCTCCACTCTGGGGGAATGAATCCAGAAGCGGTTGCACTTGTGTGTCAGGTGACCAAGTTTTAGGTTTGTTTCCAGTCTGTGGGCCTTTGAATGCCCCTCTTTGCTTTGGAGTCATGGGCAGGTGATTTGAATCAGGACTGCCAGAGAAGACTACACAGCCCATTAAACTCGTAGAAAGTAGGCCAGAGTGGGGCTGGTTCCTCCACTTTCCCCATAGCCCCCAGCAGGATCTGGGGGCCCTGCAAAAGAAATCTGTCTTGCAAAGATTAGATGCCATACACTACTTCTGGGCCCACATGGCAGGAATTATACATTCCTGCTGTGTTGTAAATTCCTTGTATGTATCTGGCATTAAAGATCTGGAAATAATAATTTTTTATTATTGTATCACTAGAAATTTCAGGACTAGCAACATTCAAAAGACTGAGATGAACCCAATACTAGGCTACAATTTAAGTTAAGCACTAACAAAACAGAAGTTCACTAAGGCCAAATAGATGTGTCATCGTGGGTATGATTCTGTGTGTTGGAAAATACAGACCTGAAAAGGATCCCAGGCCAGGAGTCAATTTAGGTCCCCCCTGCCTTTTTTTTTTTTTTTTTTTTTTTTTTTGACAGAGTTAGACAGTGAGAGAGAGAGAGACAGAGAGAAAGGTCTTCCTCCTGTTGGTTCACCCCCAAGAGGCCGCCACGGCCAATGTGTTGTGGCCGGCGCGCTGTGCCGATCCGAAGCCAGGAGCCAGGTGCTTCTCCTGGTCATCCATGCGGGTGCAGGGCCCAAGCACTTAGGCCATCCTCCACTGCCTTCCTGGGCCACAGCAGAGAGCTGGACTGGAAGAGGAGCCAGCGCCCCGACCGGGACTAGAACCTGGGGTGCCGGCGCCGCAGGCAGAGGATTAGTGCCGGCCCCCCTTTGGTTTTAAAACCCTTAGAAAACCATATCAATTGGCAACAAAGAAAATTTTAAATGCAGAATGTGGCAAAATGGAAATGCATCAGTGGTAGAAGTATGAAAGAGTCTACACATTTTGGAAAGCAATTGGGCAACATCAGCATCTAGAAAACTCAGATAGGTGCACCCTTACGATCCACTTATTCTGTTTCCAACTCCACCCTCCTTAGGAAAGAATTTGACATCAACAAAAGCCCAAGCAGAAAGACGTTCACTGCAGGTTGGTTTTAACAGCCAAACGTTGGGAGACAATCTAATTGTTCATCAATGGGGAGATGGATGAATAGACCATAGAGGTGTTCACACAATGATACCAGTCAGCAGTTAAACTGAGCTGCATGGGCCAGCAGAGACAAACGCTGGAAACGCAGCCGAGAGCAGAGAACAAGATGCTGAAGGCTGTGTCGAGAGGGAGCACGTCGAGGGGGAAGTTAAGACTGTGTCCAAGCACGCGCCTCCTAAGTGAGAGGAGAGCAACCTAGAAGGGCAGGGGACACGCTGATTTCCCAAGCATGGTGTTTCTGAAGAGGAAACCAACCCAAGGAGGAACAAAAAGAGGCTTCACCTGCATCTGTTAAAACTTAGGATCTTAAAAAGATCTGAAGAAAATATGGTAAATATTACTGTGGTAAACACATGGAGCTTTTTTTATTCCCAGAAATTTTTGCACGTGGGCCCTCTTTTACAACCCTCCCAATGCAGCCACCAGGTCAGCTGGCCTTCCCCTCACCTAACGTTTCTGTTCAGATTCCTTTGTGACCATTAGCATCTTTAATTCTCCAATTCAGGAGACAAAGCGCGTTGTTTTCTAGTAAGTTCTTTCTGCCCTCAATCCCTCCTGTCGAGAGAACATTTCCTAGTTCAATGAAGTCATTGACGTCTGGACAGAATTGCTCCTCTGCTGCGAGATCTTATTCCTCTTAGGTATTTCCCACATCCGCACGAGTGTCCTGGCGCCTGTCCATCCAACGTCATTAGCTAATTTACTAAGGTACTGTTTGTGACCCAGATCATCAGTGCCTCCAACCTGTGTCTCTACGTAGGCTTAAGGGAGGAACTCCCTTTGAGTAGAGATTCACTAAAGTTACTGGAAGTGGTTCTGTAGGACTGTCCCTCCTTCGCCTGCCTGTGATCTTTCCCAAGGATAAAGTGAAAGCCTAAAGCACATATTGCATAATAAAGACCCAACGTATAGTCCTGGCCTGCCCCAGTCGGGCACTTTCATCTTCTCTGTAGTCAGCCTAAACTCCAAGAAATTCGCCTCTCATTGAAAACATCCAATCAGGGTAAACTAGATAGAAAAAACAGCATGCAAATTTTCTTTTTAAAAAATTTTTTCAAGGACCCTAAGTAGGAGATAAAAGTCTTTAAATTACTATGCTCCTGTAGAATAGACAAAACTGAGAGGTTTTCATGTTTGAGGTGTTTACAAGTCTCTGTTCTCTCTCATTTTCCAGCCCCTCCAAGAAGAATTCACAGGAATATTGAAAACATAGAAGGAAGGAGTCAGTAGTACAGTGAACAGTCTTAATGATGGCACCATAGAGTCAGCACAAAGAGGGAGCAAGGTCAAAATGTTTGAGTTGGGGAGAAGAACCCAATTTCTGTGATAGCCTCCATAATGTTGGGAGCATGCTCATCCGTGATAAATTATTATTATTGTGGAGCAGATGGATGAATCTCAATCATTATACTATAATGGAAGATTAAACATTTTCTTCACTTCTATTCATCAAATTAAGTCTTTATACTCACAACAAAGGACGATGTATCAATGCTATCATTAGGGCTTTTTTTAATATAACTTTAGCGTGAAGCAGAATAAGACATGATTAATGCACTGACAGAAGTAAATACTAAACAACACACATTAGTCTAGATTAGAATCACTTTCTCTGTTCCCCTCGTCTGTGGCTTCTCGGTCCACGGTGGGTTTTGTCAATGGGAAGCAACCCTCAAAATCTTTTGATCTTTTTGGCTAGGTCTTCCTTTCAGCGGCACCTTTACTCCCTAAAGCTCTCAGATTTTTTTTTTTTTTTTCCTGGAGATGGAGGGGGACATAATACCTGTTCCACTCCTGGGATGGGAAACACATTTCCCTTGTGGTTAGGTTTTTGCATCACATTTAATAGCTTGTAATATTTGAAAGGGATGGAGAGAAATCTCATGACCCACAGACCCCCTTATCCATCCCTTCCCCCAGGTACAGGACTCCTCCCAATGACCCCAGTTTCAAGTACATGGTCCGTCTTTACAACCTGTGGGAAGGCAGTTTCACGATCTCCCTCCAGAATGACTGGCAAAATTCAACTTTACCAAACACTCATTTGCAAAGACAGACATAAAGAACTGACAGTAGCAATCTGTGTGTGAGAGAGAGAGACAGACAGAGACAGAAAGAGACAAAGAGCTTGGAGTCACTTGGAGCACTTAACCTTGAGACCCAAGGTCAAGCCCCTGATCTTCCATTTGATGGGGCAGAGGCGCTTACACATTCTGTTTAGTCTCTTATTTTATTCTTCGACTGGTAACGTTTATTGCTTGGTAACGTTTATTGCTTTCTCTGACCAGGTGCACACTAAACAGTTAGCATGTAACATCCCAGTTTATTCATTCAGAAATCCCTTCCCCTACCAGGTAGTTCTTATTATTCCCTCTTACAGCCACTTTGATTGTTCCTGCTTGTTTCTAAATGATTAGAATACAACCCAAAAAAAAGAACGATAGTTATCAGACCTCAAACATTGTCCAGTAATGAAGAGCCTCAAATGTCAATTACTGCTCATCAGTGCACCGTTTATTAGTCACGGGGCTCCCTAGCTGGCATATGTGCTATGAGTTTCTTGTTATCACAAATAACAACAGAATTTGTATTTAATATTGGATCATGAATCAGGGTGATATACCAGTTATAAGTGTGAATGTACCTAAAACCAAAGTTTCAAAGGGCATGAAACAAAATTTACAGAATGAAACAGGAAACTTAAAAAAAATTCTATAAATAATGTTTGACAATTAATACTCCTCTCATAGTAATTGATGGTACAAACAGATAAAAAGTCAAATATAAACATAAATGACAGTATGTTTTTTAAAGATTTATTTATTTGAAAGGCAGAGCTACAGAGAGAGAGAGAGAGAGAGAGAGAGAGAGAGAGGCCTTCCATCTGTGGTTCACTCCTCAAATGTACTGCAACAGCCAGGGCTGGACCAGGCCAAAACCAGAAGCCGGGAGCTCCATCTGGGTCTCCCATGTCAATGTGAGGGCCCAAGTTCTTGGAGCATCTTCTGCTGCTTTCCCAGTTTCAAACCAATACCCATAAGGGGATGCTGGTATCACAGTATAGTGACCTAATTACTAGTTACAGACACTGTGGAACACTATCGCAGAACCTAGGCTGAGTCATCAAAACTGAATTCTTGGAGCATTCTTTTTAATGTACTATGATTTTTAACAAGAACTAAAATTTTTCCATTTTGAATTTTTCCATCAACTTAACAGAATTTTGGAGATAATATTGTCAGTCCATAGAACCCAACAAAGGAAGATACTAAGTGGGAAGAAGAAAAATGATGCTCCAAGATGCTGTATTAAGGATGGGTGTTTGGCATGGCTATTAACTAGCAGCTTGGGATGACTGAATCCCATGTCAGAGCACCTGGTTCGGGTCCCAGCTATTCTGCTTCCAGTCCAGCATTCCACTAATGGGCACCCTAGAAAGACAGAAGATTCAAATACTTGGATCTCTTCCAGCCATGTAGGAGACCCTGGACGGAGTTCTTGGCTCTTGGCTTTGGCTTAGCCCAGCTTTTCTCTCTCTTCTCTTTAATTCTGTTTATCTCTCTTTTCTTTCTCTTTTTTTTCTAATAAATTTTTTAGGATAGGGGCCGGCGCTGTGGTGCAGCGGGTTAATGCCCTGGCCTGAAGTGCTGGCATCCCATATGGGTGCCGGTTCGAGACTCAGCAGCTCCACTTCCTATCCAGCTCTCTGCTATGGCATGGGATAGCAGCAGAAGATGGCCCAAGTCCTTGGGCCCCCTGCACCCATGTGGGAGACCCAGAAGAAGCTCCTGGCTCCTGGCTTTGGATCGGCGCAGCTCTGGCCGTTGCAGCTAACTGGGGAGTGAACCATCGGATGGACGATCTCTCTCTCTCTCTCTGCCTCACTCTCTCTACCTCTCCTCTCACTGAGTAACTCTGACTTTCAAATAAATAAATAAATAAAGCATTAAAAATAAAATAATAAAATTTTTAGGATACCATAATTTTTTATAAAATTTTTTTTAATCTTTTCCTTCTTTTTTTTATTTAGTAAATATAAATTTCCAAAGTACAGTTTATGGGTTACAATGGCTCCCCCCCCCCATAATTTCACTCCCACTTGCACCCCTCCCATCTCATGCTCTCTCTCCCATTCCATTCACATCAAGATTCATTTTCAATTATCATTATATACAGAAGATCGATTTAGTATATATTAAGTAAAGATTTCATCCGTTTGCACCCACACAGAAACACAAAGTGTAAAATACTGTTTTAGTACTAGTTATAGCATTACTTCACATTGGACAACACATTAAGGACAGATACCACATGAGACGTAAGTACACAGTGACTCCTGTTGTTGACTTAACAATTTGACACTCTGTTTGTTTGTTTGTTTGTTTTTTTGAGGAAGAACAAAATCATATTTTATTTAATGAACAATACCTGACATCAAAGCTTACTACAAAACTACAGCAATCAGGACACTAAAGTATTCGTAAAAGAGTAGACAAATAAATCTAATGTAACAGAATAGAAGGCTCAGAAATAGACCCTCACAAATACAGTGAGCTAGTTTTTCATAATTGCTAAAATGTGGAAGTGGAAACAAACAAGATAACCTTCACTGATGAATGGATAAACCAACTATAGCACATTAATTAAATGGAATATTATTCAGTGACAGAAGAAATAAATTACCAAGTCATGGGAAGACACTGAGGAACTTTGGATGCTGAATGGTGGAAGCTAACTGAAAAATGCTGCACATTACATAATTCTTTTTAAAAAAAAAAACTTTTATTTAATGAATATAAATTTCCAAAGTACAGCTTATGGATTACAATGGCTTCCCCCCCCACCCCATAACTTCCCTCCCACCCGCAACCATCCCCTTTCCCGCTCCCTCTCCCCTTCCATTCACATCAAGATTCATTTTCAATTCTCTTTATATACAGAAGATCAGTTTAGTATATATTAAGTAAAGATTTCAACAGTTTGCACCCACATAGCAACACCAAGTGAAAAATACTGTTGGAGTATTAATTATAGCATTGAATCACAATGTACAGCACATTTAAGGACAGAGATCCTACATGATATTTTTTTAAGAATTGATTAATTTTCTATGCTATTTCCAATTTAACACCAAGTTTTTTTTTCATTTTCAATTATCTTTATATGCAGAAGATCAGTTTAGTATATACTAAATAAAGATTTCATCAGTTCGCACCCACACAGAAACACAAGGTGTAAAAAAACTGTTTCAGTACTAGTTATAGCATCACTTCACATTGGACAACACATTAAGGACAGATCCCACATGAGAAGTACACAGTGACTCCTGTTGTTGATTTAACAATTTGACATTCTTGTTTATGGCGTCAGTAATCTCCCTAGGCTCTAGTCATGAGTTGCCAAGGCTATGGAAGCCTTTAGGGTTCGCCGACTTTGATCTTATTCCGAAAAGGTCATAGTCAAAGTGGAAGTTCTCTCCTCCCTTCAGAGAAAGGTACCTCCTTCTTTGATGGCCCATTCTTTCCACTGGGATCTCACTTGCAGAGATCTTTCATTTAGGTCTTCTTTTTTTTTACCCCCAGAGTGTCTTGGCTTTCCATGCCTAAAATACTCTTATGGGCTCTTGAGCCATATCCAAATGCCTTAAGGGCTGATTCTGAGGCCAGAGTGCTATTTAGGACATCTGCTATTCTATGGGTCTGCTGTGTCTCCCACTTCCCATGATGGATCGTTCTCTCCCTTTTTGATTCTATCAGTTAGTATTAGCAGACACTTGTCTTGTTTGTGTGATCCCTTTGACTCTTAGACCTATCAGTGTGATCAATTGTGAACTGAAATTGATCACTTGGACTAGTGAGATGGCATTGGTACATGCCACCTTGATGGGATTGTATTGGAATCCCCTGGCACGTTTCTAACTCCACCATTTGGGGCAAGTCCGATTGAGCATGTCCCAAATTGTACATCTCTTCCCTCTCTTATTCCCACTCTTATATTTAACAGGGATCACTTTTCAGTTAAAATTTAAACACCTAAGAATAATTGTGTGTTAATTACAGAGTTCAACCAATAGTACTAGAACAAAAAAAAAAATACTAAAATGGATAAAGTATTACATTGTACATCAACAGTCAAGACAAGAGCTGATCAAGACAATGTTTCTCGTAGTGTCCATTTCACTTCAACAGGTTTCCCCTTTGGTGCTCAGTTAGTTGTTGCCAATCAGGGAGAACATATGATATTTGTCCCTTTGGGACTGGCTTAATTCACTCAGCATAATGTTATCCAGATTCCTCCATCTTGTTGCATATATATATATATATATATATATATATATATATATATATATATAAATTTATTTGTTTGAAAGAGTTACAGAGACAGGCAGAGCCAGAGAGAGAGAGCGGTCTTCCATCCACTGGTTCACTCCCCAAGTGGCCACAATGGCCAGAGTGAGCTGATCTGAAGCCAGGAGCCAAGAGCTTCTTCTGGGTCTTCCAAATGGGCGCAGGGGCCCAAGGACTAGGGCCATCTTCTGCTGCTTTCCCAGGCAATAGCAGAGAGCTGGATCATAGTGGAGCAGCCAGAACTTCAACCAGTGCCCATATAGGATGCTGGTGCTGCAGGCCAGGATTTTAACCTGCTATGCCACAGCACCAGCCCCAAGGATAACATATTAAATAGAACAGGAGCAAGGCCAGGATTGACTCTTTGTTTACGTCTTTTTATTTCACTGTACAGTGAGGATCTTATCATTCACAACCAAAGACATCTCAGCTTTTTGGGAGACAATAAGAGAACATAGGAGGACATTGTTTAAACACCTGCAATACTGGAATAATCATGCTTATCCCTTAACCCTAAAACAGCCCTGATACACATCACTCTTGTTTTGGTAGTGATTCAGAAGTCATATCAGATCTTGGAGGCCCTTGAATCATCATTCCCTCCACTAATTACATTGAACAGAGCTATGACTTCAGAAGGTATAAAAGACAGGCTGAGTCTTGGTATCAGACCACTGCTCATTCACCTCCTTCTCATCAGCATACGGTACCTGCAAGTGCATGTACACAGCCAGTTTGGATTCTAGGAAAGAAATCTTTCCTTAAATCCCATTGTCTTTTCACATCTGTCCTTGGAAAAAGAGATGAAACATTTTGCTCACACATAAGATCCCCTTATGAAAAGATCATGGCCAGATTGAGACACCGTGAGGAAGAAAGCAAGGTGAGGATCAGATACTCAGAATTTGGGGCCCCGCAAGCAACTTCCTGCCAAAGAGGTGTGGAGATTGTTAATAGAAAGGCGCAGGTTCTCGTGTGTGCAGGGCTACACCCGTGCATACATGCACATGTCTTCCTGGAGGTGTGCAGGCCGGGGTGGGTGAGGACTGGTAAATGGAGGTGAGAAGACCCTGGGTAGTGGAAACCTGATGGTTTCATTTTTTTTAGTTTTAATTGCATTTCTTTACTTCTTTCAGTGTGCAAGTTCTGCTCTGTAGCAAGTAAAGGATTTGCTAGACTGATGATTTGTTTTAAATGGCTTTCTCTACACATCTCAGCTTTGTTGCACTTTTCTCTCTTCTTTCCTTTCATCTGGATCTCAACCACAGGGTAAGGCTAATAGTTTTCCTTCAGTTTTGCCATTGGAAAGGGACCAATATACAACTGGGAGGATGCGATCGTTTTATCTCTTCCCTGCCCTCCCCCAACACATGCACACAGGGTTACACGTACACAGATGTGCGCGTGTACACACACACACAGGCACATACGCAGAGCTATGCTTCTCACTCAGAGACCTGTGATTCTGAGCTCCAGTATCTGTTAACTCTATGACCCGAACAAATGAGTTCACTTCTCTCCACCTCAGATTCTTCAACTACTAAATGTGGCTGATAATACTTGCCCTAAAATATAGTGATTAAATTGAGAAAAGATGTGTAAAAACATGGTAGGCACTCAAAAAATGGTACAGCCCCTGCAAACTATTACTTATGTAATTCCATGTTTAGCAGACATGTTTCTACTGTATTATTTAAGCATTTATGTGGCAATTATATGGAGGGATTATTGCTCATGGCTGCTCACAGTTTGAACTCTAAATCTCCAGAACTGTGGGAGCTGATGCCTAAATATGATTTCTCATCTACATGCACTGCTGCTGTCTTATTGTCGACTTCTAGAAAATTGTTTCCTGATCACATGACAAGAACGGAACAGAAAAGATGACGATAAAATGCTATTATCTCCAATCACACCTGGAGAGAAACACACACAAGGGCCTTAGTGCAACCCTGTAAATACGACAGTACATTAAAGATGTCACAGGCAAATGACCAGAGAGCTCATCGGGATCTGATGTTAAGAATCTACTGTTGTCCTGAGCCATCCCTCTGTCCATATCCGAAAGAGCCCACCCATATCAGCGGCAGACTTGCCAAGAATATGGCTTTCATAGAGTAAGTTAGAGTGAAGCTGCTTTTATGGCTGGTGGCCAGGTGAGAGATTTAGGAGAAGAGCAAGTTGAAAGGCTTATTTTTGGGTGAAGTCATCTAGTGTGTACAAAGGTAATCATGTCTTCATCTCTCGCACGAGAGCTTCAGGAAAACCTGCATTGCTCGCAAGTGCTTTTGTGCAGAGATTATTCATGATGAATTCATGGAAGCTGCCTTTGGGTCAGGCACTCTGGGTGAGTTTAAGGTCCTATTTTGTGTCTCAATGAAGCCAGTTTTGGCCAATCCCCCCACTGTTGGCTTTGCAGTACAAATTCTTTCATCACATGACTTTCATCACTGACTTAGCCAAGCAAGGTAGCAAATCAACGACACGACCTAAGAACTTTCAAACCCACCCAGCTCTCACTACTGCCCATCCAGTCTGCAGTGCCCATGCAGCACCTTCTTTGAGATCTCCTAGGTGTGATCTTGCCCTTCTGTATTCAAGAATAGCTGGCCCATTGTTGCTTCCAGAACATACGATTTCTGAGAGGGACCCTGTGAGCATTTTAGTAAAGAACGTTGCTCAGGCATTTGGAAACTCAACCTCCCACCACACACCCCTTTGATTTCAAGACCAGCTGCCACTTAGAACTTTAAACAATGATTTTTTATTTCCCATGAACTTGTCTCTTTGCAATAAAATCCTAAGGGTTCATGTCTCTCTTCATAACTGAATTAAGTCCCTGCTGTTACAGGTGGACTGACCTGGTATAAGGTCAGAGTTTGATACAAGTGAAAATTTCTCTAAGTTTCTCATTCAGTAAGAGACTTAATATAGAGATTTGGGTTCTTTTGAATGACAGTCTCAGGGGTGAAATGCACTGGACTGGACTGCGAGGTCCTAACGCTGTCACAGGGACACAAAGATGTCTCCACTACTGAAGATGCCATTGCAAGGCTGGTGCTGTGGTGTAGCAGGTTTAGCCACCGCCTGCAGTTTCAGCATTCCAATGGGCGCCAGTTCCAGTCCTGGCTGCTCCACTTCTGATCCAGCTCTCTGCTGGATCTCTCCATAACTATTTCTGTACACTGTGCTTTCTTTCAGCACTTTGAACCATGTAACTGGAGGTGCATTTCCTACGAGAACCCTGCCACACCCCTTTATAGTCCTCTCTTTCCACCTTACCCCAGCCTCGGCAGCCTGCCAGACCCCTGAATCCTCCCCTCTTAACCCGTCCCTCCCCAGCCTACTCCCATACCACCTTTCCTCTGTGCCTTCTACTCAGGATCTTGCACTTTGCAAAATCACTTGTAAGTTCATTGGTAACCCAAAAATTGGGGCCATGATAAGATTTCGGAATTTTAAGGAGAGATGTTTGATATGATGGCATAGGGATATCCATATCATGATAAACATTTCAGGCAAAAGTAGGAAACAGGCTGGAGGGAGGTGAGCTTATGGAGCCTGCAATCTCTCTAAAGGAAATTTACTTGTTAGAGGCTCTGGTCTTGAATGAGCGAGAAAATTTGATTCATTATCAGAAAAGCAAAGAGCAGCCTCCTCGAGGGTAGAGATGTTGCCTTGTCCCCAGCACCTGGTACAGAACCCGGCACACACTAGGAACTCTGTGAGTTCTTAAATGGATGAGAAAAAGCAAGTGCACTGGAGGCTGCTCAGTCCTTGGCAGCTCAGCCTTTGACACATGGGATCTGTGATGTTGCCACCATCAGTTGACACAAAACCCATATTTTTTAAAGATTTATTTATTTATTTGAAAGCAGAATTACAGAGAGGCAGAGGCAGGAGAGAGAGAGGTCTTCTGTCTGCTGGTTCACTCCCCAATTGGCCGCAAAGTCCAGAGCTGAGCCCATCTGAAGCCAGGAGCCAGGAGCTTCTTCGGGGTCTCCCACGTGAGTGCAGGGCCAAGGACTTGAGCCATCTTCTACTGCTTTCCCAGGCCACAGCAGGCAGTTGGATAGGAAGTAGAGCAGCCAGGACTCGAGCCACAGTGCCGGCCCCAAAACCCATACTTGACCCCCAACAGTTCTCACTGTGATTTTGGGTGAGTCTCTTTCCCTCTGGGTCTTCGTGCCCTTGTTGATGGAGAAGCCAGGGGCAGATACTGTCAGCATTTAGAACTAAATAGTAAAAACGCTTTGAGCACGCTTTTCGTGTAGTGCTGTTGCTTCGTCTGGTTTCCGGCTGCTTGCTTCGGGGAACAGTGTGTCTGCTTTGGCATGAGTGGGGCCTTTCGAAGCAGCGTACGCTATGGTCCTCAGCCATTTCTCACTTGCCTGAGGCACCCAGCCCAAGCCCAGGTTTCTTTCAAAAAAGTTTATCAAAATGGGTATAAGAGGAAAGAGAAGAAGGACAGCCTGAATTTCAGACAATTTTTTTAAGGGAGGGCATAAAATGTCTCATTGGCATCATGGACTAGAAATAGCAATTATTAAAAATTGACAGAGTACGTTCTGTATCCATAAACATACTGCTGACAGCAGCAGCTGAAATCTGAGCTTTTCATCATGGATTGCTGACTCTGAAAAGGCCAAATCTGAGAAATAATCATACCTAGATTAGAATATCTTTTACCATTAATTTTGTCATAAGTAATAAAAATATTCAACCATTTTTAACTAGAAGTAAATAACCTATTCTTGAATAGTGGAAATATTGACAAGCAAACCAATACTTTAAAGACTTGATTATGGGGCCGGCCCCTTGGCACAGTAGGTTAATCCTCCGCCTGCAGCACCAGCATCCCATAGTCTAGTCCCAGCTGCTCCTCTTCCTAGGCAGCTCTCTGCTATGGTCTGGGATAGCAATGGAAGATGACCCAAGTCCTTAGGCCCCTGCACTCACATGGGAGACAGAAAGGAGGCTCCTGGCTCCTTGCTCCTGGCTTCGGATCGGCGAATCTCCGGCCATTGCGGCCATTTGGGGAGTGAACCAACAGATGGAGGACCTTTCTCTCTGTCTCTCCCTCTCACTGTCTGTAACTCTACCTCTCAAATAAATGAATAAATAAATAATAGTGGCATCTAAGCCAGAGCAAGGTAATTTCACCCTAGAAAAAATTTTTTTTAAAAAAAGACTAGAGAAAGTTCTAGCTCAAAAATATACAGGCATAGCAAGACTAAGAGAATAAAGGCCATATTCCCATAATCACTTTCTTTCTGAGCCACAGGTCATTTGTGAGTACAGACTAGGCTAATGCATTTGGTAGTTGTGGCTTAACTTAAACTGTTGAGATAGCATCATTAAGATGGGCAACAAACATAAATATAAACTCAGCTACACAGAGTTCTTACTGCCTAATTTAAGGATTTTTCACAGAAGTTATTGCTGAATTGAAACAAAATTAATTAAGTCAAGGCTAGGAATGTAAGTTGAAAGCAAAAAGCTCATTTTCTTAGTAGGAAGTATGCAAGTTCTTTTGGGGAAGCAGCCATCTTTGTGGGGAAAATACCTACTTTGAAAGAGAGGCAAAAACAATAATCCTCACCAAATGTTCTATGGTTTCCCTGTATTTCGAAGCCCTTTAAGGTGAATGAAGCCGTGTGGGGCATCTTCTAGCCAATGAGCTATGAGTAGTAGCACCATGTGTTGCTTCGAAGTGGAAGCATAAATGCCTAGCAGAGTGATGTGCTGAAATCAGGGACCTCATGTCAGCCTAGACCTCTGAGTGACACGCAGCAGAGCCCCTCAGTGACTTCATAGGAGAGACCTACAAGAATAGGAAATGAGCTTTTGTTGTCATACCCCTAAGATTTTCTTATATAAACTCCATTTTACTTATTCCGACTAAAACAGATTAGAAGACCAGATCCTAAAAAGCCTGAGTATTCGCAGAACTCACCACATGAAGAATTTGGTCCTTGTTCGAAGACACGGGAGAGAGAGTAATTTGTGTAGGAAATGAAGGGAGGCAAATTCCAGATGTTAATTAAATGCTACAAAAACTCACAAAATGCTTATTGCCAGTGAATTATCAGTAAAGCGGTTAATCTTCACACCCGTGTGACTCAGGAATGGAACAGAGACAGTGTGGTTGCTCTCAGAAACAGGATCAAAGCAGTATGGGAAGCGGCAGAAATCTTAGGCTTCCAAGATCTCCTACCCAGGAGGTAGGTCTTCCTGTGCCCAACGTAAGATCAAGGAGGCCTACACTTTCTTGTTTTGACTGGATATCAGACCACTTGTTTTATCACAGGAAAAGTTGCTCTAAATTTAAAAAAAAAAAGTTACTTTTTGTTTGAGTCAACAAAATCCAGCAGTCCAATATGATCAAAGAATCTCTAGATCTCAGGGTTGGAAAGAACATCAAATCTCACCTACTCTAACCCTCCCTACTTCCTCTTTCTAGAACAATTCTACCACATGGCACTTGATCTCTACTTGTGTGTGTCTAGTGGTAGAAATTCACTGTCTCCAAAAAAGCAACACATCCCATTCTCTGCATGGCTTTGACAGTCTGTAAGTTCTCCCTTCCCCTGAGCTCAAGATCTACCTGTCACTTTCACTCAGTGGCCCAAGTTCTACACCTACAGCCATACAAAACAAGTCTAATCCCACTTGCACATAGTAGGTCTTCAACTACTTGCAGGCAGCACCAGCTATGGCCTCCTCCCTCTGGAAGTTAGTTTTGGAAAAACATTACCCATATTCTCTTCACCAAGCCTGAGTGAGGGCTGTCCTCCTTTGGCCTATTAACTTCTGTGCCCTTCAGAAATGGGTTAGATGCAGGGAGGGGAATAAGAGGGAATACAGATCATGTTAATATCATGCTAATATCAACTGAAGACCTAATTAAGCAAGATTTCTTGTCTGCTCATTACCTCCTCATGAATCATACCTCAAGGGAACCATTAAGTGGGTGAGAGCCAGAGCTGTCTTTTGAGTGGAACAAGTAAGGGTTGCTCTCACAGTCTACTTTGAGAGTACAACACACAGCGCCATCTGCCTTAACCTCCCAAACCTCACACACAACAGTCAGCCATTATCTCTCCTTTGGATAACAGAGGTTTGCCTGACACACACTGTAATAACAATGATGAGACAGCGGTTCTCTGGCTGCAGCCCATTCGCCAAAATAAGACCATCCAGTCGAAGTCAAAACTGCTAGCGCTGAGTCTGTATACCAGTACGGAAAGGAGGAAACACTGTTCATAACACATGGCACCGATATATTCTGTTCCCTGGGTCTTGCTGAGATTTCAAGCAACTCTCTGATTCCTGTCGAGCCGCTGACTTCTACCACTCAGACTGGGCCAGAGGAAAGCTCAGACACACACTTCTTTCCTACCCTCGCCTTCCAGTTTCCAGGCACAGCTTCGGAGCACAGTTGGGCTCCTCCTCCTCCTGCATGCAAATGAGCTTGTAAAGGTTAGTGCACGTGCTCCTCTAGAGCCGCCCACACAAAGCTGAGTCTCAGCCTGAATGTGACTGTGGTACAAGTTAAGAGGCAGGACGTGGCATTGTTGGGATTCTTGAAAGTTTTAACTTGAAGAAGTGAAATGCATGAACGAGAAGATGAAAAGGGTTTGCTGTATGTGTGGCATCATGACAAAGCACTTGTCCTACATACTCTAAGAGAAAATACCATTGCGTGTTTAAAGCAGGGTGGAGAAATTAAGAATAAATTTAAACACCCCTAATGTAAAATCTCTGTTTCATATCCTGGCTCTTAGTAACTAACCTTGGGCAAGTTATTTAACCTTTCCCGAGTCTTCACTTCCTCCTGCCCCAGGCTGATGACAATATCAATCCCTCCTCCATCACTCTCATCACCTTCACTTGCTTGGTAAGAATTACATAGGAGAAAGTATGTAACTTGGGCAAGTGCTTGGGACAAAATGAAGAGGCAAGATGGGTTAGCCTTTCTCCTTCACATCGGGGCAGCTCCATACCATACCGTAGAAGCTGGATCCACAAACAATGCAGCAGATGGATGGGCCCACCCAGTGAGCATCTGGGATGGGGCGGGCTTTCTGCAGGTTGGCTGAGAGTGCGCCTCCAAATGAAACATGGGAACACCGGGCTCCATGACGTGCGGCTGCAGCCATTCATCACAGGTCATGTTCAAGGAGCCACGGCAGGGCAACGAGGGTGGTGCATTTTTTTTTTCACCCAGATGGAAATAAGCAGTGATAAAATGATTTTTAAAAAACTAAAGAATTTATTCCTGTGCATGTGGTATATCCATTTGTCTTTTTATCCAAAGAAAGTATCTTTTACAAATTTCAAGCAAAATAATAAAAACATCCAACAGTGGAATGAGAGGCAGCATCCGTTCAGCATGGTCTAACACAAAACAAAACAACCTTAGGTGAGAAGCACTTTATCTAAATGTAGGTAGAAGCCAACAAGTAATTATCCCATACGGGTGGGAGAGGGGAACAGTTGTATCGCCTATCTCCCTGATTTGCTCTTTCCCCCAATGTACCTCAAAAAAGGGAAGACTTTTCTAAATAAAGCCATAATCTTTTTCCCCACCCTCTCCACCCCCAAGCATCTGTCAAAGGAGCAGCAAGGCATTAACTCAGGGGAGGCTGCCACCTACTGGGCCACCAATAACATCCCTCAGCATTTGTCAGTCTTTCAAGATCTGTGCGGAAAACCGCGATCTGAGCTGAAGCTGCTTTTGTTAGTGACAATGACAAAAATCACAATCACTGCTGTACAGAAACTTAAAGGTTGCAGCATGAATTAATCATGTGACAATATCTTGCAAACTTTGCAACAAAACGGTTTTGCTTTCAGCATCAGAAACCCTGCAAATTCAAAGGGAGAGAGAACCCTTTCTGTCTTTCTCTGTGGTTGTTTTCGAAGGATCAAGTGCTTTAATAGTAGGTAAGTCCTGCTAATTGCTCCCCGGACAGCCCTAATCTAGCCATTTCCTCCCTACCTTCTACTCCATAAATCCTTCAGAAGACTAACATATTGGTTAGCAATCCTCAAAAGTACCCATTGGATTTGATTGGTTTACATCATACAAATGGTTTTTCTACACCAACCCATTTGAAAGAGCCTATTTTTAGTAAATCTTCTATAATTAATGCTCAGAACAACTTCAGACTCTTCGCTGTATTGCTAAGATCAACCACCAACCCTCTTCTTTGCTCACTTTTTTCTTTACTTTTTCCTCTTCTTTCTCTCTTAAGAGACACCACCTGCACTCATTGTGCCTTTGGACAAAATCCTTATGCCTCGGATTTTTCATTTATGAAACAGGAAAAGCAGCCTGCTCTAGAAAAGAGATATAATAATCGCAGTAGCTATACTTAATAGCTCTACCATAAGAAATTACTTTCTCATACTCTTCTGAATCCTCCAGCGATGCCTTCCATGGGGTGGCAATCGTAACCTGAGGAAGAGAGTGGAGATTAACCTAGGGTCAAACATGGAATTAGTACAAAATGCAGGATTCGCACTCAGAACCTCCCATCTATGCCAGCGCTATTTCTGCTGCCTTCTGCTTCATCTTTTTTCTCTTGTGCAGGAGAAGAACTAATGTGTGTGAATGCACTCAAAAAGGATAAAGCTGTTTGCAAATTTACATTCCATGAAGAAGAAATGCCCTTGTTTGAAATTAGAACTTGCAAAAAACTTGCCTGCAACAAATACTTGATAATCTGAGATATGGAAACATTTGCCTATAAGATTAGGCAAGTAATATGAGCAAAGATGACAGATAGATAGGTAGGTAGGTAGATCGGTAGATAGGTAGATAGGTAGGTAGGTAGATCGATCAATCTTTTTATGACTCCTCTTTAAAAAAGTTGCCAGTTATTCAAAGAAGCACTATTCTGCTTCTTTTTCACTTTAGGCTCTTTCCTCTGCTTGTTTGCAGATTGCTTAATGACTTCATTGGGCTTTGGAACTCGTACATTACAGATACATGATCATCCAAGTCATTATGTGCATATTTTCCCATTAAGAATAATTATAGCTCTTACCACCACTGCCCACATACTCATGTCCTGCAGGCCTGGGCACACTGAAGTAATCATCTTTTAAAAATGATCTTGATGGCCAAGTGTTGCGTGTACAATCAGCAATAAGCAAGATGAGGTGAAAGGTTTGTTTCTCCTCCATTACTGAGCAGCTCAAACGTCGTGTTCTATCCTTTCATCCCAGTGCCGTGCAGGTCACTCAAGTGGTTGACGGTCTCCTGAAAAGTGAGTTAGCAGTAAGCGCAGAGACAAACCCCGTGGGGTGCTGGGTTGTATCTGCCTCCACAAACGTGTCACCCATTTCCTGGCTCAATTTCATTGTCTACAAAATGCAATTTAGAAGACGCTTTAAAAATCTCCAGTCAACAGCTCTGATATGGGATCAGTCTTTTAGATGGCAACACAGCTTTTTACACTGATTAAAAGGCCATGTTCTAGAACCCTGGCTCCTCCACTTTATCAACTCTATAGCCTTAGCCATGTGACTTAACCTCTTGGAGCCTCAGTTTGCCTGCCTGTAAAAAGGAGACAATAGTGGTCCATGCCCCTTAGTGATTCAGTGAAATCCTGTGTTCACGGCACTTCACCCAAGGCCTGGAACAGGTGAGCGTCCAACCAATGTTACCTGATCCTGCTATCATCAGGGCTACGCTCTAGGAGTCTGCAGACTCTTCAACAGAGCTCAGGCAACACATCTAAATTAAAAATATGAATTGCCTGCCAGATACTAATCTAAAGACACAGGGAAGGGTCACATGTTACTTTAATCAGTGGATCATGAACAGATTCAGTTTCAAAGGTAAGAGGGAGACAAGCTAACAGATGTTTGAAAAAATGTTAGCTTGCGTCCAAGAAGAAGCTATTTAAATAACTGGTTAGTGAACAATCAGCAACCAGTTGTTTCAAGAATTAATTGATTACCCTTGCTTATAAAAAATCGTATTTTCCGTACAGATAAAAAGAATTCAACTGTTAATTTTTAATCAGCAAGGAAAAGCCTCTAACGTTAATAAAATTGCCCATTTCCACCTAGAACTAAAGGTTAATATTTGTGAATAATTCTGCTACTTCTCATCCCTGACCTCAGTACACTCTCCATGTAACCAATAATGTTCTCTCGTGTACTTTCTTATATGTACTTAGTTCTATATTGCAAAGCCTTTTTGTATCATTTAATATTCTTTGTCGTCTCCTGAGTGGCTACATGATTGTCTATTTTGAAAGTAATTTATTGAACCAAGCCCCTCTTGTTGGTTATTTAGATTTGTTCCCAAATAAAGATCTTGAATATCAATAAATTTCCAGATATAAGTTTGCCAAATCAATAAGAATATACCCCTCCCCAGTAAGTTGATTTTTAAATCCTATCTTTCTTTTATTGGTTTGTACATATAGACACATCCTCCTCCATACTGGACGCCAGTGTCCCCACGAAAATAACATGTGTGTTTTATCTGGGACAGACTATCTTTGAAGCAGCCTCTGCTGATCCTACCCTGCGATGCTGCAACTAGCAAATGACCATTGGTCCTCAGCACACTGTCTACCTGGGCCCCTGTAGACTAAACATGTCGCATTTACAACCCTTGTGGCTGTGCTTCCAGTAACGGGGGCCAGCAGAAGTTTGAGAAGGCTGAGCCAGTCCCCACAACTGAATCTGATTATCTAAGTGCCTGGGTAGCTTGCTGTCCTCAGACACATGTGGTGTCACTGATTGCAGTAGACAAGCATTCAAAACTGCTTAGAAAATGCACCCCCTTTTTTTTTTTTTTCAAAAGGAATTTGCAGGATAAACATGAAGGTGCTCTGTAAAATTTCTTTAGAAGGATTCAGAAGCAATTGACAGGGGTTTGCCTCTGGCTAGGGGAAGTGAAAGTAAGGGAAGTGGGTGAGAAACTGATGTTTCCCTATGTTCTTTGGCAGTTTTTGTTTCTTACCTTATTCAAAAGAAGAATTCTGGGGGACAAGGCATGCAGATGCTCTGTCCTTGTTCCCTGCTGACTTAGGAAAATGTAGGCTGTAGCAAAACATCTGAATGGCTTTACAAAAAGGATGGAGTCTAGCAGCCTATGGTCTTAGACAGTGTCTCAGCAGGCCTGTATATCAGTTTGCCCATCAACAAAATGGGCTGATAATAGTACTTATTTCATGGTTAATCGTATCAAATAAGTGAATACAGAAAAGCCTTTAGAATGCTAATTAGCATATAACACGAGTCATTGGATATTAGCTGTTGTTGTTGCAATTATTCTTTATTCAGTTCGAACAGTGCTATAATTATAATAGCAAAGAGCCATCCTTATGATTTGCAGACTTTGAAAATTAAACGATCATATTTGCTGAGAGTGTCTAATTGATTTTATGATGTTATGCATCTATTCAAATAGTCAATGCAAAGAAGGAGGTGGTAGGATATGTCCCCTTCACTGCTAGTGACTCCAAATTGAAAACTTGCTAGAAGTATTTGCAACAATAGGTGACTCAAACCATTTCACATCAATGTGCTCTATGAATCGATTCCTAAACATTTGTTTATTTGAAAGGTAGAGAGAGCTTCCATCTGCTGGTTCACTCCCAAATGCCATCAATAGCCCCTAACCAGGGCTGAAGCTGGGAGGTGGAAACTCATTCCAGGTCTCCTGTGCGTGGAACCTAATTACTTGAGCCATCACTGCCGCCTTTCAGGGCCTGCATGAGCAGGAGGCTGGAGTTTGCAGCCGGAGCCGGGCACTATGATGCAAGGCGTGAGCATCCTACCCTGTGCCTCTTGTTGGTAGGCCAAATGCCCAGCCACCTGAGTAGGTTTTTAAAGGCATTCAGTTCAGGGAGTTCAGTTTTATAGTCGTTGTTTTATGTGCATTTGTTGTGCTTTTATTTCTTTTTTGAGTGTGGAAGGAGGGGACGCAAAACGAAAGTTGCAGTGCCCATTTAAGCTGATGGCTCTTTAAGCAACTGCATCTGTAAGAAGTATATGTTTTGCAATAAGTATTTGCCTCAGGAAAGCATTCACAAGGTAAGAGGGCATTAGAGATTCCTGGAAACATTCTAATTCTATCTCCAGTGAATAATGTGCTCAGTCATTGGAAATGAATTGCTGGCAAAGCAGGTGATGTGGTGACGAAGACAAGTAGACTGTGCTGTCACACGAGCCTAGATACATTGTTTTGCCCAACACTGTACTGAGCATGATACGCAGAAGGCTGTTACACCTGTTTTGTGGGTGACCCTTCCTTCAAGGTGGCTGTTCCAAGCCAGCCAACGTTATCAGAATGGAATCTCCTGTCCAGGATTTTAGGCTCAAGCCAATCTCAAACTCAAGTCAACAGATTTATTACTGAGCATACAGAAGGCCTTTAGCATTCCTAGGGACTCTGTTCTGAGTTCTTAGCAGATTTAGCAATGTGTTTTACAATGGGTGTTCAGTGAGCATTTCTTGAATGAGTCACCAAATTCACCCGGTAGATGTTGCACGGTATTTCCCCATCAACACAGGACAATCTCAAATGCCCTGGATAAGCAACACCTTCAGCTATAACAAGGCTGTTTTGTTTGATCCACAGCTCACCACTTCCTCTGCCACTGTGCATCTTTCACACACACACACAGATACACACACACTCATGCACATGAGCGCATTGCTGCTTTGACTGCCAAAGATGACTCAAACAGAGCAAAACGTAAGACTTGTGTCCAAACAGTAAAGACCGGTCAGAAAGCATTTTCTTCACATAAACACAGTTCGCATTAAGCTTGGAGTTGAGTCACAGCACTGCCTAGAACAGCTTTAGAAACAAACTAAAAACTGGTTTCATTTTTTTGAATTAGTCAAAGTCCAGCGCGTTTGAGAACAACTGGGCTCCATGACCAGCAGTCTGATAGAAGTCTGAGAGTGGAGGTAAACGCCCACCTTGCCTTCCGTCTGTGCCCTGGCAGCGCCCCACTCGCCTGGCCGGGATCCAGACAGCAAGGATCCAGCCTTGCTCCGTGTGGCTCCGTGTTCAGTTCCCCTCCTGTGGATTACCCACTGTCTTTGAACAGTGATATAACTACACAACATCATTTTTGGGGGAAAAAAAAAGAACACTTAGAATGTTTATACTTTCTAGTAAAAATCGAGGGAACTGGATTTAGACCCACTGAATTGGAATTTACCAGGAAACCAGATTCAGACATTTCAGGAGCAGCGTGGCAGGGAAACACCTCGACACCAAAGGCTACAGACTACTAGGATAACGCGAGTGTCTTGTCATTGGCCACAAGCTACGTGGCATTACCATTCTTCAACCTCCCCCACACTCAGGGATCAGCTAGGTTCCTGGGATGCGATCCGTCTGGATAATATTAAAACTGGTGGTGATGGCCCTTTGGTCCTTACAGGCATTTTAATTACAATGCATTTGTAATTAGAATTTTAATGGAGGCTTATTGTATAAACATTTTAACATATTATCATTAATAGGCTGAGGAAAGAAATCTATTTATGCCAACAGATAGGAAATAAACCCTCACTACCTCCTTGGCCCACTGGTTTGTGTTTAGAACATGTACCTTTTCGGAAAAGCTGTTGGAGACGTATGTCTTGTTACCGTCCTACAGTGAGCTATCACTCAACTCTGAAACATAGCACCTATCCAACTTAGCCTCTCACTGCTGTCCTATTGTGGCTAGCACTAATTAACTCAAAATGTTACTCTCATACAACACAGTGTTGTTTTGGCAATCCTACCCTTCAAATCTCTACCTAATATTTATATATATATTCCTTTGGCCAGTATGTATTGAAAATCTATTATGTGCCCAATGCTGTTATTCAGTGGTATTTTTTAGCTTCCCAACTACACCTGAAATTTCTTATGAAGATTTAGTCTCAAAAAGAGCATTTCTGAGAAAAGCCTCAGCATCAGACTATGAAAGTGCAAGAGCGAGTTCTTGTACCAGCCACGCCAGTAATCCACAGTAAGATATAGCAGTCACTGTGTGTCCGGGCCTGTTTCTTCACCTGTAATAGAGAAGTGAGTAATTTTCCTTGCCCTGCTTCAATTGGTAGGAGAAACACCTAATAAAAATTGTTGGAAAATGCCATGAATATTGAAAAGTGCATGATCATCATGATTAATAATAATGTGTAAAGCTCAAATATTGAAATGACTCCCTGGCATTATTCCAAATCAAGAAATACAAGTGCTGGTCTCGCATACCAATGAAGAGAAACAGTGTGAGATATTCTTATTGTACCAGTTTAAATGAACATAGTGATGAATTTCTTTAATTATGACTGTAGTCTGTAACCAGGCGTGTGTGTGTGTGTGTGTGTGTTTTAAGCTAAATGTAACGCAATCTTCACAGAATATATTCAAAATCAAATAGATTTCGAATAGAACCATTCCCAAACCAGGCCGGTATGTATCATCTGTATCTAACCTCGGGATGAATGCTCATGTTGATGGAGAATGTAAGCCTCCAGCAGTCCTCAGTTAAAGAAATCTGGCTCGGATTTCATTGACCTCCAAATCTGTCATCCTCACGTTAGCCGACTGCCTGGCACCTAATGAGAAAAACAAATTGCTTCTACGTTCTACAGAAGACATTTGCATTTGGAAAATTTTTTTGCTTGTAAGAGGTTTATAAAACATCTACTCAAACCATTCCACCTGCATTTTTCACCTAAAAGGGTCTTTATGAAATCTTACAGTAAATTTAATAACCCTCTTCAATAAACATGAGCTTTTATGAGCGTAACATATCTAAGTAGACTCAATGGTCTGGGGATAAAATCTGCATCAGTAATATTTTCAGTGCTGTAATGTACCACATATTAAAAAAAAAAAAGCCATGCCCAGAGCAGACCACTGCATGGGGTTGGGGGGAATCCATCTCCAAGTTTAAGAAAGCGACTGGTCAGTGAGCACCTGGACGACTCGTTTAGTTAAATGTGAAATGCCCCAATACATATGGACAGCATCGAGCTTCCTAATAGTCAAACATTAGGATCTGTCGTCATCTTCCATTTTCAGCAAACGCACATTATGGAAATACCTTTAGAAATGGCCTTCAGGAATCACTCACACTGGGTGTTTCAGGAAAGGGCCTTCCCGTGAAGCATTCCCCCATTTCAGTCACCTCCACAGGGGACTTCTGCTTGGGTGAACCTGCTGACACGAGCCCTATTGCCTGGGGTATCTCATAGCTTCTGTCGCCAGTTAAGCTACCAAATTAGGCATGAGATGGGGACCCTCATTTCCCCTATTGCTGGTGTGTATCAGTAAGGAAGACAGGAAAATGCTAGTGGGTTTTTTTTTTTTTATAGCTGCTATATAACAAGAGAATGAAATGTCAAAGCCTGGGAACTCCATCTTTCTTAGTCTCATCAAAGCTCATCCAGCTACTGTTAGTGTTGCAACTTGCACCTCACCTTCAACTTTGCCTCACTAGAAAGTTGCAGCTTAAAATTCAGCATTATAGAGATGTCCAATCCCGGTTGCCCCTCTTCCAGGCCAGCTCTCTGCTGTGGCCAGGGAGTGCAGTGGAGGATGGCCCAAGTGCTTGGGCCCTGCACCCCATGGGAGACCAGGAGAAGCACCTGGCTCCTGCCATCGGAACAGCGCGGTGCGCCGGCCGCAGCGCACTACCGCGGCGGCCATTGGAGGGTGAACCAACGGCAAAAGGAAGACCTTTCTCTCTGTCTCTCTCTCACTGTCCACTCTGCCTGTCAAAAAAAAAAAAAAAAAAAAGATCCTGATTATGGGCTCAGTGGTTACTGAACATCTACATGACATGCTAAGGGCTTTGGCAAGCAAGAAGAGAAACCAACCCTTAGTATCTTGAAATATGCCACTTCCTAAAACAAGACATACTCCTGAGAGGTTATATGTCAACTTCTTTCATTATAATTAATATTCATAACACATCAAGGGAGCATGTTTTAAAATATTAACTTCTTTGGGCCTGACACCATGACGTAGTATGTCAAGCTTCTGGTTGCAGTGCCAGCAAGCCCATATGAGCACCAGTTCAAGTTCTGGCTGCTTCCCTTCCAATGTAGCTCCCTCCTAATGCACCTGGGAAAGCAGAGGAGGATGGCCCAAGTGCTTGGGCCCCTGTACCCACATGGGCTCCTGGCTTTGGATTGGCCCAGCTTCAGCCGTTGCTGACATTTTGTGGAGTAAATCAACAGATGGAAAATCTCTCTCTCTAACTCTGCCTTTCAAATAAAATAAACTTTTAAAAAGAATAAAGATAGAGGCCAGCACTGTGGTGCAGCAGATTAAAGCCCCAGCCTGCAGTGCTGGCATCCCATATGGGCACCAGTTGGTGTCCCAGCTGCTCTACTTCTGATCCAGCTCCCTGCTAATATGCCTGAGAAAGCAGGGGAGGATGACCCAAGTCCTTGGGTCCCTGCCCCCACATGGGAGACCCCAAGGTCAGCTCCGGTTCTTGTGGCCATTTGGGTAGGGAACCAGTAGATGGAAGACCTCTCTCTCTCTCCATCTGTCTGTAACTCCATCTTTCAAATAAATAAATCTTTTTTTAAATAAAACTTCTGTACATAAGTTTTTAAAATTTGTAAAATTATATCTTTTTTAAAGGCAAAATTCACATGTTTAAATCAAGGCTTGCGTGAAGTGGAAAAGATAGAGGGATAGAGATAAATGCAAATAAAACCACAAACTCTCATTTTAATTCTTATATCTGTCTGCTCTCACCCTTTCATTTTTTGTTTTTTTTACTTGAGGTTCTAGCCAGAACCAAATGACGGATGGATGCCCAATAGTAAAGTGGGCTATTTTCTCTGAGTTTAAACTTTGTGTTTCAAATCATTAGATTATAAAGACCAAGATGCAGAGAGATGGTGAGAAGAGGAGTTAGGGACAAACATAAGAACTCGGGAGGAGATAGGTCAACTGCGAGTTGGCCTTTCCACTTCCTTCATCCACATCTTCCTATTGTGTTCCACTATCCACAACTTGGGACACGACAGCACGTAGGAACCCAAGAGGAAACCTTCTCTCTGGACTCATTCCTTCCATAGACAGCCTCGGCTATGGGATTGCCCCTCTACTTCAGTTTCGCTTCCTCGCTACAGCCTTTTCCTCTCCTCTTGTCTGCCATCTTGCTGACCTGAAGGGCTGTGGATCAGGAGAGCCTTTTGTGCTTTGTAGAACCTTCAGGAAATGAATGCATGCTCAGACAAAGCAGAGTTAGGCATGCCCAGAATGCCTAGACTTGATCTTGAAACCTTCCCCTGGCTTGCCCTTGGACAGCTTTGCCACTGAGCAACAACTGGTCCAAAGACTAACAAAGAAAATAGAATAGATGGAAAAGGACTCCAACCAACAAAAGAAATCATTGTTCCTCAAGCTAGGACAAGGCAGTATTTAAACCTGATTTTATGACTTGTTTGTGACATGTCTGCTTTAGACATGCCTGCTGACCACAGAGAAGTGGGAGGTTATCTGGTTATCCTTGCCAACCTGACCAGGGCCCACTCTGAGTTCCAAAGAGCCCCACGATCATAACAAATTTTGCTAAGGTCCCCAGAGCTGTGCCTACTGAACATTCTATTCTTGAGAATCAATGAAGCCTACTGCTCCAAATTAGTGCATTTTAAAACGACCAAATAAAATGAATGAGGTGATGATACAGAGAAAGGAAAACATTTAAGGATAATGAGCACAGAGCACAGAGCTTCATTCTACACAGGTGGGGGGAAAAGGTCAGTAAATTTAGCACACATATAATAGTCCTCGAGAATCATCTCCTAATTAATCCTCAGCCAGCCAAAATGGACTGATCTAACCTTTTCATTCTGTGCTTCTCACAATATTTACGAACCACTGCCTCTCAACAGGAGTGGAAAATATACCTGTTCCAGAGGCTCTGGGGCTATGTGGGCTCTTAGATGTGTTCCCGCAGGGAGGAACAAGAGGGGGCCTGACACTGCCCTTCCTGGCACTGGGGGAGGAGGGGAGAAACGCAGTCTGGCTGTAAAATTAGAAACCATAGTCAATTGTTTGGAGTTCTTGCCTGCATTTTCCATCCCAGAGTCACCTGAACTTAAGAGAAGATTTTTTTGGTTTGGTTTGGTTTGGTTTGGTTTTGAAAGAAACAGAATTACTGATTCCTTCTATAAAAGTAGAGCTAACCTCAAAAAAAAAACAAAAAAAAACAAACAAGTTCCTCCTCAGTTGGTGTTACCTAGAAAGCCTTGTCCAAAGGCAATTTTATCCTCGCTATAGTATGGATATCATTGTGGGTGCCCTCCAAAAACCCACGTGTTAGGGTCTTAGTTTCCTAAGTCTTGAATTAACAGTTAATAGATGAACATTGATGATTAATGGATTAGGGTAGTGACTTATTCCAATTGTGGTATCTGAAGGTCGGGCTGGGGGTGGTGCTGGTATGATTGATCAGATTGTATTATGTTGCTGGGTGTAGCCCTTATAACAGAATCGTGGCAGCTTCATAAGCAGAGCGCACAGGCACGAGGACCCATGTGCTCCCTGTCTCTCTCTCATGCACCCCAGATGCCAGAGCAATGGGGCTGTCCAAGCTTGGACTATGAACGTCCAAAACCATGAACTAAAATCAACCTTCCTTCCTAAGTAACTCCTCTCCAGTCTTTGTTACAGGGCAAAATGCTGACTACTACAACCCCAATGATGAACCCACAGCATGAGGAGTCTGAGATAAATAACATTCAAGAAGATGTTAGGGTGGACATTCCAAAAGAACATTTCTGAAGACATTAGTCTCCAAGGATGGGCATATTGAAAATCAGTGCGGGGCTTTGAAGACTTCAGTGGGGAAGCACCACAGGGGAAGTGCAAATGACAGTACACTTAATGTCATTTGGGCAACCCAAGTGGTGGCTGGGCCAGCCCTCCACCACCCATGTGTACACAAAGTACAAAGAGGGAAGCAGTGGCCTGGGCTTCAGCCTCACCTCCTCCATAGCCAGCCCTGTTCCAGCCAGCACACAGCCCTCCACCCATAAGGGACACTCACATTGATCACTGGCACATGAAGAGGTAGAGAACTGTGGAAAATTAGAGCTGGAGTAGACAGGAGCTAGATTGTAGTTCCTCTACCGTAGGTCTGGATAAATAGAATATATAACCTTTGTTCCATGTTTTCTGTGTGCCAAGCATACTTTTAAGTACATTATACTTATTTAGTCATGTAGCCTCCGTTAAAACCCTACTGTATAGGAGCTACAGCCATTCCAATATTATAGATGGGAAAACTGAGAGATGAAATCATTTCTCTAAGGTCACAAGGCTAGGAATGGGGCAGCCACTGGATGGTGAATTTCTCAAGGGCAGAGTCAATACTTCATTCAGCTCTGTATTCCAATATTTAATCCAGTGGTTCTCAACTGTGAAGGTTATAAATATACAGTTTTGTTAGAAGAATTAGGCTGAATTGGATTGATTGTGGAAGGCAGAAGAGATTGCCTGAGGCTACAGAGCGAAAAGGGCACTGGTGCACAGCGCTTTATGAGCAAGAGATGTGACTTCTAATCCTGGTCAGTAGTTAGCATTTGCACTTTGATTAGCCAGATTCTATCTAGATGCATGGCACATAAACTTCCTCTCCCCTTGATAATGCCCTGTCTTAAATGGTGAATACTGACTGCAGATATTATGCTGTGAGTCCTACTGTTATGGATTTACTTCAGTTTAATTCAACACACATTTACTATGTAGGCAAAGTGCTAATTGCATCTGCCGAGTCAGAGTTTAAACCACAAAGGGGAGATAATGGACAACTCCTGCAGTCTAGATGCCAATACTTGCCCTGGTGGAACCCTGAACTTGTTCTAACCTCACCTCCCATACCATTCCCCCAAAGAGAAAGGAAAGCTTACACGTGACAAAGCTTGCCAGTGGGGAATTCTTGCAGGTAACAGAAAACTGGCAGGAACTCTGAGGCAGGAATTTAAAACATGGTCACCACCACCAATGTACCTGTTGCTAGGGCAGAAGACTTACCTTTTTATTATTATTTGTTTGTGAGACAGAGAAACAGAGGGAGAGAAAGAATCCATCTTCTGGTTCACTCTCTAAATGCCCCCAACACCCAACCAAGACCTAAGCAGGAGCCAGGAACCCAAACTAGGTCTGCCGTGCGGGTGACAAGAACTCAGTTACTTGAGCCATCACCTCTGCCTGCCAGGGTCTGCATTAGCAGGAAGCTAGGTCAAGAGCTAGAGCTGGGAATCAAATTCAGGCACTCCAATGTGGGATACAGGCATCTTAGCCAGCATCTTAACAACCAGGCTAGACACCTGCCTGTAGACTTGGCTTTCAATAGTGTGGGAGGCTCTGGAACTTAAATGCCAACTTCTGATCATAACAATGCAAAAAGGGGGAGAAATATGACCCTCTGTCCTGAATCCTTTCACAGCAGCATGAGCTGTGGTCCTAGTTGGGAGAACTAGACCCTGTGACAAACCACTTCTGGGAGAAATGCTGTGGACCACTGCTGGAGAAGCTCGGATTCCTGAAGGAACTCAGGAGGCCACTGAGTGCTCACTTTCAGGGATGCTAATCGGAAGGGGCAGGGAGGCAAGGTTATTTATCATTTGTCCTTGGAGAACAAATCAGAGCCACACAACTTGAATAGCAGGACCTGGTTCTGGTTGCAGCATTTTCAACCTCCTGTGCTCAGATTCTCAAAAAGCAGGAGAGAGAAATCAGAAGGTTATGCAACACTGGTTAAGACTTCACCCTAGAACAAACCAGCGCCCAATGTAAAAACATAATGTAACAGTATAGGGTCAGGTCACCCATAGGACAGATGAGATCCCATGGGACCTGGCAGCATCCAGGAGAATGAGATAGAAACACATGGGATTTCCCCAGGCTGTGCCACATAAAAATTTTAAGTTGTTTTGAGGACAAGAATGTATGATAGAAGTCCTAGTCCCTGATGTCGCTGCAAAACCAATGGTACCCAGCCCTATATGTGAAGGACTTGTACTTGTGAAAATTTACCAGAGCCTAGCCTGCTGAAAAACAAGGAAGTTTCAAGAAGGGTCAGTTTCTGGGAGACTGCAACTTGGCAGATAACAGGGAATACCAGTTTGGAAGCCCCCCTTGTGCAATGGTTAAGATAGGTAAAACTGATGTGTACTAAGATAAGTAAAACTGCTGTATGCTAAGATAAGTGAAACTGCTGTAAACAAAAACCCCCTTACCCTTTGTATTCACTTGCTTGAGATAATTTGTGGTTTTTGCCTTTGAAGACTGCCTGTGGCCCTCGTCGGGCGCCTCACTCTCTCAGGAGGGAGGGGTCCGTTTTGCGCAAAACATAAATAAACCGCCTCTTGTGTTTGCATCGCTGGTGTCCGGAGTCTGAATTTCTGGGTCCCCAGGGTGCTACCCAGGACCCCGCCAGCTTTGGGTCCTTCATATGGACCACCCAAGACTGTGCTGATAAAGGAAACCCAACGCCTATATGTAGGAATGAAAGAGACCCAGGATGTGGCACTGGGTCAGTGAAGGGAAGGTTACCCCAAAAAGAGCCTCAGATTTTAAAAAGTCTTGCCCTTTTGGGGAATGAAATGGTGGATGGAGGATCTCTCCCCTCCCTCTTCCTCCCTGTCTGCCTCACTTTCTTTCTCTTTGCCTTTTGAGTAGATAAAAATCATTTTTTAAAAGTCCTGCCCAGTCCTTCGAGATAAAGAAATATCTGACAGGGATGCCACAAATCCATCTTGGGTTCTGGATACAATGGGAAATAGTTATTTGATCTTTGTCTCCTCATTTCTGGCACACAGTTCCTAAAATTCTTGGACTCTCCAAAGCGATGAGTGTTTTGGATGTTAATGAGATAATAGGTGGCTAGGGTCCCTAGATAGTTTCTGACAGGTCACCAGAAAGTCAAGACGTGATTAGAAGGTTGGAACTTGCAGGGAGGGAACAAGGATAGCCAATGACCTAATCAATCCTGGCAGTGTAATGAAAACTCAAAAGCTACAAGGTTCAAAGAGGTTCCCGGACAATGAATGCTTTGAGGTAGGGGAGAGTGATGCGTGGAGAGGCCTAGAAGTTCTGTGAACCCTGCCTTCCATTCTTCACCTTACGTTTCTCTTCCATTTGCTAATTCCTGAGCTGTGTCCTTGGTAATAAACCAGTAAATTGTATGTAAAGGGCTTTCACGAGTTATGTGAGCCATTCAAGCTGATTAGCAAACCTGCGGAGGGAGTCATGGTAAACCCCAACTTACAGCCAGGGAAGAGAAGGACAAGAGGCCCTGGACTTGTGACTGGTGTCTGAATAAGGGGACAGTCTGGAGGGACTGGGTCCTTAATCTTGCGGAGAGCCTGTGCTGCCTTCAGGTAGCTGGTATCAGAATTACGTTTGTGCTGACTTCCAGTAGTGTCAGAATTGAATTAAATTAGCAGATACCTAGCTGGTGTTCTTAGAGAAGTGGAGAATTGCCTGGTGTGGATAAAACCCACATATTTTGTTTTCAGTGTGTTGTGAGTAAAAATAGCTCGGGCTCTGTCCTCTTACATTGGCCTTAGAATATTTGCATGGTAAATAGCAAGGATGGAAATATTTTAAAGCAAAAGGTGGCAAAAATGTTCTATCAGCAGTTATCATAAGAATTTCCCTTCTGGGAGAGTGGCATCCATGGAGCACAAGATGCTGGGCTCTGCTTCCTCTGCACCCCAGGCCTGTTCTGGAAACAGAGGAAGCTGTGTGTTGCTCCAGAAAGGGAAGAGAAAGATGAAAGATGAAGAAGCATGTCGAGAGCCAGTGACAAGGTGAACGGCAGGAAGGAAATGTTCTGCAGTCACCAAATGCCCTGTGTGTATGGATGACCTGGCAGCAACCTGAGCTTTGTGCCTAGACTGACGGGCAGTGGAACAGAAGCAGTAAATGCATTCCAAAGCAGGAAGCAGAGGGGGCTGGCACTGTGGTGTACTGGGTTAAGCCGCTGCTTGCAACGCTGGCTTCCCTTATCAGAACACTGGTTTGAGTCCCTGCTACTCCGCCTCTCATCCAGTTTCCTACTAATGCACCTGGTAAGGAAGTGGAAGATGGCCCCAGAGCCTGGACCCCTGCTCCCCAGTCTGGGGGAGACGTAGATGGAGTTTCTGGCTCATAGCTTCAGCCTGGCTGATCCCTGGCTGCTGTGACCATCTGAGGACATTGGGAAAGTGTGTTTCCCGAAACCCACAGAATCCAGGGAGGAGGGAGGTGGCTGCACGAAGATGCCCCGGTCAAGGTGGCCTCGGGGACTTTGGGTGCCCCATGGCTTTGCCGCCCTCCGGGCCCCTCCTCTGGGCCTGGGGCTTCCCTTGCCTCAGCCTCTCCCCACTTTGTCCCTCGCTTCCCCCCACCCAGGCAGTGCTGGCTCACAGCCCTCTCATTCCCAAACACTCATCCTTTTTATGTGAAGTCACTCAGAGGAAATCCTGCTCTTATTAGAACATTGCTTCATTGGCATTCAAACAGTACATGAATAAAGTCACTTTTTTCTATTCTAGCCAACTGACAAGATCACACACACCACACATACAAGCTGATCTGCAATTCAACAACCCCACACACATGGGGATGTTTCCATTTTACAGTTAGCACACATACTGAGCAGAGTAATTTAAAATAAGGAATTGGATGACTACCTATTATAATTTGTCATTGTTAAAGAATGGAGGTGATTGGATAAGTAGACAGGACAAATGCACGAGAGATAATATCGACAGCATGTTGACTAATCAAATACCCAATCATCTTACCTGCCACAAGTGCGAATTTGGTTAAACATTTTTACGATGTGCAGAATAGCTTGCGAAGGGATTTGTTTCCAGGTAATTGGCAGGAACTGCAGCTCATTAAATTAGCTCTCATCTGACATGCCAAATGATACTCATAGTTGATCCGTTAGATCATCAGCAAGCAATTGTTTATCTCTTCCATGAGCCAGGATGACAAATAAGCAATTTTAGCCAAAAGGGTTAAGGCCAGTGCCAATCATTATTCACACGGCAATTTAACTGATTCTCTGGCAATCAATATCATGCGTTCAAAATGCAATCCAGCAGTTTCTTCTACATTGTGGGGCCCTTTCTGTGAATATGCTGCCAGGATAGAAACAAACAAAATACTAAATAAAGACAGGTCTCAAATGCAGTATTTATCATCTTATTTTAAGGGAGTGAGGGAATCAGTAAACCTAGAGACACTCACATTGAGCTGTTGCCTAACAGCAGGTGCGTTAGAGAGCTCCTACCCAGATTATTGGTCTAAACCAGTAAGAAATCCTGACAGGTGACAGAAGAGAAGTGACTGGGATTGCTTTAATGTCTACACTCAGCTTATGAACCTCATCAGGAAATCTAAGATATTGATGGAGAAGTCAGCTGTACATGGTTGTGTTTTGCACTTGGTTCCCAAGCACGTGATGTCAGGGTCTTCCATGAGATTAACCAATTTCCCCATTGGCGTGGCTGGCCTTTGTCCAGTAGGAGATGCTGTTTCCCCTTCTGATCTTTCCCCATCTTGCCTGAGGCTCCTGGTGTCACAGTAAGATTCCAGGCCTTTGGGACAGCACTTCCTCCCGTACAAATAGCCAACATGAAAACAGTAATAAGGAAAGCTGCTGCCAATGAGGGGTTTAAATCTGAGAACGACAGCCCAGAAACTCTGTCATCGCTGAGCTGCCTAGATAAGTACCAAGCGAGATTAACAGCACAATTGTTGCCCAGTCTCTTTCACTGGGACACACAGATTCTTACTGAGTTTGCAGATTATTTGGGCTTCTTGCTTCCTCCTCTTACCCTCGCCATGGGAATTGTGGTTTCTCGGCTACTTTACTGCTCAGTTAGTATACAGAATCCAAAAGACAGAAATGCAAGCCAATGGCAGCCTCCTCACATACCATCTATACCAAAAGAGATTCAGAAAACCAGAGGATTGAAGTGGCTTCCTGACATGACACTTTGGGGTCACTTCATTTCTTCCCATTTGCATTTTCCTTGGCCTCCTAACCAAGATAATCAAAATGTGGCCATAAATCTCCTCAGTTTAATACTCTTATCATATGATCCAATAATCAATGCACTAATCAAAAGCCCCTGAAAGAAGAGGTACTTTAGGACTTTTTTTGGAAAAAAAAAAAATGTTGATTGACTGATTGATTGATTTGAAAGGCAGAGTTAGAGAGAAGGGATGGGAGGATCTTCCATCTGCAGGTTCACTCCCCTAAATGGCTTCAAAGGCCGTTTGGGCCAGGCTAAAGCCAGGAGTCTGGAACTGCATCCGAGTCTCCTACATGGGCGGCTGGGCCCTGAACACTTGGGCCATCCCCTGCTGCTCTCCAAGGTACATCAGCAGGGAGCTGGATAGGAAGTGGAGCATCTGGGAGTCGAACCAGCACTCACATGGGATGCTGCCACCACAATGGGGGGCTTACTATGCTGTGCCAAAATGCCAGCCCCTACTTTAGGTCTTTGAATTTATCTTTATCTATATCTATATCTATATCTATATCTATATCTATATCTATGTCTATACAGATAGATAACAAATACTATGTACCAAGCACTCTCTCTGGAATCTTGTCAGGCACTAGATGATGAAGGCCATCATTGAGTTAATTCCAAGTTGGAATTAACAGAACCATATATTAAAAAGGGGGGCAGGGAACTGATCAGATTCTGATTTTGGGAGGAGCTAAAAAGGGTGAGAGAGAGGCAAAAGTCAAGCACCACTCCTGGTTTTCTGATGCAGATAACTGATTAGATGCGACATCAAGGTGGTTTGAGACGAGTGAGGGAGGTACGTTCAGAGCTGACTGAGGTTAAAATGCCAGTGGGACTTTCAGGTGGAAAGAACTCGACATCAGTGCCACAGCTGGCGCCCCCCGTGCAGGAAGGTTACTGGAGAGGCAGACGAAGCTGCCAGCACCTCACTGGTGCTGCAGCCATCAGGAGCAATTGCTGTCGCTCAGAGGGAGGGGGACAGAGAAAACAAGGCAAAGAGCAGCACTCTGGAGATGTCGCATCCTGGGAGCCAGCCGGGGAAAGCAGTCGTTCAAGGAGGCAGAAATGAGATGGGAGAGAGTAGAACTGGAGAAATCTCCACGTCACCCAGAATGGGTCCATAACCTTGTGCAAAGGAGTCCTCAGGCCTCCTAGCATTCATTCATAAGCACTGATCCCCAACATGATGGCCCCATGTACCCGTGAGCAGTCTCCCCTTCTGCTCCTACTTCTATAAAAACCAAAGAGGTTCAAAAGCAGGTGATCACGGTTTCCCGTGTTCCTGTCCACAAGTCCCATAAGAAGAATAAAAGCAAAAATTCCACTCACTTTGGAGTCTTCCAGGAATGGTGAAAGCAGATACAACCACGGCAAGCCAGGAAGTTAGGAAGAGAGAGGCTTATGACGTCTGCTTTTTCTAAACTCAGTTGTGACAAAACTCAGAAGGAAGCTGCCCGAGCAAGTGGGAGAAAGAGTGAAGGGAGAGTTTTGCTGTTTGCTTGGTTTTGTTTTTTGGATTAAAGACTTGAGTGTGTTTCTGGTCTGTGGGGAAGAAAACAAGTTTTATTTAAAAAATAAGTGATTGGATGGACGGATGGATGGATAAAGACGGGGGAAGAGGTGTGGAAGGGAGGGAGAGACTGATTTAAATAGAGAACAGTGGAAGGGGAGCCAAAGCAAGGGTTTTGAAAGGGAAAGAGCTCCCTCTTCGTCGGAGCCTGCAGGCAAGGAGGTATGATTGATAGAAGCAGAAAGCTGTGGGAGAGAGGTCACCTATGCTGTGCAGATTGAGACAGAGAGAATAGATCTGGGAGCACAAAAATATTGCCCCATGTTTCCGAGGTGCCTATTCAAGTGGGAAATCATACATTTAGAATGACACTAATTCACACAGCTATGAATCCCCCGGCAGCTTGAGATGCCAGGGCAGAGATAAGAGACACTGGGGGTTCACCGAGCATATTTTGTAAAAGGATGTGGAGGCCCAGACATTGAGAGTAGGAAGGAAGGAGTAGGAGAAGTGAGCCATCCGTGTGCAGTGCTGCTGTCATTCCCGCTGCTGCTGCTGCTGCTGTTTTTCTGACCTGTCAGATCCATGCCCGTCGGAACGTAAGCAGATTCCCTTGCCGCCCCTCCTCCCAGTGTGACTCCCTTCCCTCTGCAGTCCTTTCCTGTACCCCATCAGCTCTTCTCTGGGGTTCACTGGTGAGGGGGTTTGTGAGGATCACCCTGACCTTTTTTGACAAACTACTAGCCCATGTCCAACCAGGAAAAGTCTCCCACACTATGCAGAAGTCATGGCTAGATTTCTTGTGTCACACCATCAAGTATTCCCCTTCCTGTGTCACTCCATCAAGCATCCCCTTCCAGTGTCACATCACTAAGCATCCTTTCCTGTGTCACATCATCAAGCTTCCCCTTCGCTTGCAGCCTATGGGGTTTTATTGTTGGACTATGTCATGCCGACCAAGTGTGGGCTCATTTTACAGACAGAAGCAAGCCATCTTATCAAGCCCTTAACAAATGTCTAATGGGTTCTCAGCCTTGTGCTGAGGGTGGTATTGGCAAGGGAACCTCTAGAGGCTGATTTTTTCCTCCCAGGCTTTGCTGTAATTCAGACTACCTAATTCTCTTCTCACTAGAAATTTTTGAATACAAATGCAGTTTCTCAAATATCTTAATAACAAGAAGAAAGTACAGTGGGTAATGCAACAAAATAACCACTTGAAGGGGAGCACTCATTGTTAAGTTATTAAATTGGCATCCTGGTTTACATGCAATTTTTTAAGTATAGCAATCACAACCATTTATTAAAGCAACTGACTACACGGTGCCAAATATTTTATGTTGTCGCTCCTTTCTCCCACAGTTGGACACTCACACATCCACAGTCCTGAGCATAGGCTAGACGTAGATATACCAGAGTCCAGACACAGGAGAGAGACATCCTTTGCCCAAGACTGTATGCGTGGGAATGGTTTGGAGAGGTGATGAGGGCACAGCTTAGGAACACAGCAGATGAAAGCTACAGAAAGGATATCCAGTGAATGGGCAGTCTATAGATGTTAGGCAGAGAGAGAGAATACAGAGATTCTAAGCAGGAAAAGATGACAAAAGACAAAACTTGGAGCACAGCCTTGGGCCAAGAAGAAACCAGGTCCCTGATTTGGGGTCACACCACGGGGAGCAAAGCAGCATCCTGGTTTCCAGTCACCTGTTAGCCCTTAGAAGAACCCATCAAACCCTTCCCACACCCCCACCCACCCAAGGCCTGCAGACGGGAACAAACACTTGAACATAGCCAATCCATCAGAGAGGAGAAACCTACAGAAAAGGCTCAGACATGGATGAGCACGGATGGGAACAACACAGACACCTTGATCCCTGGCACTGTGAGAAAATGATTTCGTTCTCTTGTTGCTCCTTGCCCCTACTACAGAGAAAGAATAGGGGAGAGAAAGAGGTTGCAACACACACACACAGTCTCTCTCCTTTCCTCTCTCCCCAGGCTACTTGGACTGGGGGAAGAGGAACACTTTAGATCAAATAGGATATTAAAGTTTTTAGATGAAAAAGATTAAGTTTTAATGATCAAAGTGAGATGATCTTAATAATTAAAGCAGTGAGACAGTTGAGAATCAGAGGGAGCTGCTTTGATAGTAGCTCCCGGCGCAGGAGATAGAAAAGAAGGAGCCCAGGATGGCACTGACTTCAGCCCTCGGTAATAGCAGTTTATGTCTCAATAAGTTGAAATTCCTACGTCACACTGCTCGAATCAGCCATGTCACATGAACACTAAGAAAGTAAAGATAGTACAGAGACTCTTCTCTACACAGAAAAAAAAAATCCTTTGGGTAACATAAAATAGAACACTAAAACTGAGTCTTTTTTTTTTTTTTTTTTTTTTTTTTTTTGACAGAGTGGATAGTGAGAGAAAGAGACAGAGAGAAAGGTCTTCCTCTTTGCCGTTGATTCACCCTCCAATGGCCGCTGCGGCACATCTTGCTGATCCGAAGCCAGGAGCCAGGTGCTTCCTCCTGGTGTCCCATGCGTGTGCAGGGCCCAAGCATTTGGGCCATCCTCCACTGCACTCCCTGGCCACAGCAGAGAGCTGGCCTGGAAGAGGGGCAACCGGGATAGAATCCGGCGCCCCAACCGGGACTAGAACCCAGTGTGCAGGCGCCGCAAGGCAAAGGATTAGCCTGTTAAGCCACGGCGCCGGCCAAACCGAGTCATTTTTGAGACGGTTTTTTTTTCTATCATCAGGTTAATTGTGTCTACCTTCCTCGCACTTGAGGTAGATTGTTTCTTGTAGAAATCACCACTGCAACTTATTTTTAAACTAAATGGTATCTTCATCTACATTTGAGATACTAGGCAGAAATTAAAGTGTATGCATACAGATTTAACTTGTAGAATCTACCCCTAAAGCTATCAACCACTCTGCTTTGTGTTTAAGTGAAAACATTCCATCCACCCACTTCCAACCCCAAAACTGTTAGGGCTGGTAAATTATCTTAGGTGGCTATCTTTGAATGTGTCCAGTTCTATCCCGTGTTGTGCTGGCCCAACTTTTGTATCCAACATACTGAACAGTTTGATAATCCTTGTCGTGTGCTTCTTTTTTTTTTTTTTTAAGATTTATTTTAGGCCGGTGCTGCGGCTCACTAGGCTAATCCTCCGCCTGCAGCACCGGCACCCCGGGTTCTAGTCCTAGTTGGGACACCGTTTCTGTCCCAGTTGCTCCTCTTCCAGTCCAGCTCTCTGCTGTGGCCCGGGAAAGCAGTGGAGGATGGCCCAAGTGCTTGGGCCCTGCACCTGCATGGGAAACCAGGAGGAAGCACCTGGCTCCTGGCTTCAGATCAGTGCAGTGCACCAGCCGTGGTGGCCATTTGGGGGGTGAACCAATGGAAGGAAGACCTTTCTCTATATCTAAAAAAATTATTTTATTTATTTGAAAGTCAGAGCTACACAGAGAGAGGAGAGGCAGAGAGTCTTCCATCCACGGGTTCACTCCCCAAATGGCCGCAATGGCTGGAGCTGCGCCGATCCGAAGCCAGGAGCCAGGAGCTTCTTCCAGGTCTCCCACGTGGGTGCAGGGGCCCAAGTACTTGGGCCATCCTCCACTGCTTCCCCAGGCCATAGCAGAGAGCTAGACAGGAAGTAGAGCAGCCAAGACTAGAACCGGTGCCCATATGGGATGCCAGCACTTCAGGCCAGGGCTTTAACCCACTGTGCCACAGCTCTTAACACAGCTTCTTAACTGCAGGGTGTATATCACAGTACCCTGGCTCTATTATAGCATCATATAATACATAACTATATAATATTATAAATAACCTTATGAATTTTCATTTGTTGCTTCCTTCCAAGGCATTTGCACTCCTATAAATCATAGTTGATGCAAATTAATCTCATATAATTAATGCAGATTTGCATAGAAACTAAATGTGTAATTAGACTTCCTCTACTAAATGCAGATTTACTTTGTAAGCTCTTAAAATACATTTTGAAATGCATATTGGCAACAGTGTAGTTTTTTAATTTTACAAGTATAAATGTATTCTTTAATGATAAGGGATGATCATGGATTTTGTATATCTAATAATTGATTAGTAAATACATTTAAAATATATAGAAAAAGTTTAAAGCCTGGTGGGAAAGGAGATATGATTGAGCTGTGAGTTAGTAGGAAAACATGAAAAATAAATAAGCCTCCTGACTCAGGCGTCCACCTACTCGAAGTAGAATCGCCAGCAATGGAGTGTTTTTGGAGAGTCCTGTTTGAGTTGTAGGTGCCCATTTTCAACATACAAACCTAAGCAAGCCACACATCTACCCCAGACTTCAGTTTCCTCATTGCTCCTTCCTCTTCCTCATTCATCTTGGTGTTCCCATAAGGATCAGTGGCTGAAATTCAAAGAAAGTATCATCTTCATGCGTTCTACATTTAATATTCTCCTATTTCCTGGCTGCTGGCTAGTCTTTGAAGATATAGAAACTTAGGGGCTGGCACTGTGGCACAGCGGGTTAAAGCCCTGGCCTGAGGCACCAGCATCCCATATGGGCGCCGATTCTAGTCCTGCTGCTCCTCTTCCAGTACAGCTCTCTGCTATGGCCTGGGAAAGCAGTAGAAGATGGTACAACTGCTTGGGCCCCTGTACCCACATGGGAGACCCAGAAGAAGCTCCTGGCTCCTGGCTTCAGATCGGCATAGCTCCGGCCATTGCAGCCATCTGGAGAGTGAACCAGTGGATGGAAGACCTCTCTCTCTGTCTCTATCTCTCTCTGTAACTGTCTTTCAAATACATAATAAAATCTTCTTTTAAAAAAAGATATAGAAACTTAAACTGGATAATGATAGCTACCATTTGCTAAACACTAGACATCAGATACTGTGCTAAAAACTTACATATACCATCTCATTTACTCCTTCCAACAGCACTAATATCACCTCCATTTTCTTGTTGAGGAACCCAAAATTCAGGAAAGAAAAAAAAAAAGGCAGCTTGTCCACAGTCATATGACTGGTAATCAGTGGAGCCAGTATTGAATTTGTTTACCTACTTTCTTTTAGAATTGACACTCTACACCTCCTGAGTAGACTCCTGCCCACTAACGCTGGGAAAAGTATTACCTGCTACATCTGTTACATATAAGCCCCTTACTTGTCATTAAGAACAAAACACCCAGCGGACTCTATCCTCGTGGCATAATACAGCTATTTAGAGCACCGGGAACCCTCTGGCAATGCTACCACCTTAGCAATGAGCGGGGTGTGCTGGAAGGAGTCACCCTCCCCCTAGCGAAACTCTAAGATCTCTCCTTCCCATCACCCACAGAATCCTCTTGTCAGAATGCCATGCTTTTGCCAGATTCCTGAAAAACATATACTATTGAAGCAAAAATCTTTTTTATACCTCATAGCTTAATGATTTCTTCTTACTATTTATTTGTTTTCATCTGACTTAAAAGGCAGAGAAAGCTCTCAGCCACTAGTTCAACTCCCCCAGATACCCACCACAGCCCAGGAAGCCAGAACTCCATGAGCATCTCCCACATGCATAGCAGGGACCAAAGGACTTGAGCCATCACCTGCTGCCTCCCACGGTGTGCATGAGCAGGAAGCTGGATCAGAGGTGCAGGAGCCGGGATGCCAACAAGACTCCAGTGTGGGTCACCTGCAGCCCTAGCACCATCCTAACTGCCCTGCCAAATGCCTGCCCCTGAAAGAAAATGCTTGCCCAGCTAGTCTCTCACACCACAAGTAAAGGAAGCAAATTCTGAAAGATGAGACAGAGCAGCATTTACTGGGGTGACTGTTGGCCCAGGAGCCTAGATGGGGCGTTCCCGCAGCTCCTAAGGCCTAGCAGCTGCACTGTGTGTGAACCCATCACAGGTGAGGAATGCAGGCCTTTACCCCTGGAGGGTGGCAGTGTGAGCCACAGAAGGAGGAACTGGAGAGGCCATTTCTCTTCCCTGTCCAAGTGACCGGCAGAGCAGCAAACCCTGTGCCGTGGGGTGCACTGGGGAAAGCTGTTGACTGTAGGACCCAGATACCCACGTGCAGAAGAAATCGAGTGATTCCAGTGGCTGCATGTGGCCCTTTGGAAGGCTCCCTGCGCTGAAAAACATATACATTCTCCCTACAGCTGCTCCTTTGATGTTTCACTGCTTACCTGTGAGTCGACTTCTACACACTTCACCACGTGCTGTTTGGAACTTGGATAAAAGTGGCCACTGTGAAGTCTGTTTTCAAGCCGTGGTGAACCTTTCCGAAGAAATCAGTATCAAAAATCTTTCAACAGCAGGAGTTTAAAAAAATATATTCTCTATTCTGATCCGCCAGCAGCTAAACACCCTGATCAGGTATATACACAATGATTTTGAAAAATTGAGAGAAAGCTCCGCCTTATCCTAAATTAAGTGTTCTCTTCCTGTAAATGAGTACAGCATTCAAAGGGTTAATCCAGTGGGTGTATCCTTAGGTAGGCCCTTAGGATATTTAATCTACAGGAAGGCTTTGTTAAAACCCTCCCCTTCAGCAAGGCTTTTTTTGCTCATCAGAAAAGTGAGATATATTTCATGGCTTTCCCCCTACGTATTTTTATGCTATACCTTTCAGCAAATCTTTTACAATGATATTAAACATTAACTCTGTATGGGTTAATCCCAAGACACAGCAGCAGCCTTAAGGTTAATAGTCCTTTTAATTAAAGGATAAGTCAGTTATTGAACACAGAAGCTAATCACAAAAGGATTACCACTGAAAATGAACATAGTCTGTGCAATTAGTCTGATAATTAAGACTTAAGTACTGGACAGAGATCAAAGTGCTTGTAATATGCAATAAAGTTCCCAGAGTTGTGAGGATATTCAAAATGTTAGCTTGTGCTTTATTGCACCTCCCATTTATCGCGTACCCAAGATAGCAGCAAACACATTTCCCCGATGGATGTCAGCATGGATAACTGCAACAGCTGTTACTACATAAGCCTGGTGTTTCTCACAATATGATTACTCTGTCAACGACGGCCGTAAAAGGTGGCATCTGCATTCATCAAACAGAGGTATCAATAAATGTAAAACCATACAACAATTAGAGATCTCAAAGGAAGAACAAATCCAACCAGAAAAAAAGATGTCAACCACACTCTTTAATTACTGAGATTGTTAATCAATAAAATGCCTTCATAACTTTTAATTAAAATTTTATTTGAACTGGATGTTTGGAGAATCTGATTCTTTGTTTTCATTACATTTAACAGTTGCATTACAAAAATCCTGGTGACATCTGTGAGGGGCCATCCCCTGGGGAACACTTTCTATCTGTAATTGCGTAGTCTCACCTACAGAGGGTGTTAAGAATCCTTGTTAAAAATAAAGGAAATCGGAGACATCTCACAGTAGCCATTATTATGGAGCAAATTACCAGGTAGGGCAATCCAGAAGCTGTCACGAAAGGTTAGCAAAAAGGAACAGGAGGGAACCAACCACTCAGCAATTCATCATGGGCCAAAACTGGCTCTAGAATAAAGGGACGGCAGTATTGGTTTTTATGAAGTCAAGACATAGCCTTTGTTTATAGCAATGAATAAAGACAAAGAAGTTACTGATGAAGGATGAAAAGATAAAATGACAAAGTAAAAATCAATGTCTTTAATCACACTGATGCACAGGCAAGATATAACGAGGACAACTGGTTAGAATTCCAAAGCTCTGTGCTGTGTACGTTATCTTTAATTTGCGTTCACAAGGATCTCTGTAATTCATGGCTCGCAACCCTAGAAGTTGACTGGTGAATATCCATCCCTTCATCTCAAGCTGAACACATGCGTCACTAGTACCTTTTTAAATAGTCTCTTTTAACTTGTAGGAAAAGAAAATTAATCTTTGATTCCTTTCTCGACTGAACCTTCGCTAGGATTTCACTTGTCTGTCCATGTCAGCCTAGTGGGACAGACCAGGTTGACTATTGTTTACTTCATTGCTGAATTAATTAAATTTAATTAATTTAATTAATTAATTAAAATCAGCAATTCTCCCTTCAAATTTCTGGTTGCTGTTAGGTATAGAATTCAGTACCCAGAAGTTCACTCTTGCTGTCTTCTTTCCCTTAACCTAAACTTGGTTTCCTAGATTCCCTTATGACCGAGAACAATTTGAACGATAGGCAACCAATCCTTCCAGTGTCCTAGCAAAGGTCATCGATGGGCTTCAGAAAATGTAATTCCCGGCCGGTGCCACGGCTCACTAGGCTAATCCTCCGCCTGTGGTGCCGGCACCCCGGGTTCTAGTCCCAGTTGGGGCGCCGGTTCTGTCCCGGTTGCTCCTCTTCCAGTCCAGCTCTCTGCTATGGCCCGGGAGTGCAGTGGAGGATGGCCCAAGTGCTTGGGCCCTGCACCCGCATGGGAGACCAGGAGAAGCACCAGGCTCCTGGCTTCGGATCAGCACAGCGCCGGCCATGGTGGCCATTTAGGGGGTGAACCAACGGAAGGAAGACCTTTCTCTCTCTCTCTCTCTCTTTCACTGTCTAACTCTGTCAAAAAGGAAGGAAGGAAGGAAGGAAGGAAGGAAGGAAGGAAGGAAGGAAGGAAGGAAGGAAGGAAAGAAAAAGTAAGAAAGAAAATGTAATTCCAAAACACAGTACCTTGGCATTTGAGAAAACAGCAAAAGCAGGAAGATGTCTTTGACTTTCTCCCCTGAAAGGGGACATGACCCTCACTGTACCGAGAAGAAAAGAATGGCCTCGACTATGAAGGCACAAGGCCAAAGCAGAACAAACAGGCTTTGCTGTTTTCACCAGTGTTTTACTACTAGGTCATGCCCTCTTTGTTCAATCACACTTCAGCCATAAAGTGCACAAGTTTGAGGCTGGTGCTGTGGCACAGCGGGTTAAGCCACCTACTGCCGTGCTGGCATCCCATATGGGCACCGGTTTGGATCCTGGCTGCTCCACTTCTGATCCAGCTCCCTGCTAATGTGCCTGGGAAAGCAGCAGCAGAAGGCCCAAGTGCTTGGGCCCCTGCACTCATGTGGGAGACCCAGAGAAAGCTCCTGGCTCCTGGCTTCAGCTTGGCTCAGCCCTGGCCATTGCAGATATTTGGGGAGTAAACCGGTGGATGGGAAAAAACTCTCTCTTTCTCTCTAACTCTGCCTTTCAAATAAATAAATAAATATTTTTTTTAAAGGCACAGGTTTCCCTGTTTCTCTGGTTCTTCCTTTCCTAAGGCTCTCACACCAGGTCAAACTTACATTAAATACATTTGCATGCTTTCCTCTTGTTCATCTGTCTGCTATTATAGATACAACGGCTGTGAAACTCGTGATGAGTGAGGAAAAGATAACTACTTTTTCATGCCTGTGCCACCATCTGTCTAATTCATAACTCGTACCACATAGCATGGACCTTCCATTTTTTCCTTCTCTTGCTAAGTTAAGGTGTGATCCTCCGAGCGTGCATTGAAAAACCAGCCAAGGAAGGCTCTGATTTCACCAACAGCTTCCTAGTTCAACTTTGCTTCAAATCATTGGGAAATAATGACTACACTCATGAAATCAGGACCATATCTTGGAAAGAAGAGAGGAAAATGATCAGACCTCATACTTAAATAATGCTCACCAGATGCCAGGAACTACTCTAAGTGCAGAGATCAACTCCGTAATTCTCACAGAAAAACGAAATAATTATCACACCAAGAGATCAGGTAGCTCACCTAGGTCACACAGTTGGTGGAGCTGGCACTGTGAACCCAGGCCATCTGGCTTCAGATTCTATGTCCCTACCCTCTGCTCCATAGCATTCAAGAAAATATCACTGTGACGTAACTGGTTAAGCCGCCGCCTATGTTGCCAACATCCCATATGGGTGCCGGTTTGAGTCCCAGCTGCTCCACTTCTGATCCAGCTCCCTGCTATTGTACCTGGGAAAACAGCAGAGGATGGCCCAAGTGCTTGGGCCCCTTCACCCACATGAGAGACCAGTGAAGCTCCTGGCTTCAGCTTGGCCCAGCCCCAGCCTTTGCAGCCATTTGGGGAGTGAACCAACAGATGGGAGAGCTCTTTCTTTATATCTGGATCTCCATCACTGCAGCTATCTATCTGTAACTCTACCTTTCAAATAAAATCTTACACCATATATATCACTTATTGGGCATCTACTTTGAGTCAGGCTCATGCAAAATGTTTTATTTCTCTTGGCATAACTCTGCAAAAGTAGGTTTTACAGATGGAGGAGCTGAAGCTCAATGAAGGGAATTGAAACTGCCCAAGGCCACACAGTACATAGTAGCACCCAGAGTCAAATCGAGTTCTATCAGACCTGGACAACCCATGCTAGCTTGCCCCTTGTCAGGGTAAGAAGTGCTCAGTAGATGAACGGGAAAGGAAAAGGGCACACGAGGAAGAGATGGCATGTATGGGCTATATTACTTCTCTCCTCGCCAGTGGAGAAGAAATTGGCTCTAAGATAAAGAGAAAATTAGGCAGAGTTTGGAAATTTTCTCAAGGGGTAAGGATGGTTATTAAATGGGGTTCAAATATTAAAGGCTGGATTTTCTTTAACTTTTCTTTATATTTTATTTGAAAGGCTGAGAGGATAGAATCAATCCATTGGTTCACTCCCCAAATGACTGCAATATTTGGAGTTGGAATGGGCCTCAATCTGCATCCCTTACATGGGTAACAGGAACCCAACTACTTGACCCATCACCTGCTGCCTCCTAAGGTGCATATTAGCTGGAATTGGAACCGTACCAGGACTCAAACCCAGGCACTCTAATACAGAACGTGGTTACCCTACATGGTGTCTCAGCCCTGCACCAAGTGCTCACCTTGCGTAAGGTGAAGAGAACATTTTTTAAATGAAGAGCTGTTATTTTTGTAGGAAGAGCTAATATGGAGAAGGGCAGAGGGAGTGTGTATGACATAAAAGTTTACATGGAGATGTCCCTAAGAGCATGAAGGATTGGCTTCAACTCTGCCAGAGCTTGTAATTCCGTCATTCTCCTTGTCAAGGATGCATGTGCAGGTTGTTATGCCAATTGGTGAAACAGAGGTATTCCTATCTGATCAGGAAAACAGGTTAAAATGACAAGGAGAAAGCGGGTTTGGAAGACAATGTGGTGAGACAAAGTGAGAAAAATCAACATCTGGTTCATCACTGTATGACCACAATTCTTTGCGTAACAATTATTGGGTTGTAATAAAAGTGTGTGGACCAAACATTGGACCGCTTCCCTTCTACTTGACTCCTATCCTAGGAAATAGCAACCCCAATGTCTCCTAAAACAACAGGCCCAGGAGCTGTTTTCAATCTATCAGTAACTGCAGTCTCCCACCTTTTGCACCTGCATCATTGGCTTTTTCCCGCTTTTCACGCCTGTCATTCTTAGAAGCTGTCCATTTTCCCCCTCATGTATTCAACAGTTCAGGATGGGCCACAACTCCATCTAGTTCATCTAAATGTAAATTACAAATATTACAGTAGCACCCACGTCTTCTTCCCCATTACTGAGCAGGAATGATTACAACCCAGACGGCAATCAAAAACATCAACTGAAGTGGTGCCAATTTGTGAAAAATGCTTAGTGTTTTGTTCATACCTATAGACAAAGCAGGCTTGTGCCCAGGACCAGTAAATTTAATCACTTAATCTCATCCATTGAATATAAATGGTAGTCATAGTTGAAGATCAAACAATGTTTCAAATCTTAACTGCTATGTAAAAATAATTGTGGACCCCCAAGTGTTATTCAATTCCACATTTTGAGATGATTGGAAATGAACATGATTGAAATCTGAAAATCTCATTTTTTAAAAATTTCATTTAGCAAAAGATTAATTGACAGGCAGTTTGAGCAAAGGGAATGAGCTTCAAGTCAGTTTCCAATTATGACAACGGGAACACAGACTTGGGAGAATGTATAAAATATATAAATCTTAAAATGCTAATAGGACTTCCATTTACTAGGTTGAAGAGGGAACAGAATAGATTTGAAGACATCATGACTCACTTCATAAAGTAATAACTATCTAGGTAAAGATAAAATAAATATCTTGAGTTTTATTTCAGAAAAAAAATCTTTAAAATTTTTTTGTAGGAACCATCAATGACTAATGAAATGAAGCCCCTCTTCTGTTCATAGGGAAACTGTACGTGACTAGCATGGTTGTGCAAATTTCCATATTCACATAGAGACGCATATATGTAAATTCGCTGCCAAACAGATTAGCAAAATGCAAGTAGTAGAGCAATCTAGGGGAGTCTATCTTGTAGCAATTTTTAAATTTCTCAATCCAGGGCACAGACTCATATTTCCTTGTCAAATAAATTATGTCTTACATCAAAGACCACACAGACTCCTACTTAACAAAACAGGAGAATGTCTGAATAGACCATAAACGTGAAATATGCAAGAGAGCAAAATGAGACAGCCAATAAAATAAAAGATTTGTTAGTCAGCTAAAAACTATCTACGAAATGGTACTACTGACAATCAGAACTGGTGATTAAAGAAATATTCTTTTAAACTGATGCTAATTTTTTTTCCATGAGAAATGAGCTCTGGTGATAATGCAAAATGGTGACCAACTGCTATGCATAAAAAGTTTTTAATTAGACTACAAAGACTGAAATGGGTCATACATCTTTTTCTTGTTTGACTATTAAAACATCATGTACATATGAGAAAAGGATGAGAAATGTGCTAGATCTTTAAGAAATAAACCAGGTACCAAATTATTACATAGCTGTAAATCCATGGATCAATGATATTTGTTATATCAACTTGACGTTTCTCCTTTTCCAAGTAATTTATAGCAATTAGTTCTCATTTATAAATATGTTTTCTTCCCTGCTTTTCCCCCAAAGATAGCATTGAATGATACAACTGTCCCTGTCTAGAAGCCACTATTAAAGATGTTGTTTGGTTTAATGATTTTGGTAAATTAAATTATTAGCAATCCATAGATTAGTACAGCCTTAATATACAATAGAATACAACAAAGTACAAGATAAAGAAAATCACGTTCAATTTCTCTTTGCATCTGCTTTGTTGCAGCATCAGATTTCCTAAATAAGTCTGGCTTCCAACATAGAGGATTCAGCTTCTTGGTTAAATGAGATAATGCAGGGAAAGTGTTGTCAAAGAATCTAGCACACGGTAAGCACCCAGAAGGAAAGAGTTCAGGATCATCGGGATGGCCTCAAGAAGTACTCCCAAGTGCTTATACCCCTTTGTTGTCCAGGGCTCTATCGCACCGGCATCGTGTGTTAGGGCCACCATCACAAAAAGTCCCGGACCGGGTAGTTTAATCAACAGACACTTATTTTCTCACAGTTCTTGAGGTTAGAAGTCCACGATCTAGATTCTTGCAGGGTTGATTTCTTGTGAGGCTCTTTCTTGGGTTTGCAGCTGCAGGCCTTCGAGCTCTGTTCCCACATGGTCCTTCCTCTCTGAGCAGCATCAGATGTTCTCTCCTGATAAGCACACCAATGCGATTGGCTGAGGGCCCAGCCAGTGGCCTCATGCTGACATAAGCCTCTCTCTAGAGGCCCTGTCTCCAAATAAGTAGGAATTTGCCAAGGACACACAGTCCAGCCCATAGCAGTGTAATCAGAGCGTAACGCTGACGCTTCTCGACATTCCAGGGGGATGTTGAGACCCAAAGTTCACAGAAGGGCGAGAGCGATGGTGAGCAAGTCTAGAGCAGGGGTAGCGGGGAGCAGAGGCGCTGCACCCTCTCCTGCGCTTTCTTCCTGCTCGCCTTCTCTCCTGCATCCGCAGCATAGTGTCAGGGGGTTGACTGGCTCACAGGAATCCTTGGTGACAGTGAGGAGGCTTAGCGTTCTAAAGAGGTACTCTGGATCCCCGCAGAGAGCCCGGTTATCCAAAAAGAGCTCCGAGGTGAGAGCCCAGGGTAGGGAAATGTTGCAGCCAGGAGGCCACATTCAGTCGCTGCTCTGGCTCTCCACACCTCCTCCCTTTTGAGCTTAGTGCTTGTGAGCCACAGTGGAGTGAAGGAAAACCCAGTCCCAGCAGCGGCGGCGGCCGGGGAGGCGGAGGAGGAGGCGGAGGAGGAGAGGGCGGGCCTTGCTCTGTATTTAAACACTGGTAAGACCTGGAAAAACCTCAGCCTAAGCCAAGTGCCATTGATCCTTGTTTGCTCCTGCGGTAGAATAGTAACTTGGGAAACTCTATCAACGTGCCGAGCAGGCAAGAGTCCTGTCTCCTTCGGAGGGAAGGTGCGCTGAGCAAGACTGGCATCCCATGGAGTGCTTTCCGGAGAAGGGGTAATTAGCCAGAACACGAGCTTCGAGGAACAGAAGGAAACCAGCCCCACTTCCTGCTTGCCTTCTCTCGGAGTTAGCCGGAAGCAGGGGCGTGCATCTCAGTGTGTCTGTGTCATTTAAGCCCTGGCAAAATGCCTAGAACAGTGCTCTAGGCTGGGTTCAATAAATAGACGTTGTCAAGTGACAACAGCAGCGGAGAGAAACATTTGTTTCTTTAGCCAAATTCCCCGCATCTGCATAGTACCATTGTTCTTTGGGGCTCTCTCCTCCTTAAAATGATGGATTGCCAAGTAATAAAAATGCTTTCACCTTTATCGCCACCTATCTCACCCCCTTTAGTTCTTCCTTTATTGCCAGGCTCCGTGTCAGGTGATCCATCCACCCTTCTCTCATTGGCTTCCTGGGAGCCAGCAGCCCAGAGCCATTCTGATTTTAAAATATTGGAAGGGCTTTCATTATAATCGTTGAGGCTTGTCAATTACAGGTCACGTGGATTGGGCTGTAACTGTTCAGAAACAGCAGCATCCTGCCTGGCATGAGCCAAGAAACTCTCCCCTGAGCCAAGGTGACCCAGCTGGGGAAAATTAAACAGGCAGAGTCAGCAATAAAATCCGGACGCTAGGAGTAGTGGAACAGCCTAGCAGGGGGGTTAGCATCATCTTTGGCTAACGCTGAGATAAATCTCCAAGAGCAGAGACCCAAGATGGAAAAAGAGTTATTTATTTTTTTAAAAATTACTAGAAAATTGATGGTTTGGCAAATGAGATTTTTATTTGTTTAAAACAGGGAGATGAGTGGTGTCTCTTGTGTATCTCTGTGCCATCTGTTTATTGTGGAGCATCTTGTGACACACATTCCCCTCCAGCTACAAGTCAGAACCAGGAACTCACAAGGCTCACCAGGCCCATGTTTTCTTCGCTGTGTAATCCCAGAGCAGTGCGAATGTCCAAGGCAGGACCAGGAAGATATTAGGCCCACAGTGCCCTGAAGGACGCTGCAGCTCAGAAGCAAAGCGAATCGATGAGATGTGACCTGAGCAAATTCAATTTTCAAAGGGCACCTGTGAAGTCTAGGATTCTAAATTAGAAATCGGAGCTCCATGATTTTGTAACTTTCTCTCGTATTTCATAACAATTACGATTTGTGTCGTTCGTTTTTTAAATTAGTTAATATGGACTTTGTCCTCTTGGCTGTCTGACGGAATACATTGGGTGATTGAGTTACTAGCACACACTTTGAGTAAGAAATGGCACAATTACTTTCACTATCTTTTTTATGAACCATAAAGATCTAAGTCGAGTCTGTTTGGGCCATCACCTCGCCCCACCCCCAGCCCACAGATACACAAATCACTAGTCCCTGCCAAGAGAGAGTAGAAAGAGACCCAGGACAAGATCTAAAAGACAGGTGTTCTAATGCCTCCTGCTTCATTGGCTGAGTGAGGCCACATCTTGGATTGCCACAGCAGTGCCATCACTGGGGACACTGAGCATACTGTAAACAAAATCCCCTGCCAGGAAACTGAAAGAAGCCTACCTCACTCCCTCCTTCAACTCAAATTGAATGTGAACACTCGGTTTCCCAGGCTTTGCGATCATCATTCTACTGCTCAATTCTATGTTAAACAAATGGTGTTTGAATTACTACTCATCAAGGTTTCCTAAAGCCTAAACTTGAAAGGTCCTGAGATATACAATGTCTCAGAGTCAATAGGCCCTGGATATTTAGCATTATTTAGTAGTCTAATCTTCAAAGTTTTCTTTACTAATGAGAAGAGGTTTATAATTTTAATTTAAAAAGTGAGGTCATATATGATCTCTTTGTAGAACTGAGGAGCAGGTAAATATGTATACTTTCTTTAGAAATACATATCTTAATTTAACAAAATAAGATTTGAGCTTTTGCTCCTCACAAATATTTTACTAAGAAATGTAAAATGTTAAGTTCTTGTACCTAATAATTTATCCAAAGACTTATTAATTTATCCAAAGAAAAAACCACAAATACACATTTTTGTACATGGGGTGAGTTCAATCTTTGTATACTTTGCCTTTATTTTTAAGTGGAATGAAAAGAAACAATGTATTTTTAAAACTTTTTGCAAAGCCCAAATCATTTCTCAATTTATAATAAGCTAACTCAAAAACATGTTCAAAGCTTTTCTACTATCCCCCCCAAAATAAACCGAATGGCCCACATTGTATTGTCATTGCCATTTTCTCTGATGAAGCATTCAAGTGAGCTAAACTACTCTTCATGTCACTTTGTTAAATCCCTCAATAAACACATAATTTTTCTCTAACCGTGAAGTAAGTGCCATTGGAAAGGATGGGAAGAGGCCCAACATCTCTATCTTGAGCTTCAGAGCTGGAGGTGGTGGAAGGAGGCATGGTTCCTTTCTCTGGTCTCCGTTGAGGGTGTACTCTCCCTTTTTGTCAAATCACACAGGTCCCTGAAGGCCAGCAGTCCTTATCCGACTACAAAGAAGGCACCTGAAGCCAAGATTGTGCCTTATTTCTTTTGTTTTCTGAGTGTCTAATGTGTCTTTTCAAGCCTGTTTAATAAATTGTAGGTGAATAAATACCTCATACCTAATCCCCTCCAGTTACAGACTATAAAAGATAAACAGAAGCAGCAAAATGGCTCATATTAAGTCACACAGTTAGAAAAAAAAAGGATTAAAAAAAAAAAGGCAGGGTGGGGGGAATCTTGATATTTATGCAATGGAAGTCCCAGCCAGCAAGCTGAACCGAGGTACCAAAGTGTTGAAAATGGGTAGAGTATAGTTTGTGGTTCACAGTGACTGATTTATTCATCTTTTTTATGAAGATGTTGCCCTAAAAACTATAAATGTGATGAATTATTATCCTGGTCCGGGGAGATATCTAGCATGAATGCCCCGTGATTCCGATTTGAATTCCAGGTGGATTTGAATTCCAGGTTCGCCACCAGCTGTGTAGCCTTGATATATTCCATGGTGTAATCCTTAGCTCCTCCTCTCTATGGCCGGTGTCACAGTAGCTACCTCACAGGAGTTATAAGAACCAGACAAGACAATACACATGGAACACAGACCTCAGGGACTGCCACATGGTGATCAGCAGGGCAATCATTTAAAGTGCTTTGTAGGAACTGCTTGAATGAATGAGAAAAACAGATCCTACTAAAATTACAGATTTATACACATATGTATTCTTAAACATATAATGTAATATACATGACATTTCTATTTTAACAGTTATTGTAAATAGTGCATATATATATATATATACACACATACAGATGGAAAAAATTTTGAAAAAAGTATGCCAAAATATTAAGATGATTGTCTCTGGGTAGTGAAAATAAGTTTTAATCTGTATTTGCACATATTTTCAATAAGTATGAATAATTTGTATCATTTATTTGTGTTGAAGCACAAATATTGACTTGTCAATTTGGTTTAAATCTCACTTATTTGGGGTAAATCCTAAAATCACTTTCACTCATGAGCTATTGATAACACCAAAATTATCAGATTTTTTTCCCCAAAATATTGCTGGGGATTTTATTTCTCACGTAATCACTTTTTCACTCATTCAATTACTTGTTTGTTTATTCTAATTAACATGTACCAGGCACCAGGCACTATTCCCAGACTTTATAAATATAACCCCAACTAAGAAACAACAATAATACCCTCTTTAGAGAAAAAATGGGTTAATATGGGGGTAGGACATACCTATAATAATAGTAAAAGAAGAAAACAGTCTAACTTTTGTCTGTGGGAAATATAAAATTCCTAAAATTGGTTTTATTCATATACTCATAGTAGCCACCAAAATTTTCTACCTTATGTATATTCTGATAGGAAATTAATCCTTTTCTTAATAATTAGAAGTTGCAGAAGCACAGTTTTGCAAGGAAAGCGGACAGCTATGTAAAGTGTGTAGCACACTCTTAACCTGTTATATTATTTTCCCATCTAACACAAGCTGCCAAATGCTGTTATCTAAACACCATCCAAGTAGATAATTACAAACGTAAGAATAAGATGCGTCCATTTTTCTCATTCTCTCTCCATCCAAGATGCCCACAAGGCCAGCAGGCAGCATCTCTGTAGCTGTGGAGGTCACAGACGGGGCACAGCCGTGGGTTGGACTTGAGCTGGTAGTCAATATGATATACCTCTAGAATCAGTATAATCACCCCGAATAACACAGGAACATCATGGTAATATATGACGGACTATCATTTTTCCTTGCTGTTCCTTATGTGGCTGTGATGACCATAACTCAACAACAAATTTGTCATAGAACCTTCAAAGAAGGGACGAAAATATCAGAGGGCTTGCGTACATCTGTCAGAAGCATATGATTTTTTTCTAATAAAAATCCAAATAGATGCACAACCATATTTGCTTCATGTGTGAAAATGGCTACTCTTAAAATCAGAACTCCAAAGGCTAGCCACACCAAACTTGCCACTTCTGTCACTTAACTGTTGAGGCCTTGGTAAATTAAAGAGGAAACGCGGTAGAAAACAATGAAAATTCACTACTAGTGTCCCTGAGCTGGGTGATGCAGGAAGACCACTATGACAAAGGCTGGTGGCCAGGGCCTACCCTGGGAGAGCGAAATTGGCTTCAGACCTGCCCAATGTTCATTTAGCACATGAAGATGAACTTGTGTTTGACGTTTAAGCTCTAAGCAAGTCTGGCTAATGAAACAACCGAGGTAGCTTCAGTTGGGCCGATTCTCCCTGTGACACACCTGGGCTGACTTCAGAAAGAGCTAAGTGTACGCGATAGCAAATGAGACACAGGAAATGATTCTTACAGCAAGGACAAAGAGAACAGAAAAGTATCCAATCATCTCCTTCTGGGAGATAAATCAAAGAAGTTTTCCAGCTCCGAAGAAAAAAACTGAAGTACTTGGAAATTTTTTCTTAAGTTTCTTTAGAAATCTCCTATAGACATGCTAGCAGATATCCCCAAGTTGGACACCCCATAAGTCTGAAGAAAGGTAGGTCCCTAAAAATAGAACAATGGGGCTAGCATTTAGCCTAGCAGTTAAGACATCTGGGTTCCATATTGGGCTTACCCAGGTTCAATTCCCAGCTCCGGCTGCTGACTCCAGCTTCCGGCCAATGCAGACCCTGGGAGGCAGCAGTGATGCCCTGAGTAATGGAGTTCCTGCCACCCCTGAAGACCTACACTGAATTCCTGGTCCCCCCACCCCTCTTCCACCCCGGCCCTAGCCACTGTGGACATCTGGAGAGGAACCAGTAGATGGAAACATTTTCTCTTTCTTCCTCGCAAGTAAATGCAAATAAATTAAAATAGAATATCACTAATAGATAGAAACCAGAAGCTGCACCATACCCACTTCCCGCACTTGCCGCCCTCTTATTAATAAGGAAAATAAGATCCAGCAAACTGTCCCAGGTCACAGTGGGTTTCAGGCAGAGCTGGATTTAGAAACCTGCTTGGTTCCCACTGCTTGGTTCTTGGACTGTGGGCTGAGAGTTCCCAGTGCGATGGGCTGCTGCGTGGTAGGGAACGAGGAGCAACTGAAAATGGCTGAGCGTCTCCGTATGTCCAAAAGATCAGTGCTGGCACAATCCAGCATCAGCCCAGGACCCCGGAAAGGAATCAAGGGAACGGAATGGAAAGGGCTCGATGTACGAGCTATTTCAGATTTGCTTATCTGTAGGCTTCGTGAAGGCAAAGCCACTTGTGTCCCCAGTTCCTAACCCAGTGCTGGGTGTGTACAAGTGACAGTCACTACTCGTTAAGTCAGCAAATGGATTAAAAAATAGAAAGGATAATCATCAACGTCTAGAAAGGAGTCAAAAAAGAAAAAAGGAGGCAAAACTTACCTCCAAGTTTGTGAGTTTCATGACTCAGAGAATGCTGGAGAACTTGGAAGAGAGTTTGGTGGCCCGCACCCAGGAAGAAATGGAGAACTGGGGGCGATCTTGGGTGGGCCCCAAGAGGCCTCCTGGAATCCCTGACATGGTGGTGACTGCTGAAGCCCTAGAATAGATGAGGATGCAATTGGATTGTGGAAATGCAAAAAGGGCTGGACGCAGTGGGAGTTAATCTGTGCACCTGCGGCGTGCACCTGGAAATGACTTTCTCAACTTGAGATTCTCTTCACCTAGCTGGCTGATAGAACCATGAAGTTGGCATTCAGGTTGGGGCTGCACATTCCCCTTAAAGAGAGATTTCTTCAATGCTCATGGTGTTAGAGTGGACCCTACCAGTGGTGGAGAAAGGAGTTTTGGAGTAAAGGGGAAAATACCATAAAATTACAAGTATTACCTAAGCATGCTGGACCTATGTGTTTGCTATAAATTGCAGTATTAATTTTCCAGAAAGATAATGGAATCAATAAAGTTGTTCCCGACATGTATTAAAGTATCCAGCTCCCTTTTGCTTCTTTTCTCTATTTGCTCACAGACCGCTCAACCCACCAACATCTTTTAAAAAACAGTCATGCATTCATCTGTTCACCATTCTCTCAGAAAATATGTATGGTTTGCCTAATATGTGTTTGACATCAGGTATACGAGGGTTCACAGAATTACACAGCGCCTTTGAAGAGTAATTTTCGTTCACTACGAACAGGAATCTAGCTCAGTTAGGCATGTATTCTTTCTCTTCCTGAGAACTGTTCTGGAAGTTATTGCCCCCTTAATCTGAGCCTGTCTCTTTTTGGATAAAGGAGAGAAAATTAAAAATATCTCTGTCACGGTATCACTGGCATTTCAGATCCATTCATCCTGAAAGTAAGCAAGAATGTTTAACGCATCCCTTAGGAATAGTCAAAAACAATTTGAAAATCACCCCCTAGCTTATGTTCGCTTCTGACTGGAGTTTGTTTGTAATACAGTTTTATTTGCTGTGTTCGGTTTGCCTTGGATTTCAACATTATGCAGTGCTTCTCCCCTTCAGAGTGAGTCTTCCCAGCCTCTATCCATGCTAACTTCTTTCAACACCTAACGAGTCTGTGGACAGTGACGTTCAATTATTCAATTAAAGTATTCTGAACTGTGTATTTGATATGGTCAGCAGGCAGTATTTTCTGCAAAAGACATTTACCTCTAACTGAAAGGAGAAGAAAGCTAACTCCAGCTTCCTGTGGGCCAAATCCCTTGTGAATTCCAAGAAGGAGAAAAAGGTTAATTGTGAACAGTTCCGTGCATGTGTCACTTACGACTCACCACTGGATTCTTTCAGTCTAACACCCTTTCAGCAGTAGCATTTAGCACATTGAGACCAGACTGAGTTTTATTGCTTACTTCAATAAGATACAGGGTGAGTTTAAAGGAGGCGATCTTTAAGATTTATCTATGTGTTCTGGAATAAGAGTTCAATAATTCCTTTAATCCATGCTGTCATCTCCCTCGGCCTTTTGCTGTACTTTAAGTCTTTTAACATCACACCTTATTTTAATAGCGATGATCAGAATCCATATACTAAGGCGACCTAACAAGAACCCTACCATGAGCTTCATAGGAGCAAGGCACTGAACCAGGCACTCATACTAAACTTCATAGTGATACCAAATTTCTCAGGCAAGTCAACCCTTCTCCATAACCATGATTTATCTATAATTTATCTTTGAAAGATCTCTGACGATAAATCAAAGGGGCTAATTGGATAAATTTCCCAGGGAATTACTGTCTTAAAACAGCCCTTCATAGTAGTTAAATCAGTGCACATAACTTACAAGTATGCCAAAGAAATAACTTAAATTTCATGAACAGGGCTAATATAAGTGAAAATCAAGTAGAATTCATGGATCCCAAATTTCTCCTAAGTACTTTAAAACGAGGTGCATCAATCAATCGATAGATTTATGTCTGCATCAACACACACATATGTATCTGTTTATTTTTCCTTGATTTACATCTGCCCCTTCCTATATGTATGTGTATGTGTGTCTATATATTTATCTGCTTATTTTTCCTTAAAGACACAATGCTTCGTAAAGTTGGTGGAAGATAAAATTGAAAGTTGAGTTTATCTTGGTGCAAAGACTTTTTGAAATCCGAGCATAGTTTTTCATACTGCACACTTTTCCATAAACTTTTTGAAGACTCCTCAGATGCATGGAGACGGCATACTGTAAACAGTGTTTTCAATATGAGAAATTCAGTCTCATTTGATCAAAATTATTTTCAAACCCTTAAAGAGAAAATATGACAATTTAAGAGGTTATTATGAAGTCCCTCAAGTCTTGAAATTGCTTGATCTTTGTCTCAAACTCTGAGATTAAAGCAAATAATTCATTTTGAAACAAAGGAAAACCAGCCTCATTTATTTTTGTTTTTTTTTTTCAGATCTTTTCTCCTAAACTACAGTTTATCTTCCATTTTCTACTTGCCTCATCATATTTTCAAAAGAATTTGTTAAGATACATGCTTTTAAAACAGGATTGTTTTATATAAATAGATATTTATATTTGTTTTATATATTTGCATATATTAGATATATTTGTAGATTGTTTTATATATAAACAAATATATAAAATATAAATTTGATTTTGTTTGTGGAAGATGATGCTATTTCCTTAGGTTCAAAGATGAGAATATAAATTTGCTTGTCATTATCCTTTGAAAGCCATTATCCTTTGTGGCGGTGACCCCCCTGCGAGTGCTCTGAAATGCATTTGCCGTATAAATCCCAGGTGCTTCGCTGACTGGCGTCCACTGATCTCAGACAAGGCCTTTAATCTCTTACAACCTTTATTTCCTTATTCACAAAAAAGAAAAGGATAAAAACCATTTATATTCCATGGGGCCATTGGTCTCAAATACAGAGATTTTGAGAACTGAGCACGAAGTTTGTGAACTTTATCCTGGCTCTTGGCCTCTTTACATGGTGACTCTCACCAAAAACTCATGAGTCAAAGAACTGGGCTTTAGGAATGAACATTTGGCTCAGCTGATGAAATGCTACTTGGAATGCCCATATCCCAAATGGGAGTGCCTGGGTTCGAGTCTGGACCTACTTCCAATTCCAATTTCATGGTAATGCAACCCTGGAAGGCAACAGATATGACTCAAATGCTTATGTCCCTGTCACCCATGTGGGAGATCCAAACTGAGTTCCTGGCTCCTGGCTTTGACCTGGCCCAGCTGTCTGTTGTGGGAATTTGGGAAAGAGCCAGCAGATGAAAAATCTCTGTCTCTCCCTCTCCCCATCTTTCCCTCTCTCCCTCTCTCTTTGAAATAAAAGGTTTTTTAAAAATTTTAATGATTTATTTGAAAGGCAGAGTTACAGAGAGAGGGAAAGACACACACACACACACACACACAGAGAGAGAGAGAGAGAGAGAGAATGAATCTTGATCCACTGGTTCACTCTCCAAATGGCTGCAACAGCCCAGGCTGGGCCAGGCCAAAGCCAGTAGCCTAGAACTCCATCTGGTTTTCTCACATGAGTGACAGGAGCCTAAGGACTTGAGGCTACCTTCTTCTGCTTTGCTAGGCGCATTATCAGGGAGCTGGATCAGAAGTGGAGCAGCCAGAACTGGGACCACTGTGCCACATCACCAGCCCCTCAAATTTTTGAAAAGTCTAGGGTTAAAATTTGTTTTCTTCAAATCATTTATAGGCTGAAACTGTTCAAATTCTCCTAGTGTTGCATTAGAAACAGATACCATTGGTTGACAACAGTGGGTAATTGATACCTTGTAAATAAAAGAATGGATTTGAGTTGCCACTATAATTCCTTAATGAGTAACATCAATAAAAGGGTAGTCTTGAAAACAAAGACCATATAAAATTCAGTAAGCCACAGACACGAGATGAAAAGAAAAGATGTTTAAAGAAAAGTAGAAGGAATTAGAAAAGAATGGAGCTCCCTGCTGCTAGGACACGTCCCAGGGCCCCTGGCAGAACCCTTCTCTGTGACTCAATGCATACGCCAAGCAATATTCTTCTGAGACACTTTCCCTGGAATGATACATTTCTGGTTTTGCAGAAATTCTAATGACATTCGGCAAAATTTCAGTTTTTTAACTTGAAATGTCCCTCGACCTCCAAGTTTCTCTGTGGTTGCAGAGTGATTGGTTTCTCTGATAATGCATTTACATCACTCAAGTCCCTGATCCTTACCTCGGCTCTGCAGGAAAATCCCGGACAAACGGGCAACTGTAGGTGCAAATGAGTCTCCCTAGGCTTGGCACCCTGTGATACATATTCATTGCTCCAGCAAAGTCCATCCAGGTAAGCTCACTTCAACAAGTAGCTTGTCAGTACAATTATTTGATGAGAGATTTTGGTGAAAATTGCAAAAACGATGTTATGTGAAGAAGTAAAAATGAAAGTAATGTTTAAACAGGACTGTACTGTCCAATATTTTCCCCCGTGTTGTTTCATTTAATCCCTAAAATAACCCTCAAAAAAGTGTTCCCTTCAATAACCCCCCACAGGGCATGTTATACCATTTTATGGATAAAGAAGGTGAGGTTTTAAAAATCTGACTTATCTAGATCAGTGGAAACCTGTAAGAGAAGAATTTGGGATTCATATAGCAAATTCTGTGCACCTTCCACCACACCACATTAACTTTTTGAAATGAACTTGACTTCTGCTCCTACTGTGCAACCAGTTACTGCCGCCAGCCGGTCCCCTAATCCTGGGGAACCCGCAGAGGTCAAGCAAATGCACCGTCTCTGCACATTTGCAAAGGGGCTTTGACATTCAAAATCAGCGGTGGTCATGCACTTGGCAGTCAGCGCTCCCCGTACAACAGATAGCGCAGGAGGCAAGTCCTGATCCCCGTGCTTGCTTGGACAAGTCACCCAACACTTCAGAATCTCAGTTTCCTCCTCTGTATCAAGGGGACAATGGTAACACTTACCTCACAGTGTCCTGAGGACTAAATGGAGTTAAACAAAAGGCCCAACTTATAAGAAGTAATCAATAAATGTGAGTACTTAGATTTGCGTAGTTACATGGTCTCCTGTGTTGACTAAAGAATCAGACTTAAAACTGCCCATCCAGCTGAGATAACAAATTAAACGTGTGTGAAAATCCCAAAGTCACCACCATTCCTGACACCAGAAACACTATCGATAAATAGTATTATGGAAAACCGTACAGTATAGATTAATGAAAATAAGAATCTGGAGAGAATTCAGTCCATGAGATTTTAATGTAAATATCTGCCCTTTAAGACTCCAGTCCAAAACTTCTGTGACCCTAGAGTAATTCGGTCCTGGTTATTGGTGATAAGGAGTTTGCACAGACAGTTATGACTCCACTTAGTTATCCTGCCTTCTCATCTCTTAATATTTACGTCGTCTAAAATTTAAATTTCTGTCTTCATCTCCAAGCACTCTCAGATTGCTCACACGAGGCCCATCACTGGGGCCCTCCCCACGCTAAAGGCCACCCCCGGCCACCAACTTAATTACATCCAGGATGTGCCTCAGAGGTGAAAAGCCTCCTAGAACTGTTTTTCAATCATCATCTCTCCAACGGAGCCGGACTAGTGACACTAAAGCCAGCAATTAAGAGCCTCGGGTTTAGAAATATATTCAGCTTCCCAAGTCCCCAAATGGCAAAGGTTAAGTGAATTATGTGGAGATAATTCTCCAAAGTCCCAAGGGACGGTCCTGCTAACTCCAGATCGCAGCCGGCTTCGCCTTCCTTGCTCCCTTCTCAACCGAGGTGCTGCTCCAGGAGCCGCGCTGCCCACGGACACAAACTGGGGCAAAGCAAGAACTCTTGTAGACCGGGAAGGCAGAGCGGCTTCAGGGAGTTTTCCAGGGGAAGCCAGATGATCAGCGCTTTCCTCGAGCTCTTTTCAAGAATAATTGTGGGTAAATTTACACTCGCCTCACATTAAAAAATCTTTGAGATCTTTACTGTGTTGGCTTCCTACTTAAATTGGACGGCGTGGCCCTGCATGAGACCCTAATGGGAGCCGGAGCTGTCCTCCAGGCTGAATTGGAACCACCCATTACACCTCGAGTTGTGTGGTAACACCTTCACAGTGTTTCCAATTAACTTTGTAAGTTTTTAATCAGTGACAAATGCATCTTTGTAAATTCAATTTACCTTTTATTGCAGTGCTATAAACTGTCTTGCAGCATTCCGGTACGTTGGGAACATTTCACTTGCTACTGACATAAGACAGCTGTTGGACCTACAACAAAGGCTAAGCTTTATGAGTTACCTGAATTAGGATGTAGGTGAAGTAATTAAACCCCAAAGAGAGAGAGGGGGGAAGGAGATGGCCCTGCCCGATCCACGCACACCCGAAGGTAGATAGGAACTCCCAAGCTGAAACAGTCAAGATGAAAACCCCCAAGTTTCCCTAAACTCACAATATGTTGAAAGAGGTAGATAAGTGAAAAGGTCAGGCACATTTTATTAATAAATCCATACGGCTATTTGTTTTTCTTTTTAATCAGATTCAAATGCATCCTGTTAAGGAGCCATGGGTGATTAGCTCATAAATCTGAATGACCTTGAAGATGATGAAGGAAATGCTTTCTCTATAAAGCGATCATCATGCTGCCAGTCCCATCATTTGCACATTTTTACAGGTGCAAGGAAAAGGTTTAATTTCAATCACTTGCAAGAATCACTCAGAATAAAATATTATTTTATAAGACCTCCAGATAGTAGCATAAATATAATAAGGCTAATCATAGTATTTGAAACCATATTTTTATTTTTGTGTCTGTCTTTTCCCCTAAAATAAGAAAATGAGGGAAAAGATTAATGTAAGTGTTTGACCTCACTCTACACTCTAGGATTCTAGCTTAGATTTTCTTTTGTTTGTATATTGCTACTGACACATTGTTAACTCACTGCCGCTTGGAGCAAATTATTAACTAATTGTAAGTAATGTGGTCACAACACTTATTTTCATTACATATTTAATCAAAAGTCTGCATTTTTATAAAGGCAGTGAAGTTATGGATGACAGTTGTAACTTTTTCCTACAAGTATTAAAGAATTCTTTTGTCTTATTTTTTAGATGTATCACTTAACACTAAGACATCTGACATTCAATATGTATAATAGCAATAGTCTTGCTATTATCACATTGAAGATATTGTAAATGTTGTAATTTGTCAAGAGTTTTCAGACCTTGACATTATTCTGATTCATCAAGCCTACTAAAGGACTCATATCTGTGAGGGATAAATAGTGAATAAAGATGTGGCCCCTCTCCTGAAGATCAAAAGTTATCAACACAAGAGAAAGTTGAGATGTGCATTTACTTCTTATTTATTCTAGACATTTAGACTTTATGTGTTTTAAAAACTCAGTCATGACCTAAAACTTTTCATTGAATCTGTACATCATTATCTTTTCCAGAGAGAGTAAGACATTCCAGTATCTGAAAGATTTAGGTTAGTGGCTAAGGGGGTAGGCTTGGAGCTGGCCAATACAAGTTAGACCTTTTTTGAAGGGCAAACTCTTGGAATACTATTTTGATTCTTCTGTATGTATAAGAGATGCTTTTGATAGCTTCTGAATTCTTTGTAATAGTTATACAAACTGGTCAAAATGCAGCTTTGATTTCAGTACCCTATGTTTCTCTATTCTTTATTACATGTGTTAAAGAAATGAGAAAATGCATGACAGGTTACTAGGTAGCTACTTTAGGACTTAAAAACTAGACGTGAGAAGCGCCCTTTTAAGTTGCTATAAACTGCTCATCAGTTTCTCACCATTTCTTCTGGATGCTCAGCAAACTATGAGCGGATGAAGGGGAGGAGTTTTCCCAAGCAGTACTGGGTCTATGTCCTTCATCCCAGGGTGATCTTCACCCAGTAGAGGGGACACTGATGATAGCCCTGTGACTTAGAGAGCAAAAGGACTCCAAGCTCTACCACAGCCAAGAAATTAGGTAGGCAGGCCCGCAAGAGTTTCAAAGCCTTTTCTACCTCTGTTCTCAACCTAACCCTTACAAAACCACAAAACCAACCCAAGGACATTCCCCAAGGGGTAGAGAGACAAGTGACCTTCCAGAACTCTGGTTTTCCTTATATCCCTCAAGATCTCTTGTGACAGCCCCATGTGACCAGAGCATGCTTTCCAGATGAAGCAAATCAGAAGTCAGAATCTACAGCTTTGGAGCAGTGCCCTGGCTTAGTGAGTGAGCTGCACAAGGCTACTCCTTACTAACGGCTTGAAATAGCAGACATCAAGTTCATCACCAGCAGCCCACATGAAGGCTGAGGCTCACTGGCTTGCCTAGAATTACAAAACCAGAGCCTGAACTTGTGTTGGCCAGCTCCAAGCCTACCGTGTTACCTCTCAGATACCAGAATGGCTTACTCTCTCTGAAAACTAAGTTCTTATTCTTTGGAAAAATAAAATAGGACTCTTGTGATTTATCTCTTGAGTAACACATTTCACACCTCTCAGAAACCCAGACTTGGGTGACAATTAAATAATGGTTGTCGTAGTGCAATGCTGAAAAAAAAAAAAAAAAAGCCTTTATTTTAGAAAAGTAGATTAATTGAACTTGCACTGGGTTTCTTCCATTTAAGCCATCTTACAATCAAAGCCATTTTACCATAATTTATGCTTAATTTTTAGTAAAGATGTTAATAACTCTTGCTCAAGAATCTTATGGTATTATACATGATACACAAATTATTTCCATTACAACAAACCTAAAATAAAGTTTGCATATTTTCCATATGGTTTAGTGATGTAAGAGTCTAACTTTTGAAGTAATTAATTAGGGATTATTGAGAATTATTATTTCAGATCCTGATCAGGGAACAGTTTAAAAATTCATGAACATTAGAGACTTCAATTTCTTTATACCCCCAATAAAAAAATTCCAAGCACATTCCTCAGGTATTGTCAGGCATTCTGGGCACACTTATATCTGGAATCACCTGCAACAGCTCAATCAATAGAGAAGAGTAATGTAATAATCACTGCAACATTCTCTCTAATTCCTCATTGTGGTCACAACAGCATTTCAACAACATTCAGAGAGACTATTTATGGTGCTTAAGGCAAGAAGTTTCTTCCATGTGCAGAATCACACAATTCTGCAGATATTTAACCCTTGAGAGAGAAAAAAATTCTTAGTGCGAGTGAAGAAGCAGTTGAGCATTTAGCTTAAACTAAGGTCATCAAATATTCTCTGTGCCAGAAACTAATACCAGATATTAAGCCACAGGGCAATTGAACAGACAAAATAGTACTTGATGGTTTTAATGAAGAAGAATCCAGTTGAATAACATATGGTATACTCATACTATGAAAGATTATGTAGTTGTTAAAACAAACAAAAGGCCAGCGCCGCAGCTCCATAGGCTAATCCTCCGCCTGTGGCGCCGGCACACCGGGTTCTAGTCCCGGTCGGGGCACTGGATTCTGTCCCGGTTGCCCCTCTTCCAGGCCAGCTCTCTGCTGTGGCCCGGGAGTGCAGTGGAGGATGGCCCAAGTGCTTGGGCCCTGCACCCCATAGGAGACCAGGAGAAGCACCTGGCTCCTGTCTTCAGATCAGCGCAGTGCATCGGCCACAGTGCGCCGGCTGCGGCAGCCATTGGAGGGTGAACCAATGGCAAAGGAAGACCTTTCTCTCTGTCTGTGTCTCTCTCTTACCATCCACTCTGCCTGTCAAAAAAAAAAAAAAAAAGTGAGTCAGCTCTCTATGAGATAAAAAAATCCAAGATATTTTGCTGAGTGATCAAAGCAAAACACAGGTTAGTGTGTATAGTAGACTATCTTTTCTGTACAAGGAGGGGGTGGGGGAATTAAGTATATGTCTGCATTTATTTCTGTATGTATTAGGAAACTCTCAAGATTATATCTAGAACTATAACTACCTTTTTATATCAGGGTACATGTATGGTGATGGGTGGGGGCACTAGGATGGGTAAAAGGCATGGATGAATGCAAATGTCTATATACATCTATGAGCATGTAACTTTTGAACAATGTGAATGTACTATTCAATAAATGAAATTAAAGCTTGTTTATGTACCTACAATCAACTGGAACTCATTAAATAATATTTTATTAGAGTCGAATACTACGTGGCCATAGAAAAGGACACTCTCTATGTAGTGATACAGAAAGATCTTGCAAATATGTTCTTTTGTTTAAAAGAAAATCCACACACATAATCATATTCTTACTATGCTACTATTTTAGTGGAAAGAGGAATATCAATTTGTGTTCCCTTGGCTGTGACTTATCTTTTGAGCAACAAAGTTTCCACTTCCAGAAGGCCTGCCTGATATGAAAATTGAATACAGGTTGTTATATTTCAATGCTGTTACTTTCGCTTTATGCTGGCAGCGTATTGTTTTTATACCTGCATATGACGCATTATCTCTGAGAGGATTTATAGGAAAGGAATACAAGTGGTTGATTGGGTTGAGGGGTGCAATGACTCGGTATGGCTTTGAGCAGGAAGCGAGACTTTTCAGCAAAGAGCCTTTAATGCTTTTTTCTTACTTCAGAGATTATATTTTTATAAAGTTCAAACATTTAAATGGTTTTTAAAAACAATACTTAATTATAACTACTGCATTTTTCCTAAAGAAAAAAAATGCATCAATAAGTTGATCTCTGAACTGAAGAAGAAAACTAAACCCTCTTGAAATTTACCCTGTATGAGTCAATTGAACAAGATCTGATTTTTCAAGCTACTAATCCTACTACAACCAAACTGCAAATACTTCTTTTTACTTCTTGTTATACTAGTTTGCAGTGTATTGCCATTGATTCAAACTTAGCTTAATACAATTAACTGGATTCTTTTCTTCCCAGATACATAAGTAAATGACAGGTCACGTCTCACCAACCCCACTCCCACTGCCTCCTCCCCAACTCCATAAAGGGAAGACTGAATGGATTGGGACTGCACAATTTAAGCTTTATCTGGTTCATTATCACTTTCAAGTAATTTATGCACTTTAAGCATCTGCTTTTCTTCTCCTTCTGTGTCAATCATGAAAATTAGCAAGAACTCAAAGAAACTAGCCTCTAGTAAATCAAATTTTATACTGTTTCGCAGGTTACCTTCCCCTGTGTGGATTTTAACAGCTATCGAAGCCCCCTGGCATCTGCATTGTTGTAGTAAGATTAAACATGTTTAGGGTTTAATCTTGACTCTGTCTCTTCCAAGACACATTTCCTTGGACTAATTAGTTGACTCCATTGAGCCTCAGTTTTACTTATCTGCAAAATGGGAGGGAGAATGGTTCATCACATGGCTGTCATGTTAATTAAATAAGGTAGATTGTGCTTATTAGGATGCAAGGGGAAGCAGTAGTCCTGGTTTGCCTGAGACTGTCAGTTTTTTGTTTTTTTTTTTTTTTTAATAAACTTATCTTTTAACTCCATTTTCCATGAGCATCTTTAAAAAAAAAACATTTATTTATTTGAAAAGCAGAGTTACAGAGAGAGAGGGAGAGACAGAGGGAGAGATCTTCCATCTGCTGGTTCACTCCCCAAATGGCCAAAATGGCCAGAGCTGGGCTGACCCAAAGCCAGGAGTCAAGAGCTTCCTCCGGATCTCCTACATGGATGCAGGGGCACAAGTACTTGAGCCGTCCTCTGCTGCTTTCCCAGGCCACCAGCAGGCAGCTGGATGGGAAGTGGAGCAGCCAGGACAGAACCAGTGCCTGTACTGGCTTTAGCAACTATGCCACAGCTCTGGCCCCAAGAGACTGTCTTCTTTAGCACCGCCAAGTCCTATATTGCAGGAAACCCCTAGGTCTTAGGCATATTGGGAAGCCCTATCTAGCGCCCAAGGGAACTTCACTGTCACGTTCAATGAAATGCCGTCAAAAGAGAACCTTCAGTGTGTAAACTAAGGAGGGCGGTAGTGTCCACAGGCACTGCTTTCACATTCTTGAAGGACTTCAGGGAGAAGCTTTCCACCAAAGTCTGTTTTGAGGCCTTTAGGCAATGGGAGCATGAGATAGGCAGAGAGGTCTCTGGGACGTGGGAGTCAGATGGCCTGAGTTTTAGTTCTGATTCTGCTGGATGACCAACTGTGTGACTGGCATCAAGGCCACTTGGTCTTGGTTTCATCATCCAAAATTGAGGACTACAGACCTGCCCTTTCCTACCTCTACATTCTATTTTAGGAACAATCCGAGATCCCCAAACGGAGTGAGAAGTTCTTGGGCATCACCAAAAGGAAATGGAAAAGCTTAGCCTCCCTTACCTTGTTAGCCCCTCCCATGTGGTAAGCAAGTGTGGAACAGTATTTCCCCATGGAAAACTTTCCGCTAACTAGGAACAAGGGAATGAGGCCCACCCAGACCCTCCACGCTCCCAGAGCAGAGTGAGAGTTATTCTGCCTGTCAGAATCTGAGAAAGCTCTAGCAAGAAAGGAGTTACCCGTTGGATCTGACAGGTGTGTAAAACTTTACTAGGCAACTGAGTCACGGGGCAGGGGTGCCAGCCCGAATGGAGGGAGCTGGCTGCTCGTCATCCAGGGACTGAGTGTAGACAGACTGCAAAGACGGGTCACTGGGCTCGGTGAGAGCAGATGATGAATATTCTGCAGTGCTATTTTACTGGGGTCATGGCAACACCACCCAGATTGCACGCAGGAGCCCGGGCTGGGGGCAGGGCACGGAGGCCTTGGTAGTGAAGAGGAAAGGCAAGAAGGTGAGAGCCTGAGTGGAGGTGGAGACGTGGGCTAAGGAAAGGCTTCTTTAGAAAGTGGGGGTTGGGGTCGGATTTGGTTGTGTCTGTGAGTGTGTGGCAAAGAGCAGCAGTCAGGGAGCCTGGGTAGGAAGGAGCGCTTCGAGAAGGAGAAAGGATGTGGCTTCTTTTGACTTCAGGTGCAGGAAGGAGAGAAAACTTCAGAGAATATGAAAATAGTTGGTGAAATTTGGGTTTGGTGTTCTCAATCAGTGAAGTAGCAGCCCTTGACACTCTGCCTTCTTTTCTGCCTAATTTAATTATCAGCTCAGTTTGGTGAATTATCTTCATGTTTATGCACTAAAGACAGTGCTGCTCAGCTAATTGGATGGGATAATTAATGCTATGTTAACTGAAAGCTTATTGAAAACAGAAATTCCGCCTTGATACAAAGCTGATCTTGAATTTTATAAAAATATAGTCATTTGCTTTCCTTGATTGGCAACTATAACAATTGACTCTAAAAACAGGATGTATTGGGTTTTTAATAAAACATTTTAATAATAACTGTTTAAAGAGAATGTAGAAAATAAAACTACAAAAATAAAAATTCTCACATAACCAACAATGCAAACACTGATATTTTCTTCTAGGATTATTCATGGTATTATGCAAATAATATACATTACAGTTGTTTTTTAATGAACCATATAAAAATTTTTTCATATTACTCTAAACTTTTATATGAGTCCCATACATTATAATTCTCATGTCTGTATTGCATGATGAGACTACACTATACATTATTTAGCAACATCTCTGGCCACTTGAGTTGTCTTTTTAATTTTCTACTATTATACATAATGCAGCAAAGTGCAACTTGGTGCGCAAAAGAGTTTTTCTAATTTATTTAGGGTGATTTTCTTACCTTTGATTTCCCAGAAATATAACTCTTTTTTTTTAACAGCTTTGTTGAGTATAGTTCACAGACTGTGTAAAGGGTATAATTCAACATCTTTGAGTTTATGTATAGCCATGTGCAACCATTGCTATTGTCAATTTTGGAACATTTTCATTACCTCCCCCACCCCCAACAAAAGAAGAGCAGTACCCAGGAGCCCTCATCCCCAGTCCCTTACCCAGCATTCCTTTCCTCCCAGCCTAGGCATCTAATAGTCTACTTTCTGTCCTGTAGATTTCCCTATTCTGGAAATTGGATTTGAGAAGAATCAAATAATGTCTGGTCCTTGGTAACTGTCTTCTTTCACTTAGCATAATGTTTTCAAGACTTATCCATGTTGAAGCATGGACCTATATTTCAATCTTTTTAAAGCCAAATAATATTGTATGGATATACCACATTTTGTTTATCCATTCATCAGTTGGTAGACATTTGGGCTGTTTTCAAACTTTGACTACTGTGAATAATGCTGCTATAAATATTAGTGTGCAAGCTTGTATGTGAATGCATGTTTTCATTTCTCTCTTTTTTTAAGATATTATTTATTTGACAGATACAGTTATAGACAGAGAGAGGGAAGAGACAGAGAGAAAGGTCTTCCATCCTCTGGTTCACTCCTCAAATGGCCACAATGGCCAGAGCTGTACCAATCCAAAGCCAGGAGCCAGGGGCTTCTTCTCGGTCTCTAATGTGGGTGCAGGGTCCCAAGCAGTTGGACCATCTTCTACTGCTGTCCCAGACCATAGCAGAGAGCTGGACTGGAAGATGAGCAGCCAGGACTAGAACTGGTGCCCATATGGGATGCCAGCACTGCAGGCAGACATTTAGCCTACTAATCCACAGCACCGACCCTATGTTTTCATTTCTCTAGGGTATACACCTGGAAATGGAATTGCTGTGTCACGGGACTGGAAATGTAATTCTCCCTACAAAGAGCTTCGATATTTTAAGTCTCCTGACATGTATTTCCAAATTGCTTTTCAAAGTGTTCCTTGAGTTTTAATTCCAGCTGAGGATCTTGCTGTTACTAGTGGTCAACTGGTTCTCAAAAAGCAATAATGTCTCAAAGTAAAAGCCTAGGATAGCGCTATCCAATAGAAATAGAATGTGAGTTGGACATATAATTTTAAATTTTCCAGAAGCTATATTTTTAGAAAGTAACAAGAGGCACATAAAACTATTTTCAAAAATATTTCATTGAATTTAATATATCCAACAATTATTAACTGATAGTTTAATATGAAATATTTTAATTACATACATGTATATTTATGAAGTAAAGCATTATAGTTCAAAATATGTATTCAGTGTGTAATGCCCTAATCAGGTTAGTTGACCTCTACATGTCCTTGAACTTTTTATTACATTTTTTGATTAACACCTACAAATTATGCATATTTAGGGACTGTGGTGGGATATTCAATAAATGTGTTAAATGTACACTGATCAAGTCAAAGTAATGAATATTCTCATCTCCTTATCATTACTTTATGTTTGTAGACTTCAAGCTCTTCTAATCATTCATAAGATATACAAATAGGTTATTGGAAACCATCACCCCACTATGTTATAAAACACTAGAACTTTTCTGTGTTTTGTAGTTAATAAAAAAATTAACAGAATATTTTACATTCTTTTTTGTTCACATTCTGCTTCTGCAGTCTAGTATGTATTTTGTACTTCAATTTGAACTAGTTGCCTTTCTAGTGCTTAGTAGCCACGTGTAACTAGAGGTTACCTTATTGGAGAGTATGGTTGTGGAGTTTAAATGACTACAACTTCTTTGAAAGGTTGTAGAAAGTTACTTTTTAAAACAAACTTCACATTTTTCCACTTTATTTTCTTCCTATTTTTTAATAAGAAATAAAACAAGTAGAGAGAGAGACAGGCAGGCAGGCAGGCAAGCAGGCAGAGGTCTCCAATTTGCTGGTTCACTTTCCAAATGCTCCCAACAGCCAGGGCTGGGCCAAAACAAAGCTAGGAGCCCAGAACTCAATCTGCATATCTTAGGTGGGTAGCAGGGACCCAAGGACTTGAGCCATCGCCTTCTTTCTCCCAGGGTGCGGCATTCAGAAGCCAAGCTGGGACTCAGACCCAGGCACTCCTATGTGAAATACATCACCTGTCCCAAGCAACATCTGAACTACTGCACTAAATGCCCACTGCAACAAAGCCAAGTTTTAAATATCCATTCTTTTATTTGAATTAACCTGAGCAGACCCTGGAGCTACTTTTCTTTCTTGGTTCTACTTGATTGTGCTGAATGCTAAACACCAAGGCTAACATCCCCAGATTGGGGCATAATTTCCTTTATTGGGTTTTTAATGGTGAAATAGAAAAAAAGAAAAGGCAAGAAATAGATTTCATTGTGCTGTGCTGGTGAAATTCACATTTTCCAATTTATTCTTCACACAATAAAATGTATTTGATCTGAGATCCTACATAATCCCAGGACGCAACAAACCTTCTCTGTTGGAGGGCAACTTCCTGCCATGCATAATTGTTTTCCAAAAGCATATTGGGTCAGAGATGAAGCAGAGAATGGGGGAGAGAGTCCATGGTGACCTTAGGCCGATTTTTTTTTCACTAGTAGGAATCAGTTGGATAGTTATTACCACCTGGCGCTGCTAATGAGTCTAGTCGGGAAACATAGCTACTCAGCATTCACAGCAGACTGCACGGCCGCCCAGGACTCAAGGAGTCTTTGGGGGGACAGTTGAGCATCAGAAAATACATTTTAAGGTGTTTTGCCTGTTACAGAAATCACACTCTAGTTCTTTAGTTTTAAAGGAAACATGTTGCTTAGCAAGCACTATCAGTCATTGATTTCATTTGCACATGGATAAACTAAATGCCTTACCGTGTTCAGAAACTAATTTTAAAAGCTTAAGAATATCTTAGGCATTACAAAGAATGTAATGTTCTTGGAGGAAGTAGACCATCTCTTCTGAGAAAGTATTTCCTTCACTCCTTCAGATGATCTGTCAGCAAGCTAAGGCGGTCATTCAGAGCAGGAAGGCTGATGTTAGAGAATCCCAGATTCAAAGTGGGTTCTACAAATTCAAATTCAGCTGTGGGTCCAGCCCTCTGACCTGAATCACGTCATTTTTTCTGTGCATGTAATCTCTCTTGAAAATAGGAATAATGAGAATTATTTTAAGAATCCAATGAACTGATAGGTGTATGAAGATGAGCAGAATGCCTGTTCATAAAGTTTTATTATCTGTTTGTTTCTATTATTACTTACATCTCATGCATTCCAAGTTTTAACAGCAAAGAGACTAGCAGGTAAAAAGTCCAGCACATAGCAGACCATCAAGCACCACTTATTATATTATCCGACTGCTATGTTGTATAAGAGGAAAGTGGGGCTACCCACAGACTGTGAGAATCAGGGAGGAGCAAAGTGGAGTGATGGAAAGAGGAAGTAGTAGGAAACTAACTTATTTATCAAAAAGATGTACTCATGCGTCCCACATACTATTAATTAATTCAATACCTACTTCTTGAGCACTAACTATGTGCAAAACACTGTGCTGAGTAACGGGGCTACAAAGAGGAGACACGTCACCTGCCCTCAACAATCTTAACCCAACACTGTTGCTTTTACTGTATTTGTACCACCTTGTCCTATAGTCACTGGCTCGCTGATCCTTAGTCTTGCGACTATGAGCAGTTTTGCTGTCTTATTCATGTTTGTGCCTCTGCACTTAGAACAGTGCCTGGTTCCTCGTGGCAGAATGTTTGTAAAGTAAACTCCTAACTAAGAAAGAAGGAGGGGCCGACGCTGTGGTGTAGCAGATTAAATCCCTGGCCTGCAGTGCCGGCATTCCAGTTCAAGTCCCGGCTGCTCCACTTCCAATCCAGCTCCCTGCTAATGCACCTGGGAAAGCAGTGGAGATTAGCCCAAATCCTTGGGCCCCTGCACTCACATGGGAGACCCAAAAGAAGCTCCTGGTTCCTGGCTTCAGATCAGCTTGGCTCCAGCCGTTGCAGCCATTTGGGGAGTGAACCAGTGGAAGGAAGATCTCTCTCTCTCTCTGTTTCTACCTCTTTCTGTAACTGTCTTTTAAATAAATAAAATAAATCTTAAAAAAAAAGAAGGAGTCCATCATTATTGGATTTCCAACTGCACTGTATAAGCTTCTGAAAGGTAAAGACACATGATCACAGGTTTCATGATGTCAAGAGAGGGATTTTTTGGATATTAGGTTAGGATTATGCCAATAATAAAATATCAGTGTTAAAATTAGGATTGCTACAAAATATCAAAATGCAGTTATTGCAGTCTTAATATTCAACAGGTCTCATTAGTCACAGGTGCATAAAATACACAAACATTGCCTTGCTTTATTGTGTGTAAGGAAAATAAAGCTATGGAGACATGCCCTCTGTAAAACAAGTAGGCTATTTTACTTCAAGTTTAGAATGTCTTCTATTTTTCGATGAAATACTGTGAGCAAGCTTTTCATTGAGTCATACATGGTGGGATTTCATGACTAATTTTCTCTTCCTATTGCTTTAGTCTATTTTATTAAAAGAAATTATAAAATTTAGTTAATAATGTTTAAATTAGGGAAAACCAATTCCACAACATGTGTTATGTTTCCCAATTCTCATGTGGATGTCATATAGTTGACAGGAAGCAATTCATATTAGAGTTGTAGTGTATTTTATAGAATTATGTTTTGAGGTATATACCCTTTCATATGTCCTGTTGCCTGCATTGTGCATTATAGGTGATTATTGAACTTTGTTAGTGGAAGTTTGCAGCTGGTGTTTTGATGGGGCAGGTAGAGGCAAGATAAAGAGAATTCTGCTCTTTTGGAGCTGACGATTATTGGTAGGCTGGAATAAAATGTTAATAGACAGCCTAATACGAGCATGATGGCATTCCATTAATCTGTGATGGGTTTTCTTTCTTTATAATGTGCTAAATGTGAGAACACAAAAGAGTTAGCATTTTGTCATGATTAAATTCTCAGGGCTCCCTCTGCTGGTAGTGAAAGATGACACATTTACAAAGTTTAAGAATGAGGGTAATATTGTTATTACCACAATTTTGCCATTTATATTAGAGCTAAATTTATTGTTGGACACTAATGCAATTAAACCAAATGTTTTGGTTTATAGCTAGCCAGTTTTCACACTAAAGATTAAGTGATATTTTTGTGGTTGAATTAATTAGTCTTTTCATCTCAGAAAATTGAACCATTTTGTATTTAAAATAAATATTTGCCAAAGTTATCCAGAGTAATTTATAACATCATTTATACAAATGATTACCAACAGCTTACATAAACAGAAATAGAATACTTAATAGAGACACTGGGAAGATTTAGTAGCTTCCCAAACTATTTCATCCTCCTCTATATCTGATATCCAATACAACGTAAATACATACCCCACATCCCATCTGATTGAAAAACTTACCTTTTGGGCCACAATCCCCATCTCAACATAATATGTGTATTACATAAATAATTGGAGAAAATATATATTTAGAAAGGAATCTTTTGAGACTGAGTACTCATGTATGTGTAGGTATGTGTGTGTATTATATATATATGTATATATATATATATATATATATAGGCTCAAACAGTACTCTTTTCACTTTGAAAGTAATTACATACCTATCATATTTTACTCTAAAAACCCTTGAAACAGGGCAGAGACTATCATTCCTGTTTGACAGAGATCAGAGAGGTTAAATTCTCGGCCCAAAATTACACACTGTTTAGTAGAAGAGAGCCTTGGGCTCTTCTGACAGGGCTCAAATGCCTCTGTCTCTTGGGAACTATTTTAAAAAAAGGTATCAGGAAAATTATTTCAATTATATAGTCTTTTCATAGCCATGTTGTCTTTGATTGTTCATATTTATACCCCACAATACCCTATTCATACTAGCTCTTCACAAACTCAATCTTCTGAGAGTTGTGCACCATTTAGAACCCATGGTCCTAGCAGTTAGAAGAGAGAAAGGAAGGCAGGAGAGGACTGGGTGGGTTCTGGCTTGGATCTTCAGAGTCTTCCAGCTCAAGTCCTCAGCAGCAGCCAGACAAATGCAGGCACTTTCCTTCTTCAGACCTTCTGGATCCCAACAGAATTACCCACTATGTCGACAGGTGCTCTCAGAACTCTAATTTCTAAGATCATCTGGAAGTGTTGAGAGGCATATGGTTGCACAGACCTATAACCTGGGTCCTCACTGGGTCAGCCTAAAGATAAAAATAAATGAATACGCCAGTTCCCAGGAGTCAACCAGACCTACAAGCAGAATCTTTTGAAAATCAGATCATGAACTTAGCTTTTTTCCACGCATAAATGAGCAACCTTTGAGCAAAAATTTAATGACAGAGTTAAAACCAAAGATTCTGGCCTAACTAACAATCTTCAGTGAATTAGGTTTCCTGGTTTCAGTTCAGTGTATATTATGAAAGCACTTTGGTACAACTGAAGGATGTTTATGAGGAGGTAATATGCAGATCCAGGGATGAAACTACTTTTCACCCTCAAGGGCTGTTTATAAGGGTCATCTATTAAGGTTACAGGGAAGAATGGTGACATGACACCAAGAACGCTCAAGTTTATGCCGGAACATAAAGATACCTGCAGTTTCATCCTTGAGAACAATTACAATGGACAACTTTTCATGAAAAAATGTTTTGATACAGAAATCACCTCTGAAGATTTATACCTTTTTTCAAATTGAATAAAAATTTGAAAATATATCAATTTATTTTATTAGAGATATCTACATCTTAAAACATGATATGTGAAATTCCATTTCATTAGGTTAAAAAGAATCAATCTATTTTATTATACAGGAGATACCAATTATAATCTTAAAATAATAGAATAAAATAATAATAAAAGACCAGAAATTTGAAATTACTGTATTCTTACTGTTATCAAGTCCATTTGATTGCAAAAATATGGGGTTTTTTAAGCTAAGAAATTTACCAAATATTTATCAACCTTTCCATGAGATCCACTCAATTTCAACCACATTTCAATGAAATTGTCAGGTTCTACTCCAAGAATTCTATCCCAATAACCCTTAATTGCAATGAAATCTGACTCACCTGACTTTAGACTTTACAAAAAATTGGATTATTTTCTTTATCGTGTCAACAACTGAGAAAATATACTTAACTGTGCTCTCTAAAGTACAATAGCACTTAACTCTATCTCATGACCTAAGCACTTCATTCTTCAGAAAACTCCAAAGAACCAGAAAAAAACTGAAAAGGCATCTAGGGAATAAAAATAAGTCAGACCGAAGCTCAACTAACATTATTTGTGAGAAAGTTCCTTTCTCCCTCATTTGGAGTCTGTTACTCTTATTTTTATATACATTCCAAGAAGCATGGTTATGCTGGAAGAAAAGTGTTACCAGAGGTGGGCATACTGCCATTAAGAAAGGCATTTTATATGTACCAGAGGCAAATCAAATTGCAACTCGGGCCCAGAGTGTGAAATACAGGAACATAACGCCATCACTAGTCATAACATCAGAAGCAGGATTCAAATGTGTATGTTACAATTTCTTGTGCCTACCAGGTGGACAAGCCCACGCTGCCTGCGAACCCCACAAAGAAGTACTTGCCCAATATTTGGCTGAGACCAGGTCGTCACAGGCCCAAGAGAGACCTCTGAGGTTTTTCACAAGCAAGAGAGGACACGTTCTCTTCCCACATCTGACTGCAAACCTAGCTTTGGTAGCCAGAAGGGGCCCAAGTCGGCAGGCAGCATAAGCATAATCGGTTCTTCCCTCTCCACGGTGGCCACTTCCGCCAAGCCTTGGGCTCTGCCTGTACCGAGGAACAGGAAAGCTGCAACCCCCTAGTCCAGGAACCCATACCAAACACATTCTTCTAGTCTACCTTTCAATACCAAAACTATGAGGGGTCTTCAAAAGATTTGTGGAAAAACGTGTATTACCTTTAAGAGAGAGAAAGAGATGTATTTATTTGCTTGAGAGTTACAGACAGGTCTTCATCCACTGGTTCACTTCCTAAATGGCCACAAGAGCTGGAGCTGGGCTGATCCAAAGCCAGGAGCCAGGAGCTTCTTCCAGGTCTCCCACACAGGTGCAGGGACCCAAGCACTTTGGCCATCGTCCGTGCTTTCCCAGGCCATAAGCAAAGAGCTGGATCTGAAGAGGAGCAGCCAGGACAAGAAACCACGCCTATATAGGATGCCAGTGAAAAAGGCAGAGGCTTAGCCTACTATGCCACAGTGCCAGCCCCAGCTTATTGCCTTTTAACTTCATTTTTCTATGAACTTTTTGAAACCCTCTTATATGCTGTCTCCAAAAATATAAGCTTGATTTGATTAAATCATACTCCCTGTGTTTCTTTGATTCTCTTTCAAAGTACTAAAACCTATGAAAATGGGAATATTCTTCAAAGATATTATCATGAAGGAAATTTCTATTTTGAGTGGATACCTTTCAGAATCATTTTAGGAACATTTTAAAATCTCCAGAGATTATACTTAGAGAATCTCAAAATGACCTTTGAAACTGGGTTCTCAGTCTTTGTATGAGAATCCTTTTCCTGAAAGTCCTTGAACTTTTAATGTGTGCTGATTAGGAAGCTACATAATGATGAAAAGCTACTGACAAGTTAATGACTGGTATAATTTTTAATTAACTTGCATTTAATTAATCACATCTACATACACTTGGAAAGTAGCCGTAGGTGTATTATGGAAGACATATCTCTTCATAGACCTTTTACAGGAACTCCAAGGACTCTTAGAGACCAAGATTCATAGACTGGAAACCGCTTTAGAATAACTGAACTCCTGAGAATAGTAAGTAATCGAAGCATCTGATCATTTTGAACATGGGCATGTTTTACTTTGGCAGGAGCCTGAAAACAGACCAAATTAGATGGCCCTGGTTTTTAGACCAAGTAATTATAAATATGAAGAGGATAAAGGAACTGAAAAATGAACACCTCTCTGGCATTGATACAAAAGAAAGTTTACCTTTTAATGCAGGAAAGGATGTCATTAAAAATTGATCCTTGTCTGAAAAAGAAAGCCGTTTGCTTTTTTTCCCCCACTTTCTCATTCATTCTGTAGCAAAAAGAGAAAGTAGAAACATAGAAGATGATTAGGTAGCAGAATTATGTGGTAGCTAAGAGCCCAGTTTTCAGAGGCAGACAAAGTCGGGGCTGGTGCTGTGGCGCAATGGGTTAAAGACTAGGCCTGTGCTGCCTGCATCCCATATGGGCTCCAGTTCGAGTCCCAGCTGCTCCACGTCCAGTCCAGCTCTCTGCTGGTGAGCCTGGGAAAGCAGTAGAAGATAGCCCAAGTCCTTGGGCCCATGGGAGACCCTGAAGAAGCTCCTGGCTCCTAGCTTCGGATTGGCCTTGCTCTGGCCATTGTGGACATTTGGGGAGTGAACCAGCAGATGGAAGACCTCGCTCTCTGGCTCCACCTCTCTTCTATAACTCTGTCTTTCAAATAAATAGGGAGGAAGAAAGGGAAGGAGGGAGGGAGAGAGGAAGGGAGGGAGGAGGCCTAACCAGCTGTAGGTTGGTTTGTTTGCAGTTCTGGGTCAATTTCAAGTCTAAAACAGAAATAGTACCTTCCCCAGAGAATGGGGAATAAGAGTTGAATGAAGTCCATTGCGTAGTTGGAGCTCAAAATATGGTGGCCATCTTATTATCTATAAATGGATATTCCAACGAGTTCATGTTTGGAAAACTATTTTGGTATACACAGAGAGGACAAATCGCAAATAGAGTTAAATGTTAGAGCTAAAAAATGCAGACTATAGGTAGCCAGGCATCCGCACACCACTTCCGCCAACTCCAGATAAGAGAGGGTGACAGAACTGTTGTTGTTTATTTTATGTGTTGACTCTACTCAGGCCACAAGTACTAAATAATCTCTACATTCCTGATATTATAGGTGCCATATACAGAAGAAATAAACCAATTTCTAGCTAATGTCCCAAAAACTGCCTGTAGGCTTAACAGGTTGCCTAAGATAAATGTGGATTATGACACAGACATAGCTTTTGGATATTAGTACATCTTGAGTGAAATGCGTAGACTTCTTTTATGAAAGGAAGCCAGATGTCCACATCTAAATAGATATTATAGACTCTACTGCCAAGTAGAGAGATTGCTTATTTCCCAAGAGAATCAGCTAGCTCATGTGGGCTTATATACTGACTTTGTACTTTTTCTGTAATAGAAGATTCATTCCTTTCTGAACCTTGTGTTAATCCATTTTCATTGTTACGACAAAATACCTGAGTACTTGATGAAGAAAAGAATTGTATCTAGCTGACAGTTTTGGACAGTGAAAATCCAAGATCAGGTAGCTCTATCTGTTCAGTGTGGGTCAAGGGCGCCTCCACTACAGCACAACAGGACCAAGAAACAGAAAGGGAAGAGGCTGTGTGGGGCAGGGGCCGAGCACATCCGGTGGCCGTGCTCCGTAGCAACATAAAGTCCCACAAGAGCTACTGTAATGCTCTCCAAGGGCAGTGGTCCCAGTGACCTTTTCACCTGCTAAGTTTCTCCCAAGTCCCAGCCCTGACACACTGAGGACCAAGGACCCAGTCAGTGCAGGAATCCTTGGGGGACACCACAAATCATATCTAAACCACAGCAAGCCCTTCCAACAATTAAAAAGACCCACATCATAAATACGTTGTGACTTCAAGTTAGAAAACTCAAATTTCCACTTCTTACTATTGTTTAATTCTGAATAGTATGCATTTCTTTTACATTGATAATAAGTAGATATAAAATTCTACTTCTCAAGTTGGTGAGGGTGGGGGAGGAATTTCAAGCCAGAATTTTCTTTTTCTTGAAACTTGTTAAAATACTCAGGAGCCCAAGTACTTAGCTTCACTTGAAATAAGGATTGTAACACCAAGAAAGTGTCTGGGACCCTTCAGGGATTTCCTTGAAGTCTACGGAAATCATGCTGATAGCACCTGAAGGATCAGGAGGGGATAGTTCAATTACAGGCGGGAAGTGCTGCACAGAATATCTGCACGTAATTCTCACAGTGCTCATTACCTCTGCCTCTCTGCCTTACAACTGCCAAGTACTACATCAAGCGTGTAAATGCTCTACGCAGAATGCTTCTTTTGTCACAGCCTTTGAGCCCCTGGGGCACAGACATGGCTAAGACAGAGTTAGCATAAGACAATCGAGACCCAGTTCCCTAACTTTTCAAAGTGTTGAGGTTTTAATCATAAAACTTATGATGAGTAAAAATATCTAGACGTACTACGTAACCATTAGTTGGCTGCACATTGTAGTGATGTTGTGAGGGGTATAAATACTATGAGTGTCTTCATTTGGGTTTGTTTAGTTGATTTCCAGTTGAAGGTTGAAGAATTTATCCTAAATCCTCATCAAGTTCAGCCCACGTGTCTTTTTTTTTTTTTTTTTTTGACAGGCAGAGTGGACAGTGAGAGAGACAGAGAAGAAGGTCTTCCTTTTTCCATTGGTTCACCCCTAATGGCCGCTGCTGCCAGTGCACTGTGGCCAGCGCACCGTGCTGATCCGAAGACAGGAGCCAGGTGCTTCTCCTGGTCTCCCATGCAGGTGCAGGGCCCAAGGACCTGGGCCATCCTCCACTGCCTTCCCGGGCCATAGCAGAGAGCTGGACAGGAAGAGGGGCAACTGGGACAGAATCCAGCGCCCCAACCGGGACTAGAACCCAGGATGCAGATGCCGCAGGTGGAGGATTAGCCTATTGAGCAGCGGCGCCGGCCAGCCCACATGTCTTAATCCCTCTTAATCTGTCATGCGTCCAGAAGTCCTATCCAATTCTCAGTTTCCTGTTCGGTCTCGTATCATTCATCCCTCAGGTATTAATTGAGCTCCTATTATGTACCAGGCACTAAGAAGACATCAGGATATACTCCATGCTGTGGTATAGGATATGATCTGTGGGGGAGGCCAATGATAAACAAGTAGGCAACTCTATATTCTGATCTATGCCAAGCAGGGAACGGGTAGGGGTCACTGTTGGTGAAAGGGAGAGGGCTTTTCTGAGGTGATGTTTGGGCCACAGTCTGCAAGATGAGAAGCACCCAGAGCTTCCAGAGAGAGGGGACAGTCGGGAAATGTTCAGGGTCCTCGGCATTCCTGGGACTCGGGAAAGACACTGTGGCTGAGCCAGAGCTGCTGAGAGGCAATGTGACTCTTCTTGCCTTGGAGTGAGGCCTCGGCCAGATCACTCAATGCCTTGTAGTGGCTTATTAATTCGTGTTTTCTAAAGGCAATGAGATGTCTTTGAAAGATTTTAAGCAGGGGAGGGACATGTTTTTAAAAGACTCCCTTAATGGCTGTGTGCTAAATAGGCAACAATAATATTGGAACATGGGAGATGGATTAAAGTAGCATTTGCTATGAGCCTTGTGATTGGAGTATTTGTCTTCATGTTGATTTCAAGAGAGGCTATAGGGGCCGGCGCCATGGCTCACTTGGTTAATCCTCCACCTGCAGTGCCGGCACCCCATATGAGCGCCGGGTTCTAGTCCTGGTTGCTCCTCTTCCAGTCCAGCTCTCTGCTGTGGCCCGGGAGGGCAGTGGAGGATGGCCCAAGTCCTTGGGCCCTGCACCCGCATGGGAGACCAGGAGGAAGCACCTGGCTCCTGGCTTCGGATCAGCGCAGCACTGGCCATGGTGGCCATTTGGGGAGTGAACCAATGGAAGGAAGACCTTTCTGTCTCTCTCTCTCTTTCTCTCTCTCTCTCTCACTGTCTAAAACTCTACCTGTCAAATAAATTTTTAAAAATTATAAAAAGAGAGGCAGGTGGAAGAAAAGCTCCAAGGCACCTAAGCTCTGCTGCTGACCAAATGTTATGTGGGATTTAGAAGTCATATCCCAGCCACGTCATTGCACAGAACACCAGTTTCTCTGGAGAAGCTTGCCAACCTTGAAAATTTATATTAAGGATTATATGGAAAAATTAATGAATAAAAAACACCAACACCGTGACACATAGTAGGTACTCAATAAAATCATATTGTTACCATTTTCCATATAGCAGCACATTTCTATGAATCTAAAAAAATCCCCATTTTTAAATGGTCAACATCTATATTTAGAAATGTGAGGAACATGAAGTATCTCTTTTGAGTGGGTCCCTTTTCACTTGCATTTTTTTTCTCTTTTTTTTTTTTTTTTTTTTTGACAGGCAGAGTGGACAGTGAGAGAGAGACAGAGAGAAAGGTCTACCTTTTTGCCGTTGGTTCACCCTCCAATGGCTGCCGCGGTAGGCGCGCTGCGGCCGGCACACCGCGCTGATCCGATGGCAGGAGCCAGGTGCTTCTCCTGGTCTCCCATGGGGTGCAGGGCCCAAGCACTTGGGCCATCCTCCACTGCACTCCCTGGCCACAGCAGAGAGCTGGCCTGGAAGAGGGGCAACCGGGACAGGATCGGTGCCCCGACCGGGACTAGAACCCGGTGTGCCGGCGCCGCAAGGCGGAGGATTAGCCTAGTGAGCCGCAGCGCCGGCCTTACTTGCATTTCTTTAAAGATTATTTGGAAGGCACAACAACAGAGAGAAGGGGAGAGACAGGTGGCGAGATATCTTCCAGCTGCTGGTTCATTCCCCAATCAATGTCCACAACAGCCAGGACCCGGCCATGCTGAAGCCAGGAGCCAGGATCTCCATTCTGATCTCCCAGGTGGCTGCAGGGGTTCAAGTACTTGGGCCATCTTCTGTGCCTTCTCAGGCACATTAGCAGGAAGCTGGATCAGAAATGGAGGAGTAGGGACTTGACTGGGATGCAGCACAATGCCAGACCCCTCGTTTTTTCTTTTATTTCCAGTAAAAGAGGCTCACTTTACAAGATAATGAATTGTCTATTAAATGTGTTAAAAATCAATCAAAAGCTTATAAATTAATTTTAATTCATTTTCCATAAACATTTTGAAAGTTAAAAATTATTTTCTTTTATTTGAAAGGCAGGGAGATAGAGATCTCCCATCAATTGGTTTACTCTCCCCAAATTCCCCCCTCCCCCGAATGACTGGCACAGGGCTGAGCAAAGCCAAAGCTGAGAGCCAGGAACTCATTCCAGGTCTCCCATGTAGGTGGCAGGGACCCAACCATCACCTGTTGAACCATCACCTGTTCCCAGGGTGCCCAGTAGCAGGAAATTGGAATGGGGAGTGGAGCTGTGTCTCTAACCAAGAGATCCTGGGTCCTAACCAGCATCTTAATTGCTAGGTCAAATACCTGTCCCCCCTTTTTTCTTTTTTCTTTAATGTATTATTTTTTATTTATCAATATATAGAGAACAGATTTCATGAATTTCATAGGTACAATTCCAAGAATACAACAATACTTTCCCCTCTCTCTCCCTCCATCCCTCCCTCCTCCTTCCTTTCTTTCTTTTTTCTCTTTTAATTGTTTGCATTAGTCCATATTTTTAATGTTCAGTTTTTAGCTATATGAACAGAAATGAATTTGGCTCCAGTAGAAAAATGTCAAATTCTGTATTTTGGAATACTGCATTACGAATAGTTTGAAGAACATCTGGAAAGTGCCCCCGAAAGGGCCTGTGATGCAAATATAAGAGAGTCCAGGGAGGCTGAAACCATACAAGACCCTAATCTGGCAGTATCCAGTGTTGAGCGTTTGTCCTGTATTTCTTCCCATCCACTGAACCACATGGAAAGCCAAAGCCTAATCCATGATTGCGTAGAAATTTGGATCTGATACCAATTAGGGAACCCTTTATAAAGCTATTGTTATTAGACTGATAGAAATATAATCAGATCCCACAAATATAACAATATCCAGAAAAATCTGGATAAAATATTGTTGGTGAAGAGCCGATTAAGTAGGCTCTAGTTCTACTCCCCAACATCTCTTTTTAATAAAAAGCTGTGATTCTAAAGTTGACTTGTTTGAACTGATGTGTTTGATTCACAAAGAATTCCCTTTAACATCTAATGTAGGCAAAGTATGGGATGCACAAACACTACAGGAAATAACCATAACGTGGTTCAACCTTTCTTATAAAGTGAATTCAGAAAATGGAGCAGAGATATTCGTGATGTATTTCCTCTTGCTGTAGCCCTGGAAGGGAACAGAAACTCTCTTTCCCTTTGTCCTTCGATGCCAGAAAGAGGAAGTTAGGGCTCACAAGAACTAAGACAGAAGCCAGAGATGCCACTAAGGGCATGGGGGAACATGGTGAGAGGAGGGACAGGAGAAGAGAACGGGGAAGCAGGGAGAGGCTCTGGCAAGAAGGGGGTGTAGGGAGGTTCCCCACATAGCCTCTTGGACACCATTGATCCACCCCTGGGGAATGATGGGAAGTTTCCCAGTTGTGCTCCAGGCAGAGGCAAAAGCACAATAAGGGTGAGAGTGAAGTTGGTCACAGACCAGCCAAAGGGGGAGGAGGAATGGGGAGAGAGTCAATGCGTATACCCAACAACCCAGCGATGTGTCTCCCCAGGCCCTGGGACAGGGTAGGGAGCAGGGAAAATCCATACTCCAGTAGTTAACACAACACAAACCAAGGTAAGAAAACTGGTGGCTTATCACAGTTTCTAGCTGGTCTTGAAAGAGATGCTCACTGCCCAGTTTCTGCATTTCCCCGAGGTTGGAAGCAACATGGATTGATTCTCACAGCTATATGTGATTTTCTAGATGAAAGTATCCTCGGGGATAGGGCCAGCATTGCAGCACAGTAAGTTAAGTCACTGTTTTCAATGCCAGCATCTTATATCAGAGTGCCAGTTCAAGTCCAGGCTACACTGCTTCCGGTCCAGATTTCTGTTAATGTCCCTGGGAAGACAACAGAAGATGGCCCACGTGCTTGGATCCTTGTAACCATGTGGGAGATTAGTGTGGAGTTCCTGGCTCCTGGCTTCAGACTGACCCAGCCTTGGCTGCTACTGCCATTTGGGGAGTGAACCAGTGGATGGAAAATATCTACCCCTCCACCCCCTCTCTGTATCTATCTAATCTATCTCTCTACATCCTTCTGCCGTGAAAAGACATGCAGGAATTTTAAATGCATGTTATTAACTGAAAGAAGCCAATCTAAAAACATACATCTATATGATTCCAATCGCATAACACCCTGAAGAAGGTAAAACCATGGAGATAATGAAAAGACCAATGGTTGCCAAGGGTTAGAGAAGAGGGAGGGGTGCACAGAACACAGAGGATTTTGGGGGGAGTAAAACTACTTTGTATGGTACTGTGGGATAGATACATGTCATTATATACTCACTAAACCCCTAAGAATGTGTAATGCCAGGAGAGAACCCAAAAGAAAACTTAGAACTTTGGGTGATAGTCATGTCTGTCTATTTCAACAGTTGTACCACTTTGGTGGAGGATGTTGGCCACCAGGGAGGCTCTGCATGTGTGGGAGCAGGGAGGAGGTGCACCTGTACCTCCCCCTCGGTTTTGTTGAGAAAACCTTTTTGTAAGTCGTCTGCTCCCTATGCCTTATTATTAATACTAGCTCACTTTTCTGAACTGTTACTATGCTGGGCACGGTTACGTACTCCACCGTGTTTAATCCTGAACGCAGCCCCCTAACGTAGGTACCACCCTCATCATCATCCTCATTTTACAGAGGACAAAGTGAGGCCTGGAGAGCCTGAGTACCATGCCAGAGGTCACTGCCATAGGGGACAGAGCCCCGGATGTGACCATTATGCCATGCCGTCTCAGGTCACCGAGCTGTACAGTGCTTTGCTAAGGGGACGTTGTAAAATGTGAGCATGGTTAACAACTGTGTTGGGATAGGGAAGATTAGACACCAAAGTGCCATAGGAGTCTATGTATAAATACAGTAGAAGGATCACACAGATGCCACCAAGTGAGAGATCTGGGGAATAGCTTTGCATGATTGATTCACCTCGTATCAGCGACCCAAGTGGTAGGAAAGTTTTGTGTGTGTTGAGGTAATGTTTGCCATGCTTTTCCTGTCCAAGAAGAAAAAAATAAAAAAAAAACCAGTTACCAGTCTTCTGATGACAAAAATTTAAACAGACTCTTATGATTTATGCTCTCCCTAAAGGAAAAATTGTTCTGCGTGATGCCTAAAATAAAGTAATATATAATCACTTTTTAGTGATTTCTGCAGTGTAGCCACCCAGTGCCCTCACAGGGCAGACGCCGAGGGAAGATTGAAATCATTAATAATGTAAAGGACGCCCACATCTGGTTGATCCTCCCAGGTGAATCCAGCCAAAGCCTGATTTAACAGATGGACACTGCACTGTTTCCTGATGGTAAAATCGCCAGATGTTTAGAGATTCCAGAAGTACAAAGGCAGAAGGAAATGCGTTAATGATGAGCTTTCTGGCATACCTTTAAATTATCTTACTTCTTAACACTGCATTTTCTGGCACATTGGGTATATGTGCGAGAATTGTGCCATTTTAATTAAAATAGAATTTTTGCTCGAGACGATTTTGTTTTAAAAATAAGAAACACAAGAAATGCCCTTACATGCCATCACCAAAGTATACCAAGCACTTTTTTTCAAAGCTTGTAAAATGTGGTTGTTTTCTTTTCCTCTGATTTTCAGCTGCAAATGCCCTGGGAGTGGCCAAGCCAAGTGTATCTGCCTTTCTGGTGACAACTTGCCAGGTCCTACCTGGCTTTCTCCCGAGCTGTACAGAAAAGTCTTTGCCCCCTGCTGCAGGGGGTTCACAGCAGGCCTACTCCCATACTGTTGTGGGCTGTACCTGCTATTTTAAACTCTCTGACACCAAAGGGAAGTCAGATCCACTCTCATTCAAAAGAGGAGAAGTATGGGGGGTCATTATGCTGGGGAGCTGGTGTTAGGGTAATGAAGGCAGTGGGTGTGCAGGAGGCAGGAGATTCCATGGTGGGTGAGAGCCTAAGAGCTTTGGCTGCACAGAGAGGAAGACCCAGGTTTGAATTCTGACATCAGCATTGACTAACCATGTGACCTTAATCTTGGCCAAGTTACTCAACCTCTCTCTATCCTGATTCTCAGTTTTCTCCTTTGTACAATGGGATTATAATGCATACCTCATTGAATTATATAGTAGATAGAAAAACACTTTGCAACCGGTTTAGAATACGTCCCTCCAAAAGAAGAAACCACAGTCTGCCTTGTTAGACCCCATGTGAATGGTCTCGGGTAACAGATGTGTCTTCCCTCCAAACACTTCCATCCTGATACCTGGCCTGGACTACCTATAGTTGATTCCTCCAAACTGGTCTGGATCACTCCTATAATCAAATTTACTGCTCTTGACTTTCCCTGGATAGGAATCCTTATCCTAGAAGTGAAGCAGGTGAGGGGCCCATAGCACAGCTGTTCTGCCATGGTTGCTCTTTCAGGTGTTAGAAAAGTTGGCCATCTGGGTTCATCTGACTACAGAAACAAGCTACAATGGCTTTCTCCAAGAATCTTCCATGTGTGCATTTAACAGAGCGAAGCTGCCCTAGGGTTAAGCGCTATGCCATCAACGAGGGAGGCAGAGACACCCCACCCCACCCCAAAAGAATATGGCTGAATGCATTCTCTCTCAAATTGCCTGCTGGGGAGAGACTGTTTAATTAGTGGAAAATGATTCCCTGAAACTCTGGAGTCTTTAATGTTCACAAGGATATCATTCCTAATGTTTTTCCCAGCAGTATATACAACCATTTCCTACTTTTAAATAGGAGGCTAATCTGAATATTAACTACCTGCCAATTTCAACACACCTCTCCTATAAACATTTCCTTCCTGAGTAGAGAGGAAGCCCAAATGATGTGGTCCTATGTAGTTCTTTAACTTTCTTTTTTTATGATTGGTACAGAGCATCTGATTATTTCCAGGTGTTTCAGATTTTCTCATGGCCTCCTTGTTATTTCCCCCTCTTTGAGCTCCTTTGGCAATGAATGTGACCATGAAGTCCAAAGCTATAAAGGATGTGTTCACCACTTCCCTCTTATGTCTGTCTCTTTATTGAACCACAAGTTCACTGTCTTTATCCATGTTAATTCCCTGAGGTATTCACACAGCATTTGTGTTGACTGCCTTAATTTTGATCTTCTCTAATCATTCCCTGCCAGATGGTAGTTAAAGTTTAATAGCCCCTGTAAAAATAGTTCCCTTTTTTCTTTCATCAGTCATGTGTGTTTACTTAGCTAACTGCTGGATGTTCACAATGAACACGAAGTGACCACCAACAAAACGAATTCAACAAACACATTGGCTTAGTACTTTCATGGTAGCTAAAGATGTTGCCTGCCGTTATCCTTACCTTTTATCGTCTTTTTCGGTTGTGCTAGTTTTTTTTTTTTTTTTTTCCTTTTAGTCTCTCTTCTCAGGGCATCTGATGGAATGCCGCGTGACAGGTGGGCCTGGCAGTCCTCAGCATGCAAAAGTTAAAGCGTGCAGATATGTCCATCTCCAGTGGCATCTAAGGGCTAGACAGATGACATTTGGCATCTCTGTACAGCCTCCCTGGCCACACCTGTAAGATATGGGAAAGCATCATTCTTTATGAGTCAGATAAAAAAGCAGAGATAACTCACAGGAGGCCACACAAGAGGCTGGAATAGAAACTTGGCATTCTCAAAGAACAAAGTAAAGAAGCAGATACATAGAACAAACTCATCCCTAAGTAGATATGATGCCCTCCTTGTCTCTAGTGCACCCTACCATCATTCCTGAGCTGGGCAGCTTGGAAATAGCAAGTGAACAAGGATTATGTTTTATGCCCATTTACAGACAAGGTAACTGCAATGAGTCATATTGCACGCACTCTTGCCAGCCCACACACGTATCACTTAGAAGTACCCTGTCACTAAGATTTACATCCAATTTATTAAAATATGTAGGGGCTATTTTAAAGAAAAATAAAACTAACCAAACAAAAGATTATCAGCATTTTTAAAACAAGCATTCTGGGTGACTTTATATACACACAGCACTTAAAGCCTATAAAATATGGGTCTCTTGGTCAAGGGTCAGCACACTACAGCCTGGAGGCCAAATCTGGTCCGCTGCCTGTTTTTGTAAATAAAGCTTTATTGGAGCATAGTCAGGCTCATTCTTGTGCATATTGTTTATGGCTGCTTTTACACTGTAATGGCGTTGTTGAGTAGTTTCAACTGAGATTATATGACCTGCAAAGCCTAAGATATTTACTATCAGCCCCTGTCCAGGAAAAGTGTACCAACCTCTGTTCTCAACTCTTGAATTATAGCATTGAATGTTATTTATTTCCCCTTAAATAATTAATTTTTCTTATGACTCAGGAATATTTATTAGGCATTATTGCTGAATATTGCTTAAAAGGACATTGATTTTATATAGCATTTCAAATGCAAGAGAATTCGAAAATCATCAACAAAAATATCTCTCAGTTGAGTTAAGAAACTGTAAATGTTCAGCAGCTAATGGTCACTGTGCATTCTGTTGTGGGCAAGAGATAGCCAAACTATTAACCAAGCAGGGGGAATGTTAATATTTGACCGATTGGTAATCTGGGGCAAGCACCGTGGTCTATGTGTGCTTCAGTTTCTTAATCTATGAAGTGATGCTAAATATTACATTCTCTCTAGCATCACTTGTAGCACTAGTGTTCTATTGTTCACATTCTACCCAAAGAGTAAGTGATCCTCCTTTTTCCACCACCAAAACCAAAAAAATGTGAGCTCTCATAGGAAAGGAGTTGGTTCCAGTTTTTAAACAACCCTTGAAGGGAGTTTTGAATTCTGGGCTCTTTTGACCTGATCTCAGAGGGATGAAGTAGCGATCATTCTCTGGAACGAAAAGAGCATCAAGTAGTCTCACACTAATTAGCTAAGCTGCGACTGTAAAAATGGGGACTTGTGCTCTTGGAGACAGGAGGAAGCAGATCTAGACACAGGACAAACAAGGTATTATCTTCACTCAAAGATTTTGAAGAGAGACCAATCATTGGTTAAGAGATTTACCTGATGATTTTAAACAGATAATGAAGTGTAACTATAAAATAAAGCAAAGACAGCCATGTAAAGGAGCATGAACAAACAAACAAACAAAAAAAAAAGGCCATGCATTTTCTAAGTCAAATGTAACACTTCAAAGACATTTTGTTCATGAACAAGGAGTTTTGGAGTTTGGAGCCAGGACACCTCTCTCATCTTATGCCCACGTATGTGCTGTTCACTAGTCTCGGTCCACAGGAGACATCCAGGAAAAGTTAGAGAGGCATTGCCTTGTGGGAAGTGAATTCTAGGGTTCTAATATGAAAATATCACTTGCACATTTGAGTCAGTGTACTGGAATTTATAGTTAGACATGGCGGTGTCTCAAAACTTCTCGCTAGCTCCAAGAAGTTTATTCCTCCGATGTGTGTATAAGTGAATATTCAGAGTGGCCTAGATTTATGAATCCCCAGGAGTGTGTGTGTATCTTGTCCTGATGGTCAATAAATCACCATGGGCAGAATTCAAGCATCGTACATCAACCAAATTATCTAGAAGTTCCTGTCCAAGCAAGGGAGGCAGTAGGAGGAAGTGAAAGATGGACTGGGAAACAAACCAGGAGGCTTTGCCGCTAGCTCTCAATGTGACCTGAGTTAAGTACAACAACATTCGTCCGTGGTTTCTTTATCTGCGAATGAGAAGTTGGAACAAGAGGCAGCCCTACATGTGCCAAATGAGAGATGATTCATTATAAGTGCTATGAAAATGTCTCTAGTATTAGCTTCTACTCACTATCCAATGTTTTGCACTTGTAAAATCTTGTGCCTTCAATATCTCCTACATGGGAGCAAAAATTACATTATTTTATATTTAGAACTAATCTCTTCATTTACTAAAGAGAGTAATAAGCATTGTAAGCAATGCAGGTATCAGAAAGCTAATTTTGAACACAGCAAGTGAAAAACAAATGAGAGATGAGTGTGCATCCAGCCAGAAGGGCTGCTGTAATGAGGCTGAACAACAGCAGGGCTTGAGAAACAAGGATGGGACAGGCTTTTGGCTTAGTGGTTAAGACACCAGTTCAGCACATTGGGAACTGGAGTTGGGAATGGAACCCACACACTCTGATGTGGGACATAAACATTGTGAACAGTGTCTTAACTGCTGGGTCAGTCATCCACCCTCAAAAGGCTTCGAAATTCATGCACACAAGGAGTCTTCAGAAACCTCATGGAGAGAGTGGGCATTTAGCTTAGCAGTTGAAACACCCAGGACCCACGTTAGAATTCCTGGGTTTGATTCCTGGTTATGGCTCCTGGCTCCATTTTCGCACCAGTGCAGATGCTGTGAGGCAGTGGTAATAGCTCAAATAATGGAGTTCTGCCACTTGTGTGGAACAATGGATTATAATCCCAGCCCCAGCTCTGTCCCTGGCTCAGCCATTGCAGGCATTTTGGGGAGTCAACCAGTGGATAGGAGTGCGCTCTCTCTCTCTCTCTCTCTCTCTGTCTCTTCTTCTTCTCCCTCCACCCTCAGCTCTCAAAATAAAAAACATTTTAAGTTCATGGAAATGTATATTATAAAAAAATTACACGTGGATTTCAAAAATTTCTGCATCAAAATAAACTTAACTTTTAATTCCATTTCCATGAACTTTTCCAAGTATCCTCATACATACATAGATTTCAATTATGGTAAAACTGATTTCATATACTCACCTGAGCCTTAACCAATCTAAGAATTTATATAATTAATGATCTCAAATCCTCTTCCTCCTTGAACAGAGGGAACCACACTCTCTTGAACTCAGTGTGTTTAAAACTTAACAACGTTTAAGTCAATAAGCAATATAAGGAATTACTGTGTTTTCTTTAACTTTCTATAGTGTGGTACCATACCATATTATAACAGAATTTCTTTTTTTCCCTGTCCCAAATGTTTCCTCCATGAAAGCAACTTACTTGTCTCCTCCAAATTGTATGCTTTAGATTTACCCATGTTGATAATATAAACTCAATTTCTTCAATGATACTGCTTTATGATATTTGTATGAGTATGGATTTTTGCTGTGTTTTATTATTACAAATATTGCTGTAATGAGCATCCTTGTGTACATGGAAAAGCATTTTGCTAGAATTGTATTGTTTAATAAAGTAACCCCTAGCTAAATATGACTACTTAAAGTTCATCAATGTCAGCTACAGTAATTAACTGAAATTAATAAAATTTCATTTTTAATTCCTCAGTGACACTGGCTATATTTCAAGAGCTGGGTAGCCACATGTGGCACAGCCATCCTCACAGAAACTTTTGTTAGACAATGCTATTCTAAAGTATATACGCAGCTGAGATGGGGGATACGCATATCCTTAATTTTAATAGAGATTGCCAAATTGCTTTCTGCAGCAGCAAGACTCAATTATAAGCAACAAAAAGCCATTATGGTTCACTTAAATAAGAAAAATAAATTTTCTAAAGGATGTTTGATAGCTGACAGAATCTTAGGGAGGGCTTGAAAACAAACTTGAAGGCAAACCAGCAGTTATTGCACCATGGAGCTAACCTAATGAGGATAATGGTGCGCTGCTTGTTGGCACAGATCCTGCAGCTTCTGTTTCTGAAATGGTGTGTGCTGGGTGCTGGGACGGTGGTTATTGCTTCCTCCAGAAACTGTATGTAGGGGCGTCACTGCTGCCACCTTCGCTGCAGGAGTCCTGCCTGGTTCTTACTTTTTAATACCATCTTCAAAGTTTGGAGCTGGTGCATCTGTTTGGCAGACTGGGTTACACACCTGCATGCCATCTTTACAGAAAGCTAGGAAGACAAATGTCTTGCAATTTTTCATTGCTGGGAGAAATGCAAATTTTCAGACTTACTACCTATTGCCAAAGTGGATATAAAAATTTTAAAATTCCTACCACAGCAAAACTGTTTGCATTTCTCTATGTAGTCTTTAGCACATGGTGATATCTAGCATTTTAATGTTTGCCAAACCACTCATTGTACAAAGACATTTCAGTGTGGTTTTAATTTGCATCCTCCTGATTAACAGTAAAGCTGAGCTCCTTTTATGTGCTTCATAATCACTAGGACATCTTGTGCTGTAAACTGCCTGTTCCTGTCCTATGTCCTATCTTTAATTTGGGTTCTTGGGCCTTTTTCTTATTTTTTTTTAAAGATTTATTTATTTTACTTGAAAGTTAGAGTTACACACAGAGAGGAGAGGCAGAGAGAGAGAGAGAGAGAGAGAGAGAGAGAGAAAGAGAGAGAAAGGTCTTCCATCTGATGGTTCACTCCCCAGTTGGCCACAACCCCCAGAGCTGCGCCGATCCAAAGCCAGGAACCAGGAGCTTCCTCTGGGTCTCCCATGCGGGTGCAGGGGCCCAAGGACTTGGGCCATCCTCCACTGCTTTCCCAGGCCATAGCAGAGAGCTGGACAGGAAGTGGAGCTGCTGGGTCTTGAACCGCCACCCATATGGGAAGCCGGCGCTTCAGGCCAGGGCGTTAACCCGCTGCGCCACAGCACCGGCCCCAGGCCTTTTTCTTATTGATGAAAATCATCGTTATATATATTTGATATTAATTCTGTTAATTATAAGCATTAGATATATCTCTTCCTAGGAGGTAGATTGTCTTTTCACTAACAACAACAACAACAAAATAGTCTTTTTATGACAATCTTCTAGTGAATACAAAACTGGGTGTACCCATTACCCAGCTGATAATGGGTTTCCTGTGCACTGCCTCCCCATCTCCTCCACACTAGGTTATCCAGAGGAAATCCCCCAGATATCTATCACTTCCTGTGTAGCTATTTCAGTGTGAAACTCTGAGGATTAAAACTCCTTGCAAATCCAGAACCATAATGCCATTATCAATGCAACAATGTTTAAAAAAAAAAAATCTTAGCAGCATCACATTACCCAGCCAAGGTTCAAATTTCCCCAATTACTTTTAAAAATATTTTTGCTGTTTGTTTGAGTCAATATCCAAATAATCAATTACCATCAATATCCAATAAGCAACATCCAATAACCACTAAAATTGGTTATATGTGTTTTTTTTTAAAGATTTATTTATTTATTTGAAAGGCAGAGTTACAAAGGCAGAGGCAGAGAGAGAGAGAGGTCTTCCATCTGCTGGTTCATTTCCCAAATGGCTGCAACAGCACGAGTTGAGCTGATCCGAAGCCAGGAGCCAGGAGCTTCTTCCGGGTCTCCCACATGGATGCAGGGGCCCAAGGTCTTGGGACATCTTCTACTGCCTTCCCAGGCCATAGCAGAGAGCTGGATCAGAAGTGGAGCAGCCAGGACTTGAATTGGCGTCTATGTGGGATGCCAGCTCTGTAAAGGCAGCTTTACTGGCTACAGCACAGCGCCAGCACCAGTTATACATCTTTTAAGTTCTGTTTCCTCCTGTCTCTCTCCTGCTCCCTCTCCTATTTTTTGCAAAAATTTTTGTTATTATTAATAAAGCCAGATTTATCTTGGTTTGTTAGGTTTGTCGTATAGAATTCCAGAATTTTGCTGTTTAAGTCAGCGTGGAATAGCTTAGCAAGTTCCTGTTCCCTTGTATTTTCTCTAAATTGGTAGATAAATTTAGACACTTGAATAAATTCAACTTCAACTTTGTTGGCAAGATTACTTCACGGATGGTGTCATGTCATTCTATCAAGGGGTACATAACTTCTAGCTCTCTGTTCTTGAGAAATGAGCAGCTATTGATAATCACTTCCTAGGTCAATTAACTGATACAGGATTGCAAAATGGCAATATTCTAATGTTATCAGTCTATCTTCACCTGTTAGATGGGACACACCTACCAAAAACAAAAAACACCTTGACAAGCTATTAGGTACCCTGAAATATGGTTCATATAGGAAAGCCAAGATAAATGCTGTCATTTTCCCTTTCACAGTTTTTCATATTGTAAATTGATTCCCTACAATACCACAAAGGGGAATAGACCATGGGCTGCATATACTGTTTCCCACAAACTAAGAATGCCTGGAGAAATGGCCATCTCCTGATCTGGAAGAGGAAATATATACAATGAATTGACAAGATCTTAAGTAAGGGCCGGCACCATGGCTTAACAGGCTAATCCTCCGCCTTGCGGTGCTGGCACACTGGGTTCTAGTCCCGGTTGGGGCGCCGGATTCTATCCCGGTTGCCCCTCTTCCAGGCCAGCTCTCTGCTATGGCCCGGGAAGGCAGTGGAGGATGGCCCAGGTCCTTGGGCTCTGCACCTGCATGGGAGACCAGGAGAAGCACCTGGCTCCTGGCTTCGGATCAGCATGATGCGCCGGCCGCAGCGGCTGAACCAAAGGCAAAAAGGAAGACCTGTCTCTCTCTCTCACTATCCACTCTGCCTGTCAAAAAAAAAAGAAAAAAGAAAAAAAAAGATCTTAAGTAAGAAAAAGTGAGTAAACTATGAACACCATGAGAATTGCCTCAACAATGCCCAAGAATTAACTTGAAGAGATTTCCTCTGACCAAATACAGGACAAGTTGAACATTTGGAAGAATGATAATTGAGATATTGAAACACAACTTAAATGCCTAAATTCATGAGTTCATAATGACACCAAATACTTCTTGAAATTTGTAATCGTGTTTATTTTCCAGATTTTTTTCCCACAGATTTGGCTATTTCCTTGAAAAGCAGAGTTATATATAAAGAGGGAGAGACACAGAGGGAGAGAGAAGAAGAGGGAGAGGGAGAGAAGGAGAAAGGAAGAGAGGGACAGAGGGAGAAAGAGAGAATGAGAATCTTCCATCCTATGGATTACTCCAAATGGATGAATGGCCAGGACAGGAGCAGAGCAAAGCCAGGAGCCTAGAACTCTATCCAGGTCTCCCAAGCGGGTGGCAGGGACCCAAATACTTGGGCATGTTCCAGGAGCATTAGCAGGGAGCTGGATTGGAAGTGGAGCAGCCAGGATTCGAACAAGTGCTCATATGGGATGCTGATGTCACCCTATATTTGGTCAGTGGAAACCTTTCCAAGTATGTATGATTCCTATTACATGTGATACCAAGCATAGGCAATCTCCCTCTCTCCCTCTTGCCTTCTCCCTCTCCCTCTCTCTCCCTCCCACTGCCCCTATCACTCTGCCTTTCAAATACCTAAACAAATCTTAAGAAAAAAAATATGAACCTGAGCACTCTATAAGTGCCCAACTTTCAATGAGTCTGGCCAGCTACCTCTTACAAGAACCTATTATAACCCTTGTGTCCAAAAGGGCACTATTCCTGTTGAGTATTACAAGATACAAAAAGGTTACACATTGCATGATTTTGTCTAACTTCCTGATGACATTTATATGATTGCATCCTGGCAATGACCAAGGCCAGAGTCCCTCTGATAAATTAATTTCCTTTCATATCAACCTTCATCATTCTTTCCAGAAGCTCATGTACTTTGGGAATTTATTTGTTTTAATTCATCTCAATTTAAAAAGTCCTCTTTTTTTGCCATTAGCTTCACTTCTATTGTGCTTCTTAAAGTCAATTTTATCAGCAGAACTTCTGAAATTGCCAAAGTACAGGGATGAATGTCAGAATGTCAAGGGCTTTAAAATGAATTCTGACAAGACAGAAAAGGGCAAAGCAGATTTCTTCAACGTGTTCAAATGTGGTCCTGATTATCAAGATTTTTACAAGGAGTATTTAGGTTAATCCTCAAAGGACTACACGGTTCTGCGATACTTGATGGATTAAATTTTGACTGGAACGCTTTCCTCTCCAGGACCTCCCACCTTTTGTCTGGCTCATTCTTCCTCATTCTTCTGCTCTTGGTTTAGATGGCATCCCGTCCAAGAACTCCTTCCAGGTCTCCCAAGACATAGCCAGGTGCGCCTTCTAAAATCATCTCCACAGTCAGTATCTGTTCACTTCAACTGAAGCACATACTACCCTGCATCGTCATTACCTGTTAATTTCCACGTCTCTGCTCCTCTACACTCTAGGACCAACTTCCTGATGGCAGAGTGGACCTAGACAAGCACTCTAGAGCCTCACATAGGACCTACAAGGTGTATCTGACAGGCACTGGTTAACGTGAGTCACATTCTTCAAAACAGTTGCCCTCTACTTCATAAAAGTGTCAAAGTCAAGAAAAACAGAAACTGTCAGACTGAAAGGTGGGAGGAGGTGAACAAGGCATGAGTCTGAGCCTGTGTAGGATCCTGAACCAGAACTGGCAAGCAGGGTTAGTAGATTAATGAATAACATCGTATAAATACTCATTTCCTATTTTGGTCAATGGTCTGTGGCTTTCTAAGATGTTACTATTTGGGGAACTGGGTAAAGGACATATAAGCATGATTTAATTTTTAAAATCTTTTTATGGATTGAAAATTATTTCAAAATGGAAAGTTAAAATTCTTTCAAATAGAAACAAATATGCGGGGTCGGAGCCGTGGCTCAACAGGCTAATCCTCCACCTTGCAGCGCCGGCATACCAGGTTCTAGTCCCGGTCGGGGCGCTGGATTCTATCCCGGTTGCCCCTCTTTCAGGCCAGCTCTCTGCTATGGCCCGGGAAGGCAGTGGAGGATGGCCCAAGTCCTTGGGCTCCTAGCTTCGGATCAGTGTGATGCGCAGGCCGCAGTGGCCATTGGAGGGTGAGCCAGCGGCAAAAAGGAAGACCTTTCTCTCTGTCTCTCTCTCTCTCTCACTTTCCACTCTGCCTGTCAAAAAAAAAAAAACAAACAAAAAAAAACAAATATGTATATGTTGACTGATGGATAAAGAGAGAAAAGGGAAGAAAAGAGGGAGGGAGAAATGCAAGCTGAAAGCTAGCTGAACTTTGGAAGGATAGCTAAGGCAGCGATAGATCAATTTGAGAGCGTTCATAGCCATGAGTGCCTCCAGTGCCATGCTACTTACTATTGGTCTAATCAGAAAATGATGCTCACCACCACAACCTTATGTAATCCTTTCTGTGCTGTTTACTCTTGAGCTGGGTTCCATTTGTTTTCTAATTATTCCATTCAACACGTACTTACTGAGTGCTTGCCCTGTGCCAGGCACGGTGGCAGTGGCACACCCCAAGGACAGCTGCAAGCGTGCGAGATGTGATCCTTGTCTTCCGGAGGCACACAAGCGCCAGGGAGACGGAAGCTGAACACAGCCAGAGTGTCGATGCCGTGAGAAACATGCGACCGTTCTCACAAGTACCAAATAAAGTTCACGTAGAAAAGTGTTGGCTTTCCTGGGAGGACAGAAGCTTCACAGAACGGGAACTGTTCACTTCCCAAATAGCTGCAACAGCCAGGGCATGGCCAGGCCAAAGCGAGGAGCCTGGATTTCCATCCAAGTCTCCCACATGGGTAGCAGAGGCTCAAGCACTTAAGCCATCTTCTGCTGCCTTCCCAGGCACATTAGCAGGGAGCTGAATAGGAAGTAGAGCAGCCAGGACTCAAACCTGTGCAGGGGCACCGGATTCTATCCCGGTTGCCCCTCTTCCAGGCCAGCTCTCTGCTATGGCCCGGAAAGGCAGTGGAGGATGGCCCAAGTCCTTGGGCCCTGCACCCGCATGGGAGACCAGGAGAAGCACCTGGCTCCTGGCTTCGGATCAGCGTGATGCACCAGCCGCAGCAGCCATTGGAGGGTGAACCAACGGCAAAAAGGAAAACCTTTCTCTCTGTCTCTCTCTCTCTCTCACTATCCACTCTGCCTGTCAAAAAAAAAAAAGAAGAAGAAGAAGAAGAATGGTGATCATTTAAGCCATTCATGTTCAGAGAGATTTGGCTCCAGTTTGGATCTTTAAAAAAATTTTTTTAAATTAAAAAAAAAAAAAAAACGGTGCACATATAGGATGCCAGTGTTGCAAGTGGTAGCTTAATCCTCTATGCCACATGCCAGCCCAACCCTTTGCTGTTTTTAGACTTGAAATATTCATCTTTTTATTCTTGAGTTGTGAGAGTTCTTTATGTATTGTAAATCCTTAATGGATACGTGATTTGCAAGTATATTATCCGATTCTTGGAGTTGCCTCTTCACTTTTTGACAGTGCCTTTTGAAACACAAATTTTTAATGTTTATGAAGTCTAATTTATTTTTGTTTTGTTATTTATGATTTTGATGTCATATCTAAGGAACTGTTGACTAATCCAAGGTCACAAAGATGTACCTCTATGTTTTCTTCTAAGAATTGTATAGTTTTATCTGTTAACTTTAGGTCTTTGATCTATTTTGAGTTAAATTTTCTATATGGTATGAGATAGAGATCCAAATTCATTCTTTCTCACTTGTATGAACAGTCAGTTGTCCTAGCACCATTTGTTGAAAATAATATTTGTCCCGCACTAGTTTGCCACCCTTGCAAAAAAGTGACCAAAAATGTAAAGATTTGTATTCCACTGATTTGTATGTTTATCCTTATGTTTGTACTATACTGTTTTGTTTACTTTAGCTTTCAAATCAGGAAATGTGAAAATTCCAGTTTTATTCCTGTTTCTTTTTAATTACTTGAGCTATTCTGAGTCTCTTATGTTTTCATATGCATTTTAGAATCAGATGATCAATTTCTGAAAAAAGTCAACTGGCATTTTTACAGGAATTGTACTGAGTTTAAGATCAACTGGGGAATTATTGCCATATTAACAATACAAAGTCTTCCAATCCACGTACTTGGATGTTTTTCTATACATCTACAATTTCTTTAATTTCTTTTAGCAATATTGTATGGTTTTCAAAAGCACAAATCAGACACTTCTTTTGTTAAATTAATTTTGAGTATTTTCAGATTGTTTATTATTAATGTGCAAGTATAAAAATACATCAATTTTTGTTTATTGAACTTATATCTTAGAACTTTCTACCTTCAATTATTATTTCTTTTTTTATATATTAAACTTTTATTTAATGAATATAAATTTCCAAAGTATAGCTTATGGGTTACAATGGCTTCCCCCCTCCCATAACTTCCCTCCCGCCCGCAACCCTCCCCTTTCCCGCTCCCTTTCCCCTTCCATTCATGTAAAGATTCATTTTCAATTCTCTTTATATACAGAAGATCAGTTTAGTATATATTAGGTAAAGATTTCAACATTTTGCCCATATAGCAACATAAAGTGAAAAAACTACCATTGGATTACTAATTATAGCATTAAATAGCAATGTACAGCACATTAAAGACAGAGATCCTACATAATATTTTTTCAAACTAATTAATTTTCTATGCCATTTCCATTTTAACACCAGGTTGTTTTTTTTTCATTTCCAATTCTCTTTATATACAGAAGATCAATTCAGTATATAATTAGTAAAGACCTCATCAGTTTGTGCCCACACAGAAACGCAAAGTATAAAAATACTGTTTCAGTACTAGTTATAGCATCGCTTCGCTTTAGACGACACATTAGGGACAGATCCCACATGGGGTGTAAGTACACAGTGACTCCTGTTGCTGATTTAACAATTTGACACTCCTGTTCATGGCGTCAGTAATCTCCCTAGGCTCTAGTCATGAGTTGCCAGGGCTATGGAAGCCTTTAGAGTTCGCTGACTTTGATCTTATTCCGATAGGGTCATAGTCAAAGTGGAAGTTCTCTCCTCCCTTCGGAGAAGGGTACCTCCTTCTTTGATGGCCCCGTTCTTTCCACTGGGATCTCACTCACAGAGATCATTCATTTAGGTCTTTTTTTTTTTTTTTCCATGATATCTTGGCTTTCCATGCCTGCTATAAACATCATGCTGAGTGAATTAAGCCAGTCCCAAAGAGAAAAATATCATTTGTTTTCCCTGATCGGTGACAACTGAGCGCCAAAGGGGAAACCTGTTAAGTGAAATGGACACTATAAGCAACAATGAACTGATCAGCTCCTGTCCTGACTTTAGATGTACAATGTAATACTTTATCCTTTTTAGTATTTGTTGTTGTTGTTGTTGTTCTAGTACTATTGGTTGAACTCAGTAATTAACACACAATTATTCTTAGGTGTTTAAATTTTAACTGAAAAGTGATCCCTGTTAAATCTAAGAGTGGAAAAAGAGAGGGAGGAGATGAACAATTTGGAACATGCTCAATCGGACTGGCCGCAAATGGTGGAGTTTGAAATGTGCCAGGGGATTCCAACACAATCCCATCAAGATGGCATGTACCAATGCCATCGCACTAGTCCAAGTGATCAATTTCAGCTCACAATTGATAGCTCTGATAGGTCTAAGAGTCAAAGAGATCACACAAACAAGACAAGTATCTGCTAATACTAACTGATAGAATCAAAAAGGGAGAGAAAGATCCAACATGGGAAGCGGGATACACAGCAGACTCATAGAATGGCAGATGTCCTAAACAACACTCTGGCCTCAGAATCAGCCCTCAAGGCATTCGGATCTGGCGGAAGAGCCAATTATTATTTCTAATAGATTTTTAGTGCATTCCTTAGTATTTTGTATATACAAGATTATGTCACATACAAATCAAATACATTTACTTCTTTCGAATTGGGAAGACTTATTTCTTAACTAATTGCCTTAAGTAGAACCTCAAGTACTATGCAAAATAGATATGGTGAGAGTAGATGTCTTTGTCTTGTTACTGATCATACAGGGAAAGTTTTCAGTTTATTGTTGAGGATTATTATATCTATATTAATAAAAGAAATTGGTCAGTAGACTTCTTTTCTTTTGATGTCTTTTCCTAATTTGGTATGTTGATAATACAAACCCTAAGGAGTGAGTTGGGAAGTGTCCCTTCCTCTTCATTTTTTTAGTATTTGTGAATGATTGGTGTTAACCCTTCTTGAAGTGTTTGATAGAATGTATCAGTGAAGTCATCTAGCCCTGGACTATTTTTTATTGGAAGGTTTTGGTTACTGATTTGTTCTCTTTACTTGTTATAGGTCTATTCAGTTTTTCTATTTCTTCTTGAATCCATTCGTATTATTTTGCCTTCTTAGGAATTCGTCTACTTTTAATAATAATAATTTGGATCAATTTCATTCATAGTATTTCCTTATAATCCTTTTGCTATTTTTAAAATCAGTGGTGATGTTTCTTCTTTCATCCCTCATTTTGTTATTTACTTATTTATTTTTATTTGTTTTAAAGGCAGAGAGAGAGAAGTCTCCTATCTGCTGGTTTACTCACCAAATGCTCTCAACAGCTAGGGCTGGAACCAGGAGCCAGGAATGCAATCCAGGTCTCTCACGTGGATGGCAGGAACGCAACTACTTGAGCCATTACCTACTGTCTCCTGGGCATTAGCAGGAAGCTGGAATCAGGAGCAGAGCTGGAATGAGAACCCCAGTCCTCTAATATGGGAGATGAGCATCCCAAGCTACATCTTAATTACAACACAAATACCAGCCTGAGATCCTTGATTTTAGTAAGCTGAGTCTCTCTCCTCTCTTTCTGTCTCTCCCTCTCTCCCTCTGTTACTTAAGCTAAAGAGTATAAATTTTGTGTAACTTTCTGTTCAGTGGTTTTTTTTTTTTCCTTTTCTATTCCATTTATTTCTTCTCTGATCTTTATTTCTTTCTAATGGCTTTAGGTTTAGTTATTGATTTGAGACCTTCCTACTTTTTTAGTATAGGCTTTTAGAGCTATATATTTCCCACTATGGATTGCTTAGCAGTATCCTATATATACATACACACACACACACACACACACACACACATATATATATATATGCTATTTGTGCTATCATTTCCATTTATGTCAATATTTTCTAATTTTCCCTGTAACTTCTTGTTTAACTCATTGATTATTTAGGACTAAGTAATTTAATCCCCACGTATTTGAATTTCCCAAATTTCCTTCTGTTGTTGATTTTAATTTAATTTCTTTGGAGCTGGAGAACCTGTTTTATATGATTTCCATCATTTTAGATGTATTGGTGGAGAAGCACAGATTTTAAATCCCAGAGGTCATGATGAACTTTTGAAGGATTTAAGAGGCTGATATATAGGTTATAGAAAGATCACTCTGGGAGAAGTGCAAGGAGTGGATGAGACAGCATGCCATGCAAAAAGGAAGACCAGTTAGGGGTCTATTGAGAACTATTCAAGCGAAAATGATAGGTTCCTGAACTAAGGTTATGGCACAGAGAGACGTTAGCAGGCCAAAAATATACTCAGGAAGGAGTATCACCAGATGGGATTCTGACTGCTTTAGGGGAACTTTAGAACAACTCCTATATTTCGTACTTGCATCACTGAATGAATGCATGCTGGGACCATTGGTTGAGACAAGAAAAATGATAAGAAAAATGTTTTGTATGGGGTGGGTGGTCATAATGGCTCAGTTATTAAATCGCATATAGTTCGCCAGCTGAGCAAAGAGGTTCGTGCTAAATTGTCTTATTAATATATTGGCATACAAAGGACCAGAGAAGCTGGGCATGGGACTGGGACTCTTGAGAAGGGTGAGTAGAATGAAAGAGGGTAGGGCCACGGAGGCGAAGCAGGGAACGTGGATATTAAAGCAGAGGACAGGGAGCCAGAAGAGAGCCCTGAGAAAGGCAAGTGGTAGCAGGACCAACCCAGGCCTGGTGTGCAGAAATTTCAAGAAGGAAGGAGAAGCCAACACCCGAATGCCGAAAAGAAGTCAAATTACCGTACTCCTTGAGGATAACACACAAATGGCTTTCTTCAATCATTTTCTGACAAAGGTTTGATTGGATCAATAAGTTGCAGCTGAGCACCTCTTTAATGTTTCCTGGTAGCTATAATTGGCAACTACCATTTATACCTGTCAAACTCCTCACCCATATTCTTTTGAGAACCGTAGTTCTGGTGAAACTGTCAAGCGCGGTGAGCCCACCCACACCTGCCAATGAGAGAAGGGTAGAGCCTGGGACCCTGATCGGGTCATTGAGTGTCTTGCTTCTTAGAATTTGAATTTGGAGCATTGAAATCCACGGTAGTGAGAGCTGACCCAAGCTTTTGCCGTATCTCACAGAGAATGCACATCGTGTTCTCCTAGTTAGAGTCCAGCACTGCCCCAGGTTCTGTTCAGCAAAGCCTGGCCCACAACCAGGGTGGGAGAATCGAGCAAATGGCACTCATCTGGGGAGCAAAATTTAAGGGAGCTACAAAAACTCAGCAATCAGGTTAATATTTTAATGCAATATTCTTAAAAACTTAAATTATGTAAAAATCCCTAGTGAACAAAATATCAGAACTTTAATACAGCATCATTGTTACTGATTTTCCCTTTTACCTCAGGCTCCACGATGGTTTGAAATTGCACTGTAGAGTACTGGTTGTTCATATTTTCCTTTGTTTCCAAGAATCAGTTCCTATCCTTCCAAGAAAGTCATCCGTTCCATAAGTTAATCAGAAAATATTCCCTTCACTTGCAACCCAGTGGAAGTCAGACACTACAAGGTGGTTGCCTGTGCTTCCTCGCCTGCCACAGGTTCCAACTCACAATTCTAACTGATCAGCATTCTGCTTGGAGAAATCCCTAAGTTGTCCTAATGCAAACCCAAAATCCTCCTCATCTGAAGACTACTTGAAACCAGATAAAAAGTAACCAGTGGAGGGTGAATGTTGAAATAATTAAGCTGAATGAAAGAGTTCAGACCTAACGAGTGTAATGTATACTGTAGGACCCCATTTATATAAAATTCAAGAAAATACAAACTATAATGACAGAAAACACATCAATCAGGTGTTGGTAGGGGCTGGATATGGAGGTAATTACAAAGGCACATGAGAAAACTTTTGGTGGTGATAGATATATTTACTACCTAGATCGTGGTGGTGAATTCAGGTGTACATAGGACAAACTGATTAGATCACATACTAAATGTGTGCGATTTAGTGTGTGTTGGTTTTTCCCATCAGTAAAGCTGAGGATTTGGGCTTTTATTGTTAATTTCTATTTTACTTGAAAGAGAGATTTTTCCATCTGCTGGTTTGCTTCCCAAACACCCACAGCAATCAAAGCTGAACCAGGCCAAAGCCAGGAACCTGGAACTCCATTCAGGTCCCCCCAACAACAGCTGTAGGGTCCTAAGTTCCCAATCCATCACCCACTAACTCTCAGGATGTGCACCATGGCAAACTGGATCAGAAATGGGATAGACAGGACTCAATCCAGGCACTCAAATATGCTATGCAGGCAGCCCGCGCAGTGACTGCATCACTGTACCAAATGCCCACCCCTGCTTCCAGGGAGCCACTCAGTCACCTTTTGACTTGGCAACTTCATCAACTAATTTCCACCTATTGAAACTTCAGAAGTTTTATTTGAATTACACATTAAATGTTGTAAGTCAGTGTTTTACGTGTGTAGTGTATTTGGCTTTTCCATTTTTTCCCCTTCTCTATATGGAGGTGGATGTACTCATATACAGCTGTCCCTCAGTATAGATGAGGAATTGGTTTCCGGCCCCCTCCTCCTGCTCAATCCCTTATAGAAAATGGCATAATGTTTGCATATAAGCTGTGTGTATCCTGTACACACATTTTAAAGATTATATTTACTTGAGAGGTAGAGTTACAGACAGAGAGAGGGAGAGACAGAAAGATCTTCCATCTGCTGGTTCACTCCCCAAATGACCACAACAGCTGCAGGTGGGTCAGTCCAAAGCCAGGAGCCAGGAACTTCTTCTGGGTCTCCCATATGGGTGCGGGGGCCCAAGCACTTGAGCCATCTTACACTGTCCTCACAGGCCATAGAAAAGAGCTAGATCAGCCCCTGGAGCAGCAGGGGCTCAAAACAGCACCCATATGGAATGCCAGCACAGAGGAGCAGAGAATGAAGGCAGAGGCTTAACCCAATATGCCACAGCACCAGCCCCCCCCCCCAAATATATTATAAAAATATCTTTTAGGTTGCTTATAATAGCTAATATGATCTAAATGCAGTGTTAAGTAGTTCCTTCTCTGGGAATAATGCATAGGGAATAATGACAAGGAGGTTAGGCCTTCCTCTGCAGAGCTGGTGTCCCACATGGGTGCCGGTTCAAGACCCAGTGGCTCCACTTCCAATCCAGATCCCTACTGGTGTGCCTGGAAAGGCAGCAGAAAATGGCTCATGTACTTAGGCCCCTGAACCTACGTGGGAGACCCAGAGGAGCCTCCTGACTCTTGGCTTCAGATTGGCCCAGCTCCAGCCATTGCAACAATTTGGGGAGTGAACCAGTGGATGGAAAATTTCTCTTTCTCTGTGTCTCTGCCTCTCTCTGTGTGTAACTTTGTCTTTCAAATAAAATGAATAAATCTTTTAATAAAAAATAAGAGAGAACCTGTTCCAAGAGAATGTTTCCCTGAGTTGCAATGGAGTAATTCAGCCTATGACCTGCATAACATCCCAACTGAGAAGTGTATGAAAAGTGCACCTAAAGTGCTATCTTTGTATCAAGTTTCCTACTCATGGAGTCCTTCTAAACAGGTGGTTCTCAACTTTTAAAGAAATTGTCTTCCCAAGCTCTGCCCATGTCTAGACTGCATGCTCTACTCTTGGGTCATAGTTTCCCCATGGAACAATATTGTACATGCTAGATGAGCCCATAGGTGAATTCCCTAAGTCCTGTTTAGTATAGCCACAAATCCAACCTTGAAAAGAAAAAGGAATAAAAGACATTCTTGAAAAAAATCATGATTGCTAGTAAAAACATTTTAATTATAAAAAAGTATTTAAAATTTAACTGCAAAACTTGCCTGTGATAAATTATTTATATAGAGAAGTTGGAGAGATGTCAATGAAACATCTGTGGAAATTCTGAAGGAGACTTCTAGATACTGTCAAGGGCTTTGGAAGCTAAAAGTGAATCTTAGCTGATTCTCATTTCCTTTTTTTTTTTTTTTTTTACCTATTTAAAGTATATAAACTTCACCCATTTCATAAACACAAATTTAGGAACATAGTGATTCTTTCACCCTCCCTACCCTCCCACCCACACTCCCACCCTTGTTCCTCCTCCCTCTCCTATTCTCATTCTTATTTTTTACTAAGATCTATTTTTAAATAATTTTATACACATAAAAATAATCCTATACTAAGTAAAGAGTTTACCAAATAGCATGAAAAAAAAAGGTTTCTTAACAGTCAAGACCAGGGCTGTTCAAAGTCATTGTATCTCAAAGTGTCAATTTCATTTCTATAGATTACCTTTTAGGTACTCTATTAGTTACCACAGATCGCAGAGAACATATGGTGCTTGTACTTTGGGACTGACTTATTTCACTAAGTATATTTTTTTCCAGAGTCATCCATTTTGTTGCGAACAACAGAATTTCAATTTTTTTTTACCACTGTGTAGTAAGTCATGGTGTACACAACCTATAATTTCTTTATCCAGTCTTCAATTGACAGACATTTGGGTTGATTCTGTATCTTAGCTATTGTGAATTGGGCTGCAATATACATTGGGGTACAGATAAATCTTTCACATGCTGATTTCATTTCCTTTGGGTAAATTCCCAGGAGTAGGATGGCTGGGTCATATGGTAGGTCTATATTCAGATTTCTGAGGTATCTCCTTACTATCTTCCACAGTGCCTGCATCAGTTTGCATTCCCACCAACAATGGACCAGGGTACTTTTTTCCTCACATCCTCTCCAGCATTTGTTGATTGTTGATGTCTGTATGAAAGCCATTCTAAATGAAGTGAAGTGAAATCTTATTGTGGTTTTGATTTGCATTTCCCTGGTGACTAGTGATCCTGAGCATTTTCTCATGTGTGTGTTGACCATTTGGATTTGCTCTTTTAACAAATGTCTGTTTAAGTCCTTTGCCCATTTCTTAACTGGGTTCTTTTGTTGTTGTTGAGTTTCTTGATAATTTCATATATTCTGGTTATTAACCCTTTATCAGTTGTACAGTATACAAATAATTTCTCCCATTCTGTCAGTTGCCTCTTTACTTTCCTGAGTATTTCTTTTGCAGTGCAGAAGCTTCTCAATTTGATGTGATCCCATTTATGAACTTTATCTTTGCTTGCATGTTCTTCTGGGGTCTTTTACAGGAAGCCTTTGCCTATGCCAATGTCTTGCATGGTTTCCCCAATGTTCTCTAATAATTTGATAGCATCAGGTCATAGATTAGGGTCTTTGATCCATTTTGAGTGGATTTTTGTGTATGGTGTGAAGTAGGGGGGTCTTGCTACATACATCTGCATGCAGAGACCCCAATTTTCCCAGCACCATTTGTTGAAGACACTATCTTTGCTCCAGGGATTCATTTTAACTTCTCTGTCAAAGATAAGTTGGTTGTAGATATGTGGATTGATTTCTGGCATTTCTATTCTGTTCCATTGGTCTGTCTGTCTGTTTTTGTGCCAGTACCAGGATGTTTTGATTGTAACTGCCCTGTAGTATGTCTTAAAATTAGGTATTGTGATGCCTCTGACTTTTTGTTGTATAAGATTGCTTTAGCTACTCAAAGTCTCCTGTGTTTCCATATAAATTTCAACAATGTTTTTTCTAGATCTGAGAAGAATATCCTTGGTATTTTGATTGGTATTGCTTTGAATCTGTAAATTACTTCCAGTAGTATGGATATTTTGATTATATTGGTTCTTCCAATCCAAGAATATGGAAGATTTCTCCATTTTTTGCATCTTCTATTTCTTTCTTTAATGTTTTGTAATTTTCATCATAGAGGTTTTTGATGTCCTTGGTTAAATTTACTCCAGATATTTAATTTTTCTGTACCTAATGTAAATGGGATTGCTCTTGGAAATTCTTTCTCAGCCATGGCATTGTCTGTGTATACAAAGGCTATTGATTTGTGTGGTAGTTTTACATCCTGCCACTTGACCAAACTTTTTTATGAGTTCTAATAGTCTCTTAATGGAGTTTTTTGGATCCCCTGTATATAGAATCATGTCATCTGCATATAGGGACAGTTTAATTTCCTCCTTTCCAATTTGTATCCCTTTGATTTCTTTTTCTTGTCTAATGGCTCTGGCTAAAACCTCCAGGACTATATTGAATAGCAATGGTGAGAGAGGACATCCTTGTCTGTTTCCAAATCTTGGTGGGAATGCCTTCAACATTTCCCCTATTCAATAGGATGCTGGCTATGGGTTTGTCATAAGTTACCTTGATTGTGTCAAGGAATGTTCCTTCTATACTCAATTTGCTTAAAGTTTTCATCATGAAAGTATGTTGTACTTTAGCAAAAGCTTTCTCTGCATCTATTAAGATAATAATATGATTTTTGTTTCAGTTTGTTAATGTGATGTATCACATTGTTTTATTTTTGAATGTTGAACTATCCCTGTATACAGGAGATGAATCCCACTTGGTCTGGGTGAACAATCTTCCTGATGTGTTGTTGGATTCGATTGGCTAGAATTTTGCTGAAGATTTCTGCATCTATATTCATCAGGGAAAATTGGTCTGTAGTTCTCTTTCTCTGTTGTATCTTTTTCTGGTTTAGGAATTAGGGTGATGCTGGCTTCATAGAAGGAGTTTGGGAAGATTCCCTCCCTTTCAATTGTTTTGAATAACTTGAGAAGACTTGAAGTTAATTCTTCTTTAAATGTCTGGTAGAATTCAGCAGTGAAGCCATGCAGTCCTGGGATTTTTTTTTTTTTTGGAGGGGAAGGGAGGGTCTTTATTACTGATTCCATTTCCATCTTGGTTATTGGTCTGTTTAGGTTTCCTGTGTCTTCATTGGTTTATTTAGATGGGTTGTATGTGTCCAGGAATCTATCCATCTCTTCTAGGTTTCTCAGTTTGTTGGCATACAGCTCTTTGTATTTTTGATGAGCCTTTTTATTTCTGTCTTATCTGTTACAGTTCCTTTTTCATCTCTAATTTTATTGATTTGGAGTGTTTGACTACAATGTGTTGTGGTGAAGATCTTTTCTGGACGTGTCTTTTAGGAGTCCTATATGTACCTGGACATTCCGTTCTTTCTTCCAAACTAGGCAAGTTTTCTGTAATTATTTCACTAAAATGGCCTTCTATTCCATTCCCTCTTTCAACTCCTTCAGGAAATCCTAAGACCCATTTGTTTGGTCATTTGGTAGTATCCCATAAATCTCTAACACTAGTTTTTAGTTTTCTATTTCTTCTTGTTTTTGGTCTGACTGTAAAATTTCTGGAGATTTGTCTTCTAACTTGCATATTCTTTCTTCTGCCTTACCAAGTCTGTTGTTCAGTCTTTCCACTGCATTTTTTATTTGATTTATTGAATTCATCATTTTCAATATTTCATTTTGATTTCTCTTTAAAATCTCAATTTCATGGGAAAAATTTTCTTTTATGTCATATATGGATTTCATTAGTTCATGAATTTGTTTCTGACTCTTCTAAGTAATCCTATGATCAATTCTTTAAATTCCATTTCTGGCATTTCTTCAATGTCTTCATCTTCACATTCTAGTATTTTTTAATAATGCTTTTCTTTAATATTTATTTATTTGAAAGGTGGAGTTACAGACCAGAGGCAGAGAGAGAGAGAGGACTTCCATCCATAGGTTCACTCCCCAAATGGCCACAATGGACAGAGCTGGGCCAATCCAAATCCAAGAGCCAGGAGCTCCTTTCAGGTCTCCTATGCAGGTGCAGGGGTCCAAGGAATTGGGCCATCTTCCACTGCTTTCCCAGGCCATAGCAGAGAGATAGAGCGGAAGTAGAGCAGCTGGCACCCATATGGGATGCTGGCAGTGTAGGTGGTGGCTTTACCCACTATGCTACAGCACTAGCCCCACATTCTAGTATTGAAATGTTGTTGTGTTCATTTGGGGGCATCATGTTGTCTTCCATATTCTTGTTTTTTGAATTGCTGCATTTATTTTTAGGCATTCGTAGAGATACTTGTTGGCTGTTCCCCCCCCCCCCCCCCCCCCCCGTGATGGCTTTTATCTTTGAACGTATACCTCTGTGACTTAGTGAAGTGTCTGCTCTTTCAGTGAATACCCAGAGGCATGTGCTGGGTGTGGCCAAGGAGCTCTGTTCAATGCTCCAGGGTAAAGGGAGTATCCAAGGTGACACCCAAGTTGGGTGTGGTAAGTCTCCTTTTTTTTTTTTAATTTTAATCTGAGTGGAGATTTGATCAGCTCTGTTGGCTTAGTCTCATGCTCACCTCCTCTCCTCTAAGGCACTAGCCCCCATGGGTACAATATTACCTGTGATGCCACAAGAACTACACAAAGGATCCATGCAGTCCTTGGTATGAGCACAGATCCCACAGCAATGACCCTCACCAGGGAAGCAGGGAACCCCAAGCATGTATAATTGTCCACAGTGACTGCCCAAAGACCCAGCCAGACCCTGTGCCCTCCCACACAGCCATAATGTCTTCACACAAGGCTCCCACAGTCATGAGCACCCAGGCCCCTGTCAGTTCTCTCAGCTAGACTCAGGCCTCTCCTCTCAGCTAGTTGCTGGGTGCACAGACATAAGCTAGCGCAGCTATTATGTATGTCCAAAATGGTGCCTGCCCTCTCTCAGTTAGTTCCAGGACACTGGTGCTGAGTGGTTGGGGAGAGAGAAATGTACCTCCATTTTACCTCTAGGTTGGCAGGTGCACTGTCCCCCACAGGGCTCTTCCCACAGCTTTATCAACAGTGGTTTGAGCTGCTGCATTCTGGTCTCACCTCACTCCCCAAAGCTGGTGCTGAGATTCTTGTTTGCTGGGGTTCTGTGTTGTGTCCATGTTTGTGCTACACATCCACACCCTCCATGTAGATCCAGTGTCCCTCTAACTTGCATGGAGTTTCCTCTGCAGATTTTTCCCTAACTTTTCCCTGAGATTGCACTCTCTCCTCTTTTTTAACTCTCTTCCCCTAGACTAGAGCAGTAAGATCCCTCGCTATTCCACCATCTTGGAATCTCTCAATTATCATTTCTAAATCCACTTTTAAGTGTGATTATTCATGCCAATCCAAATGGGAATAATTGATTACAAATGATGTTCTTAAGTCACAGTTTATGTTCAGCTTTTTTAGGTGTTACGTCCCAGGCTCCTTTCCCTGGAATCTAACATACATGATATTTCAGACCTCCTTCAACTTTCCTTTTAATCCTACCAAATTCAATATAGGAGCAGGCATTTGGCACAGAGGTTAACACACCACTTAGGATGCCTGCATCCCATATTGGAGTTTGAATCCTGGTTTTGCTTCTGATCCAGTTTGTTGCAGATGCACTCCTTAGGAGGCAGCAGGTGATGGCTCAAGTGCTTGGGTCCCTGCCACCCATAAGGGAGACCTAGACTGAGATCTGGGTTCCTGGCTTCAGCCTGGCCCAGTCCTGACTGTTGTCAGCATTTGGGGAGTGAACCAGCAGATGGAAGATAGTCTCTCTCTCTCTCTCTCTCTCTCTTTCTCTCTCTCTCTCTCTCAAATAAATAAATAAAAATAAACTTTAAAAACATTTTTAAAGAATCTAATATGAGGGGGCCGGCGCCACGGCTCAATAGGCTAATCCTCCGCCTTGCAGCACTGGCACACCAGGTTCTAGTCCCGGTCGGGGCGCTGGATTCTGTCCCGGTTGCCCCTCATCCAGGCCAGCTCTCTGCTGTGGCCAGGGAGTGCAGTGGAGAATGGCCCAGGTGCTTGGGCCCTGCACCCCATGGGAGACCAGGAGAAGCACCTGGCTCCTGCTAGTGAATCAGCGCAGCGCGCCGGCCGCAGCGCACCAGCCGCGGCGGCCATTGGAGGGTGAACCAACGGCAAAAAAGGAAGACCTTTCTCTCTGTCCCTCTCTCTCACTGTCCACTCTGCCTGTCTAAAAAAAAAAAAAGAAGAAGAAGAAGAAACTAATATGAAATCCAACCAGTTGAGGAAGAGGGCTGGCTCTTCTGGTTTCTCTTTTTGGATTCATTCTTCCTGACCTTACTTACCATGTATAATCCCAGCCTAATCTGTATTCTTTCTTAGAAGAAAAATTTTTTGCAAGTTTTATAAATCAGTGAGTTTCTTACTTATAAAACAGGGGACTTTTTTGGTGTGTCTTATTTTATTTTAAAGAGCTTAAATAATTTTCAATATAACAATGTTTTAATATTTTTAAAGATTTATTTATTCATTTGAAAGAGTTATACAAAGAGAGAAGGAGAGGCAGAGAGAGAGAGGTCCTTCACCTGCTGGTTCACTCCCCAGCTGGCCGCAATGGCTGGAGCTGGGCAGATCCAAAGTCAGGAGCCTAGAGCTTCTCCAGATCTCCCACGCAGGTCCAGGGTTCCAAGGACCTGGACCGTGCGCCACTGCTTTCCCAGGCCATAGCAGAGAGCTGGATCAGAAGAAGAGCAGCTGGGACTTGAGCTGGCATCCACATGGTATGTCAGCAAAGCAGCCAGTGGCTTTTATCTGCTACACCACAGTGACAGCCCCTGTTTTAATCTTGAAAAGTACAGGCCCCTGCACCCATGTGGGAGACCCGGAAGAAGCTTGTGGCTCCTGGCTTCGGATTGACACAGCTCCAGCTATTGCGGCCTTTTGTAGAGTGAACAAGTGGATAGAAGATGTCTGTCTCTCCCTCTCTCTCTCTAACTCTGCCTTTCAAATAAATAAATGAATCTTTAAAAAAAAAAAAAAGAAAAGTACAAGGATCTCCTCATATCCCAAGCTTGAAAATGGGCAAAATAAAATTTTATATATATACTTTGATCTATAAGCAAAGTTAATTCATTCATAATGTAATTGGAATTTTGTAACATAACTTTCTTCCCCACCAAACTAACTTTATAACAGTATTCTTCTGTATTCTAAAAGTCAAATCAGACTGGTTTCTTTTTTTTTTTTTTTCTTTTTTTTTTTTTGGACAGGCAGAGTGGACAGTGAGAGAGAGACAGAGAGAAAGGTCTTCCTTTTGCCGTTGGTTCACCCTCCAATGGCCGCCGCGGTAGGCACGCTGCAGCCGGCACACCGCACTGATCCGATGGCAGGAGCCAGGTGCTTCTCCTGGTCTCCCATGGGGTGCAGGGCCCAAGCACTTGGGCCATCCTCCACTGCACTCCCTGGCCACAGCAGAGAGCTGGCCTGGAAGAGGGGCAACCGGGACAGGATCGGTGCCCCGACCGGGACTAGAACCCCGTGTGCCGGCGCTGCAAGGTGGAGGATTAGCCTAGTGAGCCACGGCACCGGCCTCAGACTGGTTTCTGATCTAGCATGTGAGAAGCTTGAAAGTTGTCACTATGACAATGAAATGAGTGATGTTCCACTCTCTGGATAGCCGCATGAAAAGATGTACCAAATCATATGTCATCAGAAATGCAAATTACAGTAACCAGAATGGCCAAAATCCAGAACACTGAAAACACCAAATACTGATGAGGTTGTGGAGCAACAGGAACTCTAATCTGTTTCTGCTGGGGATGCAAAATGGTACAGCCACTTTGGAAGACAGTTTGAGGATTTCTTAGAAAACTAAACATACTATACACTCCAGCTATCATCCTCCTTGACATTTAACCAGAGAAGTTGAAAGCATATGTCCACACAAAAACTTGCACATGATGTTTTTGACAGCTTTATTCACAACTGCCAAAATATGGAAGCAACCAAGATGTCCTTCAGCAGGTAAATGAATAATAACTGTGGTGCATCCAGACAATTGAGTATCATTTAACAGAAAAAAAGAAATGAGCTATTAAGCCATAAAATATATATGGAAGAAACTTAAATGCCTACTACTAAGTAAAAGAAGTCTGTCTGTAAGGCTATATGTTTCTAACTATATGATATTAGGGAAGAAGCAAAGTTAGGAAGACAGTAAAAATATCAGTGGATACTCTACAAGGAGTAGAGGTGAGGGAAGGATAAATAGGCAGAACCCGGAGGATTTCTAGGGCAGTGAAAATATTCTGTATGGTATCATTATGGTGGGTGCATGTCATTGTACACTTTCCAGACTCATAGATATGTAACACCATAAGTGAACCATAGTCAACTACGGACTTTAAATGATAATGATATGCTGATGTAGATCCACTGATTATAACAAATGCGCCACTCTGGAGGGGTGTGAGAAGGGGGAAGGCTATGCATGTGTTGGGGAAGGAACATGTGGGAAATTTCTGTACTTTCTGCTCAGTTTTGTTGAGAGCCTAATACTGCACTTAAAAATGAAATCTATTAAGATATATATGTAACCAATTTTTATAAAACTCAATTCAGAGATGAGTTTAAAAAAAGGGGGCTGGGGGGGGAGATTAGCTAAGAAACAATGTAAGCCTAAATAAAAAAAAATAAAGCAAAAGATGATATCTTCAAAGGAACAAGTGCAGTTGATCCAAATCTTGTAGTTTTAAAGCATTGCATATGTATAGTCCTTTAGAATGGCTTCCAACTCACTAAAGAGGGAGCCCTTCTCTACATGCCAAATTACAATGCACAGGCAGATTGAGGCAGAAATATCATCAACCATTTGTTGATTATTTATTTTTTTAATCATGTCCTCGAGCATCTACAGATGTAAGGAGGCATGTGGCCTCAGCCTGGAGCTGTTTGCAGGCAGCAGGATTGCCTGGCCCAGGAAATGGCCCTTGCTGTGTGATGAAAGCCATCCCTTGAAAGCTGTGTTTGGTTAGCACCTATGTCCTGCTGCAGCTGGCATAGCACATTCTCCGTGGGCATGCTGCCAGCCTAGCAGATGGGCCTCGGTGCATCCCTGCCAGAGAATCAGTGTGTGCAATAAGTTCACAACTGTGGCTGGAGTCTTTTCCAAGGATGTTGCAGCGACACAGGTTGCCCAGCAAAAGTGTGTGACTTCCATGTCTTCAAGGGGCATAAACACATAAACGGTTCTCCAAATCACTGGTTCTTCAAGTGTGTTCCATGAGCATCACCTTGGCGGCTGCCAGAAATGCAGATTCTCAGGTACCACCTCCAATATACTCAATCAGAAACTTTGGGAGCATTGGAGCCCGGCAAATCTGTGGCTTAACAAAGCCACCAGGTGATTCTACTACAGCTAACATTTGAGACCCACTGCTCTAAACCACATGTTCCCATAGGTGGGAATTACTTGGGAATCTTTTTAGAATCCAAGTATTGATAGTCTCTGCCCCAGAGATTCTGATTTAATATATGCTCAGGGTATAGACTGAGCATCAGTTTTCAAATCTCCCCAGGTGGTCCTAATGTGCAGCAAAGTTTGAGAAGCATTGTGGAACTATTCTAAACGCCTAGCATAAGCTTCCAAAAGAAAGGCTTCAGACCTTCGTAACTACAAGTCAGTCTCTACTCAAAGATCATACATATAGATCTTAATTTAAGTAATTATTTTCCTGGTGGATGACTTTATTTGAAGCCCTTAGATAAGATAACATTTATTGTAATTTCTGGCTTTTATCCAAGTCCTGTGTTCTCCGTGAATCTCTTACCCTCAAGCTCACCCTTCCTCATGGCACCATGTTTAACTTTGCCTCTGATTTCAGTGGGTTGCTTTCATCTTAATGAACTGGATACTTTCTGATGTAATATCCCAAACCCCTATTCTATTGGCATCCAGTCCCTTCCGTGTCTCTCAAACAGACTCTCACCTTCTTCCTAGCCAAGAAGAGATCTGATTAACAACAACAACAAAAACTTATACTCCAAAGTATCCAAACTGAAGTAATAAAAAGCTAAAGAGAGGTTCATTGGCCACAGTTTCCCAGCATATTTAGCATTCACAAGTATTTGACTAAGAAGGCAGGAGCAGGAAAACCTGAAATATCAATTCACTTGCTGAACTTTCCCAACCCATTTCACATGTAAGCACACCTAGACATAGCATGTGCACATCTCACTGGAGTGAACAGAAGGGCTGCTGGCCACCTGGCCACGTTGAAGACAAGAGATGGAGAGCTAGCATGTCAAACTCACTGTTGGCAAGGTCTGAACTGATGAAAATTCAGATGCACAGATGAAATCTTAATATACAGTATGAAAGATGAAATTTGACAAGTTAATGTTTGTTTCCTTTCAGCTTTTCAGCCACAAATCTATTATGACAATGATGGCCTTTTGTACTGCTATTGACACTCCTGTGATTCAACTTAACACTGATGAGAAATGATGTGAAGTGAAACGTGAAGTTAGCTTCATGCAGTGGCAGCCACTATGCCACTTACCAGCTATGTGACCTTGGGTAAGTATCTTGATCGTGGTGTGCCTCTGTTTCTCTACCTGTAAAGTGGAGAAATGATTGCACCTTTCTCATAGATTTGATGTTGATGTAAATAAGTTAACGCATGGAGGCATGTGGTAAGCCAGAGTTAAGTGGCTCCTATATATCGTGTGTTACATTTCATGATGGTGTTGGGTAGACCACAGCCACGATCCCCTTGTCTCCATCTCCCCTGACACTCTGACAGATGGATCCACTGCAGGAGTAGACATTTAGCAACTCTAGTAGATATGCGGAACAGGGCACATGGAAGTCATGGGAAGCTATAAAGCATCCTTCACATTCAACCAACAAGGCCTCTGGCTAGATTCAGCACCAAGTCCCCAGGCAAAAGGAGGGGTGCCAAGCCAGTGGTTTTTAACTGAAAGTGGCACTGTAGGCTATAACGTGTTTGGAGGTGTTTGGGGCCATTTCTGGCAGTACATGGTTACAAAATGCTAGCTGTTACTAACTTTCCTAGAACATACAAGATGACACTAATCTAAATTGCAGTAGCATGCCCATTGAGAGTGATGTCAAAACAAGGCCAGGCTCCGTGGTCATGACTGGGGCATAAGGTGGGTCGGCAGAACAGGCACTTGAGAATAAGAACAAGGATTGACAATCAAACAATAAATTGGCACTAGAGTATGAACTTAGTCCCATGATGGGGATAGTTAATAATGAGTAGACTTGATACAAGCACCTGTGGAAAGAAGGGGACAGAAGGAGGACTGAGCAGAGGGAGCATTCAGGTAGCCTCAGCTGGCCCCATAGGAAGAGCTGCAATTAGAATGGCCCATCATGCCGGCGCCGTGGCTCAACAGGCTAATCCTCCGCCTTGTGGCGCCAGCACACCGGGTTCTAGTCCCGGTCGGGGCACCGATCCTGTCCCGGTTGCCCCTCTTCCAGGCCAGCTCTCTGCTGTGGCTAGGGAGTGCAGTGGAGGATGGCCCAAGTGCTTGGGCCCTGCACCCCATGGGAGACCAGGAGAAGCACCTGGCTCCTGCCATCGGATCAGCGCGGTGCGCCGGCCGCAGCGCGCCTACCGCGGCGGCCATTGGAGGGTGAACCAACGGCAAAAGAAAGACCTTTCTCTCTGTCTCTCTCTCACTGTCCACTCTGCCTGTCAAAAAAAATAATTAATTAATTAATTAATTAATTAAAAAAAAAAAGAATGGCCCATCAAAGTTATCTCAATTTGGTTAGAGACAGCATGGTCTTTATCATTAATCAATCATTGCCTATCAGCTGCCCTAGGAGGATCTGACCTCAGGTGAGGCCATTCTCTTCTGATGGAGCTGACAGGCAGAGGCTCTCCACCAACAGCACTCCTGTCAAATGGGTTAGCAAATCCTTCCTTAAAGGAGGATCTGGGCTTTGCATCACAGGGAAGTAGAATACTGTGAAACCCCAGTAGTCAGCCCTACAACACTGTCTCCCAGATCAGCCATCAGTGCCCATGCCCTGATCAGAACACAGAAGTTCCATGTCCAGAGCATGGCTGTTGCCTCTAATGTAGAGAAGTTCCATGTTCTCACAATAAAGCCCACTTAACCCTACTTAGAATTGTCTGAAAAGAGGGATTGGTAAATAAAGCCATGGAAATGTCTCATAACCTACAGCAAGATTCTAGTTGTCCCAGTATTTGTTCCCACCTGCCAGAACAGCAGCTCTGTCCCAGCTCTGTCCCACCCAGCAGATAGGCTAAAAGAAAAACGAGCAAACAAACAAGTATGGCTATGTTTTAGGTTCTGCTTCTCTTTCCTTTCATCAACCTGCACAGATTTCAAAATCTTTTTAGGCAAAATATACTTAATTTCATTTTTCCACACACTGTTTGAAGTATTCACATAGATTCCATGATACTCCAAAGATTCTTGGAAGGATGTGTACAAAACACAGCTTTCAGGAGTCAAGTCCCAGTAACTCCACTGCAGTCACATAGAGATAATAGAAGGAAACCCACGATTCCCTGGGCTTTCTTTCTTCCCGGGTTCCAGCCTTTTCCCCACTGCTTAGAATCATTCTACTTTGTACATCAAGGAATTGTTTCTTCGGAACACACCAACCCCTCTTCCAAAACATAACAAAAGACTATAGACTTTTGTGGAAAACAAATGAGCATAGACTTGTTGAGGAAAAAAAAGGGATGTAGACCAAAATCCGATTCCCTTCGGGCCTCCCATTCAAATTTGCTTTCCTATCTGATGCATATGCCTTCTGCAGCTGACTGTACACAACAAATAGTCTATAGTTTCTAGGCTATGTGGAATAACTCCAGCACCTCCCAAACTCTGAGCAATAACTTTGTCACTTACAGGCTTGCTGTATAAATAAATCTGAACCATTTAATGTCAATGCTAGTCATTCAATACATACTCTTCACAAATTCATATAGCTCAAAACTAGAATAATGATTACCAGGTGCTGTATGAAGCAAGGAGTTACTTTTGAATAGGAATGAAATTTCAGTATGGAAAGATGAAAAGTCTGGATGGTGCTAATGGTTGCACAGCAATGTGAATGCACTCAGTGCCATTGAACTGTACACTTAGAAATAAAGTGCAGGCCGGCGCCGTGGCTCAACAGGCTAATCCTCCGCCTTGCGGCGCCAGCACACCGGGTTCTAGTCCCGGTCGGGGCGCCGGATTCTGTCCCAGTTGCCCCTCTTCCAGGCCAGCTCTCTGCTGTGGCCAGGGAGTGCAGTGGAGGATGGCCTAGGTCCTTGGGCCCTGCACCCCATGAGAGACCAGGAGAAGCACCTGGCTCCTGCCATCGGATCAGCGCAGTGCGCCGGCTGCAGCGCGCCAGCCGCGGCGGCCATTGGAGGGTGAACCAACGGCAAAGGAAGACCTTTCTCTCTGTCTCTCTCTCTCTCACTGTCCACTCTGCCTGTCAAAAATTTAAAATAAAATAAAATAAAATAAAATAAAATAAAATAAAGTGTTTACTTTTGTGGTATGTATAGTTGGCCAGAATTTTTTAATAAAAGATGGCTACGAACAGGAAGCAATACTATTATTCTTTTATATTAGTTCTATTCTAGTTGTTTCCTTGGGTTGGAAGAGGTAGATAATTCACTCAAGTTTCCAAAAGTAATGGCTGTATATTATGAGACTTGGGGTGGAAGCTGCAATCTCATGGCAGTCAGTGAGCAGGGCTCAGAGCTGGGACAGAAACTGGGACTGTACCCAAGAAACCACCCGAGAGAGCAAGAGCTGTGGATCTTTCTCAAGTGCTCCAGAAGAAGGAGGGCTCGGCCTCTCCCTGTCTCCACTCTTCAGTGTCTTCTTGAGACACCTTCCATGAACGCCTGCATTATTCCTCTCTACCATTTCTCTTCTTCATGTCTGCTTATTTGCTGGCTCGCCTTCTTCAAAGCTTAGCTTCCTCACAAGCTGGCTTTGCTCTTGGCCTCTGTTTGATACTATCCCCCTGTTACACCTCTCTTCATATCAGTTCCTACTGTGACTCACCTCATATTCTGTTTCCCGAATCAGATTCCCTTTTTCTAATTTGAGAAGCAGACATACGCGTGCACACACACACACACGCACACACTCACGGACAGAGAACTCTCTATCCCCTGATTCCTTCCCCAAATGCTCACAACGGCCAGGGCTGGGCTGGGCCAAAGCCGCAAGTTGGGAACTCAGTCCAGGTCTCCTATTGTTAGGTAGGAAGTTAGACATTAGCCTATGTGTGTGAGAGGGACTGAAGAACAAAAATGAGAATTTCTTCTGACCCAAAGAGGGAAAAAACAAACAAGCAAGCCTTGGAAACAGACTAGCATTTGCATATCAAAAGTATTGCCCAAATCTGATAACCTTGTTAGGTGGGTCCCAGCCCCTACCCCTGAGAGATGTTATTAGGTCCAGTAACACTACACTGATAAAATACCTGGGAGGAATTTCACGAATTCCATGCCCAGAAAGTCCTCCAACTAGCAATATCCCATAAGAGAGAAATGGGAGGAGAAACAATGGGCTCGTATTTATAAAAATGCCATCCTGAATGTAGACTGGATCCAGGGTCTATGCTGAGATGCCCACTTGGCCTGCCTGGTGTACTCTCTGCATTAAACTTTGCTACCTTGAGTACTGCTCCTCTCTGTTTCATGTCTGAAATTCTTTTCTTGCACCAAGACGAGGACTTCTGATTCAGTTGTCTCCAGAAAACACTATGCAGACAGCAGGGACCCAACCAGTTGAGCTACCATCACTGCTTTCCCATAGTCTATGTTAGCAGGAAAGCTAGCAGGTAGCTGGAGAGTTGAACCCAGGAATCAACCCCAGGCATTCCAATATGGGATGTGGTATCCTAACTGCTAATCTAAACACCTACCCCTCCAATCAGATTTTCATCAGTGAACAAATGATTGGTTCAGCTTGTCCCTCTTTGAGCCTGACCATTCTGTAAACTGCTTTCTAGCCTGCATTTTGGCTCCCTCTGTCCAATCAGTCATATGAGGGCGGACTTATATGCTACAAAATGTGGCCACCTCCAGCTACATCCGAGTCAGTGGCATTTTGCATGTCAGTGTGTTTCAGGAGGTTCTTCACTAGGAGATGGAGCTGAATGGCCAAATGACTGACCTGGAGGTGACGTCAGCAGCCACATTGGCAGAAACCTTCCTTACTCGAGGATCACCAACCCATATCACAGAGCATGCTTCAGGAAAGGGCACAATGCAAGGCCAATGTAAAACACTTAGCTTGATTCTGTAGTACTTACTTTACTCCTACTGGTTAATTGCAAGCTTTATGTTACTAATTTTGGCATAGCATAAATCCAAACAATCCTCTGGACAAATATATCATTTTTAATCAGCAAATTATTTTTAGTTCTCAGTCATTAAATCCTAACAATATATCTAGAACATTTGGCCTATAGCAAATGTACTAATTATTAATGTTTTATACTGCACATAATAGTTTATTGTGTGGGCAACAAACTAAGATATTCCCCAGACTTGGAGATTTGGGGAAGCTATTTCTTGAGACATCAGATCTGGCTGGCCGAGTCCTACAGAGCAGACTGAACTCGTCAGCTGGCTCAAATCCAGCTCTGCAGGGCTTGAAGCTTCTGGACAGAACAGGCAGGAAAGCTGCATTGTGGGTGCCCCCAAGTGGGTACATTTTGATGTGCATGCTCAGGATTTTACGTTCAATTCCTCTGACATTAGGTGCTGTCTGTGGAGCACTTTTAAAGAGAAGTGAAAGCTAAAAAGTGTGGATGCTCTTCAGCAAACATCTTTTAGCATAATATGATGCAAACTGAAATAACACTTAATGTTTTAGATGATCACAGATCACTAATTTTCTAGCAATTATCTTAACAGGCAACTTTCAGGTTATGCTGCCGTATAAAAGCCTACAGTAGAAAAAGGATGGGTTTTGTGTCAGAGAAAACTTGACTTTGAAAATTAACTCAGTCACTTAATAGTCCACTTAACCTCCCTAATCCAGAGTTGTCTAATTTTTTTTTAAAAAAATGAATTTAGGAGACTCTGAAAAAGAATTTATCTCATGGAATTATGTATTAGATAAAATAATATATGTAATGTAATAACAATAGTGTCCAGCATATTATAAGTGCTCAATAAATATAATTTGTAATTATTGTTTCTAAATAATACTATTAGATATATATTTGTTTAGATACACTGACCTAACAAAGTTCTAGTGAAGGACCCTTATGGGGGAGAGGGACAAGAAACTAGGCCTGGGCAGATATCAGGGGCTTCTTAAGAGGTTAGATGTTCCCCAGGGTCCAGCGGGCACGTTCTCTGGGAAGGAAAAGTCTATCCCCTTTAGAGAACCTCTAGGCATGCCCAGAGCAGAGCTGCCACTCCCCCTTCGGAGAGTCTCAGTACTCTCCTCAGCATTCTCTTCAGCTGGTTCCCTCAGCACTCTCCTCAGCATTCTCTTCAGCTGGTTCCCTCAGCACTCTCCTCAGCATTCTCCGGTATGCTAATTATCCCTCTATATAACCTGTGTGAAACTGCCGCTCAGGGCTCCTCACCGCCTTAGGTGGGGGCCCGTTTGCGCAAACGTACAATAAATACCTCATGCTTTTTGCATCAACTGGTCTGGAGTCTGGATTTTTGGGCGTCCTCTCGAGCAAGTGGGCATCTCTACAACTGAGAGGTCCAACATTTTGGCGCCCAGCGTGGGGCTCGAGGTCGCCCTCAGACCCATTCTCTGCAGGACCAGTTGGAGGTATAATTAAGTGTTTTCTGTCTGTTGTTCTTTGTCTTGAGTATTCTGACTGGATTCTGACTGAAGTATTCTGACTGGCCAGTATCTGACCTGACTCTGTGGGACCAGTGGGGGAGGCAGGCGTGCCCTGCAACCCCTGGTCCGTTCCGGACCAGTGGGGGAGGCAGGCGTGCCCAGCAACCCCTGGTCCGTTCCCCGGAGGACGCTCCGGGGTATGAGGGGAAACCCTCGGTCTGTTCCCCCGGAAGACGCACCCGGGGTGGTCTGGAGGTGGGTCGGAGACCAAGTCTCCCTCCTTCCCGGGGAGGGCTGGTCAGGTAGCCGCTCCCAAAATTAGCGCAAGCCATGGGGTTTGTCTTACTTATTGTATATGTTTGTGCATTGGCTGTTCTTTTTGTTTGGGCTAAAATCCTTGCACACATGGGTCAACAAATAACCACCCCTTTAAGTCTCACTCTAGATCACTGGAAGGACGTTCGAGAACGCGCGCGCCACCTCTCATTGGAGGTTAAAAGGAAACAATGGGCAAAATTCTGTTCCTCAGAGTGGCCGGCCTTCGAGGTCGGCTGGCCAAGGAACGGCACTTTTAACCTCGATATTATTTTACAGATTAAGGCACGGGTCTTTCAGCCAGGATCAAATGGACACCCTGATCAGGTGCCCTACATTACTACGTGGGAGGATCTTTCACGTAATCCCCCTCCCTGGATAGAACCCTTCTCCTTCCCGACGGAGCCCATACGGACCCCGTTACCCCCTCCTCCTATCCCGGTTGTGCCAACCTCCTCCCTATACCCTCTGAAGGAGATTCGAGATCCAAAACCTGACAAGCCACCGGTTCTTCCGGCTGATCAGGACTTTCTGCGCTTTGACTCTCCCCCACCCTATCTTCCCGGCCAGCCTGCTCCCCCGCAGGAACTTCCACAATAACCAGAGTGGGATGTGCAACCTTCTGCACCACCCCTTGATTCCACGAGGGCAGGGGAAGAAGTCTCAGCGCCTCCCCCGCCCTCCAGCCGCCTGCGCCTCCGTCAGGGGCAGGCAGGGGGCTCGGGAAGCGTCTGGAATTCGCAGGCTTTTCCTCTTCGCTCGGTGGCTGGCCAGATGCAGTACTGGCCATTTTCTGCTTCCGATCTTTATAATTGGAAAACCCATAACCCCTCTTTCTCTCAGGACCCCCAGGCTCTGACTGGGCTGATTGAGTCAATTTTATTGACTCATCAGCCCACCTGGGATGATTGTCAGCAGCTCCTGCAGACCCTCCTCACTACTGAGGAAAAGCAGCGTGTCTACCTTGAGGCACAGAAAAACGTCCCTGGAGCAGATGGCCGACCGACCCTACTGCTAAATGAAATCGAGGAGGCGTTTCCCTCAACCCGTCCTGATTGGGACTACACCACCGTTGCTGGTAGGGAGCGACTTCGTCTTTACCACCAGATTCTCCTTGCGGGTCTCAGAGGGGCTGGAAAGCGCCCCACCAATTTGGCCAAGGTATGTGCAGTAGTACAGGGGGCTGAGGAAACGCCGGCAGGCTTCCTAGAAAGATTAATGGAAGCCTACCGTATGTATACCCCGTTTGACCCCCTGGCAGAGGACCGGCAGGGAGATGTAATCATGTCCTTTATAGGACAGTCAGCGCCGGACATCCGCAGTAAATTGCAGCGGCTAGAGGGGCTTCAGAGGTATACTATACAAGATTTAATAAAGGAGGCAGAAAAGATTTACAACAAAAGGGAGACCCGAGAGGAGAAGGAGGAAAGGATCCGCAAGGAGCAGGAGGAAAGGGAAGACAAAAGAGACAAAAAACGTAATCGAGAGCTTAGTAGAATTTTGGCCACCGTAATGCAGGATACAGAAAGGAGTAGACCAGGACAGAATAGGGACTTGGGAGACAAACGAAAGCCTCGGATGGAAAGAGATCAATGTGCCTATTGTAAAGAAAGAGGACACTGGGTCAAAGACTGCCCGAAGAAAACACAGGGACCAAAGAGGAGACCAGTTCCAATCCTGTCCCTGGAAGAAGACGACTAGGTGAGTCAGGGCCAGGAGCCCCCCCCCCCCCCCCGAGCCCAGGATAACCCTTGAAGTGGGGGGCAGACCGGTAACCTTCCTGATTGACACGGGAGCCCAGCACTCGGTACTGACTTCAGAAAAAGGGCCTTTAAGCTCCAAGATTTTCCTCAGGCCTGGGCAGAGACTGCGGGAATAGGGCTGGCCGTCAACCGGCCTCCCTTGATCTGAAGCCCACGGCCATTCCCGTGTCAGTTCGTCAATATCCGATGGGCAAGGAAGCTAAGGAAGGTATCCGGCCACATACCCAGAGACTGTTACACCTAGGCATTTTAAAACCTTGTCGTTCACCTTGGAGCGCCCCCCCTACTACCAGTAGAGAGGCCTGGTACGGGTGACTGCCGCCCGGTACAGGACTTGCGGGAGGTTAACGGGAGAGCGGAGGATATGCATCCCACGGTGCCCAACCCCTACAATCTGCTAAGTACCTTGCCTCCGACCCACGTATGGTGCACTGTGTTGGATCTAAAAGGTGCATTCTTTTGTTTAAGACTGAGCCCTCAGAGCCAATCCATCTTTGCTTTTGAGTGGAAAGACCCAGAGACCGGGTTTTCAGGACAACTCACCTGGACAAGGTTGCCTCAAGGATTTAAAAACTCGCCTACCTTGTTTGATGAAGCTCTGCACCTAGATTTGGCCGACTTCCGAGTCAACCATCCGGACCTGGTCCTCCTGCAATATGTGGACGACCTTCTCCTTGCCGCTGAAACTGAGCAGAGCTGCCACTCTCCTCAGCATTCTCCTCAGCAATTCATTGCCTCGGGCACCAACGAGGAGACGACTCCGTAGCAAGGGGAAACAGGATGGCAGACAAGGCCGCTAGGGCGGCAGCCCTGAGCCCACAGGTGCTCCCGTTAAAGACAATTGAGCCCACCCAAGTATCGAGGGAACCACCTTTCCTCTATTTGGACCAAGACTTAGATACGATTCAGCGGCTCGGTGCAGAGTATGATGAACAAATAAGGGTTTGGAGGCTCGGAGAGAAAATAGTCTTGCCACACCAATTGGCTAAAGAAATAATTACCAGCCTCCATCAATGGACTCATTTGGGATACAAAAAGCTAAAAGCAGCCTTACAGGAAGATAGGCAGTCTTACTACATCCCCGGACTTGACTCTTTAGCCCAGCAGGTGACTGAATCCTGTGTTCCGTGTGCCAAGGTAAATGCCAGACACCTCAAGCTCCCGGAGGGAGCTAGGGTAAGAGGAGACCGACCAGGAATCAACTGGGAGGTCAATTTCACTGAGATAAGGCCGGGCAGTTATGGGAATAAGTATCTTCTAGTTTTTGTAGACACCTTCTCCGGATGGACTGAGGCATTCCCCACAAAACGGGAAACCGCCCAGGTGGTCGTCAAGAAGATCATAGAGGAGATCTTCCCCCGGTTCGGCTTGCCTAAGGTAATCGGGTCCGACAATGGCCCAGCGTTTGTCTCCCAGGTAAGTCAGTTGGTGGCCAAAGCATTAGGCATAAATTGGAAATTGCACTGTGCCTATAGACCCCAAAGTTCAGGACAGGTAGAAAGAATAAACAGAATAATTAAAGAGACCTTGACCAAATTAGCGTTGGAGACTGGTGTTAAAGACTGGGTCTAACTCCTCCCTATGGTGTTGTTCCGGGTCCGAAACACGCCCTCTCATTGCGGGCTGACACCATACGAAATCCTTTATGGAGGGCCCCCACCAGTAGTAGGCTTGCTTGACCTTGCCAGTGACTCCGTTGCCGATAAGTTACAGGCCCGGTTGAGAGCACTCCAGATCATCCAGAACCAGGTCTGGAAACCTCTTGCAGCAGCCTACCAACCCAAGACGACAACCATTCCACATCCTTGATGCTGTGTATGTCCGAAGGCACCAATCTAAGACTCTAGAGCCCCGGTGGAAAGGCCCCTTCACTGTGCTGTTGACAACTCTCACCGCTCTCAAGGTCAACGGAATCGCTGCTTGGGTCCACGCCTCACACGTGAAGCAAGCACCACCTCCCCAGGGCCCCGAGGATCCGGATAGACCAGCCAAATGGAAGCTCCAGCGCACTCAGAACCCACTCAAGCTAAGACTTTCAAAAAACTGTTTAATATTTATGATGTTCCTGGCCTTTCCCCATTGTTTTTCCAATCCCCATGTTCCGCAATTGTTAACGTGGAACCTAACCCAGTCCAGCAAGAACAGAGTTTCCTCCCTCCAGTGAGGCAGGTTCTCCCCAGGCTGGTTCAATAGATTTTAAGATTAAAATCTTTGCAAAAAGAAAAGGAGGGAATGAAGGACCCTTATGGGGGAGAGGGACAAGAAACTAGGCCTGGGCAGATATCAGGGGCTTCTTAAGAGGTTAGATGTTCCCCAGGGTCCAGCGGGCACGTTCTCTGGGAAGGAAAAGTCTATCCCCTTTAGAGAACCTCTAGGCATGCCCAGAGCAGAGCTGCCACTCCCCCTTCGGAGAGTCTCAGTACTCTCCTCAGCATTCTCTTCAGCTGGTTCCCTCAGCACTCTCCTCAGCATTCTCTTCAGCTGGTTCCCTCAGCACTCTCCTCAGCATTCTCCGGTATGCTAATTATCCCTCTATATAACCTGTGTGAAACTGCCGCTCAGGGCTCCTCACCGCCTTAGGTGGGGGCCCGTTTGCGCAAACGTACAATAAATACCTCATGCTTTTTGCATCAACTGGTCTGGAGTCTGGATTTTTGGGCGTCCTCTCGAGCAAGTGGGCATCTCTACAACTGAGAGGTCCAACACTAGCAGCTCCCCTATTTAATAATTTCCTCCTACTTAAATTAGCAGAGGCAATTTCTATTTTTCACAACTGAAACTGAGCAACGTATAGGATTATTGCAGTGAAAAAGAATGAGGTTGGCCCATATTCTTCAAAAATGTCAATGTCGTAAGAAGTAAAGAAAAGCAAAGGGGGCCGGCACCATGGCTCACTTGGCTAATCCTCCACCTGTGGCGCCGGCATCCCATATGGGCGCCGGGTTCTGGTCCCGGCTGCTCCTCTTCTAGTCTGGCTCTCTGTTGTGGCCCGAGAGGGCAGCGGAGAATGGCCCAAGTGCTTGGGCCCCTGCACCCACATTGGTGACCAGGAAGAAGCACCTGGCTCCTGGCTCCAGATCAGCGCAGCGCTGGCCATAACGGCCATTTTTTTTTTTTTTGGACAGGCAGAGTGGACAGTGAGAGAGAGACAGAGAGAAAGGTCTTCCTTTTTGCCGTTGGTTCACCCTCCAATGGCCACCGCGGTTGGCGCGCTGCGGCCGGCGCACCGCGCTGATCCGATGGCAGGAGCCAGGTGCTTCTCCTGGTCTCCCATGCGGGTGCAGGGCCCAAGCACTTGGGCTATCCTCCACTGCACTCCCTGGCCACAGCAGAGAGCTGGCCTGGAAGAGGGGCAACCGGGACAGGATCGGCGCCCCGACCGGGACTAGAACCCGGTGTGCCGGCGCCGCAAGGCGGAGGATTAGCCTAGTGAGCCGCGGCACCGGCCATAGCGGCCATTTGGGGGGTGAACCAACAGAAGGAAGACCTTTCTCTCTGTCTCTCTCTCTATCTATATCTCTACCTGTCAAATAAATTTAAAAAATTAAAAAAAAAGAAAAGGAAAGGAAAGGTTCTGAATATCACCTACTAAAGATACACAAGAACTAAATGTAATATTTGATTTCAGACTGAATCCTGTATTAGTAGAAAAAAATAAAATCTCCAAAAACCGTATTGGGACAACTGATGAAATTTGAATATGGACTGTAGATAGGGTAAGTTTTACATCAATGTTAAATTTCCTGAATTTGATAAATGTCTCACTATCTAAGAGAATCTTTTTGTTCTTATGAAACAAGCACAGAAATGTTAAGGGGAGTGATGCATGAAACCTAATTTCAAATGGCTTGAAAAAAATTTTTAATATTTATATCTGTGTATATGTGTATAGATGATAGACACATATTCCTAGATGTCAATGTATATAGACATTACCATATATGTGTGTGTGCATGTCTGTGTGCGTGTGTGAGTGTACACAGTGAGAGAGATACTAAAAATTATAAAAAATGGTAAAGACGAGTGAATCAACGTAATGGGTGAATAGGAGTTTTGTGTACTCTTCCAGCTTTGCATTATTTAAAATTTAAAGTTTAAAACTCTTGTGGTTTTCTAATCTAAGGTTAAAAATTTTATATAAAATATTTAGAAGATATTGCATTAATTCCTGAAAAAATATTGGCATCCAGAACCTTTAGACAAACTCAGAAAATTGTTGCAAAGTCTTCAGCAAGCAAAGAACATTAAAGGAATAGCTACTGTATAAAGAACATTGAGAATATAAACTAATTCTGTTTGAAAATTGATATTTAAAGCATACATGTTTCTCATGAGCAAGAAAAAATATGGACTGTTGAAAATTCTTAAGAGATCGAGGTTGCAAAGTCTCATCGTAGAGCTTACCCAGTCCAGTTTTCCTTCAAAGACAGAAAATCATCCAGATTCCTTTAAGGATATATTGCTTGCTTTTTACTCTATGAGATAATCACTCTGTACTCATTTCCTGATGGTTTAAGAGTATATAGAACTATGGGGCCAGCGCTGTGGCACAGTGGGTTAAAGCCCCAGCATCTCATATGGGCACCAGTTTGAGTCCCAGCTGCTCCACTTCCAATCCAGCTCTCTGCTATGGCCTGTGAAAGCAGTAGAAGATGGTCAAATTCCTTGGGCCCCTGCACCCACTTGGGAGACCTAGAAGAAGCTCCTGGTTCCTGGCTTCAGATCAGCTCACCTTTGGCCGTTACAGTCATTTGGGGAGTGAACCAGTGGATGGAAGACCTCTCTCTCTGGCTCTACCTCTCTCTGTAACTCTGTCTTTCAAATAAATAAAATAAATCTAAAGAAAAAAAAGTATATTAGGACTTGGCAAGGGAGATTAAGATGGTAGAATAGGGAGGGAGCTTACTGCTCTAGACTAGGAGAAGATAGTTTTTAAAAAGTGGAGGGGGGGGGCGGCACTGTAGCGTAGCAGGTAAAGCCGCCGCCTGCAGCGCCGGCATCCCATATGGGCGCCGGTTCGAGTCCCAGCTGCTCCACTTCCGACCCAGCTCTCAGCTATGGCCTGTGAAAGCAGTGGAGGATGGCCCACGCCCTTAGACCCCTGCACCCCTGTGGGAGACCCAGAGGAAGCTCCTGGCTCCTGGCTTTGGATTGGCACAGCTCCGGCCATTGTGGCCAGTGGGGAAGTGAACCAATGGATGGAAGACTTCTCTCTCTCTCTCTCTCTCTCTCTCTCTCTCTCTCTGCCTCTCCTTTCTCTGTGTAACTCTGACTTTCAAATAAATAAATAAATCTTTAAAAAAAAAAAAGTGGAAAGGGGCCAGCTCTGTGGCACAGCAGGTTAAAGCCCTGGCCTGAAGCACCGGCATCCCATATGGGTGCTGGTTCTAGTCCCAGCTGCACCACTTCCAATCCAGCTCTCTACTATGGCCTGGGAAAGCAGTAGAAAATGGCCCAAGCCCTTGGACCCCTGCACCCACATGGGAGACCCGGAAGAAGCTCCTGGCTCCTGGCTTAGGATCGGCACAGCTCCAGCTATTATGGTCATCTGGGGAGTGAACCAGTGGAAGGAAGACCTCACTCTCTGTCTCTACCTCTCTCTCTAACTCTGTCTTTCAAATAAATAAAATAAATCTTTAAAAAAAAATAAAAAGTAGAGAGAGTGCAGTCTCAAGGCAGAGATAGGGATAAAATGGCAGAGGAAACTATGCAAATTAGAGGGACACAGTGGACCTACATGGAGGGTGTGGATGCCCACAACTCAGGACCCCAGCAGCTGAGAGCCTCTGCACCACCATTGGAGAATGATGTGAGACCAGACTACAGCAGCCCAAGCTACTGGTGATAAAGCTGCAGGAAAAGCCTAGAGGGAACCCAGCTTAGAGCCCCATGGGGGATAGTGTACCTGCCAAACTAAAAGGGAAAAAAAGGGGGAAGGACATATTTCTCTCTTCCCCGATCACCCTGCAATGGTGTCCTAAAACAAGCCAATAGAAAGTAGGTGCCATTTTAGACATAGAAAACAACTGCACCAGCTCATGTCCATGCCCAGCAACCAGCCCAGTGGAGGCTCCTAAGTCTTCTGGGGAGAACTGACAGGGGGCTGGGTGCTTGCGACTATGTGAGGCTTATGTGCTGGGACTGTGAAAAAACAGGCTGTGTGAGAGGGCTCACAATGTGGTGGGACTTTGGGCAGTCATGGTGGGAGGCTCCATATGCTCAGAGCTCCCTGGTTACCTGGTGAGGGACATTGCTAGGGAATCTGAGCTTACATTGAGAGCTTCACAGATCCTTTGTGTGGTCCTTGGGGCACAACAGATGAATAATAAATTCAAAAAATTGATCATAAGATGACATAGAAGTAATCAGAAGCAAATGCATGAACTAATGAAATCTATACATGACATGAAAGAAAATTTCTCCCATGAAACTGATATCTTAAAGAGAAATCAAAATGAAATCTGGAAATGAAGAATTCAATAGAACAAATAAAAAATGCAATGGAAAGCCTTAACAGAATCAGTGGAGCAGAAGAAAGAATGTCTGACTTAGAAGACAAAGCACAGGAAATTACACAGTCAGATCAAACACAAGAAGAAGAAATTAGAAAACTAAAAAACACTGTTGGTAATCTACAGGACATTATCAAATGACCCAACATATGGGTTCTAGGAGTTCCTAGAGGTGTGGAAAGAGAGAAAAGATTAGAAGGTCTTTTTAGTGAAATAATAACAGAAAACTTCCCTAATTTGTAGAAAGAAAGGGACATCCAAGTACAGGAAACACATAAAACTCCTAATAGACATGAACAGAAAAGATCTTCACCATGACACATTGTAATCAAACTCTCCACAGTAAAACATAAAAAAAAATTCTGAGGCCAGTGCCATGGCTTACTAGGCTAATCATCCACCTGCGGCACCGGCACCCTGTTTGGGGTGCAAGATTCTGTCCCAGTTGCTCCTCTTCCAGTCCAGCTCTCTGCTGTGGCCTGGGAAGGCAGTGGAGGATGGCCCAAGTGCTTGGGCCCTGCACCCACATGGGAGACCAGGAGGAAGCACCTGGCTCCTGGCTTTGGATCAGCACAGCACGCCGGCTGTGGTGGCCATTTGTGGATGAACCAATGGAAGGAAGACCTTTCTCTCTGTCTCTCTCTCTCTCTCTCTCTCTCTCACTGTCTAACTCTGCCTGTCAAATAAAAAAAAAAAAGAAAGGAAAAAAAAAAGAAAAGATTCTATATCAAAAACAATGTTAAGAGGAAAGTTTATAGCAATTGGTGCCTACATCAAGAAAAGGGAAAGACACCAAATAAATGAGCTATCAATGTATCTCAAGAATCTGGAAAAACAACAGTAAACCAAATCCAAAACTAGTAGGAGAAAGGAAATAATTACAATTAGAGAAGAAATCAACAAAATTGAAACAAACAAACAAAATAAACAATACAAAAGATCAGTGAAACGAAGAGCTGGTTTTTTGAAAAAAATAAACAAAATTGACACACCATTGGCCCAACTAACCAAAAAAAGGAGAGAGAAGACCCAAATCAATAAAATCAGAGATAAAAAAGGAAATGTAACAAAAGACATCACAGAAATAAAAAGAATAACCAGAAATTCTACAAAGAGCTGTATGCCAAAAAACTGGGGAAACTAGAAGAAATGGATAGATTCCTAGACACATACAACCTACCAAAATTGAGCCATGATGACATAGAAAACCTAAATGGACCCATAACCAAGATGGAAAATGAATCAGTAATAAAGACCCTCCCAACAAAAAAAGCCCAGGACTGGATGGCTTTACTGCTTAATTCTACCAGACATTTAAAGAACTAACTCCAATTTTTCTCAAGCTATTCAAAACAATTGAAAGGGAGGGAATCAGAAACAGTTAGGAAAGTGAAGAAGCAACCAACAGAATGAGAGAAATTATTTGCAAACTATGCAACTGATAAAGGACTAATAACCAGAATATATAAAAAGATCAAGAAATTCCACAACAACAAAACAAAGAACCCAGTTAAGAAATGGGCAAAGGAGTTAAATAGACATTTTTCAGAAGAGGAAATCCAAATGGCCAACAAACACATGAAAAAATGTTCAGGATCACTAGCAGTCAGGAAAATGCAAATCAAAACAACAATGAGGTTTTACCTCACCCCAGTTAGAAGGGCTTTAGTACAGATCAACAAGCAACTAATGCTGGCAAGGATGTGGGGAAAAATGTACCCTAATATACTGTTCATGGGAATGCAAACTAGTAAGACAGTATGGAGATACCCCAGAAATTTGAATATAGTCCTACCATATGACCCAGCCATCCCACTCCTGGGAATTTACCCAAGGGAAATTAAATCAGCAAATAAAAGTGTTATCTGTGCCCCCGTGTTTATTGCAGCTCAATTCACAATAGCTAAGACATAGAGTTAACCTAAATGCTCATCAACCAAAGACTGGATAAAGAAATTATGGGATATGTATACTATGGAATACTACACAGTGGTAAAAAAAAAATGAAATGTGGTCATTTGCAACAAAATGTATGAATCTGGAAAACATCATACTTAGTGAAATAAGCCAGTCCCAAAGGGACAAATACCCTATGGTTTCCCTGATCTGTGATAACTAATAGAGCATCTAAAACGAAATCTGTAGAAGTGAAATTGAGAAGCAATGACTTGAACAGTCCTTGTTTGACTGTCGAGGAACAGGTTGTTTTTTTTTTTTCTGTATAGTATTTGTTGAACTCTTTACTTAACATAGAGTTAATCTTATGTGTATAAAGTCAATTGAAAATAGATTTCAGTAAAAAATAAGAGTGGGAATAAGAGAGGAAGGAGGAAGTTTGTAACTGTAAAGCTGTATAGTTCTGCATACATTGCTATGGACTTACTTCTAAGGGTACAATTTAAAAATTTGCCAAGGGAACCCAAATTCCATTAAACTGGATGGTAAAAATGCCATCTTAAGTGTTAAAGTGATCATATAAATAAGATAAAGTGTTTCGTAATAATAATAAATAGAATTAAAAAGGAGAGAATGTTCCAACATGGGAAGCAGTTCACACAGCAGACTCATAGAATGACAATCGCTTTAAGTAGCCTTCTGACCTCAGAATCAGTCCTTAAGGCATTCTTATCTGGCTGAAAAGCCCATGAGAGCATTTCAGGCATGGAAAGCCAAGACACTGTGGCAAAAAATTTTCTATGCAAAAGATCTCTGTGAGACTCCAGTGGAAAGAAGTGGCTAATAAAGAAAGATGTACTTTTCTCTGAAGGGAGGAGAGAACTTTCACTTTGCTCATGGCCTTGTCTAGACACTTACGGAATTTGCAGATTCAAAAGGCTTCCATAGCCTAGGCAGCTCATGTCAAGAGCCTTGGGTGGTCACTGACATCATATATAAGAGTGTTAATTGGTAAATTAACAACAGGAGTCACTGTGAAATAACTTCCCATACAGGACCTCTGTCCTCAATGAGTTGTATTATGAGAGTTAACTGTAAAATGTATTCTCAGTTGTGTGTGTGTGTGTGCAAATTGTTAAAATCTTTACTTAGTATAGAATTGGTCTTCTGTGTATAAAGTTAATTGAAAATGAATCTCAATGGAGTATGGGACTGTCAATGGAAGAGGGAGGAGGAAGAGGGGTGGGAGGGCAGGTATGGTGTGAAGAATGGCTATATTTCTAAAGTTGTATTTACAAAGTTACATTCCTTAAATAAAAGGTTTCTTTGGGGAAGAAAAAAAGTATATGGGACTCAATATTCTGAAAACTGCTAAATGAAAGGATCAATTTATCCTGCTTTTTCTCTACAAGTTAACAAAGATAGTTGATTAGGGAATTTTTGTAGTAAAATAATTCCAGCCAACAAATAAAGAGGAAATAATGGTAAAACAATATGGTTAATTTTCAATTTCAATGAAATAATGAGTCTAAGCAATAATCATCAATATCCATGAAAATCACTAAGTGCAAAGTTTATGGGGAACTTCATAATGAAGAAATTTAGCTGACCTCACTGATAATTTTAACATCATGAAAATGACAGCCAGATGTTACATGCCTCCTAAATCGTGCACATAGGAAGTACCTATGACCACCTGAAACATCTATTTTAAGAAAGTGAAAATCCAAATCTCATGAAATCTATAGACCTAATTAACAATTTTCAGGAAATAAAGGGACATGGTAAATGACATCATGAGGATAAAATTAGCAAAATCTAGAATGGGGGAAACTATATGACAGATAATTCTATTTCTTCAACTAATACATTTGAAAGAGGAGAGAGAATCTATAAATTAAAAGAGACTTAGAAACATATATTGGATTATAACATGCAGATATGTTCAGATCCTTAATTTCAGCAAACTATTAAAAAATTATGAGACAATCAGTAATATTTGATGCTACTAAGGAATTATTAGATATTTTTGATGTGATGATATGGTATGTGGTTATATTTCAGAAAAGAGTTCTTATGAAATCATACTTACACATTTATCATTTTCTTTGACATTGTTAGACAGTGAGAGAGACAGAGACAGAGAGAAAGGTTTTCCTTTTTCCATTGGTTCACCCCCCCCCCAAAGTGGCCGCTACGGCTGGCCCATTGTGGCCGGAGCACTGTGCCGATCCAAAGCCAGGAGCCAGGTGCTTCCTCCCGGTCTCCCATGTGCTTGCAGGGCCCAAGCACTTGGGCCATGCTCCACTGCACTCCCGGGCCACAGCAGAGAAGTGGACTGGAAGAGGAGCAACTGGGACAGAATCCGGCACCCCAACCAGGACTAGAACCTGGGGTGCCGGCGCCACAGGCGGAGGATTAGCCTAGTGAGCCGCAGCGCCAGCCACATTTATCATTTAAATATTATGATTTTTGGAATTTGTTTCAGAATAATGTGTGGTAGTGAAGAACAGTAATAGATGAGAGGGAGAATAGGTGACTCGATATTGGGGCCAGAGTTGTGATGTAGCAGGTAAAGCCACTATCTGTGACACTGGCATCCCATATGGATGCCAGTTCAAGATGCAGCTGTTCCACTTCTGATCCAGCTCTCTGCTAATGTGCCCGGGAAAGTAGCAGATGGACCAAGTGCTTGGGCCCCTGCATCCCCATGGGAGACCCAGTGGAAGCTACTGGCTCCTAGATTCAGCCTGACCCAGTCCTGGCCATTGCGGCCATTTGGGGAGTAAACCAGTGTATGGAAAATCCTTCTCTCACTCTCTCCTCCTGTCTCTTTCCCCCTCTCCCCATAACTCTGCCTTTCAATAAATAAAATAGTTTTAAAAAATACATGACCCAAGATTAATCATGTGTTGATAACAGTTGAGACTGTAGGGTATGTGGGAATTTGTTATACTATTCACTATGCTTTTTAATATGTTTTAAATTTCTATCATAGAATTGTAACATTATTTAAAAGGTTGAGGATGAGTTTACTGAAATTAAAATAGCACTAACACATATTAGTTGAAAATTCATGATATAATTTTTATTTTTTTAAGATTTATTTATTTTAAAGGCACAGGTAAAGAGAGAGAAAGAGAGAGATCGATCTTCCAAGACAGGAACCAGGAGCCAAGAGCTTCTTCTAGGTCTCCCATGTTGATGCAGGGGCTCAAGCACTTGGACTATCTCCCACTGCTGTCCCAGGCCATAGCAGAGAACTGGATGGGAAGTGGAGTTGCCAGGACTCAAATGGGCACCCATACGGGATGCTGCCGCCACAGGTGGAGGCTCAACTTATACCACAGCACTGGCCCTGATGTTTGTATTTTTAACAAATATTTATTCGTATGAGAGGCAGAGAGACAGAGTTGCCATGCCCTGGTTCACTTCCCCAATGCCTGTTATAGTTGGGGCTGGGCCTAGGTGAAGGGTGGAACCAAAACCAGGAGCTGGAAACTCATCCAGCTCTCCCCTGCGAGTGGATGAACCAAATCACTGAACCATCACCATTGTCTCTCAGAGCCTGCATTAGCAGAAAGCCAGAGTGAGGATACAGGCCAAGGGGGAATTGAATCCAGGTACTCTGATGTAGGCAGCATTATGTTTTAACAGGCATCTCAAATACTAGGCCAAACACTTGCTCCAAGGTATAATTTTTTAGTATGGAAAACATACAAAACAAAATGTACCATTGAAGCCTTTCTTAAGTATATGGTTCAGTGGCATTAAATGTATTCAGATGTTGTACAACCATTACCACTATACATTTCGAGAACTTTTACTTCATCTCAAACAGAAGCTCTATACCCATTAAACAATAACTCACATTTCTCCATTCCTTGTCAGGCCCCAATAACCTCTGTTTTACTTTCTCTATCAATTTGCCTATTCTTTTTTTTTTTTTTTGACAGTTGCCTATTCTAAATACATAGTGTAAGTATAATCACATACTATTTATCCTCTTGTGTCTGGCTTATTTTAATTAGCTTATGTTCAAGGTTCATCTATGCTGGTAGCATGCATCAGAATTTTTCTCTTTTTTAAGGCTGAATATTATCTTACACATATAAGCCACATTCTGCTCATCAACTCATCTGTTGATGGATATTTGGGTTGTTTCCACTTTTGGCTATTGTGAATAATGCTATTATGAATATCAATGTACAAGTATCTGAGTCTCTATTTTCAATTTTTTTTTACATAATGCCTTGAAGTAGAATTGCTGATCAACTGGTAATTCTCTTTGACATTCTGAGGAACCACTTTATTATTTCTGAAAGTGGCTATACCATTTTATGTCCCCACCAACAATAAATAAGAGTTCCACTTTCTTCTTATCCTCACCAAAACTTATTTTTCACTTTTCTGAAAAGAGCTATCCTAACTGTTATGAGGTGGTACTTCATTGTGGTTTTGATTTGCTCTTCCCTAATGACTAGCGACATGTGTCTTTTCATGTGCTTTTTGGCTATTTGCTTATCATATTTGAAGTCCTTTGCTCATTTTTAAACTTGATTCTTTGATATTTTTTTTTTGGTTGTTAAGTTGTAGAAATTCTTTACATATACTAGATATTAGTCTGTCATAAAAATATAAATATTTCCCCCATTCTGTGGACTGTCTTTTTAGTCTCTTGATAGTGTTCTTCAATGACAGAAGTTTTAATTATGCTGAAATCTATTTGTTGTTGCTGCTGTTGCTTGTATTTTTGGTGTTATATCCAAGAAATCAACACAAAATCCAATAGCATGAAAAATTTTCCCTTTGTATTCTTCTGTTTTATAGTTTTAGGCCTTACATTTCTGTCTTTGATCCATTTTGAATCAATTACAAATATAAAGTAACATCATAATTATGCATATGGACATCCAGTTTTCCATAGCACCATTTGTTGAAAAGAAAGTATAAGTTTTTATTTATGAAAATTAAAAACTGCATTCACTGGGGTGAATGTTGTGACACAGGAGGTTAAGCCACCAGTTGGGACATCCATATGCCAGATTAGAGAGCCAGTTTGAGTCCCAGCTTCTCTGCTTCTGATCCAGCTTCCTGTTAATGCATCCTGGGAGGTAGTAGATGATAACTCAAGTATTTGAGAACCCACCACCCACATGGGAGACAGATTGAGTTCCTGGCTCCTGCCTTCAACAGGCATTTATGAAGTAAATCAGCAGATGGAAGCGCGCTCTCTCTCTCTCTCTCCCTTTGCCTTTCACATAAATAAAAATACATAAATAAACATTTTTAAAACTAAATTCATACATTTCCTTATTAAAACACAGTGAAATATCTGGAAAGATACCCCTGCACACTAAACTACTAGTCATAATTATTTCTGGAAGGAAAACAGTACTGGGGAGTAAGGTGTTCAGGAGCTGGTATTTGCTTTCCATAATTTCATATTGTCTATATACTTTACAAACCTTTATTCATATATTACTTATACAATTTTTAAAAGTTTGTTTTGCTTTATTTTTAGGAAAAAGTTGGCCAGATGTCACATCACCGGATGAGCAGGTCAAGAGTCAATGTTTTGGAAGGTTACAGATACAGATTAAATAAAAATTCTGAGGTAAGAGAGTTATAGCCTAACAAGAAATTAACAGATCTCTAGGGTAATGCTATTTGTCCAGATAATCTGGCAACTGCGGTAGCAACTAGAGACCATAAAGAAGACTTTCTGGGCCTGCGCCGCGGCTCACTAGGCTAATCCTCCGCCTTGCGGCGCCGGCACACCGGGTTCTAGTCCCGGTCGGGGCACCGATCCTGTCCCGGTTGCCCCTCTTCCAGGCCAGCTCTCTGCTGTGGCCCGGGAGTGCAGTGGAGGATGGCCCAGTTCCTTGGGCCCTGCACCCGCATGGGAGACCAGGAGAAGCACCTGGCTCCTGCCATCAGAACAGCGCGGTGCGCCGGCCGCAGCGCGCCAACCGCGGTGGCCATTGGAGGGTGAACCAACGGCAAAAGGAAGACCTTTCTCTCTGTCTCTCTCTCTCTCACTGTCCACTCTGCCTGTCAAAAAAAAAAAAAAATTAAAAAAAAAAAAAAAAGAGTTTCTGAACTCTTCACCTTCCCCTCACCACCGCCCCTCACCTAGTTTATTTTCTTTTTAAAAATCAGCTTTATTGGGGTAGCATATGTTTTGCTGACACACAGAGTATGTAAGTAACCAAAGACTCTGAGACTGTGAACTTTACTAGAGCAAAGCAACCAGAGTTGCAATGGTGGCTTGGAGGGTGGGAAGTAGACTGTTTTGGCCAGATCATAGGGTTTTTTTTTGTTTTTTTTTTGTTTTTTTTTTTTTTTTACTTGAGAGTTTGAGTTACACAGAGAGAGGAGAGGTAGAGAGAGAGAGAGAGAAAAAGAGAGAGAGGTCTTCCATCCAACGGTTCACTCCCCAATTGGCCGCAACAGCCAAAACTGCACCGATCCGAAGCCAGGAGCCAGGAGCTTCTTCCGGGTCTCCCACGTGAGTTTAGGGGCCCAAGGACTTGGACCATTTTCTACTGCTTTCCCAGGCCACAGCAGAGAGCTGGATTGGAAGTGGAGCAGCCGGGACTAGAACCAGTGCCCATATGGGATGCCAGCACTTCAGGCCAGGGCGTTAACCCAGTGCACCACTGCACCGGCCCCAGATCATAGGGTTTTAATAAGAGTCATGGTGGGAGAGAAGAGAGGGAGCAGGCAGAAATAAAAGGAAGTCTTTTAAGTTCGCATTAATTATTACACATTTTATTCTAGGGTTTTCATCAACTATCGTAAGAATGCAATCTAGCAATTTAATATAATAAATGAACAAAATTCTTGTTGAATGACTGAATAAATGACATGTGAATCTAAAGAGGCGATGAAAACAAGTTTATTAAATGAGACAAACACCAGTAAGATAAAGAATGATTCCAGAGAACAGAGGATTGTGTCCAGACCTGTATCCCAGTGTCACCTGGACAAGACCCCTCAATGGTCAAGATATGGGAATTGGGAAGCCTGTAACTCATACCCTCTAGTAAGTTATCAGTGTAACTGGCCCATCTTTGAGCTGACAGAGCCTCACGTCTCCTGCCCTCTCTCTACTTCCTTTCTGGCCAACACTATTATTAATGACTGTCTTCCAGCTGTCTTCTCCCTGCAGAGCTTTCTGCCCCCACAGCAACTTGGAGCCTTGTTGTTAACTGTCAGTGTGGTCCTGAAAGTGTTATATTTGGGGTTGGGTGTTTGGAACAGCAGCTAAGACACCACTTTGGGATGCCCACACATCATATTGGAGTGCCTGGGTTCAGGTTCTGGCTCCATTTCCCATTTCGGCTTCCTGTTAATGTGCACCTTGGGAGGTGGCAAGTGATAACTCAAGTGCTTGGATCCCTGCCCACTACATGGGAGACACAGATGGAGCTCCAGGCTCCCGGCTTTGGCCGACCTCAGCCCTAGCTGTTGTGGGCATTTTGAGAGTCAATCAATCCCCACCCCCACCTCCTCCCTCTGCTTTTCAAGTAAGTTAAAATAACTAAATAAAAATGTAAAACGTAAAATACAATAGAAAGGAATGTTTCTTTATGCACAAAGGCATTTCAACAGCACTCCTGTATATTGGCTTCCTATCTCTTCCTGCCTGGAAATATCAGCCTTGTCTTCTAGCACACTTTTGCGTGTTTTGTTTGTTTCCCTAACCTCCCAAATCTTGATTACACAGTAAGAGCCTGGTCCTACAACCCAGCCTGCTGGTTTGTATTCCTGCTGTGCTCTTGGAGAACATTCTATCATTTGCTAACTATGCCTCTATTGCTCATATCCCCGGACCTCTATGAAGCTAAGATCCAAAATGAATGTACCTCCTGCGTAACATGGGGTACTTCAGCCACCTGAATTCCACAATTAAGGCCCCATTCTATGACCTTGATTTGTATTCACAGATTAATGTCTAATGCCTAGAAGCAGGTAAGAGTTTACCTGCCATATTAGTTTCCAACAGCTGCTGTAATAAAGTACCACAATCCTGGTGACCTAACACAAATTGATTAGTTTACAGTTCTAAAGTCAGAAGTCTCAAATGAGTCTGAGAGAGCTAAACTCAAGGTGTTGGCAGCCCTCTGTTCCCTTTGGGGATTTTAAGAGCTAATCTGTTACCTTTCTTTCCAGATTCTAGAAGCTGCTCACATGCCTTGACAGGGGGTCTGCTTCCATACTTTGGAAGTCTGCAGGGGCTAACATGGGCTGCATCACACCACCTCTGCCTCCAGCATCACATCTCCTTCTCGGATTCTGCCCTTTCAGCCCCCTTCTTTCACTCATGAGGACCCCTGAGATTACCTGCGGCCCATCCAGATTATACGGGATGGTCTCATCTCCAAGGCCTTACCTTGATTACATCTGCAAACTCTCTTTGGCCATAGGAGGTACCACATTCACAAGTACTGGGGATTAGTACATGGGAATCTTTGGGAGGGCAAGTACCTTTCTGCCTACCAAAAGTACCCACCAAAGAATTTACCTGAACAAGCCATAATCTTTCTGTAGATGAAGAAGCTATCATTTCCGTGCTGTGTGATCAGATGAGGTCAACAGATACTGATCAGGTATAAGAATGTGGTATAAAAACATAAATTAGATGTTTTGAACTTTCCAAGGAAGGCAGTGAGGAAATGGGGGTTGATTTAAAGTTAACTATTGAGAAGTTAAAATCACTAGGATCTTAAGAAAAAGATTTGTATACAATTTAGCCATAGTTCAGTAAGTTTTCAGAAAAGTGGAGTGTCCACCTCTATCTGTATTGTTGTGTATTATGTACACTTGATTAGGCAGAGACCACAGGATGAGCAAATCAGGCGGTCAGCTTTGTGGCACAGCAGGTTAGCTGTTGTTTCAGCTGCTGCCATCCATATCAGAATGCAGGCTCCATTCCCAGCTGCTCCACTTCCAATCTGGCTCTCTGCTAGTGCACCTGGGAGGGCAGTGAAAGATGTCCCAAACCTGGACCCATACCACCCATGGGGGACCTGGTATGAAGTCTTTTCTTTCAAGCCTTCAATGAGGCAATTTCTTTTTTTTTATTTTTTGACAGGTAGAGTGGACAGTGAGAGAGAGAGACAGAGAAAAGGTCTTCCTTTGCCGTTGGTTCACCCTCCAATGGCTGCTGCGGCCAGCACACTGCGGACGGCGCACCGCGCTGATCTGAAGACAGGAGCCAGGTGCTTCTCCTGGTCTCCCATGGGGTGCAGGGCCCAAGGACCTGGGCCATCCTCCTCTGCACTCCCGGGCCACAGCAGAGAGCTGGACTGGAAGAGGAGCAACTGGGACAGAATCTGGCGCCCCGACCAGGACTAGAATCCGGTGTGCCGGTGTCGCAGGTGGAGGATTAGCCTAGTGAGCGGCGGCGCCAGCCAATGAGGCAATTTCTGACCAAAATCTGACTAAAATCTCTTTTAGCTATTTCTATTAGCATACACAAAACTTAGTCCTGGAACACTTACTAGCTTTTTCTCTTATTTTTAAATATACTTCAGTCCAATTTTTTATATACCCCAACTATATTTTAAACTTTTTTTTTTTCCTGCACTCTCACTATCTCAAAGAGGGATGTAGCATATATTTGGAGCTCACCTCGGTTGAATGATCACATAAAATTAGTGCAAGTTTAGTGATTTAAAAATTTATATATTATTTATTTTAGAGGCAGAGAGATGAGAAAGAGTGCTCCCATCCCCCCGGTTCACTACCTAAATGCATACATTGTCTCCACTGGGAACTCAATCCAGGTCTCCCACGGGCAGCAGGAACCCAATTACTTCAGTCATCACCTCTGCCTGCCAGAGTGTGCATTAGCAGGAAGCTGGAGCCAGAAGCTGGAGCCAGTATGAACCCAGGTACTCAACTGCCTTCCCCACCCAAGGTTTTTTTTTTTTAAGGATTTTATTTATTTCTTTGAGAGGTAGAGTTAGAGAGAGAGAGGGAGAAAAAGGTCCTCTATCTGCTGTTTCACTTCCCAAATGGCTGGAACAACCAGAGCAGGGCTGATGTGAAAGCAGGAGCCAGGAGCTTCTTCCAGGTCTCCCACAGAGGTGCAGGGGCCCACGCAAATCGGGCCATCTTCTATTGCTTTCCCAGGCTATAACAGAAAGCCGGATTGGAAGAGGAGTCACTGGGACACGAACCAGTGCCCGAACCGGCACCTGTATGGGATGTCAGTGCCACGGGCAGAGCCTCAGCCTACTGAGCTACAGCACTGCCCCAGGAGCTCTTTATTTTTTTAAAGAGAAGTTGATACCAAAATTGAAGTCAATAACATGAAACAAAAACTTGTATAAGAAAAAATGAAATGTTATAACAGAGTATATAACATTTTCAACTTATATTTCTGACTTCCACTTATCACATGGATGTGTGAAGGATGGTGAAAATGTTTCAGACTATAACAATGAAAATGTTGGGGTCAGGCACAGCACGTGATGCCCACATGCCCTGTCAGAGTCCCTGGTTTGAGTCCCTGCTATACCACTTTGGATCCAGCTTCCGGATAATGCACACCCTGGGAGGCAGCAAGTAATGTTTCAAGTACTTGAAACAACCAGACGGAATTCCAGACTCCTGGCTTTGGCATGGCCTGGCCCTGGCTATTGCAGGCTTTTGGGAAGTGAACCAGCAGATGGAAGATCTTGCTGCTTTTCAAATAAAATGAAAATAAATTTAAAAATTTTTTAAATAAATAAAAACTTTCAAAGGTTTAAAAATCTTTCCCAGTAACTAGATTAGAATTACCTTACGAAAGTTCAGCCCAACAACTCTACCCTAGTACTTGAAGGAAAGAGAGTCAGGGAGACACAGGCTTCTATCTGCTTTACTATGGGCTACACTTGGAACTCTGAACTGAAATTCCCCATGTTAAGATACTGCTATCTCCACATTTCCTGTTTTAGTTTTGTATTCATAACAATATTGCAAAACTTAACAGCTCGACAAACCCTTTCGTTGCTTTTCATTTCATTCACTCTGAATCAGGAATTTAGGCCAAGCTCATTGGTGATGGCTCATTTGTATTCCCTATGCTGTTAACTGGGAAGCTTTGACTAGAACTAGAGAATCCTAGATGGCCTCAGTAACATGCCTTGGGGCCCTCAGTTATCTTTCATATGCCCTTTTTTCTGTCCATATGGTTTCTTATCAGTTAGCCATCTGACTCACTAGCTTCCACAAAGAAAGAAAGCTGCAAAATCTCTCTTTTTTTAAAAAAAGATTTATTTATTTATTTGGAAGTCAGAGTTACACAGAGAGAGAAGGAGAGGCAGAGAGAGAGAGAGAGAGGTCTTCCATCTGCTGGTTCACTCCCCAATTGGCCCTAACAGTCGGAGCTGTGCCAATCCAAAGCCAGGAGCCAGGAACTTCTTCCAGGTCTCCCATGAGCATGCAGGGGCCCAAGGACTTGAACCATCTTCCACTGCTTTCCCAGGCCATAGCACAGAGCTGGATCTGAAGTGGAGCAGCCAGGACTCAAACTGGCACCCATATGGGATGCCAGCACTGCAGGCAATAACTTTATCCACTACGCCACAGTGCTGGCCCCCAAAATCTCTTAAGATTGGGGCCTCCACCTACAGTGCTGGCATCCCAGACATCCCACATGGGTACCAGCTCCCTGCTAATGTGCTTGGGAAAGCAGTGGAAGATGATCCAAGTGCTGGGCACCCGCACCCATGTGGGAGACCCAGAAGAAGTTCCTGGCTCCTGGCTTTGACCTGGCCCAGTCCCAGCCATTTTGGCCATAGATAAATAAATCTTTAAAAAGAAAAATTCTTAAGGTCTAAGCCCAGAAATCACAGTTTCACTTTCACTTTCAATGCATTCTCTTGGTCAGAGCAAGCCAGCTCTATGGCTTGATGAAAGGGCATACAGGATAAGAGAAATTGTTGGGACTATATTTGGAAGTGCTCTTACTTCCCTCACTACCCCATTCCTTCTTCCCCATGCTATCATCACCTAGGTTTGCCATTTATTATTAAGTTATGATGTTTCATAACTTACCAGACTGTCCCCCCAGAGTTCATGAATACACAGAGATGATTAAATACTTCTTAGGGGGCTCTTGTTCATCTTTCTGACTTAGAAGGTGCCTTTTTTTTTTTTTTAAAGTTTTCTCCATGTAAATATTCACCCCAAACCAACATGGGTCAGTGTCACTCCAAGATCCACTCCCCAGGGCTGGCATTGTAGTGCAGCAGGTGAAGCCACCATCTACAACACCAGCATCCCACTTCAGCACCAGTTTGAGTCCGGGTTGTTCCACTTCCAATCCAGCTCCCTGCTAACGTGCCTAGGAAAGCAGCAGAAGATGGCCCTAGCAGTCTGGGGCTCTGGCACCCATGTGTTAGACCTGGATAGATTTCTAGGCTCCTGGCTTCAGCCTGGCCCAGCCCTGGCAGTTGTGGCCGTTTGGAGAATGAACCAGCTGATGGAGGATCTCTTTCTCTCTCTCTCTGTAACTCTGCCTTTCAAATAAATAAGTCTTTTTTTAAAAATCCACTCTAACAAAAGCCTTAGGGTACAAAAACAGGCAGAGTCTGAGCAAATGTATTTAGAATAGTACAATGGCATCATGGCCATGGTCAAGGCCCTCAACACAACAGGACAGGCTGGACTTCAGGTCAGACAGGGCTTGACAATCCCGTAACTTCCTTACCATAGGCAATTAGTCCGTATGCCACCTGGAAACAGTCCTGTTAGGGATCCCAGCTTCTCTGTTGCTTCCTCTTCAACAGTTACTGCCATTGATTCAGTGCTGAATAAAGAGGACAGTCACTCAATTTCTGCACACAAATCCACTTGGAATAACTTTTTCCCTAAAAAAATCTATTGTTGAAGTATAGGGCCTTATTGTTTATTCCACTTAGACACCATAGGACACCACATAACTGCAGTTAGAACTTAGTACTTGAGCTCCTTTATTGAGCTGTTCATGTGAATTTTCTATTTTGTGGGCCAAGGATTGAGCTGGAAATGCTTAGGATTCATATGATTTAGAACCATTTGCATTTGAGGCTGGTTGGGTAACAAGGTTTATTAATTTTTAAATTTTTAGTTCTAAGAGCATGCTCCCCCAGGGTTGCTGTTAGATCCTTCACCTTTGTGGTAACCAGTCAAGTTTGATCCTCTAGACTGATGTCTCGTGCCAGGGCTCTAGGCAGTGTGGGCTTGGAGTTTAGTCTCCAGCCATCTCCTAAATGCTTAATCTTTTATGCTGACATATGTTACTGGAAGTAGTAGCCATTTGTCAGAACTACAAAATTAAGTTTGTGTAATTCAAGGAACTAAGAAGACAAGAAGTTCGGTAACAGCCATTTTCTGAGACATTTTAAGAAAATGATCTGTCCCGAGTTGCCAAAAATAAGTGTTAACATCGAGTATGTTCTACTCCAACATCCTTTTTTGGGCCAAATCTTGTGATGTGTCACGGAAAAACAAATAGATAGAAAGTTTAAAAATCCAAAATTAAAAAGCTGGTTTTGAAAATACTGCAACATGTATTTTAGTTTCAAACTCCACATGAAATACATTACAATCCCTTAATTCTTTTTTTTTTTTAACAGATCCTTAATTCTAACAGCCATAGAGCTTGAAGAAAAAATTGAGCATCTCACTTTACCCAGAAACAATTCTGTGTCCAAAGTCACAAAGCTCTTAGACCCACTGAACTTGTTCATCGCCTCTAACCCAGTACTTCTGGGGCAGGCCATGTTCCGCCTGCAGGATTAGCACTTCTGGGACCCTACTGCGGGTTCCTTGATAGAAAACGTCTCTAGGCTCGGGACCCCCTAGCCTCACCCCTACCCCACCCCCCAATTCTGTTTCACAGAGGAAGAAGAGAACCGGGGATGGGGTCCCCTATTCTAAAGAGACGAAGCAGCTGGTAAAAAAGGCCAAGTTTCACAGGTTGTCAAAGTAAGGCAAACGCTTTATCTCTCCGCTCGTTCGGCGCAGCTCAGAAGCGAAAGGGCTTGCTCAGAATCCTCTCCGCCAGCGCGGGTCTTCAATTTCCTTTCGTCTCCCCCCGCACCCCACTCCCCCGCCCCCCAGCCAGCCCAGTACCGGACGGCCGTCCTTGTCCTTCCGGGCCGTTTACCAATAAAGTTATTACAAAGTGACCTTGAGCGTCTTCCCCAGTGCACCTCCATACCCCGCCCTCTGCATCCGGGTGCTGGGCCGCGAATAAGAGCCGGTCCGCGCCTGCGCGCCCAGCCCCACTCCTTCGACCTCTGCCGCCGCTGCCGCCGCCGCCGCCTCCACCCGGGAAGGTAAGCGGAGGGCGCGGGAACCCGAGCTGGCCGGGGCTGAGCAGCGCTCAGTAGGGACCCATTCATTCCGCTGGCGCTTTCTGGGCACGGGGCCCAAGGTGACGGCGTGCACGGGAACCCCCGAGACCTGGGTGGGAAGGACAGGCCCCTGGAGGACACTTGACCTTAAGCCTCTTTGCTTCCGCAGAGGGGAAGCGGGAGAGGATCCCACGTCGCCTGTCACCCAGATCCTCCAGCCGCGCCGCCCCGAAGAGTGTAAGATGTTCGCCTGCGCCAAGCTCGCCTGCACCCCTGCTCTGGTGCGTAGCCCAGGCTGGGCCGGGGGAACCGAGGGCCTGGCCTCCTGCCCGGATTGTCCACATGTTGAATGCGGCAGCCTGTTGGCGGGCATCTCGCCTTTTCGGGTCCCGCGGTGCCCTAGCCCCTTAACCCGATGCCCTTTCCCTCTTTCCTCCTAATCCCGGGTCGTCTTGGACCGCTCCTGCCCTCCACTAGGGCGGTGCGGAGCAGCCGAGGCCTAGCTAGCTGTCAGGCCTGGCTGGTGTAGGTCACATCCTCCCGGCCCCTTGCCCCGGGGGGCGGCTCCTCCGCCCGCCTCCTGCGTCTGCCGTCGGGTTAGGGTCGACGCGAGGGTTGGGGGCCGCCGGGGCCGGTGAGGCCTAGTTCACCGCAGCTGCGCGCTCCAGTGCCTATCTGTAGGTCAAACTCGCTGCTGCAGGAGGGAGGGCCTTTGCCTCGCCATGTGTGGGCGGAGGAATTGGGGGGGAGGGGGGGCCGAAAGTCTGGCTTCCCAGCCCTGGGTTTTTTTTTTTTTTTTTTCTCATAACTATTTTGCAGGCTTTCTGAATCTGGAGGATTTGTCTTAGAGAATCGGGTCTTGGTTCAGAAGGGGTTTTCTGTGACCTTACTTCAGTGGACATTCAAGGGCAGAGAAGCCAGACTGGAATATGTCCTTATGGCCAAAGTATTTCTCCGGTTATTCTTAAACTGATGTACAATTGCTTAAACTCCTTTTTTAATTTTATGCTTAATGGATATATATAGGAGTAGCTTGGAAGTGGTGGGAACTCATACTAACTGCCGGGCTATTTTAAATAACAAGTGTTATAGTGACACTCTAAGTAATACTTCATTGGTCCTCTTAAGCCTACCAAAGAATTTGGAGTGTTTGTTGCTTTTTTTTTTTTTTTTACCTGAATTATAGCAGTACAATAATTGAAATGTTAAAGACAATACTATTTTTTAAGAACTAATTTTGTTCTTAGGATTTTTGTTTGGAGTATTACAAATAAATTATGTAGCAAGCTTTCCAATTTTATTAGCATGGGACTTTATTAGAATTACTTCATGTATTGAAAAATGACCAACAGCCAAGGTAAGAGTCAATACAGAATAGTCTCTGATCCATTTTTGATGCTTGCTGTTTTTGGAACTCATGGGTGGTTCAAGAAAAGTCATGGAAGTCTTACTTGTATTTTTAAAACTTGGAACCATCTTTTCATTACTAGATTCGAGCTGGATCCAGAGTCGCATACAGACCAATTTCTGCATCAGTGTTGTCCCGACCAGAGGCCAGGACTGGAGAGGTGAGTGGTAACAACAGAAATGAGGTAACAGTACCAGGTCAGTCTGTGGTTTTCGTGAAATAGTCAGGATTTGTATTTCAAGCTATAGTTTGAATTGCCTATATTTAACATTATAATAGCCATAATTATTGAAAAACCTCCATTGAAAAGCATATTCATATATACTGTACGTTAATTTTCAACAACTTTAAAAGGTGTAGTGTTATCTATACCACAAGATTGGAATTATTCTAAGCTCTTGATTCTTTTTTCTGTTGTACCATTCCACTACCTGTTCACACTCAGCTACAAATAGAAAAATAGTTATCATTTTGACAGTACAGTGATTAAATGATTACTGATTGGACCTTTGCCTCTATTTTCTGTTCTCTAGGGCTCTACGGTATTTAATGGGGCCCAGAATGGTGTGTCTCACCTTATCCGAAGGGAGTTTCAGACCAGTGTGATCAGCAGAGACATTGATACTGCTGCCAAATTTATTGGTGCAGGTGCTGCAACAGTAGGAGTGGCTGGTTCTGGTGCTGGTATTGGAACAGTTTTTGGCAGCCTCATCATTGGTTATGCCAGGTAATCATTTCTATCCCTGGATAAGTTAATTTAACAGCATGCTTGAAATAATTGGAAATTTAGAAAGCTAGTGAAATAATAATAGCTACTTTGTATTAAGTGCTGCTGTGTCCTGCATTACATCTTGAGGGCTTTGTATGCCTTATCTTACTTAATCTGAACAACTCCTCCTACCTATGAAGAACCAGAGTTGGAAGGGTTACACTACCTGCCTAGAGTCAGAGCTGGTAAGTGGCAGGAAATGAATTTTAATGGTCCGACTTCAGAATCTGCAATCCTTCATTGTATATTGGAAAGTGATTAATAGAATAAATTCTTTAAAAATATTAATTCCATCTTAGCATTTAAGATTTCTAAACAGTCTTAAAAGATAAACATACTTTCATAGCAATAAGACTGTCAGAATCCCTCAAAACGAATGCACACTAATCATTTATAATGACACAGGGAGACAGTTCCATTCTTTTCTGTCCACTGGGGACACTGCAACAGCAGCAGCAAAAGGGATCCAGGCAGATACTCTCCCCGTAGACTTGCCAGTTGACAAAGATCCCCTCGGAAGCTGCCTGATTCTCTAACACTTACCAAACATGTTAAAAGCACTGTGTTTCAGAGTAACAGTCCTGTGTTGTGTCTCTTCTAGAAACCCTTCGCTGAAGCAGCAGCTGTTCTCATATGCTATCCTGGGATTTGCCTTGTCTGAAGCTATGGGTCTCTTTTGTTTGATGGTTGCTTTCTTGATTTTGTTTGCCATGTAACAGAAATTACTGCTTGAAATGTTGGCATTCATATTAATTACGGATGTAATTCTGTGTATCTTAATGTGACTCCGAAAACTGTAGTGTTGGTGTCATGGAAATGTACGTTATTTCCAGAGTCATTTCATTAAAGATGAAAACTTTAATTTTTGCTGTGATTTGTACTTATCTGAATTTAGATCATCACGAAGAACATGCATTCAGGCAGAGGAAGCTTTAATAGTTGCCCCCACCGATGAGAAAGACCCTGCTGTAATTTTTATGGGAATTCTTTTATAGTGTTCTTCACATTGTAATTTATAGGGCTTTTGTTTATTCATGTAAAGGAGAAATAAACTGAATGCTTCAAGTTTCTGTTAAATATGATTAAACCAAGAGAGTTAATTATTCAAGATGATTTTTTGTTTTTAAAGGCCAAATGAATAAAATACTTGGAAGCAGAATTACTTTCCAAGAGTGACTTGGGTGCTCTTAAAAAGCTAGTTCTAGAAATAAATCATTTTGGCTTTTTAGACTCCCCCAAATCTAAGACTTTTAAGTCCTGTAGCCTTAGACTTGAGTGGGGGAGGTGTTTCTCAGTAAATCAGGTTAAACAAGTATGTATAATTAATCTTAACTGTGTTCAAAGAAGGGACCCAACCTAGATAGCAGCCAGTTTCATACCTGGACAAGATTCTTACTTACCTGCTATGCCACAGCACTGGCCCCAACAAGATTCTTATCTTAAAAAGAGGAAACTGAATTGGCAGCATTTTTTAAAAGTCAAAAAAAAAAAAAAAAAAAAGTCAACAGATACCAAAGCAGTACTTAACCATTGATACTTAACATGTACTTAACATGTTTATGGTGGGAGTCTTGGGAATGGTAGTTTTTGTGGTATTTTACAAGTAAAACTTACCCTATTGAAACAGGAAAAAAGGTGCTACTATAGAAAGAATTTTTCCTCTAGCAAATATACTCTACCATGATATTATTTGTCCTCTTTAAGTTTCAGGATTTATTTGAAGGTTAGAGCTACAATTTAGTCCTTTAGTGCCCTCTAATTTGATTTGAACTGGGAAGGAGTTGGTTGTTACCAGAATTTAAGTGAGGTGGGAAGACCACTTCTCTCAGAATCAGCCAGGGTGCTTGTTTAAATACAAATCCTCAGCATCCAGATCTCCTGAGTTAGAATCTTTGGGCATTGGATTTAGCAATCTGCATTTTTAAAAAAGCTTCCTAGGTAATTTTTGTGCATTCTCTTTGAGAAAAATCGCTAACTTACAAGTAACCTTGTTATATTTCATAAAGAAATAAGGCTCCCAGAATCTAAAGAACTAGAACTACTGCCACCTTTTAGTTGCTTAATCTAGTCTAAATTCCTAGAACCTAGACTGTTTTCTTGAACTGCACTACTGTGTGTTTGAATTTAATAATAAAAAGTAGTACTGAATTAGTGACTCAATAATTCCAGGCCTGGGTATATACCAAAAAGAATTGGAAACAAGTATTTGCAAAAACTTGGATGCAAATATAGCAGCACTATCAATAATAGCCAAAAGGTGAAAACAGCCTAATGCCCATCAACTGATGAGTGGATCAACAATATTTCCATATGGTAGAGTATTATTCAACTATAAGAAGGAATGAAAAATTTGATAAATGCTAACCACGGGTGAACCTTGGAGTGAACTCTAGGTCAAAGTAGCCAAATACAAATGGCCGTGTATTGTATGTTCCAGTTACATGGATTATACAAAGTAGGCAAATTTGTAGAAACAACCAATTGGTTACCAGCAACTAATGGAAGGGGAGAATGGCAAGTGACTGTTTAATAGGTATGATGTTTCATTTTGGGGTGATATTTTGAAACTAGATAGTAGTGATTATACAATATCGTAAATACAATAATTATCACTGAGTTGTATACTTTAATGTGGTTCTAATGGGAAATTTTACTACAGTTTAAAAGTACCATACTGTATAACAGTACATAGTATAAAATCAGCAAATTTTTAAAATAGCCCAGGAATACTTAGGTTAACTAGTCCTCTATTCTAAATTCATTTTAAGTAAAATCACCTTTGGTAAAGACCTGTTTGTGGTGCTGGTTCGGTGGTTGAGAGGCCTGAAACGTTGATTCTGGACCAGGTTTCTTGCAGGAAATACCCAGCAAAGGGAATTCCTGAGAATGAAAAGAAAATACTTAACACTTGAGCCTGTGGTTGCATGGACTTCAGGTTCCTGAGCAAAAAAAAAAAAAAGTCTAGAAAATGGGATAATTCAGAAGTATAACATAACTGCAGGCTATTTTATCTAGAAGGGGAAAGGAAATAACAGCGTCAGAGGTTCACCACCCTGGAATATACCCTTCTACTATTTTTATTTCTAGCAGCAGTTTCTGACTTTGAAAGTACATCACTGGAATACATCAACTCAACAGGAATATTTATTGTGTACCATTTTTTTTAGGAAGTACCATCTCCACTTATGGGCTTTGAAAACACATTTTGGTGGGAAATGCTTTTACTAACTTCTTAATTTCTGCAGGGACTGATAAAAGATGTTACTTATTTTAAAAAATTCTGGCAGACAAGAACACCGTAGAGTGGTGAAGTGCCAGTTAAACCACATTTGCACAGATGTGGTTCCAAAAGATATCTCAGATTTTCAGGTGCCCTTTTATTTGGTGATATAGTGTTCCCTTTCCTTAATGCAGGACTGTGCTTTTTGTTGTTTTTATTATTTTAATGCCTTTGGGACTAACTCAAAATACAGGTTTTAGTATGAAATTAGTCTTTGAACTAAAGAGAAGCTTGTCCTCTAGCCACAAACACTAGACATGTTTGCAAATAAAGTTGAAAGTGAAATGATGAATTCCACAAGAGTTGTAAGTGCTGACATGTTCACAGCAGGTAGAGACAATTTTCCAGTGAATAAAGGTAAAGGAGCTGGGGTAAGGAGGGCAGGCCAGATAAGAGGGCTTCTTGCCTCAGGAACAGCATGAGAAGCACGGGCAACACAGTGTGATATAAGGAAGCAGAGGTCGGCTGGGGCCAAATTCGGTAAACTGGGATTTAAGAGCAGGAGCTTTATACTTAGGACCACAGGCAGCCATTGAAACTAGAGCTGTTTCAATTAGATTAAAATGAGATCACTGTGGGGGATGGACTTGAGTTTAGCAGTGACCAGTGGGTTGCTGCAGTAGCTTTGTTAAAAGTCAAGGATGGTGCAATGCATATATTATTTATTTTCTTAAATATTTATTTGGAAGGCAGAAAGACAAACAGACCAACAGAGAGCTCTCGTCTGTCAGTTCATTCCCAAATACCTACAATGGCTGGGGCAGAAGCTGAGAGCCAGAAATGGCATCACATGGGCAGTGCCCAAATACTTGACCATCACCACTGTCTTCTAGGGTCTGCATTAGCAGGAAGCTAGAGTCAGGAATTGGAGCCAGAAATCAAACCCAGGCACTTCCGTACTGTAAAGCTAAATACCTGCTCCCTGGCAATGAGAATTTTAAGAAGAGCCTGCAGAAGTTACAGCAGTAGGACGTGATTCCTAGATCTTGGGAACCAGTTAGAAGAGAGATGGTGCAATAGCTTTTCTCTGTGCTCAATGTTTTATAAACAAAACAAGAGTACTTTTAAAAAGTTTGTGGTGGAGTTGGCATTGTGGTGTAGCTGGTAAAGCTGCCACCTGCAAGGCCAGCATCCCCTATGAGCTTTGGTTCGTGTCCCTGCTACTCTACTTCCGATCCAGCTTTCTGCTAATGGTCGGGAAAAGCAGTAGAAGATGGCCCAAGTTCATTGGCCCCTGTTACCTACATGGGAGACGAAAACAGTTCCTGGCTCCTGGTTTTGGCTTGGCCCAGCGCTGGCCTTTTAGATCATCTAGGGAGTGAACCAGTGGATGGAAGATCTCTCGTCTCTCCCTTTCTCTAAATCTTTCAAATGAATAAGTTTAAAAAAAGTGGAAAGAGCAGACATTTACCTTGGGGTCAAGATTCGCACCTGGGTTCGATTCCAGACTCCAGCTTCCTGCCAGTGAGTAGCAGCAATAATGACTCCGGTAACTAGGTTGCACCCACCCATGTGAGAAACCTGGATTGCATTCCCAGCTTCTGGTTCAGGCCAGGCACAGGCCATTGTGGACATCTGGGGAGAGAACCAGCAGATGGGAGCATCTGCCTCTCATAGGATCAGTAGACTAATACCCTGAAAGCTAAACTTAGCTTCTCTCCAAGATTTTCAACTCTGAAATTCTTTAAATTTCTTGTCTCTTGGCTCTTACAAAAATGGATGTTCAACCTGATTGAGAACCCTGGACCCTTGAGTCTTCTCTTTTATTCCAATTTCTTACCCCTATTACCTTCACCTGTTCCTTATCCTGTTTGGTCTACAGTTTAAAATTCCTAGGAAAATGGAATTGAATAATTTTATGTATAAAATTTTGAAATCCATGCATAGGTTTTTTTCATAATTCACATTTTCCATAGACTTTGTGAAGATCCTTCATAAACAGCCATTTAACCCTTATCATGACCCTGCAAAATTGGGATTTTTTTCATTTTCAATATGCAAAGAAAAATAGGCTTGAGAAGAGTTAAACAACTCCCAGAGTCACATGGATACTAAGTGGCCAAGTCATGATTCAAAGTCAGACCTTCTTTTATTCTAAAACCTTTGCTTTGGTTTTTTTATGTGACTGTTGTAGGGATGACAAGGAAAAGGCTAGTTGGGTGAAATGGTGAATTTTTTAAAAAATAGAGGAGGTATAATTTTACATTTGGATTCTGGGCTTGGGAAGAGGAAAGGTATGGCGTATGGTATGGAGATGTGAATAAACGCACTGCAGAGGACCAGTAAGGACCCAACTCCAGGTGGATAATGTGAATTTGTAGTGAAACTCATTGACCTACTTTGTGACTCTCCAGCAGTGTTGGGAAGCTTGTTAATGTGAACTGAGGTGAACAGTGATAGAAATTATTCGGGCTGGGCATTGGCCAGAAGAAATGGAGGAAGGCCAAGGCGGCATACAAGCACCATGTTCAATAGACTGACCTATGAACTCCAAACAGGATAAGGGACAGGTGAAGGTAATAGGGGTAAGAAATTGGAATAAAAGAGAAGACTCAAGGGCCCAGAGTTCTCAATCAGGTTGAACATCCATTTTTGTAAGAGCCAAGAGACAAGAAATTTAAAGAATTTCAGAGTTCAAAATCTTGGAGAGAAGCTAAGTTTAGCTTTCATGGATCTACTGATCCCATAATGCACTTATTTTTCAAACACATGGTCCACCATTAAGGACACATTAAGGACAGCTTTTTTTTTGGGGGGGGGGTGCATTTAATACCATCATCTGCCTCAGCACATATAATAGTTGTATTCTGTCTCTGCCAACAGCAACATGGTACCTTGACTTGCTTTGATAGTTAACAGAAGCAAAAACTTATCATGGTACAGAATTTATTTTTTTAAATACCTTTGTTTTTATAGATTATTTAAAAAGCAGATGGCATGAATTTATTTATACTCCTCTTCCCCCTACCCATCCATGTCCCTCCCACCCTTATCACTCTAGGTCACATACTTTCAGCCATCAATCTGTTTATAATCTCTAAAAACTGGTCCAGGTTCCCAGCAAGAATTTGTACTTTCTCCTGAATGACGTAAGTAATGTCTCTGGAATGTTTAGTAACTTAGATCTTTCTCAAGGGAGCTCAAATATTGAAGAGAGGACTTGGCCTAAGAGGGACTCATAATTGGCCTAAGTCCCAGCAGGGACTCATAAATCCTAGGGCTTTGGTTGTCCCTCCTATTAGCAAGAGCCAGCATCCCACAGCTGATGTTCACAGGGACTGAGGATCAATGGTTGTTGGCAGTGGCTGCTTTTCTACAGTAGCTTTTAGTCAGCACTTCCCAGCCACGGAGATTCCAGGATCTCCTGTTATTGTTGAGTCCCAGGGTTTGCCTCCTCAAATAGCTACATAGGTTGACCGAGTCTCTCAGATGCTGGAAACAGCATTATTTTCTGGGAACAGCTCAGAACTGCCCCCCTCACTAGACCTCTCTGCAGTATCTGTTGCTCTCAAGTTCTCTTTTTGTCAAACAACATAGCTTTCAGTACTCCCTGTTATCATACCCTATTTTCTCCGGGGCACTTACCACCATTAAATTATCTTTTTGTTGATGTATGTCATGTGCCTCCTCACCCCTCCTCACCTCACAAAGTCTCCTTAAGGGACTTCATCTTATTTATAGTGGCAGCCTCACAGCCAATATATACAGATGCTTTATGAGCACAGACACAAAGCAGTCAGTTGACAGTTGACCTAAAAGGCTGTATGCAAGGGAAGAAGGTAATTGGAAAGAACTGGGTGTTAGTTCCAAGGACCCAGGAGGATCCACAGGACCAGACAGACCTGTCTTGGTTTCTGGCATAAGGAATCCCTGGCTTTGTTATTATGTAGGCCTCAACTTGACAAATAGACTGGTTATGGAGAGCCACAAAGGGCAGATACTGGGATGCTACACAACTCTACACTAGGGAGGGTTTCACCCGCTTTTACTGATACCTTGGAAGTGTGGGGAGAGCAGAATATAATGATGGTGATCCCTCTTTCTATAGAGTCAGATGAGAGCTAAAGAAAAAGCCATCTTAAATTCTGTTCTCCCTCTCTGGGCTGGTTGCACTGAAGCTGGCATAGCTCACGGGTATGATTTGAAGGTGAGTACAGCTCTAATTTTTTCCCCACAGTGACACAATTGACTATACATTTTTCTGATAACCCAAGGATTTGGATTGGACATCTCTGCACTTGAAATGTCCTAAGTAGAAATTTCTAAGTGGACATGTGCTGAGGAGGTAACTTTAACATGGGCCATGTCAGGAATGTTCAGGAAAACCCTGAGCTGTCAAGAGTAGGTCAAGAAAGATCTGTCATGAGATGAAAGCTATGAAACAAATCAACTAAACTGTCTAGGTCCATGCTGCCTCATCTCATCTGATTCAGGGGGTTAATTATGCCTTGCTTCACCCCACTATTTCACTACACACACACACCCCTAACTCCCTACCTCTTGATCCCACTAGTAAAATCCCAATAATCCCTTGTATTAGGCTACATCTTGAGGATACCATGAAAATCCAGAGGTTCTCTCCCTCAGCCAGATTAGTTAGGCAAGACATAGGAGTTATGCAGACATAGGAGTCATGCAGACATAGGAGATGCCCTAGTGTACAGTATTCTGGGTTATATTTAGTTACAGACAAGCAGGAACTGCTTGCTTTTTAAATTTTTCATTATTTATTTCATAGACTGGTTCACTGCTCAGATGCCTGCAATGCCTGAGGCTGGGCCAGGACCACAGCCAGGAAGAGCTGGGAACTCAATCCAGGTCTCCCATGTGCACTCAGGAACCTGATTTTAAGCCATCACTGTTGTCACTAAGGGTCCGTTAGCAGGAAGCAGGAATCAAACCACATACTCCAATGTGGTATGTAGTTGTCTTTTTAAAAATTATTTATTACTTATGTAAGAGGCAGAGAAACAAAGGGTGCTATTTCCATGTCATACTCTAATTTGGTGTTCTTTGGTCCTCTAGGAAACCTTAATAGGGGGTTGTTGCAGTTTTCAAGGACTAAAGTCAGCTCTATTAAAATTGATATATTTTTATCTGTAAAAGGAAAAATAATAAAATAGAATACACTTAATATGGAGGCTTTGCTCTTAGAAACAAGTCGTTGCTTAGTTTTTAAATGATGGTGATATACTGGAAATACAGTGTATTTTGGTAAATTACTTCAAACATAATTACATGCTAATATCCTACACTGTACTAGGTGCTGGGAAAAAGAACTCCGAAAACCCAGTTCTAGTTATAGCTTAGTAAATTCAAAGAAAACTCATCCAGGGTAAAGGCTTTTTCTTTTCGTTTCAGAACCTACTTCTCTTGCTTGATTATCGGCAAACTCCGCCTCTGCCAAATCTCAGCCGAACCGAAGCTCCCCCTCCCAGTCTTCCGGGTAGCCGGGAGGTGGGCTAGAGGCTCCCCTCCCCTCGATTTTCCCACCTCCCTACCGGGGGCCAGGAAGTGACAGCAACGGAAATAGGGTGAGATCTCGGAGCTGGGCTCGGAGACCGCGTCCTGCTTTCTTTCCAGCCACTCGCGGTGTCTCACAAGCCAAGCCCGACACCTTCCCGCGCCCTACACAGCCACCTGCTCCCGCGCCCCAGCACCCGTGCCCGCCTCCAGCTGGCTGCCAATCACAGCCTTCCGCAGCTCCAGGGTTACCGAGACGACGCTCCTGGGGTTCTCTGATCCCGCCCCTTCCAGAACTGCTTCCCGCCCTTCAGGCTCCTTCTCCAATCATCTGCGCCCGGGTGTCCTTTTGTTCCCGCCCCCTCCGTCCCCGCCCTCCTGAAGGCCCGCCCATTTCCTTAAGCTTGACGGAATCACCTGACCCGGAGGCGCTCCCTCAGAAGGAAGGCAAGAAGGGGCGTGTGCGTGGCGGGCCGGGACGCGAGAAGAAAGGGGGGATGCTGGGAGTGGGGCGGAGAGAAGGGTTGTCAGTCTGATCTCGCGAGAGAGGACGGAAGCCTGTGGGAGCCCGTGGCCTTTAAAGTGCGGTTCAGCCCTTTCCTCCGGGGTAGTTTGTAAACACGGCTGTCCTCGGGCTCCTGGGCGACCGAAAGGATCATGAGCCAGTGACCTGCAAAGGTGAGTAGTGATGGGGAGAGGGCCGCAGGGCTGGAGACCGTAGGGAAAGAGAAAGAAGGCGCTAACATGGCGACGTCGCTCACCGTAGTCCCCACCCCCCGCCTCATCACCCCTGGCGCTCCTGCCGTGGTCCCTAGCCCTGGGGGCGAGCGAGGCTGTGCTGCCATCTCAGCGGCGCGCGCGGCTTCCGTGTCGGGAGCCTGACCGGCCGGGCCGGACCGTTAGGTAACTGGCGTTCGTTGTTCCGGCCCCTCCCTCTCGCGCGCTTTCCTAACGAAGAGGAAAAAGGGATAACGGCTCCCCTTAGACCCCTCCCTCCGATCTTGCCTCCCTTTCCCTGGTCGGTTCCGGGGCCCCCGGGGCGTCGGGCCCGCCGAGTGCGCGGGGTGGGGGGACACCCCCGTCTCAGCCCTTGGATTGGGCAGGAGCAGGGCCCACTTTGGTCTTGCTCCACGCAGGACTCTTGCGGTTGAGGACCGTGGGTTTGTGATGGTGGCGGGGAGGAGGATCGCGAGGCGAGGCTGAAAATAGGGTCAGGGTCCCTGCCTTCGGCGGAACCTGACGAAATGAATGGTGGCGAGAGCCTGGGAGCCTGGAGTCGCGGCCCTTCTGTCCTTTCTGCCACCCTCACATTCCCGCCACCCCCCAGTTTTTCCAGGTGGGGCGGGGCCAAGGTGTGGGTGCAGATTGATTCTGGTATTTTCCCTCTTCGTTCGCTTCCCTGGGTGGACTACAGATCTTCTATGGGGAAATCTTTTTTGTTTTTTTTAATCGGTACCCTAGGGACTAAGACTGAGAGAGGACGAGGTGTATGTGTGTGTGTGTGTGTGTGTTGTATGCTGGTTCCTAGATCAGAAGCTAGGAGGAGGACTGAGGAGGAGGCGCGGGGGACGACTTGTACTCCCAGGTAGTATAAAATTACCTCGAATACGGTGGAGCAAAATAAATTACCCCTGATGGACCTCAGGCCTATTGACTAATCCTAAATTATAATGTGAAAGTTATAAATTATGGAGGCAGTCACCATGTATATACTTAATGCATATATTTGAAATCAAAACAAAAACTGCTTCTCTGAGCACACTTCTTACTTGAAGAAATTCATAACCACTGGCATTGCCAGTGTCAGTAATAACCATATTAGGCATAATGTTCAATAGCCAAGTAGCCCAGATCTATTGTACCGAAATTATGAAGGTAAGACTTTGTTTATAAAGCCTTGTCAAAAGAACTCTGAACTAGAAACACAGTTTGTTTCATTGGTTTAAGGAATCTGCTGTAAACACTTTTATCAAAATAATGGGAACTTTCTGTAAAGTGTGTTAAAAAAATACACTACACCCTTCTGCAAGTCAAAAAGACTTAACAAAGCTCATGGATCCTTAAGGTCAATAGTTGAGAATGCTAGTCTTTGTAAAATAATTTGCAAGAATCTTCCACATCTACAGTGATACGTATGCTGCCTTCCTAAGACATGTTTAATCTTGACTTGAGAGGATGTTGCTGCTGTTTTTAAAAATTGTTTGAAATGTATATGTGTAGTTTAGAACTTAAGTTTTTAAAATTTTAATTGTCAGGAGTTTTCAGGGGCTTTTTTTTTCTGTGTGTTTAAGGTACATAGTGCCTATGTAGATCTGGTAGAATTTCATGTAAATTCTTTTTCAAATACCTTATTAGAATGTTGGTTTTGTATTTGGGGCACTGCATTATCAAAAACATTGCAGAAATTCCTCCGTTAACTTTTTTATGTGGGATTTTGGTTTCTTTCATTAAATTTGTTTTGAAGTTTGTTAGAGAGACAGAGCTCCCACCTGCTTGTTCTCTCCTCAGATGCCTACAACCTCTGGGACTGGGCTAGGCAGAAGCCAAGAGACAGGAACTCAGTCCAAGTATTCCATGTAGGTAGCAGGGACCCAACTACTTGAGCCATCACGTCCTGACTTCTGGGGTTTACATCAATTGGAAACAGAAGCTGGAGCCAAGTTATCAAACCTGGGTACTGGGAACCCCTGTATATGGGACAATGGCATTTTAACCAGTAGGTTAGATCTTTATTTTTATTTTTTATTAATGTTTTAAAAATATTTATTTATTTGACAGAGTTACTCAGAGAAAGGAAGAGACAGAGAGGGAGAGAGAGCTTCTATCCACTGGTTCACTCCCCAAATGGCCATAACAACTCAGTGCTGGGCCAGGCTGAAACCAGGATTCAGAAGCTTCTTCCAAGTCACCCATGTGGGTGCAAAGGCCCAAGCACTTGAGCCATCTTGCATACTTTCCCAGGCATGTTAGCAGGGAGCTGGATTGAAATTAAGCAGCCAGCTCTTGAACCAGCACCCACGTGGGATGTCAACATTGCAGGCAGCAGCTTGACCCATTATACTGCAGCGCTGGCCCCCTATCTTTATTTTTTAACTAAACTGTAGAAATAGTTATTGCTGCAACTCCTTCACAAAAAATTGAGGGAGTACTTTTCATTGGTATTCAGGATTTGGAAGTTAAATGAGTATATTTTTAAAATGATATGCTAGAGTGGGCATTTGGCCTGGCAGTGAAGGTACCAGTTAGAATGTCCATATCTCACATCACACCACTTGGGTTCCATTGCCCGCTCCAGCTCCAGCTCCATGTTATAGCTTTGTGCAGATGTGGACCTTAGGAGGCAGCAGTGAAGGATTAAGTTGTTGGGTCCTGTCACTCAAATGGGAGACCTGTATTGAGTTCCTGGATCCTGGTGTTATTCCTTCCTGACCCTCCCTACCACTGGCCACTGTGGGCATTTGGAGAGTAAACCAGTGGATGGGAGTGTTTTCTGTCTCTTTGACTGTCAAATAAGTAAAAAAATTGAAGAGATGTGTTGTCCATCAAACATCTACTATCTTTAACTGGCATTAACTAGAAGAAGTCATCTATGCTTCTACTTAAATTTTTATTTTGGAGATGGGCATTTAGCCTAGTGTTAAGACACTGCTTAGGACACCCATATCACATATCAGACTGCCTAAGTTCAAGTCCCACTCCACTCCCAACTCCAGCTTTCTGCTAATGAACACCTAGGATGACAATGGATTATTACAAATAGTTGGATTTTGCCACCCATGAGGGAAGACAAGATTCAGATTGAGTTTCTAGCTCCCAACTTTCAGTATGGCAAGTCCTGGCTATTGCAGGCATTCAGAGAGTGAACCAGAAGATGAGAGCTCTCTTTATGTCTCTGCCTCTCTAAATTTTTGCATTTTGGAAAACTTGATTTCTTTTTTTTTTTTTTTAAGATATATTTATTTATTTGAAAGTCAGAGTTACACAGGGAGAGGAGAGGCAGAGAGAGAGGTCTTACATCCGCTGGTTTACTCCCCAATTGGGCACAACGGCCGGCTGCACTGATCTGGATCCAGGAGCCAGGAGCTTCTTCCAGGTCTCCCAAGTGAGTGCAGGGGTCCAAGGACTTGGGCCATCCCCTACTGCTTTCCCAAGCTGTAGCAGAGAGCTGGATCAGAAGTGGAGCAGCTGGGACTTAAACCGCCGCGCATATGGGATGCTGGCGCTTCAGGCCAGAGCGTTAACCTGCTGCACCACAGCGCCAGCCCTGAAAAACTTGATTTCTAATGATTTATTTATTCTCTGCTGATAAGTTGTGATATCAAACAATTCCACCATACTTGCTAAAGTATTCCACTCATTTTTTCTTCGAGTTCTTCCTTCCAGTATGAAGTTGATATTTCTTCCTTTGTTGTTTTTACTGAAATGCTCCTAGTGAAGATAAAGTAGTTGAAGTCTTTCTTACAACCAGATTTTTACCAGAACCTCCCTTGTTTAAAAGCCAACAAATGACAATATTTGAGTATTCAACTCATCCTTATTAAAATTAATTTTGATAGTATTGATTATGCTATTGCTTGTAACTAAAATATACCCTGAAGAAACCACTTTGCATTGTCAGTAATTTAGTATTTCTATGTTTGTCTTATATCTGTTCATAGAGGCTAAGAAGTTAACTAAAGTGCTGCATGTTCTCTTCATGCAATTTTTAATGTTGGCATAGTAAGGGTAATAGTCACCTATTTACAATATCAAGGAAGACCCCCCAAAAACATTTTATTTCCTTTGTTCTGCTTCTCAGAGTTAAAAAATTAGTATCATTTCATAGACTATCCAGAATTGTTAAAAGTCATCAATAATTATGAATATTTTCCATATTAAATATAAAATATAAATATGTATGTTTATTTTAGATCGCTTCATTTTTGACCACCTTGAAACTAGTGTATTCATTTTTAAAAAATCTTAGTGATAATTTTTTTCTTCTTAGCATTTTGGCCATGGTAGTATATTGATTTAAACATTTTTACAGTAAGAGGGGATACAAATAAAATACTGTGAGATCTTGGCCTATTCACCCATGTGTGTGTTAACATATCTTAAGTCAAATAGTGGGCCTCAAACTTTTTTTTTTTTTTTTTGCCTTAATAACCAAGGAATATGATATACTATCAACAGTAGTGGTGGCTTATTATCACAGAGATTCTCAGTGAGATTGGCAGTGAAAGATAGGGTAGGAATAATTGTATAATTGGCAAAAGACCAAATGGACTTCTGTTATTTTGGTAGTATGTGACCACTTTCATCTATAATATTGACCTTAAATTTTTTTTAAGTTTGTTTTTTTATGTATTTGAAAGGTCAGTTTACATAGAGATAGATCTTCTGTCCTCTGGTCCACTTCCCAAATGGCCACAACAGCTGAGGCTGGGCCAGGCCAGAGTCAGGAACCAGGAGCCTCATCTGGGTCTCCCACTTGGGTGCAGAGACCCAAGGACTTGGGCCATCCTTTGTTGCTTTCCCAAACCATTAGCAGAGGCTCGAACTGGCATGTGGGTTGCTGGCAATGCAGGCAGCAGCTTCACCAACCATGCCACAATGCAGGCCCCTTTAAATTTATAAATATGTTCCCTAATTTTTTTTGTTTTTAATATTGTGTTGTTTTAAAAGGCAGAGTTACAGGGAGGGAGAGACAGAGAGAAACAGAGAGAGAAATATCTTCCATCTGCTGGTTCACTCCCCACATGGCTGCAACAACCTGAGATGGGCCAATCCAAAGCCAGGAGCCAGGAGCTTCTTCCAGGTCTCCCATGCAGGTACAGGGGCCCAAGGACTTGGGCCATCTTCTGCTGCTTTCCCAGGCCATAGCAGAGAGCTGGATCTGAAGAGGAACAGCTGGGATTCGAACCGGTGCCCATATGGGATGCCAGTGCTGTAGGCTTGGGCTTTAACCCGCTATGCCACAGCGCCGCCCCCCCATTTTTTTTTAAGACTTACTTATTTGAAAGACAGAGGGAAAGACAAAGATCTTTACTGGTTCACTCCCCAAATGGCTGCAACGGCCTAGGCAGGGTTGATCTAAAGCAAGGAGCCAGGAGCTTCTGGGTCTCTCACATGGATTCAGGGGCCCAAGCACTTGGGCCACCTTCTACTGCTTTCCCAGCAGATTAGCAGGGAACTGGATTGGAACCAGTGCAGCTGTAACTCGAACCTATACCCATATGGGATGCTGGTGCAACAGATCTCAACAGCAGCTTTACCTGCTGAGCCACAGTGCTGGCCTTGGTCTTCAAATTTTAAAGCTTTGTTTTTCTTAATTATAGTTTGAGCTAACATGTTTTCTTGTGTTGGTTGAACACTTTTTAGAACAGCATTATTGGAAACTCATTTAGCCATACTAATAAATGACTATTTTTGCATCCTTCTATTGTACATGTACTATAGTTGTTATCGAATATATCATAGAAAAGTTTTTACTTTTGTAACATTGTATTTTCCCATGTTCTCTAAGCTTTATAATTGATAGATATATATTATTCTACACTTGATAGTTATGGTAGTTAACAAAATCACTATCACAGTCTCCTCAGTTTTACATGCCCAACAGGGACATAATTTTGAGGTTTTTGACTACTTGAACATTGATTTGGACGTTTCTGTGCATGTGTCTTTTTCTTTCTTATTTCCATAGAACACTAATCTCAAGTGGGATTACTGGCCAAGGATTTAAAAATGTTTCTACAGTTGCCAAATTTTGGCCTCTTCAAAGAGTTGATGAAATTTACACTGTTGACTGGTTATTAATGCACTAGCTTTGTTATAATTTTGCCAACTTTAGAGTTGGCAATTATTAGTAAGATGTGATTTCTTAACTGGGAATTTTTATTATAATAAGTTGTATTATTTAGCAATTTTATTTTTTAAATTTTTATTTATTCGAAAGGCAGAATGACAGGGAGAGGCAGAGAGAGATCTTTGACCTACTGGTTTATTCCCCAAATGGCTATAATGGCCAAGGCCTAAGCCACAAGTTTGGAACTCTATCCAGGTCCCATGTGGGTGGCAGCGTCCAAGTACTTGAGCCATCTTCCACTGTTTTCCCATGCACATTAACAGGGAAGTAAATAGGAAGCAGAGCAGCCAGGACTCTAATTGTTGCCCTGATTTGTGATGCTGATGTTGTAGGCAGTGGCTTAACCTGCTGTACCACAAGTGTTGACCCCCATTTAGCAATTTTTAAATTATTTAGTTAACTATATCATTCTGAAGTTAGTTATCTACTACTGATCTTTTGGAACAAATATTGAGTATTTTGTATTTTCTGTAAATTCACTGACTTTTTTTCTCCTAAGCTTTACTGAAGCTTTAGACAGCCTAATAACAATAATCCTTAAATTTTATGCAATTTTACACAGTTTGCACATTGAATGTCTATGCTGGTTATTTGTTTTAATGTAAATGCTACTTTCTGAAATGTAGATTTGATAACGATTTCTGTATTTGTCATTATGTGTTATTAAGACTTAAAGTGGCAAACTATAATTTGCATATCAGTAACCCTTTAAATGAAGAATGTCTATGTTGTAGCCAAATTGGGCTTTTGTTTTCTCAGTACCTTCTTCTGGCACATAGTGAATATGTAATCAATGCTTTAGAGTAGTTATTAGGGGCCAGATTGTCATGAGACCGCCACTTAATTATTAGCTCTGTTAAGTAAATTATATAATGTTTCAGTTTCTTTATCTTTAAGGAGAATAATACTTAGCTTTGTTGTGAACATTCAAATAATGTATATGCGGTGCTTTCAGAGTCAGAAACTCAGTGAGTATCTGGTGTAAGGTATACTGATTATTATTGTTGAAATACATTCAGATATAGTACCAATCATCTAGGGCAGCCTGTCCAGGCATACTGTGATATGGCTTGAAGGCAGTCCAGCAACCATCTGTTTGGTAGCTTTGGCAACAAAGTTGACTTTTCCCAAAGGATTTTTAATTTGTGAAATTATAAGGTATAAGGAGTTTACCACCTTAACATTTTCATAAATCCGTGTGAGAGAATATCTCATGTTTTTTGTTACATATGCACCTCATCTCCCCAAGTCAGGTTTTTCTATTCAAATTTATGATGTATAGCATTATCTGTATTTTGTTTTAAATTCTTGACATGATTTCTATAAAGTCCAGTTATTTTTCTTCCGTATCATTCCCACTATAAACATTCTAGGGAGACTTTTGTTTCTTCATCCCCATAGTGGAAGGCAGTATAGATATTTAAATTAAATTAAATTAAAATAATACCACCATTTTTTAAAAAAAGATTTATGTATGTATTTAAAAGGGAGAGGCAGAAGCAGAGGTAGAGAGACAGACAGACAGAAAGTACTCCATCTACTGGTTCACTTCCCTAAATGGCCACAACAGCTAGAGCTGGGCTGATCAGGAGCCAGGAGCTTCTTCTGAGTCTCCCATGTGGGTGCAAAGGCCCAAGGATTTGGGCCGTCTTCTGTTGCTTTCCCAGGCTATAGAAGAGAGCTGGATCAGAAGTGGAGCAGCTGGAACTCTAACCAGCACCCATATGAGATGCTGGCACTGCAGGCAGTGGCTTTACCCACTATGCCACAGTGCCAGCCCCAGAATACCAGCATTCTGGAGTGGGTGTTTAGCCTAGAGGTTGAGGTGCCCAACTTCCACATGAGCAAGCCTTTGTTCAGTTCCCAGTTCCTGACTTCAGCTTCCCACCAATGCAGAGCGTGGAAGGCAGCGGTGATGGCTCAGGTAATTGGGTTCCTGCCACCCATTTAGAAGACCTGGGTTGTATTCCTGGCTCCCAACTTTGGCCTTGGCCCAGTCCCAGCAATCACAGGCATTTGGGGTATGAGCCCACGAATCCGAGCTGATTCTCTATCTTCCTCCCCTTCTCTCTGCCCCATACACACCCTCCCATCTCTGCCTTTGAAGTAGATAGAAAGTTTTTCTAAAAAAAAAACCTACAATCTAAAGTTTGTTCTTCTGAAGTTTTTACTAATTATTCAACTACTATGACTGCATCAGTTCTCAACTCTGTTGAGGGTTATTCCTTTAATTAATTCCTTAAATTTTGAGATACATTGAGGAGAGAAAGAGGTGAATTTACTAGTGTTGTAATATCTCCTTTTTGTGCCCTCTTTAGAATGTCCTCTCGAAAGTTGTGATAACTATGAATTACTGTAATTCTTGGTGAGCTGTGAATTTCTTTTTACTTTTACAGAAAATAACATTTTAGTGAGGAGGGAAAGCAGTGATGAGTATATTTCATACATCTACCTTGAACAAAAATAATATGGCTATTATATCACATAATTGATCCAATGCCGAATTTAAAATTATATCATCAGTAAAACTTGCACTAGTGCTTCGAATATTCATAGCTATTTATCTAAGTTTTTTGTGTTTATGTATTTCTAATGTTATTCTATTGTAACTTCAAACTATAAAACAAGAACTTGCCTATGTTACTGAAATTACAGGTAAGGGAATAAAGACTCACTTTAAAAATAAAGGTTAACTTAAATACCAGACTACTGTTTATTTTTTTGTTTTTTTAGATTGATTGATTGATTTGAAAGGCAGAGTTATACAGAGGCAGAGGCAGAGAGAGGTCTTTCATCCTCTGGTTCACTCCCCAAATGGCTCTAAGGTCCAGAGCTGGGCTAATCCAAAGCCAGGAGCTTCTTCCGGGTCTCCGACGTGGATACAGGGGCCCAAGGACTTGGGCCATCTTCTACTGCTTTCCCAGGCACATTAGCAGGTAGCTGGATCGGAAGTGGAGTAGCAGGACTCAATCAACCCAGCACCCCTGTGAGATGCTGGCATTGTAGGTGGAAGCCTTACCTCCTTATGCCACAGCACCGGCCTCAGTACTGTTATTTTTATTAAGGGATATTTTTGAGATACTGACTGATTTCATTGTTCACATAATCACGATGAAGTGCCCAACAGTCTGTGATGCTCTTTATATTTCCTATCAGCTTTGAGGGATTTCATCGAAACTTTAGCACAGTTTGAAGGAATTGTGATGTGTGAAGGACACCTGTCATGTATATTTGAGTGAGAGAAAAAAAGAAAAACTGCTGCTTTCTTCTTCAAAGATGGGCTTATATTTTTCTTGTTTATGAGGAGTTTGATTTCCCCACATTGATGAACTAAATGTTAAGTATTAAATTTGTGGGTAACATCAAATCTGTAGATTAAAGATGAATGAAAAAACTTCTAAAAGTTAAACTAAATTTATAGGTCTCAGTCCGGCCTTAAAAATAAAAAAGTTATTAAGCACTAAAACACTTAAAGTAAAATGCAGTAAAACTTACTATAAACTTAATACTATTTGAGAGCCATGCACTATACTATGTATTTTACATATGTTCATTTTTTTAACAACCCAGAAATGCATATTGTTTTTTACTTTGTTTCACCATGTAAAACTTTCAATTTTTCATAATACAGGAACTCAAAGATATTTTAACCTTGAAAGGGGAATGAAGTCCTACTAATGCATTGCTACAAATTTTCAAATTTGTGGGTTTAGGTTTATCCTGACCAGATTGCTGTTTCCATAGGGAGCTTTAGGATCACTTCTTGAACTTTGTGAAACTTGCCCAAAAAGTAAGAAAGTTAGTGTACAGACAATATCAGGTGCTGCTGCTGTTGAGGTCCATCCTAGTACCATAAAAGTGTTTTGCTCACTGTGTTTTCTATTCCTGCCTCACAAATTACCACATGCGTAACATCTAAAAACAACACAAATTTATTATCTCACAGTTTTTATAGGTCAGAAGTGCAGGTGTGCTCAGCAAGTCATCTGCTTCAGGTTTTACAAAGCCACAATCAAGTGTGTTAGTTGAGCTGTGTTCCTTCTTCACATCTCCGGGAAAGAATCCACTTCCAGGTTCATTCAGGTTGTTGGCTAAATTGAGTCCCTTGCATTTCTGGATTCTTCCCTTTCATTTTAGCTTCCCCCAGCCTTGTTACCAGCCCGGGGCTGGTCTTTGTTCCAGGTGAACCACTCTAGTAATGACAGCTTTGTCCCTCTCATGCTTCTAACTTGATTTTTCTTTCTGGCTCAGTCTGACTCTAGATGGGAGAAGTTCTCTCTGCTCTTGAAGGCTCATTTGGTTAGATTAGGTCCATCCGATTAGCTCAGGACAGTCTCTGTGGTTCTGGATCTTAAATCCTTTCATGTTGGCACATTCCCTTTTGCCATGTAATTTAACCACTGCACAGATTCCAGGATTTAGGGCATTTCAGAATCTTTAGGGGACCATTCTGCCTGACACCCTCATATTCTCCTAAAAAGAAATTGACGAATTGTGTGCCCTTGCAGATTTCTTTTCTTTCTTTCTTTTTTTTTAAGATTTACTTTATTTGAAAGGCAGAGTTGCAGAGAGAGAGAGAGAAAGAGAGAGAGAGGTCTTCCATCTGCTGGTTCACTCCCCGGATGACTGCAACGGTTGGAGCTGCGCCAATCTGAAACCAGGAGCCAGGAGCTTCTTCCAGATCTCCCACACAGGTGCAGGGGCCCAAGGACTTGGGCCATCTACTGCTTTCCCGGACCATAGCAGAGATCTGGATCAGAAGTGGAGCAGCCGGGACTCAAACCAGCACCCATATGGGATGCTGGTACTGTAGGCGGCAGCTTTACCCGTTATGCCACAGCGCCGGCCCCACCCTTGTAGATTGCAAACTTTATTCCCAATATTTTTCATCATAAGGTTAAATAGTTGAAAAAATAAAATTTTTGGCTTTTCTAGATACATCAGTTTTCTAAGTATCATTTTAAAGAAATGATGGTTGTGATTTTTTTTTTTTTTATTTGAAAGGTAGAGTTAGAGGCAGAGACAAAGAAATATTCCATCTGCTGATTCACTTCCCAAATGGCCTCAACGTCAGGAGCTGGACTCATCCAAAGCCAGGAGTCAGGAGCTTCTTCTGGGTCTCCCACAAGGGTACAGGGGGCCAAGCTCTTGGGCCATCTTCCACTGTCCTCCCAGGCCATAATCAGAACTGGGTTGGAAGAGGAGCAAAGAGGACACAAACCAGCACCCATAAGGGATACTGGCTCCACAGGCGAAGGCTTAGCCTTCTACACCACAGTGCCGGTCCCAAGAACACCATTCTTTTTTTTTTTTTAATGATTTTTTTAAATTTATTTTTAAGATTTATTTATTTGTTTGAAAGGTAGCATTACAGAGAGGCACAGAGAGAGAGAGAGATCTGTGCACTGGTTCACTTCCCAGATGGTCACAATGGCTGGAGCTAAGCTGATCGGCAGCCAGGATCTTCTTCCGGTCTTCCGCATGGGTGCAGGGGCCCAAGGATTTGGACCATCATCCGCAGCTTTCCCATGCAGGGGATGATGCATGGGGCCTGGATCAGAAGTGGAGTAGCCAGGACCCGAACCCGCACCCGTATGGAATGCTGGCGCTACAGGTCGTGACTTTACCTGCTACACCACAGCTATTTACAACTGGGAAAGTCAAGCCAGAGGGTTAATGGTGCCTTGATTACTATAGGCTTCAAAGACACTCCTATTTTAAATTATTCATTTATTTAGTTCCATGCAAGTTTTAACAACATAGGGCAATGCATTCTAACATGGTTTGGGAATGGATGTGAGGGATGGGCTTTCTCTCAGGAAAAGTAGGCAAATCATTTTTAGGAAAAGAAAAGCAAGTTGAAGATGTGGATGCTCTAATATTCTGTGGAAATCCTTTGTGTACCTTCAGTGATGCATACTCCAGTTTGAACTTTGCCACCTTGAAAGACTATCCCCCTTCTGTGGAGCACCTCTCCCACAAGAACAGAAGTCAACTTTTTTCTGCCATCCAGGATTGCCCTTGGATGTGTTAAACTTTGAGTTCATGCGCAAGAGATAATTCCTTTCTCACACTGATGCCTACCTTTTGGAGGTGCAGTATTTGGCTCTTACCCGGGTATTTGCAATTAGCAGTTTTTGTACTGCAATATTTGTACCTTTCTGTAGAGATCCTGTACTCTTTAAGTTAATTATATCCAAATTTAAGAAATACATGTACAATAGGGATAGCTGTGGTATAAAAGATAGGTTCCTTAAATCTGTGCCTTTCAAGGACAAAAAATAACTAATATTTTTCAGTGTGGATGATTATCTTAACATTGCATGTGTAAGACATAAGCTATGCAGGCCAGGTGCAAGCTTAATCTTGTTCCCTTTTGCTTGAAGTAATAATAATACAAGATACCTGTCTTGCTGTGTTTTAGGGTTATAGTTCCTAATCTTGTGTGAGCAACTGCTAAAATTAAAAAATATGTCACAAATGTCAATATACAAAAAGGAAAACCTAAAGCCATACCTTAAAAAGAAAACACTTCTCTGAAAGAAACAATTTGAGGAAATTTCTCTCTGCCTGGAAGATGTGAACATTTACATTATCTCACAGTCATTTGTCCTTTGAATTGCTTTTCCATTTATAGTCCCTATTTTACATTTGTATAGCTAAATATCCTACTCAAGTCCTTTTCTCTATACGGAACAGTCTGTATGTAAAACAGAATTTTGTTGCCAGCTTTGAAATGAGAGTCTTTCTGGTGTTTACATCAGTTTTAAACATATTAAAGATGTTTCAGCCAACCTTATTGAAGGCAAAGTATAACGAACCCTTCTTTCTGACAGTCTGTGCAGTAGGGAACTTAAGTTCATACGTGGCTTGATAGTGAGAGCTCAGCCCTGAGATAATGGCAAAGCAGTCTGCTTTGCCTTTGAACATCATGCTCCCAGTATCATTGCCTTTGCTAATGCAGTGTGTAACCGAGGTTTTCAGTTCTTCAGACTCACCTTGAGCACTCCATTACTTATATAATGATAATGGCTCTATATAATCAGTTCTGAGTTTTGTGGACTGTGTGAGTTTATCCTCCCAAACAGTGATTTAGGCTGTTTCTTTGCTCTCATTGTCATTCTCATTTTTAGATTTTTTTCCTTTCTTCATCATCTACAGACTGGCATTGCATGTTTAGAGCAAGATTGGTCTTGCTCCCCATGATTGGCAAGATCTGCTTTTGAAAGCTCCCTTCAGTATACAGCCAAGGCATGTCTATGAGGAATCCAGCCTTTTATTCTTTAGAATGAAATGAGTATGATGATAGAGATAATTAATTCTCCATCAATATTCTTTCTCTCTTTTTTCTTATCATTGGACACTGCAGTTCATAGTTAAGCCTGGGGTAAAATGAAGAATTTATTTTCCAGCCTCCCTGTTAGCCTTGGACATGTGACTAAGCTCTGGCCTCTGAAATGAAAAGTGAGATTTCTGAAGTGTCCTCAAAGGGAGGCTATTTGCTCATCTTCCCTCTGTTCTTGCTGTCTGATCAGCAGATGTGGCTAAAACATGTTTTGTTTTTAAGATTTTGTTTTACTTATTTGAGAGGTAGAGTTACAGGCAGTGAGAGGTAGACAGAGAGGTCTTCCATCCACTGGTTCACTCCCTAATTGGCTGCAATGGCCGGAGCTGCACCGATCCAAAGCCAGGAACCAAGAGCTTCCCATGGGTCTCCCATACAGCTGCAGGGGCCCAAGCACTTGGGCCATCTTCCACTGCTTTCCCAGGCCACAGCAGAGAGCTGGATTGGAAGAGGAGCAGCCAGGACTAGAAATGGCACTCATGTTGGGATGCTGGTGCCACAGGTGGAGGATTAACCTACTGTGCCACAGCGCCAGCCCCTAAAACATGTTATTTTAAAACTACAAAGGGTGTTGAAGGTGGTGGAGCAGCTGTATCCCAACCTTTATTTTTATATTTAAAAAATACAGAGGGGCCGGTGCCGTGGCTCACTTGGTTAATCCTGTGCCTGTGGCGCTGGCATCCCAAATGGGCACTGGGTTCTAGTCCCGGTTTCTCCTCTTCCAGTCCAGCTCTCTGCTGTGGCCCGGGAGTGCAGTGGAGGATGGCCCAAGTGCTTGGGCCCCTGCACCCGCATGGGAGACCAGGAGAAAGCTCCTGGCTCCTGGCTTCGGATCGACGCAGTGCCGGCCGTGGTGGACATTTGGGGAGTGAACCAACGGAAGGAAGACCTCTCTCTCTGTCTCTCTCTCTCACTGTCTATAACTCTACCTGTCAAATAAAAACAACAACAACAACAAAATACAGAATGAGGGGTCCCTACATGGTGGCAGAGCAGGTAAAGCCATGACACCAGCATTCCATATGGGCGCTAGTTCAAATCCCAGCTGTTCCACTTCTGATCCAGCTCTCTGCTAATGTGCCTGGGATGCAGCAGAAGATAGGCCAAGTACTTGGGCCACTGCACTCACATGAGAGAACCAGAAGAAGCTCCTGGCTTCAGCCTGGCTCAGTTTTGGTCATTGAGGCCATCTGGGGAGTGAATCAGAAGGTGGAAGCTCAGTCTCTCCAACTTTCAAATAAATAAATCTTAAACAAAACAAAACCAGAATGAAGGACAGTTCTGTCACTCATGATTCCAGTTAGAATGTACCTGGATCCAATACCTGACTTCAGCTCCTGATTCCAGCTTTTATGCTTATATCGACCTTGGGAAGCAGCGGTGATGGCTCAAGTAATTAGGCTCCGACTGCCATCTTCAGGCCAGCCTAGTAGCCTAGTAGCAGCCATTGCAGGCATTTGAAGAGTAAACCAGCAGATAGGAGCACTTGTTAGCTTTCATAATTCTCTTTGTGTCTCTTTCAATAAATAAATAAAAAAAATTTTTTAAAGTAGAATGAAAGCAAAATTCACATGCATTTTAAAAATAAAGGAAGCATTTAAAAAATTTCCTTGTGGAAACTGTATGAGGCAATTTCTTTATATCCTGCAGGGTGATGAGTTCCCTCTCTCTGCTTATCGTTTTCCTTAGGAATACTAGATGGAAACCTGAAAAGCACTGCTTACTTGATAAGAGCTGAGCGATTCCTGGCAGCAGAGTGAATAAAGCTCATGGCCCGCCAGCTAGAAAGGTAAGAGATTTTACAATAGCTTTTAATATAAAATATTCTTTGTGTTTTGTGACTGAAACATTTCTGAATTCACTAGATGTTTCCAGACTGTAATTCTCAGCTGCTGACAGCCAGCAAATGTGTAAATGTCCTTTTGGAGGTAGAATGCATATCAGCATATAAAAGCACACTGAACTCTTAGGTTAAAGTGTTTAATTTGGTTTAACTTAGAGGTTTCTAAACTAAATCCTTCTTGAACAAAGGATTCCCACATAATTGTCCTAATTCTCTTAGGATTTTATAGGAATAGCTACAGGAGTTAATCTGTGAGGTATTTTCCAGATTTCAAAAATATTTTGAGCAAAACGTTTTCCCAGTCCAAGACTGCCAAGCTAACCAAAATGTCAGATTTATTTTCTTTCTAATTGAATTATATCAACTAAGTTTATTACCACGATCATCTCATGCTGATCAGAGACATTAATTGAATGTTATATAGTTACCTAAAACATTTATGTTCTGACCATATTGTGGTAATGTTAGAAATGGAAAGTACAATGGTTTTTGGTCTCAAACCATTTATAGTTTGAGGATATACCTTCTAAAATTGGAAGGAAAATGTCAATTTAATGTGGTCTGGCATTAAAATCTATGAAAACACGGTGTTCTTATTGCAGACTTCATTAGCTATATCAAGATGCGCAAGCAGTTTGGGCTCTGCTGTGGCGTCCCTTATGGGTACTGGTTCAAGTCCTGACTATTGTTTCTAGTCCAGCCCCCTTCTAATGCGACTGGGAAATCAGTAGAAGATGGCCTAAGTGCTTGGGCTCCTGCACCCATGTGGAGGACCCAAAGGAAACTCCTGGCTTCAGATCTGCCCAGCTCCAGCCATTGTGACCATTTAGGGAGTGAACCAGCAGATAGAAGATCGCTCTCTATTTCTCTCTCTCTCTCTCTCTCTCTCTCTCTCTGAATTCTGCCTTTCAAATAAATAAATAAATATTTTTTTTTAAATGCACAAGCGAATTGGCCTTTGCTGTTGTACCTGAAGATCCAAATCAAAAGAGAAACTATGTATGCATGCACAATTATTCTAATTTTTCTTAAAAATTGGAAAAGGTTTACATGTGTAAAAGTTAAACTTTTATCTATTTAAATTTTAGATTAACATGTAATACCTGCACATTTTTGTACCAGTACATTTAAATCCATAGATACAACATAGACCAACTAAACCAAGAAACCAGCCTTTATATTGCCTTATCTTCTCCTTGTGTTTGGAACCTGCCAGGTCCTGTGTTCCAGTTCTTTGTGCCAAATATAATACATCATCATGAGCTGAAGTTACTCCACTGTACTACAAAACACCAGGGCCCCTTACCGTCACCTGACCAATTTGGTGCCCATTACCCAGCCTTCCCCATTCCTGTCCTGCACCCTTCAAGGCCTCTAGTAATCACCATTTTAAATTTAGATGATGTATGTCACACACAAATAAGTGAGAACATGGGCAGTATTTGTCATTCTTTGTCTAGCTTTTACTTACTATAATGATCACCAGTTTCATCTATTTTGCTGCAATTATCAGCATTTCATTCTTTTTTATGGCAGAATATTATTCCATTGTGTACATGTACATTTTCTTCATCCAGTCATCTATGAATAGACATCTAGGTTGATTGTGTATCTTGGGTTTTTTGAGAAATGTTGCAGTGAACTAGGAGTTCATATCTCTTTGATACGTTTCTTTCATTTCCTTAGGATATATACCCAGAAAAGGGAATGCTGGGTCATATGGTAGATCTGTTCTTAGGTTTTTTGAGGAGCCTCCATACTGTTCTCTAAATGGATGTACTAATTTGCTTTCCTACCAATATTGTGTAAAGGTTTCCTTTGTCTACATCCTTGCCAGCATTTGTTTTTGTTGCCCTTTTGTTAATAGCCATTCTGATTGGAGTGAAATGATACCTCATTGTGGTTTTGATTTGCATTTCCTTGACATTTTTTCATGTATTGGTTGGCCTTTTATATTTCTTTTTCTTAGAAAGTTCTATTCACGTTCTTTGCCCATTTCTTGATTGGATTGGTTGCTATTTTGTTGTTGAATTTTTCAGTTCCTTAGTTATTCTGGATATTAATCCTTTGACAAATGAATAATTTGCAAATATTTACTCCCATCTTGTTTGTAGAGTCTTTATTCTTTTGAATGTTTCTTTTGCTGTGTAGAAGCATCTTAGTTGATATAATTCCGTTTATCTATTTTTGCCATTTTTCCTTTGCTTTTGGGTTCTAACCCAAAAAGTTGTTGCCTATGCCAGTGTCTTGATGTGTTTTCCACTATGTTTTCTTCTGGTTATTTTCATAGTATCAGATCTTACATTTAGATCTTTGATCCATTTTGAGTTGGTTTTTGTATAGAGGGAGAGGTGCGGGTGTGGGAGGGCCTTATTTCAGCCTTTTACATATGGCTATGTAGTTTTTCCAGCATGAAGAGATTGTCTCTTCTCCAGAATAAGTTTTTAGCCCCTTTGTCAAAGACATTGGCTGTAGATATAAGGATTCACTTTGGAGTTGTCTGTCCTGTTCCATTGACCCATTTGTCTGTTGTTATGCCAGTATCCTGCTGTTTTAGTTACAATAGCTCTGTGGTATGTTTTGCTGTCTGGTGCCATGATGCCGCCAGGTTTTTGCTTTTGTTTTTAACATTTCATTGGGTTGGATATTTTCTTGTTTTTATTTGAGAGACAGAAATACAAGAGATTTCTGGTTCACTCCCCAAATGCCCACAATAGCCAGAGTTGGGCCAGGCCAAAACCAAGAATTGGGATTCAATCCAGGTTTCCCACATGGGTGGCAAGGACCCAATTACTGAAACCAAAACCTGTTGTCTCCCAGTGTTGTGGGAAAGTAATGGGAGGAGCCACATTGGAATTTTGCCAGCTAAGGATAGAGTGAAGGTCTGACAACCCCTAGCCAGCTGACCCAACTGTCAGTGACTAAGTCCAGCAGAGTTTGACAGCCACACCTGAACTGTGCAATGGTGAGGGTCCATAATTAACACCACAGACCATTGTTGGATGGCTCATTGCACTTATGGGAGGTCCTTGATTGACAGCTGCTGTCATGTTTTCAAACATGACTGGGCCCACGTGATGGGTCTCCTCCTGTGTACATCCAGGCTCTCTTCCCCTGCTGTGCACAGGCAGGCTTCCCTGTGTGTACACCATGTAGGCCCAGCTCCCATGCACCAGCAAGCCCTGCCCCTCTCCCGGTAGCAGAAACCAAAAGTTCACAATATTGTGAACTTGCCAGCTCCTCAGTGACCTTTAAGTCATAATAAATCTACCATAGGGGGCACTCCCATCCTCATCATACGCCTGACACCATGACACTAACACTATTACCTAAAATAGAGAAATGGGCAATGCTGCAGCCCACTGCCCTGTTTATATTAAATTTTCACCCAGGACATCACCCCCAATGCTTCGGGAGGGTCGGAAGGGTCGGAAGGGTAGGCCTAAGCTCATTGATGGGGTTTCCGTCTTCATTCCTGCCAAATAATCAAGGCTTTTTCTTTTGTGGGCTTTTTAGCTTTGTCATGTCTTTTTTCTTTCATGGATACTTCTTCATTGTTGGAAGTTTTTCTTTGGAGAAGGGTTTTTCTTTGTTTGGAACCTTTTACTTTTTGTCTGTTTTATTCATAAATGAGTTGGTTCTTGGCTTGCACTTTTGCTCCAAATAAATCCTGGTTTCCTGTGCATCTCTGTGCCTTCACCTGGGAATTCTTTCCATTCGTGGAAGGAACGACCTGCAGTAAGCTTAGCCAGGATTCCCCAAGTCCCGCAACACCTGGGTGTCCATCAGCAGGAAGCTGGAATACAAGATAGAGCTGAGACTCAAACCCAAGCACTCTGATAGAGGATGCAAGCATCCCAAATTGTATCTTAATCACTATAAAAAGCCTGCCCTGCTTTGTTCTTTTTAAGATTGCTTTGACTGTTCAGATTTTTTGGTGTTTCCTAGGAATTTTTAAGATTCTTTTATATGAAGAATGTCGTTGGTATTCTGATGGGACTTGCCTTGAATCTCTAAGTCACTCTGAGTGATTTGGACATTTTAACAATGTTCTAATACGTGAACATGGAAGGCCTTTCTGATTTTTGTGTGTTTGGTTCAATTTCTTTCATAAATGTTTGTAATTTTCCCTGTAGTGATCTCTTACATCTAGTTAAATTTATTCCAAGGTTTTTTTTTTTTTGTTTGTTTGGTTTTGCTTTTTGGTGGCCATGATAATTGGGATTTTTTGCTTGTTTGTTTTTTAAAGATTTCTTTATTTATTTGAAAGGCAGGGTAACAGAGACAGAGAAACAGGTATCTTCCATCTGTTGATTCTCTCAGCAAATGGCTACTACACCCCAGACTTGGCCAGGCCAAAGCCAGCTGCCAGGAACTCCATACAGGTCTCCATGTGGATGCAGGGGCCCAAGGACTTGTGCCTTCTGCTGCTGCTTTTCCAGGTGCATTAGCTGGAAGCTGGTTTAGAAGCAGAGCAGCCAAGACCTGAACCATACTCTCATAAGGCATTGCAAACAGTGGCTTAACCTACTGCACCACAAAGCCAGCCACAAATGGGATTGCTTTTATAATTTTGGCAGCTAGTTTGAGATCTTTTGCTTTCTGTTTAAGTAGAATCAAGTCATCTATCAATAGCGATAGTTTGACTTCGTCCTTTCCTATTTATATGCCTTTTATTTCATTCTCATTCCTAATATGGCTAAGACTTGCAGTACTATTTTGAATAAGAGCAATGAGAATCTTTGTTGAGTTCTAGATCTTAGAGGTAATGCTTTCTGTTTTTTCCCATTCAATATGATGTTGTCTGTGGGTTTGTCATATATAGCCTTTATTATGTTGAGGTACTTTCCATCTATACTGATTTGCTCAAAGTTTTTATTATGAGTAAGTGTTGAATTTTATTGAATGCTTTTTGTGAATCTGTTGGGATGATTACATGATTTTTATTTTTCATTTGGTTGATGTGATGTACTATGTTTATGGATTTCTATATATTGAATCATCCTTGCATCCCTGGGATAAATCTCAGTTGGTGAGGGTCAGGGAGAATGATCTTTTTGATGTGTTGTTGCAATCAGTTTGCTAGTAGTTTGTTGAGAATTTTTTTGTATCTGTTTGTCAGGTTTTTTTGTTCTAGAGTTTCTTTTCCTTGTTGAGTCCTTGTCTGGTTTCGGCATCAAGGTAATGGTGACTTTGTAGAATGAGTTTGGAAGGGCTCCCTTCCTTTCGATTTTTTTTTAATAGTTTGAGAAGAATTTGTATTAATTAAAAGTTTGATACAGTTGGAAAGTGAAGTAAGTCATATAATTCTAGGCTTTTCTTTTTGGGAGATTTTTGAATACTGACTCAGTTTCATTAGTTGTTACTGATCTGTCCAGATTTTTTGTGTCATGGCTCAGTTTTGGTAGGTTATATATATTGATAAATTATCCATCCATTTCTTATAGGTTTTCCAATTTATTAACATACAGTTGTTCCAAATAGTTCCTAATCATCCTTTGTATTTCTCTGGTATTGGTTGTGATATCCTTTTTCAACTCTTAATTTTATTTACTTACGTATTCTCTTTTTTCTTACTCTGACTACAAATTTATTTAATTTATCTTCAAGAAATCTACTTTTTATTTTATTAATTTTTTTCTGTTGTTTTTTTAGTTTCTATTTCATTTAATTTTGCTCTGATTATTTCTTTACTTCTACCAACTTCGGGTATAACTTCTTCTTGTGTGTGGTCCATTCTTATTTTTCTAGGTCCTTGGGTGTATTGTTAGGTTGTTTGTTCTCTTTCTGTTTTTGTTGTGTTTTTATGTGAAAGCTTAGAGCTTATTGCTGTTAACTTTTCCCCTTAGTACTGTTTTTGCTGTATCTCATAAATTTGGGTTTGTTGTTTCCATTTTCATTAGTTTCAAGGAATTTTTAATCTTATGAGTTTTCTTTAACAACTCATTGTTCACTCAGAAGCATGTTATTCACTCTTAATGAATTTATCTCATTTTTAGAGTTCCTTATGTTTGATTTCTGATTTTACTCCATTGTGGTCAGGAAAAATACATATTATAATTCAGTTCTTTTGAATCTGATGAGACTTGTTCTGTGGCCTAACATGTGGTCTAGCCTAGAGAATGTCCCATGTGTTGATGAAAAGGACATATATTCTGCAACTATAATTGCCTCTTAGTTTTTAGTTTGTAGTACAGTTTGTGGTTTTTTTTTTTTTTTTAAATTTGAAAGGCAGCGTTACAGTGAGAGAGAGAGAGAGATCATCGCTGGTTCACTCCCCAAGTGGCAGCAAAAGCTGGAGCTGGGCCAAGCCAAAGCCAGGAGCTAGGAGCTTCCTCCAGGTGTCCCATGTGGATGCAGTTTGCCCAAGCACTTGAGCCATGTTCCGCTGCTTTCCCAGGCGCGTTAACAGGGAACTGGATCAGAAGTGAAGAGGCAGGGACTCAAACTGGCACCCATATGGGATGCCAGCATTGCAGGTAGAGGCCTAACGTGCTATACCATAATGCTGCCTCCTGGATCTTATCTTTTAAATCTTTTGAGCCACTTTGTGTCTTTTTAAAACAAATTTATTTATTTATTTATTTATGTATTTGAAAGAGTGTGTGTGTGGTGGTTGAGGGGAGAGATATCTTCCATCTGCTGGTTCTCTGTCTAAATGCCTGCAATAACCAGGTGTTCCATATGGGTAGCAAGAAGCCAGGTACCTCTGCTATCATCTGCTGCCTCCAAGGCACATTGGCAGGAAGCTGAGTCACAAGCAGAGACTGTACTCAAACCAGGCACTCTAATATGAGATGTGGGCATCCCAAGTGGCCATTTTACCCTTTGTGCCACAATACCAGAATTCATTCAGGGTCTTCTATATGGATGACAAAAGCCTAACTACTTGGATCATCACTTTGTGCCTCCCAGGTTATGTATCAGCCAGAAACTAATATCAGGAACAGAGCCAGGACTTGAACCAAGTACTTCAGAATGGGATGTGGGCATCCCAAACGGGATCTTAACCACTAGGCCAAAAGCCCACCCATGTTGCTTCTTAGGGAATGGCTTTCCTGGATTGAAGACTTTATTATTATTATGAAGATGTATCTTCTGGTGTTAGCATGGTGGACTACTATGGTGTTAGTTCCAGTTAGACAGCATAGCATAGTCTCCCTCGCTGTAGCAGCACCTTCATTGTAAGCAGACACGCACTGTCCTGAGCATCATCCCAAAAGCATATACAGTACTGAGAAGTGATGGGGAGGTTGACCCTCTGGGGTCACAGAGAACATAACTGAGATCCTGGTGTGCATAGGTCCCAGTGCCAGTAAGCAATGCTCTGGGTGGGAGTGGGGTAGGGAATTGGGGGTGATGGCACCGTAGTAGTGCAGAGTGCTGCATGGGCTAGGATACTAGATTCACCATTGCTCGCTAGGTCTAATTGGATTCGTGAAGCCACAGGTTGGTTGGTTTGTTTGTTTTTAAGATTTATTTATTTATTTGAAAGGCAGGGCTAGTGAGGCAGAAAGAGAGGTCTTCTGTCTGCTGGTTCATTTCCCAAATGGTTGCAAAGGCTGGAGCTGGGCCAGTCCGAAGCCAGGGGCCAGGAGCTTCTTCTGCGGGAGATCGGACCACCTGCAGGGATAGGTCCAATTTATTTCCGGGCACGTGGACGGTGGATGATCCCTATACCTCGCTTTCCTTGCACTAGGGAGTCCCTCAAGCCATTGAGCTGGAGTCTGTATCTCCATTGCTGGTTGGCTTTGCTTCTTTTTCTATGCTGGAATCCCTCCTTAACCTGCAGTGTTCCCTTTATTCCCCTACTGAGCTCCTGTCTTTTTCCTCAGGCGCTTACCCGAGATGCAGCTATTGATTTGTTGCTTCAGTTCTCTGTGGAGGAACAGGCAAATGCTGGTCATCTATTCAACCATCTTAGAACTCCCCTGAACAGTAAAAAAAATTGAAATCAAGAATAAGAATGAAAGGGTGATAACACTGTTAAATTTTTTCTTGTACATTGATATACTAAATGATTTTAACTAACTTGACTTATCTAGCTGTTTAAGTTTACTGATTTGGTAAGACATGTTCTCCAGACAATATAAGGACCATGAACACAGGGACTGTGTCTTGTCATTGTACTTGACATCTAGCACAGTTCCTTTTCATTACTGGCATTGGCTTAGTAATGTTTAATGAGTGAATGAGTAAATGAAAGAGAGAGCTGGGTTTCAAGGGGTGGGAATAGTGGATGGAAGATCAGAAGTGAGTGGTGTTAACTGAGAAAAGGGGTAGATTGAATAGGATTTGAGAGCATTCTGTGCGAGGGAAGGAGCTGATTAAAAGCCTGTCATATACCTGGGGCCAGAGATTAAGAGGTAGCGTAATACTGGGGTGGGAGGCAGCTAGCAGTCCATGCAGGGATCTGTAAAATGTTAAAGATTTGAGACTTTATTCTAAGAGCATTTTTCTTCTTAACTGGTGCTTTTCTCTCATTTTGAGGAGATACTGCTTGAGTTCAGACCATCATTCTCTTGAATTAGCAGGGTCTTGTACTGGGTTTTTTCATGCATTGTATCACCTTCTTTAATCCATCCTCCACACTTGTGTTAGTGATCTTGCAAAATGCTCTTCTGATTATCTAGTTCACTTACCTAAAATCTTTCAATTTCTTCCAGCAGGCTCTGGCAGACTTTTTCTATAAATGGAACCTGATTGTAAATAGGAATATTTTAGGATTTGTGAGGACTACATATGGTCTCTGTTGGATTTTTTCTTTGCCCTTCACCCTCACCAATAATTTTTTAAAACCATGAGAAACTTTCTTAGCTTAACAGTTTGCCCAGGACCACAGTTTATAATCCTGAGGCTGAGGGAAGAGAGGGTTGGGTGGTGGGAGAGTGAGAGTAGAATCTAAACTTTTTGCCCTGGTATTAAAGCCCCTTCAAAATTTGTTTCCCTCTCTTCCCTTATATCCCATGCATCAACCTTCAGAAATCTTAGGGATCGCTCAGTGCACTCTGCTTAGTTGTGCCTCACTGGTGGTATCTTCTCTTCCTGAAATGTTATCCTGGAGTGGCAGATTCCTCTTCCTTTAAGAAGAGGTAGCTCAGGCACTATTTCTTCAGTCTCCTTCCCAAGGCCCTCTCCGGGTATTTGGTACTTAGGAAATAACAGCTCATTCAGATAAATTCACGTTTACTTTTTTCTTTTTTTTAAGAAGACCTCATGTAACAATATCAGAGATGTCAGGGGACCCAGTCACAAGGAATATAAAATCAAAACCTTCAAAATATGCCTTCACTTTCATGTAGCAGTTTCGCTTCTAGAAATTCATCCTGTCCCAGTTTTTATAGATACTGCAAGAAGATTGTCCCAGAGATAGTAATTAATAATAAAAGTCTATTAATAAGAGAACTGTTTAAATAAATATCTCTTTTCCATATGATAGAATATTAGATAACCAATCAAAAATACTCCCTAGTGACAAGGGTTTGGCATAGCAGTTAAGATACTACTTGGGATGTCTGCATCCCACATCACAGTGCCTTTATTAGGGTGGCTTTGGAATCCTTCCCTCCAATTCCTCCGCTTCTTGTCCCCAGGCAACCCCTAGTTGACTTTCTATACATTAACTTTTATTTTCTAGAATTTTAGATAAATGGAATCATACAGTATTTTTTGATTGTCTTCTGATTTTTTTGCCCACACACCAATAAAGCACTTTAACTTTAGCTTTCCTTGTGGACATTTTGTGTAAATCTTCATTTTACTTTAAATGATTAAATTCAGCAATTTAGCTTAGTGGTAGTATTGGTTAATGGTTAATGGACAGTTTCTCCATCAGTAAAATGGGAATAATAAAGCACACTTCATAGAGCTCTTAAGAGACCAAATATAGAGATACATAAATCACTTAGAAAAATGTTAATAATGTGTATTCAATATAGAATGATTATTATCTGTAATAGCTATGAAATCTTTTTATTTGAAATTATGTTATTATAATATTTTCAATACCTAAATTTGGATAAATAACTGTCTTTCTGAATTAGTACTGCTCTGGGAAACAAAAGCTGCTTAAATATCAGTAATGATTGAACAGTAGCTTGATCAATTTTCCTTGATCATCTAAGCCATCTCTAGTACATATTATTTATGTTTTAAAGAATAATGGCCGCTGCTATTTGAGTTCCTAACATTAGCAAATTATTGAGCTGTATTTTTAATACAATACTTCATTTTAACCTTAACTAATTATATAATATAGATATTATTCCTGTTTACTAACTGTCATAGTGATTGAGTGAAAACTTGAGCTCTGAAAACAATATGCTGTCAAATGTACATTATGCTTCTAAAATATCGCCATGTTTCTCGAGGTGCTCCTGCTATCTATGCAAATGGCATTTCCTCTGTTTTTATAATCTGCAAGGCCAGTTTCCTTTTTTCATCTCACCTACCAGGATCTCAGCATCTTATAGAATATTAGTGTAATCTTAGTTCCCTAATTGATATCTTATATAGCTGATCTCTGACCTCTTAGGCCTGTACTAGACACCTGCATCATCACCTGCAGTAAAGCACTGGAATGCAAGTATTTACAGTTTGCCAAGAAATGAAAAAATCATGTTTGAGATCCTTCATAATATTTGAACTTCAGGTTATACACATTTAATCGTCTCTTTCATAAAAATCCTCTGATAGCACTTTTCCTGATGGAAAAGGTAGAGATGTTTAATATTACCTTCTTTTTAAAATCTTAGAGCATAATGACTGACAGCCTTTGTGAGGTAAGGTGCAGAGTTTGTATTTCTATAAGTAAATATGGTGGACTGGTGCTGTGGTATAGTAGGTAGAGCTGCCACCTGCAGTACCTGCATCCCCTGTGAGCGCCAGTTCAAGTCCCAGCTGCTCAGTTTCCGATCCGGCTCTCTGTTATGGCCTGGGAAAGCAGTAGAAGAAGGCCCACGTCTTGGACCCTTGCGCCCGTGGGGAGACCTGGAAGAAGCTCCTGTCTCCTGGCTTTGGATCGGTGCAGCTCCGGCCGTTGTGGCCAACTGGGGAGTGAACCAGCAGATGGAAGACCTCTCTCTCTCTGTTTCTCTTTCCCTCTCCTTTCTCTGTGTAATCTGACTTTCAAATAAATAAAATAAATCTTTAAAAAAAAAAAAAAAAGAAGTAAATATTGGGGCCAGCATTGTGGCATAGTGGATAAAGCCATTGCCTATGATGCTGTCATCCCATTTGGGTGCTGGTTCAAGTCCCGGCTGCTCCACTTCCAATCCAGCTCCCTACTAATGGCCTGGGAAAAGCAGCGGAGGATGGCCTTAGTGCCAGGGACCCTGCCTCTCATGTGGGAGACCTGGAAAAAGCTCATGACTCCTTGCTTCAGCCTGGCACAGACTTGACTGTTGCAGCCATCTGGGGAGTGAACCAGCAAGTGGAAGATCAATCTCTCTCTCTCTTTCTCTCTCTCCCCCTCCCTCCCTCCCCATTCTCTCTGTAACTCTGACTTTGAAACAAATAAATAATTTTTTTTTTAGAAAGTAAATATTAGCAGTTGCAGTTCCTTGTCAGTTAATCCAATATTTACTTTGTGCTCTTAGCAGTAAGATACTTGGAGATATAAGGATGAATAGAATAGCCTTATAATGTTATTGTGCCAAGCAGTCTGCTAGGACTTTACATATACTACTTTTTAAATAATTATCTGTGTCAAAAATTTTTTGATGTATTTTTAAATTTTATTGCAAAGACAGAGACAGATGATGATATCTTTTGCCTACTGATTAATTCCTCAAATGTCTGCAACAGCTGAGTCCAGGGCACGCTAGAGCCAGGAGCCTGGAACTGTATCCCTGTCTTCTATGAGCATGATATATATATATCATATATATGGAAATGGGCACTTCCATTGATTAGCTAGGAAGTAAGCTTTGTGAGAGTAAGGAACTTGTTTTGTTGGGGAGAGGGACAATTGTAGTAATAATGGTAGAAAAGAAAGATAGATACCAAAGGTTGACTCCCTCAGGAAGCTTTCCTGGAACAATCAGATTGGTCCTTGCACCACCTTAATACTCATGATACTTACATTTCTGTATTCTTGCAACATTAATTGAGATTGTACTTCTATATTCTCCTCCTTGGCTAGACTGAAGATTTCTTGACTGAAGGTACTGTTTATTAGTGTTTCAGGGTTCCTTTCCATCTTTGTTTCTAATATGTTTCTTGAGGGGTGGGTATGGTGGTTCAGCAGGTTAAGCATCACTGAGAAGCGCACATTCCATATCAGAGTGCCTGAGATCAAGTCCTGCCTCCACTTCTGGATCAGAAGTGGAACAACCAGTACTCGAACCGGCACTCACATGGCACTTCAGGTGGAGGCCTAACCTGCTATACCAGAGCACAGGCCTGGTATAGTCTTTTAAAAATAGATTATTGGCCTATGTAGTTTTAGTATGCTGTTTGCAGATTTATCTTTAAGTTAAATAAGCAAGCTGTAAATTTATGGAAGTGAGAGCTGCCTATATAGATAAGCTACATTATGAGAGAAGCACATTTTGATAAATTAGGCTGAGAACCTGACTGCTGCAGAGAATATTTTTAAAATTTAAAAGCTTTCTGAATGTAAATTATGAAATACTAGAACTCATCTTGCTCATCAGGCTTCAGAAGGATTTTTACTTGTTGAATGACTGTCCTTCAACCAGAACCTTAAAGGTTGAATTAAATGTTTTTTTTCTTAAACCTCTTTTGTGGAATTAGATGTATTAGTAACTATGCTTCAGGCTTTTCTATGGGTGTTTATGTTGCAGAAGCAGTACTCCGTAAAAATTCTTAGGGGCTGGTGTTGTGGCATAGTGGATTAAGCTGCTGACTGTGATACTGGCATCCGTATGAGCACCAGTTTGAGTCCTGGCTGCTCTGCTTCCTGTCCAGCTCCCTGCAAATGCACCTGGGAAAGCAACCAAAGCTGGCCCAAGGAGTTGGGCCCCTGCCACACATGTGGGAAACCCATTGGCATTCCTGGCTCCTTGGCTTTGGTTTGGCCCAGCTCCAGTCATTAGGGCCATCTTGGAAGTGAACCAGATGGGTGATCTCTGTTTCTCTCCCTCTCTCTCTGTAGCTCTGTCTTTCAAATAAATAAATCTATTTAAAAAAAAAAAAAAGTTAATGGTGACTAGATTTTTGGATGACAGTAATATTTCAGAAAATAATTTGAATGTTTTACTTGCTATTGTTTCAAAAAGTGTTTCAAAACTGTTTTTAACAATGTGAAACCACTTCATTTTTCAGTATCCTTGCCATGAAAAACAGGACGTGATAAGCTGCTCAACTTATGAAATTCAAATTACATGTGAATTCTGCCAGGTATGTGTACAATATTTGGTACTAGCAATTTTTCACATTTTCATAGATTGTTTCTATTAGATAAATATTTCAGTACTTTTTTTCCCCACAAATAAGAAACCATTTATGTGGTAAATAGCTTAGTTTGTGGTTCTGTTGCATTTTTAAATCATCAGATTAAGATCATCAAACTACACTTAACTATGGCAAACATAAATACATTTTAGTTAATTTTTCAAAATTAGTTCTAAATAACACTAATCCCATGAGATGTCCTGTACAAAAGTGTTCAAATAGCAGATAACTGTGACCAAAATGCTGTTTTGGATGCTCTTCTATTCATTTCACTTGAGAATATTAATATTTTGAAAAGTCCTACATAAAACGTGTACTTCAACATTTCCCAAATTTGTTTGGCTGTGTAACATTTTTCTAATCCCTGCTGAAATATTTTAGGAAACATTGCTGTAAGCTAGTGTTGAAAAAGGAACAGTGTTATAGAGCTACTAGTTGAGGCAAATACAGTTTCTATATATAATCTGTAGTAAAAATCAAGCAAAAAAATGAGACCCTATAAGAAAGTTCATAGAAGGAATCATTGGGAACTTTTAAGTCAAAATTAAAATACAGGAAGGTAATCTTGACTCCAAAATGTCTTTCTGCAGTTGTTTTGTTCAAATCAGAATCCACAGATGTCCTTATAACATTTGGTTATCCTGTTTATTAAAGTTCTTTTCAATTTAAAACAGTTCCCCTCTTTCTCTGCTCTTCCTTTTTCCTCCCATGGTATTTGTTTGTTGAAGAGACCAAGTAATTTGTCGTGTAGATTTTCCTATGTATTGTGTTTTGCTGATTGCTTCCTGGTGATACTGTGATATTTTTCTATCTCCTGTACTCATATTTTCTTGTAGTTGGAGCTAGAGAGGCTTCATTAGATGCATATTTCACAGACACACCTAAAAGTAATTCATTGCTTTCTCTTGCATGTCAGAAAGCACCTAATGTCCCATGTCCCATGTTTAGTGTTGTTAATTTAACACTGACCCGTAAGTTCAGATATTGTTAGCCTGATCCACCACCCATCATCTTTTCTCTTAATGGTTTCAAAAAATCAGTTACTGCCAGAAGACTAAGCATCAGCTGACTAAGATACTGATATGATCCTCTTCCCCCACAGAGACAATTGAACAACTGTTCATGCATTATGTCACCCTAAGAACAGATGAAAAAACCAGGTGAGCAACTTCAGTGCCTGGTTTTAGCATAATAAGAAAAAACACATTGAAGAAAACAGAAAGGAAAGAATTGCCCATGTCACACCTTCACACTGCAACCCCTGGTAAGCAGGGCAGTTTTAGAAACTTTGGTGTGTATCACCACACTGTTGGTTAGGCCTGGTATCCATCTCCTTTTCCTCCCAAGACTGCACAGGTTCTAATAACTATGAGACTTGATTGTGATTCAGTTTAGTACCAACATGAATGGCCAAGGGGTTGCCTTTATCTTCCATCCTCCAACTTTGGGCAAAACTTGCAAGGAACCACAAAACTATGTCTTGGGACTCAGTGCTTGACTGGTAAAACCTAACACTGGACAGATCCTAACAAACCCCATTCTCAGGCCAGTGTCTGGACAAAGTTTCTGTTGGCCCCAGTTGTTCAGACATTTCCCAGCCAGCATCACCTGTAACCTCAGGATGTATATCTACCACAGCACCAAATAGCCCATAGCACTATGTGAGGGTTTTGATTCAACCCCCAGGCTGCACTGATCTCAGCAGGCTGTGGGCTCTTGGTGTAAACTAGCTTTTCAGCATTGGTAGCCTTAAGACTATGCAGCCAGACCTACTCCAGTCCCTGGAAAACGCTTCTAGAGATTGACGTATGCCTTTCAAGACACTTTTCCAGTTCATTCTGAACAATGCACCATCTGCAGATTTAGGATGAATTTGGGCTTGAGGTGTCCCCTAGGGCTGAAACCACAGGAATATACCAACAACAGACTTTTGGTAAATTTTGACTTAGCATACCAGCTAGTGATGAAATAGGCATCCACAGGCTCACATGAAGTAAACTGCTTTGAATTTCTGCAAGGACAGCCATACACAAAACCAAATTACAAATACTGGAGGAAAAAAATACCTAATCCTTCAATATGTCAATGACATTGTGTGCCAGCAAGCATAAAGAATTCTTAGGGAACCATGGCGTCAACTGAGAAACAAAATAAGGTACCAGAAGTCAACCAGATAACATTTACAAATATTTGGATGAAGGTTAAAAATCGTTGTTTTAAGGAAGGTCAGTGAATTTTAAGAGAACACAGAGAAATGATTTAATATAATAACATAACTCCTTGACCTGAAATGTGAAATAAGTAAAATTAAAAATGCAATGGAAAGTATCAGTATAAAAAACAGGAGGAAGAATAAATGAAATTGAAGACAAGCTGTTTGAAAATAACCAGTCAGAGAAGGAAAAATGAAAAATGAAGACATATGAAGAAGCTTAAGGGAATTTTAGGACAGCATTGAAAGAGTACATATCACTAGTCAGATTCAACTCAACTAGTCTACCTCTACCTCAAATCATATTTATAATCAGTCTTCTCAAGGTTAAAGATAAAGAGGTTTTTCAAAGCTATGAGAGAAAAGAAACAACCCTGTAACAGTGGCCCAACTTGCCTGACTAGACTTCTCAGCAGAAACCTTACAAGTTAGGGGACAGTGGGATGTGACTTTCGCAGTAGTGAAGGAAAAAATAAAACTGTCAACCAGAATACTCTATCCAGAAAAGCTATCCATCAGATATGAAGGAGAGAGAAACATTCCTAGGAAAACATAAGCTAAGAGACTTTATCACTATCAGACTTATAAGATATGCTAAAAGGAATTCTTCAGATTGAAAGAATGAAATGCTAGCAGGTGAACGTAAAAAACTCATTGAGGGGTCAGTACTGTGGCATAGTGGGTGGGGCCACCACCTGCAGTGCCAGCATCCCATATGGGCACTGGTTCTACTCCCGGCTGTGCTACTTCCAATCCAGCTCTCTGCTATGGCCTGGGAAGGCAGCGGAGGATGGCCCAAGTCCTAGGGTCCCTGCACCCACATGGGAGACTCAGAAGAAGCCCCTGGCTCCTGGCTTCCTAACAGCACAGCTCCAGCCATTGCAGCCAATTGGGGAGTGAACCAGCGTATGAAAGATATCTCTCTCTCTCTCTCTCTCTTTCTCTTTCTTTCTCTCTTTCTCTGCCTCTCTGTGTAACTCTTTCAAATAAATAAATAAATCTTTAAAAAAAAAACTCACCAATAAGAGTAATTTTGCAGACAAATTAAAAATGCTTTACATTGTAAATATCCTGTGTAAGCCATTCATATCTTTGGTTTAAAGACTGAAAATAATTAAAAATAATAGCTACATTAGTGTTCAGAGGTAGGCAATACTGAAAGTTGTAGACTGAGCCATCAGAAGTGCAGATGTAGAATATTATATTTTATCTCATTTTTTATTTTAATGTTTTTAATGCTGTCATTTCAAAATAGCTTCCAACAATCAAAATATATTTTCATAAGCCTCCTGATAACCAAAATGCAAAACTATAATTCATATGCCAAAAACAAAAATAAGGAATAAAAACATACCACTAAAGAAAAATCACTTAACCCTCAAAGGAAAATTTTAAGACAAGGAAGAAGAAAGGAAATACAGCAAAACTGGAAAAGAAGTATCAAAATGGCAATAATAACCAATTACCTATCAATAAGTTGATTAAATTCCCAATTAAAAGACAAAATTACCAAGTGGATAGGAGATATGACCCGAGTGGGTATTAATTACAAGAAACTCACTGCTAAAGACACATACAGATTGGAAATGAAAGAATGGAGTAAGATATTCCATGTAAATGAAACCCAGAAGAAAGTGGAGTTGCTACATTGGTTTATTATACCGAGTAGAATAGGTTTTATTTAAAAGCTGTGAGAAGAGACAAGAAAAGTAATTACATAAAGTGTTTAATTCAGCAAGAGGAAATAGTAATTGTAAATATGTGTACCCAACAAAGCAGATATTAATAGACCTAAAAGGGGAGATGGACTCCAATCCAGTAACAGTAGGGGACTTTAACACCCCACCTTTGGCAGTGGGTAGATCATTCAAACAGAAAATCAACAAATAAACACTAAACTTATCCCTAAATTAATTGGATCTGACAGATATCTAGAACATTCTATCCAACAGCTATAGAATACACATTCTTCTCAGTAGCACATGGAACATTTTCTAGGATAGATCATTGGTAGGTCACAAAAAGTCTCAAATTTTTAAAAATGAAATCATATTGATATCTTTTCTGAGCCCAATGCAATAGAAATAGAAATCAAAACCAAAAACTTTGGAAGCTGTATTAATATGTGTAAGAAAAACAGCTTACTCTTGAACAAACAATTGATCAAGGAAATAATTATGAAGGAAATTTTCTAAATCTCTTGAAACAAAAATGTATACCTGTGGGATACAGCAAAAGCAGTACTAAGATACATAGCAATCAGTACCTATATTCATAAAAAACAGATGTCAAATAACTCATCAGTGCTCCTAAAGGAACTAAAAAGTTGCCAGCTCAGTGGGTATAGCAAGTAAAGCCACTGTCAGCAGCAACATTGGAGATTCTGCTACTCTGCTTCTGATCCAGGTACCTGCTAATGTGCCTGGGAAAGCAGCAGAAGATGGCCCGAGTCCTTGGGCCCCTGTACTCACATGGGAGATCTAAATGAAGCTCCTGCCTCCTTGCTGGGAGGCTACAGCTTGGCTCAGTGCTAACTGTTGTGACCATTTGGGGAGTGAACCAATGGATAGAAGATCATCTCTGTCTCCCTGCCTCTACCTCTCCTCTGTAACTCTTGACTTTCAAATAAATGAGTAAATAAGAAAAAAATACTAAAAAACAAGAACAAATCAAACTAAAATTAGTAGGAGGAAAGAAATAATATCATTCAGAGCAGAAATAATGAAGTACTCAATATATTTTACAAGAAAATCAATGAAACAGATTGTTACTTGAAAAGAAACTAAATGGACAACCTCTTAGCTATTCTAAGAAAACGAGAGAAGACTTAAAGTCAGAGATGAAAAGAGAGACATTATAACTTATACCACCAAAATACAAAATATTGATAATTATTATGAGCAGTTATTCACCAACAGTTTTGAAAACTTAAAAGAAATAGGCAAATTCCTGGACATACACACCTTACCAAGATAGAATCATGAAGAAATAGAATACCCAAATAGACCAGTAACAATTAATGAGATTAGATTAGTAATAAGAGGTTTTCCTTCAAAGAAAAGCTCAGGACCAGATAGCTTCTCTGCTGAATTCCACCAAACATGTATAAAGACTGACACTAATTCTTACTAAATTATTAAAAAATAAAAATAGAAGAGGAGTGATTTCTGCCAAACTCATTCTACTAGCTGAGCATTACCCTGATTAACAAACCAGACAAGGACAAAACCAAACAAGAAAGCTAGGGGCCAACTCTTTTTTTTTTTTTAATAGAAAACTTTTATTTAATAAATACAAATTTCTTAATAATTTTTGGATTATAGCAGTTCTTCCCCTCATACTCACCCTCCTATCCCCAAACCATCCCACCTCCTACTCCCTCTCAGATCCCATTCTTCATTAAGCTTCATTTTTAATTATCTTTATATACAGAAGATCAACTCTATACTGAGTAAAGATTTCAAGAATTTGCACTCGCACAGACACATAAAGTATAAAGTACTGTTTGAAGACTTGTTTTACCATTAATTCTCATAGTACAACACACTAAAGACAGAAGTCCTACATGGGGAGCTAGTGCACAGTGACTCCCGTTGTTGATTTAACAATTGACACTCTTATTTATGATGTCAGTGATCACCCGAGACTCTTGTCATGAGCTGCCAAGGCTATGGAAGCCTTTTGAGTCCACAAACTCCAACATTATTTAGATGGGGCCATAATCAAAGTGGAAGTTCTCTCCTCCCTTATGATAAAGGTACCTCCTTCTTTGATGGCCCCTTCTTTCCACTAGGATCTCACTCACAGAGATCTTTCATGTAGGTTATTTTTTGCCACAGTGTCTTGGCTTTCCATGCCTGAAATTCTCTCATGGGCTTTTTAGCCAGATCTGAATGCCTTATGGGCTGATTCTGAGGCCAAAGTGCTGTTTAGGGCATTTGTCATTCTACGAGTGTGCTGTGTGGTATGGGCCAACATTGTGACATGATGGGTAGAGCCACCATTTGTGATACTAGAATTCCATATTGTAGTGTGAGTTCGACTCCTGGTTTCCCTGCTTCCAATTAGCTCCCTGCCTATGAGCCTGGGAAAGCAGTGGAGGATGGCCCAACTTTTGGGCTCCTGCCACCCATGTTGGAAACCCAGTTTGAGTTCCAACTTCTTGGCTTTAGCCTGGCTGAACCCCAGCTGCTGTGTTAAACCAGTGCATGGAAAATCTCTCCTCTCTCCTCCCCTCCCCACCCTTCTGTCCCCTCCCTTCTCTCTTTTTCTCTCTCCCTCTTCACTCTGCCTTTCAAATTAATAAATCTGTAAAATTAAACTCATTTTTTTAAAAAAATAGAAAGTTACAGGCCAGTATCCTTGATGAACATAGGTATATAATCTTCAACAAAATACTAGCAAACTGAATCCAACAACACATTAAAAAAGATTACTCACTGGGGCCGGCACCATGGCGCAGGTGGTTAATCCTCCACCTGTGGCACCGACATCCCATATGGGCATTGGTTCTAGTCCTGGCTGCTCCTCTTCCCATCCAGCTCTCTGCTTTGGCCTGGGAAAACAGTATTAGATGCCTTAGATCCTTGGGCCCCTTAACCTGTGGGGGAGACCCAGAAGAATCTCCTGGCTCCAGATCGGCGCAGCTCTGGCTGTTGCAGCCATTTGGGGAGTGAACCAGCGGACAGAAGACCTCTTTCTCTGTCTCTACTTCTCACTGTCTGTAATTCTACCTCTCAAACAAATAAATAAAATCTTAAAAAAAAATGATTATTCACCATGACCAATGGAATGCAAGAATTATGCAAATCAATAAACATGATAATCCATATGAACAGAATGAAGGACAAAATTCATGATCATCTCAATAGATCCAGAAAAAAAACACCATACATTCTTTTATGATAAAAATTCTGAACAAATTAGGTACATAAGGTACATACTTCAACATAATAAAGGATATATAGAACAAGCCATCAGCAACATAGTAAATGTTGAAAAGCTGAAGGTGTTCTCTTTAAGATCTGGAACAAGACAAGAAATACCCACTTTTACTGTGTACAAAAATAGTAGATTAAAGACCTAAATGTAAGACTTAAAACTGAAACTTGTAGAAGAAAATAGAACTGCTTCAGGACTTTGGAATGGACAAGGATTTCCTGGCTAAGACCCCAGAAGCACAAGACACAAAAGCAGAAATAAACCAGTAAGATTTTAGGCAGCTAGAGAGCATCTGCACAGCAAAGGAAAGCATCAGTGAAGTGAAGAGAAAGTCGGTAAAATAGCAGAAACATTTGCAAGCTCTATGTCTGACAAGGAGTTAATAACTATAATATATAAGCAACCAAAAAAAGTCAATAGCAAAAAGCCCAGGTAATCCAATTTTTAAACGCATAACACCTCTAAACATATTTTTGAAAGGAATACATAGATTAAAATGTGTAATTTTCATACATAAAAATTTAAATTATATTAATAAATCAGTTATTAATGACAGGCCAACAAGTATAGAAAAAATGCCCAACATCAAGCAAATGCAAATCAAAACCATGATAAAATACCACCTCACTGCAGTTAAATTTGTTGTTATCCAAAAGACAAAAGATAAGTGCTAGCAAATATGTGGAGAGAAGGGAACCCCTGTACACTGTTGATAGGAACATAAATTAGTACAGCCATTGTGGAAAACAGTTAAATGGGTTCCTCAAAATAACTAAAAATCAAACTACCATATGATCTAGCCATTGTACTAACAAGTATGTACCCAAGGGAAATGAAATGAAATGAGTCTAAGAGACATCTGTATTTCCATGTTTATTGCCGTATCATTTATAATAGCCAAGAAATAGAAATAATTTAAATATTCATCAACAGATGATTATATGAAGAAATTTTAGTAGATTTACACAAAAGAATATTATTCAGCCATAAAAAGGATGAACTCTTGTCATTTGTATCAACATGGAAGGAATTGATGGTTCTGCTATCAAGTGAAATCAGCCAGTCAAAGAAAGACAAGTACAGCATCATCTTACCCGTTTGGCATTGAAAAAGCTTGATACTACAGAAGTTGAGAATACAATGATTATTCCCAGAGGCTGGAGAGAATAGGCAGGAGGGAGGTTTAGGAAAATGTTATTTAATGGGCACTAAATTATTATTAGATGGGTGTTGTATTGCACACTCGAGTGACTACTGAAAACAATAATGTGTATTTTTCTAAAAAGTTAAGGTAGGCATAAGAAAAGATTTTGAATATTTTCACCGTGACGAAATGATAGGTCTTTGCAGAGTTATGTTTACTTAACCCTTATTGGACATTAAACAAGGTATACATGAATCAAAAGAGCACATGATAGGGCCGGCGCCTTGGCTCACAGTTAATCCTCTGCCTGCGGTGCCGGTATCCCATATGGGCGCCGGGTTCTAGTTCTGGTTGGGGCGCCAGTTTTTAGTCCCAGTTGCTTCTCTTCCAGTCCAGCTCTCTGCTCTGGCCTGGGAAGGCAGTGGAGGATGGCCCAAGTGCTTGGGCCCTGCACCCACATGGGAGACCAGGAGGAGCACCTGGCTCCTGGCTTTGGGTCAGTGCAGTGCGCTGGCTGTGGCAGCCATTTGGGGGGTGAACCAACGGAGGGAAGACCTTTCTCTCTGTCTGTCTCTCTCACTGTCTAACTCTATCTGTCAAAGAAAAAAAAATCACATGAATATATCCCATAAGTGTACATTTTTACATGTTAGTTAAAAAGCCCAAGAATTATTTTTTAAAAAATAAGTTATTGAGGGGCCAGCGCTGTGGCACAATGGGTCAAGCATCCACTTGTGGTGCTGGAATCTCATTTGGGCACTAGTTCAAGTCCTGGGTGCTTGACTCTGATCCAGCTCCCTGCTAATGGCCTGGGAAAGCAGTGGAGGATGGCCCAAGTGCTTGGGCCCCTGAACCCATGTGGGAAATCCAAAGGAAGCTCCTGGCTCCTGGCTTAAGCTCAGCACTGGCCATTGCCACTATTTGGGGGTGAACCAGCAGATGGAGGACCTCTCTTTCTGTCTCTCAAGTAAATAAAGAAATATTTAAAAATACATAGATAAAGCAGTGGTAACAACCAATAGTTTCTTATAAAAAAGTCATTGATAGTTGCCCAGATCCATTATTTCCTTGAGATTTAAAGTTGTGATTTTTCTGATTATTTTGTTCTTTCTGCATTTGCTAGTTGAAATGCTATGAAGAACTTTTCCTTTATCAGTTATTCAATTACCTGAAATACAGCTTATGCAGGAAAAGCAGAATAAATGTTGATCTTTTGCCCTTTCTTTACCAGTTTTCAGTGAAAGCAGAGTTTATTAACTGCTGCATGACATGATGTGCTTGTTTGTTTGCAAAGTAGTCATTTCTGATTGTATGCCATGTTTGCTTTTCTTCCTTCTTTCCTTCCTTCTCTTACTTCTTCCCTTCTTCCCTCCCTCCCTTCATTATCTTTCTTTTAAAAATAATTTATTTTTGAAAGGCAGAGAGAGGAAGACACAGTGAGGCAGGCTTTTTGTTGTTGTTTTTTTAGGTCTCATAAGAGCCCTGTGAAGGGCAATCATTATATAAAATGAATAGATTCTTTTATTTTTTTTCCTATCTTGTGTAGTATCTGCCTTTCTCAAATCAGAAAGCTTTAAAAAAAAAAAATCCTAGAACAAATTGTATCTGAGTAAAAATCATCTATATAATTTTTGTCTTATTTGTTAGTTTTTGGTTAGACATGCTATTTTGTTTTTACTTTTTTCCTTTTTAATGAGGTATAATTTATACAGAATATAATGCACTACATAGAGTAAAATCTGTTCTATCTTTTCTTTGGAACATTACCTGCCTTATCCTGTTTAAGAAACCTTTTCCTACTGCAAAATCATGAAGATTGTTTCCTAGATTTTCTGCTGGAAACTTTTCCTTTGCCTTTGACATTTAGATATGTGATCCACTGTGACAATTTTATGTATGATATGAATTGAAGTTGGGTCATTTTCTGAACTTACGGATACTTAATTGATGTGCATTAAAGGCTCTGAAAAAGTCCTGCAAAATTAAGCTCATATATTTACTGCTTTCCAAATGTATTTGACTCTATAGAACTTTTTCTATAATAGATTCTTATATACTTGTAGAATATGCATTGACAGACTGATCTAGAAAGGTTGATAAGCCATTGTTGTAAAGGGAATATTAAATAATTATTAATTTAGTAAAATACTATTTCTTTATAAAATTTCTTGAACTAACTTTTGAAAGAATCATCCTTTCTCCCACTAACTCCAATCAAACCTTATTATAAACCAGGTGGCCATAAAGTTCATTTCAGGATCCCATTCTGTTCCATTGCTTTATCAGTTATCATTAAACTGATAGCACAGTATCTTAATGTAGTTTTATAGATAAGTCTTTGATAACTCCTTTAGCTTATAACCATTCTTAAAGATTGCCTTGCTTATTCTGAGTTTTGCATTACCTTAAAATTTGAGAGTCAGTCTATTTTTGTTTAAAAAAGGTTTATTTATTTAATTGAAAGGCAGAATTACAGAGAGACAGAGGTAGGAGAGAGAGAGAGAGGTCTTCTGTCTGCTGGTTCTCTCCTAAATGGCCACAGTGGCCGGAGCTGCACTCATCCGAAGTCAGGAGCCAGGAGCTTCTTCTGGGTCCTCCCACGTGGGTGCAGGGGTCCAAGGACTTGGGCCATCTTCTCCTGCTTTCCCAGGACTTGGCAGAGAGCTGGATTGGAAGTGGAGCAGCTGGGACTAGAACCGGCAGTCGTGTGGGATGCTGGGACTGCAGGCAGCAGCTTTACCTGCTATGCCACAGCGCCAGCCCCAGACAGTCAGTTTTGATGCATGTAGAAAACCTGCTGGGATTTTGTTTGGGATTGTACTTTATCTCTAATAGATGAATTTGGACAGAATTAGCATATTAATATCTAATTTTCCAGTCCATGAACATATTGCATCTTCTGTTTGTTTAGCCATGTTTAATTACGTTATACAAATATTTTGTATAATGTTGAGTTTTTTTTAATGTGTGACATACGTTTTTCATTAGATTCATTCCTAGTTATTTGGTTTTGCTGGTTTAAATGGAATTGGGGAACTAGAAAGCAAAAGTACTGTGGAATAAATGAGCAGAGAAAAGAAATTTTAAAGCAATAAGATGAGTAATTCCCTAGTAAGACTGATTGAGAAAAATAATTAGCAATACTATGGATTCTTTTTTTTTTTTAAGATATTATTTATTTTTTTGAGAGGTAGAGTTACAGACTGTGAGAGGGAGAGACAGAAAGGTCTTCCTTCTGTTGGTTTGCTCCCCAAATGGCTGCAACGCCGGAGCTGCGCTGATCCAAAGCCAGGAGCCAGGAGCTTCTTCCAGATCTCCCACACAGGTGCAGGGGCCCAAGGACTTGGGTCATCTTGTGCTGTTTTCCCAGGCCACAGCAGAGAGCTGGGTTGTAAGAGGAGCAGCCAGGACTAGAACCGGCGCCCATATGGGATGCTGGTGCTGCAGGCAGAGGATTAACCTACTGCACCACAGCGCCAGCCCCAGAGATTCTTTTTTTAAAGATTTATTTTATTTATTTGAAAGAGAGTTACAGAGAGAGATCAAGCCACAGAGAGAGAGAGAGGTCTTCCATCTGCTAGCACACTCCACTGATGACCATAATAGCCAGAGCTGAGCTAATCAGAAACTAGGAGCCAGGAATTTCTTACAAGTCTCCCATGAGGGTGCAGGGACACAAGGACTTGGGCCATCTTCCACTGCTTTCCCAGGCCATAGCAGAGAGTCGAATCGGAAGTGGAGTAACCATGACTTGAACAGATGCCCATATGGGATGCCAGCGCTACAAGTTGGGGCTTTAACCCAGTGTGCCACAGTGCTGGCCCCAATACCAGTGATTTAAAAGGGGACATCATTACAGATCTGGAAGATGAAGGATATGAAAGTGTAAATATAATGAATTTGTGGAGGAAAAAAAAATGGATACAAGAATTTTAACATCCTTTTTAAAAAAAAAAAAGATACAGAAATCATAACTTAAAAACCTCTTCACAAAGAAAACTGTATCTCAGCTTCCCTAGAAAATCCTTCCAACATATAAGATTCTTGCAGAGAATCAAAAGGAATGGATAGGGACTGGCACTGTGACATAGCTGGTAAAGCCACCGCCTGCAGTGCCGGCATCCCATATAGGCGCCAGTTCTAAGCAGTAGAACATAGTCCAAGTCTTTGGGCCCCTGCACCCATGTGGGAGAATAAAAGGAAGCTCCTGGCTCCTGGCTTTGGATTGGCACAGCTCTGGCCATAGTGGCCATCTGATGAGTGAACCAGTGGATGTAAGACATCTCTCTCTCTCTCTGCTTCTGCCTCTGCCTCTGCCTTCCTGTAACTCTGCCTTTCAAATAAATAAATAAATCTTTTTAAATAAAAAAAAGAGTGAGGCCAGCGCCATGGCTCAACAGGCTAATCCTCCGCCTAGCGGCGCCGGCACACCGGGTTCTAGTCCCGGTCGGGGCGCTGGATTCTATCCCGGTTGCCCCTCTTCCAGGCCAGCTCTCTGCTGTGGCCTGGGAGTGCAGTGGAAGATGGCCCGAGTGCTTGGGCCCTGCACCCCATGGGAGACCAGGAGAAGCACCTGGCTCTGGGCTTTGGATCAGCGCGTTGCGCCAGTCACAGCACACCAGCCGCAGCGGCCATTGGAGGGTGAACCAACGGCAAAGGAAGACCTTTCTCTCTGTCCCTCTCTCTCACTGTCCACTCTGCCTGTCAAAAAAAAAATTTTAAATAACAATAAAAAGAGTGAACATGTTTCAACTCTTTTTTTATTAGGTCATCATAAACTTGATACCTGGCAAGGTTATTTCTATGAACATAAATGTGAAAATCCTAAGCAAAATATTAGTGAATAAGATTTGGAGAGATAACGTCGGCGCCGCAGCTCTCTAGGCTAACCCTCCACCTGCGGCGCCGGCACACCGGGTTCTAGTCCCGGTCGGGGCGCCGGATTCTGTCCCGGTTGCCCCTCTTCCAGGCCAGCTCTCTGCTGTGGCCAGGGAGTGCAGTGGAGGATGGCCCAAGTGCTTGGGCCCTGCACCCCAAGGGAGACCAAGAGAAGCACCTGGCTCCTGCCATTGGATCAGTGTGGTGCGCCGGCCGCAGCGCGCCAGTCGCAGCGGCCATTGGAGGGTGACCAACGGCAAAAAGGAAGACCTTTCTCTCTGTCTCTCTCACTGTCCACTCTGCCTGTCAAAAAATAAAAATTAAATAAAAAATAAAAATTAAAAAAAAAAAAGATTTGGAGAGATATACGTTCATATCCAAGGGAATTTGTTCTAGTAATTCTGGTTGGCTTACCAGTTGAAAAGCATTGCATGTGTGGAAACACTTCAAGATGTCGGTGTAGGCAATGACTTCTTGGATAACACTTCCAAAGTACAGGCAGCAAAAACAAAACTAGACAAATGGGACTATATCAAACTCAGAAACTTGTGTACATCAAACGAAACAATCAATAGAGTGAAAAGACAACTGATAGAATGGGCAAACAATATTTGCAAGCCACTTAGAAAGGATAAATATCCAGAATATATCAGCAATTCAAAAAACTCAACAATTAAAAAAAATCTAGTGTAAAAATGGGCAAAGGACCTCAATAGACAATTCTCCAAAGAAGAAATGCAAATGGTTAAGAAATATAGGAAAAAATGCTCAATATCACTAACCATCAAGAAAATGAAAATCAAAACCACAATGAGATACCACGTCATCCCTGTCAGATGGCTGTTATCCAAAAGACAGAAGGAAATGCTGATGAGAATGTGGAGTAAGGAGAACACTTGTACAGTGCTGTTGGGAATGTAAATTAGTACAACCACTGTGGAAAACGGTATGGAGAGTTCTTTAAAAAAAACTACACTTGCCATATAATCCAGCAGTCCCACTCCTGGATATCTTCCCAAAAGACATGAACACATTTTATCAAGGAAATACCAACACCACCATGTTTATAGCTACATTGTTCACAATAGCCAAAATATGGAATCAACCAAGGTGTTCTTCATAAGATGAAGGGGTAAAGAAAATATCGTATATATGTATACAAAGTAATATTCAGCTATAAAAAAAGATTGGAATCCTACCATTTGAATTAAAATGGATACAACTGGAACACATTATGTTGAGTGAATTAAACCAGACACAGAAAGGCAAATACCACATGTTCTCCCTTATATGTAGGAGCTGAAATTTAAAAAGAAAAACAATTTTAAAAATTATCAGTATTGCTGCAAACATAGTTTTGTCAAATTTGGTTTTATATCATCATCAAACAAATGATTATACTATTATTACAGTTTTTTTTTTTTTAAGATTTTATTTATTTGAGAGGTAGAGTTACAGATAGAGGAGAGAGAAAGAGAGAGAAAGGTCTTCCATCTGCTGATTCATTTCCCAGATAGCCGCCAACGGCTGGAGCTGAGCCGATCCAAAGCCAGAAGTCCGGAATTTCTTCCTGGTCTCCCATGTGGGTGCAGGGGCCCAAGCACTGGGACCATCTTCAACTGCTTTCCCAGGCCATAGCGCAGAGCTGGATCTGAAGATGAGCAGCCAGGACTTGAACCAATGCCCCTATGGGATTCCAGCACCACAGGCAGAGACACAGTACTAGTTCCAGCTACTATAGTTTTAATGATCTGTGTTGATTTAATATGAGTGAAATTAACATCTTTTCATTTGATTGTTGCTTATAACTTGCCTATATTCCTGCTGAACTGTAATTCTTTTTTTTTTTTTTTTTTTTTTTTTTTTTTTGACAGGCAGAGTGGATAGTGAGAGAGAGAGACAGAGAGAAAGGTCTTCCTTTTTGCCCTTGGTTCACCCTCCAATGGCCGCTGCAGCCGGCACATCACGCTGTTCCGATGGCAGGAGCCAGGTGCTTCTCCTGGTCTCCCATGGGGTGCAGGGCCCAAGCACTTGGGCCATCCTCCACTGCACTCCCTAGCCACAGCAGAGAGCTGGCCTGGAAGAGGGGCAACGGGGACAGGATTGGTGCCCCGACCAGGACTAGAACCCGGTGTGCCGGCGCCACAAGGCGCAGGATTAGCCTAGTGAGCCACGGCGCCAGCCCTATATAGCTATTTTTTCTATAATGAGTTCTATTATAAATTCTCACAGGTGAATTTTTATTTTCTGAGCAAAAGATACTTACAGAAATACCTGTTAGACCAGTGTTGCTGCTTTTTTGTTTTTGTTTTTTAATGGCTTCAGGATTTTTTTTGTCTTTGATTTTTCTTCAGTTTGAAAATGATAGATCTAGGTACAGGTTTTGTGTGTATATTCTTTTTGTTTTCTGAGCTTCTAAGATCTATGGTGTGGTATCTTTATTAATTTTGAAACAGTCTCAGTCTTTGCTACTTAAAATATTTCTTTGTTCCCTTTCTTTTTTTTTCCTTCTCTCCCATTACACATGTTAAATCTTTTATCACTGTCCTGCAATTCTTAGATATTTTTGTTTTGATTTTTCAGTACTTTTTGTTTGCATTTTAGTTTTAGAAGCTTACTTTGACCTTGGTTCTTTACTCCATTGTAGCCAATATGCTGATCAGTGTACCAGAGGCATTCATTTCTATGACAGTTCTTGTTTCTAACATTTTCTTTTCATTCTTTCTGAGAATTTCCTTCTCTTCTTACATCATTCATGTTATCCGCTTTTTCCATTATGATCCATAGCATATTATTCATAGTTACTTTAAATTTCCAGTCCATTAAGTCCTAAATCCCTGCATTATTTGAATCTAATTCTGTAGCTTTTTATTTTTACTTACTTTTTTTTGTCTCTAAACTGTTTTGCCTTCTTAGTATGTCTTGTAATTTTTTGTTGAAAGCTGGAGTTAGGCTGTGTTTATTATTTCTTGTAGCTGTGGGTGTCTAAAATATCCTCCAGTAGCCTTGTTTTTATTCCTTGTATTGTCTTTGTGTTTCCCTAGGGAGGTACCTTCTTAAATAAGGTCTGAGCTTTGCCGTTCTTTTAGCTGTATTCCACTGTTAAGATACAAGCAATCTGACTGGTAGGGAGCCTGGGGGTAAGGTGTGGGGAGAAAGGAAGCATTCTGTAGTCATTACTTTCAGCTGTTGAGGTGAGCAGGGTTGAGGGGATATTGGAGTTGGTTATTTTTTCCCCAGCCCAGTTAGGCTGTTGTAAAATAATTTGGAGGAGTAGTGGTTTGTTAAGGAGAACAGAAATGCTGTAGGCTATTTCAAAATGTTTATGTTTTAGCTCCTTTTGCTGGAAGCAAATTTTTTTTTCTCCAGTCTTCATTCTGAGATCCTAGTGGCCTTCCTTCTAGGACTGGGCCCCAAGAGTTGTTGTTTTTCTCAAACTAGTCATTACTGAGACTCTGTCAGTCAGTCTGAATTCAAGTTTAAGTATTCATATTGGTAATGGCTCCACTGGCAGGCTCCTGCTACTGGTAAATTGTGATCCACAGTGTTTGCCTCTGTTTCCACTTTCTGTGACCTCAGTTCTCTGGTGGATCTAAGAAGAGTTGATGTTTTCAATTTGTTTTTTGTTGTTGTTCTGAGATAGGAATCGTAATTTACAGCTCTCATGAATATATAAAGTGTTAATTGTGACTTCCTGGAAACCTTTTGTGTTTTCTTTGATGACTGTGTATTTGTTCAAAACACAAAGCAGTAACTACTATGAACCAGCATGGGTTTCCTAGAAATATCAAAACTCTGACAAAACTTTCTGTATGGTAGGAGGAAACAGTGTAAAAATATTGGCAAAATCTTTGAACTTTGACTCAGAAGATTGGTTTTAATTTTAGCTAGACCACCAACAGAGATTTGGGATTTTAGGATTTAGAAAAAGATTATAGAATTAGAGATTGTGTTAATACAGTCAGGTTTCTGTATCTGTGGTATCCACATCTGTGGATCCACTCAATTCACATTGAAAACACACTTTTGGCCGGCGCCGTGGCTCAACAGGCTAATCCTCCGCCTTGCGGCGCCGGCACACCGGGTTCTAGTCCCGGTCGGGGCACCGATCCTGTCCCGGTTGCCCCTCTTCCAGGCCAGCTCTCTGCTGTGGCCAGGGAGTGCAGTGGAGGATGGCCCAAGTACTTGGGCCCTGCATCCCATGGGAGACCAGGAGAAGCACCTGGCTCCTGCCATCAGAACAGCGCGGTGCGCCGGCCGCAGCGCGCTACCGCGGTGGCCATTGGAGGGTGAACCAACGGCAAAGGAAGACCTTTCTCTCTGTCTCTCTCTCTCACTGTCCACTCTGCCTGTCAAAAAAAAAAAAAAAGAAAACACACTTTTAAAAATGTCATCGGTGCTGAACATGCGCAAACGTTTTCTTACTGTTTCTTAGACTATAGGATATAATATCTATCTGTATATATAGCATTTATATTTTATTAGTTATTATAAGTAATCTAGAGACAATTTAAAGAACACAAGAGGATTGCATAAGTTATGTTCAGTTACTGTGCTTTTTTATTTTTATTTTTATTAGATTTTTATTTGTTTATTTGAGAGGTAGAGCTACAGAGAGAGGGAGAGAAGAGAAGTCTTCCATTTGCTGGTTCACTCCCTAAATGGCTGCAATGGCCAGAGCTGGGCTGATTAGGAGCCAGGAGCTTCTTCCATGTCTCCAATGCAGGTGTAGGGGCCAAAGCACTTGGGCCATCTTCCACTGCTTTCCCAGGCCATAAGCATAGAGCTGGATCAGAAGGGACACAAGCCGGTGCCCATATGGGATGCCGGTGTCACAGGCAGAGACTTAGTCTGCCACGCCACAGTGCTGGCCTCTACTGTGCTATTTTGTATAAGAGATTGGACAGCTTTGGATTTGGGTATCCATACGAGGTCTTGTAACCAATCTTGTAGACTGAGAAGAAAGATCCTCTGAGGCTGGGATCTGTTTCTCTGTTATTTTTGTTTTCCCTTTGAGTCTTCCACAGTGCCTCAAACATAGGAAAAGGAGTGAAATTAAGAAAGGATGTAAGAATTTATTTTCATGTGACTGTTAATGATTTGGTGGAGTATCTAATGGAAATATGTAGCCAATAAGTGAAAATCTTTTACTAGCACTTAAGACAGCATAGAAATTTTGTCTAAGATTTCCTTAATTATACAGTATGACCCTTAAAAGATTACGTGGGGGCCGGCGCTGCGGCTCAATAGGCTAATTCTCCGTCTGCGGTGCCGGCACCCCGGGTTCTAGTCCCGGTCGGGGCGCCAGCTTCTGTCCCGGTTGTCCCTCTTCCAGGCCAGCTCTCTGCTATGGCCCGGGAAGGCAGTGGAGGATGACCCAACTGCTTGGGCCCTGCACCCGCATGGGAGACCAGGAGAAGCACCTGGCTCCTGGCTTCGGATCAGTGCAATGCACTGGCCGCAGCGCGGCAGCCATTGCAGGGTGAACCAACAGCAAAAGGAAGACCTTTCTTTCTGTCTCTCTCCCTCACTGTCCACTCTGCCTGTCAAAAAAAAAAAAAAGGTTACATGGTATTTATTCATTTAATTTTTTGAATGAATGAAATTTATTCATTTTACCATGAGTACTTTCACATCACGAATACTTTTTTCACCATAACTATTTTATACTTACACCCTTAGTACTTTTAAGAAGCTGGATAGAGCAGTGTTCCTAATCTTTTTTCTACATACAGTACAAAACCTATATGTTACACGTATTTGTCAATTCACAACAAGAAATTGGAAGATGTGGTTAAAATATAAGCGATATAAGCAGAAGTACTTTCTCTCATATTCAAATACAAAAATTAATAAACTTAATGAAAATCAAGTCTTGATTTGTATTTAAAAGTATTCTTTGCTTAAAAATATGTACTGTAACAAAAGTATGTAGCCACATATGTTTGTTTTATTATAGGCAATACAAGGACCTGTGGAATATGAGTGATGACAAACCCTTTCTATGCACTGCCCCTGGATGTGGCCAGGTAATATATAAATTACTTTAAATCATGATGTATATTTCCATTTATTGAAATACTAATAGTGTTTTCTTTAGTAATAGAATATAGTATCATTATTTTCTTACAATATTTTGTAAAATTTTAGTGGTAGAATGAAAAAAATCTAAAAAATTTTTGAGGAGAAGTTCTTTTTCCCCATTAGCACATCTGAGTTTTAGAAAATACAGTCTAATATGGGAAGCCAGAGAGATTATATCTTGTCATGGAAAGGTGAAGACACTGGATAAAACTCCAGGATGAATACTAACTGAACTCTTTTTTTTAAGATTTATTTATTTGAAAGGCAGAGTTACAGAGAGGCAGAAGTAGAGAGAGAAGTCATCTATGTGCTCGTCCACTCCTTAAGTGGCTGCAGTGGCCCGAACTGCACTGATCTGACGCTATAAACCAGGAGCTTCTTCTGGGTCTCCCAAGCAGGTACAGGGGCCCAAGCACTTGGGCCATCTTCCACTGCTTTCCCAGGCCATAGCAGAGAGTTGGATTGGAAGTGGAACAGCTGGGACTCAACCAGCACCCATATGGGATGCTAACACAGCAGGCAGCGGTTTTACCCACTGTGCCACAGCGCCAGCCCCTACTGACTGAACTCTTAAGAAATGAGCTAATATTTGACAGTATCACTAATGTATTCACATTCTTAAATCTAACATATTTAATACAAAACATATGGAAGCAGTTTCAGAAAGCCATATTTCAGTTTTAAGACAGGCCATTAAATTATTAATCTGCCATTATAATTCTATAAAATAGCTAAAATGTCTATAAAATAACTAGACACTAAGGAAGAGTGAAGGAATTTAACATGTAGTGAAATCACTAAGTATTGGTAAGGCAGTAAATCATAAGTAAGCATTAAAGTGCTTTGTTGGTTCTTGTTTATTGGTATTTTAATGAAAATATAATTGATTGAGGCCAGTGCTTTGGCATAGTGGGTTGAGCCTCCACCTAAGGCTCCAGCATCCCATATGGGTGTGGGTTCGAGTCCTGGCTGCTCTTCTTTCGATCTAACTCCCTTCTAGTGGCCTGGGAAGACAGCAGAGGATGGCCCAGTTGCTTGAGCCCATGTACCCAGGTGAGAGACCTGGAAGAAGCTCCTGACTCCTGGCTTCAGTTAGGTCCAGCTCTGGCCATTGCAGCCAATTCAGGAGTGAACCAGAGGATGGAAGATTCTGTCTCTCACTCTCTTTGTCTGTAACTCTGACTCTCAAGCAAATAAATCTTTTTTTAAAAAATATAATGATATATAATAGACTGCTTATACTTTCAGTATACAATTTAATAAGTTTTAATATGTGTGTGTGTGTACTCATAAAACCATCACCACAGTCAAGATAGTAAACACATGCATCATCCCAAAAGTTTCCTCATTTTCATTTGTAATTCCTCTTATCCCTTCTACTCCTGGAAATCACTGATCTGCCTTCTGTCGCTGTATATTTCTTTTTGTATTCCAGAATTTTATCTAAGTAGAGTCATACAATATGTACATATGTGTGTCTTCTTTTATACCACACAATTTCAGATCCCTCCATGTTATATGATCAGTGGTTAATTCTCCTTGTTGGAGAATAGTATTTCAATTTTCCACATTTGTGTATCCATTCATCTATTGGTGGACATTGACTTAGTTCCAGTTTTTGTCAAAGCTGCTGTGAATGTTCATGTACCAGTCTTTGTATGGATGCATGCTTTCATTTCTCTTGGATTAATTCCTAGGAGTATAATGATGGGATTGTATAGTGGCTATATGTTTAACCTTTTAGGAAATTATCAAACTGCTTTCCAAAATGGATATACCACTTTACTTTCTTTCTTTCTTTCTTTCTTTCTTTCTTTTTTTTTTTTTACCACTTTACTTTCTACCAACAACTTATGAGAGGTCTTATGCCCATCCTTGTCAGGATTTTTGATCCTGTCAGCCTGTTAAATTTTAGCCATTTTCATGTGTGTAGACTGGTATTTCATTGTGGTTTTAATTGTGTTTCTTTGATGGTTAATGAAAAGGTAGGTACTTTTTTAATGTGTTAATTGACCATTTGGTACTTTAATTTTTGTGAGATATTTTTTCAAATATTTGGCCCATTTTTTAAAAATTGAGTTATCTTTTGAGTTGTAGGAGTTCTTTTATAGCCTGGATACTAGACCTTTCTCAAATATTTTTTAAATCTTTGGTTTACATCTTAATTCTCATATAAATATTTTTTGATGAATAGATATTTCTAATTTTAAGAAGTCTAATATTAATGTTTTCCCTTTTTATGATTGCTGCTTTCTGTGACTTAAATTTTTGTCTACCCTTAGGCCACAAAGATATTTCCCTTTAGTTTTCCTAAAAGCTTGCTTTTTCATTTAGGTCTCTGTTTCAGTTTGAATTAATTTTGTTTATAGTATGAGGGAAGGGTTGAAACTGATTTTTTTTTCAATGTGTTTTTTCAGATTTTCCAGCATGCTTTGTTGAAAAGAATTTTCTTTCTTCATTAAATTGCTTTGGCAATTTTAATAAATTGCTTTGCAGTTTTCAAATCTGAGACCTATTCATTCACAAATGTTTATTGATTGTCTCCAGTGACAAAGCTACATTTTGAGGTTCTCTAGTACATAAAATGAGTTTTCCTTTTAGATACTTCTAGTGTGGGATAAAAGATTTGTATATTGAGAACTGTAATGCAAAATAAAAAGGCAGTAAATAGTATCAGTAAACTGGGCAGGTATGTTCATTCTTAGTTTTGTATTCAGCAGTTTGTCGAAAGCACCACTACTTACTCCTAAATTTTGGAGGATTCACAATGATAAAAGTAATAGGAAAGTAGCACCTGAGTCGGGGAAGGGATTGGATTGTGGTCTGTGGTGCTCAGTAAATGAGAATGAATGAATGAAGAAGTAAGGGGATAGAACAGTCTCCTTTATTGGTAATACAGATGGGTTCTGAAGAAGGATAGTGATGGTCTTTTTTTGGTATGTGAACTAATATAAAGACCTAGTGATAAAAGATAGCCAATGTAAATCAAAGCTTAATTGACCTTACAGAAAAGATTGGAGTGGATTCTGTCATCCCCACCGACTCATCTTTAAGAGTCAACCTTTGCATTGTATGAAGCTTACTCTTTCAGTCAGCATTTATTGAGTATTTATTTATTGAGTATGCTAAATTTGGAGGAGCACAGTAGGAGCTGGCCTGCTTGAAAGGATAGACATGCAAATATCAGTAATACTGTGATAAGTGCTGTAACTAAGGTCTTACACAGAGTGTAATAGAGTACAAAAGAGGGAGTTTTAACTTTATAGGCTGGAGGTTAGAGTAAAAAAATACTGCATTCTTTTATATTGTTTAAGGTTTCCTAAAAATTATTATTAGTTGCATGAAAGGATGTGGAATAGGAGTCACAAGAGAAGAACAAATGTTGATAGTTTTGGTGAACAAAGTTCACATATATACATTTTTAATCTTCCCATTGGTAAGATTATAAACTAAAGAATGAGTTTAGATCTCTTAATTTATCATTTTTAAATTATTGCTTTGAGATAAATAAGCACTTTCTATTTTCACTTATAAATATTGCTTAACAAGGAACATCTTCATAAAGGTTGATGTCCAGACATGGGAGATAACAGTTTATGTGTGTTGTAATCATAGATGCCACCTTTGGCATGCAGGACTTACCCAAATTACAGGAAGAAAGAAAACATGTTAGAGACTGGTGCTGTGGTATACTGGGTTAAGCTGCCTTCTGCAACACCAGTTTGAGTCCTGGCTGTTCCACTTCTTAGCCAGCTCCCTGCTATAAAGCACTTGGGAAAGCAGTGGAAGATGGCCCAAGTGCTTGGGCCCCTTACACCCATATGTAAGAGACCTAAAAGAAGCTCCTGGCTCCTGGCTATTGCAGCCATTTAGAAAATGAACCAGCAATGGAAGATCTATCTCTGTCTCTCCCTCTCTTTCTGTAAACCTGCCTTTCAAATAAATAAATAAATCTTCTTTTAAAAAAAAAAAGTTAGATAACTTTAAAAATAATTTTACTGACTGAGCTTCTGCCCCTGCCCCTGGCATCCTATATGAGTGATAGTTCTGGTCCCTGCTATACTCCGCTTCCTATCTAGCTTCCTTTAATGCACCTGGGAGGGTAGGAGAAGATGGATGGCCCAAGTGCTTGAGTCCCTGGCTTCTATGTAGGAGACTGGGATGGAGTTCCTGACTCCTGGTTTCAGCCTGTCCCAGTCCTGGATGGTGTGGCCATTTGGGGAATGAACCAGCAAATGGAAGATCATTCCCTGTCTCTCCCTGTCACTCTACCTTGCAAATAAATAAATCTTTTAAAAATAATAGTTTTATTTTCTTAGAACTGTGATAGAAAAGGCACTCAGACTTTAAGTTAAACATTTTATTTTAAAATGGACTGCTTTATTTTTGGTTGCTATTCCTTTATTGGATTATAACAGAAATTTTAAGAAATTTTTCAGTTAGTAAAATGGTAAGTAATCTTAAGTCTAGGTAAATAGAGTACTTAAAATCATTGTACCATGGAATATCTGTTTCTACTATTATATGGCGAAAACTTAATAGTGGTCTGTTTTTAATTTTAATTTTAATTTTTTTCATTTTTAACAGGTTCAATGTAATTCAGAAATACAATTCTAAGAATATAATGATATTCTCTTTCTCTCTCTCCCCCTCCTCTCACTCCTTTTCCCTTTCTCTCCTTTTCTCTTCACTTTTGAGATAATGTATATTTAATTTACATTACAATCAAGGGCTTAATACTAGTGGTGTGTTTTTAGTATCCAAATTAAATTTACATAGTTTCTTTGCCTAAGATTTTATTTTTAAATCAGTTATATGACCTAATAATATTGTGTATTCTTGGGTAGTGGGTTTCTCTATGATTATTTGAAGTCTGGTATGTTTATACTAACAATAATAAATTCTTTTATAGTTTAAAAACTGCTATTTCACTGTTAATGGTGGTTTTACATGTTGTGGAAATGAATTTCCTTATCATTTTAATTATTTGATCAAATTGAAAATCTTAACTATATCTTAAAACTTTTTGCCACAGCGTTTTACCAACGAGGATCATTTGGCTGTCCATAAACATAAACATGAGATGACACTGAAATTTGGTCCAGCACGTAATGACAGTGTCATTGTGGCTGGTTAGTATATGCTTTTATTAATAGCTTATATACATATTTCACCTGGAATGTGCACAATTTTTGTGTATTCTCTGTAAATAATATAATCTGGTGATATTCCAATGACTTCATTTACGATAAATGTTGGCAACATGTATTTTACCCATTACATTTCCATGTTTCCTTCTGACCATTCATTTCACATTTTGTGTGATTTTCAAGTAGAGATTTCAATGTCAGTTTCATGGAAGTTAATTAGAACTCTGGGAACATCATTCATACCATTTACAAAATTTACATTTTTCTTACAATTGAACTAATATATTTAGTCAATGTTTCTTTTAGCTGTCTTGGCACCTGATTTACAAGGCTGTGTGAAGACAGAAAAGGATGAAGCTCCTCCTGTTGGAGAGCAAGACCTAGCAAACTTCCGGATTAGAATTTTTTTATTTTTCAAACAAAACATTTGTCTTAGTAAAATACTCGTAAGGGGTCCTGAATTCATTAGGTGCTTTTTTCGTGTGTGTTGACCCTACATACGTACAGTATTATGTAAGCAATTATTTTTCATATTATGTGAAAAGAGAAACCCAATTCATGCATTGATTTATTCATTTCATGCTATATTAGCTAGTTATTTCAGTATATACACACACACATCTGTGTATATACAAAATTTGAATAATTTTACTACGTTTATGTATTTTATAAGGATTATGATATAAAACATTTAATAGAAATTTTAGGCACTTTTCTATCACAGTCACATAAATTTGTGTTTCAGGTACTCAAATTAATTAGATTCTTCTTTCTTGCACACCTTAGGTTATACTATTTGTAAGTCTGGAATTATATCCGAAAACTTAGTAATATTAGTACTTTTAAACAACTAGTATATACATCAAATTATCATATGCAATGCTTTGCATAGGTAACACAGCAAATATTGGTTGATTTTCCTGTACTTTCAGTATCAAAATGTTGTAATGAAATGGGGAATAACAAAAAGTAGTCAGTCTATCAGAGACAATTTATGTAGGAAAGGTATAGGGAATTTCAGTAGGTCTTCAGTTCCGTAAATGAAAGGAAGTGTAGAAGAATGAGTAATGCATTTCTTTGTTCTTCTGTGCATCAGATAATAAGAGCTAGAACAACAACAAAAAATAAAAACAAGCTGAAAAGTTCGCTTTCCTAGGCATGAAGATCTTTGTTTCTGTGGAACTTAATGCCTTAAAGCAATCTCTCTGTCTCTAATATTTTAACTCAAAAAGTGTTTTGAAGTTGGTTTCTAGAAATTATTTTCCTGTTTGTGTTTAACGGAATAGAAAAATACAACACGTTCAAACACAGCATTTGACCATTTTTTTACTGACATGTTGAACAGTTTATATTGCTTTATAACACATGATGTGTGTGGTATATATCTGATGATGAGTAGCCATGTGCAATCTGCATGTTACACAGTTGTGTCTATGTTGGCTTTACTTAAGTCTAACAGTCCCAGTAGTCATTAATGAAAGTGATCTATGCTTATGCATTTCAAGACTTTTCTCTCCCTGAGTTGTGAGCTTTCTAAAGAGCTTAGATAGTCAAACCTTTTGGGTATGAGAAGAGTTAAATTTATGTTTGACGTGTTAATTCAGTCATGAGGGACTTAAGCTGATACATGTACATGAGGCCTTCAATGCAACATGATTTTGGAGATAAGAGTAGGGTAAAGGTTAAAGACTCTACTGATAGGCAGTAATTCTGATATGATTAATAGTGACCAAGACAGGCCTGCAGTATGTCTAATGTGTATGACAAATGGGTTATTTTGATGTTGAATATATTTATGTGTAGAAAAAATATTATAATATACTTTATGTTAGGGGGAAAGGTAAAATAATAATTACCACTGTGAAACACAATAGTTAATAAATATTTGAATTTAATTTCATAAAAGAGCTCTTAATAGATTACTTTTATTTAGCTTAGGTGAGATCCTTAAAATAACTTATAAAATTCATGCCCTAAAGTAGATAAAATACTAACAAAGTTTGAATATGCTACCAACTATAATCAACATAAATAAATAGCATTGGGAATAATACAACTAAATGAGCAAAATTCTAAAATTTACTATCTTTCATTCAACCTAGACTTTAACTGACATTTGTTCTGTAGATATATATATATATATATATATATATACATATATATATATGTAAACAACATAAGCTGCAAATTTAAGTATAGCTAAAATATTTGAAGTTGTAAAAAAGTAGTTGTAATTTTATTTGCCTAGAAATTAAGCTAGAACATTAAGATCTCTCAGACCAAGCTTATAAAATATGCTGAGGTTGAACAGTCAGCTTTAGTAGATAGTAATAAGGAGTTTGTTTTGTTTTCAGGACTTTTCACTTTCTTTTTCTTCCTCGTGGTATTTTAATCTACCTACTAAAGATACTGTTTTAATTTAAGCTTGCTTTCAAAATACATTCTGAACAGCTAGTAGAAGTGCCAAGTTAAAATAAATATACATGCTCTTATCCTAGTTTTACCCAAAATGCATGTATTGAGACTATAATAATTTTTAGTAATGTAAGTTTTTTTTAAAAGTTCTTATCACTGTGTTAGATAATGATAATAGTTTATCTCTTGCGTAGAAGGTGTTTATGCCACTCAAGGGAGAGTGAAGGGGTGGACAAAGGAGCAAAAGACTTCTTTCATCCTTTATGGTTCCCAAAGTTGGAGGAAATACCTGGAAGTGCAACAGAAACTTAACCAGATTTTGTTTGCTTTAAAGGAAGAGGTCTTTCCAAAGAGAGAATTAACAACTGTGACTGAACCAGTCCTGCTAATTTGTTAACTTATTGCTATATTTTAGAATCTTAATATGGTATACAGTATTTAAATTTGCGTGATTACTTCTTGACTTTATTTCAGATCAGACCCCAACTCCAACAAGATTCTTGAAAAACTGTGAAGAAGTGGGTTTGTTTAATGAGTTGGCAAGTCCATTTGAGAATGAATTCAAGAAAGCTTCAGAAGACGACATTAAAAAAGTACGTTGTTAATCGTGAAATTAAGAGAAGAGTACTTTTGATAGAAAAAATATTGCTAGCTTATACTTCATACTTTCTAATGGGCTACATTTGAACTTGTGACATTTTCTTTATTGTTTACATTTTAGATGCCTCTAGATTTATCCCCTCTTGCAACACCCATCATAAGAAGTAAAATTGAGGAGCCTTCTGTTGTAGAAACAACTCACCAGGATAGTCCTTTACCTCACCCAGAGTCTACTACCAGTGATGAAAAGGTTAGAATGTTATATTTGTGATAGCATATAAGCTAAGGAGGAAAAAGTTGGTACCCCAAGTAAAGTTTAATTTTGAATGTGTAAAAGCCTCTGACTAGTCAAATATTTCAGGGAAAGAAGATTCCTTCTTTATTCAGGGCTGGGGAGCATTTTTTTCTGCCAAGGTCCATTTGGCTATTTATAACATCATTTGTGGGCCATATAAAATTATCAACTTAAAAATCAGCCTGCTGTAGATTTATTGAATTTTGAGTACCACTTGTGGTTGCCTTGGCAGGGCCAGACCAAGTGATTTCACAGGTCTTGTATTGCCCACAGACTGTATGTTTCCCACCCCATTAATACATAATCAACTTACACACAGAGAAATTGTAAGGGAGAATAAGAGTCATTTTAGATAAAACTTACTTTAAGAGGGAAATGTAAATTTACCATTTAATGTGGTTTTTCTGTATTTTGTTGGTTAGTTACCTTTAGATGAGGGCACTTCAGTAAGTTTATGGAAAAAAGTTTATTTTGGTGAAAAAGAACTTTTAAATCCATGCAGAGTTTTTTCATAGCATACATTTTTCATGAATTTTTTCCTGGTATCCATGGTATCCAAGAATTTCAGATCAGCAGCTTAATTAAGAAATCTGTACAACTAGTAACTTTTATGAGCAATGATTATTTAGGCTTTCAAAGGATAAAGAACTAGTTATTCTTAGCAGTGGATCTTGGTTAGCAGCAACCAAGATGATGATAGCATCTGGAATACCCTGGTAATAACTTGGGACCCCCTGGGCTATGCTTGTGCTACTACTTGATTACTTGTTTGTTCATAAGCACATAGAATGAACACTTACTTATTTGGGAGCACCATGTGGTGCACAGATGAAGAGATGATGTGACATAAAAAAAGAGAATGGCAATATTCCCTTTTACATTATGTTATTCTAAAACTGTAATTTATTGGACCTTACCTACTGTATCAGAAGTTACCAATTAGGAAATATAGTCATATGTCAGTGAACAAAATGGACATGTTTTGAGAAATGCATCAGTTGGTAACTTTGTTAGTGTATGAATATCACAGAGTATACCTGCAGAAGCCTACACATATAGGCTGTGTGGTGGTATAGCCTACACATATAAAGTATGTAGTACAGCCTGTTGCTTCTAGGATAAAACCCAAATATATTATAGCTAATAGTATAGGTGGTTGTAACACAATGGTAAGTTTTTGTGTATCTAAACATGGAAATGGCACAGTAAAATATGATATAAAAGATTTTTTGAAGTGGTACACCTGTTTAGGACATTTACTGTGAGTGGAGTTTGTGGGACTGGAAGTTGCCCTGGCGAGTCAGTGAGTGGTGAGTGAATGTGAAAGCCTAGGACATTGCTGTACACTACTGTGTATACTTATGCTACACTAAACTTATAGTTTAAAATCATTTTTGGGGGCCAGCATTGTGGCATAGCAGGTAAAGCTGCTGCCTACAACGCTGGCATCACAAGTGGGCACTAGTTCAAGCAGCACCAGGGCTGCTCTGCTTCTAATCCAGCTCCCTGCTAATGCACATGGTAAAACAGCAGAACATACCCTAAGACTTGGGCCCCTGCCACCCACATGGGAGACCAGATAAAGCTCCTGTATCCTGGCTTTGGTCTGGCCCCTCCCTGGCCATTGTGGCCAAATTGGTACATGAACCCTGGGGATGGAAGATCTCTCTCTCCCCATCTCTTTTCCTTTCTCTGTAACTCTACCTTTCTATAAAATAAAATATTTTTTTTTCTTCAGTAAATGAACCTTGGCCTACTGTAGTTTTCTACTTTATGAACTTCTTGATTTTTTTTAACTTTTTTACTCTTTTCTAATAATAGCATGAAATACACAGTATATAATTAATTATACAAATATTTTTATATCCTTATTCTATAAGCTTTATTTTATTGTTGTTGTTGTTGTTGTTGTCATGATTACTTTACTTTCTCAACTTTTTTGTTAGAACACACATACATTAGCCTAGGCCTCCACTGTATCAGAATCATTAATATCACTCTCTTCCACCTCCACATCTTATCCCTTTAGGCACAGTAATGGAGTTGTCATCTCCTATGATAACAGTGTCTTCTGTCTGAAGTAACTTTTCATCTAGGAATAAATGCTTTGATCTTTGTTTTTTTCAGTTCTTTTCATTTTCCTTTTCTGATTTTGAAATTATATCCTCATAAAAACTTGAGGAATACAGAAAAATGAGCTGGCAGGTGTTGTGACATATCAGGTTAAGCCAGCACTTGGGACTACATTACATATTGAAGAACCTGTTTTGAGTACCAGCTATTCTGCTTCCAAACCATCTTTCTACTAAAGCATCTACAAGGCAGCAGATGATGACTTAAGTATTTGAGTCCCTGCAACCCACATGGAAAACCCAAATGGAGTTTCAAGCCACTAGCATCTGCCTGGACCAACCTCAGCTGTTGCAGGCATTTTTTAATAGTTGTACTTTATCTCCTCAGTATCTTAATGTATTTCATTACTTTGTTTATTTTGGATATTAAGGTTTTTTTCCACATTATTACAGTTATTAAAAATGTTAAATCTTGGAGATCTTCTTAAAAAACATTCCAGTCCCCTCACACTTAGCAATTTCTCACTGTTCATGGCTGCTTCAGCATCTTTAGATGTATTCATACTTCCTACATTCCTTAGTCATTGACTCCCTTTGGGTAGGTCATAGCTATACCAAGTTGTAAAAAAAATCAGTTCTTACCCTTCTTGCCCAACCAGACCCAAAATTTAAACACATCTCTATACTGATAACTCTGAAATTTATACCAATTCCATCTTGATGTTTCTATTTTTAATAGACTTCTTAAACTTTATACATCTGTGTCAAAGCCCATGATGCATCCTCAGTTTTCCCCATCTCAGTAAATTTTCTTTACCAATCTAGTTGCTCAAACCAAGAATTTAGGGATCATCCTAATTCTTCCTTTTTTTTCCACACTGAAACCAACAGCAGATCTTACTGGACCTACTACCAGAATATATCTTAGATTTTATTTTCTTCTATTTGTGTTCAGTGTCACCATTTTAAACATCATCTTTTACTTCCTGCTTCCATTGCCTTTGCCATTTTAAAGATAATTCACATTCTTTAGCATCTGCCCTCTTTGATCTGTATTATCTGCCCACACATGTCTCACTTCATGCCACTCTGTTGAGTTTTTGTTTGTTTTTTGACAGAGTGGACAGTGAGAGAGAGAGAGACAGAAAGGTCTTCCTTTGCTGTTGGTTCACCCTCCAATGGCCACTGCGGCTGGCACACCGCGCTGATCCAAAGCCAGGAGCCAGGTGCTTCTCCTGGTCTCCCATGCGGGTGCAGGGCCCAAGGACCTGGGCCATCCTCCACTGCATTCCCAGGCCACAGCAGAGAGCTGGACTGGAAGAGGAGCAACCGGGACAGAATCCGGTGCCCCAACCGGGACTAGAACCCCGGGGCAATGGCGCCGCAGGCGGAGGATTAACCTAGTGAGCCGTGGCGCTGGCCAACTACTCTGTTGAGTTTATCAAATACTACTATCTTTTTCCTGCCTCAAGACATCATATGTAGTATTTTCTTCAGCTTGGAATATGTTACTCCTTACCCTTTTAGTATTGATTTAAATGCCATTTGTGCAAAGAGATGCTCACCTTCCCTCACTGTTTCATCTAATGTCGCCAACTCTACCTGATCCTCAGAAATCTTTCACTGTTTTACTGTATTACATTTATTATTCTGTAATGCTTAATACTTATTACAATCTGATATTTTCTTGTTTATTTCTTGTTCATTGTCTCTATCTTCCTGAAGCTTGTCCTTCAGGATATAAGTTCTCAAACTTGTTGAATAAATGAAGTCATTAAAGGACTAATTTATCCTGGTATAGCTTAATAAAATTCTAAAATAAGTGACAGCATAAAGGCCAATTCAAAAAAACACAGTAGGACCCATTTTTTATAGTAACTGGTTAAGGAGTTCTGTATAAGGCACTTAATATCTATGTTTCCTAACCTGTTAAGCTGAAGTGAGATGGGAAAGATCATCTTTACAGTCCTGGCTGCATCACAAGTTCCAGCTTCCTTTGATTTGGAAAATTCATTCTAGTAATTATTTTGTATTCAAGGTATCAGTATTACTTGGCCTTTTGTTATTGAAGTTTTTGATATAGGAGAGATGGCCTACCTGAGTTAGTTAATAGTTTAACATTTCCATTGTTGAATTTGTATTAATCATAGCAAAATCTCTCTGGACCTGTTTTCCTTTTGTACAGTAAAATGAGGAAGTGGACTTAGGCGTTCCCTTGTAGATTTTAAAGTTTTATAATTCTTGAGAGTGGATCGTGTTTTTACTTTTTTACTAAAATTCTCTTGGAATTATAGCCAAATTGTCCAACCTGACTTACTTCTGAATTGACAGGAAAATAAGTTTTACTGAAAAAAACCCTGAGGTTTTTAAAAATTAATTGAACATTGCCTGTGAACCTTTACAACTACTTCTAAAATTTCCTTTTAGTTCACTTGAGATACTAATTTGAGAGGTTAAGCATTACCCTATGGATGTGTTTGCAAGTATGTTATGTTCTGTTCACTAAGGTACATGCATTAATTGCGTTTTAAATTCTACACTTTTTGTTATGTCTTTATTAAATAGGAGGTACCATTGGCACAAACTGCACAGCCCACATCAGCTATTGTTCGTCCAGCATCATTACAGGTTCCCAATGTGCTGCTTACAAGTTCTGATTCAAGTGTAATTATTCAGCAGGCAGTACCTTCACCAACCTCAAGTACTGTAATCACCCAGGCACCATCCTCCAATAGGCCAATTGTGTAAGTGATTCAGCCCAATCATTGAACTGTGTATGAATTAAGTTTTTCTTGTTAGGATTTTTCCTAAGATAGCTGATTTAAGATGATTTTTTATATTTTCATGCTATTTAAGGCAAAACATATAAAATTATTCTATTACCAAATGACACTTCTTTAAGTTTTAAAAGCAGCTAGTTCCCAGGGCCCACCAGCATTGTGATGTAGCAGGTTAAACTGCCACTTAGGATGCCAGTGTCCCGTATTACAGTTTGAGTCCCAAATACTCCACTTCCCATCCAGCTTCCTGATCATTGCCTAGGAAGGCAACAGAAGATGGCCCAAGTGCTTGGGCCCCTGCCACCTATGTGGGAGTATCAGGATGGCATTCCTGACTCCGGCTTTGGCCTAGCCCAGCCCTGGCTGCTGTGGCCATTTGGAGAGTTAGCCAATGGATAATGGTCTGGGGGCCAGCATTGTACCCTCGCAGGTAAAGCTGCTGCCTGTAGCACCAGCATCCCATATTGGTGCCAGTTAAAGTCCTGGCTGCTTCACTTCCAATCTAGCTCCCTGCTAATGGCCTGAGAAAGCAGTGGGAAGATGGCCCAAATCCTTGGGCCCCTGCACCCATGTGAGAGACCTGGAGGAAGCTTCTGGCTCCTGGATTTGGTCTTGCCCAGCTATGGCTGTTGTGGCCATCTGGGTGGAGAGTAGACCAGCAGATGGAAAATCTCTGTCTCTCCCTGACTCTCTGCGTAACTCTTTCAAATAAAATAAATCTTTAAAAAACAGATTTAAAGATAATTATATTTCTGAAGTTTATAGTGGTTAAGAAATTTATTAATATTGTAATAATAGAGGTAAAAATATTATTGTATTTTTAAGTGATGGTTTCTTTGAATCTGTTTAATTTCATTTGTTTTGTTCTTCATAGTCCTGTGCCAGGCCCATTTCCTCTTCTATTGCATCTTCCTAATGGACAAACCATGCCTGTTGCTATTCCTGCATCAATTACAAGTTCTAATGTACATGTTCCAGCTGCAGTCCCAGTAAGTTACAAATTTAGACTATAGTAGATCTGGTCTATGTAAAGTAATCAGAAAGTAGAGTTGAAGCTGCTGGATTGACTTATGAAAACTGAATTTAAGAAAGTACATAATAGTGGTAAGTAGTGTTTATTCATTGATATTTATGGTAATAACATCTACCATTCATTGCAAACATAATTAAATTATTTTCCTCTCCCAACAATCTTGTTTTCCATACTTTTTACACTATGAACTTTATTCCTTATTTACCCCATTTCTATTTGACTGAATTTGTAAAATTCAAATAGTAATAGATCTAGAACACTTGCCAGGTAACTTTGGTATTTCAGTTAATTTAGAAATTCTTTATAAAAACACAGTCTTTGAACTTTGATGGTCAAGTTCAGTTAAAAGATTTACTTTGATGGCCCATGCATTCTTAAGAACAATCTGAACATTTGAGGTAGAGACGTTTGCATTGGTTAAGATGCCGGAATGAATGTCTTCAAGTCCCACTCCATTTCTAACAGCTTTCTGTTAATGTTCACCCTGAGAGGTAGCAGATGATGGCTCAGGTACTTGGGTCCCTGTCACCCATGTGGAAGACCCAAATAGAGTACTTAGGCTCCTGGCTTTGGTCTGGCCCAGAGCTGGCTGTTGTGTGCATTTGGTGATGAACCATCAAGATGAAAGATCTCTCTGCTTCTGTTTTTCTGTCACTCTGCCTTTAAAATAAATAAAACAAACAAAATCTTAGCATTCTAAAGTAATAAGTCTCCCATTTTCTTAATAAGAAGATCCAAAAGAAAAGTTTTTTAAAGGCAAGTCAAATATATATAAAATTTGAAAATTAAATATCTAGTTATTGTATTTTTTGTTTTTAGATTTTATTTTTTTATTTGAGAGGTAGAGTTACAGACAGTGCAAAGGAGAGACAGAAAGGTCTTTCTTGTGCCGGTTCACTCCCTAAATGGCATCAATGGCCGGAGCTGCACTGATCCAAAGCCAGGAGCCAGGAGCTTCTTCTGAATCTCCCACGTGGGTGCAAGGGCCCAAGGATTTGGACCATCTTCCACTGCTACCCCAGGCCATAGTAGAAAGCTGGATTGGAAGAGGAACAGCCGGGACTAGAACCAACACTCATATGGGATGCCTGCGCTGCAGGCTGAAGATTAACCTACTGCGCCACAGTGCCAACCCCTAGTTATAGTATTTAATAGATTATTAAATACTTAAAAATACATTATTTAGGACAGGCATTTGGCTTAGTAGTTAAGGTACCACTTGAGATGCCTACATACCGAATCAGAGTAACTAGGTTCAAGTCCCAGCTCTGCCCCCAATTCCAGCTTCCTGATGATGCGCATTCTGGGAGGCAGCAGGTGATGGTTCAACTAGGTCCTGCAGCCCATATGGGAGCCTAATGGAGTTCCTGGCCCAATGCTGGTTATTGCAGACATTTGAAGAGTGAACCAGAGGATGACAGATCTCTCTGTCTCCTTCCCTCTCTCTCTGACTCTCTGCCTTTCAAATAAATAAATAAATAACATTGTTTAGAATAATAAAAATGAGAAATATGCCTTTTTTCTCAACTTTCACATGTGAATTCACGAAAACAGTTTTATTCAAACTTTTCAAAGGTGTCTTTCAGCATTTCAGACTTTCATCTGAGAACTGCTTTTTGACCCATCTAACTGTGTTTTCCAGAACACAGTTTACTTCTTCATCTAAATTATTTATGACATGACAGCTTTTAATCTTTGTATTATTCACTTCCTGGAAATCTTATTCTAAGCCTTAGTTATTTATTTATTTATGTATGTATGTATTTATTTTAAATATTTATTTTTAGTTATTTGAAAGAGTTACAGAGAGATAGAGACAGAGAGAGAGGTCTTCCATCCACTGGTTCACTCCCCGGGTGGCCTCAATGGCCAGAACTGTGCTGATCCAAAGCCAGGAGCTAGGAGCTTCTGGGTCTCCCATGTGGATGCAGGGGCCCAAGGACTTGGACCATCTTCTCCTGCTTTCCCAGGCCAGCTGGATTAGAAATGGAGCAGCCAGGACTTGAACCAGCACCCAAATGGGATGCCAGCACTTCAGGCCTGGGCTTTAACCCGCTGTACCATGGTGCTGGCCCCAGCCTTAAATATTTAGATAATACAAAAGTAACTTTTTTCTTCTAGATACATATCATTGACCAGTATATGATAATCACCTATAGTTTTTTGAGATTATTTTAATAAGTCTACTTTAACACTTTTGGTGAGATTTTTGCCCCCAACAATATTACTAAGAACAAGTGTTCACTTTTTTTTTTTTGACAGGCAGAGTGGACAGTGAGAGAGAGAGACAGAGAGAAAGGTCTTCCTTTACCATTGGTTCACCCCCCAATGGCCGCTGCGGCCCGCGTACCGCGCTGATCCGAAGCCAGGAGCCAGGTGCTTCTCCTGGTCTCCCATGTGGGCGCAGGGCCCAAGGACTTGGACCATCCTCCACTGCACTCCCGGGCCACAGCAGAGAGCTGGCCTGGAAGAGGGGCAACCAGGAAAGGATCTGGCGCCCTGACCGGGACTAGAATCCGGGGTGCCAGCACCGCAGGCGGAGGATTAGCCTATTGAGCCGCGGCGCCAACCAAAGTGTTTACTTTTTTAAATTTACTAATTCTTCTAAGTGATCTAAATATCCAAAATTAACATTGATTGGGGTAGTTTTAGATAATGTACCCTTTTCACATAGAACTTTGTTGTACAAAATACACTATTTCAGAGATTTGTTTAAAGACTTAAAGGGTGTCTGCTGCTTAATTTTTGAGGGAGAGAATGTTATTACCATGTATTTGAGATTGTTTGGTTATCCTCTAAGTGGGCCTGTGATGAAAGCAACTTGACCTGATACAATTTACTTATATAATAACTGTTCTCTCAGTATAAAAAAGGCAAAAACAAAAGTGGCAAATTGTTAGACTTTATCTGTGTTCAGTATATTAATATATCAAAAAACTTTATATATTTTACAAACTTTATTTTTGAAAAAGCAAAATTGTGAAATTTTATATATCATTGTCACAACTTTTAACCTTCTTTCAAATTCAAAATAGAATTGTGACAAATCTGAGAAATTTCACATTGATCTGTTTGACTATTATGATATTCTAAAAAGGACTATTGAGAAGCAAAATTATGAGCATGAAAGATTGGTTAAGTACATGTCTCAGAGAAATTAACAGCTTTTGAAGGATAAATCAGGATGTAAAGTCAGTAAAAGTGTGATGTAGATATATAATCAGGCAGAAATAAATTTATAATGTTCTGTTATAAAGCCTTAAGTTATTATAACAACCATTGAGCAAATGAAGTAGAAATCTTATTTTGAAAATATTCTCCAGCAATTCTTTTTTAATTTCCTTTGCATAGCTCGTTCGACCAGTCACCATGGTGCCTAGTGTTCCAGGAATCCCAGGTCCTTCTTCCCCTCAACCAGTGCAGTCAGAAGCAAAAATGGTAAGCAGGATTTTGTTTGTTCTGTTTTGAATGTTTTTTTTTTTTTCATGAACAGCTGCTTAAAACACAGTTTACATAGCATTTTATAAAGTTATGAACTCTTACTATTCTTATTATGCTGTAGAAGAAAGACAAAAATTGGCAAAGGAAAGCTTCCAGTTAGCATAGTTAGTAAGTACCACTTGTTAGTGGTTCTTAAATAAATGGGGTGGATTGGGAGTAAAGTTTGCATTCTTGTGGCTTGTGATTTACCTGGTTTGTTACTGTAGCTTTTTACACAAACTCTTTCTCCTCCTGGTGGAAGCTAGGAGTATTACAGCTGAAGCTAGATTTAATCTTCTGAAAGTAGTACTGAAATAAGTGATTGTATAGTTTTTTTAAAACTTGGAAATAGGACACAAGTTAGCAGGTGTTGTACATGGTAGATAAAATGAAAACTATATATTTCTGTTCTTCAAAAACACTAGGAAGTTAGTATTGCTTGAAGAAATGAGCTATAGTAGGAATCAAGAAACATTTACTTTTTTTTTTTTTTTTTAAGATTTATATGTTTATATGAAAGGTGAAATTACAGAGAGGCAGAGACAGCGAGAGAGATCTATCTGCTGGTTCATTCCCCAAATGGCCGCAACAGCCAGAGCTGGACCAATCCAAAGCGAGGAGCCAGGAGCTTCTTTTGGGTCTCCCACACAGGTGCAGGGTCCCAAGGACTTAGGCCATCTTCCACTGCTTTTCCAGGCTATAGCAGAGAGCTGGATCAGAAGTGGAGCAACTGGGTCTCAAACCAGCGCCACATAGGTTGCTGGCACTGCATGCAATGGCTTTTCCCTGCTATGCCACAGCACTAACCCAGACAAGTACTATATGGGCGCAGATTCCTGTCCCAGCTACTCCTCTTCTGATCTAGCTCTCTGTTGTGGCCTGGGAAAGCATTGGAAGATGGCCCAAGTCCTTGAGTCCCTGTACCTGCGTGGGAGATCCGGAAGAAGCTCCTGGCTACTGGGTTTGGACTGGCCCAGCTCTGGCTATTCGAGCCATTTGGGAGTGGACCAGCAGGTGGAAGACCTTTCTCTCTGTCTCCGTCTCTCTATCTATAACTCTACCTCGGAGATGAAATAAAATCTTAAAAAAAAAAAAAAAAAAAGTAGACCAGCCGGGACTCGAACCAGTGCGCATATGGAATGACAGCACTGCAGGCAGCAGCTTCACGCACTACACCACAGCACCGGCCCCAATGTTTGTTTTTTAAGTTTTATTTATTAATGTGAAAATCAGAGTTGCAGAAAGAGAGTAAGAGATGTAGAGAGAGGTCTCCCATTCGTTGGTTCACTACCCAGATGGCACAACAGCCAGGGCAAAGCCAGGAGCCAGGAATTTCTTCAGGTCTCCCACATTGTTGCAGGGAACCAACCACTTGGGCCATCTTCTGCTCCCTTTCCCAGGTGCATTAGCAGGGAATTGGATCAGAAGAGGAGCAGCCAGGTCTCGAACTGCACCCATATGAGATGCCAGCATCGCAGGCAGTGGCTTTACCCACTACAGCACAATGTCAACCCCTGGTTGTTGATTATGGTCAGAGAAGGACATTAAAACCCAAGGGGGTAGAGGTGGGCTTCAGGCGTTTGGCCTAGCATTTAGGATGCCCACATCCTATATCAGATTGCCTGAGTTCAAGATCCAGCTCCGTTTGGCTCCTTACTACAGTGTCCTTTTAATGCATACTCTAGGAGGTAATGGTGATAACTCAAATGACTTGGTTCTTACCACTCACATGAGAGACCTGAACAGAATTCCTGGCTCCAGTTCTGTCCCAGCCCAAGCCACAGTGAGTATTTGGAGATGAGAGCTCTTCCTCTCGGTCTTTCTCAAATAAATAAATACAGTTTTAAACATTTACTTATTTATTTTCATCTACTTGAAAGGCAGAGCGATAGAATAAGAATTTTAAGAGGATGGGCAGATGTAGAGGTTGCAGTGCCCTTGGAACATGTGCATCCCATATTAAGAGTGCCTGCCTTCAAGTCCTAGCTTCACTTCCGATTCTAGCTTCCTGCTATTGCACACCCTAGGAGGCAACACGTAGGAGACTCAAATTGAGTTCCAGGCCTCTGGCTTCAGCTTGGCCCAGCCCCAATTGTTGTGGGTAGATGAGAAGTGAGGCAACAAATGGAAGATCTGTTTCTTTCTCTGTGACTTTCTCTCTCTGCCTTTCATATAAGCATATAGATAGAGGTGACAATACAATTAAAAGAAGAAAAAAGGCCCAGGGGGGGAAGTTTTTCACATCATTGCACTTTGGGTCAGAGCTGTAGAAAAAATAAGGTGAGTCTTCTTTATCTGAAAGCAGACGAGCTTTATTGCATTTTTTATTACTTTCTATTAAAACATACTGATTAATGAAAAACGCAATCTGCCATAAAGTGAGAATGGAATAAGCAGAAATATAAAAAGATCCTTTTTTTTACATAGTCAGTGGAATTCTTAAAAATTAATTCCGAAGAAACAAATCTAATTTAGGTAATACTTTGGGCTCCAAGAGTAGACTGTACTTCTATAAACCATTAAACTTAACACTAACCAGAATAATTTTTAGGCTACCAGGAAATTCAGTTAAAAAGAATAAACATGATAGAATATTTGCATATTAAAAATAGTAATGCAGTAATTTTCATAAGTTTATATATGAAAAACAATCATTGGTTAAAGACCCACAAATAGCATGCAGAGTCACAGATTGCCCCACTTAAATTTAACAATCCAATTACATTTCTTATTAGAATTTTGCCAGTATAAAATAGCTGTATTAAGTGATTGCCTATTTTAATTAGTATAATAAATAAGAATGTCCAGTTCTGATTAAATAAAGACTGAAAGTATTCTACCTTTTTTTAAACTTTTCGTCATGAAAATTTTCTTATATGAAATAAACAGGATAATATAATAACTCCCATGTACCCATTATCTGGCTACAATTTTTGGCAGTAAACTGATATCCTTGTTTTATCTATTCCTCAGTCCACTCCCAAACCCTAATTAAATTATTTTCATAGAACTTTCTTTGTGAAAATTTACATATATTGAAATTAACCACTTAAAACTGTGCTGTTTTTAAAAACAACTGAATTCCTATAACATCTACTGCTATTACCTATAATATTAACATCTACCCAGAAATTTTTTCTGTCCTTCTCCCCACCTGCTCTGATATTTGTCTCCACAGATATATTCTAGGATTTCATATAAATGGGCTCAGAATGTAGTCTTTGTGTCCAGCTCTGAGGTTTACTCATATTGTTAGGTGTATAGTAGTTTGCTGCTTTTAATGAGGAGTGGTATTTCATTGTGTGACTATACCACAGTTTATTTATTCTCCTACTGATGAGCACTTGAGTGGTTTCCAGTGTTTAGCTGTTGTGAATAAAGCTGGTGTGTACATTCTCCTGCAACTTTGTGGACATATGCTTTCATTTTGTTGGATAAATACCTAAAGGCTAAGATTGCTGAATCAAGGGGGTGAACAGACATTTCTTGGCTACTAAAAAAATCCAACAGGGTTGATCTTAAATTTTGAGAATTTTCTTGCAAATGTTTCTTACAATCATCAGGGGAATCAGAAAAGAATCTTCTTCTAAGAAGACACATACTACAATTAAGATTGTATCATGAGGTGTTTGGTTTCTGGGTTTTTTTAATAATTCTGTTAATGGTCACTTGTCCACAAAAATAATATTAAACTTATTAAAGTTACAAATTCAAAAACTTAGTTCTTCCCTAATTTCTCAGAGCAATTTACAATAATTATATAATGATTACTTTTAAAGGGTTTAAATTATAATCTTAAACTTGCTAAGCTGTATTTATAAACAATATAGGGGCCGGCACTGTGGTGTGGCAGGTTAAAGCCCCAGCCTGGAGTGCTGGCATCCCATATGGACGCCGGTTCAAGTCCCGGCTACTCCTCTTCTGATCCAGCTCTCTGCTATGGTCTGGGAAAGCAGTAGAAGATGGCCCAAGTCTTTGGGCCCCTGCACCCGCATGGGAGACCTGGAGGAAGCTCCTGGCTCCTGGCTTCAGATCGGCTCAGCTCTGGCCGTTGGGGTCATTTAGGGAGTGAACCAGCGGAATGGAAGGCCTCTCTCTCACTCTCTGCATCTCCTTCTCTGTGTAACTGTGACTTTCAAATAAATTTTTAAAAAAAATTTAATATGTATCTTATTTTATTATCTATCACTACAGCAGTTATCTAACAGAGTTTCCCAAGTAAATTAATAATTTTTAAAACTTATATAGTAAGGCCGGCGCCGTAGCTCACTAGGCTAATCCTCCGCCTTGCGGCGCTGGCACACCGGGTTCTGTCCCGGTTGCCCCTCTTCCAGGCCAGCTCTCTGCTGTGGCCAGGGAGTGCAGTGGAGGATGGCCCAAGTCCTTGGGTCCTGCACCCCATGGGAGACCAGGATAAGCCCCTGGCTCCTGCCATTGAATCAGCGCGGTGCGCTGGCCGCAGCGCGCCAACCGCGGCAGCCATTGGTGGGTGAACCAACGGCAAAAGGAAGACCTTTCTCTCTGTCTCTCTCTCTCACTGTCCACTCTGCCTGTCAAAAAAAAAAAAAAACATATAGTAAGGGCCATTGCCGCAGCCCACTAGGCTAATCTTCCGCCTGCGGCGCCAGCACCCCGGGTTCTAGTCCCGGTCGGAGCACCGGATTCTGTCCCGGTTGCTCCTCTTCCAGTCCAGCTCTCTGCTGTGGCCCAGGAGTGCAGTGGAGGATGGCCCAAGTCCTTGGGCCCTGCGCCCATATGGGAGACCAGGAGAAGCACCTGGCTCCTGGCTTCGGATCAGCACGGTGCGCCAGCTGCAGCGCACCGGCTGCAGTGGCCATTGAGGGGTGAACCAACGGAAAAGGAAGACCTTTCTCTCTGTCTCTCTTTCTCACTATCCACTCTGCCTGTCCAAAAAAAAAAAAAAAAAACTTATATAGTAAAAGCTTGATTTTCTTAAATGTTCATGTATTATTTAGAAGCTTAGTTATCTTAGGGCTTACAACTAAAAATTATAAGACTAAAGCAATCTGTTAATCAAACATTTTAAATTGAAACCTAAGGGTAATCCATTACTTAGTATGGCAAATTATTTTAGGTACTTTTTTTTTTTAAAGATTTTATTTATTTGGGCCAGCACCATGGCTTAACAGGCTAATCCTCCACCTTGCGGTGCCAGCACACCGGGTTCTAGTCCCAGTTGGGGCGCCAGATTCTATCCTGGTTGCCCCTCTTCCAGGCCAGCTCTCTGCTATGGCCCAGGAAGGCAGTGGAGAATGGCCCAAGTCCTTGGGCCCTGCACCCGCATGGGAGACCAGGAGAAGCACCTGGCTCCTGGCTTCGGATCAGCGCAATGCGCCGGCCGCAGCGGCCATTGGAGGGTGAACCAACGGCAAAAAGGAAGACCTTTCTCTCTGTCTCTCTCTCTCACTATCCACTCTGCCTGTCAAAAAAAAAAATAATTAAAAAAAAAATTTATTTATTTGAGAGGTAGAGTAACAGTGAGAGGGAGAGACAGAGAGAAAAGTCTTCTATCTGCTGATTCAGCCCCCAAATGGCCCCAATGGCTGGAGCTGTGTCTTTCAGGAGCCAGGAGCATCCTCCCGGTCTCCTAAGCAGGTGCAGGGTCCCAAGGACTTGGGCCATCTTCTACTGCTTTCCCAGGCCATAACAAAGAGCTGGATCAGAAGAGCAGCTGTGACTCGAACCGGCACCCATATGGGATGCTGGTGCTGCAAGTGGAGGTTTAGCCCACTATGCCACAGGACAGGCTCTTTAGATACTTTTAGAACAAAAAGTACCAAATAGGTCAGTTTATTTGTAAGTTTTAAATGAAAATGTCACTGTCATCAATTTATTAAGTTTCAGGGGCCTGAATAGACTTAACAAATGAACAGTTCCGTCATCCCAATTGAAGAAAGCTGAGTTTGGTTTATATCCCATTCACAGAGGTTTCTTAATGACCAGAAAAATGATCACAGAATTTGATTATTTCCTCTATCAAATATAGAATTTCACATCCAAGCTCTCCAAATATGTGCTTCTCAGCTCACATCTTCTATCAGAGGTGGAGAACCCTTTTTCTACCAAGGGCCATTTGGATATTTATAACATCATTCATTGCCCATCAGAAAGTATCAAGTTAAAAATCAGCCTGGTATAGATTTATTGAATTTCGTGTCCAGCCTGCAGTTGCCTTGGCAGGACCAGACTAGGGGAATCTACAGACTTTTTACCACCAATGGGCTGGACATTTCCCACCCCTGTCTAGATTCCTGTTAAACGTTAAGCAGTTCTGCCTGTTCACCATCTTGCAGTTCCCCCACCCCAAGTTCTATCATTGCATTTTTACTATTTCAGTTGGATTTTGCATTGGTGGTGGTGGTGGTTTTCAAGTCTTTGAAAATATTTAAACATCATGCTTTTTGAGTTCTTCATCTTTCTCCAGGAACTTATTTAACCTTTGTGGTTACAGTCTGTTAATGACGTACTGTGTAGTATAGCTGTGGTGAGTATGCTAAAATGACTTGTGGTTAAAAGATAATAAAAGAGAAATGCCAGGATTAGAATAGCTGAAGAGAAACATACTTCATATCCTGAGATAACCAGAGGTGCTTTTGGTATTCCTTGATTTTTAGATACCCAGTGCTTATAGGAAAATATTACGTATGCACTGTTGTTTTGGCTACTGTAAATACTGAAATATAAATCCTTTTTCTTTCTACTGAAAAAATTCTTCAGGGTAAGCTTTTTTAAAAATAACACTCATTTTAATATAGGTTTTTGGAAAAATAAGAGTATGATAAATGGGAGTAAGGATCCACAAATGTAGGATTATGCAGTACTTTTTAGTACTACAGAACAATCCCATGACCTGCTATTTTCTACAGAATTGCATCATATCTTGCCCAATTGTTTTAGGGGTTTTGTTTATCACTAAACACATAAACTGTAGATATTTGGTATCTATACTACTCTTCTAATAAGGTAATTCTCTTATATTTGTAATAAAAATAGCTCTTCTGGATGTTAATCATCTAGGAGTTTTGTTTAAGAAAATTTAGTAAAGTAAGAAGTATCTTCCAGAATCATTCCTTTAAGGCTTATGTGACAGAACAGAAATATCTTCGCACACAGTGGGTAGCCAGTAGGTTTTCTGCAGGGGTACTGAGAGCTGACAGAGGGCATCTTGGCAAATGTTCAGAAACCTACATTAACTTGGTTGGGGCCCTGCATGGAACCTCATGTTCAGCAGAATTCTTCTGACCTGCCTCTGCATGCCAAGCTAATCAGCAAACACCTAATGAGCCCACTCCAAAGAAACAGACCCTCTCCCAACCTACTTCATTTTCATATGTTCTCTGGGGGTAGGGAGACAAGACTTCATGAGGACTGATGATGCTGCAAAGACCACAATAATGATAATTAACTTGCTGAATTTAGAAGATTATGCTGTTAATTAGTTGCAAAATAAAGATAAGTAATAGAGTAGCAGATGGTAGGATAACACCCAGGAGAAGGAGGGTTATTATTCTGATGAGCTTTTGTGGCACATATGAAATATGAATCTGACTTTTTCATAAATTGTTTTTAGAAAAAAAATTTTTTTCTTTGAACTATGATGGAGTAGTTTGTTCCTTCCAAGTTTTGACAGATGTGAAAGAATTTATTTTCAAGGGTGCAACATAGAACTTGAATGACAGTTTTTAGGAGATCACCTGTTAACATAAATGTATCAGATTGGTCACCATAACAAACTATCCTTTAGTAACTGATACAGTTTATATCTCTAGGAAAGGAAAGTTTTCAATATAGTAGTTGAACTTTTTACATCACTAAACATTAGCTGTTAATATTAAAGCAGTAGTCTACATCTTAGAAATGTAATAATACATTTTAGTTTTCTTTAAAACATTGTGTCCCTTTATACATGTTAGAGAGTTTAAACCTTTTAAATCTTATTTATCTATGTACTTACATGAAATTTCTCTATTGAGGAAAAATGTATTAATTTTTTTTAGATATCGTTGTTTGGCCTTCTTTAAAATACCCCTAACAGATATACAAGGGTAGATACTGGGTATCTTTATGTTATAAGGATATACTATAAAATAATTATATATATTTATAATTGTAAAACATGTGAATGATAGTTACTGCTTTTTTCACCTAAACTCATTCTAAAAAATTTTAGCTTACATATATTTTTGTTGTAGTTTTAAAAATGATACTTTAGCTCTCTGTTAATTAACCCTTAAAATCCTTTTCTTACATTTAAACCCAGTGGCACACTTTCAGAGTCAGACGTATTGTAATCATTGTAACAGCATGGAGCAAACATTAGAGCTCCCTCACCGGATGAGTGCTGTATACCCTAGGGCAGTCAAAGGAGGATAATAAATGAAGACTGATGCTGCTTTTAAGTGCTCTGTAAGGTAGTAACTTGCCCTACTAAAGATTATTCAAGAGAGTGATGTTTATGTACTTCAGACTCCCCTATGTGCAGTTACTGTATTCCATTAATTCTAAGAGTTAAGTTCTTCACTGTAAAACTTTAAATGCTCTTCAGTTCTGTGCTTTCTACCTAATGACTTGAGAATGTTTTACCAACACTTAACTTAGAAAGCCTCACATCTCAACTTCTAATTGTATTTATGAACATTGTTTAGATACAAATGAAAGCTCCATCTTAGGGCTATAGATTGGGTATGATTTAGTGTATTTAGATCTCTGATATTCTGTTTATAAAAGATGTAAATATGCAGACTGACCACTTCCCTGGATTCTCCTCCTTTATTCTGTTTATAAGACCCACACCTGCCAACTCCTGTCTCTGTTTTCAGTTCTTCTTGATCATCTTCCTAAGTATTCTTATCTGATGCTGGCGAGCTAATTCTTTAGGAACTTCTGTAATTGAAGTTTCCATTCATCAACTTCCGTAATGTCTAAACAGTTATTGGTGTTCTAATTTCCTGTGTCATAGCTACTAATATAAAGTCTTTTAAAAAGTCCATGGAAAATATGTATTATGAAAATCCTATGACTGAATTTCATTTTTTATACCAAAGTAAACTTATCTTTTAGTTCCATTGTCCACAAACTTCTTGTAGTAACTTTGAATGTTTAAAAAAGAAAGAAGAAAGGAAGGAACTAGGGATCTTGTCTATATTCTGAAAAATACAGTACTTGATGTGGTCTTTAACGTATTTTACATACTAAATACATCTACCACCAAACCAGTACTTAAGATGACCCCAATACATTTTGAAAATACTCAAGTGTAGGAACTCTCCTAATTTCTTGAACATTCCTGCATACACATATGCTAAGAAAATGCAGGCTGGGACTGGCGCTGTGTTGTAGCAGGTTAAGCTGCCACCTGCAGTGCCAGCATCCCAGATGGGCACTGGTTCACATCCTAGCTGCTCTACTTCCAATCCAGCCCCCTGCTAATGTGCCTGGGAAAGCAGTGGAAGATGGAACAAGTCCTTGGGCCCCTGCACCTGCGTGGGAGACCCAAAAGAAGGTCCTGGCTTCAGAATGGCCCAGCTGCGGCTGTTGCAGCCATCTGGGGAGTGAACCAGCAAATGGAAGCTCGCTCTCTGTCTCCCTCTCCCCAAACTGCCCAGCTCTACTTTTCAATAAATAAATCTTTTTTTTTTTTTAAAGAGAAATAGTAACCTGCAAGCAAGTTATTATTACTCTCAGTTTTAATCAGTAAATATACTAAAACTTTAAATTTATGGTAACTTTTATAATTCCTAAAGAAATAATCTGTCACAAAAGAGGGCCAAAGTGTGCCTGATCCAGGTTGCTAAGTCTTGATATGACTTAGCGGTTGCAGTACCAGGCTTGGTATTCTCTCTCTCTCTCTCTCTTTTTTTTTTTTTTTAATTTATTTGACAGGTAGAGTTTATAGACTGAGAGAGAGAGAGAGAGAGAGAGAGAGAGAGAGAGAGAAAGGTCTTCCTTCCGTTGGTTCACTCTCCAAATGGCCACAACGGCCAGAGCTACGCCGATCCAAAGCCAGGAGCCAGGAGTCTCTTCCTGGTCTCCCATGTGGGTGCAAGGGCCCAAGCACTTGGGCCATCCTCCACTGCTATCCCAGGTCACAGCAGAGAGCTGGACTGGAAGAGGAGCAACCAGGACTTGAACCCGGCGCCCATGTGGGATGCTGGCGCTGCAGGCAGAGGACCAACCAAGTGAGCCACAATGCTGGCCACAGGCTTGGTATTCTCAATTCTTGGTGATTGCCTTCCTTTTTTAAAAAAGATTTATTCATTTATTTATGTATTTATTTGAAAGTCAGAGTTTCAGAGAGAGAGAGAGGTCTTCCATCTGCTAGTTCACTCCCCACATGACTGCAACAGCCGGAGCTGAGCTGATCTGAAGCCAGGAGCCAGGAGCTTCTTCCGGGTCTCCCATGTGGGTGCAGGGGCCCAAGGACTTGGGCCGTCTTCCACTGCTTTCCCAGGCCATAGCAGAGAGCTGCATCAGAAGTGGAGCAGCCAGGACTTGAACTGTCACCCATATGGGATGCTGACGCTGCAGGCGGAGGCTCCACCCGCTCCACCACAGCGCCAGCCGCTGATTAAATAATTCTTTTTAAAAAATAAAAAATAAACAAATCAACAGTAAAACTTCCTTAAATTGTACATGTTTCCATTTTCTTCAAAACCTACTAATGTCAGTTAGCAAATTTGTATACCTAGATAGCAAATCAACATACCAGCTGCTAACAAAGACCCATAAAGATACAGAACAGCTTCTGTTCTTAAACATTTTAGTATCTGGTTGAAAGATAAGGTAGTCACATATGACAGAATTTTGCTGATAAAATAAGAAGTTTCATTCTAATTGTATCATTTTAGGAGGCAATGTTAAATATGTATGGGGGAAAGAAGTGCTATAATCCAAAATTGTACTTTTTATGTTTATTAAATAAAAGCTTTATATTAAAAACATAAAAAAATACGGATCTAACAGTAGATCTGTCATAGTGTCAAAGTCAGGTAGAGTTCAGTTCACTTGGATAACACATGGCTAAAGGGATAGCTAGTTCTTAACTTTAGATAGGAAAGACCTAAAGAAGGTACATCCAACTGTAGATTCTATAAAGATGTACAGTCTGGAGAGCAGCCTCATGACCTAAAGGTACGACATCGGGTAATTGTCCAAGGAAGTACTACTGGCTCCCAAAAAATCTGGACAAGAAGAGGTCTAGGGGCTAGCGCTGTGGCGTAGCAGTTAAAGCCACTGCCTGCAATGCTGACATCCCATGTGGGTGATGGTTCGAGTCCTAGCTACTCCACTTCAAATCCAGCTCGCTGCTAATGTGCCTGAGAAAGCAGCAAAAGATGGCCCAAGTCCTTGGGCCCCTGCACCCATATAGGAGACCTGGAAGAGGCTCCAGGCTCCTGGCTTTGGATCATCCTAGCTCTGGCCATTGTGGCCATTTGGGGAGTGAACCAACGAATGGAAGATCTCGCTCTCTGTCTCTGTCTCTGCCTCTGCCTCTGCCTTTCTGTAACTGTGCCTTTCAAATAAATGAATAAATCTTTTTTTAAAAAATTGAGAGGTTTAGGCCTTAGAATGTAGACAGAGCATGAGATCTGGATGTGAGATATAGGAATGGAGTGCAAGAGAAGTGGTGAAAGTAAGCTAATCATTAACTTGTTGCTTTAGTTGAACAAAGGTAGTTATTTTCCGTTAATGGTGTTTTTATGTTTTTACTGTTAAAGCTGATTACAAATAGCACAGTAGAAGATTCCTCTGGCAGTACTAGGCATAGTTAACCCAAGACTCTGGAGAGTTGGATTTGGGTGTGAAGTAAGGAACTTTTTTTTTTTTTAATGTTTGCATTTCAGAGATTAAAGGCGGCTTTGACCCAGCAGCATCCTCCAGTTACCAATGGTGACACTGTCAAAGGTCATGGTAGCGGATTGGTTAGGACTCAGTCAGAGGAATCTCGACCACAGTCGTTGCAACAGCCAGCCACATCTACAACAGAAACTCCGGTATGTATATTATTTTTTATTACTAAGTACTCTGTCATCCAACTTATATGTCTTCTTTATATACTTTGGAAAAAATTATTACTCCCAAAGTGTCTCAGGAGCCTTAGGAAGGATAGTTAGTAGTTCAGTGTACAAGTATAGATACAAAAATAAATAATAATAAAAGAGCAATTGTTACTATCCAGGACACCCTGTAAATGTTTCTTTGAGTATCTGTATATGTTGGCCTGACTTGATACAGTATTTTTAAAGAAAACAATTTTTTCTGCTAATAATAGAACAGTGAAACTGAATACAACTTTGAGAAACTTACTTAATTCTCCATTTCTTGATTGAGGAAATTTGGATTTGACTTTTCTCTATGGAAAGTCTTCTGTAACTAGAAAAATCTTTTATTGTCAAAACCTACATACTTTTAATAAAAATAAACCAAAACCATTAGCTCTGGATATTTTCCTTGATATAGTTAGTACAAATGGATTTGATTTGAACTGTGCTCCTGTGTAAACAGAGTATTTAAGCTATAGGAAAATTTAGTGGATTAAGTACTGTCAATTTGGGGCTGACACTGTAGTGAAGTAGGCAAAGCCTCTGCTTGCAGTACTGGTATCCCATACGGGCACCAGTTTGAGTCCTGGCTGCTCCTTTTCCGATCCGACTCCATGCTAATGTGCCTGGGAAAACATTGGAAGATGGTCCAAGTCCTTAGACCCTTAGACCCACATGGGAGACCTGGAGGAAGCTTCTGCCTCCTGGCTTCAGATCGGCCCAACTCTTGGCCATTGTGGCCATTTGAGGAGTAAATCAGTGAATGAAAGATCTCACTCTCTGTCTCTCCCTCTGTCTGTCTGTAACTCTGCCTCTCAAATAAATAATCTTTTAAAAAAAAAGTTCTGTAAATGTTATAGACAGTAATAGTTTCTTTCATATTGTTGAGGAATGCAATATTCTCCAGGAATATATGTCATTTATTTTTCAGGTAACAAAACAGATTTCTAAAGAATCTTTTTGGATCTATATTTTTTAATTATTGATTTGCCTGTTTCCTGAAATGCTGTATGTTCATGATTACATGGCATATCATATTCTAGTATTTGAAGGACCATTAAATTGTGTAGAGCTATTAACTAATGTTTCACATGTCCGAAAGAAGCAGACCTTTTTCCTTTAGTATATTTGAAAGGCAGAGTTAGAGAGGCAGAGGCAATGAGAGAGAGGACTTCCATCTGCTGGATCACTCCCCAAATGGCCACAACAGCCAGAGCTGCGCCGATCCGGAGCCAAGAGCCAGGGGCTTCCCCTGTGTCTCTCGTGTGGGTGCAAGGGGCCAAGGACTTGAGCCATCTTCTGCTGCTTTCCCAGGCCATGGCAGAGAGCTGGATCAGAAATGGAGCAGCCAGGACTCGAACTGGCACCCATATGGGATGTTGGCACTTGTCAGCGGCAGCTTTACCCACTATGCCACAGCACCAGCCACTTATATAAGTACTCTTACCTTACTTACTTCTAGGTAATAAGAAATCGCTTAGAGAAATGTATTTAGATTCATACACAAGTGCATACATCTATATGTTGTATTACATAACTGACATAAGTCAAGTGGTGAATTAAAACCTGTGAACCATCACCAAATGAGCTGATAGACTTTTTATGGCAACTGTGTTACTAGAGACCCTAGTCACTTATCTATGTATCTACAGTATATTTCTATAGTCAAAGGTTGCCATATTTCTGTTTAATGTTTCAGAACTCTGTGTAGACCTTCTGTGTTCTGTGCTTAAAGAGTATTAGCGTTAGCATTAAAAAAACAAAACTTTCCAATTAATGAAACACCTGTAAACAGTAATTTTTTAAATTGCTGTCTAAGCATAGTTATTTATTTAACCATATTTTATCTTTACTGAACTTAAGGTAAAATGGAATGTGCTTGTGGTTATCAACTTGACTTAGATGGAAAGTGAGTGAGAGAGAGAGAGAGAGAGAGAGTGTGTGTGTGTGTGTGTGTGTTAATGTTGTAATTCAGGGGAGAGCAAAATGTGGTTCAGAAGCTAAGTGTAGCCCATGGCTGATTTTGTATGGTCTGCAAGCTAAGTATGATTTTTACATTTTAAATATTTTTTTTTAATTAGGCAGAGTTAGACAGTGAGAGAGAGAGAGAGACAGAGAGAAAGGTCTTCCTTCCGTTGTTTCACGCCCCAAATGGCCACTACGGCCGGCATGCTGCGCCGATCTGAAGCCAGGAGCCAGGTGTTTTTCCTGGTCTCCCATGCAGGTGCAAGGGCCCAAGCACTTGGGCCATCCTCCACTGCCCTCCTGGGCCACAGCAGAGAGCTGGACTGGTAGAGGAACAACTGGGACTAGAACCCAGCACCAATATGGGATGCCAGCGCTGCAGGTGGAGGATTAACCAAGTGAGCCATGGCGCCGGCCCCTTAAGTAATATTTTATAAGATTTATTTATTTGAAAGGCAGGGTGACAGACAAGCAGACCAAGGGAAAAAAGAGATATTCTGTCCACTGGTTCACTCCCCAAATGACTGCAACAGCCAGGGCTGGGCCACACCAAAGCTAGCACCCTGGAACACAATTCCAGTCTCCCACATGTGTGGCATGGTCCCAAATACTTGAACCATCTTCTGCTGCTTTCCTAGGCGCATTAGCAGGTGAACTGGATTGGAAGCAGAGCAGCCAGGACACCAACCAGTGCTTCAATAGAGATGCCAGCATCATAGGTGGCTGTTTAACCCTCTCTGCTACATCGGTCCCAGGACTATTTTTTTTTCAACTTCGATTTAATAAATACAAATTTCCAAAGTACAACTTTTGAATTATAACAGCTTTACCCCCATAACCTCCCTCTGATCTGTAACCCTCCCATGTCCCACTCCTTCTCCATCCCATTTTTCATCAAGATTCATTTTCATTTATCTTTATATACAGAACATCAATTTAGTGTATACTAAGTAAAGATTTCAACAGACTGCACCCACACAGACACACAAAGTGTAGGGTACTGTTTGAGTAGTAGTTTTACCCTTAATTTGCATAGTACAACACATTAAGGACAGAGGTCCTACATGGGGAGATGGTGCACAGTGACTCCAGTTGTTGATTTAACAATTGACACTCTTATTTATGACGTCAGTAATCACCTGAGGCTCTTGTCGTGAGCTGCCTAGGCTGTGGAAGCCTCTTGAGTTCACCAACTCCAATCTTATTTAGACAAGGCCATATTCAAAGTGGAAGTTCTCTCCTACCTTCAGAGAAGGGTACCTCCTTCTTTGATGGCCTGGTCTTTCTGCTGGGATCTCACTCACAGAGATCTTTGATTTAGGTTGTGTTTTTTTGTTGTTGTTGTTTTGTTTTGTTTTGTTTTGTCACAATGTCTTGGCTTTCCATGCCTTTGAAACTAATGGGCTTTTTAGCCAGATCCAAATGCCTTAAGGGCTGAATCTTTTTTTTTTTTTTAATTTATTAAATATAAATTTCCAAAGTATAGTTTATGGATTACAATGGCTTCCCCCCCCCCATAATTTCCCTGCCACTTGCACCCCTCCCATCTCCCACTCCCTCTCCCATTCCATTCACATCAAGATTCATTTCCAATTATCTTTATATACAGAAGATCGATTAAGTATATATTAAGTAAAGGTTTCATCAGTTTGCACCCACACAGAAACACAAAGTGTAAAATACTGTTTCAGTACTAGTTATAGCATTACTTCACATTGGACAACACATTAAGGACAGATCCCACATGAGACGTAAGTACACAGTGACTCCTGTTGTTGACTTAACAATTTGACACTCCTGTTCATGGCGTCAGTAATCTCCCTAGGCTCTAGTCATGAGTTTCCAAAGCTATGGAAGCCTTTTGAGTTCGCCAACTTCGATCTTATTCTGACAGGGTCATAGTCAAAGTGGAAGTTCTCTCCTCCCTTCAGAGAAAGGTACCTCCTTCTTTGATGGCCCTGTTCTTTCCACTGGGATCTCACTCGCAGAGATCTTTCATTTAGGTCTTCTTCTTTTTTTTTTCCCAGAGTGTCTTGGCTTTCCATGCCTAAAATACTCTCATGGGCTCTTCAGCCATATCCGAATGCCTTAAGGGCTGATTCTGAGGCCAGAGTGCTATTTAGGACATCTGCTATTCTATGGGTCTGCTGTATATCCCGCTTCCCATGTTGGATCGTTCTCTCCCTTTTTGATTCTATCAGTTAGTATTAGCAGACACTAGTCTTGTTTGTGTGATCCCTTTGACTCTTAGACCTATCAGTGTGATCAATTGTGAACTGAAATTGATCACTTGGACTAGTGAGATGGCATTGGCACAAGCCACCTTGATGGGATTGTATTGGAATCCCCTGGCACATTTCTAATTCCACCATTTGGGGTAAGTCCGATTGAGCATGTCCCAATTTGTACATCTTAAGGGCTGATTCTGAGGCCAGAGTGCTGTTTAGGGCATTTGCCACTCTATGAGTCTGCTGTGTATCCTGATTCCCATGTAGGATCATTCTCTCCTTTTTAATTCTATCAATTATTGTTAGCAGACACTGGTCTTATTTATATAATCCATTTGACACTTAATCCCACCTTTTTGATTAATTATGAACTTAAACTGATCACTTTAACAAGTAAGATGGCATTGGTACATGCCTCCTTGATGGGATTGAATTGGAATCCCCTGGCACCTTTCTATCTCTACCATTAGGGGTAAGTCCCGAGTGAGCATGTGCCAAACTGTATTCTCCTCCTTCTCTTATTCCCACTCTAATATTTAGCAGGAGTCATTTTTCAGTTAATTTTAAAGGCCTAAGAATAATTGTATGTTAATTAAGGAGTTCAACCAATAGTATTAAGTAGAACAAAAAAATACTGAAAGGAATAAAATAGTAAGCTGTTCCTCAACAGCCAGGACAAGGGCTGATCAAGACGTTGTTACTCATAGTGTCCATTTCACTTCAACAGGTTTCCTTTTAAGTGCTCATATAGTTGTCATTGATCAGGGAAAACATATGATATTTGTCCCTTTGGGACTGGCTGATTTCACTCAGCATGATGTTTTCCAGATTCCTCCATTTTGTTCCTTTTTTTTTTTTTTTTTTTAGTTTTTGACAGGCAGAGTGGACAGTGAGAGAGAGAGAGACAGAGAGAAAGGTCTTCCTTTTGCCGTTGGTTCACCCTCCAGTGGCTGCCACGGTTGGCACGCTGCGGCCGGCGCACTGCGCTGATCCGATGGCAGGAGCCAGGTGCTTCTCCTGGTCTCCCATGGGGTGCAGGGCCCAAGCACTTGGGCCATCCTCCACTGCAGTCCCTGGCCACAGCAGAGAGCTGGCCTGGAAGAGGGGCAACCGGGACAGAATCCAGTGCCCTGACCGGGACTAGAACCCGGTGTGCCGGCGCCGCAAGGCGGAGGATTAGCCTATTGAGCCGCGGCGCCGGCTATCCAGGCTTCTACTGATGGACATTTAGGTTGATTCCATGTCTTAGCTATTGTGAATTGACCTGAAATAAACATTAAGGTGCAGACAGCTCTTTTATTTGCCAATTTAATTTCCTTTGGGTAAATTCCAAGGAATGGGATGGCTGGGTTGTATGGTAGGGATATATTCAGTTTTCTGAGGAATCTCGAAACTGACTTCCATAATGGCTTTACCAGTTCGCGTTCCCACCAGCAGTGGATTAGGGTACCTTTTTCCCCGCATCCTCACCAGCATTTGTTATTGGTTAATTTCTCTATGAAAGCCTTTCTAACTGGGGTGAAGTGAAATCTCATTGTGGTTTTGATTTGCATTTCCCTAACTGCAAATGATCCTGAACATTTTTTCATGTGTCTGTTGGCCATTTGGATTTCCTCTGTTGATAAATGTCTGTTTAAATCCTTTGCCCAACTTTTAACTGGGTTGTTTTTGTGTTGTGGAGTATCTAGATCTCTTTGTAGATTCTGGTTATTAATCTTTTATCAGTTGAGTAGTTTGCCAATATTTCCCCCATTCTGTTGGTTGCCTCTTCACTTTCCTGACTGTTTCTTTTGCAGTACAGAAGCTTCTCAGTTTGAAGCAATCCCAATTGTGAATTTTTGCTTTGACTGCCTATACCTCTGGGGTCTTTTCCAGGGATATTTTGCCTGTGCCTATATCTTGCAGGGTTTCCCCAATGTTCTCAATTAATTTGATGGTGTCCAGTCATAGATTTTTATCCTTAATCCATGTTGAGTGGATTTTTGTGCAAGGTGTAAGGTAGGAGTCTTGCTTCATACTTCTGCAAGTTGGAATCCAGTTATCCCAGCACCATTTGTTGAAGAGACTGCCTTTGTTCCCTGTATTGGTTTTAGCTCCTTGGTCAAATATAAATTGGTTGTAGATGTTTGGATTGATTTCTGGGGTTTCTATTCTGTTCCATTGGTCTATCTATCTATTTTTGTACCTGTACCAGGCTGCTTTGATTATAACTTCCTTGTAGTATGTCTTGAAATCTGGTATTGTGATGTCTCCAGCTTTGTTTTTGTTTTATAAGATTGCTTTAGGTACTCAAGGTCTCTTGTGCCTCCATATGAATTTCAGCATCATTTTTTCCATTTCTGAGAAAAATGTCTGATATTTTTATTAGTATCACATTTAATCTGTAAATTGCTTATAGAAGAATGGACATTTTTATGAACATGGAAGATTTTTCCTTTTTTTTTTTTTTGTATCTTCTTCGAGTTCTTCCTTTAATGTTTTGTAATTTTCATCATAGAAATCTTTGACATCCTTGGTTAAATTTATCCCAAGGTATTTGATGTTTTTTTGTTTTGTTTTGTAGCTATTGTGAATGGGATTGATCTTAGACATTTTTTCCTCAGCTATGGCATTGTCTGTGTATGCAAAGGCTGTTGACTTTTGTTTATTGACTTTATATCCTGCTACTTTCCCAAACTCTTCTATGAGTTCCAGTAGTCTCTTAGTGGAGTCTTTTGGATCTCCTATATATAGAATCATGTCATCTGCAAATAAGGATAATTTGACTTCCTCCTTCCCAATTTGTATCCTTTTGATTTCTTTTTCTTGCCTAATTGCTCTGGCTAAAACTTTCAGGACTATATTGAATAGCAGTGGTGAGAGTGGGCATCCTGTCTGGTACCGGATCTCGCTGGGAATGCTTCCAACTTTTCCCAATTCAGTATGATAATGACCATGGGTTTGTCATAAATTGCCTTGATTGTATTGAGGAATGTTCCTTCTAAACCCAATTTGCTTAGAGTTTTCATCAGGAAACAGTGTTGTATTTTGTCAGAAGCTTTCTCTGCACCTATTGATAATCACATGGTTTTTGTTCTTCATTTTGTTAATATGATGTATCACATTGATTTCTGAATGTTGAACCATCCCTGCATACCCAGGATATTTCCCACTTGGTCTGTTGAATGATCCGATGTGTAGTTGGATTCAATTGGCCAGAATTTTATTGAGGATTTTTGCATCTATGTTCATCAGGGAAATTGGTCTGTATTTCTCTTTCCCTGTTGCATATTTTCCAGGTTTCGGAATTAAGGTGATGCTGGCTTCATAGAAAGAATTTGGGAGGATTCCCTCCTTTTCTGTTGTTTTGAATATTGAGGAGAATTGAAGTTTGTTATTATTTAAATGTCTGGTAGAATTTAGCAGTGAATCCATCCAGTCCTGGGCTTTTCTTTGTTGGGAGGGCCTTTATTACTGATTCAATTTCTGTCTTGGTTATGGGTCTGTTTAGGTTTTCTATGTCTTCACTGTCTTTTTGGGTGGTTTGTATGTGTCCAGGAATCTATCCATTTCTTCTAGGTTTCCCAGTATTGGCATTCAGCTCTTTGTAGTATTTTCTGATGATTTTTTTTGTTTCTGTGATGTCTATTGTTAACATTTCCTTTTTCAACTCTAGCTTTATTGATTTAGGGCTTCTCTCTTTTTTGGTTATTTGGGCCAATGGTGTGTCAGTTTTTTTGTTGTTGTTTTGTTTTGTTGTTTTTTCAAAAAACCAGCCCTTCATTTTGCTAATCTTTTGGTGTTTTTTTTTGGGGGGGGGGGGGGTTTCAATTTTGTTGATTTCTTCTCTGATTTTAATTATTTCTTTTCTTCTACTAGTTGTGGGTTTGGTTTGCTGTTGCTTTTCTAGGTCCTGAGGTGCATAGATAGTTCATTTATTTGGTGCCTTCCCAGTTTCTTGATTTAGGCACCAGTTGCTATAAACCTTCCTCTTAGCACTGCTTTTGCTGTGTATCCCACAAATTTTGGTATGTTGTATTGTTGTCTTCATTTGTTTCCAGAAATTTTTTAATTGCTCTTTTGATTTCTTCTATGACCCACTCTTCATTCAGAAACATGTTGTTCATTCTCCGTGTGTTTGCGTATGATATAAAGATTCTTATTTGTTGATTTCCAGCTTCATTGCATTGTGATCTGAGAAGATGCATGGTATGATTTCAGTTTTTTCTAATTTGCTGAGACTCACTTTATGGCCTAGCATATGGTCAATCCTAGAGAAAGTTGCATGCACTGGAGAAAAAAATGTGAACTCTGTGGCTGTAGGCTCTAGATATCTGCTGGGTCTATTTGGTTTATAGTGTCAGTTAACTCTGTTGTTTCCTTGTTGATTTTCTGTCTGGTGATCTGTCCATTGCTGAAAGTGGTTATTGAAGTCCCCCATTATAATTGTATTTGAGTCTATATTTCCCTTTAGTTCCCTTCCTTAACAATTCTTTTAAATAACCAAGTGCCCTGTAATTAGTTTCATATACATTTATAATAGTCACATCTTCCTGTTGAATTGATCCTTTAAATCATTATATATGTCCTTCTTTGTCTCTTTTAATAGTTTTTGTGTTAGTCTATTTTGCTGATACCAGGATGGCTACACCAGCTCTTTTTTGGTTTCTGGTAGCATGGATTATCTTTTTCTATCCTTTTTGATCAGTTGAGCCAATAATGTATCAATTTTGGTTTTTTGTTTTGTTTTGTTTTTTGGAAAAAACAGCTCTTCATTTCACTGATCTTTTGTATTTTTGTTTCAATTTTGTTTTTTTCTAATTTTAATTATTTCTTTGCTCCTACTAATTTTGGATTTGGTTTTTCTAGGTCTCAAGATTACAACTCTTGAAATCAGCCTTTGAAATATCTTTCTAGGCCGGCGCCGCGGCTCAGTAGGCTAATCCTCCACCTTGCGGCGCCGGCACACCGGGTTCTAGTCCCGGTTGGGGCACCGATCCTGTCCCGGTTGCCCCTCTTCCAGGCCAGCTCTCTGCTGTGGCCAGGGAGTGCAGTGGAGGATGGCCCAAGTCCTTGGGCCCTGCACCCCATGGGAGACCAGGAGAAGCACCTGGCTCCTGCCATCGGAACAGCGCGGTGCGCCGGCCGCAGCGCGCCTACCGCGGCGGCCATTGGAGGGTGAACCAATGGCAAAAAGGAAGACCTTTCTCTCTGTCTCTCTCTCTCTCACTGTCCACTCTGCCTGTCAAAAATTAAAAAAAAAAAAAAAGAAATATCTTTCTAATACTTTGTAGATAAAATAACCCCCTTAATTTTAATTCTAGTTATTTGGGCAAATGAATTAGGTAACTTTTTATGTACTTTGGGGGGTTTGTAGAATGAAAAATAGTTTGATAGTTTACCTACAGAACTTATCTTTGGTTTATATGTAAAATTTTTACATATTATTTGGATTGGGAGAAAGTCAAATTTTATTCATATTATTTTAAAATATAACAAATTATAGGTAAAATATTGTTTTCAAGCTTCTTCTTTGGATCATGTGCCTATAGCCACAAAGTGGTGTTTCCTCTATGTCATTTCTAAGAGATTATTTCCAGCTCCATATTCAAATGTTCTGTGGTACAGTTTGGGGGTTTATCAGAGGTTTGGAGATGCTCACTGTTCTATAGTGCTGTGCACTGAACAATATAGCTTATGACTGAAGATTTATGACTCTGACTAATCTGAGATAACCAGGCTCATCTATTGGGACATGGCACCAATTAAAATGAAAATTGAGGCCGGCGCCGTGGCTCAACAGGCTAATCCTCCGCCTGCGGCGCCATTGCCCCAGGTTCTAGTCCTGGTCGGGGCGCCAGATTCTGTCTCGGTTGCCCCTCCTCCAGGCCAGCTCTCTGCTATGGCCCAGGAGTGCAGTGGAGGATGGTCCAAGTCCTTGGGCCCTGCACCCCATGGGAGACCAGGAGAAGCACCTGGCTCCCGGCTTTGGATCAGTGCGATGCGCCGGCCGCGGCGGCCATTGGAGGGTGAACCAACGGCAAAAAAAGGAAGACCTTTCTCTTTGTCTCTCTCTCTCTCACTGTCCACTCTGCCTGTCAAAAAAAAAAAAAAAAAAGAAAGAAAGAAAATTGAGGCTCCTATAAGATTTCACCTACAAGGAAAATGATCAGTAGTAATTACAAGAAACTTTAGAAAAACACTGATCCTAAATTACAAATGCTAAAGTAAAAGCTAAGTTCAGCCAAGCATATACAGACATTCATTCTTTAATTTTAGAGAAACCACTTTTTGAAGAAAATTGAGATTTAATATAAGCTATATTTGATTTCAAATATAGCATAGAAAACTTGGTTTCGTGTCGTGTGTTTAAATAGGAAAATAAAATTTTAAATGTATCAGTTTATAATCAATTTTCAGAGGATTGAATGATACACTAAAGTCAGTTAGCACATAAGCATTGAGGCCAACTTTTACCTAGCCATTAAGATACGTGCATCCCACACCAGAGTGCCTGGGTTCAAAATCCAGCACCAGATCCTTATTCCAGCTTTCCACCAGTACAGACTCCAGGTGGCAACAGTGATAGTTCAAGTGCCAGCCATGTGGGAGACTTACATTGTGGTTCTGGCTCTTGGCCCATTACAGACAATTGGAGAGAGAACCATCAGATGCCAGGTTGCTGTCAGTCTGTCTCTCTGCCTTTCAAGTAGATTTCTTTAAAAATTTTTAATACACTTTGAAAAATGATAAATGTATACATAATCATTTGTATTATATTTTCCTTTTTATGGTATTTTTATGTAAATGAAAATGTTATGCATTTATAAATATATTCACTGTGACATTGTGTCAGTGAGAATTTCATTACAGCATGGTTTATTTATTTCAAGGGAGGAGTTAAACCACAGTGTGATTTTCATGTTGCCCCAGAATACTGATATTCAACAAGACTTAGAAAATAAAGATTTTATCTGTCTCCCTTTAACACTCTTTACTGCTTTTGTTAATTCGCTCACTCAATGCAGATACAAGTATAACAAGCTTCCATCTGTGTTTGTTATAGGCCTCTCCAGCTCACACAACTCCACAGACCCAAAATACAAGCGGTCGTCGAAGAAGAGCAGCTAACGAAGATCCTGATGAGAAAAGGAGAAAGTTTCTAGAGCGAAATAGAGCAGCAGCTTCAAGATGCCGACAAAAAAGGAAAGTCTGGGTTCAGTCTTTAGAGAAGAAGGCAGAAGACTTGAGTTCATTAAATGGTCAGCTGCAGGTATAGTGCATATATGAGAATTTTATTTCTATTTATTTTTTCTTAGTTGTAAACATAGCCTTTTCCCTGTTTATTCTAATCAGTCGTTCAGGCAATTTAGGATATAACACTGCATATGTATAGAATCTGTAGTAAGTCATAGTTTCATAAGCCTGTTGAAATGCTGAAATGTAATATAAAATTTTCAGCATTGGCATGGTAAAAATATTTAAAATATTAATTGTTTACCTGTTTGGAACAAAAATACCTAAATTTTTTGGCTTGAACTTTATTAAGTTGTGATATAAAATCCAAACAAAGAATTTTAAAATTAAAACACAGCACTGGTGCTTCACTTTTCTTGATATTTTTTGCTTTATATCACGACTATAAAGTTGCTTCAGCAATAGTTTTATTTTTGTTTTTTCATTCTTTAAATTATAAATTTTGTTTTGTTTTGTTTTATTCAAAGTGAATATAGTGCCCGTGAAAGGTGCCAGATTGACAGCTTTGGAAACTGAAGGACTCTAATTATCCACAGACCAGGTACAATATGGCCAGTGGCAGTACCATCGTTTCATACTGCCCTGCCAGTGTGCCTCAGATACATTTCTTAGAATCTCATGTGGCAGAAAGATTTTAAGGCACCCTCCCTCTCCAGCCTTTGGTTACATTTCCAGTGACAGTATTAACACCAAATAGATTTCCTTCTTTTCTTCCTTCCTTCCTTTTCTATTATTTTGTGTGTTTGTGTGTGTGTGTGTTTTAATTTTTGACAGGCAGAGTGGACAGTAGAGGGAGACAGAGAGAAAGATCTTCCTTTTGCCGTTGGTTCACCCTCCAATGGCCGCCGCGGTAGCGCGCTGCGGCCGGCGTACCGCGCTGATCCGATGGCAGGAACCAGGTGCTTCTCCTGGTCTCCCATGGGGTGCAGGGCCCAAGGACTTGGGCCATCCTCCACTGCACTCCCTGGCCACAGCAGAGAGCTGGCCTGGAAGAGGGGCAACCGGGACAGGATCGGTGCCCCGACCGGGACTAGAACCCGGTGTGCTGGCGCCGCAAGGCGGAGGATTAGCCTACTGAGCCGCGGCGCCGGCCTGTGTGTGTGTTTTTCAACATTGTGAATGTTCTTCAATAAAATCTGTTAAAGGGCTGGTCAATGAACAGCTAGAAAATTGATGTTAATGAATTGTATTGTTAATATAGGTCAATATTCTGAAGTATTTCTCAATTAAAAATGAGTCTGTATAATCATAATTGATGGTAAGAGACCTGCTGTCTTCTTAACTGTATCTATAAAGATGTCATCAATGTGATTATCTGTTAAATGCTTAGGGAGAAGTTTTTCACATCAGTCAGGCAAACTAAGTTTTCACATCATTTAAGCAAACATATATCTTATAACTTAAAATTTTTCTTACAAGAGGCAGATATCCTTTAAAGTCTTTGATAGGCCTTCATATTGCTATGGCAGCATTAAAACAAAAAGATTGCCTTGCAAAACTTTTAATTTAAAAATTAAATGTGACTTAGCATACCACATACACTTCACATATGTACTTGTATACAAGGGGTTTTTTTGTGTTTTTTTGGTTTTTGTAGTAAGAACACTTAACGTTAAGACCTACCCTCTCAACAAATTTTCAAGTGTATAGTACATTATTGCTAATGACAGGTACAATATTGTATAGCATATAACTCAAATTTATTTATCTTGCTTAACTGAAAGTCATTAATTAGAAACTCCCATTTTCCCCTCTCCTCAGCCTCTGACAGCTACTATTCCACTCTTTGATTCTGGAAATTAAACTATAATAGATACCTCATACAAGTGGAATCATACAGTGCTATCTGTCTGTGATAGGCTTATTGCACTTAGCATAATGTTCCCAAGATTTTAATATAGCAAAATTTCTTCTTTTTAAGGCTGAAATTAACATTCTATTGTATTAATATGTTACTTTTTCTTTATCCATTTGTCTATTCATGGAGTTTTTCCTTTTCCTTTTTACATTTTTATAAACAATAAGTGAGATATATATGGGCTACAGTGTGATATTTTAATACATTTATATAATGTATACTGATCAAAATAGGGTAATCAGCATTTCCCCTTCTTTGACCTTGCTTTGAGATTGGGGTTTGGAGCTTCTTTCTTTGATGTATTCATATGATACAAGCTAAGTGATTGTAAACTATAATCTCCTCCACTATGCTAGGTAACACTAGAAACTTTCTCCTTTGGTCTAACTCTGATTTGGTAGCTGTTGTTCCAGATTCCTTCTGTCTACCTTCCAGTGTCTAGAAATCATCATTCTGTGTTCAGATTAAGGGATGTTTTGTTTAGCTCCCCATATGAGAGAGGACATGTTTGTATTTGTCTATCTGTGTATGGTTTGTTGTACTTAACATGATGTCCTCCAGTTACATCCATTTTTGCTACAAATGACACACTTCCATTCTTTTTTATGGATGGATAACCATTGTGTATGTATTCATCTGATGCTGGGTACCTTGGTTGATTCCGTATTTTGGCTATTGGGAACAGGACTGCTGTAAACATGGTAGAGCAAATATCTCTGATACAACGAGTTCATGTCTTTTGGATATGCCAGTAATGAGATTGCTAGATCCTAAGACAGTTCTATTTCTAGCTCTTTTAAGATATCTCTCCATTGTTTTTTATAGTGGTGATGCTAATTTATATTCTGACCAACCAGGGTATAAGAGTGCCTCTCTCTCTACATCCTTATCAACATTTGTTACATAGCTGTTCTAACAGGGGTGAGGTATATCTTACTGTGATTTTCATTTGTATTTCTCTGATAGACAGTGATAATTTGAGCATTTTTTCAACTAATACTCTTTACAGAACTAGGAAAAAGAATCCTAAAATTCACATGGAACCACAAAAGACACAGAGTAGCCAAAGCAATCCTGAGCCAAAAACAAATCAAGCCACAGGTGTCACACGACCTGATTTCAAAGCATACTGCAAAGCTGTAGTAATTAAAACAGCATGATACTAGCATAAAGACTGACACATAGATTAGTGGAATAGAATAAAGAACACAAATTAATCTACATACACACAACTGATGTTTAAAAGTATTTATTTATTTTAAAGGTAAAATGACAGATACACAGTTATTTCCATCCACTGGTTCATTCCCCAAATGGCCACAACAGCCAGTGTGGGGCCAGGCTGAAGCCAGGATCCAGGAGCTCCATTTATGACTCCCACATGAGTGGCAGGAGCTCAAGTATTTGGGCCATCATCCTGCTGCCTTCCCAGATACTTTAGCAGGAGGCCAGACTGGAAGTGGAGCAGCTGGAACTTGAACTGGTACTCTGCTATAGAATACCAGTGTCAAAAGTGATGGCTTAATCTGCTGCACCACCACACCAGGCCCCAGCCAGCTGATTTTTGATGAATGTATCAAGAATGTACTTTGGAGAAAGGATAGTCTTCAATAAATAGTGCTTTTAAAAGCTGGTTATACATGTATAAAAGAATAAAATGAGATCCCTACCTTTTACGTTATAAAAAACAATCAAATCAAGGTGGATCGAAGACCTAAATGTAACACCTATGAAACTATGAAATTGCTAGAAGAAAATATAGGGGACACACTATAAAACATTTGTGTGTTGGGGCTGGCATTGTGGTACAGCAGGTTAAGCATGGCCTGCAACGCTGGCATCCCATATGTACACCTGGCTGTTCCCTTTCTATCCAGCTCTATGCTAGTGCCTGGGAAAGCAACAGAAGACGGCCCAAGTACTCGGACCCTTCACCCATCTGGTAGACCTGGATGGGAGTCCCAGGCTCCTGGGTGCAGCCTGGCCCAGCCCCAGCTGTTGTGGCCGTTTGTGGAGTGAACCAGCAAATGGAAGATGGATCATGCATGTGCTCTCTCTTATCCTGCCCCATCTTTCCCTCTTTCCTCTCTCTCTGTAACTCTGACTTTCAAATAAATAAATAAATCAGTCTTTAAAAAGACAATAGTGTAGGCAGTGATTTTTTTGGATGAGACCCAAAAAACACAGGTAGCAAAAGCAAAACTAGACAAGGGATTTTATCAAATTCAGAAACCTCAGTGGAGCAAAAGAAATAATCTATTGGGGTGAAGAGACAGCTGACAAAATGGGAGAAAATATTTACAAAGTAGTTACCTGACAAAGGATTAATATCTAGAATATATCAGGAGCACAGAATAACCACAAATATACTAGGGTTTATTAAGAAATATATATATAAACATTAGCATCTGATAAATTCTTATTCAGTAACTAGTCTCAAGATTTTTTAGGGGCCAGCATTGTGGCATAGTAGGTAAAGCTGCCACATGCATGTTGGCACCCGGCATAGGTGCTAGTTCCAGTCTCAGCTGCTCCACATCCAATCCAGCTCCCTGCTAATGACCTGAGAAAAGCAACAGAGGATGGCTTAAGTACTTGGGCCATTGCTACCTACGTGGGAGACCCAGAAAGAAGCTCCTGGCTTCTGTATGGCCCCGCCCTGGCCATTGCAGCCGTCTGGGGAGTGAACCAGTGGATGGAAGATCTCTCCCACTGTCTTTTCTTTGTGATTTTGAAATTCAAATAAATAAACAACTTTTTTATAAAGTTTTTTTAAGTTTTTCCCTTTTGAAAAAATGAAGCAAATTGTAGGTACTAATTTATTCGTACACTACAAATGTAGCTATGCTTTACTAAGTCTATTATATCTTTACTAAGTATATTATGTAAATTTTAAATATTAATATTACAGTAATGAAGTTAGGTATATCTAATTTTTAAATTTCCTGTTCTTAACTAGCAAAATCTTTTTTAGTAAATTAAACTTTTAATTTAACTAAATCTAATTTAACTTAATCTTTTTTAGTAAATAAGTTGGCTATTTTATAGCTGTATGATGAAAAACAGTCAATGTCTGTTAGCCTCACTTGTCCGCCCTTTACAATAAAGATAATAATACCTCCTGATCCTACTCTTCAGGTTTCTGCATAAATAAGTCCCATTAAAATGATTACAAGCATTTTATTTAATACAGAAAAGTTTAATTAGTAAGACAAATTTATCAATCCTCCCCTTTATAATTTGGCTTATTGTGCCTTGTTTAAGAAGTAAAGACAGGGCCGGCGCTGTGGCGCAGGTGGTTAAAGCCCTGGTCTGCAGTGCTGGCAGCCTGAATGGGCACTGGGTTGAGTCCCGGCTGCTCCACTTCCAATCCAATTCTCTGCTGTGGCCTGGGAAAACAGTAGAAGATGGCCCAAGTGCTTGGACCCCTGACCCACTTGGGAGGTCAGGAAGAAGCTCCTTGCTCCTGGCTTCGCATCAGCTGGTGCAAGACCCCAAGCACTTGGGCCATCCTTCACTGCTTTCCCAGGCCATAGCAGGGAGCTGGGTTGGAAGAGAAATAGCTGGAACTAGAACCAACACTCATATGGGATGCCGACACCGTAGATGGAGGCTTTACCCACTGCACCACAGCACTGGGCCCCATATTAATTCTTTTTATTAACAAAATGTTTGCAGCTAGACGGATAAATATATGAGTATGTGAGTCAGTATAGAAATGATTCCCTTGGGGTAGGTGATGTGGCATAGTAGGTTACACTGCTGCTTGGGACACCTGAATCCCATATTGGAATGCCAGTTCAAGTCCCAGTTGTTCTGCTCCCATCCACCTCCCTAATGCTCCTGGGAAGCAGGTTGATAACTAAAGTGCTTGATTCCCTGCCAGCCACATTAGAACGCCCAGATTGAGTTTTTAGCTCCTGGCTTTGACCTGGCCCTGTTCTGGCCATTGTAACCTTTTGGGGAATGAACCACTGGGTGGAAGATTGATCTCTCTCTCTCTCTCTCTGCCTTTCAAATAAATAAATAAATATTTTTAAAACAAGAATTAACTCCCTTGAGTATAGGTAAAATTTTTGAGTGACTTGTACCAAGATACAAACAATAGTGAGGAGGGAGTGAGAAGCATGGACAGTTTGGGAGAGAGTGTTTTTCAGTGATGACTTCCTATTATTGCTTCAAGTGGAATATATTTTTACTTTTTGTTGGGGTTTTTTTGTTATTTGTTAAAATCGACTTTTTAAGAAGTAACATTTTTCAGACTTCAGAGAGTTAACATGCTTATAGTAAATTCAGGGAGCAAAAATTTCAGTTTGCCAGCAGCAGTTAACTGAAAAACAGAATGACTTGTATAGAAAATTGCATGTCAAAGATATAATTATACTGTACTGTATGTGAAAACATTCATCAATTCTGTATTTCCTTAATAACCCTTCATGTGACATACAGGCTTAGCTGATCAGTAGTAGTGGGCATGATTACTTATGTATAATATAATAACCCATGGTTACTTATATATAATAAAAGGCTTAACACATATTAAGATGTGATTATTCATGTTACTGAATACATATTCTGTAAAGAAAATACTAATTATTCAACCTTATTGGCCCATTCACTGAATTTAATCATGTTTTAACTTTGTAAAATAATTGCTAAAATATTTTACCAAATTATATTGAAATGATTTATGATAATCTAGACCAATAATTGAATTTGTGGTTATAAATTTTTAATAAATTTTATTGGTATATATATATATATTTTTTTTAATTTTTGACAGGCAGAGTGGATAGTGAGAGAGAGAGAGACAGAGAGAAAGGTCTTCCTTTGCCGTTGGTTCACCCTCCAATGGCCGCCGCGGCTGGTGCGCTGTGGCCAGTGCACCGCACTGATCCAATGGCAGGAGCCAGGTGCTTATCCTGGTCTCCCATGGGGTGCAGGGCCCAAGCACTTGGGCCATCCTCCACTGCACTCCCTGGGCACAGCAGAGAGCTGGCCTGGAAGAAGGGCAACCGGGACAGAATCTGGCGTCCCAACCGGGACTAGAACCCGGTGTGCCTGCGCCGCTAGGCAGAGGATTAGCCTGTTGAGCCACGGCGCCGGCCAGGTATATATTTTTTAAAGATTTATTTTATTTAGTGGAAAGACAGAGTTACAGAGACAGGTAAAGACAGAGAGAGAAAGAGAGAGAGAGGTCTTCCATCTGCTGATTTTACTCCCCAAATGGCTGCAATGGCTAGAGCTAAGCCGATCCGAAGCCAGGAGCAAGCGAGGAGCTTCTTCCAGGTCTCCCACACGGGTGCAGGGGCCCAAGGATTTGGACCATCCTCCACTGCTTTCCCAGGTGCATTAGCAAGGGAGCTGGATTGGAGGTGGAGCAGCTGGGACTTGAACCGGTACCCATATTGGATGCGGGCACTGCATTTCAGGGCTTTAACCTGCTCACTGTTCCACATCACCAGCCCCTATAAATTATTTTTAAAATACTATCTTCTGTTAATTTTGTTTTGTTTTCTTGAAATAACTAATCTGGAGCTGGCGTTGTGATATAGCAGGTAAACCTGTATCATGGACATCCCATATGGGCACCAGTTCAAGTCCCTGCTGCTTCACTTCTGATCCAGCTCCTACTAGTGGACCTAGGAAAGCAGCAGAAGATGGTCCAAGTCCTTGGACCCTTGCACCTACATGGAAGACCTGGATGAAGCTGCTGGCTCCTGGCTTCACTCTGGCCCAGCCTTGGCCATTGCAGCCATTTTGGGAATGAACCAGGCAGGGGATGGAAGATATCCCTTTATCTGTCTCTCCAACTCTCTCTTTCTGTAACTCTGCCTTTCAAATAAATAAAATACATCTTTAAAAAAAAAAAACTTACTTAAAAAATGTTTGCAATTTCATTATATTTCCTTTGTGAACAAAAAGACAAACTCTTTACTAACAGTAGCTGCTTGACCATTATTTTTTGAGTAAATCTTAAGAAAATCGATATGGAATTTACTTTTGAAATTTACACTACAAAATGTGAACAAAAGCATACTTTTACAGCTACATCCATGAAAATTTTCACCTATAAGCTAACTTAATGGTTTGGAAAATATTTTGTTTATGGCTCCATTGACTTACAGGAAATAAAATCAAATCTTTTATTCCTGGTAATAAACAGTATTTCAATATTTATTGCTTGAAATAGGAAGGAATAGCAACAGTTGGAAGATGCTATGCAATAACCTGTTTGTTTGAATTCCTGAAACAGATATTCTATAACTGTCTTTCCTTTTTATGCCTGAGTTTTTAATTATATTCTAGAAATGGGAGAGGAGTTAATAGTGACTACCGCTACCTCATGAATTTTATCCTGGATTTGAAATCTAGTACTTATTTTCACTTGTCTCTCTTTTTTTTTTTTTTTTTTTAAGATTTGTTTATTTGAAAGAGAATTAGAGACAGAGACAGAGAGTGAGTGAGATCTTCCATCTGCTGGTTCACTTCCCAGATTGCTGCAACAGCCAGAGCTGGACCTATCTGAAGCCAAACAATTTTCCCGCATAGATGCAGGGGCGTAAAGACTTGGACCAACTTCAACTTCCTCTGCTTTCCCAGGCACATTGGCAGGGAGCTGGATCAGAAATGGAGCAGCCAGAACTTTAACTGGCACCCATATGGGATGCTGGCACTGCAGGCAGTGGCTTTAACTGCTGTACCACAGCCCTGGCCCCTACGGGTCTACTAAAAATCTTTCTAGGCCTTCTCCATCTGTTGCAATAACAGAATCACTACTACTGTTATAAAAGATCAAATAAGACAGGGTATAGAAAAATGTGTTGTAACCATACTATTCTTGCAAATGCTAGTTATATGCTATATATTATTCATTCTGTCATTGTGCACCCATCTGTTGTGTGCAAGGCAGATTGTTATGCATATGGGATGAAACAATGAAAAAGACATGTCTCTTTGCTTGTAGAACTTGTGGACTAACAGAGGAAACAGACCTGAAACAAGTAATTAAAGAATGAGAACAGGAGAGGGGTCATTCTCATTCATTTTGCAAATTATTTCCAAAATATTTTATAGCTCTAGTTAGATAAAAATTAAAAAGCTAGTTTGTTGTCAAGTATATCTTGCATCCACAGTAACTTTGGAGAACTCTGTGTTGAAACTCTTGATAATCAAATCACTGATTTTTGTAATGACTAAAAAGTCTTATCTGTAATAACAGGAGATTCCCCAAAAGAAGAAACTATGTAATATTATTTAATTTGGGGGGTGGTTGCTGAAATAGGAAGTCAAAAATCATAAATTTATGGACATTTTGTTCTCAATCCATGACCAGATGCCAATCTCAAAGTTATGATTGATTAATTAGTTTTCTATCCTGTCATGATTTCATCAGACTGATCTGCTTCAGATGAACAATGTAAAAATATTATTTGTTTACGAGTATGTAATTACTTATGAGTATCCATATTATTAAAGAAGAGCAATGGTACAGATAATGCCAAAATCATTTAACATTGGACTTCAGACTGTGATAATGATTTTTTTTCAGTATGTGCTCTGTTTTCCCAAATATGTTTTATTTTGACAAAATAATTGCTTACATTTGAATGGAAGTTTTGCATTTTCAAAATGCTTCTGTGTCACTTGTTTCATTATCAGAATGACCCAGGAAGATAATTAACATTCTGCAAGTATACTAACTCATGAGTAGTCAGTAGTACAACACAAAGGAATTTGGAAAATTTAATCCAATTAAAGTCTATTCTAAAATAACCCACAAAGGGGCCAGCGTGGTAGCATAATGGGTAAAGCCTCAGCCTATAACACCAACATCCCATATGGGCACCATTTGTGTCCCTGCTGCTCCACTTCCAGTCAAGCTTCCTGCTAATGGCCTGGGAAAAGCAACAGACGATGACTCAAGTGCTTGGGCCTCTGCCGTTATGTAGGAGACCCAGAGGAAGCACCTGGCTTCCAATCTACCCAGCTCCAGCCATTACTGGCATTTGGAGAGTGAACCAGCAGATGGAAGATCTCTCCCTCTCTTTCTCTCTGTAACTCCTTCAAATAAATAAATCTTTTTTAAAAAATAAGATGGCCCACATAATAGGAGAGGTGTAAATATTTCTTTTTTTAATTTAGTATTAAATCTATGTATGGCTTAACATCCCCTTCAGATTTACTTCACCTTAAGCAAACTAGTTTGTGTGTGTGTATGCATGTATGTAAATAACCTCTTTTTTTTACATTTTAAGGTCTTTGTATAGAATCTTTTTTTTTCTTTTTGAAGATTTTATCTATTTATTTGAGAGGTAGAGTTACAGACAGTGAGAGGGAGAGACAGAGAGAAAGATCTTCCATCCGCTGGTTCACTCCCCAAATGGCCACAACAGCTGGAGCTGGGTCTGTCTGAAGCTAGGAGCCAGGAGCTGCTTCCAGGTCTCCCATGTGGGTTCAGGGATCCAAGCACTTGGGCCATCTTCTTTTGCTTTCCCAGGCCACAGCAGAGAGCTGGATCAGAAGAAGAGCAACTGGTACTAAAACCGGCACCCATGCGAGATGCTGGTGCCACAGGCAGAGGATTAACGTACTGCGCCACAGTGCTGGCCCCTCTAGAAAATCTTGTGACAGCCCTTATTCTTTCTACTTGTCTTCTGATCTTTCTTCACAGAAAATTTTCAGAATTAACAGTCATGACTTGTGCAACTACTTTAAATATTCATATAGCCACGCCTATTTTTATTTTTAAGAATACTTTTTTATACACACCCAATTCTTGAATTTTATTATTTTTTGAATTTATTTTATTTTATTAAATATTATTATATTTTATTATTTTTATCATAAATTACTTAGAAACCACCCAGTTTGGGCCTATTCTAATTTAGTTAAGTAAACTTTACCTGTATGAGCATCCTGTTTTCAACCTCTGCTTGACCTGGTCTTGACAACTCGTATGTTTGTGGAAATTGCTATCCCGTTCATTGGCTTCAAGGCTACCTGTTTAGAGAGAGAATTTGGGTGTATATAATTTTATTTCAAATGCATAGGACTATCTTTTTTAAGATATATTTATTTGAAATTCAGAGTGACAGAAAGAGAGCTTCTATTCCCTGGTTCACGCCCCTAAATGGCCAAGATGGCTGGGAGTGGTCTACATGAAAGCCAGGAGCCCGGACCTCCAACTGGTTCTCCTACCTAGGTGGCAGGGACTCAAATTACTTGGGCCATCCTCTGCTGCCTTCCCAGGGAGCTGGATGGGAAGCAGAGCAGCAGGGACCCAACTGGTGCCCCAGTACTACTGCCAGCATTGCAAGCAGCAGCTTAGCTCACTGCCACAACACCGACCCCAATAAATATTTTAATTTTTACTTCTCAAAATTATTTAAAGCAGCTATTTTGTATGATTAGATAACAAACTCGTAACTGCTTTCAGGTATTTTATTACATGAGCATCTTGTTTCTTGATATGATTTATGGTGAATGTATATTGAAATGAGAGGTAGTTGTGAGTTTTAAAATTCTATAATTGTGTTTCTGAAAGTATGCCAGTTTCTGTTTCATAACAAAAAAATAATGTAACTATGTTGGTCAGGTTATTGTGTAAATAAATTAGATCAAATCAGTTTCATATTGTTTCACTTTCTTTACTAACTAGACGTAGAATTTACCCTGGTCCTCCTTAAAATATGGCTATCACTCAGTCCATGCATGTGGTACACCATGGGAATACCAAGAGAAAAATGATGTCTGCCCTCAAGAAGTTTCCAATCTGGTAGAGATAGCAGGCAACTGTACTAGAAGTTAAAATGTAATCTGATGAGTACTGTGTAGATATCTGTGTCTAGTAGTAGGTACAGTGGGTTAAGCCACTGCTTGGGACATCCAAATCTCATTTCAAAGTGCAAGTTTGAGTCCCAACTCCTTTGCTTCTGATTTATCTTTCTGCTAAGTACACCTAGGAAGGCATCAGATAATGTCTTAAGTGCTTGGATCCCTGCCACCAAGTGGGATAGTCAGATGGAGTTCTGGGATCCTGGCTTCAGCCTGGCCCAGCCCTGGCTCTGGTGGGCTCTTGTGGGGAATGAGCCAGTGGATGGAAAATTTGTTTCCTCTGTTCTTCCTGTCTGTCACTCTGTCTTTCAAGAAAGTAAATCTCTTTTTAAGCACATATGTCTTAGATATACACATGTGACTATGACCCTGGAAATACTCTTTTCTTACGCGTCTTATACTATCCTGAGTTGACTTGACTTTTAAAGTGAGTGAAATAGTTAGAAAGCTGAAAAAAGAAAAGAAAGGTTTTCTAGATAGAGCAGTATGCTGTTAGCCATTCAAAACTGCTATTTTTATAGGTCAAGACAGTTAAATATTATTTCATGTAGCTCAAGTTAATGTTAAGATAGCAAGAATATGACAACCTTGAGGCATTACTAGTGTCTTGATATGATTAAAGGATATAATACATTGGAAGAGCAATGAAAGCTGCAAATCATATAGTCACAATTGCTAGATTATAAATGATTATATGTTCTTGTCTAAAAGTAAATGAACAGCCCTATTTCATCCTAGAAAAATTAAAGAGAAATACTAATAGATACCAGTGTTGAAATTAAGCTGATGGGGTTGAGTATCCTGGATAATATATTTATCATTAATGGTGTGATTAATAGCAAACTATAATTAATAATATGGACACCAGTGGTTGCATTATTCCATAGAAATGAGTTTATCTTTTTTTAAATTAAAATTTATTTTACTTTTTTGAAAGTCAGAGTTACACAGAGAGAGAAGGAGAGGCAGAGAGAGAGAGAGAGAGGTCTTCCATCTGCTGGTTCACTCCCCAATTGGCCACAACACCTGGAGCTGTGCCGATCCAAAGCCAGGAGCCAGGAGCTTATTCCGGGTCTCCCATGTGGCTGCAGGGGCCCAAGGACTTGGGCCATCTTCTACTGCTTTCTCAGGCCATAGCAGAGAGCTGGATCAGAAGTGGAGTAGCCAGGATTTGAACCAGCACCCATATGGGATGCTGGCACTGCAGGCGGCAGCTTTACCTGCTATGCCACATTGCCAGCCCCCACGTTATCTTTTAAAGCAGAATTGTACCTTTAATACTTGAATCACGGCTGGCGCCGCGGCTCAATAGGCTAATCCTCCACCTTGCGGCGCCGGCACACCGGGTTCTAGTCCCGGTCGGGGCACCGATCCTGTCCCAGTTGCCCCTCTTCCAGGCCAGCTCTCTGCTGTGGCCAGGGACTGCAGTGGAGGATGGCCCGAGTCCTTGGGCTCTGCACCCCATGGGAGACCAGGAGAAGCACCTGGCTCCTGCCATCGGATCAGCGCGGTGCGCTGGCCGCAGCGCACCTACCGCGGCGGCCATTGTGGGGTGAACCAACAGCAAAAGGAAGACCTTTCTCTCTGTCTCTCTCTCACTGTCCACTCTGCCTGTCAAAAATAAAAAAAAATTAAAAAAAAAATACTTGAATCACTAACCATACCCATTCTTATCTCAAATATAGTGTTTTAAGCATAATTTAACCTTTTCATTTATGACTTAGAGTTTTATGAGCATCATGCTTTAACACAGCGTTGCTGTTCATTGTTACTAAAGTGTGATTTGACCTAACAGACTTGCCTTTAGATTGCTTAGCTTTTGTTTTTACTTTTACTTTTCTGTCAGTGATCACTGTAGGAGGCTTAAGGAGCCTACTCTGCTAAATTATTTTACATTCAGCTTTCTGACTAAGACAGTGTAGAAAATTACGGTATGCCTGAGCTTTTATGTACACCTGTTTGCTAAATTTTCTCACTTACTTTTGGGTTCATGGGTGAAATTTCAATAGATATTATAAGTCCAGATTAGTGAAGATATTAGTAAATTAACTTTCTTATGTTACAAATTTACTAAATTCATGTTGTCTAACTTTTGAGTGTTGGTAATGATAATTAATTAATTCATGTATTTTTAGTATTTGAGGATGACTCAGAGGAATTAATGGGATCATTCAGTTTGAAACTTTGACATAGAATTTACCAGATTAATGCATCCAAAATGTGGAAGTACTCATTCTATTGTAATGGTCAAGACAAATCACCAGTAACTTAGCAGGTTTAAATTTAGATGAGTACAATTTGCCTGGGTTTCCAGTGTCCAACACGGTGCTTTACAATGAATTTTAGGAATCCATGATTCTTTGATGATCGTGGTTTCTCCTTTAGAGGTTTTCTTAGTTTGTAGGAAACTGGAAAGTTACTTAATTGTGTTTCCTGGAAGGATTTTTTTTTTTGTTTTCAAGTAATTAGAATTATTGAAAAGTCATCCTGACCACCTTGATGTTTTCTAGGTAATCAAAAATCATGTCACATATATAAAATAAAGATACCTTCAGGTATCTAAAACATATGAGGTATGTTTACTTCAGGTAAACTAAAACATATGAGGAGTCCCAAGACAAATGGTAATGTAATAGCTTTAAAATAGGGATGAACATTTAGCCTAATGTTTAAGATGCCCGTGTCCCATATCAGAGTAAGTTCAATACCTGGCCCTGCACCTAACTACAGTTTCCTGCCAACACAGACCCTAGGAGGCAACAGTGATGGATCAAGTAGTTAAGTCCCTGCTACACACAGAGCCTGGATTGAGTTCCTGGCTCCTGGCTTCGATCTGGTCCACTCCCAGCTCTTGTGGGCATTTGAGGTTTGAACCAGCAGATGAGAGCTTCCTCTCTCTCCAGTCTTTGTCTCTCTGTTTCTCTCTCACGCACACACACACATACACTGCTCTCAAACAAAAAATAATAAAAAAGATTTTAAAACTGAAATATACTATCCAGTTGTACTGTTATCTTTTTAAAATTTTTATGTAAGTTTTTGCATAAAATCTAAAATATAAAAATGTACTAACTAGATATATTTAAGTAGCTTGTTTTCTTTATTCCTTGCTGTTTAGCCAGATATCCAGTTATCATATCTTAATCTTGCTTGTTTTAAACAGTAAAAAATATCTTTAGTGAAATGCTGGTAAGGTACATAAGTTGTTTCTTCTCCAGAGTGAAGTCACCCTGCTGAGAAATGAAGTGGCACAGCTGAAACAGCTTCTTCTGGCTCATAAAGATTGCCCTGTAACCGCCATGCAGAAGAAATCTGGCTATCATAGTGAGTAATGTTCCATTACCCGTGGCCTTAGGCTACATCAGTGAATTACTGCCAGAGTGACTGAGCTACCATTAAAAAAAAATGTAGACTGCAGTTGCAATATTTCAGATGAAATATCAGAATTTCTGCAAGGTTATTAGGGAATGGGGTGGCAGGTATACTTTGAGAATCTAGAGAATTTTTGTTTCCTATCTAGCTTTTCTGTAGGTGTTATGGTAGATTCACAGAATGAATTAACAAATTTAAAATATGCTGTAAGTAACTGATGGTATTTTATCTTCTAGGGTAATAGTGTCTTAGATTGACAAGGCAAAACACTCCTTCCTTTCTAGCCTACATTTAGTAATGATGAGACTTTGTTTTAATAAGCTGTCTTCACTTAACCATATGTAGTATACATTTAGTATCAGATCCATTGTTCCTTTTTGGTTGTCAGCATCGTGCGATGTTTTTATTGTTGTGAATCTTTATATTGAGCCTTGTAGTTAGTCATAAAATACTAAAACAGAACAGTATTTACATTATCTGCTTGTAAGCATTCTCCTAAGTGCTTGCCCAAAAAATGAGATTCTTCGGTTTTCAGCATTTTAGAGGTTAATTGTGCTTTTTCCTTTTTGTAATGTCCTTCTTTTTTGATAAGATGCACAATGTTGGAACCAGCTGTTACTCTGGAATAAATGGCCAATTTTGTCCATCGTGCACAAATTTGTAACAAATAACAGAGTTGGAAATGCATTAGGCAACATTCATAATATATAACCCACAGCTTTCGTTTTTATGATTTAGTGATATTTCAGGATATTTGTAAATGTGAAGATTGTTTCAGCCATATGTATCCACTTCATTTTAATTTGCCAGTGTCAGTAATTCAAAAGAAAGAAACGTTTTGCATTGGTTGCAAACAGTTCCTCAGGTGCTCACGATAAAACTTAATGGCCACCATCTTTACTTGTAGTCATTGTAAGCAGTTTCATCAAAATGGGCAATATTTTTTAATTTAAAAGATTCAGTAGATTTAGCAACTCTTGATTGCCATATATATTTAGAACACTGATTTTTGTCAGTTTTGCGCATATAAATCTCAGTTATTTGATGTCTAGTCATTTTGACAGGAAGGTGAAACACATTGTGGAGTAAATTGGAACCATATAGAAATATGTTTGGGATTTATATTAACAATGATTGCTGCAGGGATGAGGCCATTATGGTTCCCATCTGACTTAACAGAATTTCCCACAGAAGCTACTGAGTTCAGTATTATGCATACATGATTTTCTTAAACAAGAAAGCTCCCTTGAATTTCAGTAGTTTAAAAGGAAATATACAAATGATTTCATAAAATTAGAAGGAAAGTAACTCTTCAGTTGCACTCAGTTCAAAATCATCTACCATTTTTAATCAATTTATTATTAGATATTCCCAAAAGTTTTAACTCTATTAGCCAGACAGTATATGCTCAGCAAATGTCAACTATTCATTTTAATGATTTATGAATATAGTTTTAGGTGTATAAATGCTGAGGTTTTTATACCATATACGTAAAAAATGAAAATCTAGTTTAACCAATTTTTAATGAATATATATTATAATAGGTTATGAGAATGCAAGAAATGAATGATTCATTTCTGTTGTCTGGAAATATTCCTATCTTTGTTGCTGTCTAGTCATTTGGGTAATCAGATTAAAGAAAATTCCATCATAAACATCTTCAGCTCCTGGGAGGTAATTGTTAACTTGTAGAAATTTTTATTTTTTATTTGAAAGGCAGAGTTGCAAGAGAGAAGAGAGGAAGAAAGACATCTTCCATCCGCCGATTCACTCCCCAAATGGCTGCAATGGCTAGGTCTGGGCAGGCCAAAGCCAGAATCCAGGAATTTCATCCTGGTCTCCCATGTGGGTGCAGGGACCCAGAGACTCGAGATGTCCTTCGCTACTTTCCCAGGCACATTAGCAGGGAGCTGGATCAGAAATGGAGCTTCCAGGACTCAAACCTGTGCCCAAGTAGGATGCCAGCACTGCAAATCGCAGCTTACCCCCGCTACACCACAACACTGGCCCCACTTTAGAAATTTTAAAGTAATTTCTATTTATAAGCTTGAAATCTTTTAAATAAATCTGACTTCTCTTAAGTATTAAAAGTAAATGTAGAGTTGGATTGAATATGTGAATATCTGTATTGTGAAGAAATTCAGAAATTCATGCTCTTCATTATGTTATAGCACATAGAAACTGTTAATGGTGGTGAGCTGTGAGTCTTACTAAATCTTTGAAAACATCTGTGAGGGGCCGGCAGGACATAGCGGGTAAAGCCCCCACCTGCGATGCCAGCATCCCATTTGGGTGCCGGTTCGAGTCCCGGCTGCTGCACTTCGGATCCAGCTCTCTGTTATGACCTGGGAAAGCAGTAGAATATGGCCCAAGTCCCTGGGTCCCTACACCCATGTGGGAGACCCAGAAGCAGCTCCTGGCTCCTGGCTTCAGATCAGTGCATCAGCGCAGCCCCAGTCATTGCAGCCGTTTGGGGAGTGATCCAGTGGATGGAAGACCTCTGTGTGTGTCTCTGCCTCTGCCTCACTGTAACTCTGCCTTTCAAATAAATAAATAAATGCTTAAAAAAAAATTGTGAAAGAAAACTAAAATTCAGTGGAAATTAAGGAATATTACAAAATCTTGTAGGTAAAACTAACAGTACTAAGTCCCAGTTACACAATCTCAGTTTTAACACTGACTTTTTTTTTTTTTTTTTTTTTTTTTTGACAGGCAGAGTGGACAGAGAGAGAGACAGAGAGAAAGGTCTTCCTTTTTTTTTTTTTTTTTTTTTTTTTTTTTTTTTTTTTTTTTTATTGACAGGCAGAGTGGACAGTGAGAGAGAGACAGAGAGAAAGGTCTTCCTTTTGCCGTTGGTTCACCCTCCAATGGCCGCCGCGGTAGCGCGCTGCGGCCAGCGCACCGCGCTGTTCCGATGGCAGGAGCCAGGTGCTTCTCCTGGTCTCCCATGGGGTGCAGAGCCCAAGGACTTGGGCCATCCTCCACTGCAGTCCCTGGCCACAGCAGAGAGCTGGCCTGGAAGAGGGGCAACCGGGACAGGATCGGTGCCCCGACCGGGACTAGAACCCGGTGTGCCGGCGCCGCAAGGCGGAGGATTAGCCTGTTGAGCCACGGCGCCGGCCGAAAGGTCTTCCTTTTGCCGTTGGTTCACCCTCCAATGGCCGCCGCGGTAGGCGCGCTGCGGCCAGCGCACCGCACTGATCCGATGGCAGGAGCCAGGTGCTTCTCCTGGTCTCCCATGGGGTGCAGAGCCCAAGGACTTGGGCCATCCTCCACTGCAGTCCCTGGCCACAGCAGAGAGCTGGCCTGGAAGAGGGGCAACCGGGACAGGATCAGTGCCCCGACCGGGACTAGAACCCGGTGTGCCGGCGCCGCAAGGCGGAGGATTAGCCTATTGAGCTGCGGCGCCGGCCTCACTTACTTTTAACTCTAAAAGACCTGTGCTGTATCCGATTCACAGACATAAAAACTACATATTTATGAGGTATACATTCTCAACATACGATTTAAAAATATAAATTCTAAACACTCTGTAAGAATTATTTAAATGCTAAGTGATAAAAGCAAGATGTGAAAGAATATATCTAGTACGTGGTACTGTTTTTAGGATGATTAAAAATAAGCAAAGTTGAGGCCAGAGCTATGGCACAGCAGGTTAAGCCACCGCCTGCAATGCTGGCATCTTGTATGGACACCAGTTTGAGTCTCAGCTACTCCACTTGCGATTCATCTCCCTGCTAATGTAGCTGGAAAGAGTGGAGGATGGCCCAAGTCCTGAGGCCCCTGCACCCACATGGGAGACCCAGAAGAAGCTCCCAGCTCCTGGCTTTGGTCTGGCCCAGCCGTGGTCTTTGCAGCCATCTGGGTAGTGAACCAGTGGAAGGAAGATTCTCTCTCTCTGTGTAATTCTGCCTTCCAAATAAATAAATAATTTTTTTTAAAAAAGAAATACAACTATATTGTTGGGGGGGAGGAATAGGCAAAGTTAAATGATATTGCTTAGGAATATAAGTACATGCCTGTATGATAAATCTACAAAGCAAAAACAAGGGAATAGTTATAGAAAAGTTAGAAAAGTCAGTAATGGTCATCAGCTCTGGCGAGCAGAGGAGCCTCCAGGGAAGCAGCCCTGTTACTGACAATGTTTATTCCGAAGTTGGGGGCTGGGTGCACAGGTGTCCGTGTCAACATTGTGCCTCCCAACTTATGTATGTAATAAAGATTTACGTGTGTTTTACATACCAAATGTTTCACTAAATGAAATTACCAGAATCTGTTCTGTTAAAGTAAGAAAACATAGAAGTGATTTGTTGTTCAGTACTAAATTTTGGTAGATTTATTTTCATAAATACTTAAACTGCCCTTTTCTGAGTATCTTTTCAGTTGCATAGTCTAGAGTTTTATATAGAATTTTATTTGAATCCCAATTAATTCATGCAACTGTAACAGCTGGTGGCATTTAGGCTCTAAATATTGCTTATTCTCACGTGTATGCATCATTAGAATCAGGTGTTATAATCATCCAGTAGATGGAAAGTCAGCCAGAGTAAATATGGTTCTGGAGAATGTAGAGGGAATAATTTGAAAATATAATTCGTGGTTAAGAATCTGTTTTGTTTATGGATGTAGTTATAAATTCTTTTTCTTCTTTATCTTTCAATAAGAATGGCATGTAGACAAACAGTGTTTTTATGAAATGATGTTGCACTTTAATTGTATCTACCTCCCAAATGCCTACGTCATTTTCATCCTTAACACTATTTAGTAAATATTTCCTCAGCCCTATTCTGTGAGGCACTGGGCACCCAGATGTGTCCTTGGGCTGATGGCTGGGCCTGCATTCGATCTGTGACAGGTAAAGGTGTCCTTTTCAGCTACTCAGTTCCAGTCAGACCCACTTGTCTCAGTAATCAACTTTGTAAACCTGGTAATGCATTCTTACAGATATTTTAAGAAAATGAATCCTTTTTCTTGTTTCCACTCAGCTGCTGATAAAGACGATAGTTCAGAAGACCTTTCAGTGCCGAGCAGTCCACATACAGAAGCAATACAGCATAGTTCTGTCAGCACATCCAATGGGGTCAGTTCCACCTCCAAAGCAGACGCGGTAGCCACTTCAGTCCTCACCCCGATGGCGGACCAGAGCACGGAGCCTGCGCTGTCGCAGATTGTCATGGCTCCTTCCTCCCAGTCACAGCCCTCAGGAAGTTGATTAAAAACCTGCAGTACAACAGTTTTAGATACTCATTAGTGACTTCAAAGGGAAATCAAGGAAAGACCAGTTTCCGTTTATGCGAAATCTGTGGTTGTAAATTTTTTTTTTTTACTTGAAATTAAATTTGGCTCTAAAATTGGTGTAGCAGCAGTGGATGATCAGACTGAACAACGGCTTTCAGTCTCTGGAAGAAGACTGACTGATTTTGCTTTTTTATAAATATTGTTAGATTTATTAATTTTTCTGTGCTCAATGTGTAAATTGTATTATAATTCATTGTGGTTTCTTTCCCTTTTAATTTAGTGGTGTTTTAATAAATGGGGGTGTTACTGAATCTTTCTTCCCACTTCCATTTCTTTTGACCACTGTTTAGCCCTCAACTGTGATGGTAGCATTGTCATCGTTTATACCAAAGGTCTGCATAGTCCCCGTTGGCTTTGTGACGTTAACAAAGTCAACAAGAACTAGGCAAGAGAAAGAATTTGCTTTTCATCTTTTTGCCTTTTATTTTGCACATTATGCAAAAGGAAAAACATTAAAGAACACTTTTTTTTAAGTGAGTGAAAACATGGTGAAAGACATACAGTGCTTTCATGCACATTCTTAAACTAAATCAAGGTCATTAATTAATAAGAGTACATTTTCTTTTTTAAAGATTTTTAAGTAGACATAAATTTTGGAATCTTCAGCATTTCAAAAATGACTTTATTTTTCAAGTCTTAATTCAGTATTTTAAACCTATGTTTTGAGGCTAAAAATATGAAATTATATAATGTACAATACAGGGTTATCAGATATCTAGTAATTTTTTAAATTAGCTCTTGTTTTCAGGCTTTTTTGTTTGTTTTTGCAGATTTCAGGTTACAAACTGAGGAGTTTATGCATAAATCAAGTATGGTATGGGTGCCAGAGAAGCCTAAAATTACTACGTAGAAAATTGAAGACTGTTTACCCCCATTGTCTTGTAATTGCGAGCTAACTTGTACTTATTCTTGTGAAAGCACTGTCATCTTTTAGTAGCAAATTTTGATAACGTTTCTTGTGGAAAAAAAATCAGTATCTATCTTTAGAACAATGTAATTATAATGTGGGGAGTATGAGTGTGTGTGAGAGAAAGGGTGTGCTTGTCGTGTGTATGTGTGTCTTTCAGTAGTTTATGCCAGCAATCTTTGCTTGAATGTTTAACGATGCCTTCAGTGTGATGCTGGCCAATAGATGATTGCAGTTTAAAATGTCATTACTGTGCAGGCTTGGATAACTAACATTCCATGATGTAGCTTGTTTCTTGATGAGATGATTGTAGGTACACTTTTCTCATTATCCAATCATCTGTGGGATACTGAGTTTTCTAATGTGCCATTATCTATTTTTATTCTGCAGTTATGTTCAAAATACAGTACAATATTTTAAATAGACAAAATTGTTAAACATAAAAATAAAAAAGTAGATGTGCGTAAGAAACCTTTGTAAAATAGTTATGAGTCCTACCCAGTAGCAACTTCTGGCATTCAAGCAGGATTCCATTATGTAAATATCTGTAATGCATTTATAATAAGTTGTGTAGTTTGTTCTGCATCCATACTACACCATTTGCTAAAGTCTCAGTGCCATCTCCTAATGAGACTGACATTTAAAAAGCCTAGATGGAATATCCTTGATAATTCAGGGAAATATCCCACTTGCCTAAGTTCCAAACTGGGAAACATTCAAATTATTCAAATGACATTTCAGGACTTTTAAGTATGAAGATAATAGGAATTTTATTGTTTGACTTATTAAAAATGAGAGCATTTTTAGTTGGTAATTCTTGTAAAAATTTTTTTTATTTTCAACCGACTTCATAATTTTAAAGTAATCAATTTCTCATGATGATTTTGCTGTAGTTATGCTAAGGAGTTGATCTCAAAGGCACAAAATATGAATTCTGCAAGAAGGCTATTTTTGATCGTAGTTTGGATGGGTTAGGAAAAGCCTCGATTTTTCACTCTCCTAAGTCCTTCAGTGCATTTCTTCCATCTTATTATTTATGCAAGTTAAAGTTCTTTGGTAACAAAATTCTTGCAACTGTAAAATAAATCCACATAGATGTAAGAAGTTATGTAAACAGTTACTGAGCTTACCAAGGTTAGCAAAACTTTCATTGTAAATCAATCTGTACTCAGCAAGTAAAAATCATTATTAGTTGTATAAACACAAATTCCAGTTTGACTTTCAGGATGTCACACTACTTCTGTACCTAGCATTTTGAGTCCTTATATTTGCAATGTTACACAAACTGTACTATTTTCTTTTATGTGCAGTTTGCATGAGTAAACCATCAGAGAATAAATTCTATCTTTAAATTATGTTTATAATCTGCTTGTTTTTACCTCTTTCACAGTTTGCTTGATTTTTTTCCCCTTTAGGGTATTTGTTACCTGAGAAGAACCTGCGATGCTTTGTATTTCCGTGATGAAATATTCTTTATGCTTCTGTATTAAAATTAATTCTCTCATGAAGACCTTTCAACTGCAGGCTGCTTGGACCTTGTGCCCTTCTCTGCACTCCCTTTGAGCCCCATCCTGTACAGTGAACCTTTAATTTATGTCCCCCACCTGAAACACTCCCTGACTAACCACAGACCCACTTGCCCTTGGCATCTCAGTGACCTCCTAGCAAAACATCTTAAAGGTAACATAACATGTCGGACACTGAACTAATCTCCCCTCACCCTGCCCTGAAACACACTCCACCCTTCCCCCAACACACACCCAGTCTTTCATAAGTCAACTGATGACAGCACAGTTCTTCCAGTTGCTTAAACCAGAACAAGCTTGTCATTGCCCTTGATTCTTCTTTCTCACGGCTCACATCCAGCCCGTCAGGAAACTGTTTGCTTTACCTTAACTGTATTCAGAAGGCAACCACTTCTCAGCTTTTCCACCCACCCCGATTACGTATCACATAGCTTTCTGTCACTTCCCCTACAGCCCACTCCAGCAAGCAGAGTGACGCTTTTAATACCTGTGTCAGGTTACAGCAGCCTGCCTGCCTGCATGTATCACTCAGGAGGGGCTTGAGTCCTGCAAGGCCCTCGCCAGTGTACTCTCTGTTCTGTCCCGCGACGTCTCTCACCTCATCTCCCACCACAGTGGACGTCTGAGTGCCAGGATGGGCCAGATGTTGTTCCAGGCACTCGAAATGCCCCAGTGTCCCAAACCAAAACTCCCTGCCTTTATGGAACTTACATTCTAATGAGAGTAAAGGAAGTGTTGGGAGACAGAATCAATAAATCAGTTGTGTATTAGAAGTGGTAAGTGCTTGGCTGGTGCCGTGGCTTAACAGGCTAATCCTCCGCCTTGCGGCGCCGGCACACCGGGTTCTAGTCCCGGTTGGGGCGCCGGATTCTGTCCTGGTTGCCCCTCTTCCAGGCCAGCTCTCTGCTATGGCCCGGGAAGGCAGTGGAGGATGGCCCAAGTGCTTGGGCCCTGCACCCGCATGGGAGGCCAGGAGAAGCGCCTGGCTCCTGGCTTCGGATCAGCACGATGCGCCGGCCGCAGCGGCCATTGGAGGGTGAACCAACGGCAAAAAGGAAGACCTTTCTCTCTGTCTCTCTCTCTCACTATCCACTCTGCCTGAAAAAAAAAAAAAAAAAGAAGTGGTAAATGCTAAATGAAGAAGGAGACTTAACACGGGTTTTGCTGGTGAGCAGGTGCGCTGACGTTTCAGTCATGTCTGAGATGGAGCCAGTCTGAGGAAGCGGAAAGAATTTGATAGCTGTTTCTCAGTGTACACATTCCGCTGATGGGCTGCAGGTAGATTATGATTATTAGATGATGATAGATAAAAAGATTTGTGAAGCCTCACTGGTATTTTTGTAACAAATAAGGTTCAACAAATGGGTATATGAAAAAAGCAAACTCATTTCTATTTGACCTGTTTCAGAGGACAGGAAAGAAAACCTCCTGCCTCTGATGTATACTTCCTACTCAATGTATTTTCACTGATTCCACATCTATGAGACTATATGCCTGAATTCTTTTTTTGAGGATATAATTATGGGAGAATCCCATTTATTCCCGGGCCTTCATCTTAGATAAATATACACATGCACAAGCATGCTCACAAAATACCCAGCAAACACAGAGTTGTCAAAACAAGTAGTCTTGAAATAAGTCTCTGGGGGTGTAATTCTTAAACCTGACATTTTTCTAGATTATCTTAACCACAGAATAATTTTGAGGCAAGTGAAATTTTACCATTTTGTTTGAATCCAGTATATATACAAACGAACTTTTTCTATAACTCTCTTAACATGGTTTAAAAAAACACAAGTCCAGGGGCTGGCGCCATGGCTCACTTGGCTAATCCTCCGCCTGTGGTGCCGGCACCCCATATGGACACTGGGTTCTAGTCCCGGTTTCTCCTCTTTCAGTCCACCTTTCTGCTGTGGCCCGGGAGGGCAGTGGAGAATGGCCCAAGTGCTTGGGCTCCTGCACCTACACGGGAGACCAGGAAGAAGCACCTGGCTCCTGTCTTTGGATCAGCGCAGCTCCTGCTGTGGCGGCCATTTAGGGCATGAACCAACGGAAGGAAGGCCTTTCTCTCTGTCTCTCTCTCACTGTCTATAACTCTACCTATCAAATAAAAAAATAAAGTGAACTTTAAAAAAAAAAACATAAGTCCAGATTATCAGTAACTGTAGATTAAGACATGGGTTTTCATAAAGGCAAAATATTAAGATCCTAGAGAGCTAGCACCCTATGTAGGGGGAAAAAATGTAGAATAAAGATCTCTCTGAAGAAATAAATAGTTCTACCATTTAAATGCTATGTTGTAAGTTACATACATTGCCACAGAAAAAGTGCAATCAGTGAAAATGTTTCCAGAATTAAAGGACTGAACGAGAAATAGGAAAGGCCATGTAACTTTTGGAAACTATAATAAAAAACACAGCATAGTTTTATTGTAGTAAAGCAGTCCAAAGCACCAAATCAAAGGTTAATTATAAAATAACCCAGTATGTCAAGCTAAAAGGGTTCTGTTAATAGTGAGCCAATAGCATGGGTCTTTTTCCCTCAGTTCACATGCAGGTTCTTCCAGCAGCTTCCTGGGAAGAGAAGATATTTGACTTGATTATGGCCACCAGTCCCTTCCCTTGCCTCTTTATTTTGCATTAGATTTTACATTGAAGACATCATTCCTTGAGATAGAATTTTTTGTAGCAAAACATTTGCTGTGGCTTTTTCACACACGCATTACCTGTTATTTGACAAAGTATTTCTGATGCTAACTTTCCTATATTTATAAGAATTGACTTACTTTATTCACTGAATTTTGCAATAAGTTTTGCTTTTCTGTGGAGGTAGACAAAAGAAGAGACTGCTGCCTCCAAAAGAGCTCTTTTTAAGTTATTTTTACTTATTTTTTTCTTTTTTTTTTGACAGGCTGAGTGGATAGTGAGAGAGAGAGACAGAGAGAAAGGTCTTCCTTTTTGCCGTTGGTTCACCCTCCAATGGCCACTGCGGACGGTGCATCTCGCTGATCCGAAGCCAGGAGCCAGGTGCTTCTCCTGTTCTCCCATGCAGGTGCAGGGCCCAAGCACTTGGGCCATCCTCCACTGCCTTCCCGGGCCATAGCAGAGAGCTGGCCTGGAAGAGGGGCAACCAGGACAGAATCCGGCGCCCCAACCGGGACTAGAACCCGGTGTGCCGGCGCCGCAAGGCGGAGGATTAGCCTGTTAAGCCACGGCGCCAGCCGTATTTTTACTTACTTTTTTCAAAAGGCATGTGAATTAAGTAGAGATGCGGTTTTTCCTAGCCTGACAAAAAAGAGGCAGAAATTATTTAATGCAATTTATGTAGCAGAATTTATGATAGCATAATCTGTTACTTGTTTCTCCTAATTGGAGACAAATACATTACATATTGTTTGAGAAAATGAGAAACCTTATCAAAAATAAACTCTGCATTATACATTAATTCCTCAATATCCTGGTTTTCTTTCACGAGTCTTTTTTTTTTTTTTTTTGGCAGGCAGAGTGGACAGTGAGAGAGAGAGAGACAGAGAGAAAGGTCTTCCCTCCGTTGGTTCACCCCCCCAAATGGCTGCCACGGCCAGCGCACTGCACTGACCCAAAGCCAGGAGCCAGGTGCTTCTGGTCTCCCATGGGGTGCAGGGCCCAAGCACTTGGGCCATCCTCCACTGCACTCCCAGGCCACAGCAGAGAGCTGGCCTGGAAGAGGGGCAACCAGGACAGAATCTGATGCCCCGACCGGGACTAGAATCTGGTGTGCCGGAGCCGCTAGGCAGAGGATTAGCCTGTTAAGCCATGGCGCCGGCTTTCACGAGTCTTTTTATCTCTAAACAGTCCATTTTTAGTAGATGTACTTGTTTAAATTCATTGTCATAGGCTCTAATTTCAGCTCAAATGAAAAGGAAATATAACTATCTTTTTGTAATTTGAGCACTTAAAAATTATTCAACACATAATTATTGACTTCCCCAAATGGCTAAATCCATAGTAAAACACCTCCTGTGTTATCTCTTAATTTATTCAATGCAGCTAGTGATTTCTGCATTGATTTCCAGCACCATGAGGCAATCTGCTGAATCAGAGGTAACCATGTCAGTAGCCTGTTAACTTACTGCAAACAAAGCTCTTCGGATCTTCTCCCTGACGCTGATGTCCAACTCAAATAAGACTGCAATTCTTTATGGACTAGAGTAGATTTGTTGCAAGGTAACATTAGATACCATTTTGAAAATAAGAACGGCCGGCGCCATGGCTTAACAGGCTAATCCTCCGCCTTGCGGCGCCGGCACACCGAGTTCTAGTCCCAGTTGGGGCGCTGGATTCTATCCCGGTTGCCCCTCTTCCAGGCCAGCTCTCTGCTATGGTCCGGAAGGCAGTGGAGGATGGCTCAAGTGCTTGGGCCCTGCACCCGCATGGGAGAACAGGAGAAGCACCTGGCTCCTGGCTTTGGATCAGCGAGATGCGCCGGCCGCAGCGGCCATTGGAGGGTGAACCAACGGCAAAAAGGAAGACCTTTCTCTCTGTCTCTCTCTCTCATTATCCACTCTGCCTGTCAAAAAAAAAAAAAAAAGAACGTATGCTTGTATCAGCAGCACATACACTAACACTGAGAAGGATATTAGCATGGCCCCGTGCAGGGATGACAAAAAGGAAAATGATATGCTTCCATTGTCATTTCCATTACCAGGTGTGTTCTCTGATATAGTTTGGATGCCACCAAAGGCCCATGTGTTGGCTTGGTCCTGGAGATCTTAGAGATTTTTTTGCTTGTTTTTTTAAAGATTGGTTGGTTGGCAGGCAGAAGGCCAGGAGCCCAGAATTTCATCCATTTCGCTCACGTCAGTGGCAGAGGCCCAAGTACTTGGGCCATATTCCTCTGGTTTTCCTGGCTCATTATCTGGATCAGAAGCAGAGTAGCCAGGACTTGAATCGGTAGTAGGGGCTTAGGTTCTTGGGCCATCTCCCGCTGCTTTTCCAGGTATATTAGCAAGTAATTGGATCAGAAGTGGAGCAGCTGGGACTCTCAAACCGTTGCTTATTTAAGATGCTGGTGTCACAGGTGGCAACTTAACCCAGTGTTCCACAATACCACCCTCCTAAAGTCTTACATTAACAGCTAATAGATTAAAGTTACTGGTTAATGGGGGGGGGGGGGTAGCAGTTCCCCAGAGGGTTGATTATAAAGGCCAAATTGAGCCTCCCTGTCTGCTTCCTGGCTTGCCATGTGACCCTCCCTCTGCATGTGTTCTGCCATCATCCTCCAGCCTCACCAAGGGCCTGAACTGGTGAGACCTACCTGATCTTGGACTGTGATCCTCCAAACGTAAGTGAAAATAAACCTCTTCCTCCCCAGGGAGCTCCTCTCAGGTATTCTAATTGAAGGAACAGAAAGCTGACTGATAGAGAAAACTGTACCAGAGAAGGGAGGTTTTCTATTGACTGCACCTGGAAATGAGGAGGAGCCTTTGGAATTGATTTACCAGAAACAGTTGGAAGAGTCTGGAAGGACGTGGGAGACCCGGAAGAAGCTCCTGGCTCCTGGCTTTGGATCGGCTCAGCTCCAGCCATTGCAGCCAATTGGGGAGTGAACCAGCGGATGGAGGACCTCTCTCAACTCTCTCTCTCTCTCTGCTTCTCTGTAACTCTGCCACTCAAATAAATAAATCTTTAATAAATATTTCCAGGTTAAAAAAAAAAAAAAAAAAAGTCTGGAAGGAGCAGATTAGAGAAAGCCCAGACTGCTGCAAGCAGAGCATTATGGGTGATTGTGCCGAGGGCTTACCAGAATTCTGGTAGTGATGTGGACGCTAAAGGTCCCGTTGACGGAGTCTTCGATGGAAATAAGGTTTCTAGTGGGAATGCGGACATGGTTGCGAAGAATTTGGCTTTTTGTAGCTGTGTCCTGAGACTGGGAGGCAAAGACGACTGCAAGTCAGCTGGTAGTATGGGTGTTATTAACAGCTGTTAGTTTTACAGTGAGAGGAGCGAAAAGGAACAGAGCAGAAAGACCGGGAAAATCCGCAGCCTGGCAGGGGAAGGAGAGAAGAAAAAGTGTGTTTAGGACACGAGAGTGAGGCGGAGAAACCTCTTGCTAAAGCGATTAGCACAAGTAAAAGCCGAATGTAACTGGACAAAGAGAGGTCCCAAAGGCATGTCCGATCTCTCATAGACAGCCCAGAACCCCAGAAGTGCCATTTGTTTCAAAGATCTTCCAGCAGTGCCAGTTCAAGTCCTGAGTACTCCACTTCTGATGCAACTCCCTGCTGCTGCACCTGGGAAGGCAGCAGAAGATGGCCCAAGTGCTCGGGTCCCTGGCACTCCTGTGGGAGACCGAGAGGGAGATCTGGGCTCCTTTCAGGATTGAGCTCCAGGGCACCCTGCTCCCTGAGCACCAGCTCTGGATTCTGGTTTGTAGTGAAGTGCCCTGAGGCTGCTATAGGCGGAGTAGTACTTACTCCTGCTGGTGGCAAACCTTCGTGTCATCTGTGTGATGGTAGTTTTGCAGGTCTACAGAATGCAAAAAATGGCAGCTCTCCCCAAGATTTCAAAAGGAAGCCAGACAGAACTGTGCTGCAGGGTTGGACCCTCTGCATGGAACAACGTGTAGTGAAGCTGTGGGAGTGGAGCTGGTGACGTGAACCCCAAAAATGTAGAGGTGCCAGCCACCCGAGACACTTACTGAGGAAAGCTGCAAGCCACGTACTAGGCCAGCCTGCAGAAGCTACAACGGCGTGTGGCTGCAGTGGGCAGGAACCAACAGAGCTGTGGCAGCCTCCTCCCAGGTTTTAAAGGATGTTTCAGACAAAATAGGGACCCAGAGAGACACAAGCCATAGGAGCAAAGTCATTGCGAAAAATTTCTGCTACAGCAATGCCAAGTGGAAACATAAGGTCAAGAGTGATCACACAGGGTCCCAACCACACAACACCCAGTGGAGCTGGGGAGATGAGACTCCGACCTATGGGAATGGTAGTTGGGCTGCAACTAGCAAAGCAGTAGCGACCAGGCTTCCCACGCAGTTGGGAGGACAGCCCAGCCCCCAACACATGTGCCCAGGATGCTGTATATGGAGCTTTAGGATTTAATGTTTGCCCTGTGGGATTTCAGGCTGGTTTTGTCTGAACTAGCCCTTTCTATTTCCATGTTTCCCCTTTTTTGGAATGGAAATATATACCCAGTACCTGTCCCACCATTTTATCTTGGGAGTATGTGACTTTGTTTTGGATTGTGCAGGAATTCACAGCTAGAAGGATTTGACTTGAGCCTCGAATGAAAGTTTGACTTTTTAAAGCAATGTTGGATATCCCCTAAAGGCCATATGTTAAAGTCCTAATGGATTAAGGACAGAACAGTGGTAACTGAAGGTAGGGCCTTGGAAAGTGATGAGAGTGAATTAGGTTGTTGGGGTGGGGCACCCATGAGCAAATCATGGTGGCTGTATAAAGAGAGCGACACAGCCAGGAAGGCAGAGTGTGCTGCTTGTGTCTCTGCTTCCTGGCTCACCCTGTGCTCATCCTGCCATGCGTTCCACCATCGCCAGCCTCCACCCTCAGATGCCAGACTAATTGTGAACCTCCGAACTGTGAGCCAAAACACACCTTCCTTCCTAAGTAGCTTCTCCCGGGCATCTCGGTGAAAGTAACAGGAAACTGAACCCATACAGTGTTTGTCTGAAGAAGCTTTGTAAGTGCCTCAAAAAGGAGGAAGCTATTTTTGAAAATGACATTGATCAATAATTTAAGAACTTACATAAAATAGATTTGTATGCCTGCCGTAACTATCTAGAAGGGCACAGGCATGTATAATTAAAAATCATTTATAATTTAAAGATTTTAGCCTCATGCTTAAAATTTTCCTCCAGTAAATCTTTGACCAGCATTCTTAACCCATAAAAAATAAATTAATTTCAGTTTCGCATTTCTCTTACTGATGAAGGTACTTATAAAGTATTGATCCACTAAAAGGCCATGAAGATAAAGAATTTGATCAGTAAATACCTACTTGAACACCTACTGTGTGCTAAGGTGTCAAACACAGTAGGGACTACAGTGAGAATAAAGTAGGAGCTACTTGGATAGATAGCATATTTGTTAACACTTCTGACAGGAAAAAAAATTACAGCCTAACAAGTTATGACATACGTCTTCTAAGTTCAGGAAAGTAGGAAATAAGCCATATTATATTTGAGCTTCACCTTAAATTATGAATGGGTTTGGGGTTGAAAGAAAACAAAGAGAAGAGTTAGAGTTTGGATAACTGTGTTCTGCTCATAGGACAGTGGGGAGACAGGAGGAAGCATGTTAGGAGTAAGAAATGAGATTGCATAGCTAGAATACGGCTAGACTGTGGAGGGCCTTAAACGCCAGTTCAGACTAGAAAGCACTAACTATTGACTGTTTCGGAAAAGAGACCCGAGGAGAGTGGTGCTTCACAGAAGTATGAAGACTGGCTAATGAGCCTTGCAGTAACCAGTGAGTTGCAACCTAGATGTCTTCGACAAAAACACCATGGATCAGGGCCGGTGCAGCGGGTTAATCCTCCACCTGTGGCACTGGCATCCATATGGGCACCAGTTCTAGTTCTGGCTGCTCCTCTTCCAGTCCAGCTCTCTGCTGTGGCCTGGAAAAGCAGTAGAAGATGGCCTGGGTCCTTGGGCCCCCGCACCCACGTGGGAGATCCAGAAGAAGCACCTGGCTCCTGGCTTCAGATTGGCATAGCGCCAGCCATTGCAGCCATTTGGGGAGTGAACTGATGGATGGAAGACCTTTCTCTCTGTCTTTCTCTCTCACTGTAACTCTACCTCTCAAATAATTTAAAAAAAAAAAAAATACCATGGAGCAGGTGGCTTAAACAACAGGAATTTACTCCTTACAGTTCTGGAGGTGAGGAAGTCTTGAGGTCCGGCTGCCAGAATGCTTGGGTTCAGGTGAGGGCCACACCTTCTTGCAGAGTGCTCACGTTGGGGAGGCAGGGAGACTCCCCCTCGTGACCTGCTTACTTCCGGGTCTTTGATGGGAGGTGGTCGTGTTCACCACCGCCCACCCTCTAGCCACCACATATTGCAGTCTTTCCCCACCGAGCATGCCCCAGAGCCTCATCAGCAAGTTACTGCATCTAGCTGGAAGTCCAGGACCGAAGCACTGACTCCCCCGTGTGCAGCTCTCGGTGACTTGCTGGCATGGGCACTTGCAGCGGTTGTCTTCCCTGACCCCTCCCCACAGCGCGCCCTGGGTGCCATTGCGTATCACGATCAGGATAGCTCCTAAAGGAGCTTCCCTCGGAAGACGACTGACGGAGGACACCCGGCCGTGGCTGGCTAGTGGCCAGTAGGAAGTCTGGTGGACCAGGCATGGTGAGGGCCTCTTCCTGGCAGTTGGGGAGTTTCATGCATTGCTGACATCCCTGTACCTTTGAGGACCTGGGCACCTTTCCGGTGACTCTTCCAGTCTCGTTACCATTCTCGGCCCCCATATGTGGTGGGCACTGGAAATCATGCTCTCTTTGCATCCCCAGGCTTCACAGCCTGCTTCCTACCCAGGTTGGTTTGGTGGCCAGGGGTGGCTTCATTCTGCTGAAGGCCTTTTAGTGTTGCTCATGGTTTCCAAGACAGTTTCGTGAGCCAATAAGCACACCCGATATTTGTCCCTAAACATGTCTTTCCATTAAGTCCCTAAACATATCTTTCCATATCTATTAAGTCCGGGTCACTACATTAGTGTCTCTTACCCAGGCTTATTTCTAATCAATAGCAGCTTGAAGCCATGAAACTTAAGACTGTTCTTTACTACATGATTCAGTCCATATACCATCAACACACAAAGGTTTTTTGGGCTTTGTCACCACCAATATCAGAGATAAATTCTAGTTTGTAGTATAGGAAAGACTTGAGTTGTAGAAGTATGTGGGTAACAAAAAATACAAATTGTCGTAACATAAAGTACTCATAAAATTTAAATTCCAAAATACTAAAATTATTTATTTTATTTATTTATTTTTATTTTTGACAGGCAGAGTTACAGAGAGAGACAGAGAGAAAGGTCTTCCTTCCGTTGGTTCACCCCCCAAATGGCCTCTACGGCCGGCGCAGTGAGCTGATCCGAAGCCAGGAGCCAGGTGCTTCTCCTGGTCTCCCATGGGGTGCAGGGCCCAAGCACTTGGGCCATCTTCCACTGCCTTCCCGGGCCACAGCAGAGAGCTGGCCTGGAAGAGGGGCAACCGGGACAGAATCCGGCGCCCCGACAGGGACTAGAACCTGGAGTGCCGGCGCCACAGGCGGAGGATTAGCCTAGTGAGCTGCGGCACCAGCTAAAATTATTTATTTTTTAAGTAATTTTCATTTATACTTAATGTTGTTATTTTACCTTTTCATGAGATAAGATTATTTTATCTTTCACAGATAATTTTCCTAGTACAGGAGAAATCATTTTAATTTTTTGATTTTTTGCATTTACTTGGATTAAGTTTGATGAAAATATATTTAAATGTTGCATACTTTGCAAATTATTGTCAATAGATTAGAAATTAATTGAAAGTATTTTAACTATATTGAAATGAAGAGTAAATATAAAATATTACAAAGTTTGTGTGCTTAATTTTCTTCTGTAAAAAGATTTTGAATCGTAAAATGCCCAGAATATATGCAAAAGTTTTAGTCATCTTTGATATTTTGCTGACTTCTAATCATAAAAATTGAATATTATTTTATGATTAAGAAATATTTGTCAGGGTAGAACACAATGGTTGGCTAGAGTGCCTTGTAGCTGCTCAATACGTACACAGCTGGCATACAGAGCTCCTCCGTGCTCGAGCCCCAGACCTCAAAAATGTTAAGGGTAGACCTACTTCCAAGGCCTCAGATTTTGAGATGATCCTTTTTCCCTTTCAAGTTTGTATGCAAACTGGTCAGTTCTTATCCTCTTGAACACCACTTGTCACCGTGCCCAAGAGGGGAAAAAAGAGAACTCATGCGGATCCCAAACCAGCCCTTCAGGGCTCCAAGCTGGAGACTACCAGCGTCATTTCTAAGTACAACCAGGAACTCGCCCCCTAGCGTGGCCCAGCCACGAGGGGGCCAAACGGGTGGAGGTGGAAAGACTGATCAGCTACATTATGGTTTCCTGTTTTATGGAGGAGACAGTGAAGGTTTGAGTAACTGAGTTTCCATGGTGACACAAGCACCGGTCAGAATGTGAACCAGGCAAATTGGGCACCCTGAACCACTGTGCTAACAAATCTAGCAACATGAGGACACCCGGGCGAGCGCTCTGAAGATGCGCGGAGGTGAAACTGAGGTTCAAAGTGAGCTTATACAGCGCTCAGGGCCGCAAGAAGTCCCTGGTAATATCCACGAGTGACGGTTCCAGTGCCCTGACCCTGACACTGCAGGCCCAGCCAAATCGCCCTCTGTATGTTGGGATAAAAGGAACTGAGGAGATAAAAATCCAAATGGCTCTGGATCACGTCCTCACCTCCTAGTAAGAAGCCCATTCCTTACGTCTGAGCTAGCTGAGGGGAAGAACAGGTGATCGCAGGTGCTCGGCTCTGCAGGCTCCTTAATCTTTTCCTCTTCGTTAGCCAGGAAGTCCCATGTTGAGCACTGAGTTTCCCCTGCTCCTCTCATCTTCCCAATAAACGTGTAAGACAGCGTGAGGGCTCCCTCCTTGGCCCTGGTCCCGGGGTAGACAGGCTAGCTGTGCTACCCCAACATCTGTGGAATGGGTGCTTAGGGCACTGCTTCTCCGTTAAAGTTTCTCCCCATAAAATAACTTTAATTGCATCACATGGCACCAGTGACATAAGTACTCATTCCTTAGAAGACATACACGCATGCCGCACATGTGTATTTCCTTTAAAAAATTGCCAGGGAAGGAAAAAAGAATCAGAAGACATTAACTCATGAAACGGGAAGATCTGTATGTCAGAGTTGTGAGGAGGGAACAGAAGCCAGTCAGATGTTAGGTCTGAATAATGATTGATCCGGTACCATGGGCTTAAGTGGAACTGTTCAGAGTGCTTAAAATGTGAAAGGCATGAAGTCCAAAACTTGATGTGGAACAGAAGTTCAAGGCGATTTCAACAAACCTGGAACGGTATGGTGCGGTGTATGGGGAGAATGACGTCGTGCTGACGTTCTCTCTCAGTTCTGATTACTGGTAGCTGTCCCCAGTGTCCATTCTCCCCTGCCTAAGTAGCAGCGGAATTCTTAGCGGCTCTTGGCCACCCAGCCACAGACTGATTACCATTCATGCAGAGGAACAGAAACCATAGCAGGGATTTAAATAAAGAACTTAATACAGGTAATTCGGTTAGCAGATGTTCGAAGACTGAAAAATCAAAGCGGGCACATTGAAGGAGAATAGAGGTACCAACTGCAGGAAGTAGTGACAGTTCCTGAAGCTGGGGAACAAAGAGACTGACGTGGGAGAACCTAGAGGCCCAGAGCCAGGGTCCCACAGAGCAGACTGCGGAGGTGAGAGAGGAGAGGCTAGTGCGGGCAGTGCCAAGGAAAGCCAGACAGGAACCAAGTGATGCTGCTGGGGTGCAGGCCCATGGCTGGGGCCTTATGAAAGGTACAGCCAGAAATGTGGAAGAAGCAACCGACAACCTTGTTCCTTGCTGTTTGTAGAGCCCCAGCTCCATCATCGAAGTTGCAAAGTGGAAATGCATGTGAGAGGCAACTGCTGAATGACTGGCACAGGTGCATTGCCCAGCCTCCACTGGGTCAGACAAGTTACGGAATTCTGGCTCATTGCATGGAAACCATGAGCTCACAGTAGCAGAGGTAGGTTCAAGTCCAGGTTGAACCCAGAGGGAAAGGAAGGCTTTGGATTAATACCTAAAATCTTACTTTGTATCTTAATGTACTTAAATAGTTGTTAGATCAACTGAGGGTGCTTTTATAAGTGATCCAAAATTAGGTCATTTGGAGTTTTTTAAAGTTTTTATTTATTTATTTGAAAGGCAGAGTGGCAGAGAGAGCTGCAGGTTTACTCCCCCAACAGCCAGGTCCAGGCCAGGCCCAATCCAGAAACCAGGAACTCCATACACGTCTCCCAAGAGGGTGGAAAGCCCAGGATGAGAACTAAAGGCACTGCTGCCTCCCAGATAGGAAGAGGAGATGGGACTGGGTCCCAGGCACTCTGGTATGGCACGCGGGCAACCTAGACAGTGGCTTACCTCGCTGCACCACAACACCTGCCTCCAATTTTGTTTTTTAACAAAAGGATTTTTATTAAATGAACTTGCAGAAGACTTGATGTATCTAGCATAGGAATAGTAGAAGCTGTTAAATAAGGAGATATAGAAGGTTAGTAAGTACTCTAGGTTGAACAAGATTGGCCTCCTGAACTCAGACACCCCACCCCCCCAAGGATATCTCAGTTGGTTGTGCTGAGAAGGTGGGGGCTTGATGTAATTGTGGTGTCTAGGAGGGAGCCCCAGTGAGAGGTCCTTAGGTCATCGGGTGTGCCGAGAGGTCCTCATGAGAGGGTTTGGCCCCCCTCTCTCCCTGTTCCTGGCTTGCCACATGATCCTCCACGCGCACAGCGACTGAACCAATGGCGCACATGACCTTGGACTCTGAGCTCCAACACTGTGCAATTAGACAAACCTCTTTCTTAATAAGTAACTTGGCTTAAAGATTTAATCATAGTCATAAAAAGCCGAGTAATGCAGTCAGCAGCTTTAGTTTTTAAAAGATTTTGATTTGTCAAGCATGACATTTTCATATTAAAAGAGCAGTACAAGAATTACAAATAAATTATGTCTTGGGCAGGCAAATGTTCATACTGCTTTCTTATGTAAGACTTGCCTCTTGCATCATTTTCATCTCCTGATTTTCTAAAGGGAAAAAAAGAAATACATACACATTTCCATTTCACTTACAGACAAAAAGAACAAGGTAGAACACTTGAGAAGTGCACTTTTCATTTATCCTGCAGCTTGGCTGGAAAATTGGACTCACAAAGTAACTATTAAGACTGAAGTGCAGCAGGCCGCCTGTTTGCTTTCCGTGTGTTTCCTTCTCACGCAGGAAACAAAATTAGATCAAATGAACAAAACACCACCTAGTGGAGGTTAACAATACTTCCAAAGCGAAGAAGACAGTCTTGAAGAGTTTCTGAGGTTGGTCCACTGTCGGTTTGTTTAACCAGATCACCGCAGGTTTAGTAGCAAAATGTTAAAGAGGGCCCACAGTTTGGGTTTGTTGGCTTGACTTTGCTCTGTGAATAGCTGGGCAGACACGATCCTGTTGCTCTGTTTCCTTCTTCACAACCAGCCTTCTTCCACAAGCTGTCTGTGCCGCATCGCCCTGCGCGCCTTCATACGTGGAGTCTGCTCTCCAAGGCCTCTGTGCAGCAACTGCTCCACGTGGTGGCTCCTCCCCTGCTGCGGGGACTTGTACCAGATCACTGTTGATCACCACCTTGCCTCCTGTGAAGGCTCTTCTTACCCTGCTTGCCCGCTACACGCTGGCATGCCTTGGAGATGACCTCTGACCCCAGGACACTTTCCCTGCAATCGTTTTTGTTGTTTTGTGGGTTTTTTTGTTTGTTTGTTTGTTTGTTTTTGAGAGACAGAAACAGACAGCTTTCACATGCTGGGTCACTCCCCAATTACCCACAGTGGCGTAGGGCTGGGCTGGACCAAAACCAGGAGACAGGAACTCAGTCCAGGTCTCCCATGTGGGCAGCAGGGATTCACCCACCCGCTCCCCTCAGAGTCCCATTAGGAGGAAGCTGGAACCCTAGCTAGGGCTAGGACTCAACCATTGTCTGATGTGGGACATGGCTAGCTTAACCACTAGGTCACACGCTTACCCCTTCCTGGCTATGTCGTCGACTTCCGTAGCGTAATGAGATGAGAGGTTGGGGGTGTCTACAAGCCATCTGTGCTTGCCACGCACACAACCACCTCTTTGTCATTCAGAGTATTTACTGTGTTTTTTTTTGTTTTTTTTTGTTTGTTTGTTTATTTGTTTGTTTTTTTGTTTTGACAGGCAGAGTGGATAGTATGAGAGAGAGACAGAAAAGTCTTCCTTTTTGCCGTTGGTTCACCCTCCAATAGCCGCTGCGGTCAGCTCATCGCACTGATCCGAAGCCAGGAGCCAGGTGCTTCTCCTGGTCTCCCATGCGGGTGCAGGGCCCAAGCACCTGGGCCATCCTCCACTGCCTTCCCGGGCCATAGCAGAGAGCTGGCCTGGAAGAGGGGCAACTGGGACAGAATCCGGCGCCACCAACCGGGACTAGAACCCGGTGTGCGGGCGCCGCTAGGCGGAGGATTAGCCTATTGAGCCGCGGTGCCGGCTACTGTGTTCTTTATTGTTCATTTATACTCCTCCACCTTGCGGCAGAATGCATTGGGGATGCAACTGTGCCTCAGCCGTGTGCCACGTGTTGCACTGAACACTCTACACGAATGATCTCGTCTCCCCCCTCAGCAAACTCCCAAAGCAGGTCACGTTATTTCCTCTGTTTTGTACATGGAAACACTGAGGTGCTGAGCCAATGAAAATAATTCTCGGGGCAGGCGCTGTGGCTCAGCAGGTTAACACCCTGGCCTGAAGCGCTGGCATCCCATATGGGCGCCGGTTCTAGTCCCGGCTGCTCCACTTCCGATCCAGCTCTCTGCTATGGCCTGGGAGGGCAGTGGAGGAAGGCCCAAGTGCTTGGGCCCCTGCATCTGAGTGGTAGACCTGGAGGAGGCTCCTGGCTCCCGGCTTTGGATCATCGTAGTTTCGTCTGTTGCAGCCATCTGGGTAGTGGACCAGCAGATGGAAGATCTCTCTCTCTCTCTCTCTCTCTCTCTCTCTCTCTCTGCCTCTCCTCTCTCTGTGTAATTCTGACTTTCAAATAATTAAATAAATCTTTAAAAAAAAAAAACATTCTCCCAGGGTCGCCCAGAGCTAGGCTTGTGTGCCCGCGGCTTGTTTTCATGGTACCTTATGCAATTTCTGTTCTTTCCCTCTGCCCCTCGCCCCACAACCAACAAGCAGGAACCGTTTTCCAGGTGTGGGACCTACAGAGGCCTGATGGGGACAGTCCACATCGAAGAAGTTGCTGCTCAATTTTGGCTTGCAAAACAGACATTTGAAAGCCCGTGGTAGAGAGAGTAGCAATGACAAGGCAGCTTTCTACTGTAAGAACCAAGCCCTCGAATGAGCCCAGGGTGTTGGCTACACCTCCAAACACTGAGCATTAAACTTGGAAAATGAACCGCAGAGTGTTAACCATGAGCCACTGAGGAAAGAACTTGCAAAACGGGCCATACAGGTCACAATTCCTAGTCGGGGGCGGGATTTGGAGAGATGTGGGGGTGGTCCGTTCCACACCTTGGGGGGGGGGCTCGCCCTTGACACCCCTGCCCCGCCTTGGGGGCAGGAGACAGCAGATACTTCTTGGAGAAAAAAGCAGATGGGCCTGTTTCCTGCTATCCAATACAAGGCGAAACCTAGAGAGCCCCTGTGTCTGGAATGGCGTCAGGGCAGCAAGAGCCCAGGACACGGGGCGGATTAGCCGTAGATGAAAGAACTGGGGAGGAGGGTGTGGCCGGATCCTCCGGAATGGAAGCTATAATGCAGCTAAGAGGTACCAGCCTCCGAAGGAGAGGCGCAACAGCCCTGAGAGGCTTAGGAGCCTGGAAGGGTTGTAGGGTCAGGACAGTGAGCTCTCAGGAAGCCCTGAGACCACCCAGACCATCAGGCCAGATTCCCAGAAGGCAGCGGGAGCCAGCAGAAGCCGGGGGTGGCCCCAGTGCACCCGAGGGACAGACCTCAGAGCATTCCTGCACCTGCGCGGTTGCCATGGCAGCGCGGAGACCCAGCCGGCCTCCCTCACTGCCAGTGTTAGCTGAGCTTCCCCGAGCGAGCCCGCCTGTCACGTAGGAAGACACACAGGACAGAGGTGGAGCAAATCCCCCAAAAACGGAGCGCTCGGGCCAAAACACCCACAACTTATTGTTGTTTGCCTTTTTTTCATTTTCCTCTCTGGGAGGTAGGGGATCAAGAATGTTCTTTGAGTGGTAAGAAATAAAGTTGGTTTTATTCCTGGGTGAAGAACTAAGAGACTCCTCAAACAGGGTAGTAAGGAGTAGTAAGAAATAACAGAGTAGAAAAAACAGAGTAGTAAGAAATAACATTAGTGTTCTTAAAGCTCAGAAGTGAATGAATTTATGGGAGTTTGCCGTAACTGAGACTTTCTGGGTATGATCCAACAACTTGGGGTTCCTGCTGGTGTGGACCCTAGGAGGCAACAGGTGGAGGCTCAAGTCGTTGGGTTCCTCCCACCGGGTGGGACACCTGGATTGAGTTCCCAGCTTCAGTCCCTAGATGTTGCAGGCATCTGGGGGCTGGTTCTCTGTCTCTCTCTCTGTCTCTCTCTGCCTCTCAAATAAATAATAAATTAACTTTTGAAAAAAGATAAGTTTATTTTTGGTGCAAGAAATATTTTTGAAATCTGTGCTTAGTTTTTTAAAAAATATGTATTTCCATGAACTTTTGGAAATACCCCTGCATTTTTTTCATCAGTGTAAGTAATCTGTGTGTGTGTGTGTGTATGGACCCTCAGTGACTCAAACAACACAGAAACCGGCATCCCAAACAGGTCATAAGGGATAGGCCCCTCCCAAGGTGGGGCAGAGTGCACTGGATGTCCCCCCCCCACCCCGGGGCACACCCTCCCCTTTTCTCTGTCTGGCCCTGATTTTGTTGAGCAATCAGGCAGGCGTGCTCTCTAACCCAATCATTGTCACCCCAGGCCATTTGCCCAGGACTATTCTGGTCATGGGCTAAACCCCACCCAATGGATGGAAAGCAGTAACCACCTGGAGGCCCTTGGGAGTGTTTTGGGAGATTACACCTGTATTGCTTGGCTGGAGGCACCGTACCAAAACCCCACAAATGGACCGGATTAACCAGCAGAGGTACTGTCTCACAGCTCTGGAAGCTGGAAGTTCACAATCACCAACGGAAGGCCCTGTCCTGGGCTCCCCGCCTCGGCTGTGTTCTTAACATGCAGAAGGGTTCCTGGCATGTAGCATGTTTTCGCTGTGTTTTAGCTGTTTATATATGAGTCCCGGGCTGCTTTTCTTTTTCTTTTTTTAAGGTTTATTTATTCATTAGGAAGAGCTACAGAGAAAGAGGGGAGACAGAGACCTTCCATCCGCTGGTTCACTCTCCAGCTGTCCACAACAGCCAGGGCAGAGTGAAGCAGAAGCCAGGAACCAAGAGCCTTTTCCAGGTCTCCCACATGGGTGGCAGGGGCCAAGCACTTGGGCCATCTTCTGCTTCTTTTCCCAGATGATTAGCAAGGAGCTGGATTGGAAGTGGAGCAGCTGGGACTCGAACCAGCATCTGTTGGGATAGCAGCATCACAGGTGGCGGCTTTCCTGCTATGCCACAGGCCAGCCCCCTGGTTTTCCTATCTAAGGAATCATAACTTTTTTTATCCCCTTAATATCGAGTGATCTATTCATGAGACATGAAAGGGAGAGGGTTAGCCCCAGATGTGAGTGACTGTGTCTTCACTTTACCCGCACTGAGGTGAGTGTGGTCTACCTGCTACCACTGGGACCACTTCCTGACGGCCTCTCGTCCCCAGGCCTGCCTTCCCCAGGCACTTTGCAGTCTGCAGCCCAGTGGTTTTTATGCAACACAAATATAACACTGAAGGCCATTCTGGGTTCTCTCTGTGCCTTCAGAGCAAATCCCCACCGCTTCCTGGGAGACACGAGGCGCTCCTGAGACGGCTGGCATCATCTCCTGCCGTCTTCAGCTGTGCAGTCGAAGCTCCAGCCCCAGGGCGCTGCCAGCGGTTCCATGAAAGCAACGCATTCTTCCCCATGCATTGTTGCCCTCTTCTGAGCTCTCATTTGAGAGGACCCTTTCTCCAGGAAGTCCTCCCTGACCAAGCTCCACGTGTGGCTGCACAGATCCTGCACTGCACCTCTCTAAGGGCTGCTTGTCACTAAGATTGTGTGCAGTGCTCAACCTGCAGAACCATGCGTGGCATCTGAGACCTGCGGCCATTTGGAAAGCCTCTCTCTGTGACCCCATAGCACCCTCAACTTCTGTCCACCCTTCACACTACTTTACCTGTTTTCCAAAGCCAGGCATGGGTTATGCCTGGTAATTCCACAATTATTTAATCTCCATATTCTCTAGACCAGACACAGCACGTGTTTAATGACTATTGAATGGAGTAATTGAAGCTAATCAGAATGTAAATTCACCATTTAAAAGCTTGGCTGCCTGGGCTGACATTGTGGCACAATGGGTTAAGCTGCCGCCTGCAATGCCAGCATCCCGTATTAGCACTGGTTCAAGTTCTGGTGGCTCCTCTTCCAATCCAGCTCCTTGCTAATGTGCCTGGGAAAGCTGCAGGAGATGATCCAAGTTCTTGCACTCCTGCCACCTACATGGGCGACCCGGATGAAGTTCCAGGCTCTTAGCTTCTGCCTGGTCCAACCCCTGCCAATTGTGGCCATTCGAGAGTGAATCAGTTGATGGATAATTCCTCTCTCTGCCCCTCCCTCTCTCTCTAACTCTGCCTTTCAAATAATAAATCTTAAAAAGAGAGAATGGCTCCCTTGCAACTCAGTAATATGTGATTCCATCTAGTTCTACACAGTGATGATAAACACGCACCTCTAGAAGTTGAACTACAGGTTTCCAGAACTGGTGGGAGTTTGTAGGTACTTTGTGTGTGTGTGGGGGGGGGCTCTTTCTGCTGGGAACAACTCACTCCCACCAAGGCAGCCCTTGTTGTGAACCAGAGCCTGGGCGATGGCTCCCCAGCTACCTTCTGCTCATCGTTTTTCAGCACAGTCCATGCATCAGGAGACAACGGTTTCCTTCTTATGTCCCCTGCCACCCTCTCTCTGCCCAGAAACCAAGTAGAAAGAAGGGCTCCATTGCAGCAACCCTGCACGAACAAAGAAGCCTCCCCCGCTTCCCCAGCTGGGCCCTGTGCTCATAGTGATGCCTTAGCTCCTTAGGGAAACAACCATCATTGATTTTTCTCTTCAGAGTGAAAATAAACCTTCAATGGAATGCCTCTCCTTGTATCCTATTGACTACCAGCTACACAGCATGCAGTTCCAGGCGGAGACAAAGGGGAAATGACAATGGCCATGATCATCAAATGTCAGACTGTGAGCAGGTGTTTGGCCCATGGTTGAGATGCCAGTTGGGACATTCACATTCCATATCGGGGGGCCTCGGTTTGAGTCCCAGCTCCGCTCCTGATCCCAGCTTCCTGTGAATACGCAACCCCAGGAAGCAGCAGGTGATGTCTCAAGTAGTTGAGTCCCTACCACCTACATGGGAGACCTGAACTGAGTTCTAGACTCTTTGACTTTGGCCTGAACCAGCCCCAGCTGTAGTTAGAGAAGTGAACCAGCAGATGGGAGATCTCTCTCTCTCTCTCTCTCTCTGCCTTTCAAATAATTAACATTTTAAAAAGAATAAAAGACTTACAGCACTCCATACTATTCCAATGCTTCACATCGGGAGCATGTCTGAAAACAAATTCCTTGCACTTACTGACACTTAATAGACACGCTTCTGCTATCCACCCCCATGCCTGGCCTGTGTGTCTGAAGACAGAGGAGTGCAGGGTTAGAACCAGATCTGGTCTCCACTGGGACACCGAACTAAGGAGCAGTATTATCACGCAGGAGCTTTCTAGGAAGCTCCAAAAGCTGTCATCCAAAGAGACGGACAGCTGGGAAGCTGCCGCGAGTTTTCCTATCCCTGGACATTCACTCCTCCAGCATCAGACCTTGCACTGTTAGCCTGTGAGTAAGTTCCCCGTGGTGCCTGCATCTCCGCATGATTGCCCAGGAGCTCAAGTCCAGGCTGCAGCCTCTGGTGGGCCGAGCCCAGGTCCCATGCTCCCCAGGCTCCCCCCCCCGGGGGGGTGGGAGAAAGGGGCTGTGTGCTGCAGGTTCTGCAGTGTGGTGGGGGGCGGCTTGCCCACCATGGCTGCAGTGGAAGTCACCCAACACCCAACATAGCAGTGAGGTTCAGACGCTCGGTATGTCCGAGGGAACGTGCAAGCATCCGCCACACAGAACTTGGTGAGGTGGCAGCAGCAGCAGGAGCAAAACCGGCCAGGAGCCGGGGCCAGCCGCCCTTTGCTCCCCACCCTGAAGCAGAAGTGCTACTGATTCACAGAGGGACGATTTCAAATCTCAGCTGGGCAGGCTGGGCCTGGAAAATGTGTCGTGAGGAAGAAAGGCAGAGATCCCCTTCGCTCTGAGGCCTCGCGGGCTGCCGGGCTGCTGTGTGCCCGAGCGCCAAGGGCTGGGACTCCGCGTCCACCTGCTGGTGCGGGTCTCCTCCAAGTTCTCCTTCACCGAGCATGCGCCACGCAGGGCGCGCGTTTCCCAGCAGGTGGCAAACAGCAGAATGGGCACACGTGTGATGTCTGCGGTGCAGGTGTGGGGTGAGCATGGAGGAGCTGGGAATTCAACACAAAGGCAGATCTTGGAGCGTCCGGAGGGAAGCCTCGTAAACCGGTGAGTGCTGTCTTGTTGATTAAGGTCGTGCGAAGAACCTCCGTGCTGTAGTTCTGAGACTGCGCGCACAGCCAACAGAGTGGCTCTCGGGTGTTGGCCAAAGCAGCGGACACAGGGCTGCTCGGCCCTTGGCCCGTGTGGCCTCCCTCCCTCCTGCTCGCCAGCCTGCTCCGCGGACCTGTGAGCAGGGGAGAGGGTGCTGGTTGGTCTGCACTGGTTGTTGGTGTCCCTTATGGCTTGGCCGTCGCCTCTCTCGCGCGTGCTCCCGATCAGCTGAATGTAATTTCTGCAGCTTTTATTTCTCATGCTTCCCTTCTCCAGGTTGAAGCACCAGGGCCTCCTGCTACTGCCCTTTTTGGTGTCACCTTAGGGCTTCCTGTTGGTTGCGCGGGTTCAGATAAGCCAGGCTTGATGCCCAGGAGTAGAGGGTGTGGCTTGGGGACTGACTCTTGCTGAGCAGTAAGGGTGAATCCTTTGGTCCTTGCCCGGGCTGGTTGCCTTGGCTGTCGGGTGGGTGGGAATAGCCCTTCCCGGCAGGTTCACGATAGATCGAGCTGGCTAGACAACAGCGCTGCTATGGCCACAGCCCCTGGGTCTGGCCACCTCCATTCAAAGGGACAAGCTGAGCCCCTAACAACTTTCTCAGCTTGGCAGTGTGTGTGTGTGTGTGCACATGCACACTTTAACCTAGATTAAGTACGGTAAAATGCACAGACCTCAAGGGTAGAGCTTGGATGATTTTTGTAACTGCCAGCCGGACCCAGATACACTCCGTGTTGGAGTCTGCGACAGCCGCTTGCCGTGTTGGGGGAGGGGGGAAGCCCCAGGAGGTGATCCGCACAGGTTCAGTGGCTGTTAAACACTAGCAGAACCCCTGGGCTCAGAATTGCCGCCGGCAAGTGTGCGGTAAGCAGCCCATTAGTAGAACAAATCTAATTCAGATGAGTGAGCCACAGGTTGGACTGACAGTCTTGATATTGAGGCCCTCTGCGATATCACCCAGAATCCTTTAACCCCGCAGTGAAGTAGTACCGGTAAACATGGACCCGGTCGGCTTTCCAGGGAGCTGATCAGGGCTGGGGCTGGCCTGAGAGACTGTGTGTGCAGGCAGGCACCAGAAGACTCGCCACACTTGTTCTGCGGTCAGAGAATTGCCGCGAGCCTCATGGGGAGATACGCCAGCCAACACTTACTATCCGGGAACCTCATACATTTATTTATTTATTTATTTATTTATTTTAAGAGTTATTTATGTGAGAGGCAGAACAACAGAAAGTCAAAGGGAGAGAGAGACAGCAAGATCTTCCATCTGCTGGTTCACTCCCTAAATGGCCACAATGGCCAAGGCTGGGCCAGGCCAAATCCAGGAGCCCAGAACTCCATCCAGTAGGAACCCAAGGACTTGGGCCATCACCTGCTGCCTCCCAGGTGCATCGTCAGGGAGCTTGATGGGAGCAGAACAGCCAGGACTTGAGCTGGCTTTCATATGGTTTGCGGGTGTCACAGGCAGTGGCTTAGCCCAGTGTGCCAGGTCAGCCTCTGATACATGTTGTAAGGTAACATTTCACAGGGACTGGCATTATACTGCAGTGGGTTAAGCTGCCATTTGTGACTCTGTCATCCCCCACTGCAGTGTCCGTTCAAGTCCTGCCGCTCTGTTTCCATTCCAGCTCCCTGCTAAGGTACCTGGGACCGCAGAGGAAGATGGCCCAAGTCTCTGGGTCCCTGTTGCCCATGTGGAAGACCAGAGCAAAGTTGTTGGCCCCTGGCTCAGCTTGGCCCAGATCTGGCTGTTGTTGCCATTTGAGGAAGATCCATCTGTCTGTCTTCCCCTCTCTCTGATACTATGCCTTTTCAAAAAATAATAGCATTTCATAGATATAAAACTAGCCACCTGGTGGCCGGTGTTGTGGCATAGTGGGTAAAGCCACTGCCTGCAGTGCTGGCATTCCCATATGGTTGCCTGTTGGAGACCTGCTGCTGCACTTTTGATCCAGCTCCTTGCTAATGCACCTGGGAAAGCAGTGAAAGTTGGCCAAATGCTTGGGCCTCTGCATCCAGGTGCATGGGAGACCTGGAAGAAGCTCCTGGCTCCTGGCTTCTGATCAGCCCGGCTCCAGCTGTTTCAGCCGTCTGAGGAGTGAAACAACAGATGGAAAACCTCTCTCTCTCTCTCTCTCTCTCTCTCTCTCTCTCTCTCTGTGTGTGTGTGTGTGTGTGTGTTTGTCTGTGTATCTCTATCTTTCAACTTGAGACAGAGAGAGAGCATACATTGTCTTTAACCATTTTTGCTAAATGACTTCCACTTGCCGTTACTTACTTTTTTATTTATTTAGTTTCATTTTATTTGAAAAGCAGAGAGAACTTCCCTCTGCCACATCAGCCAAGGCTACGTCAGGCTGAAGCCAGGAGCTTGGAATTTTTTTTAAAGATTTATTTATTTATTTGAAAGTCAGAGTTACACAGAGAGGGAGAGGGAGAGGGAGAGGGAGAGGGAGAGGGAGGGAGAGGGAGAGGGAGAGAGGGGGGGAGAGAGAGAGAGAGAGAGAGAGAGAGAGAGAGAGAGAGAGGTCTTCTATCCACTGGTTCACTTCTCAACTGGCTGCAACAGTCAGATCCAAAGCCAGGAGCTTCTTCCAGGTCTTCCACAAAGGTGCAGGGGCCCAAGGACTTGGGCCATCTTCCACTGCTTTCCCAGGCCACAGCAGAGAGCTGGATCGGAAGCGGTGCCCATATGGGATGCCGGCACTGCAGGCAGCAACTTTACCTACTACGCCACAGTACCGGCCCCCAGGAGCTTGGAATTTAATCCAGGTTTCCCATGTGGGTGACAGGGACCCAAGTACTTAAGCCATTATCTGCTGCCTCATAGGGTTCATATTAGCAGGAAGCTGGATTGGAAGTGAAATTGCTGGGACTTGAACCTGACATTCTGATATGGGATGCAGATGTCCTAACCAGCGACTTTAACCACTATGGCTTATCACTTTCTGTTTTCTTGGTTTTTGTTGTTGTTTATTTGTTTTAAGATTTATTTATTTATTTGAGAAGCAGTTACAGATAGAAGGAATGATGGAATGAGAGGTCTTCCGTCTGCTGGTTCACTTCCCAAATGGCCACAACGACTGGAGCTGGGCTGATCCAAAGCCAGGAGCCAAGAGCTTCTTGCAGTCTCCCACTTGTATGCAGGGATCCAAGCACTGGGACCATCTTCCACTGCTTTCCCAGGCCATAGCAGAGAGCTGGATCAGAAGGGGAGCAGCCGGGACTAGAACTGGCATCCCATATGGATGCCAGTGCCGCAGGTAGAGGCTTAGCCTACTACGCCGTAGTGCCGCCCCCATATCTATTTCTTGTACATTGCAGATTCAGATAGTGAGAAATAGCCCATAGACACTTTGATATATATGTATTTATAGGGCAAAAGAAATATCTTGTATAGAAATTCTCAGTTCAGTGCTGCTTTGTTTAATCAAACAGAGGCCCAAGGAGGGCTCAGCCATGCTGGAGAATTTTTGCTTTGGTGTTAGTTTTTCTGATGATAAAAAGCAATAAAGGGAAACAAGGAAAACTATGAGGCCTTCTAGGTTCACAGAATGAATATAAAAATGACGAATGTACGTTAGTAGTGGGCACGGGGCACCGCAGTGGTTGGGTTGCTGCTTTGGGTACCCACAGCTCATATCAGGGTGCCTCAGTGAATCCCAGCTTCTCTGCCTCTGATGCAGCTCCCTGCTCACGTGCACTGTGCGAGCCAGCCGTGGCCCATGCTCCTGGGTTCCCGACACACAAGTGGGAGACCTGCTTTGAGTTCCAGGCTCCCGGTTTTGACCTGGCCCAACCCTGGCTGTTGGGAGCATTTGAGGAGTTTACCAGCAGATGGAAGATCTGCCCCGCCTCCACAATGAAATGTAAATAAATACAAATTAAGAAGCAGTGTGTGCATTGAAAATGAATCTTGGTGTGAATGGGATGGGAGAGGGAGTGGGGGATGAGATGGTTGTGGGTGGGAGGGAGGTTATGGGGGAAAAAGCCACTATAATCCAAAAGTTGTACTTTGGAAATGTATATTTATTAAATAAAAGTTAAAAAAAAAAAAGAAGCAGTGTGTGAGGATGAAGTTTTTGGTTTAGTTTAAGAAAAAGTAAGGGGCTGGCACCATGGCTCACTTGGTTAATCCTCCGCCTGTGGTGCCAGCATCCCATATGGGCACCGCGTTCTAGTCCCGGTCAGGGTGCAAGATTCTGTCCCGGTTGCTCCTCTTCCAGTCCAGCTCTCTGCTGTGGCCAGGGAGTGCAGTGGAGGATGGCCCAAGCTCTTGGGCCCTGCACCCCATGGGAGACCAGGAGAAGCACCTGGCTCCTGGCTTCGGATCAGTGAGATCTGCTGGCCGCGGCCATTGGAGGGTGAACCAGCGGCAAAAAGGAAGACCTTTCTCTCTGTCTCTCTCACTGTCTATAACTCTACCTGTCAAATAAATAAACAAACAAACTAATAAATAAAGTAAGCTACTTTCAGTGTGGAGTAACCAAGCAGAGGAACTCTGATCCTGGATTCATTTTCATTCCCTCGGGCCTGCTTAGCCTGAGCCCAGCCGCGAGCAGCACTTCTGTGAGCAAGGCCGGGACTTCACTTAGGAAGACACCGCTTGCAGAGGGGACAGAGGGGACATGCGCCAGCAGGGCCGAGGGGAGGGGACTGCAAGGGAAAACTACACCCAAATGGATTTTGCAAGGCTTCTTGGGTCTCTGTTACGTGAACTTCTGGTAAACCATCTCACGTCCAGTTATTTGAGCCAGAGTATGGGTATTTGCCTGGTTAAATAGTAAAAAACAAATTCTCAGGGAAAGTAGACAGTTAACCTTAGTAAGTGAGTTAATGATGGGGTTAGTGTATCAGTTCTTGAAAGCAATTAGGGTCTTTTTCAATCTCAACTGTATCCAAATAAATTATTAGCGGGGGCTGTCTTTTCCACCTTGGGGTACCTGGATCCCCTTTAAGAATTGCAGGTTCGAGTCCTGGCTACTATGCTTGTGATCCCACCTCCTGCAAATGCACCCTAAGAGGCAGCAATAATGGCATAAGACCGGGGTCCCTGCCACCCACATGGAAGACCTGGATTGAATTCTGGACTCTTGGCTTTGGCCTGGCTGAGCCCGGGCTGTTGTAGACACTTGGGAAATGAATCAGCAGATGGAAGATTTCTCTTTCTCTGTCTCTCTCTCTCCCCTATTCTCAAATACAATTTAAACATATGAATGGTTAAGTTAGTATGGCTATAGAATGGAATACCACTCAGCTGTGAACACTGATGCACAGAATTGCATGGATAAATATCAAAATAATTGTGCTAAGTGAATTAAGCCAGACAGAAACATTAAGTTACGATTCAATTTATATAAAATTCTCAAAAATGCAAACTAACCTAATTATTAGATTATCAAACTAATCAATTGTTAAACTAATGTATAGTGATGGAGGGATCAGTGGTTTTCTGAGCGCTGGCAGCAGCTGGAGACAGAAATCACAAATGAACACGAAACTTTCCAAATGGCAGGCATGTTTATCGTCTTGACAGTGATCATATTTCACTGGTGTGGACCTATGTCTAATACATCAAATTATGCTGTTTAACTATGTACCACTAATCATGAATGCATTGCACATCTTAAAAAACTGCTAAAAATGTTCTCTGCAAGTTCTCCACTAAAGAACTGGAGAAGAGATCATAACCTCCCTCCTCTGCCAGCCACTACCCTGTTTTCCGTTCTTTCTTGGAAATTGCATCACAGGTATGGTGAGCTCTCTTGTACATACTACATGGTTTACATCACACAGAAAGTTTTGCTTATCTATTGAGGGAATTATTTTTTTTATATTTGAAATATATATTGCAGTGGAAACTACAACTACAAAGTAGAAATATTTCTGTGATCAATTAAAGGTTTATAATAACATTTTGAATTTTAGAGTCTCATGTTAAAGAATTGTTATTGTCCATCATACCATTAAAAAAAAAATAAGCACTGAGTTTCCTCCAGATACATTAAATTTTTCCTTCGTGGGCAAAAGAGTAGAAATAAAAACACAGGAGAGACAAATGTGGGGTGTATTTAAGAGGTGAGAAGGCCAAAAGGGAGTTGTAAAAGAAACGGAGCATACCCTAATGACCTCTCAAGAAAGCTAGAGGGTCTCTTGAATATTACAGGATGCATAGTGCTTGTTATATATTAATGTTAGCTGTTGTAAAACACACCGAACACCGGAGTAAGGGAAAGGGTTTAGTGGGGAACACCCTACGGACTGGAGTGAAGGGGCGGCGAAGGAAAAAGAGAGAGTATAAGAGAGAAACAGAGAGGAGAGGAGCTAGCAAGGAGTGAAGAGAGAGAAGAGAGATGAGAGGAGCTGAGAGAGAGCCACAGGCCCTTTTAAAACTTGCCTGAGGGCGGGCAGGGAAGCAGGAGCAGGAATCCCATTAGGATGGGGGTGGAGCCTGGCTCAGGTAGCTGGGCAATGCAGCCACCTGGCTAAAACTGTGCCAGTTTCCTAACATTCCCCCCTTTTGTTTTTTATAAAGCAGGATTTGTATGGGATTACTTTAGTCCCAAAAGTCCAGAAGGGGAAGAGGGAGGATGATCTGTCTTTAGAGCTACTTTCTGCTGATATGGGGCGATGTCTCAAGCCGCTGTCTCCTGGGTGGGGAGCCGAGTACATCCCTGTAGCACCATTTGGTTGACTGCCTGGTAGCTGAAGGCCTTCATTTGTTCCATTATAACCTGCTGTAAACACTTAGACACTGTAGTATAAAAGACAGGGTTGAGAATAGTAACCAATGATTGTAAGAGTAGCATTAACCAGGTAATGAGAGGATTTTATAGAGGAGAGGAAATGGAGAAGGGGGGGTCTCTGGACCCTTGTGGGGACAGTTTGATGGATGTGGCTTAAAGCTAATTCCAGCAAAGACCGGGGGAAAAGTCACTCATCTTTTGTAGGTAGAGGGGTTTGTCTGTAGAGAAATTCTGAACAATCATACAACATTAAGTTGGGGAGAGGACCATCAGTACACACAGGTTGGGAGTAGACCCATTGGTGGTAGAGTAGAGGTTATGATTACAAAGGAATGAGGCCCAAGTGGGTTAGATACAAAGGACAGAGTTGTTATTAGAGGAGCTAAGAAAGGTGCTGACTAAGCTACAAATAAGTTTTCTGATTGAGAAGCAAATAGAACCTGACAGAAGGGGCTTGATAATAATCTGGTGGGCTTTAAGGCCTTGTAAGTTATGAGACTCAGACTCATCTATCCCTTCATATAGCCTACATCCTAAGGGAGGTGAGATCCTCCTTGGGGAAGGCACCCTGTTGACTTCCATTACTCAGCTGGCCTGGGAGGAGAGCTGGCCAGGTAAAGGCAGGTGGCATCTCCAACAGGAAATATACAGTTCTGCCTGCAATGTTGCTGACCCTATTTTGCCATTTCCTCTGTTGCAGTGGTCACTTTGGAAGCTGGGCTGAGTGAAGGGCTTTTCAGCTTAGAGTCAATAAGATCTGGGCTCTGACCTGGGCGTCCTTCAACTCCAGAGCAGGTCCATTTCCAGTGATCCAACTCTTGGCTGGCAGAGCTGCCAGGGCTCTTCACAAGCTGATTTCTGCTGAAGTCCAGGCTTGCCACATTGAAAGCCACTGCAGTGGACTGGCCTGTTGGGTCTCCTTGAGGGCAGATCACTGTACAGATCAGCCATTAATAGGCCTGCCACTTATCTTTACATAGCTTCTGACGACTAGCTTTCTTTTCCTCCTGGTTTTTGTTAAAGCAGACCAGAGGATGCAAGTCAAGGGGCTGCTCAAGTCCCATCTCTAATCTTCGGTGGCCTAAACTAGAAGTCTATAGTCACAGGCATGTTCTGTAGTAGTTTTTCTAAGGTAGACAATGCCCAAGAGGAAAACTATATTCTCACTTTAAAACTTACTTTCCCTTTGTTCTGAAAGGGAAGTCTTTCCTGTTTACTGTTTACCTCGCTGATGGTGAAGTAAATCTAGCTATGAAATTATAATTTAAGCTCTTAATTTGGCTATGCTATTACAGAAAAATGCTAGCCATCTCTTTTATAAGATCTAAAATCAAATTTTGCATCTTGGAGATTCCTTCATAATAGAATTAGTTTCCTACCTTGAAGAGAACAGAGAAATGAGAGAACAAGTCGGGCTTAGAATAGAGAAATGGGGGAGCAAGTCCTAGATCGCTTGCTGACAATAGCAATATCACATGAAAACTTAGAAAGCAGTTTTAACAACTTAAGAAAACATTTACCAGAAGGTCCAATGCTTTCCATAAATATTAAGAATACATATATTTGGAAACATCTCTTAAATATCTAACATGATGTAGCTTGTTTAACCAGCAAATTTAAGCACAAACATATAAAATGTTTAGTTTCTTTTTACCAACAAGTTTAAAACATATGATACAGAGATTTAGGTCACATGAATTAAAATGTTAAAATGTATCTGATTAATTTTAGCAGCTTAAATTTATGGACAATCTTTTATTCATAAGCCAATTAAAATCCTTAAAAAATTTTCCCATGTAGACATACAATATGTATACACATAAAACAGATAGAACAATAAAGCACTTTTAATAGCTTTTTTAAAAAATCTAACTCTTTTTTGTAAATTACCAATTGATTTCAATTACTTTTTGTTTTTGGTAACCTCAGTTAACCATACTTTTTCTCAGTTGGTACCTTTAATACATTATTGGCTTCATTTGTTTACAGAGCCATCCCAAAATACTGAATACAATAGAAGTAGCTGGGAAAAGTTCATCAGAACCTATAGGACAGCGAAACACAGAACCAACAATGCTTTAGTTTTATGAGCAGCAAATCTGATATATAAAATTGTGGATGACAACAGATTCCAAGTTGCTACGTTTAAAATTATAAACTCATTAACCAACAAGAGGCATTTGCTTACTGTACACAGTATTTGTGAAAGCACCTGTAGGATTTTACAAAGCATTTAACTCTTTTTGGCCTCTAGGGCTTTCTATTGAGGGAATTATTAAGTATTGCTAATTTATTTTTTTTTAATTTTATCTATTTTGTCTGAAAGACAGAGTTTGTTTTGTTTTGTTTTGTTTTGTTTGTTTGTTTTTGACAGGCAGAGTTGGACACTGAGAGAGAGACAGAAAGAAAGGTCTTCCTTCTGTTGGTGATCCCCCAAATGGCCGCTACGGCTGGCCAGGTGCTTCCTCCTGGTCTCCCATGCGGGTGCAGGGCCCAAGCACCTGGGCCATCCTCCATTGCCTTCCCAGGTCACAGCAGAGAGCTGGACTGGAAGAGGAACAACCGGGACAGAATCCAGCTCCCTAACCGGTACTAGAACTTAGGGTGCCGGCGCCACAGGTGGAGGATCAGCCTAGTGAGCCGTGGCGCGAGCCACAGCACCAGCCATAAAAGACAGAGATCTTCCATCTGCTGGTTCACTCCCCAAATGCCCGCAACAGCTAGGGTTGAAGCCAGGAGCTGGGAACTCCGTCTTGGTCTTCATTTCGGTGGCAGGAACCCAACTACATGAGCCATCACCTGCTGCCTCCCCCACTGTGCGTTCACATGGAGCTGGATCAGGAGCAGAACCAGGGCTCAAGGCTAGGTGCTCCAGTACAGGATGTGAGCACCCAGGGGGCAGCTTAACCCCCGCCCCCCCATCCATTCTGAGTTGAGGTTCATACATGGTGAAAGACAGGGGTCTGGTTTCATTTGTCTGCATGTGGATAGCCAATTTTCCAAGCACCGTTTATTGAAAAGACCACTTTTCTCCAGCGTGTGTTCTTAGCACATTTGCTAAGATCAGTGGACTATAGGTGCTTGGGATTATTTCTAGGCTATTGGGTGCGTTTTCTACCTTCTCTTGTGTTCTTTCTGCTAGGCTGTATGTCTTTCAGTTTGAAGAACTCCCTTTTGTATGTCTTGTAGGACAGATCTGGTGTTGGTAAGTTTTCTAAATTTGTGTATGTCTGGAAATGTCCCTATCTCTTCCTCAAATCTAAAGGACAGCTTTGCTGGCCTTCTCGGTTGGCAGGTTTTTTTTCTTTCATACAGTATTGTGGAAATTCCATCCCATGCTTTCCTACCTGGAAAGCTTTCTGCTGAGCTGTCTGTATCAGGGAGCTGGGGTACCCACCTGTGTCCTTTGCTTCTTTCTCTCGCAGCTTTGAGAATCCTCTCTGTGTCTTCCACCTTACGGATCTCCATTCTGTGTCTCCGGGTGGACTTGGCTGAGTGGACTCTGCCCAGTCGCTCTGATCTCCCTGCATCTGGATATCTGAGTCTTGTTCCAGGCGTGGGAAGTTCTTGGTTATGATCTCTCCTAATACACGCTCTACCCCTTCACCTTCTCCACTCCCCCTTGAGCCCAGACAACTCAGATATCTGCTCTTGTGATGTTGTTCTAAACCTCCCTGGAGCTTTTTCATTCCTCTTTATTCTTTTATCTCCTCTGACCGTATTTTCAAATAGCCTGTCTTCGAGCTTACTAATTATTTCTTCTGTTTGAACTCTCCTATTTTTGGTGGCTTCCATCATATTTTTAAATGTTACTGAATGTACTTTTCAGCTCTAGGACTTCTATATGATATATATTAAAATACTCCCATCTCTCTGTGAAGTCTCTGTGTTGAGAGTAAGGAATTATTTCTCTGAAACTCACTGGCACTTTACTTTGTTCATTAGGTGAGGTCATGGTTTCCTGAAAGTTCCTGATGCTTGTTGTTGGCATATGATATCATGTGAGCACTGAAGAACTGGGAACTTTTTCCAGTCTTTGTAATCTTGTTTTATTTGTGCTTGTCTCCCAGAATTCTAAGCAGTCCTCTTGTTTTCTTGGCGTTTGTGGACACTTCCACCATGCGGCCACTAGGTGGAGCTCTACGTGGAGGGTTGCTGCGAGTTGGCTGTTGGTGCGTTGTCCCTATTTCAGCACTAGAGGGAGCCCGTATCCCAGGCTAATCCCAGATCCGCAGTTGTATTGAGAATAAACTGCTAGAGGCTCTACCTAAGAGCTCTGACCTGAATGAAGTTGGAGGCCTTGGAGCTTTATCTAGTGCTAGGTCTTACCAGAGGTTCAGCCTTGAGCTCCAAGGCAAAGCCCTGTGCTGCCTTTCCCATCCTGCTCTCCAGTGGCTGGAGTCTTGCTCCTCTGCCAGAGGTTGGGGGAGCAGTGAATGCTATCCTTGGCCACTTGAAGAGGAGCCGTGGGGCCCTGTCTGTCATTAGGTCTTGCAGTAGCACCTGGCACAGGGTTTCAGGTCTGAAGTCAGTTCCCTCTCCCCCTGCCACGTGGGCAGCATAAAGTGGTGCTTGGAGCTGGACGAGGGGTGACGCAACAGCTCTTTCCTTCCCGCCTTCCCCGGGGTGCCCTTTCTGAACCAGGCACTGCGGTCTGTCATCTGGCTTTCTGGTGAGAGGCAGCCTGGTGCCTGAAAAGCCAATCAAAGCGATGTCCCTGTGGGATGGGGATCACTGGTGTGTCACCCTCAGCTGGTCTTGCTCCGCTCCGTGGGGGATTTGACAGAGAAACATGTTTATGGTCAAGGGTGCAGCATGATGACTTGGTACAGTATACATTGCACAGTGATGACCAGGATCAAACACCTCAGAAGCCCAAGACTTGTTCAGCCTAAGACTGCGTTCCCCCTCCGAACACGCTGCTTCCTCACCACGGTCTGGATGAGGGTCTCAGGAACACGGCGGCCTTGGGGTGGCACCCATCCCCCTTGCACTGATACATTCTGTTTTTCTGATTCTATCCTTTCGCTTTTTGTCTTTTTGATCCTTTTCTTAACAACAAAAGGGAGGAACAACAACAAAACATAAGACAGAGGGACATCTCCAACAATCAGATCAGCATTATTTGAACAGCAATGGTTGTCCAACTATTTTAAACAATCCAAGTGTGAGACATCTGGATTATTTCAATATCAATTTGGGCATAAGTTCAATATTTTTTTCTATTAAATTTTTGGGACAACTGCCTAAACTTTTGTGATAAAATATAATTTAAGGGCCGGCACTGTGGTGTAGCAGTTAAAGCCACTTTCCTGCAGTGCCAGCATCCCATATGGGTGCTGGTTCGAGTCCCGGATGCTCCACTTCTGATCCAGCTCTCTGCTATGGCCTGGGAAAGCAGTAGAAGATGGCCCAAGGCCTTGGGCCCCTGCACCTGCACGGGAGACCCAGAAGAGGCTCTTGGCTCCTGGCTCCTGGCTTCAGATCAGCCCAGCTCTGGCTGTAGTGGCCATTTGCAGAGTGAACTAGCGGATGGAAGACTTCTCATTATGTCTGTAACTCTGCCTCTCAAATAAATAAATCTTAAAAAATATAACAAAGTGAGTTTTTCAAGTATACCTTACTTGATTTCAGGTGTATGGAAAGTGTAAAACCATAACAATCCTGGAAGAAAACAGATGCATGTGGATTGTGTTCCTCATGAGTCATGCTCAGTGTGAGCCCCCACCCGCTCTGAGCACAGCCCCTGGTGTCCTGTGATTCCCACAAGAGCGCCCACGTGCGGCGGGGAGGGACAGCAGGCACTGGACTGGCCAAGGTACCAGATGGCCTGCGGGCATCAGCTGCTTTTCCCACAAAGTGTACTTGGGGCACAGAGGTGCTAGTCCACCTGGCAGTGGTGGCAGAACCGGGTGGCCACACTGGAGCCATGTGTAGGAATAAACCACTTACTGGGTGATGAGAGAAGAATGAAGTGCACCTGGCATAGAGAGAAGCAGCGAAGGAAGAGCAGGTGCACCCGGGGAGTGGGAGCAGAAGATGCTCTGATTCCAGACCAGGTTTCAGGTCCTAGTTCCAGCCTCTCGTGTGGCCTGGCTCAATCTGCTATGTCAGGGATCCGCTTCTAAGTCCCATATATTTAATGAATTTCTCTGAAATCAAGCCAACTTCTTTTCTTGCAGATAAAAAAGCCTAGGCTGAAGTAATCATCTGGCAAAATAATTTCTGTAAGTACATCACGGAATCCCTGAAGGTGAGGGGTTTTTTAATTACAAAAATTCTCATAATGATTAAATTTTTATTAACCTTAAAATATAACAAACATGTGAAATTAAAAGGACAACTGGGGACAGAGAACTACACCCGTATGATAAACAAAAAACACTACTTTCTTAATATCATTGAAAATCCACTTCCTTCTGAGGAAGGATGGGGCAGGGCGTGTAGGGCTGGTGTCGGGTGTTCCTATAGAATTCAGTCTTTTTGTTGTTAGGTCGCTGGGCCCGAGGCTCCTCTCACAGCTGAGCCTAGCCTGCCAACCTGAGACCCCGAGCTCTCATTTTCTTGCGGGCCTACCATAGCAAGTACAGTGGAGCCCGAGCCCAGCAGCGATGTGTGGGTCCTCCCGAGGCTGACAGGGCGGTGTGGCTTTGTGGGGTCCATCTTCGGGTGTGGATGGTACCCTCGGTTCTCTCGCACTGTATCATCTGGACTCCTCATCATGGGGAGCCCCACTTCTCTGCTGATGGGAGACCAGGCCTTGACCCACGACCTCCATTACCTGAGCCACCTGCTGTGAAGTGCAGGTGCACCTCATCTGACCACCGCTCCCTGGGGCCTCCAGACCTGGCTGCTCTTGATGGTGAGATGGTGAACAACTTCCTCTCTGCCGACTGGAGACCAACACCTACCAGCAAAAATACATCTGCCCTTTGGCCCTGAGGAGCATGTAGGCCATCATTACTGAAGAAGCTAGCTTGTGTACCAAAGCTCCCTGCTAATGCACCTGGAAAGACAGCAGAAGATGGCCTGTGTATTTGGGCCACTGCCACCCATGTAGGAGACCCAGATGGAGCTGCTGGCTACTGGCTTCAGCCTGGCCCAACCCTGGCTGGTGAGCCATTTGGGGAGTGAACTAGTAAATGAAGATCTCTTTCCGTCTCTCTGTTGCTCAGCCTTTTAAATAAATAAATAAATCTTGAAAAAGAAAAAAAAAAATCCATAAGAGGAGGTAGGGAACTCAGCAACAATAGGCCCTTCCCAGTAGAAGAAATAGAAGCAGACAATTTATATGTAAAATATTCAAATACAAAACAAACAATAAGGAAATACTATTTTAGGTCTAGTGGATGGGCAAAGTCAGCCATTAGGATTTCCAACTTCCAATTTTACTTTCACTACGTAGCCTTTTCTTAACTCAGCCACCAGGGGGCACCTTCTCTTTTTCTTTTCTTTCTCCCTCCCCACCCACACCACCCCTGCCCCATCATGCAGAGACACAATCAGGTAGAGATCTCTCATCCTCTGATTCACTCCCCAAATGCCCACAACGGTTGGTACTGGCCTGGGCAGAAGCCGGGAGTCAGGAACTCAATCCAGGCCCCCGTGTGGGTGGCAGGACCCCCAGTATTTGAGCCATGACCTGCTGCTTCCCGGGGTGCGCATCAGCAGGAAACTGGAATGGGGAGTGGGCTCCAGGAACTTCGATCTAGAACGTGCACCTTACCGCCAGGCCAAACACCCACAGGAGCCCCACAGATAACACATCACTCCTCTCCTCAGGCCCCTCCAAGGCTCTGCTCTCACCTGGGGAAAGCCACAGGCCGCAGGAGCACCGCCTCCCCGACCCCCACCCCCCTCGCTCGCCCCCTCCACCCCTGCCTCACTGCTGAACACAAGAGGCACGCTCCAGCCTCCAGGACCTGGTCCTTGCTGTTCCCTCTGCCGAAATGCACTTCCCTCCAGATATTTTCATGCCTCGCCCCTTTCCTGCCTTCCAGGCTCTGTTGAACAGCCCCCTTCCCGGTGAGGGCACCCCTGGCCCCTGCACCGCCTGCCTCTCCCCACCCCAGGAGTCCTCCGTCTCCCCAGCACTCACTCCCTTCTGGTGTGCAAGCCAGCTTCCTTGCTTCCAGGTCTACTGTCTCCCTTCACCTCTTTGCTCTGGGAAGGCAGGAATTTATCTCTGGTTTTGTCCCCAGCCAGGCACACAGCAGGCACTCAATAAAGACCTTTTGAATGTAAAAGGGGATAATACCGATGTTGGGCAGAGCCTGGCTGTCTTATTTGATTTTCTGTTGCTATCATAGAATACCTGAGACTGGGTAATTTATAAGGAGCTTTATTTTGGCTCCCAGTTCTGGAAGTACGAGAGCATGGTGACATCTGCCTGGCTTCTGGGGACAGCCTCCTGGCGGAAGGGCACATGGACACACGCAGAAGAGAAGCGTGTGTGAGAGAAAACGCGAGGAGGCACCTGGCTCACTTTCTAACAACACAATCTCGGGGCCAGCGCTGTGTTGTAGCGACTTAAAGCCCAAGCCTGCAGTGCTGGCATCCCATATGGGCGCCAATTTGAGACCTGGCTGCTCCACTTCCGATCTAGCTCTGATATGGCCTGGGAAAGCAGTGGGGGGTGGGCCAGGTCTTTGAATCCCTGCACCTGCATGGGAGACCCAGAAGAAGCTCCTGGCTCCTGGCTTCAGATCAGCGCAGCTCCAGCCATTGCAGCCATTTGGGGGAGTGAACCAGCAGATAGAAGACCTCTCTCCCTCTCTCCCTCTCGTTCCCTCTCCCTCTCTCTCCCTCTCTCCCTCTCTCCCTCTCTCTCCCTTTTTCTCTTTCTCTCTCACCCTCTCTCGCCCTCTCTCTGTGTAACTCTGCCTTTCAAATAAATAAATTATCCTTTAAACAACAACAGCAACAACAGTGCATCCTCGTGAGAACTACGCCATTCCCTCAAGAGCGAGAGCCGCAGGGATGGCTGTTGCCAGGCTAAGCACGCTTTAGTGCCCGAGCACCCTGCACACTGCAGCGCTGGGCGCCAGGCCTCAGCATGGTGTCGGTGGGGACAAACCGCATTCAAACAGTGCACTGGAAGACAGTCGCTTTCCTATACTGCGGATGAGAAAGTACATCAGGGCAGCATGTCTGAAGCGTGAAGTGGCAGTAGGGGTCCAAACTCTTCAAAATGTGTATCTCTTGTGTCACATCCATGTTACTGCAAGAAATGTGACATAAGTAAATAACTTATTAGTTAGACTGCTTCCAGTTGCAAGCAAGAAGAGGCCTCTTGGCTAGCTTGAGTAATGGTGGTGGAGTGATTTATGGCGATACATTACAAGGCATGTTACGGAAGAGGAAAGGCGGAATGCTTTATTTGCAGCATCTGGACAGCTCCGCCCCACCCGCCGGTCTGACGTCAGGCGCCCGGGAACCGGACGGAGGCGGGGCTTTGCACTGATAGGCAGCGCTCTAGGAATCAGCACCTGTAGGGCTGTGAGGAGCAGGACTGCCGTTGCACCCGATGCCGCAGTCAGTCCCGCGGCAGCGCTGGAGTTCACCGTGGAGGCGAGGGGCGCAGCCTTTTTACACCGCGTGCCAGCCAGTCATTGGATGTAGGCTGTCCCCAAAACGTGTGTGATGGTGGTCTATGCCGCTCAGTCCGAGGGCAGTTCCTGGGCGGTGACTCAGCTGTAAGCCATCAGCCACAGATATGGTTGGCATCTAGGGGCTGGGTGCGTCCAACATGACGGGGAGGAGCCGGCGGCGTCAGCTGCACCGCCAGGACCCGAAGGAAGCTCAGGCTCCCCCAGGTCTCAGGATCAGGGAAACCGGACGCTTGGATGCTGCAGGGCTCGCTCTCATCTGTTTTTTGTTTTGTTTTGTTTTTAAGATTTATTTATTTATTTCAAAGTCAGAGTTACAAAGAGGTAGAGACAGAGAGAGAGAGAGATCTTCCATCCATTGGTTCACAACGGCCAGAGCTGGGCCGATCTGAAGCCAGGAACCAGGAGCTTCTTCCAGGTCTCCCATGCAGGTGCAGGGGCCCAAGGACTTGGATCATCGTCTACTGCTTTCCCAGCCCATAGCAGAGAGCTGGATCGGAAATGCAGCAGCTAGAACTTGAACCAGCGCCCTTATGGGATGCCGGCACTGCAGGCAACAACTCTACCTTCTGCGCCAGCCTCTTGTCCATTTCTTACATGTATCACGCTCACTCTGGCCTGTTTTCTCAGTTCTTATTCCATGAGGTCAAAGGCTATTTCCAGCAATGTCTAACTTAAACATTACAGCTTCCTCCTCAGAAGGTAACTCTGAATGGTCTAACGCGGGTCGCTGTCCAGCCTCAGCCCTGCCAAGCAGCTCCAGTAGAGCATGAGGTTATGTGGGCACAAACGTGGCGGCACCTGTTGTGGTCTGGATTGTAGAAGGGAGAGAGAGGTGCAAATCCAACACTTGCATGTGCCACATCCATAAATCAGAGAAGATATTTCAGGCTTTTAAAAAGATTATTTATTTATTTATTTATTTGAGAGAGAGAGAGAGAGAGAGAGGTCTTCCATCTGCTGGTTCACTCCCCGGATGGCTGCAATAGCCAGTACTGGGCCAGACCAAGGCCAGGAGCCAGGAGCTTCTCCCAGGTCTCCCACACAGGTGCAGGGGCCTCAGCTGCTTTCCCAGGCCATTAGCAGGGAGCTGGATGGGAAGTAGAGCAGCTGGGATTTGAACCAGAGCCCATATGGGATGCTGGCCTCACAGGTGGCAGCTTAACCTGCCATGCCACAGCATCAGCCCCCAGAAGAGAAATTTTTTGGAAGTAAAATGAACAATAGTTTTCTCTTCACAAGCATATCTGTACATGTTCTGTGTAGAATAATATTTTAGTAATTGCAAATAGCTTTTTTTTTTTATTTTTTTATTTTTATTTTTGACAGGCAGAGTGGACAGTGAGAGAGAGACAGAGAGAAAGGTCTTCCTTTTGCCGTTGGTTCACCCTCCAATGGCCGCCGCGGTAGCGCGCTGCGGCCGGCGCACCGCGCTGTTCCGATGGCAGAAGCCAGGTGCTTCTCCTGGTCTCCCATGGGGTGCAGAGCCCAAACACTTGGGCTATCCTCCACTGCACTCCCTGGCCACAGCAGAGAGCTGGCCTGGAAGAGGGGCAACCGGGACAGGATCGGTGCCCCGACCGGGACTAGAACCCGGTGTGCCGGCGCCGCAAGGCAGAGGATTAGCCTGTTGAGCCACGGCGCCGGCCGCAAATAGCTTTTAAAAAGAAAAAAATAGATATTTGTTTTTGACCTTCTGCATAAAAGGGTGGTTAGTTACAGGTTATAGAAAGATCATTTTTTTTAAAAAAAATTATTTATTTATTTATTTATTTGAAAGGCAGAGTTACAGAGAGACAAAGGTAGAGGCAGAGAAAGAGGGATCTTCCATCTTCTGGTTCACTCCTCAAATGGCTGCAATGGCCATAGCTGGGCCGATCCAAAGCCAGGAGCCAGGAACTTCTTCCAGGTCTCCCATGTGGGTGCCAGGGCCCAAGCATTTGGGCCATCTTCTGCTTTCAGGCCACATCAGAGAGCTAGATCAGGAGAGGAACAACTGGAACTCAAACCAGCGCCTCTATGGAAGAATGCCAGCGCAGCAGACAGCAGCCTTACCCGTACACCACAGCAACGGTCCCCAGAAGGGCATTCGTATTAAGCAAGACTTCCTGGGAACTAGTGTGAAAGAGAATCTGTCTTGACTTTGTAAAGCTTATTCCACTGAACGCAAACAAAGTGAATAGGGAAAAGCCAAATACTCAGCAGTTGTAATTAACCTTACATCCTGGTGTGCCTTAATCCTCTATCATGCGCCCTGCGCTAAGCACAGACTTTGAAAAGAACTCTCTTCTGTGTTGGCCAGAATGCTGTCTGGAGCAGGGCATGAGTGCTCTCAGTGTCGTGGTCACGGTAACATTCATCCATTTATTCAGCCGGCATTTGATGAGTGCCCATGTGTGGGAAACATAAAAACACAGCAGAGCACTACTCTTACTGAGCTAAGGATCTTGTAGGCAGAAAAATGGGATGTGTGTGTCTGCATAAAATAAGGATTTGCTCTAGTACTCACACAACTCCAATAACACGCACTAAGATCCAGACGTGAACAGTTCTCTCGGGGTTAGAAGAAGCATGAGGAACCTCTGTGTGGTGATGTCACAGGGCAGTATCAGGTAAAAGGATTTTTTCAAGATTTCAGCTAAATCCTATCATGATTTTGTTTCCTTTTGTTTTGTTTTGTCATGTCCCCTATACTGGCATGGGCTGCACAGGCTTGGAAAGGAAAAGGGTCCCTAAAGAACTGGTATTGAATATTTTCTGTTAAGTCATAGGTGAACTCACGATGTCAGGGGAGGAACAGAGCCCTGGGCTCTCCCCGCGGGACACGGAGCTCTGCAACAAGTAGGTGGGGCAGCAAAGCAGCCATTCCATGAGGTAGCGGGACGCTCATGTGTGTTGAGGGGTGGGAAGCCTCCTGTTGGCCATCACAGTTAGGAAAACCCAGAGAAGGGCTATGGGGACTGATGGAGACTCAGCTTCAGTGGGGTCGGCCAGAGCGCCCCTCGTGTCAGGGCTGGGGAGGGGGCAGGAGGTGGCAGAGCCAGGCTCTGCAGACGGAAGACCGCAAGCGAGCAGCTCTTCTCGTTCCTGTGCTCGCTTTATTTCCCCTGGCCTCAGAGGTCATCTTTCTGGAGATGCATTGTTCGTCAGAAGAAATGCAGGAAACACAGGAAGACGGTCCCTAAGACAGCTGGCTTCCCTTCACAGTGTGGCCATGCCAGGCCCGTAAGATTCCCTTGAGGGATCAGATGGACTCAAACCAGGCAGGCAAAGGTTATGAATGTAGTCATTCCTGGGGACAGTGAGCAGGCACAGGAAGTTTGTTTATTCTACCTTGGGTTTTACAATCTGACTTCTCAGCAAAATGCATTTCATCCTGTCATTCAGAGCCTGATTCCTGGGGAGGGTGTCCGGGTGTTCTGTGGCGCTGATGACAGGCACATTGGCGAGGCCCCTCTCCCTCCTTCCTCTCCCCTGCACTGCACGGCCAGCTGCCTCCCAGTCACCATTTTCCAGAGAGATTCCAGGGTGAGAGCAGCTGCAGGTTAATCTTCCCCCAGCATTTAAAAAAATATTTTCAATGTGTTTGAGAGGCAGAGAAACCAAGATGGACAGACTCAGAGAGCTCCCATCTGCCGGTTCCTTCCCCAGATGCTTGCAGTGATGGGCTGGGCTGGACAGGCGCTGGGAGCCAGGACTGCGGTCCACAGCGCCCACATGCAGGGGTCCCGGGGACCCAAGTACTTCAGCCATCACCTGCTGCCTCCCAAGTCTGCATTGGCAGGAAGCTGGAGTCAGGGGCCAGAGCCAGAAATCAAATCCAGGTATTCCAATGTGGGATGTGAGTGTATTAACTGCTAGGCTAGACACTCCCCAGCATTTTTTTGAATTTAGTCTTACTCCAAGTGTAGGTTTTTTTTCAATTGGCCTGTCCAAAACATATGTAAAAACCTTCAGGCAAAGCACTGCAAAATACTAAGTTCATAATTAATATGTTTTGTAAATAAAAGTTGGTTTGCTTTGTTACTTGAATTTCATCTTTTGTGTATTACCTGAACTTATGGTACACTGCCATCAGTGTCTTATCAAATGAATAGATTTTTTAAAAAAAGATTTTATTTATTTATTTGAAAGGTAGAGTTATAGACAGTGAGAGGGAGAGGAGACAGAGAGAAAGATCTTCCATCCACAGGTTCACTCCCCAAATGGCTGTAGCTGCTGGAGCTATGCCAATCTGAAGCCAGGAGCCAGGAGCTTCTTCCCAGTCTCCCACGAGGGTGCAGGGGCCCAAGGACTTGGTCTATCTTCTACTGCTTTCCCAGGCCATAAGAGAGAGCTGGATTGGAAGAGGAGCAACCGGGACTAGAACCAGCACCCATATGGGATGCCAGCGCCGCAGGCAGAGGATTAACCTGCTGTGACACAGCACTGGCCACATGAATCAATGTTTTATTTCTAAATTGGATTCCAATTGAAATATCAACTCTAAACTCAATTTTTTTACAGAAAAATGTTGGTTTACAGCATTGGGCTTACTTTTTACAGTATCAGATATACAGTGGGGACATTATCCCAATGTGCATGAATCTGCCAATAGCAAAAACTTAACTAGGCTAACCCAAACTTACCTGAGGCTAACCCTTTCCATATATAAAGGTGATGGGCTGTAGTTTGCCAAGCAATGGGGTTCTGAGGGAGGAGTCCTGGATCGCAATATCTACTCTATAAGGTTGCTGTGGGATTCACATGAAAAACTACACGTAAAGCATTTCCTGGTACTCACTTTTAGCTGGGGACAAAATTTAATGGAATTTTGTCTGAACCATCTTTCTTACCATTGCATCCTCTAATTTTAACAACACCAGGTTTGGTGGTAGAGTGAGGATAGTGGGCGGAGAGAGTGGAACTGAGAGGCAGGAGGAGGGCAGGGAGGAAGGTCCTTTCCTCCCAGGCCCATTAGGGAGTAGTGAAAGGTTAAGAGGAAATAGCTGAAAGATCCAGCTCACTAATAAACAGGAATGGGAGAGTGGCAGGAAAGTGACAGTGGCTGAAGTGTGAGAATTTGGGGGTTTGAGGGTGCTCTGCTCCAGGAGAGCTGTGGGGTGTGGCAAAAAAGAAAGAAGTGGGTGACAAGAGTTCCTGTGAGGCATAACTTGAGTACCTATTGCTGGAGACCAGCTCCAGCCAATCCAGGGGCCCCAAGGTGTGAGAGGTATTGGCGCTCAAAGAGATGAGAAACACACTCACAGCAAGGCTGATAACATGGCTCTGGCTCTGAGCACCAGACTTAATTTTTATATTATAAGCCACATAATGATTCTTTTTTTCTCACAGTAACAAGTCTGTTGTCCATTTTTTTCTAATTACAATTTATTTTTTATTTATTTATTTTTTTGACAGGCAGAGTGGACAGTGAGAGAGAGAGACAGGGAGAAAGGTCTTCCTTTGCCGTTGGTTCACCCTTCAATGGCCGCTGTGGCCGGCACACCGTGCTGATCCGATGGCAGGAGCCAGGTGCTTCTCCTGGTCTCCCATGGGGTGCAGGGCCCAAGGACTTAGGCCATCCTCCACTGCACTCCCGGGCCACAGCAGAGAGCTGGACTGGAAGAGGGGCAACTGGGACAGAATCTGGCGCCCCGACCGGTGCTGGCACCTCAGGCGGAGGATTAGCCTATTGAGCCACGGCTCCGGCCAATTTTTAAGGGCATATTTAGAGCATGGGTTACAATCATAGACAGGTGCGAGATAACAGCTGCCTACACAAGCCAAGGTCTGGAGTGCTGTTGAGCTATGCAGAAATTGACTACACAAGCTAGAATAGTACCTTCCTAATCTAATCTTTACTAGAAGCCCCAAGGTCAAAGCAGGCCCTTTATAAATGTATCCCCTCTTTGCAGTTCTTTCTGTGATTCTTAGTTTCTTTATTGTACTTATTTAAAGGTTCACTTAGATCTGCTCTACAGTTTTGACATCCTAACCATTGTAGTATTTGCAGCATATATTGAATTAAAGCTTTAATAACATGTATCTTTATTCTAGTGGGAAGTATATACCAAGGAGCCTGTTGCCTTTTAATTCTTTTCCACAAAAAGCTCAACCTTGCATAAAACCTTTCTCCTACACTAACATTCTGCTTGATTAAAATTCTACAAAGCAATGGACATTTTGGGGATTATGAGACTAAGCGTTTTTTCCCTAAAATTAGGAATACAACAATCACTAGCAGGACCACCAGGAAGCTCTGGCTTTCTTATGCAGAGTAGTTCCCAACAAACCTAAAACCACCAAGAGGACCGCAGCTGTCCTTCTCACACCTTGCTGAGACAGACCTTCTGCTGTGACCTTGTCAGCCAGCCAAAGTTGCCTTGGTCTCGCCACTTTATAGTAATCATTGTAAAACACAAGTAAAAGCTATAATTTTTTAAAAAAAAAATATTTATTTATTTGAAAGAGTTACAGAGTGAGAAAGAGCTTCCATTTAATGATTCATTCCCCAAATGTTCACAACAGCTGTGGCTGTGCCAGGCTGAAGTGAGGAGTCAGGAGCTTCATCCAAGTCTCCCATGTGGATGCAGAGACCCAAGTACTTGGGCCATCTTCTGCTGCTTTCCCAGACACATTAGCAGGGAGCTGGATCAAAAGTGTAGCAGCCGGGTCGCAAACTGGCACCCATATGGGCTGCTGGCCTCACAGGTGGCAGAATTACCTGCTGTACCACAATGCTGGCCCCTATAATTCCTTTTTAATTACTTGTGTCAGTTGGACTCTTGCTCACCATGCAACTCTATGGGGAGATTAGGCCATTTGGGGGCCAAGAATATATTCATTTCATGGTCACTTCTGTATGTTTTGACCAATTTTCAGCATAATCAATAATTACCCTCCCCTGTATATCAGCTTATGGTAGTAGGCTTCTATAAAGCCTACCAGTTCATCAAATACAACTAGACTTGGAATCCAAGTTGGGTCTCAAAGGAAATCCTACACTTGATCTTAGCCAAAAGGCTGGGAAGTGATCAAAGGAAATCTTAAAACATGTAGCAAATTATTTTCCTGCTGTTGAATTAGATTTTTGAAAGACATTTTAATTATTTTTATATTGAAAAATATGATCAAACAAATAACTGGTTTAATGAAAAATCCAACTGGTTGGTTTTGTATAGTAGAAACACATTTTGCAAAACAAGTTATTACAATTTTGGTTTTGGACAGGCTGTGTTGGTAGGTGATGCCACCATAGTTGTAGATAGTTTGGGAAGCAAATATCTATGAGGTTAAAAGAGGAAGGCAAGGTTGTGGCATTGAGGAGACATTGCTTCTTAAGGGATGACTTGTCACAATACTTGGGTTTCTGTTTTCAGAGAAAACAGGGTTTTTATTGAATATCGAGACAGCTAATCCACATGGAAGAGGAAAGTAAAACATTTTTTAAAATTTATTTACTTGAAAGGCAAAGCAACAGAATGAGAGAGAGAGAGAAAGAGAGAGAGAGACAGAGAGAGAGGGATAGATTGATTTTTCATCCACTGGTTCATTTCCCAAGTGGCTACAACAGCCAGGTCTGCACCAGGATGAAACCCGGAGGCAGGAATTCCATGCAGGTCTCCCACGTAGGTGGCAGGAACCCGAGTACTCTAGCCATCACCTTCTGTCTCCTATGTGAATTAGCAGGGAACTGGGTCTGAAGTGTAGAAAGCTGGGATGAAGCAGGCACTCCAGTATGGGATGTGGGCATCCTAAGCGGTGGCTTGCCCTGCTGGCCCACAACACTGCCCCGTATTTGTTGTGCTTTATTGAATCCTCAAAACAGTCCTTCAAGGCAGATGTGAGCTAGTTAGCTGCTTGTTCAGTCCCTTCTCCTACCCCAAATCATTCATTAGCTTTCTATGGGGGAGTTCACTTCAGCCCTGAGGTGTGAGAGGATTAATCCGCTCAGGCTCAGGGTAGCTGGGGTTGGCTGGCACTCACCCCACACTCTGGCCTCAGTGATGGTTCTTGGGTGGGCGCATAGGCCAGGTCAGGCCAGTGAAAGAGAGGGGTGGAGGAGATTGATTCCAAGACTCACAGGACTCTCTTCCCTTGGACAGAGATGGGACCATGCGATGTGTACAAGTTCTGAAGTTCTTGTGCTCCCACAAGGGGACAGCAGGAGAAGCCAGGAGCTGGGGAGCCTCTGGTATATAAAAATAGTGACTGGAGATATTATGTCCCTGGGGACACGCTGGATTAGCCTGGGCTTTTCCATTACAGAGCAGATAAAGTCCCTTTGTTTGAGTTAACCTTTCTATTGATTGCAACCAAGAGGTCGCAAACTGGGGGTACCTCCTTTTTACACAAGAGAAAACTGAAGTCCAAAACAGTTTAAACCTGTTCCAAATCATGTAGGTAGTAAGAGCTGAAGTCAGTTTTTGAATCCAGGTCTTTTCAAGATGTACTGTGGCATTCTAGAATGTCTAGGGAGGTGGTAGATAATGAGGAACCTTCTTGTATGAGTTTATTGTGCCTTAAGTTATCAGCTGACAACAACAGCACAGGTGTGTGAATATGTGTGTTTGTGTATACTCAAACGTTTTCTAATAATTAAAAAATTTATTACTGGAAAGTAGAGCAATTTAAAAAGTTGAGACCAGAGTTTTACATGATGAATCCAAATTCTAAGTTGCCTCCAGTACTTGTAGAAAGTAGGCAGAGTTCACACAATGTAAGCACCACGTTAACAGCTTGATCTACATCAGTGCCCAAGTTGCCTGTCTATACATTACACAATATACAAACAAGTGACTTTCATAACCTGTTCAACAATTGTTTTTTGATGGAAAGGAACAAAACCCTTGAAACAAAGGTTATGTTGCATTTTGGACAGTATGTTTTTGGTTTTACACAACATGGCTTGTTTTGGTGTTGTCATCATTCTTGCCATATGAGAATAATGTTGCTTTTCATGTCAAATCTGTTATCATCGTGGACAGTAGTGGGTCTGGGAATATTAAAGCTTTTTTCCTCCTGATCTTTTCTTATTTCCTCATTTTAGGCAAGCCAAGCAGTTGTCTCTTTTGAAATGCAACGAATTTATGAGATCTTTCTCATCTTTGTTCACAAATTTGTGACTAACCCATGCATTTATGATGCACATATCAATTATTCAAATGAGCAAAGACAAGTATCGTTTTCACCTTTAATAGAAGTAGGATATTTGGAAACCAGCTAGTCATGTTTTCCTGTGCCGTTACTGACATTGTTAGAGGTGCCCAATACCATTTCTGGAGGCACATTGGCTCTATTCTTTATTTCTTTTTTCTGTCGTTGAATTTGGCCAAGTGGTCCTACGGTATTGTAGTCTGTTCCAACAAGGACATATTTATGGTCAATCCATTTTAGAGTGAGAGCGTCATTATTCATATTGAATCTATAATGATATGACTGTCTTCTTTTTTCATCAACATAGTCGATTTCAGAGGACACTTTTTGGTTTTTTAAAGATTTATTTATTTGAAAGTCAGAGAAAGGGAAGAAGAGACAGAGAGGTCTTCCACCTGCTGATTCACTCCCCAAATGGCTGCAATAGCCGGAGTTGGGCTGATCTGAAGCCAGGAGCCTGGAGCTTCTTCTGGATCTCCCACATGGGTGCAGGAGCCTAAGCACTGGGGCCATCTTCTACTGCTTCCCCAGGCCTTACAGAGAGCTGGATCAGAGCAGCCGGGGCCAGCACAGTGGGTTAAAGCCCCAGCCCAAAGCACTGGCATCCCATATGGGAACTGGTTCTAGTCCTGGCTGCTTCTCTTCCAGTCCAGCTCCTGCTATGGCCTGGGAAAGCAATAAAAAATGGCCCAAGTCCTTGGGCCCCTGCACCCACGTGGGAGACCCGGAAGAAGCTCCTGGCTCCTGGCTTCAGATCAGCCCAACTCCGGCTACTGCAGCCATTTGGGGAGTGAATCAGCAGGTGGAAGACCTCTCTCTCTCTCTCTATCTCTACCTCGCTCTGTAACTCTGCCTTTCAAATAAATAAAAATAAATGTTAAAAAAAAAAAAAAAAGAAGAGGAGCAGCCAGGATGTGAACTGGTAGCCATATGGGATGTTGACATTGCAGGCAATGTCTTAACCAACTGCTGGCCTCAAGAGGACATGTGTAGTCTGTGTGTTTTCCTCATGGGGCTTGTAGGTTGGAATCCAACATTCTGAAGGAGTATTAACAAGTCATAACCAGTCAATAGATTATTCAAAAAAACACAAACACAAAAACCCAGAGTATGAGTGCGGATTCTCTACCACTTCAAGAATGGTAGAACTACCTTACTGGGGGGCGTGCAGGTCAGGTCACAATTGTCAACAAGTAACCACGAGTGACAGCACATTGGAGTTTGTCAGGCAGCAGGGCAGTGCGCTCACGTTATCATGGAGTATGCTTTCTCCCACTGTACTATTTATAGGATAGCTATTTTTGAACAGTGATAATACAAGCATTGATTGAAATAAAATGACAACCCAGTCCTAGAAAATATGCTCATTTCTTATATTACATATCAGTTATGTATATAACCCTTTATTCAGCTGAATACTTGGTAAAAGTAATTTTGCAGTCATATTTATGCCATTTTTGCAATGAACTTAAAAATATTTTCAAATGCTCTAATCACTCACCTATTACTTTTATCAAAAAGCACAGTGGGTTAAGTTGCTGCCTACAGTCCTGGCATCCCACATGGGCACCAATTTGAGTCCCAGTTGCTCCACCCCGTTTCTGATCCAGCTCTCTGCTAATGCACCTGGAAAAGCAGCAGAAGATGGTCCAAGTCCTAGGGCCCCTTCATCCACATGGGAAATCTAGGTGAAGCTCCTGGTTCCTGGTTTCAACCTGGCCCAGCCCTGGCTGATGTGGCCATTTGGAGAGTGTGCCAGGGAATCGAAGATCTCTCTCTCTCTCTCTCTCTCTCTGTTCCTCTGTAATTCTGACTTCAAATAAATAAATACATCTTAAAAGAATGGAATTCTATCTATGTATTTATTTCAAAGTTACCATAAGCAGTATATTTATTGCTCAGTTTTTTTTCAGGTGTCTTATATATCAGACAATGGAACATAATGGGTTAATCTCTACTCATGTTGTAACCCTTGTCATTGTCCTGTTTTGCAAGTCTTATCTATCCCTAGAAACTGCAAACTTTTTAGGTCACAATGCATTTTTTAAAATTAATTTCATTTTACTGAAAAGTTAGAAAGAGATATTTCCATCAACTGGTTCACTCCCCAAATGCCTACAACTGCTGAGGCTGGGCCAGGCCAAAGCCAGCAGACAGGAACTCAGTCTGTGTCTTCCACATAGGTGCCAGAGACCCAAGTGCTTGAGCCATCATCTGCTGCCTCCCAAGGTGTGCATTAGCAAGAAGCTGGACGGGAAGCAGAGAAGGACAAACCAAGTACTCTGATGTATGATGAGGGAGTCCCAAGCAGCTTCCGAATCGTTACACCAAATGCCTGCCCCAGGATTCATGTTTAATTCATCTTTGGCTCTTTTCCTGGTGTATCACCAATACTCAGTAAAAAATTGTTCAATGGTTGAAGGATGAATGAATTCAAATTTGTGCATTGTCTCAAATCTCTGATACAAGTTTGATTTTACAATAGGATAGAAAAGAGTTTTAGGAAAACACCATCATGATGGATGGTTTGAGCCCAGACTGTGATACATTTTTTTTTTTAAAGATTTATTTAGTTATTTGAAAGAGTTAAAGAGAGAGAGAGAGAGAGAGAGAGAGAGAGAGAGGGATTTTTTTTATCCCCTGGTTTTCTCCCCAGATGGCCGTATGGGCCAGGCTGAAGCCAGGAGCCAGGAGCTTCTTCTGCGTCTCCCACGTGGGTGCGGGGGCCCAAACACTTGGACCATCTTCTGCTGCTTTCCCAGGCAGGGAACTGGATTTGAAGCAGAGCATCTAGGACAGGAACTGGCGCCCATATTGGGTAGCAGCCTTTTTTTTTTTTTTTTTTTTTTTTTTTTTTAAGCTTTATTCATTTGAAAACTGCAATAAAAGCCCATGGGTGAAGGGGCCCAGCAAACTTGGGTCATCCACCACTGCTTTCCCAGGCTGGGAGATGGATCGGAAGTGGAGCAGGCAGCCCCATTTAGGATGCCAGTTTCGCAGGCTATGGCTGAACAAGCTGTGCCACAATAGCGTCCCTGCAGGAGGTGGCTTTATCTGCTATGCCACAGACTGATGTTAATCAGGGAAATCCACTTCTCCTTTTCAGTCTGTTATTTAGTTAGAGATTGTATAATTCTCACTCGGAGATCACCACTATTTTGCAGATTTTTAACTAACAATGTGATCAACCTGAATGAACAACCCTTATTGTGGAGACTGACATTAACCAGGAAAACCATGCTATATTACGGAGATTTGATTTGTAGCCAAATCCCCTTATCTCCTCTTGAAAACAAAATCTGGCAGAAGTCCAACTGCTCAAGTTAAATAGGCATTTAGCCACACTGTGCATTAGATATGCCTAATGACCTCAGAAAAACACGCTCGAATGGACATCCTAGGTTAAGGCACTGTAATGTGACCATACCTCGGAACAACAACTTGTATTTCAGAGCAGCCATAGTCATTGCACCTCTATCTAATGTGTGTTTGAAAGCATACTTGATTTTAAGCCTTTTTCAAGAAAATCTGAAAGATCTACTATACTATTTATCAGGAACAGTATTCTTTAAACATATATATTCAAAACAAATTAAAAAGAGACCTTTGTCACCCCTCTCCTCACCCCTTTTATTGGCCACTCCAAACCAATGGTCCTTTTGACACTATGTCAAAATAAATTTTATCACAAATTTTAAAAAATCAGTCTTGTGTCTTTTATTAGATTCTAACCAAGGATGCTTAGTAATATTTGGGATTCTATCACCTATGGAAATATGATTCCCTTTCTTTTTTTTTTTTAGAAATAGTTTCTGTGTTTGTTCAGAAGCATGAAGTTTGCTTGTTTTTTTTTTTGTTTTTTGTTTTTTGTTTTTTTTGTCGTTGTTGGTCTGAAGCCAGGAGCCAGGAGCTTCTTCTGGGTCTCCCACGCAGGTGCAGAGGCCCATGGAGTTGGGCCATCTTCCACTGCTTTCCCATGCCATGGCAGAGGTCTGGATCAGAAGTGGAGCAGCCAGGACTTAAACCGGTGCCCATATGGGATGCCAATGCTTCAGGCCAGGGCGTTAGCCCACTGCGCCATAGCACCGGCCCCATGATTTCCTTTCTGTACTAAGCATTTAACAAGAAATAATTATCCGATGTCAAAGATAGATTTTTGCATTCTGTTGTTCAGTTCCAGTTTCTACTCTTTTCATACCTACATGTAACCACACACACATAGCTTCTATAAACAGTTTCTTTTCACCTTGGAAGTCAAATAATAAGAGCTGAGAGTGTTTCCTCAGTAATATGCATTTCCACGTTTGTGTCTAACCACCTAACAGACACCTTCTCTTTGAGATTAATTTTGGTGAGAGTATCTTCTGCTGCTATAGCAAGGGCAGCCCTCCATTGGTGTCCACGAGGGTGTCTGTGGATACTAAACTCTGCAGATGCCCAAGTGCCTTATATAAAAAAGCATGCTACGTATATTTGCAAATGACCTACCCACATCCTCACATTGAATCACCTCTCATTTTGGAGTTGATTTGCTCTTTTGCTAGTTCCTTGAGGTTCAGCAATAAGTTGTTTAAGATCATTCTCTTTTATTGATATAGGTATTGATTGCTATGAATTTCTCTCTTTGTGATGCTTTTGCCACGTCCCATAGGTTTTTATATTTTGTGTTTCCATTTTCATTCATTTCAAGGAATTTTTAAATTTCTTGCTTGATTTCTTCTTGACACTTTGTTCAGGAATAAGTTGTTTAATTTCCATGCATTTGTGTAGTTTCCAAATTGGTCAGAAAAGATCCTTGATATGATTCCTATTCTTTTAAATATGTTGAGACTTTCTTTGTGATCTGCTAAACCCAAAATTGGTAGAAGAAAAGCAATAATAAAACTCAGAGCACAAATACGTGATATAGAGACTTTTAAAATACACACACATGGGCTGGCGCTGTGGCATAGCCAGTAAAGCCACCGCCTGCCGTGCCAGCATCCCATATGGTCACCAGTTCAAGTCCTGGCTGTTCCACTTCAATCCAGCTCTCTGCTATGGCCTGGGAAAACAGTAGAAGATGGCCCAAATCCTTGGGCCCCTGCACCGTGTAGCAGACCCAGAAGGCTCTTGGCTCCTGGCTTCAGATCAGCTCAGCTCCGGGCATTGCGACCATTTGGAGAGTGAACCATTGGATTGAAGATCTCTCTGTCTGCCTCTGCCTCTCTGTAGATCTGCCTTTCAAATAAATAAATAAATCTTTTTAAAAAATACGCACACACACACAAAATCAATGAAATTAGGAGCATGTTCTTTGAAAAGGTTGACAAGTCTTTAGCTAGTCTAAGAAGAAAAGAGAGATTTGTTTTAGTGTTTTAAGTAGAGTATAATCGGGGATAATATCTAGAATATATAAGGAACTCAAACATCTCCATAGCAAAAAAACTAATCCAATTTTAAAATGGGCAGTAGTAGGTCTAAATAGACATCTCCCTTAGAAGTAGGTGTGAATGGCCAACAGGTACATCACTAATCATCAGGGAAATGCAAATCAAATCACAGTGAAACATCACCCCACTCCAGTAAGATTGGCTAATATCAAAAGACAAAAGCTGGCCAAGTGTTGACAAGGATGTGGAGAGAAAGGAGCCTCTGCACAAAGTTGGTGGAAATGTAAATTAGTGTGTCATTGTGGAAAAAAGTATGGAAGGCCTCAAAAAACTAAAAAAACTGTATGATCCAGCAGTTCCACCTCTGGTTGTATTCCCAAGGAAAATGAAATCCATCTGTCAAAGCCACATCTGTACTCTCATGTTTCCTGCAGCACTGTTCCTAAGAGTGCAGAAATGAAACAATGTAAATGCTCATCCACTACTGAATGAATGAAGAAAATGTGGTGCCTGTACACAGTGGAATATTACTCAGCCATAAAAGGATGAAATCGTGTTATTTGCTACAGTATGGATGGAAGTAGAGGTCATTATGTTAAGTGAAATAAGGCAAGCATAGAAAGACAAATACCATATGATTTCACTCATACATGTATCCCTTAGGAAAAGCTGATGCCGCGGCTCAATAGGCTAATCCTCTGCCTGCAGTGCTGGCACACCGAGGTTCTAATCCCGGTCGGGGCGCCGGATTCTGTCCCGGTTGCCCCTCTTTCAGTCCAGCTCTCTGCTATGGCCCGGGAGTGCAGTGGAGGATGGCCCAAGTGCTTGGGCCCTGCACCCGTATTGGAGACCAGGAGAAGCACCTGGCTCCTGGCTTAGGATCAGCCGCAGTGGCCATTGGAGGGTGAACCAATGGCAAAAAGGAAGACCTTTCTCTCTGTTTCTCTCTTTCTCACTATCCACTCTGTCTGTCAAAAAAAAAAAAAAATTAGAATTTTGGATATTTTCACTATAAAGAAATGTTAAGTGTTTGAAAGAATATATTTATCCTGATAAATATACCTTATGTGCTTCCAATGAAATATTACATAGTACCCCATCAATATGCACATTTCTGTATGTCATTTAACAAATTTTTTACAAGACATGAAAAAAACAAGTGCAAAGAGATGGATAAATAATCATGTCTAAATTATAGAATGTCTAACATAACAAAAATACTCTGTAAATAGCTGTTATGTTAAATTGTTTAGGGAATAATGATAAAAGTGTCTATGTATTCACTACAAATGCAGTTCTTTTCTTGAATACTTTTGAGCTGCCATTGATTGAATCCACAGATACAGAACTGGTGGATATGAGGGTCAATACTTCAGGTGTCTTTTATATTTTTCAAAGTGAGTTTTAAGGCTCAATGTTACTCCTATCGATATAATTTAGGCATTCTCTGGTGGTCAATAAAACACAATTCTCCTACACAGTAACTTGAGTTATTTATGCTTAAAGGCCAATTTTATAGTTTATGACATACTTTTTTTTCCTAAAAAATTTTATGGTCTAAAAACGTAAGGTTCAAGGCAAATGTTGCTTTAGTTACTTGCATGCATGTGGCTTTGTCCTGTAAAAGTGCTACTTATAAAGCATAAAATGCCTTCCAAGTATCTCTAGGCATTAATTCAGAAAGTCTGAGATACAGGAAGGGAGGAAAAAAGCTCATCTGGACTAAATGTTGAAAGAAAACATTGTTAAAAACAGACTGAATTCACTTTACACAAATCCACACAAGAAAAACATGCTTGCACTGATAAATATGGGATAAAAAAATGTCACATATAGCGAATAAATTAAGGATGTTAACTTTCTAAATCTGTGAAACTGAGGAATAGAATGATTCTATAACATTAGCAAAAATATACTGTGTAATTTTTTCTTCAACAGCAAACTTCTGTACTATTTTGGGAATTGTGCTAATAGCACTGGTATTGCTAGTGTTTAAAGCTGTGTTGACATGATAAAGTGCCATAATTTTAACTTGTTCTTGTGAGGCAGAAACCGCCTCATTAATTTCTGCTTCATTCAAAACTGAGGAACAAATCAGTGTTTACCAATGGGAATGAAGCTAAATGAGCAACAAAAAGGAAATCCAAAACACTGTGGTAAGTCATTAAACTGTAGAAAAACAATTTTAAAGGGTTGTCTAAGTTCTGTTTAGTTAACAAAACTTAAATAAAAATGAGAAACTGTTTTAGTAAATTTGAACTAGATTATTCGCTGCATACTTTTAATTTCAACTCCATTAAACCTGAAAAAGGTTGTTCTCTATATAATACATATGATGTTGTTAGTATAATATGCTGCAGATGAAGTAGCTTTAATAAGATATGACTTATTACATTGGGTATTCAAATACAAATAGCATTAGAAATATATTTAAGATGAAAACAAAAATGTCTTCCCTTTTATCCACAGTACAGCTAATGTAATGATTTAAAAATACCTCAGAATGACAGGTAAACCTAAAAAGGACTTTAGAGATAACTTAGTCCTATCCTTTCATTTGCCATATGAGGAAGACAAGACCCAGAAAGAGAGACAGGTTTGTTTAAAAACGGAACAACTAATTAGTAACCGAGCAAACAAATCCGGCTCTTCAAAGCCCTTGTGTATGAAGCACAAAATTAAAGCTCTCAATGAAAATAAATGCTTTGGAAAGTGAATTCATTCTTTGCCCTTTTTTCTATAAACAACTGAAGTCACCACCCATAATAATCACCTCCAAGTAGTTACCGCCCTTCCTTCCATTGAATCTGTAGCTGGAAGGTTATTGCTTTATTTCCAGCTGAGTACAGAAGCACTATTCTGTAGGATAATGCAATATTCTAAAAACCAATATTATTGTCAAGACAATACTCTTTTCGTATAGATGTCATTTTGTTGGAGCATCTGACTATTTGTAAGTCCATCAAAAGGAATCACCTGTGGACAGGTAGATGTTTTAATTTTTTTTTATTTTTTATTTTTTTTGACAGGCAGAGTGGACAGTGAGAGAGAGAGATAAAGAGAAAGGTCTTCCTTTGCTATTGGTTCACCCTCCAATGGCCGCCGCGGTAGTGCGCTGCAGCCGGCGCACCACGCTGATCCGATGGCAGGAGCCAGGTGCTTCTCCTGGTCTCCCATGGGGTGCAGGGCCCAAGCATCTGGGCCATCCTCCACTGCACTCCCTGGCCACAGCAGAGAGCTGGCCTGGAAGAGGGGCAACCAGGACAGAATTCGGTGCCCCGACCAGGATAGAACCCGGTGTGCTGGCGCCGCAAGGTGGAGGATTAGCCTATTGAGCCGCGGCGCTGGCCCAGGTAGATGTTTTAAAGGAAAACAAGGCAACATTCACACTGCTAAGTTCCAAATACGTCCTTCCCTAAGCATGGCTGTGTGTGTCCTTTGGGTTAGGGAGTACCTAGGACTTGTGTGGAAAAAAAGGAAAGGGAGAAAGGTCCCCAACTGACTCTAAGCCAGGTTTGTCACTAGGATCAGCTCAGTGTGGCCGCAGTGAGGGAATGGAAAGCTGCTCCGGAAACCAAAGCCTCACTGTACAATGGGAGAGTGAGCCTGAGCTTAGGGGCACTAATTCCCTCTGACTCACTCCCAGGACATGGCCCCATCGGACAGAAAAAATGAGCAGCCCGCTGAGTTGTAGCAAGGAAGCCCTGATGCTCTGATACCTCTCAAACAGAGCTTCACAAAAACAAGAGAAAAACACGTTTGCTCTCAGCCTGATGGGACACATAGTTCCCCGCAGAAGAGCATGTGAATAAAGACTTCTGGGGACAAATGCAACTTGCTAAACGCTAAGAAGACCTAAACATACAAAATGGCTTGAGGACAAAATACTGTGCTTCTAATACCAAACAGACTTTTCTCTTTAAATTCAAACCATGCAAGCTTTAAATTGCTGGGAGATGGAGGGTGGGGGAGGTGGTCTGGGAGAACACCAGAAGCCTGAGATTGCCCTACCTGATCCACCACTGAATAGGAAATCTTTTAACCACTGGGCCCTTTGCTTTAAATGTGTACCTTGAGGGAATTTGGTCCCTTCCGCTTGAAAATTCCATGGTTCTATGTGAAAGGGAGTTTTAAAAAATGATAAAAGCAAAAGCTTTCTGAGATTATAAAAGCCGTCTTGGGTATCTTTTGTAATTATGACAGGTTTCCTATGAAATTGTGAGAAACATTTCTGGTAAGTGTGTGTACAGACATACACTTCTCTAGGAGGAGGGCTACTGTTTTCATTAGAGTCTCAAGGGCAGACAGGGGTCCCCCGAAAGGTTGAAGCCCACTGATTGAAACAATAAATGGAGTCTTTACTTTGGGGTTTATTTGATTGCTGAGTAGATCAGCAGCGATCTCCACACAGTTATAAAATCCGTCCACAAAGGCTGCCTGGGAGTCTTTAATTACCTTTACGAACTGTGAGTGTGATTTTTTTCATGGGCAAAAAGGCTGTTCAAATGCAAGAGTCCTTTTTCATGAGAAATTAAAAATTCTGGGGATTTCAGGATTTGTTCTGATGAGTGGCTGAAGGAAAGCCATTTTATATGGGGAATTTGCAAGCATATCGCATCTTGAGTATTTGCCCATTGTACTGAATTACTTTCACGTGTCTTCCTTTTAGAGTTAACTGATTTGAAACAAAAGGCTTGGCTCCTCCTTCCCAGCCGGCTTCTCTTCTGATGCTTGAGTCTGCTGGGAAATGATGATGAATTAACTGTGGTTCCGCTTGAATTCTCATTTTTTCCTAATAATCTGATCCCTAAAGTACATCAAAGAGAAGATATTCGTACAATACCCTTCAAAGAATTAGTTGAAAATTATACAACCAGGGAACCTGAGAACTAAAAGATGAGAGACGGATGTAGGCAGAAATGACAACCAAAGAGAAAAACCCACATATTTCAGACCCCAGAATAGCATCAGTGCCCTGAGCAGAGAAAGAACAGAGGGATTTCCTCACGGCAACTGGAGACTCCTGACTTTCTGAAGACAGTAAGCGAAAACCACGCTTTTCAAGAACACCTTCTGGGCTGACGTCACACGACTCCTGCTAACCGAGGGTGAGGCAGGGGGGAGGGGGGAGCCGTACGGACAGACAGACGTGGCCCGCGATTCCCAGACACACACACACAAAGCTCAGGGGAACGAGCTTTTGTTGGCAAAGGAGAAGCGCCCGTCGGGGAGTAGCGCTGGCTTTTCCTGAGGGAGGCTCACACAGGTTCAATGGCAAGGAGAGAAAAGGAGGGTGTGGGGAATCCCAGATGCTTTATGAGCGACTCGTGTTTCCTCACACAGGGCAATCTGAAGGGAACTACTCCCAGCGGCTCCGAGTCCAAAAGGAAAAGACGGCACCGTTCGGTGCCTCGGTTCCGCCCGGGGTCCCGCAGCTTCAGGTCCCCGGCTCGCCCGTTAACCCCGAAGGCGCCGGCAGCAGGAATCTATCCTCAGACGAACCCGGTCCCGGCACGACCCCGCCGGGAGCTCGCATCCACCCAGCATCCTTCTGCGGCTCTTCCGCTCTCGAGTAACAGCGCCGTTTTGCTCCTCTCTTCGCCTCCCCGCGAATCCCATTCAAGAGAGAGCCTGGGGTTGCAGCTGAAACACAACGCCCCGCCTCAGGCCGGCTCCCGGTGGCCGCCCAAAGCGGGTCGCAGGCGGTTCCGCGCCGCCGTGGGGGGGGGGGGGGAGGGCGCGCCCCCGCGCCCGGCGCGCGCCGTTGCCATGGGAACGCACCAGGCCCGGCCGCCCTGAGGGGGAGGCGGGAGGAGGCGTAGCGGCCGCGCTCGTGGGAGACGCTATCGCAAGATGGCGTCGGCGAGGCCGCGGGATGCGGAGTGAGCGCGCCCCGCCGGGGGCTCTGCGAGGCTGCTGCGCTCCCCCACGCCGCCGCCACCGCCAGCGCGGCGCCGCCTCCCTGCTTGCCATTGCGCCGCGGCCAAGCCTCCCCGCCTCGCAGGTACCGCCGCCCGCGCGCACGCTCCCGCGTAGTCGGCAGATGGCAGCGACAAGTGCCGGCTCGCCGAGGGCGAGCGGGGCTGCCCTGGCCCAGGCGCGCGCGACAATAACGCGTGAATAACTTTTTCTTGCAGCGGCTCCCTGCGTCCCGGCCTGCAGCGTCTCCGGGCGCCGGCTCCGCCGCCACGCCCCTCAGGCACCGCACTCGGTGCGAGGTGTGAGCGCGTCGGGCCGATGCGGTGATCTCCGGCCCGCCTGGGAGCAAGCGCGTGGATTGGCGGGCGGCGGCGGCGAGCGCCTTTACAATGGCCCTGACCCTGTTTGGTAAGTGCAGCCTCCTCTCCGCGCCGCCCGCAGGTGGGCCGCGCCCCGGGGCTCGGGGCGGGGGGCGGGCGCGGGCCGGGGCCGCGGAGTTGGAGCGCCCGGAGCGCCCGGCTCGCTCCCTTGCGCCTCTCCCATTGTTTCCTCTCCAGGCAGGGCCGATGGGCGTGTGCTCCCCTGGCCAATTCTGGGCTGGCAGACTCGGGGCTCCCGCGTGTTTCGTAAACGCACGACCGTTTTCTAAGATGCCAACTTGGGAGCGAACTTAGCTGGTTGTTTCCAAGCCTGCCTTTCCCAAGTTGGTAAATAAAGGTCCCGGAAAGTTTATTTATTTTGGTCAAGTGTCTGTGCATCTCTGACCTATGACGCCCCCCCTCCCTGAAATTGACAAACGGCTTGTGTGGCTTCCTGTTGGATATTGTTGGGGGATTTTTTTGGGTGGGGGCACTTGATATTATTCCATTGGAACGGGAACATTTTTAAACTTAATGTTAGTTAAAATGGAAAATATTTGCTCTAGCAAATGAGAGCAAACCCAAGAAAGTTGGCCACTGGCGGAAAACCATAATCTGAGGTGAATGTTTTCGAGAATTCATTAGGAAAGTGTGCTTTTTGAGATGTAATTGCTGCAACACCATTGTTTCAGGGGATGGCTCCAAGTGTTTTCCCTCTGACTGCGAGGGCCTTGGGTTGGGAAGGGCTCCCCTTGTTAGCTTTTGGGCCACAGGTACCTGTCTCACTTCAGGAAAACTCAGTCTGTGAAAACGTAGATGTCCAGAGGATTTGCTTTGCAAAGAAGCAGAGGCCACTGATAGGGAGCTGATAGGCACAGATAGAGTATCCGGTTTCCCGTAGGTGTTAGTTCCCTCACTAATCAAGCACATCAGAGTGGTTACATACCTGAAATGCTTTTGGATGTAAATACCTCAAGGTGTTGAATTAAGGTAATGGAACCAAAGAGTTACTTGTATTTAACCATCTTATTTTAGAAGTTAAAGTCAGACCAGAGAAGTTCTTTCCCAAGGGTCTTTCACAGGACCCTTTTGTGACAAAACGTCAGTCTGGGGCTGTGTTTACTATGCAAAATACTCACCTTACTAGAAGTGACATTTCTTACTTGGTGTCAATTCCCCACAGGTACTTAAAAGCCAATTTCTTCCTTGAAAAATAATAAAAATCTCCTGGTTATTTTCCAGTAAATTATATGTAATCTGTATTATTTAGTGGAAGCATTTTCCTTAATTGTGATCTTTTTTGTACAAAAGTTACATGATGGATATTCATAGTTGATCATTTCTTTTTTTAAAAAAGATTTTGTTTATTTGAGAGGTAGAGTTACAGACAGAGGGAGAGACAGAGAGGTCTTCCATCCACTAATTCACTCCCCAAATGGCTGCAACAGCTGGAGCTGAGCCAGGAGCCTCTGCCGGGTCTCCCATGCTGGTACAGTGCCCAAGGACTTGGACCGTCCTCCACTGCTTTCCCAGGTCATAGCAGAGAGCTGGATCAGAAGAGGAGCAGCCGGGACTTGAACCGGCACCCGTATGGGATACTGGCACAGCCGGTGGAGACAACCTGCTGAGCCACAGTGCCGGCCCCTGATAATTTCCTTTGAGGAAGCTGATAGCTAATATATTCATAGTAAGATTTTCAGAAGTAGAATTCTCTTTCAAACTATTTCTGACCAAATTCATTTTGCTTCCTAAAGCGCTATTTTGCATTTTTAAGATTTGTTTTCCACAGTAATATTTATAAGTCATCCTCTTTGAGTGTACTAACATTTCTCATGAATAAAACATAAAGTTGGTGAGTAATGTCCTTATTTTTTTTTTTGAAGATTTATTTATTTATTTTTGCAAGTCAGTTACACAGAGAGAGAGGTCTTCCATCTGCTGGCTCACTCCCCAAATGGCTGCAGTGGCTGAGCTGGGCCGATCTGAAGCTGGGAGCCAGAGCTTCTTCCAGGTCTGCTATGTGTGTGCAGGGGCCCAAGCAGTTGGACCATCTTCTACTGCTTTCCCAGTAGATCCAGAGAGCTGGATCGGAAGTGGAGTAGACGGGACTTGAAACGGCATCTATATGGGATGCCAGCACTGTCTTTTTAAAAGGATTTCTCACTGAGGAATGCTTAAGTGTGGAGGTGGAGATAAGGAAAGGAAGTCCTTGGAATACAGCTCTGTAAGAAAGTACGCACAAGAAGCCATCCCCATTCTCTAGAATTCATTGAGATCTTTAAAACTTTAGAGTTCACTGTGGGGATGTAGAGTTTAGTTTACGGAATTCGTTTTGATCAAAGCAAAGTACACTTGGGTAGAGCCTACTTTGTAAGTAGTGATATCACAGCAACTGTTTTTGTTAGAGTGTGCTTTGTTAGAGTGTGATCACTTACCTGGGCTGCCTGTTAAAAATGTAGTTTCCTTTACTCCAATACCTGGGACAAGGTGATTTTTTAAAAATTATTTTATTTATTTAAAATTTATTTATTTGAGAGACAGAAAAAGAGAAAGCTCCCATCCTGTGGTTCATTCACCAAATGCCTGGGACAGTTGAGGCCAAGGTTGGGAGAGGGAACACAATTGAAGTCTCTCACATGGGTGGTGGGGACTTGACTGCTTGGAGGCTTGAAATGTATTTTTATATCTTAGGAATTATTTACTCATCTATTTGATGAATGTTTTTACGTTTTTTACTTGTTTTCATTTATTTAGAAGGCCATGAGACAGAGACAGAGTGAAATCCAACAGCCAGGACGGAGTCAGGACAAAGCGAGGATCCTGGAATTCAGTCCAGGGACACAACTACCTGCTGCCTCCCAGGATCTGAGTTGGCAGGACGCTGGGTCAGGAGCTGGAACTGGGGATCTAGTATGTCAGAGTAGTGTGGGACATGGGCTTCTTAACCACTAGGCTAAACACCTGCCCCTAAAATGATATTTTTAATCCAGATTCATTTTCTTTGAATGGAAGAACCAGACCCCCAGCTTTGTCTTTCAGGGTTTTGTAATCTCTCTCTAGAGTTGAAAATGTGTATCTTTACATGTTCAAGAATTTGTAACCATTTTTCTTTAATTTTCAAATGAACCCACATTTCAGTATCAGCCTTGACATAAGTCGTTTTTAAATTGCCAACCTCAAAAATTATTCCAGTGTAGTTCAGACTCTGCTCACTTGCCTTGCTCATTTGTTCTACAAGCTTCTCTTGCAGTGTGTGCGGGAGACATGGTGGTTGCTGGCTTCTTAGTGCTTTCATTCCAGTGGCAGTCCATTGTCTTCTTCCAGATCTACAGCAAATGCATTTAATTCACTCACAGCTTCATTCCACATAGGCATTTTTAGAACTTCCCCTGTAGAGGAGTGCATGTTCCCTGCTAATTCCTGGGGTAAAAGGAAAGGCTCAAATCACCTGGTGTAGGGCTTCTTAGCCATGTACATGACAGAATATCCTGATTGGCCACACCACTAGAACCCCAACTGGCAGAGCTGGGTGAATAAGCAGTCTGCCAGAGCATCCATTGCATGATTTTTTCTGTCATTAAATACAGCTGAATGGGGCTGTAGTGTAGAGCCCAGGCCAAAGCTTGAGAGTCCAGTTGAGCCGGCTAAATCTTGAGTAATGCTCTTGTCTCTTTGTATAGAGTTGGCTCTGGCATTGACCAAACCCCACTTTTTTTTCTCTTTCCTCTTGCTATCTAGTCAACATTATACTGCCACAGATCATTTGTTGTTGTTGTTTTTAAGATTTTATTTATGTATATGAAAGAGATTGAGATTGAGAAAGAGATAGATACCATCCATCCCCCGATTCACTCCCCAAATGGCTGCAATAGCTAGGGCTGGGTTAGGCCAAAGCTAAGAGCCAGGAACTCCTCCTGATCCCCACATGGATGTTGGGGACCGAGATACCTAGGCTGCTGCTTCTGCCTTCCCAGGCACATGAAGCAAGGTGCTAACCTAAAGCCGAGCAGCTGGTCTTTGAACCAGCTCTCTGATATGGGATGTTGGCATTGCAAGTGGCAGCTTAACCCACTGCATCACAGCACCTGCCCCAGATCATTTCTAATACTTAGCAGTGAATTTCACTGTAATTTCTTATTATTTTTCTTTAGAGATTTTGCCACAGAAACCTTTTCATTATTTTATTTGACCAAAAACTAATTTTAAAGGAAACTCTTTGACTACATTCTCTATTGACATATTTATTCTTCAGTTGGTCCAAATCTAAGATGATGGCCCAGTGGTGAGAATCCATCTGCCTTTTTCAGAATGTTCTTTGGCTGTTTGTAAGATGACCATCGTTACATACTTGTCTATATACGTTCTTTTCTTTTTGTTAAAAACTTAGTACTTAGCGTTCAGATTTGTCTGGCAGTGCTGAAGCAAGGTGAAAGAATGGTAGTTCTTCTAGCTCTGTTAGTAATCATTTGTGTAGAGTGTGCAAAGGAATATTGGTGATGCAATCTTTTTTTTTTTTTTTTAAGTTTTTATTTTATTTATTTGAAAGTGTTGCAGAGAGAGGTAGAGACAGAGAAAGAGAGGCCTTCCATCCAGTGGTTCACTCTCCAAATGGCTGCAACACCCGAAGCTGAGCCTTTCTGAAGCCAGGAGCTTCTTCTGGGTCTCCCACGTGAGTGCAGGGGCTCAAGGACTTGGACCATCTTTCTGCTGCTTTCCTAGGCACATTAGCAGGGAGCTGGATCAGAAGTGGAGCAGCTGAGACTCAGTGCCCATAAGAGATGCCGGCACTGCAGGGTGGGGCTTTAACCCTCTACGCCACAGTGCTGGGCCCATTGGTGATGCAGTCTTTTGAGTCACATCTATCTCTGTAGATAGCTATCCTATGATTTACCTATATTTTGAAGGCAGATAATGGTGGATGTGCTAATTTGAAAAGTATGACATGCCAAGAAAAGAGTTTTATTTTTTTTTGTTGTTGTTACTTATTTCAGAAGCCGAGAAAGGGTGCTTCCATCTATTTGCTTGCTCCCCAGATGCCCACAACAGATGCTGGCTTAGGCTAAAGGGAGGGCTGGGGCCAGAACCAGAGTTAGAGCCAGAATGGGGAGCTGTGAACCCATTGCAGCTCTTCACCTGGGTGGCAGGAATCCAGTCCACGGGCCATCACTGCTGCCTCCCAGGTTCTGTATTGGCAGGAAATGAGTCAGGAGCTGACCTGGGCCTTGAGCCCTGGCACTCTCGTATGGGCTGCAGGCTCCCAGCTGTCCTGTTAACCGCTGGGTCAAACACCTGCCCCTCAGTTTATTTAAGATGGGTTTTGTCTCATATTTTTTTAAAAAGTCACCCTCCCAAAAACTTTTAGACATTTTTCCTCCTCATTGTTCTAAGATTTAATGCCAGAGATATACGATATGATATATATTTGTGGACTGTATAGACTACAAAAGTTTATGGAAAAAATAGAATTAAAAGGTAAATTGCCGAACTTTTCAAAAAAGATTTCAAAAATCTGAATAGTTTTTTCATAGTATATCTTTTCCATTTACTTCTTGAAGACCTCTCGTATATCTGCTTCGTGCTTAAAGACTCCCTAAAACCATACTATTGAGAATACATCTTTTAGGCTATAGCAGTGACAAGTAATTAGGCTGAAAATGCTGCTGGGTTATGCTTTCATGTGTCATAATAGTTCAGTAAACTAAGTTTATTAGACTCATTTAATCTAGGAATTAACCATTTACTGTCATTTTGAATAGTCAATAACAGGAGTGTTGCTGGGGAGGATGTAGCTTTTCTCAAAGGCCTCCTGCAACAATAATGTCTTGATATAGATAATTGATATTTTCTAAATTTTATATGATGTATCAACAGTAGTACTTTTAAGAAACTGTATTTTGGCCGGTGCCGCGGCTCAATAGGCTAATGCTTCACCTGTGATGCCAGCAAACCGGGTTCTTGTCCCGGTTGGGGCTCTGGATTCTGTCCCTGTTGCCCCTCTTCCAGGCCAGCTCTCTGCTGTGCCCAGAGAGTGCAGTGGAGGATGGCCTAAGTCCTTGGGCCCTGCACCCCATGGGAGACCAGGAGAAGCACCTGGCTCCTGGCTTCGGATCAGTGTGGTGCGCCGGCCGCAGCGTGCCGGCCGTGGCGGCCGTTGGAGGGTGAACCAATGGCAAAGGAAGACCTTTCTCTCTCTCTCTCTCACTGTCCACTCTGCCTGTCCAAAAAAAAAAAAAAAAAAGTGTATTTTTAGGGGCCGGCACTGTGGCTCAGCAGGTTAATGCCCTGGCCTGAAGCACTGGCATCCCATATGGGTACCGGTTTGAGACCCAGCTGCTCCAATTCCAATCTAGCTCTCTGCTATGGCCTGGGATAACAGTGGAAGATGGCTCAGGTCTTTAGGCCCCTGCACCCACATGGGAGACCCAGAAGAAGCTCCTGGCTTCAGATCGGTGCAGCTCCGGCTGTTGTGGCCATCTGGGGAGTGAACCAGTGGATAGAAGACCGACCTCTCTCTCTCCCTCTGTGTAACTCTGACTTTCAAATAAGTAAAAAAAAAAAAGCCCAAGAAACTGTATTTTTATTTCTCTGTAATTTTAAACTGAACTTCCTGTGCAAACCCAATTCAAAGCAAGTCCTTAAACCTGGTTGTCCAACCAGATAACCAACCACAACCACACCAACCAGACAACCAACCATTTATAGAGAGATGACTTGCATAAACTTCAGTTTTTACCACTTAATATAGGTTTTTTTTTTTTTTTTTTTTTTTTTTGACAGGCATAGTTAGAGAGAGAGACAGAGAGAAAGGTCTTCCTTCCGTTGGTTCACCCCCCAAATGACTGCTACAGCCAGCACGCTGTGCCGATCTGAAGCCAGGAGCCAGGCACCTCCTTCTGGTCTCCCATGCAGGTGCAGGACCCAAGCACTTGGGCCATCCTCCATTGCACTCCTGGGCCACAGCAGAGAGCTGGACTGGAAGAGGAGCAACTGGGACAGAACTGGCGCCCCAACCAGGACTAGAATCTGGGGTGCCAGCGCCACAGGTGGAGGATTAGCCTAATGAGCCATGGCGCCGGCCCACTTAATATAGTTTTACTGTCCTTAAAAAAAAGGTAGGAAGAAACTAGGTGCTCTGATGTAGGATAGAGGTCTCTTAACCACCAGGCCAAATGCCCAGGCTTGTGGTCACAAAAGTCCATTCAAATAGAGATGTTTCTTATATTACATTCTTTTTCTGTTTGCTTTATGCTATGGAATATATGTAGTCCAGTGAAACTGAAAGGTAAAAAGTTGGAGTGAAAAGAGAAAGGAACAACTTCCGGTGCAGCTGCTAGAAACAATGCGGTGGCCTGATGCCATAACAAGGAGCTGGTCCTGGGCCTGGTAACCATCCTCCCTCTGTCCACACAGTACTCAGTTGTTGGCATTAGCTCTGTCCAAGGAAATGCTAATTTCCAATTTTGAAGCATTGGTTCGAAGCAGGTGGGAACATTTTTACCTATCAAATTTTAATTTTGTTCTTTAATCTTTGAAGAACAGTTAAGAAAGTAACTTTCATTTTTATTTTTTTTTGAAGATTTATTTTATTTATTTGAAAGATAGAGTTACAGAGAGGTAGAGACAGAGAGAGAGGTCTTCCATCCACTGGTCTACTCCCCAGATGGCTGCAACGGCTGGAGCTGCACTGATCCAAAGCCAGGAGCCAGGAGCTTCTTCCAGGTCTCCTCCATGGGTGCAGGGGCCCAAGGACTTGGGCTATCTTCTACTGCTTTCTCAGGCCATAGCAGGGAGCTGGATTAGAAGTGGAGCAGCTGGCACTCGAACCAGCACCCACATGGGATGTCAGCACTGCAGGCAGTGACTTTACGTGCTATGCCACAGTGCCGGCCCCAAAGGCCCACATTTTGACGGGGGGAGTTACCTCATGAAAGAAAGTAGCAGATGTTTTGTTTAGTGGGTGGGATATAACTAAGAAGAGCTTATAGGAGGTGATGTAAAATGCAAAACAGCAGTAAAAAGCACGTGTTAGGGGCTGGCATTGTGGCACAGCAGGTTTAGCTGCCACTGGTGGTGCCAGCATCCCATATTGGAGCACCAGTTGAGTCCTGACTTCTCTGCTTCTGATCCAGCTGTCTGTTAATGTGCCTGGAAAAGCAACAGAAGATGGCTCAAGTGCTTAGGCTCCTGACATCCATGTGGGAGACCAGGATGGAGTTCCTGGCACCTGCCTGTTGCATCCATTTGAAGAGTGAACCAGCAGATAGATTTGTCTTCCCTTCTGTTGTTGCTCTGCCTTTCAAAAAATAAATAAAAACACAGTACTGTCAGCAAGTAGCAGCTGAGGTACTTGGAATATGTATTCCTACTTTGGGATTTGTTTACTCATCTGTTTGGTGTTTTTGTTTTTTGTTTTTAAGAAAAACATTCATTTTTTAAAAAAAGAAAAACATTCATTTTCACTTACTTGAAAGGCAGAGATACAGATATCTTCCATAGCCAAGGCTGCAAGCCTGGGCCAGGTGAAAATCAAGAGTCAGGAACTCTGTCCAGGTGACCCATGGGGGTGACAGGGACTCAAGAACTTGAGCCATTGCCTGCTGCCTCCAAGGGTGTACATCAGCAGGAAGCTGGAATCAGGAGTAGAGTCAGGACTCAAACCTAGGTCCTCTGATAGGGGATGTCGCAATCCCAAGAGGAGTCTTAGTGGCCATACCAACTGCCCACCCCGATGAGTATTGAGTGCCTAATATATGTCTTGTCTTCAAGATATTTATGTTTGCTGTGTAGGGAGATGGACAATTAAAAAAGCCAAACAAGGATGCTTAAAAAAGTTTCTGAAAGGGGCTGGTGCTGTGGCGTTACTAGGCTAAGCAGCTCCTGGCCCCTGGCTCCAGGTCTGCTCAGCTCCAGCCATTGTGGCCATTTCAGGAGTGAACCAGTGGATGGAAGATCTCCTCTTTCTTTCGGTCTCTACCTCTATAACTCCATCTTTCAAATAAATAAATCTTTAAAAAAAGAAAAAAAAGTTTGTGGAAAAAGGGAATTAAAAGATTGCTTAGGTATAATAGCAGCTTTGAAATCTGTGCATAGAGTTTTATCATAATGTTATTTTCTGAACTTTTTGTTTTATTTGTTAAAGATTTATTCGAAAGAGTTATACTATTTTATTTATTTGAAAGAGTTACAGAGAGAGGTAGAGAAAGACAAGAGATCTTCCATCTGCTGGTTTACTCCCCAAGTGGCTACAACTGCCAGAGCTGAGCCAGGCTGAAGCCAGGAGCCAGGAGCTTCATCCGAGTCTCCACATGGGTACAGGGACCCAAGGATTTGGACCATCTGCTGCTGCTTTTCTCAGGCCGTTAACAGGGAGTTGGATTGGAAGTGGAGCAGCCAGGACATGAACCAGCACCTGTCTGAGATCCCAGCACTGCAAGCAGTGGCTTTACCTATTATGGCACAGTTCCATCTCCTCATGAACTTCTTGAAGATTCTTTATATGCACAGTTTTCATTTTTTGTGTGTGTGCCAAAATAGACTTTTTTCTTAAAAAATTTATTGAAAACTTATCTGCTGGTTTACTCCTCAGATATCTGCAATAGCCAGGGCTGGACCAGGCCAAAAGTAGGAGCCAGGAACCCAATCCAGGTCTTCCTATGGGTGTCATGGACTAAACTACTTGAGCCATCACCTGCTGCCTTCTTGGGTTTGTATCAACAGGAAGCTGGAGTCAGGAGTCAGAGCTAGGAATTGAACCCAGACACTCCAGTGTGGCATATGAGCATATATGACACATTCCAAATGCTCATACTAGACTTATCTTTTAATTCCACATTTCATGAACTTTTTGAAGTACCTTCAATACATGCCAGGTGGCAAGTGCTATGCAGAAAAATGAAGCAGGGAGTGGGGTATGGGGCTACTTATGTCTGAAAGCTCAGGGAAAGTCTCTAGATAAGGTTAGTTTTGAGCAGACTTGAAGGAAGTGAGGAATGAGTTACAGGAAATGGAGGAATTGCCTTAAGGTGGCAGGCTTTGAGGCAGGGACATGCTGGGTGATTCTCAGGAGCAGAAAGAGGAGCTAATGTGGCTGGGGTAGAGTAGGCAAGAGAACACGGTAGATAAGGATAGAGAGGCAGCTGAGGGAGAGAGGAGAATTGGGCCATGGGTTATCTATTATCTATTTATTCAGGTACTTCTGTGTCATGTAGCACAGTGGAAGGGGCTTGGATTATGAAGTAAGAGCAATATTTATTTCTCTGCTAAGTGTCAGCTATGTATTTTAGTCTCAGTTTCCTCATATGTAAACAGGGCTATGAATTCCCTTCTTCCATTTGGGCAGAAATAAATGAGATTTGTACGTAAGGTTCTTAGCACAGTGATTGAAGATATGTAGTAGCTAATATTATCACCAGTATTAATGTGATTATAAATATTAATAAAGATCCAAGATACCAGTGGAGTTTTCTCTTTTTTTTTTTTCCCTAAGATTTATTTATGTGAAAGTCAGAGAGGCAGAGGCAGAGAGAGAGATTTATCTTTCATCTGCTGGTTCACTGCCCAAATGGCTACAACAGCCAGGACTGGGCCAGACTGAAGCTAGAAGCCAGGAACTTCTTCCAAGTCTCCCACATGGGTCTCTATTTCTCTGTGTTTTAAATAATTAAATATTAAAAAAAAAGTGGTTCTGCAATATGTCTGCTTATGGGTGTGCCATTGTTGACCTTCAGAATGCTCTGTTGGAGATCTGGTTCGGGGGACTTAGAGTGAAGATCAGGTAGATTTCTGTGATAGTGCTGGCAATGGTGATACTTCCCATTGCACTCAGAAAATGTGGAAACAGGTGATTATTCTGTCTCCTTTGGGAGATAACCCAGAATATTATGAGCCTCTGCCCTCATGACATGAAAATCTGTCATGGAATGTAAGCTTAATGGATGGTACACGATAGGTGCTCCACCAATTTTGTTGAGTGACTAAATGAAAGAACAAAGAATAAACATAACTATGTCTGTAACACATGAACACTCTATAACCAGTAAATAACCTTGAATCAATTTAAATATTTGCTTTCATTGATCTTTTTTCCTCCTTTGTTATGTTATTCTGACTTGTTACATTAGTGTCTAGAATTAAAAACTTAAATTTATCTCTTAGAAATTAGTTAGTTTGGGGTGGGTATTTGGTATAGCAATAAAGATGCTGCTTGGGATCCCATTTTCCACATCAGAGTGCCTGATTTGGGTGCCAGTTCCACTTCCAATTCCAGCTTTCTGTTAATGCAGATTTTGGGAGGTGGCAGGTGATGGCTCAAATTGATAGGTCCCCTGCCACCCACATGGTAAATCTAGATTGTTTCTGTCTCCTGGCTTTGGCCTGGCCTGGCCCCAGGTAGTATAGGCATTTGGGGAGTGAATCAGCAGATGGGATCCCTCTCTGTCTCTGTCTCTGTCTCTTTCCCACTCACTCTCACACACTCGCACTCATTCTCCCCTCCTTCCAGCTCTCTTATCCCTTCCATCTCTCTCTCTCTCTCTCTCTCTCTCTCTGGCTTTCAAATAAAATAAAAAAATAATTTAAAAAATAAATTATTTAGTTTAACAATTCGCTTCCATGCTTAAAATCCTCTAGTAGTTCCCAGTTACCATTAAACCCAAATTCCCTGGAATGTATGTCAGACTTTCAAGATAGAACCCCTGTCTACCTGGCTCTCATCTCTCATTGTATCCACCTCTGAGGCTGTGCTTCAGCCATATTAAACTAGAGTTCCCAGAAAGAATTCCTCTCGCAAAACCTAGCCTTTCTTTGCCCTTACTTGACTACACACCCTGCAAAACAACTTGCATAGTCACCTCTTCTTTGTAGCCTTCCTTTTTCTGTCTCCATAGTGCCCTTGGTACATCTCTGCCCTAGCACTTGTCATGTGGTGATGATTTAATGGGTAGCTTATATCCTCCTGCCTCCCCCTTAGGTGAAGTTCTCTAATGGAAAAACTGTAGGTTTCTTCTCTGTATCCTTTACAGCTGCCAGTGTCTGAAGCATACCAGCCACTCAGCAGGTATTCAGAGGGATGTTGGATGTTACAGAGTCTACTGTATTTCTTAAGGCATTAATTGTGAGATCTAAATCTGTATGATACACACTTTTTATTTTCCTTTCATCATTTTTCTCATTTTTTTTAAATCATTGATTGTGTCATTCTGTCATCCTTTGTTTCATACTCTAATATGGAATTCCCAAATGCAAGTTCACAATGGCTTGAATAAAACAGGAATCTCGCTGGGAGCAGGTTTTTTCAGGTTTGACTGTACTATTACTTGCCACTAGCAGATGTTTCTAAATTATTTGGCATAATTAGATAACAAATTCCAGTTCATTAAACTATTGTTCATTTTCATTTCAATAGTAGAAAGGAATTGTACATAAATTAGCTTGGTTTGTTCATATTTTACCCTCCCAGTAGGGAACATAATCAAATTGAATGGCAATTTAGTTTGAAAATAGCTAACTTAACCTTTTAGAGGCCTGAAAATGAAAACAGTATAATTTTTCATGATAATAAATTTGTGTGCTACATGGGCATTCTTGCTAATTTTCATAGTTATTAGAAGAACAGATACTCATATCAACAATAGTGTGTTAGTTTGCTTTTTGTTATCTTTAGCTAAAATACCTAAGAGGAGATTCTTTGGGAAAGAAAATGTTTCTTTCAGCTTACAGTTGGTGTTTGTAGGATTAGTGGCCCCACAGTCAGGTGGCTGATGGAGAACCGTCATGGCAGGTGCAGAGGCAGGCTTACATGGGCAAGAAAGGAGGAGATAGCCTGAGCAGAACTGGAGCTCAAATCAAACTTCTTATAAGAACTACCCCCTGAGGGCACACCCCCAATAACCCAAAGACCTCCCATGGGCTCCACCTCTCAGATGCCACCCCAACCCATCAGCCATTAACAGTAAGAAATCAGAGTTTTTCTGCATGAGTTTTGTTTTGTTTGACAGGCAGAGTGGACAGTGAGAGAGAGAGACAGAGAGAAAGGTCTTCCTTTGCCATTGGTTCACCCTCCAATGGCCGCTGTGGCTGGCGCACCACACTGATCAGGAGCCAGGTGCTTCTCCTGGTCTCCCATGGGGTGCAGGGCCCAAGCACTTGGGCCATCCTCCACTGCACTCCCGGGCCACAGCAGAGAGCTGGCCTGGAATAGGGGCATCCGGGACTAGAACCCGGTGTGCCGGCGCCGCTAGGGGGAGGATTAGCCTATTGAGCTGCGGCGCCGGCATTGAGGTAATTTTTTACAAAAAGCTACAATGCAAAAAGATTGAAACCAATAAACTTGGGGTGGAGTTTTTCTGTCTTGTATCATGTTTATACTTCTCCCTGGATCATTGCCTTCATTATGACCACACTTCGCTATTCCATGTGATAAAACCTTCCCTTGACTTTGGTCCTGTCTCAGGAGCCATCATTAGCTATTAGTGGTCCTCCCATTACCTGCAGTTTATGGAAAGAGCAGTCTGTGCATTCCACTGCTGCTTTCTGCAAGCCTATTCTTTTTTTTTTCTTTTTCTTTTTTACTTCTTCCTACGTCCTGTTCTTCCCAACTGCAGAGTCACAGAGCAGTATCCTATCCTAAGTTATGAGATGTTCGTGAATGTCATTTGTTTCTAATGAAAAGAGAGTAGTAGCTATTAAAGCAAAAACTCTTACTTGCTAAAACAGCAAAGAAGATTTTATTGGTGATGATGATGAAGATGTGAACCCTGTTGCAATAGGGGGAGGGATTGGGCTCAAGTCTGAATAAACAAGTAGGAATTTATAACCAGGCAGCAGATTTTGGGATTTGGTGGAGGAAAAGTTACTAGGAGGAGACGTCACAGGTACTGGGGAATTCTTGCTCAGCTGATGTAATAAAATTCTATCTGTGGCAGGCTAGGGTGATCAAATATCAAGGATTCGGGATGGATTTGATTAGCTATCAAGAGTGATCAGATATCAAAGGTGGAGTGATTCTCTCTAAATTGACTTGACAGCTTTGCCACAACTGAGCTCTGCAGGTCTGGTGAGGATCAGGTTCACAGTCAAAGCCTAGTTGAGGAGAGGGCTTAGGAGGAGCCTGGACAAAGTTTGGTCAAGGGAGAGCATCTCATGTTGTGCTTCTATTTGACTGGTTATGCTCTGTCAGTTAACAGCCAACATCCAGTGGCTTTTTCTCAGTACTCATGTTTGAGCTTTGCTTGCTGTTTGATATTTTTGGTTATCTCTTTCTTCTTGATACTGTTTTCTCTTGTTTTTCAATACATGTCCAGTGCTACTCCTTTTCTTCCTTTTCCCTGTTACTCAGTTTCCTCCTGTAAATGTGGGTGCTTTCCAAGAACTGGCTGGCTGTTGTCCCTTGGAAGTACCTGGGCTTCTAGAGTGTGGATGTGTGGATGAGTGGATGATCCCCGAGTCTCTGTCTCCGTCTCTGTCCTTCATAGGCCACAGATCTCTGCCAGGACTTCCTGCAGGTGCTTCAGACTCTGTATGTTGCAGCTGCTCCCCATCCTTGGTGTTCCTTCTTTACTCCTCACCTTCTTTGCCTCCAGTGCCCAGTCGGCTACTAACTAATGCAGATGGTCTTTGTAGTGACTTTCATTGGAAATCTTCTCTCTGTATTTCCATCTCTATTGCGTTTCCTTTCCTCAGAGTACCACAATCCTCCTCCACCACACACACAAACACATCAAAAGGAATCCTTTCATCTTCCAAATTCTTTATCATTTTACCTGTGAGTCTTCATCCCTTTCATAATAGTTATATATCTCTGTTGTAACTTTTCTAGCCTGACGGTTTCTCTATGGTAAGATTAATTTCTTACTCAGTTCTGTGTTTTTTTTTTTTTACAGTGCTTAAACTTAGCAAAGTGCTTTATACATAGTAATTGCTCAAGGAGTAGTTTTTGAATGAATAGCTCTTAAACCATGATACTTCTATAGTTTAATAATTTCTAGGGTAGAAATAAAAACATTTTTTTCAATTTTTGTATTACTTTAAAAGGCTTTTCCCAAGTTAGCAGTAGTTAACATCTCAGAATCTCTCATATACTATTTTTGTTGCCTAATCCACTTTCAACCTTTAAAGGAAGAAATGCATACATTCCTGCAATATTGTTGCATGTCAAGGGCAGATGGATCGTTACTTTGGGATTGATTGCTTTTGTTAACATAACTTGCTTCAAAAGTTGCTAGTGAAGTTAAGGTGGGAATTATACACCTTTATCATCCTCATCCTCCTTTTAACTTTAAAAACAGAGGAGAAGGGACAGTAACCAGTATCTGCAGGTAAGGCTTGTAAATCAAAGTTCATTTGCTGGCCGTTAATGTTGTTGTGTGTCCACTCTTCAACTGGAAGTTGAAACCTTCTGGAGAGAGCTAGCTAACAATAAGAAACATGCGGGGTGCTATCACTTTGTTGGGTTAGCCAAACTCAGGGATCTCTGCTGATTGGTTCACTTAAATTAGCGGCCTGTGTTTTTAAAGGAGCTCAGTAGAAGTCACTTGGCAGTATAACAAAAAGCACACACTAATCATTGTTTTTCAGAATGTGCTGGTATATGTTAAACTGTGACTCTTAAAGAAAGATGAAGCAAATGAAAAAAGCAAAAACAAAAAAAAGGTGAAGTCAATAGTTTATAGGGATATTTCACATATTGTCTATATTTCCCTTATTTGTGAATTAAATAGTGGTAAAATTGAATTTGCTTTTCCTAGAATTATTTTTATAATGCCATTTAAGTCTTTCCATTGGATGTAATTTGTTAATATTCTCAGATTGGATCTTGAACTTTGATGTTATAAAGATGCTCTCCGTATACGTGTACAGAATATGTAGTTAAAGATGATAAACACAATTCCATGTTTTTTTTCCTTCATCATAATGTTTAAAAGTTAATCAGAATCTTTAAAGCTATATTGTTTGAGTGAGAAATTATTTTCTGGGCTTTCAGTTCATTGTTTTAGTTGAAGTTAAAAGGTTAGATTATTTCAAAAGGACAAGAGAAAGGAACAAGATGAATTCATATGACAGTAATAAAAAGGGAGAAGGAAACAAATGTTGCTGTGCAGCAGAGGGACTCACGGGATACTTAGAAGCCTGTCATTCAGAATTTTCCAGACAAATGGCTCTGCACATCTATGGAGAGCCACTGACCTCCCTGTGCCACATCCCCAACTGCTGTTCCCAGGTCTCTCCAGAGAGAGGAGCTCCTGCTCTCTCTTTCTCTCTCTTCTCTTCTCTCTTTCTCTCTCTCTTAGTGTTCCCCTCTACCTGTCTCCTTTTCCCCTTCTGCCTCACAACCTCTGTGCCAGCCTCAGGGGGGATGGGAGGGGGAGAGCCCTGATTGCACATGGGTCCCAGGATGTACTCCTTTGGGCTGAGACCTTGTTCGGCTTTCAGTGCCTCCTCATTTCACTCTTGCAATCAAAAATTCTTTCTTTTATCTGGGTTTTCAAGTATAATAATTGACCTTTGGAAAAACAGAAGCATTTGACAAATTTTATACTTTTTGTAAAAGATTTTTAGTTAATTAAAAGTTGTTAAATATCTTCACAGAAAATGTCTAGTGTTTCCAGATCTTCAATGTTGTTTTCCATTGTCAGGGTAAGAAGGAAATTTGATGTATGTAAAGTGTACTAAATACTACATTATTTTTAAAAGTTCTGTCCCAAAGTAGGTTTTTTTTATTAGCAAGGATACATTCAAAATAAATATGCAATTATAGTATGTTACTTACTGTGTATTTTTGCTGTAATAATTAGATGGCAAGGTACAGTTTTTTAAAGTTGACATTTATTTTTCATTTCAGAATTTAAACAGGTATTTGGTAATACAGTTAAACTGCATTTAGTTGATAATCTCTAGGTTGAGAGACCAAGACTTTATAGCAGGCAGCTTTCATTTATTAGATAATACAGGTGATTTTCATAAATATCACTGAACAGTATTTTTCTAACTTATCACTTTAAGGATGACTTAGAAATGGTAACATAGGTTTGGGTGTTGTAGCACAGTGGGTTAAGCTACTGTTTAGGATGCCTACATTCCAAATCAGAGTGCTAGATTCAAATCCTGGCTACTCCACTTCCTATCCATATTCTTGGTAATGTGCACCCTGGAACAGAGCAGGTGATAGCTCAGTACTTGAGTCCCTGCCACCCACATGAGAAACCTGATTGGAGTTCCAGGCTCCTACCTTTGGCCTTGCCCAACACTGACTGTTGTGGGCATTTAGGGAATGATCTAGAGGATGGAATCTCTCTCTCTCTCTCTCTCTTTCTCTCTTTCTCTTTCTTTTCTGAGATAAATATTAACAAAAAATTGAAAATCAAAAATAGTTCTGTAAACTGAAATGAATGAAGTCTACCATTTTAAATGCTCATATTCTATATTTCAGATCTGCTTCTCTAAATTACAGCTATCTGAAACTTTTTCTTAATTGCAAAAGTAATGCATTGTTGGCCAGCGCCGCAGCTCAATAGGCTAATCCTCCGCCTTGTGGCGCTGGCACACCAGGTTCTAGTCCCGGTCCGGGTGCCGGATTCTGTCCCGGTTGCCCCTCTTCCAGTCCAGCTCTCTGCTGTGGCCCGGGAGTGTAGTGGAGGATGGCCCAAGTGCTTGGGCCCTGCACCCCATGGGAGACCAGGAGAAGCACCTGGCTCCTGGCTTCAGATCACTGCGGTGTGCTGGCTGCAGGGCACCGGCCATGGCGGCCATTGGAGGGTGAACCAATGGCAAAGGAAGAACTTTCTCTCTGTCTCTCTCTCTCTCTCTCACTGTCCACTCTGCCTGTCAAAAATAAAAAATAAATAAATAAAAAAGTAATGCATTGTTAATGCTGAAACCTTGGTTGAACTAATATTTCTAATGCTATATTTATTATCACTCTTCATTCTTTTCTAAAGAGCTCAAATCAATGATAATTTTTAATAGGCTTTGCATTTTTATTTTCCAGTGCCTTACTCTAAAAAGATTCATAGGCCCAAAAAAAAAAAAAAAAAAAAAAACCTGAGTAAGCTGCTATAAACATATCTGTCATATTATCACAAGGCAGCTTAATTTCTTATGTTAGTGGATTTTAAATAATCACTTATCAAGTGCTAAGAAAAATATTATTAGTGATACTTGCAAAATGGTATGCTCTGTGCTAATTGAATTAGAACAGATATGGGAAGTTGAAAACAATTAAAGTTGTGATAGCAATCTTAAACTAACTTACACTAGGCCAAAATAATATTTACTCCTTATTTTCCTCCAAATATTTGCCACCCCCCCAAGAAAATGTCAAACTATAGCAGATCTCAGCTCTTCAGCCAGAGCTAACTAAGCAAAGCAGAAAGCTCTCTCAAAGTCTGGCGTTTTAAAATGCAGATCAGGGGCCTCGTGTTGTAGCTCAGCAGGTTAAACCAAGGCCTGCATCCCATATGAGTCCCCATACCATGTGAGTGCCTGAGACCTGGTTGTCCCCACTTCCAGTCCGGCTCCCTGCTAATATGCTTGAGAAAGCAGTGGAGGATGCCGCAGTGCTTGGGCATCTGCCACCCATGAAGGAGATCTGCATGGAGTTCCAGGCTCCTGGCTTCAGCCTGGCCTAGCCTAGCTGTTGCAGCCATTTAGAGAATGAACCAGCAGATTGAAGATCTCTTTCTCTCTGTAACTCTGCCTTTCAAATCAGTCTTAAAATAAACAACAAAAAATCCCCCAAAAATAAAAAATGCAGATCAAAGAAAATGAACTATGTACATCTCTATGATTGCTGCATCGTCAGTCAGTAGCAGAAATGGGATTAAGCACCACTAGGAGCAGCAGGCAAAAATCCTCAAACAACTGCCATTGCTCCATACATCATCAGGTATGGTCTTGGAAGCCCCAGTGTGATTTACCTTACCTTCCCTCCAGATAAAGAACCTTGAAAAAACTAGGGAAGTTAGGAAGAAAAAAATACAAGCCAGGGATGTTTAACAATAGGGAATGTTGAGGAATTCCCTGATTGTGAATGTTGGTAATTTGGGCCTTTTAAAAAGCACTGCGTTGGCCAAAGAAAACACACCTTGGCTGGAAGTGAGGCATCTGCAAGCCCAACTCAAGTTTCCTCTTGTAAACTTGGTGTTGTGGAAGTGGAAAGCCTGGCTGACTTGGTACTATTTGGTAATGATGCTGGGGGGATAGGATTATCCTTGGGATGACACCTGAGTTGGACTGAAGAGCAGAGAAGTGGGCAAGCCAAGGAGGCAAAGGGCTCTCTTAGTGTCTAGAGAAGGTAGGTGACAGTGTCTGATCCTCTGCTTTCTCCCATGACTAGTTGGATCTTTTGAGTAGCACACATTCTCCTCACTCAAGGAGACACTTCTCTACACAGCAGGCCTTTCATCTCAGTTTTCATAGCCCAGTTTTACTTGCACTGGAAAGTCTCATAATGTGTTGGCATAGTCTTTACTGTGTGCTAATTCTGGAGAATTTCTTTGGTGCTCAGTTTAGCCCAGCATCACCATAATTAGCCTTTGTTCATCTGTCTCCCTCATCCTGGTTAAGATAAAATTGTCCATAACTGGTTCTAGGAAGATGAAATATCCATGTGAAACTGCTATCCCCTCTAAATACTTGTCTTTGTAAAACTATGAAAAATTGTCTGTCTGATTCTTCAACCTAAAGCAGGAGGTGAGAGCAGCTTTCCTTTGCTGTACTGTGAAACACGGTAGTATGTACAAGGCATAGTACTGTAATCTTAGCCCCTATATATATGACAATGCCCTATAAATACAGAAAATACAGAATGCCACTGTTTCCTCTTTAATGTTATGTGAAAGAATAAAGCCATACTTTTCTAAAGTCTAAAGAGAATTAGATTTCTCTCCTATTATTAGTCTCTTGGTTTTTCATCTTTGAGAACTATGTACCTTGCCTGTTCTTCTTCTTCTTTTTTTTTTTTTAAAAGATTTATTTGTTTGAAAGGCAGAGAGAGAGAGAGAGAGAGAGATTGAGATCGAGATCTTCCATCTACTGGTTCACTCCCCAAATGGCTACAACTGTTGGAGCTGGGCTGATAGAAGCCAGGAGCCCGGAACTTCTTCCCCGTCTCCTACATGGGTACAGGGGCCCAAGGATTTGGACCATCTTCCGCTGCTTTCCCAGGCACATCAGCAGGGAGCTGGATTGGAAGTAGAGCAGCCAGGACTTGAGCCAGCACTGGCATTACCTGCTACGCTACAGTGCTGACCCCATGCCTTGTCTCACTCTCTCTTTTTTTTTTTTTTTAAAAAGATTTATTTATTTATTTGAAAGAGTTACATAGAGAAGGAGAGGCAGAGAGAGAGAGAGGGGTGTCCTCCATCCGCTGGTTTATTCCCCAACCGGCCACAATGGCCAGAGCTGTGCCGATCTGAAGCCAGGAGCCTCTTCCGGGTCTCCCACATGGGTGCAGGGCCCAAGGACCTGGGCCATCCTCCACTGCCTTCCCAGGCCACAGCAGAGGGCTGGACCAGAAGTGGAGCAGCCAGGACTCAAACTGGCACCTGTATGGGATGCTGGCACTGCAGGCAGCTCTACGTGCTATGCCACAGCACCGGCCCCACCTTGTCTCTTGATCTGTTAGTTTTTGCTCAGTAGGCGTGCACAAACACAGCAGCTCTCTGGATGTATCTATTCATTAGTTCCAAATATTTTAAAATCCTTGATAATTGTTTTGATTTAGTTTCTGTGAAAACTAAAGCGCCTCTTTTTTTTTTTTTTTTTTTTTAAGGTAACTGTCCTACAGCCTTGATGCTGTACTCCACAATTAGGAGAATTATTCTAACTTCTCCATTGTCTAGATGCTTTTTAAATTCCCTTGATATATTGGACTCTCAAGCACCATTGCTTAATACATCCCTCTGGCCTCACTCCTGAGAATCTTGTGAGGATCACAGAGATGGTTTGGACATAAACATTTCAAGTGCTTTAGAAAGACCCTAACTCAGATCCACAAATGCAGTTCATTTTTGATCATTGGACCTGAGAAAGTTAACCTTTTATTTAAAATTAAGTAAATTTTTTTTTGATTATTGGAACTATTTTTATAATAATTTGCTTCTGGAACTGTACTGATAGAGTGAAAACATTTTCTACAGAGTCCACAAGATGGCACTTGCCAACCTATTTCTTCTGTTTTCTTTAGCTTAAGGAAATTCGGCAATGTTTAAGAAGGAGCATTTAAATATTTCTGCTTGAAATGCCAAAGTTTAGATTTCCAGAAGCTTGAGTCAGGACTCTTTAAAATTGTTGAGGTTCAAGTTAACATTTAAAAAAGTATTCCTTTCCTGGATAGGAGCAAAGATCCTTTGTTGAAGTTCCGGAGATTGTTTTGAAGACACACTGGAATCTTTGTGATACAAAGGACTGCCTCCCTTCACCCGATTTCCCTTTTAAACACTGCCTGTTTGAAGAACGTATACAGTTCTTCATGTAATCTCTACACGTAGATTATAGACATCTTAAAGTATTGACGTTTATAAGGACACTGGCCATTAATCATTGTTCTTAGGTGGTTGTGTTATTTTCTGTTGAAAAGCAAGAAGGTATCCTTTGAGTGTGGTTTGAAATTTCTAGTTCTAATAATTATGAATTCATAATTCTAACCATGGCTCAGACTTAAGGGGTGGTACAGTAAGGAAGGACAACAGGAAACTATTCAGTGTAAGATGAGGTACATTGGATGTCCTAAACTCTGTATATTTAACGTTTAATTAATACTGTTTTACCTCTTCATTCTTTACGTTACCATCAGGGGAGGTAATAGTGTTGAAGTTATTATGCTGGGGTTGGATTGCACTGTAAAATTCTGTCAGTAATTCCAGTGAGAAGAAATGTATTTCATAGAAAATTAAGACAGGAAGCCGGCGCCGCGGCTCAATAGGCTAATCCTCCGCCTAGCAGTGCCGGCACACCGGGTTCTAGTCCCGGTCGGGGCACCGGATTCTGTCCCGGTTGCCCCTCTTCCAGGCCAGCTCTCTGCTGTGGCCAGGGAGTGCAGTGGAGGATGGCCCAAGTGCTTGGGTCCTGCACCCCATGGGAGACCAGGATAGCACCTGGCTCCTGCCATCGGATCGGTGCGGTGCGCCGGCCGCAGTGCGCCAGCCGTGGCGGCCATTGGAGGGTAAACCAACGGCAAAAGGAAGACCTTTCTCTCTGTCTCTCTCTCTCACTGTCCACTCTGCCTGTCCAAAAAAAAAAAAAAAAAAAATTAAGACAGGAAAGTAAACTTAATAAGATTTAGAGGCAAATTAGGTTTAGGTCTGTAGCATTCAGATTTCTCTCAGCCTTAATCATAAAAGTGATCAAGCAATAGAATCAAAGACATACCATAAAGCAAGAACAGTAAAAGGAAGTTTCTGTTGAAAACTGAGTCAGACTTGTAAAAATCTAACTTTAAGCTTATAACGAAGTATTTTACAGAGTTGTGAAAATACTAATTTTCCCCCCACCATTCTTACACCAGTTGGTGAAGAAAGAATCTGTTGTAAGTGAGGAAAGACTCGTAAAGATTTCTTTCTTCAAACAATAATTGTGTGTGCTGGTGGCTAAGCTTGCATAGTAAATCGTTCTGCAGGCAGGCTGCACATTGAACAGCTGCTTTGTTAGCTTGCCCTTTGCTGTGTCAAGGGGTTAGGGTTTGCTTTCAGTTACCATCATTTGCATCATACTGTTTTGCACTGGATCTCCTTTTAAAAGCTTGTGAAACAAAACCTTTTTAAAAGTTCAGTGATTTCCATTGAACTTATATATAAACCTTCAGTTTAAGCTAAACTGATTTCTCATCTGAGGATGTTCTTGAGAACATCGGTTGGAGAAATGAAAGGCAGGCACAGATGTAAGGGCGTTGGATACGCAGCACACAGGTCTGAGTCATCCACTGCGTCTGTGAATACTGAGACCTGAAAATCACATTTTTAAAGTGCTTTATTTTTCTGTTGATAAAATGAAGATTGGGCTTCCAGATGTGCCCATTTCCAGTTATTTTTTTTCAGAATTGAATTTTAAGAAACTTCTGAAAATGAAACTGCCAAAAAATCTTTTGGCCTCAAGCAATAGAAAGTCCTCTTTTCTCTGTGTTGAGATTTATAGTTCACAGTTGAGACCAAGTGAAAGTCAAATAGTTCAAACTGAAATTTGTTCCTGTAGATTTTTTTTTTTTTTTTTTTTACAGGCAGAGTGGACAGTGAGAAAGAGAGAGAAAGGTCTTCCTTTGCCGTTGGTTCACCCTCCAATGACCGCTACGGCTGGTGCGCTGTGACCGGCATACCACCCTGATCTGAAGCCAGGAGCCAGGTGCTTCTCCTGGTCTCCCATGTGGGTGCAGGGCCCAAGGACTTGGGCCATCCTCCACTGCACTCCTTGGCCACAGCAGAGAGCTGGCCTGGAAGAGGGGCAACTGGGACAGAATCCTGCGCCCCAACTGGGACTAGAACCCGGTGTGCCGGCGCCGCAGGCGGAGGATTAGCCTATTGAGCCATGACGCTGGCCTTCCTGTAGATCTTTTCCATTGTTCTTTGTGAAAATGTACACATGTTTAGTCATTGAGAAATGATTTGTCTTTTTGGTTGCCTAATTGATTGACCTGTGTTTTTCTGAATGCATGAGTTTGATTCTACACTCAGGTACATTTTGTTTATTGTTTTCTTCTATCCTCTACCAGTTGTCATGTTAACATTTGTACAGAAGATTTTCTAGTTGTTTTGGCCCATGGCAAACACTGTTTGAGTTAATCATTGCATCCTGACCACTTGTGGTCCAGAACTGCTGACTTAACTAATAGCAGTGAAACTGTAAAGTGATTTAGTCATCAAAGTGTGACATATATAAAAGAATACAGAGTGTATATTTAAGTAAAATATACAAATAAGTAAATCAAATAGGTGAAATATAGAAATCATTAGTTGAATGAATTATTTAAAAATGACCTGTAAGCACTACTCAAGATACAAAACATTAGCAGCATCCTAGATGGTCCCCAGGTAACCCTTCTAGTCATTATCCACTTCTGCCAGTCTCAAGTTTTATCATTATTCTAATATCTAATATTACACATTGGTTTTACACTGTGGTTTTCTTTTTAAGCATCTTTTTTAATATTAGGGTCTTTATTCAAATCCAGTTTAGCAAAGCGAAATGCTTCTAAATTTCATTGAGAGGTATATGTAAAAAACATTGCATTTTAAAAATATATTTAAAATTTTAAGTTTAAAAATGACCACAGTATTTCCTGGAGTGTAGCTGTATGTTAAACTACTGAGAGATATTAGTATCGGGTACAGGTATGTGCTGTTGCTTCCAGAGAAGGTGACCTGCAGGAACCTAACCTACATTTGTTTTTACACTTGTCACCAAAGGCAGAGGAGAAATGGATGGGATTAGGGTCTGCCAGGAAACATTTCTGGGTTGTAACATTATATAACCATAAGTGTGGTGTTTGTGAATGTTGTAGATGAGAAATTAGTCTGAATTTGATACTTTATTCCACAATTTGTCCATTTTAAATGTATTATTTCATATCAGGAGAATATAGTCTGTACTGCTATCCTAAATTAATGGACAAAATACTGATGAATTAAGCTGTCACTTAGGGAAAGCTGCATTGAGTTTAAAGACTCACATTAGTTCACACAAGCAAGAAGGACTTTTCCATTGCTTTGTGAGCTATGTTCAGGTAGTCAGCAGGAGGGTTGCTGAGTAGCTTGGACAGTTTTCCTGGATCACCTAGAGGAAGTTTCAGTAGCTTTGTCATTTTGCTAAGTTAAATTGCTTCATGATAGGGAAAATTGAAAGTACTTATTCCTGGCCGTTGCAGCAGCTCACTAGGCTAATCCTCCCCCTGTGGTGCCGGCACCCCGGGTTCTAGTCCCGTTTGGGGCGCTGGATTCTGTCCCGGTTGCTCCTCTTCCGGTCCAGCTCTCTGCTGTGGCCTGGGAGGGCAGTGGAGGATGGCCCAAGTCCTTGGGCCCTGCACCTGCATGGGAGACCAGGAGGAAGCTCCTGGCCTCGGATCGGCGCAATGCGCCAGCCGTAGCAGCCGTTTGGAGGGTGAACCAACGGAAGGAAGACCTTTCTTTCTGTCTCTTTCTCACTGTCTAACTCTGCCTGTCAAAAAAAAAAAAAAAAAAAAAAAAGGTATGTGAAACTTAGACTTGAAATTGCCTTTCCTTCTGGTAGCATATTAGCCATTCTATTCTAGCATTTCCCACACTGCACTGAGATCATTTAATCTCTTTCTTTAACCCAACATGGAATTCTCAAGTATAAACTGTTACCTTATAGATTTTTCAATGCGGTTTAATTGTAGATCTCATGTATAGTTGGTATTTAATATGTTTGGTAGGTAAGTGAATTAATGCAATTTTGTATGATTGGTGTTAATCTAGATTTTTTTTTCTCTTGAGTCATTGAAGCTTTGGCTATCATTTTGATTTTTTAGGGCATTTTGAGAACACTTTACTACTGGTTTGGTCAGACTGGAAGGATAAAGAATACTGTACTAAAAACAAAATGACTGTGCATTACTTGTTGCCTTTCACACTGTGAACATATTTGAAATGTATTTGAAATCTGAAATCTTGTGTTTTGACAAATGCAAAAATACCAAAAGTAAGATTAAATGAGAACTGATAAGATACTTTTGAAAATTAGAAATATTGTTTGCAAAAATGGATATATCAGTTTATGTGAAGCAGTAGGACATATGAATTATCATCTGGGTAGCAGACTTGTAGAAAAATTTAACCTGAATTGGGGCTGGCTTCCTGGGTGTGTGTGGCTTGTGCAGTTCTCAAAGCTCTGTACTAAGAAGGACCTCATTCAGTTTTTTCTTTCTTTCTTTTTTTTTTTTTTTTAAGACTTATTTATGTATTTGAAAATCAGAGCTAGAGAGAGATCTTCTATCTGCTGGTTCTCTCCCCAGATGGCCACAACAGCCAGGGCTGGGCCAGGTTGAAGCCAGGAGCCAGGAGCTTCAACTGATTCTCCCATGTGTGTGCAGGGGCCCAAGTCCTCAAGTACTTGGCGGGCCATCTTCTGCTCTTTCTCCAGAGCATTAGCATTGAGCTAGATTCAAAGTGGAGCAGCCAGGACTTGAACCAACACGCACGTGGGATGGTGGTGTTGCAGGCCACTGCTTTATACACAAGGCCACAACACTGCAAAGGAAAGGATCAGTAGATATTCTAAGTTTAAAAACACTATGGAGGCGGGGCTGGCGCTGTGGCATAGTGAGTAAAGCCACTGCTTGCAGTGCCAGCATCCCATATGGGCGCTGGTTCGGTCCCGGCTGCTCCACTTCTGATCCAGCTCTCTGCTGTGGCCTGGGAAGGCAGTGGAAGATGACCCAGGTCCTTGGCCCCCTGCACTCTCATGGGAGACCTGGAAGAAGCTCCTGGTTCCTGGCTTTGGATAGGCACAGCTCTGGCCGTTGCGGCCATCTGGGGAGTGAACCAGCAGATGGAAGACCTCTCTCTCTGCCTCTCTGTAACTCTGCCTTTCAAATATGTAAATAAATCTTTAAAAAGAAAACAAAACACTATGGAAAAAGCCAAAAGCAATGATCTTGATGAGATCGTGGATCAAAAACAAAACAGAAGAACATTTTTCACATAAGTGAGAGTATTTAGTGGTATGTTTAAACCTTAACTTTAGAATTTCATTTCTGAGCAAATCTAACTATTTGTAGGGATTGGTATTTCATTACTTTTCTTTCTTAGAGGTCTTTCGAAGAATAAAGGAAAAATACACTTTTTAGAAAAATATTTTATTTGAAAGGCAGAGTGACAGAGGAGAGACTGAGAGAGAAAGGGATCTTCTATCTTCTGGTTCACTCCCCAAATGGCCACAACAGCTGAGAGTAGGCCAGGAGCCCAGAACTCATCTGGGTCTCCCACATGTGTGGCAGGGGTTCAAGTACTTGGACCATGTTCTGCTGCTTTCCCAGGCACATTAGTAGGGAGCTGGGTTAAAAGTGGAGCAGCCAGGGACTTGAACCAGTACTCCAGTGTGGGGTGCCAGTACCACAGGAGGTGGCTTAACTTACTGGACCACAATCCCTGCCCCTACTTTTCTTTTATTTAAATAAAATAAAAGTGATTATATCTTGGTGTGACTACACAAGTCCTTTTATAAAGCCAAGTTACATTAACGAATTTTAGTGATCTTATTTTTCCTATATCTTGAAACATTTTGCTACACATCATCCTAGGAGTTGTCTGATCATTGTCAGTTACACCTAATTATGATAAAAGAAAAACTAAGATAATAAAACAACAGAATGCTGCAGTTGTGAAATACGTGATTTCTGTTGGACCATCCTTCAGTTTCCTTGTTGCGATGCTTAAAGTATTAAATCATCTTCAAGAAGCCTGGAGAGGATGTTATTTTGTTTCCATTGAACATTCTTTGAAGATAATTGGAAAATTATTTTTTAAAGATTTATTTATTTACTTCAGAGGCAGAGTTTATAGACAAAGAGAGAGGTCCTCCTCTTGGGGGTTTTACTCCCCAAATGGCTGCAATGGCCGGAGCCAGGCCAATTCGAAGCCAGGAGCCAGGAGCTTCCTCTGGGTCTCTCACGTGGAGGCAGGGTCCCAAGCACTTGGGCCATCTGCTACTTCTTTCCTAGGCCATCAACAGGGAACTGAATCAGAAGTGGAGCAGCCTGATCTTGAACCAGCGCCCATATGGGGTGCTGGTGCTGCAGGTGGATGCTTAACCTACTGTGCCACAGTGTCGGCCCCCCATAATTGGAAGTTTGTAGTTGTTTATTTTCAGTCCATAATGGCAAAGAGAAATACTTTGACAGAGGAAAAGTTTTCATAATTATTAGGTAAGACAAAAGATGAACTGGCAAGAGCAATCTAGAAAGCTCAGTGTAAAGTATTATAATACCCTAGGTCCAGAATTGGCAGGCCAGCCAAAAGTTTTACTGGAAAAAGCCATGTCTACTCATTTGTACATCTGTGATTGCTCTTCTGCTGCAGAGTTAAGTAATTGAGACAGATGGTTTGGTTTGCCAAGCCTATCACTATCTGATATTTTATAGACAAATTTTGCCAGCTTACTATCTTAGGTGAATTTTATCAAACTCAAGAATTGACAGTGAATAATATGTGTCTAAAAGCAAAAAAGAAATATGAAACTCAAATCCAGTTAATCAACAGGAAAGATTTCATTGCCTTATATTTTGTGGCAAGAATCTGGACCCTCGTGGTTTGCTAATAGGACAACTAACAGTATTTTTTCATCTTTCATTATGTTTGTGCACTGAAATATACTTAGTATGGTTCTTTTTTTTTTTTTTTTTTTTGGACAGGCAGAGTTAGACACAGAGAGAGACAGAGACAGAGACAGAAAGGTCTCCCTTCCGTTGGTTCACCCCCCAAATGGCCACTACGGCCGGCGTGCTGCACCGATCCAAAGCCAGGAGCCAGGCACTTCCTCCTGGTCTCCCATGTGGGTGCAGAGCCCAAGCACTTGGGCCATCCTCCACTGCCCTCCTGGGCCACAGCAGAGAGCTGGATTGGAAGAGGAGCGACCGGAACAGAACTGGCACCCCAACTGGGACAAGAACTCGGAGTACCGGTGCCGCAGGGGGAGGATTAGCCTAGTGATCCACGGCGCCGGCCCTTAGTACGGTTCTTTAGTGTAGAATGCCAAACACAAATGTGCATACAAAAGTGAAAAAGCAATAATGTAGAAATGAACAAATTTATTAGATTGCAATTGGCTTTTATAAATCTAAAAATGACAATAGTTTGCAATTATAGAACAAACAAGATGGCTCACCTTCAGCAAAATTATGAGTTGTCTGAGTTTTCAGAAGTATTTTGTTTTGAAGGTAGAAGTGCAAAAAGAAAAGTCAGAAATTATGATAACCTATAAGTTAATGTAGATGCTTTTGAAATTTGGAATTTTGGGGCCAGTGCTGTGGCACAGCGGGTGAAGCTGCTGCCTGCAGTACAAGCATCCCATATGGGCACCAGTTGAAGACCTGGCTGCTCCACTTCTGATCCAGCTCTCTGCTATGGCCTAGGAAGGCAGTGGAAGATGGCCCAAGTCCTTGGTCTCCTGCACCCATGTGGGAGACCTGGAAGAAGCTCCTGGCCCAGATCGGCACAGCTCCGGCCATTGCAGCCATCTGGGGAGTGAACCAGTAGATGGAAGGCTTCTCTCACTCTCTTTCTCTCTGCCTCTTTCAAATAAAAAAAAAAAAAATGGAATCAATTCATTTTTGACAATACCAGTTCAAAAAGCAGAATCCGAAGCAATGAAAATCTAGAATCTATTCACTATTCGCTTGATATATTTGAGACCTGCAATCAGTATTTTTTTTTTTTTTTGACAGGCAGAGTTAGAGATACAGAGAGAAAGGTCTTCCTTCCGTTGGTTCACCCCCCAAATGGCCACCACGGCTGGCGCGCTGTGCTGATCTGAAGCCAGGAGCCAGGTGTTTCCTCCTGGTCTCCCATGTGGGCTGCAGTCAGTATTAAGATAAGATGTCCCAGGTTCATGTGTGACAGTTGATGGGCAGGGAGCTGATGAGCATTTAAAAAATGCTGCCTGTTTGGGGTATTTATCTTTTTTTTTTTTTTTTAAAGATTTTTTTATTTGAAAGTCAGAATTACACAGAGAGAGGAGAGGCAGAGAGAGAGAGAGAGAGAGAGAGGGAGAGAGAGGGAGAGAGAGAGAGAGAGGTCCTCCATCTGCTGGTTCACTCCCCAGTTGGCCACAACGGCCAGAGCTGCACAGATCCAAAGCCAGGAGCCAGAAGCTTCTTCCCACGTGGGTGCAGGGGCCCAAGGACTTGGGCCATCCCCCACTGCTTTCTCTGGACATAGCAGAGAGCCGGATGGAAGTGGAGCAGCCAGGTCTTGAACCGGCACCCATATGGGATGCTGGCACCTCAGGCCAGGGCATTAACCCACTGCGCCACAGCACCGGCCCCTGGGGTATTTATCTTTAAAAGGTATTGACTAAGAATTTGGGCTTTCATGAATACATTCAATTAAAATGTTTGTTGTATTGTTTTCTACTATAGTTTTATTCTTGGTCTATCAGTTGTTCATGCAAGACTTAAAAAGAATTCCTAGACCCACATATTAATGGTGATGATTGTTATTTCTTGGTTGTGATTTTTTTTTTTGGTGAGTACATAGAATTTTTTTAGCAGGTTCATCTATTATTACATGGTTGCAACTTTGAAATAGTTGGGAGTGGGGTAATGTAGAGAGAGGAAGGAAGAGGTGGTAAGAAATGGGACAAGATATTAACAGTGGATTTAGATAAGCCATACTAAGTCTTATGCGCTTCTTTAAACTTTTTATAGGTTTGAACATTTTCAAAATAAATGGAGAAAAAAATCACAGAAATGCAATTATACCCTCAAACAGATGAAAAGAACCATTTCCCCACCACTAAGTGCACATTGAGTTTAGAGAGAATACTTGCATTTATACTATAAATATATATTTTTAAATTATTTAACTTACTTCTGATTGGACTACCCTTTCACTGCTGAGCAGTAGAGGAATAAAATGGTGAAGTTAATAGGATTATTTGTTTGCCCACAGGGGATTTCTTTGAATTTCTTGTGCTTTCAGAAAATACTACATTTAATTGTATAGCGCGTAAATTATTTTTCTTGTTTGTTAGGCAGCATTACTGGAACAGTTAACTTAAGTAGGCAGTCTAGCTGGTGTCAATGTAGTCTGTTGTTTTTTCTTCTAATGGCCTGTTCCTGTACAAAATCTAAAATGGTAGGCACATATACTGAGAATTCAGATTTTCTGAAATTATCTGTTTCTTACTGTATATTCTTGAAAGAAACTAGCCTCATTTATATGTGTGTTAATGTATGCATTAAATTATATCACTGTTTTTGAGTATTTTATTGTTGCTAGGAAGACATTGACTACTAGCATATTTGTATAAACTTTGAAAAGTATGCCAAATATTTAAAAATTTACGAGAAAACAATTGTGAACTGTAAAACTTAGTTTTGCTGTGTTACAGTAATTTTGTCTTATTAGAGATATATCATTCTCTAATGTGGACTGATAGAAGCGGATGAAAATGTTTTTCCATGGCTGTCATTTGTCTGTGTTTGATGTTGGTTTGAATCAGATAACAGCTTTTTTCATTTTCCAGTGACCATGACCTTTTGTTTTCCAGTCTATAGTATTCAGCATCCTGGAGGGCAGGCTGACAATGTTAGTGTAGTAAAGCATGCAGACGGTATTTTAAACAAAATACTTGTTCACAGCTGCATGACATAAATCACTCAGACTGCCTTTTGAATAATGAATAATACTTATTAGAAAGCTTTCCAATTCAAGTTTGGAGTTAAAAGACTATTTTTAGATATTTAAAAATAAACTGATTATCACCCTTTTCATTTTGGTGAACCTTTTGGACTATAATATATCATATGTGAAATATGTTTGGCATTGGCACAATATTTTGAATCTTTAACTGGAAATGGGAAAAATGTATTGTTAAAATAAGGACATTCTGGAAAGTCCTGTAAAGCATTATATCTTGAGACTTTCAGGTATTTTATTTGTACATTAGTCCCTACTTCCCATTAGCTAGCAGGAGTTTATTGAATTTTAGTTATGTTCATACAAGAGACTCCTTGTACTACTTTGACTCTCTCATGTCTTTTATTTACTTATAATAGAAAGCTTTTATTTAATAAATATAAATTTTGTAAGTACAACTTCTGGATTATAGCAGTTCTTCCCCTCATACCCACCCTCCTACCCCCAAACCATCCCACCTCCTACTCCCTCTCCCATCCCATTCTTCATTAAGATTCATTTTTAATTATCTTTATATACAGATAATCAGATCTATGCAAGTGCAGATTTCAACAGTTTGCACCCACACAGACACACAAAGTATAAAGTACTGTTTGAAGACTAGTTTTACTGTTAATTCTCATCATACAACACATTAAAGACAGAGGTCCCACATGGGGAGCAAGTGCACAGTGACTCCTATTGTTGATTTAACAATTGACACTCTTATTTATGATGCCAGTAATCACCCAAGGCTCTTGTCATGAGCTGCCAAGGCTATGGAAGCCTCTTGAGTCCACAGACGCTGACATTATTTAGACAAGACCATAATCAAAGTGGAAATTCTCTCCTCCCTTCAGAGAAAGGTACCTCCTTCTTTGATAGCCTGTCCTTTCCACTGGGATCTCACTCACAGAGATCTTTGATTTAGGTCATTTTTTTGCCACAGTGTCTTGGCTTTCCATGCCTGAGATACTCTCATGGGCGCCAGATCTGAGTGCCTTAAGGGCTGATTCTGAGGCCAGAGTGCTGTTTAGGGCATTTGTCATTCTATGAGTCTGCTGTGTGTCCTGCTTTCCAAGTTGGATCATTTTCTCCTTTTTAATTCTATCAGTTATTATTAGCAGACACTTGGTCTTATTTATGTGATCCCTTTGACACTTTTTTTTTTTTAAAGATTTATTTATTTATTTGAAAGAGTTACACAGAGGAGAGGAAGAGAGAGAAAAAGGGGTCTTCCATCTGGTGGTTCACTCCCTAATTCGCCACAAGAGCCGGAGCTGTGCCAATCTGAAGCCAGGAGCCAGGAGCTTCTTCCGAGTCTCCCACGTGGTTGCAGGGGCCCAAGAACCCGGGCCATCCTCCACTGCTTTCCCAGGCCATAGCAGAGAGCTGGATCGGAAGTGGAGGAGCTGGGTCTCGAACCGGCGCCCATATGGGATGCTGGCGCTTCAGGCCAGGGCATTAACCTGCTGTGCCACAGCACCGGCTCCCCTTTGACACTTAATCCTTTGTTATGATCCGTTATGAACTTAAACTGATCACTTAACTAGTAAGATGGCATTGGTACCTGCTTCTTTCATATCTTGATACGGCTTCAACGAGTGCCTGTTTTTCCACTATGTCCCACTCTTGACTATACGTATCTTATGGACATAGAGGTGAAAATCATGTCAGGTAAATATTGAATGGAATCAAATTGGTCAACTTTGTAGATCCGATAATCACTTTTTGTTAAGCTTTTTGGCTTTAATTAACCATCCCGCAAAAAATACTTAGTAGCTTAGGAAATGCTCATTAGAGAATGAAAAAGGAATATTACTCTATAATAGCTTAGATTATGGTATCACAAATGTTCTAAAGATTATCTATGAAAATACTTCTAGCGACATTTATGTTTCTCTAGAAATTTCTTTAATTTCGGTATCTTGGGACTCTAGTTTTTTTTTTTTTTAACTTTTATTTAATGAATATAAATTTCCAGTGTACAGCTTATGGATTACAATGGCTTCCCCCTCCCATAACTTCCCTCCCACCCGCAACCCTCCCCTCTCCCGCTCCCTCCCCCCTTCCATTTGCATCAAGATTCATTTTTAATTCTCTTTATATACAGAAGATCAATTTAGTATAAAGATTTCAACAGTTTGCACCCACATAGAAACACAAAGTGAAACATACTGTTTCAGTACTAGTTATAGCATTAAATCACAATGTACAGCACATTAAGGACAGAGATCCCACATGAGGAGCAAGTGCACAGTGGCTCCTTTTGTTGACCCAACAAATTGACACTCTAGTTTATGGCGCCAGTAACCATCCTAGGCTGTCGTCATGAGTTGCCAAGGCTATGGAAGCCTTCCAAGTTTACCGACTCTGATCATATTTAGACAAGGTAATAAAAAACAGAGTGAGGATAGTAACCAATGATCCTAAGAGTGGCATTTACCAGGTTTGAACAATTATACAGCATTAAGTGGGGAAGAGGACCATCAGTACACACAGGTTGGGAGTAGAGCCATTGGTGGTAGAGTAGAGGTTATGATTACAAAGGAATGAGGCCCAAGTGCACTAGACAGGGCCTAGAACAAAGGACAGAGTCATTATTAGAGGAGCTAAGAAAGGTGCTGTCTAAGCTACAAGTAATTTTTCTGTTTGAGAGGCAAATAGAACCTGATAAAAGGGTCTTGATAATAATCTGGTGGGCTTTAGGCCTTGTAAATTCAGAGGCCCAGACCTATCTATCTCTTCACATGGGGTATATCTAAGGGAGGTGTGAACCTCCTAGGGGAAGGCACTCTGTTGACTTCCATTACTTGGCTGGCCTGGGAGGAGAGCTGGCCAGGTAAAGGCAGGTGGCATCTCTAACAAGAAATTTACAGTTCTGCCTGCAATGTTGCTGACCCTACTTGACCATCCCCTCAGCTGCAGTGGTCACTTTGGAAGTTGGGCTGAGTGAAGGGCTTTTCAGCTTAGAGCCAATAAGATCTGTGGCTCTGACCTGGGCATCCTTTCGACTCCAGGGCAGGTCCATTTCCAGTGATCCAACTCTTGGCAGAGCTGCCAGGGCTCTTCAAAGCTGATTTCTGCTGAAGCCCAGGCTTACCACATTGAAAGCCACTGCAGTGGACTGGCCTGTTGGGTCTCCTTGAGGGCAGATCACTGTACAGATCAGCCATTAATAGGCCTGCCACCCATTGCTTCTGATGCCGAGCTTTCTTTTCCTCCTGGTTTGTGTTAAAGCAGACCAGAGGATGCAAGTCAAGGGGTGCTCAAGTCCCATCTCTAATCTTCGGTGGCCTGAACTACAAGTCTATAGTCACAGGCACGTTCTGTAGTAGTTTTTCTACGGTAGACAATGCCCATGAGGAAAATATATTCTCACTTTAAAACTTTCTTTCCCTTTTGTCTGAAAGGGAGGTTTTTTTCTACTTACTGTATACTTGGCTGATGGCGAAGTGAATCTAGCTATGAGATTATTATTTAAGTTCTTATTTTGGCTATGCTATTACAGAAAAATGTTAGCCATCTCTTTTATAAGGTCTAAAGATTAAATTGTGCGTCCTACAGATTCCTTTATAATAGAATTAGTTTCCTACCTTGAAGAGAATAGAGAAATGAAAGAACAAGTTGGGCTTAGAATAGAGAAATGAGGGAGCAAGTCCTAGATCGCTTGCTGACAATAGCAATATTACATGAATACTTAGCAAACAGTTTCAACGATTAGATAACAACTTAAGAAAACATTTACCAGAAGGTCCAATGCCTTCTATAAATTTTAAGAATCATGTATTTGAAAACACCTCTTAAATATCTAACATGGTGTAGTTTGTTTAGCCAGTAAACTGAAGCACAACCATCTAAAATGTTTTTAGTTTCTTTTTACCAACAAGTTTAAAACATATGATACACAGATTCAGGTCACACAAATTAACATGTATCTTTGATTGATGTTAGCAGCTTAAATTTATGGACAATCTTATCTATAAGCCATTTAAAATAAAACTCTTAATAAAATTTCCCCATGTGGACATACAATATGTACACACATATAACATAGCATAATAGACCAATATAGCAATTTTAATAATAGCTTTTGAAATCTTCAACTCTTTTTGTAGATTGCCAATTGATTTGAATTGCTTTTTGTTTTTAGTAACCTCAGTTAACCATACTTTCTCTCAGTTGGTACTGTTAATACATTATTGGCTTCATCTGTTTACAGAGCCATCCCAAAGTACTGAATACAATAAAAGTGGCTGGAAAAAGTCCATAGGAACCTATAGGAGGACAGCTAAACACAGAACCAACAACACTTTAGTTTTATGAGCAGCAAATCATATATAACTGTGGATGACAAAAGACTTTAAGTCGCCATGTTTAAAATTATAAACTCATCAACCAACAAGAGGCACTTGCTTACTTCACAGTATTTTTGAAAGCACCTGTAGGAGTTTACAAGTATTTAACCCTTTAGGCCTCTGGGGCTTTCTCATTAAGATAACTATCATGTCTAGTAACACAAGATCATTAGACTTTTTAATTCTCAAACATTTGTATTAATAGCATTTTCCATTATAGAAACTTAAAGTCTGGTACCACATCACATCTTGACAGTCCTTCTAATATAATCCAAATAGCCTGATTAGTTGGTGTCTCTATAAGATGAGAGACATAGGTCCTTCGATATTTTCAGTTGGGCCCAAACTGGAAAAACCAAAGTCCAGGATTTACTGGAAATTTTAGAGACCAGATTGTTTGAAACTTTGATTTTTTGAGTGCCTGTCAAGAATTCCAAGAAGGCTCAAAATCCAAAATATCTGGTTGAAATAAGATTTCTTAAAATCATGACATAACATAGACCAAATTTGATCATTGTTACAAGGTGATTATTCAAATCTTTAAAAATAAGCACATATTTAAATAACCCATAGCTCTTAATAAAAATTCAGCTGTTTTTGAACAATTAGAATTTAACAGACATCAAGAGAACATAATAGATTACTTTAACACATTGCTGTAACAGAGCATCAGAGTTTAATTCTATGTCAAAGAGAAATTGAGCTTCCTGTGATCTTTTGCTGTGAGGTTTCCTTCCTTTACCTTCTTTCATATTGGTGACCATGTTTCTGTGTTTCTGTGTGTAAGACATCTTTAAGCATCTTTTGCAGGGCAGGATGAGTGGCAACAAATTCTTTCAGTTTCTGTTTGCTATGAAAAGTCTTAATTTCACCTTCATTCACAAATGAGAGCTTTGCCGGATATAGTATTCTGGGCTGGCAGTTTTTCTCTCTTAGTACCTGGGCTATGTCTCGCCATTCCCTTCTAGCTTGTAGGGTTTCTGATGAGAAGTCTGCTGTGAGTCTAATTGGAGATCCTCTAAGAGTGATCTGACGTTTCTCTCTTGCACACTTTAGGATCTTTTCTTTATGTTTCACTGTGGTGAGTTTGATTACAACATGTCGTGGTGAGGATCTCTTTTGGTCATGTTTATTAGGGGTTCTGTAAGCTTCCTGTACTAAGATGCCTCTGTCCTTCTCCAAACCTGGGAAATTTTCTGCTAGTATCTCACTGAAAATGCCTTCTAATCCTTTCTCCCTCTCCATGCCTTCAGGAACTCCTAGAACCCGAATGTTGGGTTTTTTAATAGTATCCTGTAGATTCCCGACAATATGTTTTAGATTTCAAATTTCTTCTTTTCTTTGGTTTGCCTGTTTCCTTTCCTGTTCTCTGTCTTCTAAGTCTGATATTCTCTCTTCTGCTTCGCCCATTCTGTTTTTAAGGCTCTCTAATGTGTTTGTCATTTGATCTATTGAATGTCATTTGATCTATTGATTTCTCGTCACTATCAGAGTTTCTTGTTCCACTAGTTGTTTCATTTCATTTTGATTCCTCCTTAATATTTCATTTTCACGAGATTTTCTATCTTGTCCATTAAGGATTTCTGTAGTTCAAGAATTTGTTTTTGAGAACTTCTTAATGTTCTTATCAATTTTTTGAGATCCGCTTCTTGCATTTCTTCGATCTCATCATCTTCATAATCTTGAATTGGGGTGTCTTTTTCATTTGGGGGCATCATAGTGTCTTCCTTGTTCTTGTTAGCTTGGTTTTTGCGTTTGTTGTTTGGCATGTTGGAGATATTTGGTTTCTTCACTGTGGTGTTTTTTCTTGTTACACTATGGCTCTATATTAAGTGGACTGTCTGCTTTCAGTGGAGCCTTAGAGGCTTGAGATGAGTGTGGACTGAGAGCTGTGTTTGGTTCCTCAGGGTTGAGGGTGTGTCAAATATGACACTCCCAGGTTAGGTGTGGTAAATCTCTCTTTTTTTGATTTAAAAGGGAAGTAATTCCGCACAGCTGAAGGTAATTGGAGGTAGTTAGCAGGCAAATGATATACCCACAGGAGCCAGAGATCGGAAGCTCTTTCCCAAGGACCACACAGGGAATCTGTGCTGCCCTCAGTGTGGGCTCCAATTCTCCTGCAGTCTCCCACTGGGTTGCCAAGTTAGATGCTAATCTCCTGTTATTTCACCCCTCCCCCCAGAGTCAGGTTTTTCTGCTAGGCTCAGGGCTGGTGCAGACCTGAGGTCGCCCTGCTTATGACGTATGTCCAAAATGGCGCCTGCCCTGTCTTGCTCGCCTTTGAGAGGTGAGCGGAGAGAGAGAAACTTGTGTCCGTATCAGCCACTTTTTTTATTTTTTTCCTCTCTCTTCTAGTTAGCCTGGTGAACTTTTCCCCACGGAGTTTCAAGCCTTGTTCCCTCTAGTCTCCTCTTTCCGCTTGCCCGCTGGTGTTTCGGGCTATTGAGGTTCGGCTCACCTTGCGTTCCAGCGCTGGTGCGTTGAGTCTGCCGCTGGTGTCCCGAACTTGGGCTCCCACGCTCTCCACGCAGGTCCACTGTGAATCACTAGTTCCGGAAGAGTTTCCTCTGCTGTTTCATCCCCTACTCTTCCTTGACCCTGCAGTATCTCCATTTATATTAAACTGTCTCTCCCCCGGACTAATAGTGTGCTCCCTGCCTATTCCGCCATCTTGCCGCTCTTTTTTTAAACTGCAGTAAAAACAGCTACTACTCATTGACTTGGCCAAGGTTAAACTCACAATTAGTAAGTGCTAGCTAATACAGGCAGCTTTCCAAAAACCCAGGACTCCCACATTTAAAAAAAAGTAATTCATTTTAATAGTGGAGGGATTGGGAGAGGCAGAAAGAGAGCTTCCATCTGTTGGTTCCTTCCTCCCAAAGCCTGCAATGGTCCATGCTTGAGCCGGGCTGAAGTCAAGAGCTGGGAACTTCTTTCAGGTCTCCTACGTGGATGCCAGGAACCCGATTACTTGAGCTATTACCACTGCCTCTTGGGCATCTGCATTGGCAGGAAGATAAGATTAGGAGCCAGAATAGAGAATCATACCCAGGGTCTCTGATGCAGGATGTGGCATGAGTGCACCAGCAGATGGAATAGCTCTCTCTCTCTCTCCCCCTTCCCTCTCTCTTTTTCTCTCTCTCCCCTTCTCTCTCTACCTCTCTCTCTGTAACTCTGCCTTTCAAATAAATAAAATAAATCTTTTTTTTAAATCCTGCTCTTTACAGCTCTGCTTCTAACCACTGCCATGCTTTGCCAAAGCTGGCTGTGGAGACTGAGTGAGGCAGATCCTCCTTGCCAGTCCTAATACTCACATTAGCCAGGCAGAAAAAGTATAGAGTAACACTCTTTCTTGAGCACACAGAAGGGAAGTGTCCAGGCATCTTTGTCTTGTGGATTCATAGAGAAATATCACAGAACTTTCAGTGATTGTTTTCCCTAACCTTGATGTATATTTTGTCAGCTTTTCCTTCAAGTTTCTGTTTCTCCTAAAGAAAGTTTGTTTTGTGACTGGACTTCCAGCAATCTGACTTAGACACTTAGTAACTGTGTCTCACATGCATGTTGTCTGTTTTATTATACAGCAGAATGTTGAATCATTATAGTTGTGCATACCACGTGTGAAAGCATGGGCTGTGGTAGGAAAGAGGAATAGAGATTGGATAGCAGCCTACCCAATTGTGGAAAGAACTAGTGAGCTTAGTTGTCATCAATCAACCATTCTCTTTGTAACCTTAAGACTTTTTTTTTTTTTTTAAGGTTTGTTTATTTTAAAGGCAGAATTGCAGAGAGAGAGAAGGAGAGACACAGATCTTCCATCTGCTGGTTCCCTTCACAAATAGCCATAACGAGTGGGATTGGACTAGTTGGAAGCCAGGAGCTTCTCCTGTGTCTCCCACATGGATATAGGGCCCAAGCACTCGGGCCATGCTCCACTGCCTTCCCAGATCATCACCAGGGAGCTGGATTGGAAGTGGAGCAGCTGGGCCCTGAACTAGTGCCCATATGGGATGCCAACGATGTAGTCCATGGTTTAAACAACCTTAAGACTTCTATGTTGAACTTATGACTCAGGATCTGAAGATTCAAGGCTAAAATAGTTTTAGGGTGACCCTGGGTCACTGGTAAAGCTTTAAGAGCCTTCATTAATTTTCTTTTATCAGCTGTTATAAAATGAAGATAAAACACTAAGAAATGAGAATATTAATACCATTTGGCAACCTTTTTGTATTCAGATTTTTTAGGCTCACCTTCATCTCAAATTTTGATACTATGTTGTAATTTCATTTTTTCAGTTGTTGCATATATTATGCATACTAAGAAGTTATGTTTTTCTGTTTCTGTTCTTCCATGTATGTAGTTGACTCAGAATTTTTCAGATTTCCTGATAGGGTTATATAGTTTTATTTCTTCACATGATAGCATGTTCCACCTCTACACAGAACACATTACTTAAAGGCAAACATTCTAATTATCTTTGTTTTTATTGTATGTCAGTATTTAGTTTTTTTGTTTGTTTGTTTTTTAAGATTTATGTGAAAGAGTTAGAGCTCTTACATCTGCTAGTTCATTTCCCAAATGTTGACAATGGCAGGGCTGGGCCAAACCGAAGCCACGAGGCAGGAGCTTCTTTCAAGTCTCCCACATGGGTGCAGGGGCCCGAAGACTTGGGCCATCTTCTGCTGCTTTTCCAGGTGTGTTAACAGGGAGCTGGATCAGAAGTGGAGCAGCTGGAACTAGAACTGGTGCCCACGTGGGATGCTGACATTGCAGATAGCAGCTTTACCCACTACATCACAATGCCAGTCCCTTTAATCTGACTTTCGTAAGGCCTCCCTCCTGGTAGAGTAAGGAGGGGATCCCACTTTACTTTCTTTGCCTCTACTTCCATTGTTTATCTGAATGCTGCATTGCTGAAACATTGATGACTGATCTGCCACCCATATCACCTTCTTTTTGTCATCTTAACCCTAGATCACTCTTTAAAATCATCCTCAACAAAGTGATTTATAGGGGTTGGCTCCTGCAGAACAGCATCCCATGTGGTGCTTCTGGTCCAGTTCCCTGCTGGAAGGGGAGAGTAGTGGAAGATGGCTCAGTTGTTTGGGCCCCTGCCACCCATGTGGGAGACCCATATGGAGCCCCTGGCCTAGCCCTGGGCCATCTCAGGGGTGGATCTGCGGATGGAATCTCTTATCTGTCTATCCCTCTCTCTATGTGGCTCTGATTTTCAAATAAATGATTAAATATCTTTGAAGTAGTTCATAATTTATTGCAGAAGTGGAAATTTCAAGATTATAGAAAGTATATCTGCATATTCTAGCAGGAAATTTTAGTTTAGGAGATTTTGAAGCTGAAAGTGGAGTATTGTTCTTCCTAAAATGCAGACAATTAGGGGGATAGGCATTTGGTGCAGGGGTTACTGTGTTGCTCTGGACACCTGCCTCACGTGTTGCAGTGCATGGCTTCAAGTCCTGACTCTGCTTCCAGTTTTAGTTTTCTACTAATTTGTGTCTTAGGAGACAACAGGTGATGACTCAGTTAGGTTTGTGCCACTAACATAAAAGATCTGTGTGAGTTTCCAGTCTTGGCTTTAACCTGACTCAGCCCTGGCTATTGCAAGCATTTTGGAGGTAAACCACTGGATGGGATATCTTTGTTTCTCTGTCTCATTTCTTTTAAAATAAATCAAATAAAACAATTTAACAAAGGCAAACAGTAAGTACCCTTCATGTCACTGAGTCACTCAGAATCATGCAGCTTCTGGGGATCATCCTGTACAGGCCTGAGAGGAGGCACTTCTTGGACTTGATAGGTTTAATGAGATAGCAGATCTCTGAACAAGGGAACCAGCGAGCAGCCTAAAATTTCACTGAAGGTTGCACTGAAGCGTGAACTTCAAGGAAACCAAAAGCAGCAAGAATACTTGAGTAGCAACATGAATGAACCTGATCATAAGAGAAATCATCTTGTCTACACTGTCCTTGGAAGCTGATCTTAAAGCTGGACATCTCAGGTTATTGTCCATTCTTAAGCCTAGTGATGGATGTTGGGCCCTTGTGGACTGCACTTGAAATATTTCCTCATGCATCAGCATCTACCTCTGAAAAGTTGGCATGGCCTTTCTCTGCTCATATGAACTTCCTTTGGTTATCTCCCTTCAATACCTGGCTCATCTGGCTCTGTGTTTTGGCTGCTTATTGTCTTGATATTTCTACATGTAGTTACCTGGCTTTGCACTATTTGCCTTGTTTCTAACCTGTGCCTTTAGTTTATGAGTAGTAGGAGTACCAGATCTGGAGTTATGTGGTCTTAGTTCTAGTTCTGGTACTGCTACTCATGACGTTAAACTTTGTTTTATGCCTTGATCTCAAGTACTGACTTTCTCATCTTTACAATGATAATGGTAATAATGCCTACTTTATAAGGTTGTTTTGAGGCATAAATAAATAAGTATAAAAACATTTAATAAGAACTTGGATACTTCCAAGTATTTAATGCAACAAAACCTACTGCCATGTTCTAGTTAATTGTTTTAGGCTAACATTTGTCAAACATTTTAATCTCAAAGCACATCTTTTTTTTTTTTTTAAGATTTATTTATTTGTTTTAGAAGGCAGATTTTGTAGAGAAAGAGGGAGAGACACAGAAAGATCTTCCATCTAGTGATTCATTCCCCAGATGGCTACAATGTCCAGAGGTGACCCAGTCTAGGAGCCAAGAACTTCTTCCAGGGCTCCCACATGGGTGGCAGAGCCCCAAGCACCTGGGCCATCCTCTGTTGCCTTTCCCAAGCCATTAGCAGGGAGCTGGATCTGAAGTGGAGCATCTGGTACTTGAACTGGCATCCATATGAAATGCTGGTGTTGCTGGTGGTGGTTTTACCTGATATATGACAATGCTGTCCCCCACATTTACATTCATTTTTTACATTCTTTATAAAGATTTATTTATTTGAAAGACAGAGCTACAGAGAGGCAGAGGTAGAGAGAAGTTTTCCATCCGCTGGTTCACTCCCCAAATGGCTGCAATGGCTGGAGCTGGTCTCCTAGATGGGTGCAGTGGCCCAAGAGCTTGGGCCATCTTTCACTGCTTTCCCAGGCCATAGCAGAGAGCTGGATCGAAAGTGGAGCAGCCGGGACTAGAACTGGCACCCACATTGGCATGCCAGTGCTGCAGGTGGAGACCTAACCCACTACGCCATGGTGCCAGCCCCTATATTCTTAAATTTATGATCCTATGAAGTATTTGCTTATTGGGTTAGATGCTATGTATTACATTTGTAATTAAAGTTGAGAAATTTAAAAATTAATTAAAAAATAAGTCTGTTACATATTAGGACAAATAACATTTTGTGAAAAATAACTATGCTTTTAAAAGTGGTGAGAAAATTGGTCGGTGCCACGGCTCAGTAGGGTAATCCTCTGCCTGCGGCGCCAGCACACCAGGTTCTAGTCCCGGTCGGGGCGCCGGATTCTGTCCCGGTTGCTCCTCTTCCAGTCCAGCTCTCTGCTGTGGCCCAGGAGTGCAGTGGAGGATGGCCCAAGTGCTTGGGCCCTGCACCCCATGGGAGACCAGGAGGAAGCACCTGGCTCCTGGTTTCAGATCAGCGCAGTGCGCCAGCTGCAGTGCGCTGGCCACAGCGGCCATTGGAGGGTGAACCAACGGCAAAGGAAGACCTTTCTCTCTGTCTCTCTCACTATCCACTCTGCCTGTCAAAAAAAAAAAAAGTGGTGAGAAAATTGATATTCTTTCACATTTTTTAAAAAATTTATTTGAGAAGCAGAGCTACAGAGTGAGGAGAGACAGAGGTCCTCCATTGCTGGTTCACTACCCAAATGGCTGCAACAGCCAAAGCTGGGCTGATCCAAAGCCAGGAGCCAGGAGCTTCTTCCAGGTCTTCCACATGGGCACAGAGGCCCAAGCACTTGAGCCATCCTCCGCTGACCTCCCAGCCCCTAAGCAGAGAGCTGGATCAGAAGAGGAGTAGGCGGCGGGACATGAGCTGGCTGGCACCCATATGGGATGCCAGTAATGCAGGCGGAGGCTTAATCTACTATGCCACTGCTCTTGGCCCTTTTCCACATTTTTACAACTGTTTCCTATCTGACTTAAGAGAATTAACTGTCTTGTTGGCAGTCATCTTTTTGCAATATGATGTTTTTATTCAGTTTTATGAAGTAAATATGACCTCATACAATTAAGTAGATGGGAAAGGGGAGTATTTTAATTCTTTTCTAATAGTTGTGGATATTCTTCTTTGATACTACACTAAAACTTGACAAGTAATTCTTCAATGTTAATTGCAGTGTAGACTGAAACCACACTGGTGAACATTTTATACTCTTACGTTAAAATCCATTTGGCCTGTCTCATAGGGTAATTGACTGGATGTTTTGCCCATATATGGTACTGTACTATCATGTATTTGTCAGTTGAAAAATATTAACTCATTGAGTTATGCAGACCTTCTGAATGTTAACACATTTCTTCCTTCCTTTTTTTCAAGATTTATTTATTTATTTGAAAGGCAGAGTTACAGAGAGAGGCAGAGAGAGAGAGAGAGAGAGAGAGGGGTTCTCCATCTGCTGGTCCACTCCCCAGACAGCTACAACAGCTGGAGCTGCACCAATCAAGCCAGGAGCTTCCTCCGGCTCTCCCACGTGGGTGCAGTGGCCCAAAGACTTGGGCCATCTTCTACTGCTTTCCCAGGCCATAGAAGAGAGCTGGATCAGAAGAGGAGCAGCCATGACTAGAACCTGTACTCATATGGGATATCAGCACTGCAGGCCAATTACACCAACTACTCCACAGCGCCGGTCCCAAGACATTTTATTACATAATATCTTTAAAAATTGTGATCTTGAGTATCACCTTCAATGCCATCAGAAAAATATTTGAATGTTAACAAACTGTCAAGCTCATGGTAGTGAATAAAAGTTTCCCAAATCCTAATTTTCACTTGAAAGCTTGAATATTATGATTGGCAATAAATACTGTCAGGTATTTTCATGGAAGTGACAAGTTCATTTTGTTCATTTTTGAGAAAATACCTATCAAATACCCACGTCTGCTGAGTCATAGTTTGTCAGTCCTGCTTTCAAGGGAGATGGTGTTTATAAAAGTGGCAGCTAGTTCAGCTCACAGTGCTAATGATTTCACATGTACTTTTCTTCAGATTGAGTACCACACTCAGAACGCTGCACTGCATGGAATATTAAAAGGCTTCATTCTTCACAGTCAAGATTTAATAAAATTAAGTTAACTGCTTCATCAGGGACATTTCTGGGTAAACTGGATTTGTTTTGTTCTTTGCTGTGAGTGTGTGTTAGTAAAGAACACGGTGGCAGCTAACACACTTCGCTTTGTGCTGAAGCACCAGTAGTTTCCCCTTCCATAGCTTTTGTACCACCAGTTCAAATGCCAAGTGAGGGAAGTCAGTAGCTTCTTGGTCTTACTATGAAAGCAGTTTTGTGGTTGTGGATGCTCCTGAAAGGATCTCAGAGGCCTGCAGGAGTCCACAGACCACCCTGAGAATTGCTGTTCTAGGCACTCAGGATATAGCACTGTGAAAAACAGAATAATTTCTGCTCTCACCAGCCTTCCATTCTAGTGGAGAGAGTGAAACAAAAACCAACCTAAAGTGGCTTAGTGTATTGTATTTTAGCTAGTGACAAGTACTAAGGAGGAAAAAGGAGAGAATGAAGTGTTAGTGAATTTTGAACTTCTTAGAGTGGTAGGGAAGCCTCACTGAGTACAAAAATGAAGCAAGTGAGAGAACAAACCATTGAAAGATGGGGGAGGAGAGGTTTGGGAAAATACTCCAGACCATGGAAACAGCTAGGTGGAAGTGGGCCTCATATGCCTAAGTGAATGATAAGGAAACTAAAGAGTCTGAAGAAAAGTGAGTAGGGGGGAGAGAAGGCAGTGTCTCAGTGAGGTATGGAGGACAGATCATCTAGGATCTAGTAGGCCAGTGCATCAGAAAAAACAGTGTGTATGCACACATCAGTCGGTCTTGTGAAAATGCAAATTCTGACTCACAGATGGGAGCTGAGTCCTGTATTTTGTAGTTGTAGAACGTTACCAGGTGATGTCAATAGTGCAGTCCTTTTTGAATAGCAGTTGTAGTGTTTTGAGTGTCCACGGAAGCCTTTGGAGAAGACCCACATATTCTGGTGTATGTTTTAATATGGTCAGTCATAAATAAAGACTAGCAACAGCAGTAGATCTGAAATCCCTGTCCTAAACCCTGGAGACCAGATGTGTTGGAACTCAGAATTTTTTAGATTTAGAAAGGTATTATGTTTCATATACATGAGGGTTCTTCAGAGAGTTCATGGAAAATGGATTTAAAAAATGTTCCTTTTGGTGTAGAATTTTTTTGAAATCCATGCATTCTTTTACATAGTATATTTCATAACATCTGCAGCAGTGTCTGAGATATTCTTTATAATCACACATTAGTATTTCTGCAATGAAATGAATAAATCATCACTCAGATAAAGTAAGACTGAATTTTCTCACATCCATTCAGGTGAGGTGTTTGCTACCAAGTGAGTAACAGAGTTATATAAATACTTGCAGGTTCAGGTCAAACCAGGGTTTGTTGCCAAAAGACTTAGAAAATACTTTTACTTTTTAAAGCATTTGGGCTCTATAATTGAGAAAACATGGACTTTTGTTGCTATTTACTTAGTTGTTTATGTCTCCACATTGCAGGGACTTCTTTTTTTCTAAGATTATTTATTTGAAAGGCAGAGTTACAGAGAGGCTGAAGCGGAGTGGGGGGCGCAGGGGGGCTGGCACTGTGGCATAGAAGGTAGAGCTGCCGCCTGCAGTGCCAGCATCCCATGTGGGTGCTGGTTTGAGTCCCTGCTGCTCCAGTTTGATCCAGCTCTCTGCTATGTCCTGGGAAAGCAGAAGAAGATGGCCCAAGTCCTTGGGCCCCTGCACCTGCGTGGGAGACCTGGAAGAAGCCTCTAGCTCCTGGCTTTAGATCGGCCCAGCTCTGACCCTTGCAGCCAGTTGAGGAGTGAACCAGCAGAGGGAAGACCTCTCTATTTCTCTCTCTGCCTCTCTTTCTCTTTCTGTGTAACTCTGACTTTCAAATAAATAAATAAATCTAAAAGAAAGAATACAAAGCATTATTAAAAGAGAAAGAGAGAGAGAGAGAGAGAGAGGGGTCTTCCATCCACTGGTTCACTCCCCAGATGGCCACAACGGTGGAAGCTGTGCTGATCCGAAGCTAGGACCCGGGATCTTCTGTGCTTCCCATGCTGGTACAGGGGCCCAAGGATTTGCACCATCTTCTATTGCTTTCCCAGGGCAAGGCAGAGAGCTGGATTGGAAGTAGAGCAGCCAGTGCCCATATGGGATGCTGTACCGCAGGCAGTGGCTTTTACACACTATGCCACAGTGTCAGCCCCTGCGGGGACTTCTTAAAGACATGTTCATTTTAGGCCTTGCTGGCTGCAGGTGTTGGCAAGAGACTCTACAACCCCAGATCTTTGATGCCCTGGTTCTGTTCTCAAAGGAAGAAAAGCAGGTATCTATTACTTTGGAACACAAGTTTTCATTTCCAGAGAATTTTTGTATCTTGGAAGCCTATGCTGTCATGTGTGCAGTCAAAGCATAGTTAATTAAAACATGCCGAGCACTTTATTATACTTTGGGACAGTTAGCATGTGCTTTGAATTACCTAACTCTGCTCATTTGTGGTTGACTCACTGTTACTTCCATATCTGACTTTGGTTTCTTCCTTACAGCTGTGAGCTGCCTTATTCCACATTAGACTTTGCAGCTTGTAATCTGAAGTAAACTTCTCTGTGTCTGTCAGAATCCATTTGTTTTTGTTTTTTGTTTTTGTTTATTTAAGTTACTGGTTTTCCCAGGGAGGTCCAATTAAAAAGAAATTTGGAAGTTATCCTAAGATGAAGAGCTGAATAATGTTTTCATCTCTGCATCTTATTTACCTGTGATGTCAAAGTATTAGTAATAGGAGCTCTGTCTCTTCTCCATAGTTCCATGTAAGAGTTGGTGTAGGGGCCAGCGCTGTGGGGGCAGCAGGTTAAAGCCCTGGCCTGCAGCTCTGGCATCCCATATGGCTGCCAGTTCGAGTCCCAGCTGCTCAACTTCTGAACCAGCTCTCTGCTATGGCCTGGGAAAGTAGAAGATGTCCCAAGTTCTTGGACCCCTGCACCCTTGTGGGTGACCCGGAAGAAGCTCCTGGCTTCAGATCATTGCAGCTCTAGCTGCCAACTGGGGAATGAACCAGCAGATGGAAGACATCTCTCTCTCTCTCTCTCTCTGGCTCTACCTCTCTCTATAACACTGCCTTTCAAATAAATGAAGTAAATCTTTTTTTTTTTTTTTTAAAGAATTGGTGTAGCCTGTTTGTTGAGTACCTGTTCTCTGTCTCTCTCTCTCTCTCTCTCTCTCTCTCACACACACACACACACACTTTATTTAGTTGAAAGAGTTTCAGAGAGAGGGAGAGACAGAGCTTTTCTATTTGCTGGTTCACTCCACACAAATGGCTGCAATGGCCAGTACTGGACCAGGCCAGAGCTAGGAGCTTCATGTGGGTCTCCCACGTGGGTACAGGAGCCCAAGTACTTGGGCCTTCCTCCGCTGCTTTCCCACATGCATCAGCAGGGATATGTATCAGAAGTGGAGCAGCCAGGACTCAAAACTGACACCAATGCAGGTGTTGCAGGTGGTGACTTTACCTGATACACCACAGCACTGGCTCCCAGTATCTGTTCCCTTGATAAGAGTTGAAAACATGGATATGGAGAAGACATGACTTTGAAAGGTTTCTGTTTTAATGCTTTGTTAAAGACCTAAGCAAATGGAAAAATGACATACTGATTCTCATTACTGGGAATCCTAACTATGAGGCTGTGTCAAAGAGCCACATTATGGTAAGCTTCTATACTGCGTGCTCTCAGACCAGAGAATATGATGATACAAGGGCAAGAATTCAAGTGTGTCATTGCTGCTAAGCCACATTGGAGTGTGGGAAAAGCTTGGGTTAGGAATAATTTGTTCCATAATAAGAACAAGGAGAAAATGGTGTTTACAATTTTTTCCTTAAGAAAAGAACAAACAATAAATATAGACTGTGTGTACTGAAGGAGGTGGGGACAGTAGAGACAACTGAGTTATTCTTAGGTGACTAACTTGGGATGTCTCTGATAAAAGTATGGCATCTGCTGGTTATTTTCCAGAACTTGTATTTATAAAAAGTAAAAATTCTATAAATAGTGTTCTTGAGGATACTTTTTTAAATGTCTGGATGTTCAGGTGCTATAGATAGTTAAAAGTCTAAATTGTTGTGCTTAGAAAAAGTGATCATCAGGCATATATGTGCATGTATATATATATATATATATATTTATTTATTTTAAAGATTTATTTATTTGAAAGCCAGAGTTACAGAGAGGCAAAGGCAGAGGCAGTGAGAGCAAGAGAGGTCTTCCATCCACTGGTTCACTCCCCAAATGGCCACAATGGCTGGACCTGGGCTGATCCAAAGCCAGGAGCTTTTTCTGGGTGCAGGGGCTCAAGGACTTGGGCCATCTTCTGATGCTTTCACAGGCCATAACAGAGAGCTGGATCGGGAAGTGGGGCAACTGGGACTTGGATCGGTGCCCATGTGAGATGCTGGCACTGCAGCATCTACATTGCCTGCTATACCACAGCGCCAGCCCCAGGCATATATATTTTATCATGGTAAAACTTACTTAACATGATATCTTTAAGGATGAATTTCAGGACTTCATAAAAATTAATTTATTGTGTTTGAATTCTAAACATAATGAGGTTCAGGGAAATAGATACACTTTTTTACTGTTGTTGAGTTTTACATATTTAGTCTATTTTCTGGGGCATACCACTAAAGGTGATTTTAACTTAATCAACGAAATCCAAATGGGAGTCAGTTGAAAATACTGAAATTTTATTGAGAGGCTTGGCAAGAGCTAAATCTCATCTTGAAACCTGTGTCTGAGTAGGTCTGTCTGAGGCCTTTTTGTAACTGTGCCAACATAATTGAAATTACCAAATCCTTCAAGGAAGAGACCTCAGAAGTATGACATTCTTTAGAAGAAGAAAATAGATTGGAAAATGATATCCTTCACCTTTGGATGAGTTGAGTGACCCAGTTCCTGTGTAAAGCTTTTTGTTTTCAAGAGTATAGTGAAAAGTTTTTAGTAAGCACAAGGACTTTGTTTGTTGTAGTTTGTTTTGCTAGGTCTGCCAAGATGGTCAGAGGAAGCTTTGCTTAGGTCTTTAATAAAAGGCCAAGCTTGAATTTTACACAGACGGGGTTTCCAAATTTGATTCACATTTCATTGAGGAGGTTTTGTTTGCTCAGGCTGTGGGTTCATGGTGAAGAGTTGGGCACTGCATTTGCAAAATACTTGTTTCTGGAGTCTTTGATGACATTACTGAGTGCCTAAAGTTGCACAGTCTCAAGAGGTTCTCCCCTGTATATTAACAGTTCTAGGTCACTATTCTCTGAAGGATTCAAAATAATTATCTTTGGTTTTAAAAATATGTCTATTTGAGTTGAATCATGACACATCACTTTTCAACTTGGAGTAGTTTTCAATGACTTTGTTGCTTCTAAGGGTGAATTTAACTGACCTGATTTAGCCATGACTTTGCAGGGTGAATTTTAATTATCTTAGTTGAAATGACTTCTTTCCACATTTTGAAGCATTTTTCTAGAAAACTTTAGTTGGATGTGAAGTCCCTAGAACTTTAGCAAAGCTCATTTTTGTTTCCTCATTAGTTTAGAATTATGTCTGCTACCATGAGACCTTTAATTTTTACTGTGAATATTTGTTTTCCAAGAAACTTAACTTCTTTTAGAGTAAGAAAGTTGATTATTTTCTTTGCCACTCTTTCAAATATTGTAAATTGTGCTTGTGTAGTTTCAGTGTTGGCTGCCCTTGTTCTTTTTAAAGATCACCTTAATAAGCATGTCTTTACTCTGGTGTGGCCACATTTGTACAGAAACATTAGTACTGGTAGGAATTAATCATTAATGTCTTATGTTTTGGGATTAAAAGCAATACAAGGAATCTCCTGTCAGTTGATTGAAAGGTGAATCTTCATTTGAAGGGCATGCTCTTTTTATTGTCAGTAAATGTTATTCTTTTTAGAGAAATCAGGATTGTTTATTTTCAAACCAAAGCTAATCTGAAATGAATATTCTTTAAAATATTAATCAGAGTTTTTCTGTTTTTGTTTTGGTTTGAGAAGCAGAGAGATAGAGAAAGAGAATGCAGTCCTGTTCTCTGGTTCACTTCTCTAATGCTACAGTGGCTGGGAGGTTGGAACCTTGGAGCCAGAAACTCATTGCAGGCCTTCCACATAGGTGACAAGAACCCGATAACTTGAACCATCACTGCAGCCTCCCAGAGTCCACATTAGTAGGTAGTTGGAATCAGGATTAGAAGCTTGGACTTGAACCAAAAAACTCCCATGTGGAACTTGGGCATCTGGCCTGCTTATTATTATTGTTCTTAATGAATTAATTTATTTGAAAGGCAGAGAATCTTCCTTCACTGGTTCACTCCCTAAATGGCTTCAATAGCTGAAACCAAGAGCCTAGAACTCCATCCAGGTATCCCATGTGGTACAAGGGCCCAGAGACTTGAGCCGTCTTCCACTCTTTTCCCAGGTGCATTGTCAGGGATTGAGCAGGATTCGAACCTGCACCCATGTGGGATGCTGGCGTTGCAGGTGGCAGCTTAGCCTGCCACTATGGCCTGGTCTGCATCTTTTTTTTTTTTTTTTTTTTTTAAGCTTTATTTATTTATTTGAAGCAGTTACATAAAAAGAGAGGAGAGAGAGCTTCCATCTGCTGGTTCACTCCCCAGATGGTTCTAATGACCAGGGCTGGGCCAGACCAAAGCTGGGAGCTTCTCCCAGGTCTCCCACAAGGATGCAGGGGCCCAAGCACTTGGACTATCCTCGCTACTTTCCCAGGTGCATTAGCAAGGAGCTGGACCCAGAAGGGCAGCAGCCAGGACTGAAACCAGTGCTCTAGGCGTTGCTTAACTCACTGTGCCACAGTGTGGGCCCCACCTAGGCAACATTTTAACTGCTAGACCAAATGCCAACTTCTAGTCCTTGAATGTTGGTAAGTCATTAATTTAAATTTCCTCTAAAATATGACATAATCAGAGCTGACAGAGCCATTGCCTGTGACACCAGTGTCCCATATGGCTTCCGGATAATGTCCCATCTGCTCTACTTCCGATCCAGTTCCCTGCTAATGGCCTGGGAAAAAGTGGCAGAAGATGGTCCAAGTGCATGGATCCCTGCCACCCATGTGTGAGACCCAGATCAAGCTCCTGGTAGGAACCAGGCTTCAGCCTGGCCTAGCCTCTGCTGTTGGGGCCATCTGGGGAGTGAACCTGTGGATGGAAGATCTCTTTGTCTGTATCTTCCTCTGTCTCTAACTCTGACTTTCAAATAAATAAATAAATCTTTTAAAAAATAATCTTTTTTGAGAAAACCCAAAAGTTTAAAAGTCTTTGGTTTGAGCCTAAAACAACAAATAAATTTAATATCCTAGCCTTTTGTAGAATGTACCAATTATCTTTTAAAATAAAAAGTTAAGCTGGTTTAAACTTCACCAGAAGAATCTTTTTTTAAACCACAAAATGGGCCGGCGCCGCGGCTCACTAGGCTAATCCTCGGCCTGCGGCACCGGCACACCGGGTTCTAGTCCCGGTCGGGGCACCGATCCTGTCCCGGTTGCCCCTCTTCCAGGCCAGCTCTCTGCTGTGGCCAGGGAGTGCAGTGGAGGATGGCCCAAGTGCTTGGGCCCTGCACCCCATGGGAGACCAGGAGAAGCACCTGGCTCCTGCCATCGGAACAGCGCGGTGCACCAGCTGCAGCGTGCCAACCGCGGCGGCCATTGGAGGGTGAACCAACGGCAAAAGGAAGACCTTTCTCTCTGTCTCTCTCTCTCACTGTCCACTCTGCCTGTCAAAAAAAAAAAAAAAATGCATAAGACATAAATATACTCATTTAACGATACATAAAACTGTGTAATAAAAAGTTGTTTTTGGTTTTCATAGGTGAGTCATGTTTAACAACATCTGTGGATGTACGAGAGTAAACAGGATCTAATTGGATAAAGCAAAGATTTATTCATTCAGAATCTAAGAAAAATCAGGATATTAAGATGCAATCCTGTCAGTAAATAAGCATTTTTAGTACCTCCTAAATAGCCCTAATGTTGTAAACTATAAGATATTGAAGATATTATTCCACGTATGCTTTACTAGGGTTTTTATCATTGCTTGAAGGTACAAGTCGATATCTTGGAATTTTTAATATTTAAAGAAAAAATGGATGTCCTAAAAATATTAATATTCAGAGAAAAAGAGCAGCACAAAAGATTATTTGGAACAATGAGTTTAATACTAAATATTTCTTAAAATCTATACATTTGAGATTTTTAAAAAAGTCAGAGAAATTCAAATTATTTTTCGTAAACATGATAGAAAATGTAAAAATGTTTAGATAAGATTTTCTTAACTCAAGATTCTAGAAATTAACCAAAAGTGAAAGCAAATTTAATTAATAAAGTGTTCTCATTTCCATAATGAATGCTTAACTTTGAGCACATTCAGTTAGAGCTGGGAGCTAACCTCCAGAGAGAATGTAGACTTGAGAAGACAATGGTGCTTTGTTAGGTATAAGTTTGCTGCAAAACTACAGATGACTTCTAAGCATCTCAGACTAGGAATGTGGTTTCCCTGGTCCTGGGTCCTCTTCAAGAGCTCAGACAACTAGCTCTTCCTGTGCAGTTTGTTAAAGGAGACTTTTCTCTATCTGACTCAGTTTTCTAACTTTTCTCATCTTAACAAATAGTTACACTATTAGGTTTTAAGTTTTTTCTCCTACCAGTACAAGTATACTATATTGTTACAAAAATATAATCATATAGATTTATTAAAAGAGTAAGTATCATCATCTGGGGAAGACTTTCTCTTCCTGATTCTGGGGGAGAATGACGCCCCGAGGCCAGGGTGGATACCTGTCTCCTTTGAGTCTAGGAAGAGTTCTTTGCCCTGCATGGGAGAACTGAAAACAGTTGCTCAGCATTTTCTGTGCTCTCTGGTTGAGATAATAAACCTAGGTGAGGAAGGCTGATCCAGAGGTCACTGCTATTACATTTTACTAGGTATCTTAGCTCCTTCCCAGTCTTGTCCTTTAGCCTTTTGCCGACAATGCATGTTCATATATGTAAGGCCACCACAAAACACACCAAACATCGGAGTTAAGGAAAAGGGTTTATTGATGGGGAAATCCGACAGGCCGGAGGGAAGGGGCGAAGAAGAGAGAAAGAGGGGTCCAGAGAAAGAGATCAAGAGAGAGAGGGTGAAGAAGAAAGAGAGATCAGGAGAGAGGGCACATGCACAGGAAGCAAGTCCTATTATACCCTTGCAGGGGGTAGGAAAGTAAGAGCAGCAAATCCCATTAAGGGACCTAACACCTATGGTTGGGCCATTTGGTCACCTGGCTTCTAGCAATGACAGGAGGGGGCTAGAGCCAAGGATGGTGTCGGGAGGTAGATTGTGCCACAGATAAGACTGTGCTATTTTACTAACAATATATGCACACCTTTCTTTCACATATAAGTAGAAAATTCATTCATGAAAGTATACCATACATACTAATTAATTTGGTCTTTATTTTTATATGGTTTACTAATGTTTTTAGTTCATTCTCCTTAATTTGCAAGTATTTGTTTAAATTGTTACACTGAGTGGCGGCGGGGAACATCTCAGAATCTCCTTCCTTTCCCACTTGTGCTGATGTGAAGCTGAGCCTTCACCTTCCCCGTGATCTTGAGTCTGTTTCTTTCTATCTCTGGTGAGTCTGTGCTGGCACTTGTTTGCTGCATCTTCTGCCTTAGGTCTGTCTCTATTCTGCCTCGATGGTTTTCTCTGACCCTTGAGAAGTGACTTGGGCTTGACTCCAGTATTAGTCTCTGTCCTCATGTATCTCAGTATTTAATTGGAAGTATGTGCAAGGTAGAGGAAAAACACCTAGTTTGTTATTTACGAATGCTTCCTGGACCCCTCAGCCCAGTTGCCCTCCAGTGCCTGAACCTCCAGCTTTCCTAGGCATGTCTTTTATTTCAGCCACTCTCCTTTATTTGCACTTCTTCAAACACTCACTGAACTTGCTTGTTTCTGTGCCCTTCTTTGCTGTGTTCTGGTCTTCTTATTTCTGTGTTATATTCCCAACCCTTTACTTTAAAAAATCTTCCCTCTTTCAAAGGCCTTGTCAGATAATATAATCAGCTCTGGTTTGTGCTTGTTTATTTCCTTTTTCTAATTTTATTTATTTATTTGAGAGGCAGAGTGGCAGAGCTGCCATCCGCTGGTTCACTCTCCAGATGTTCCAACAGCTGAGCCTGGCCTGGGGCCAATGATGGGAGCCAGGAACTCAATTCAGGACCCAGCTACTCTGGCTATCACTGCTGCCTCGTCTCAACACTTATCAAAAGTGATTTCTTCTTTCCCTTAATTCTTGTCAATTTAGCAGATAGTTGTTGATCTATTTTTGCCAGGTATTTAACAAAATTGGTGGTTTCTCAAACTTGCATTATTATTATATTGCCTTGTTTGCAAATAATATCCATCTTATTTCCCTTATTGCCATTGAAGGCACAAACTATATCTATGTCCAGCTTGTAACTAACACCTTTACCCATATAAGGTGTTTATATTTTAAAGTTTGTTTTTATTTACTTGAAAAGCAGAGTGACTGAGAGAGAGAAAGATCTTTAAGTCTCCTGGTTCAACTCCCCAGATGCCTACAATGGCTGGGGCTAGGGTAGGATGAAGCCAGCAAATCCAGCTGGGTCTTCCATTTGAGTGGCACGGGGACCCAAGTACTGGAGCTATCATCTGCTGCCTCCCAAGGTGCATGTTAGCTGGAAGCTGGATTGGAAGCAGGGATGGAACTTGATCTCAGGCACTACAATATAGGATTTCGGCATCCTGGCTTAACCAGCTGTGTCAGAGTAGCCACTCTCTATTCATAGTTTTGAAACATCTTTAATTGGTTGTTTTGTAATAAGTTCCTAGAAGCAAAACTGCTGCATCAAAAGATATGCAGAAAGAACTGATACTACCTGTTCTATAAATCCCCTGTTTTTTTTCTGTTAATGCCCCATTTAGCAGTAAGTTCATTAACTTCCTCTTTAGACAGAGGAATACCAGAAATGCCAGAAAGAGAACTTCAGTGTGGTGGTACACTGTTGGGTCCTGCATTGTGGTGTAGTGGGTAAAGCCACAGCCTGTGATGCTGCATTCCGAATGGGCTCTGATTCATGTATGGCTCTTCTGCTGCAATCCAGCTCTCTAATGGCCTGGAAAAAGCAGTGGAAGATGACCCATGTACAAGCCAGCATTGCTGCACGTCACCCTTGTGGGAGACCTGGATAAAATTCCTGACTCCTTGCTCCTGACTTTGACCTGGCTCAATCCTGGCCATTGCAGCCACTGGGAAGTGAACCAGTGCATGGAAGATCTCTCTCTCTCTCTCTCTCTCTTTCTCTTTCTCTCTGTAAATCTGACTTTGAAATCAATAAATAAGTCAACAGCACATTATTTCTCTTCCTTCCCATTATCATTGTCTGTCAGTGTTGAATATCGATTATATACTATTTTTTGATATTTGCTTGTCTCTGCTGCTAGGATGCTGTTCTGATCAGACCATGGCCCAGCTCACAGTACTGATCCCAGTTAAGGGTCATGATTGTGGTTTTCCATTTTTCACTCAGTGATTTACTGTGCCAGGAAGGCAGATGTCACAGACGCTTCCAATATCTACCTTAGGCTGAGCCAGCATGGCTGCACTTCAGTAAATCCAGAAGCCCATTGTGTGACCCTAGCTCATCCGTTCCAGTTCATCCTCCTTCAAGGCCGTTTGATGTAGGAGTGTCTCTGCTTTTTCTTGGCAGTGGGGTTTGGTTTGGGTGATGAATATCTTCTGTGGCAGAAGTCTGATTTTGAATATCAGGAATCGAAGATGGGGATATCATTTCTTCTTTTCCAGGAAGAGTTAGGATCCTGGAAAATTGTTCTCCTTGGCATTGGCAACTGATTGTGTATTTCAAGAAGTTTAAGCACACAGTCAGCTTTCCTCTCTCGATACTCATCCCTGGGTCTTGAGGCCAGTGGTGCCTAACTAAGGGAACATTTGGGCAGCTTAATTCTCTCTCTCTCTTTTTTTTTTTTTTTGACAGGCAGAGTGGATAGTGAGAGAGAGAGAGAGACAGAGAGAAAGGTCTTCCTTTGCTGTTGGTTCACCCTCCAATGGCCGCCACTGCCGGCGCACCGTGCTGTTCTGAAGGCAGGAGCCAGGTGCTTCTCCTGGTCTCCCATGGGGTGCAGGGCCCAAGGACTTGGGCCATCCTCCACTGCACTCCCTGGCCACAGCAGAGAGCTGACCTGGAAGAGGGGCAACCGGGACAGAATCCGGCGCCCTGACCGGGACTAGAACCCTGTGTGCCGGCGCCGCAAGGTGGAGGATTAGCCTATTGAGCCACAGTGCCGGCCCAGCTTGATTCTCAACGGAAAGATCTGTGCCAACATGATCTAAGGTCTCTACACCTAAACGTAAGAAAAATTGTCTTAATTTCTAAGTTCTTTTTCGAAGAGCATCTCACTTAGCAAGATAACTTGTTCTATAATTTAAAAGTCTAATGATACACGTCACCAATAGCTCCCAGAATGAGCTAGTCAACACTCCAGCAAAAAATAAATTGCTAGGGGGTGGCGCTGAGGCTCAATAGGCTAATCCTCCGCCTGTGGTGCCGGCACACCGGGTTCTAGTCCTGGTCGGGGCGCCGGATTCTGTCCCGGTTGCTCCTCTTCCAGTCCAGCTCTCTGCTGTGGCCCGGGAGTGCAGTGGAGGATGGCCCAAGTGCTTGGGCCCTGCACCCGCATGGGAGACCAGGAGGAAGCGCCTAGCTCCTGGCTTCAGATCAGCACAATGCGCCGGCCATAGCAGCCATTTGGAGGGGTGAACCAATGGAAGGAAGACCTTTCTCTCTCTCTCTCTCTCTCTCTCTCTCACTGTCTAACTCTCCCTGTAAAAAAAAAAAAAAAAGAAAAAAATCATACAATCAGTAAAGGTTGACATTCACCTGAGACAGCCCCGTCTAGCTCCAGGCTCATAGCTCCCAGAGTCAGGACCTTCGTGTATTAGCTTGTCACCTTCTGCAGAGTTAAAGCTGCTGCAGGAGTCCCTTATTGCTCATAACTACAGGCTGACTGCACAGGGTCTGTGAGGAGTTGGGACTAACTATGAAATTGGAGGTCACAGTGCCCAAGACTCCCCTTACTTCCTCTTCCTCTTTTAAAAATATTTATTCATTTATTTGAAAAGGAGAGATAGAAGAGAGGGAGAGAGAGAGAGAGGAAAGTAGTCAGGGAAGGAGGGTTCACTACTCAAATGCTCATGGCAGCCCGTGCTGGGCCAGGCCAAAGTCAGGAGCCGGGAACTCCATCTGGGTCTCCCATGTGGATGGCAGGGGCCTGAAGTGCTTGAGCCATCATCTGCTGCCCAACAGACTCACACACCTGGCAGTAGAAATGTGTATATATGTCTATATCACTGAATTAAGGTCATGTTTGGTCCTAACTTGTTACCCTAAGTCAGGTTCACCTGAGCTGTCTGTTTTCCTAAGTTGTTTATTACTTACAGTCAATTTTCATTATTGATGGGCTATATATTTATAAATGTGCTTGCTTGTTAGCATTTATTAGTAATCCTAAAATAAAGATTTGTGGCACTTGGAGAGTTATTTGTAAATATTCAAAGAGCAGTAAAAAAAAATTGGAGTCATGTGACCTGCACGTTTCCAGCTGTGGTCAAACAAGGCAACATTCTGCCCTGTTTTAGCTCTTACACTATAAACAATTATCCTTTTCATGGACTATTTAATGCCACATTTTTTGCATTTTTGTGGGTTTTGTTTTTGTTGTTGTTGGGATTTTGCTGTTTCAGATGCCCCCCAAGCATAGTGGAGAAGTGCTGACTGGTTTTTCGAAGCTCAAGAAGCCTGTAACGTATTGTATGGAGAAAATATTTGTATTAACTAAACTTCATACAGGTATAAATTATTGGTCTACTGGCTCTTAGTTCAGTGTTATTGAAGCAAATACAACAAGGTTATATATTGTCTGATGAAAATGTGACCAGAGGCACATGGGAACCTAACCCCATGTTTCCCCTGGCGACAGTGGTCTGGTATTCTCTTCTGAATTCAGCGTTTCAGGTAACCTTATAACTACTATGAATAATGAGAATCAGCTGTGCTGCATCACTTCATTTATTCATCTATTTGTATAATCCTGTATACATTCTTTAAACAAACATATTTGAACACTTTTTCTGGGTGCCAAGCAATGTCCACATAACTTAGAATTTCCCTCTTATGTTCTTATTCCTGTTAATATGTTCTTAGGCCATAGCCCTCTGACTCCGTGTATTTGTGAGGTTATGATGACACATCATGAAAAAAGCGTGAGGCTGAGTTTTAAAGGTTGGGGGCAGATTGTATTGAATCTCTGACCATTTTACTTGAACTACATATTCCGCCTTTTCAACAAACGTTCCAGGAATTTTCTTGTCTACTTGATGAGCAAGATATTTAGGACCAGATTCCCTATGGATTTCCTGTTGGGTGCCAACAGAGCCACTTGATTAGGCACAGCTTTCCCTACCAGAAAATGATGTGTCTGCTAGTTTGGCTGTGTAGTCTTAGAGGAAGAGTTTTTGGCTGCTCAAAGTATTCCTCAGCTCTTTACTGATGAGAAGCCAGACCACATTGGCCCTTCTCTTTTCTGCCATTCCTCCATTCCCCCATGCATTTGCATTTCCATCCTTTCCCACAGCCTCTGCACACCATCTCCCACATTGACACTCAAGCAGAGCACGGGGAAAGGGCTGGGGAAGAGATGGTCACTTCAGGTTCTGTGTGTGCTTCCCTAGGCATGCTGTCTCCTTAACGGAGGTGTTTCTCATTTCCAGTGGAGATTTTCCAGGATTTGAGACGGTTGCCCTGGGGCTCTGCCTTGCTGTTCTTCTCCCTGCTTGTTTCTCTAATACCGCTTCTACCCCAAACTCCCAGTGTGGTAGGGGAAAATAGAAGAATACCTAGTATTTCTGAGGAATCAAATTGTTCTCTGGTCAATTTGCCCAAAAAGAATTATTCCAATGATTTCAGGGATTGTTCAAAGAAATAATCATTAAGCCCAAAGAAACAAAAACTTACACTGACTCCTACCTCAGTGAATATAAGAAATGAGTGCTAGCAGTAAAAGTGAACCCTGATATTTTCAGTTAAGTACAATGTCTTTCTTTGAATCTCTTTGTAAAACTGTATTCCAAGAAAGTAAGGACCAAGTCCAAAAAACCTTTGAATGCCGTTTAGTGCTTACCACAGTGCCTGAGGCAAATAGGCCTCAACAAATATATGTTAAATGAATTAATGATTAAACTATCTTATTTAAAAAATATATATATTTAGTACTCTTAATTTGATGTTTATTCTTTCAGATACAGATGAATATAGACCTCCTGTTTGGAAATCTTACTGTGAGTATCCAAAGTAACTATATAGGGTTATAATGCTGTATAAGTAATATAAAAACATTGGGATTGTCAGATATAAAGATTCACTCTATTTTGTATCCATTATTGGAAAATTAATTCACAACAAGGTTTGACAATAGTAGAGAAGAACAAAAATCTGTGAATGGCTTGCATGTCTGGAGTGCATCTCATCTCTCTGAGCTTGCATGAATTCCATGATGTAGAACTGGAGATCACTTGTTAGAAATGGCAAATAAAATGAATGGAAGGAGAGTATAAAAAAAAGTCTATTGGCTGGCGCCGCGGCTCAATAGGCTAATCCTCCGCCTTGCGGCGCCGGCACACTGGGTTCTAGTCCCGGTCGGGGCACTGGATTCTGTCCCGGTTGCTCCTCTTCCAGTCCAGCTCTCTGCTGTGGCCCGGGAGTGCAGTGGAGGATGGCCCAAGTGCTTGGGCCCTGCACCCGTATTGGAGACCAGGAGAAGCACCTGGCTTCTGCCTTCAGATCAGCACAGTGCGCTGGCCACGGCAGCCATTGGAGGGTGAACCAACGGCAAAGGAAGACCTTTCTCTCTGTCTCTCTCTCTCTCACTGTCCACTCTGCCTGTCCAAAAAAAAAAAAAAAAAAAAAAAGTCTAATTATTTGGATCTTGATTCTTTATCAGAAACAAGGAAAATGTAAACGGTAAGTGAGGAGGCTGTCTCAATAGAAAGAATGGGTTGGAAAGAGGCAAAAGAAAACTGGTCTGTAATAATTGCTTTCCCAAAACATAAAAAAGGAATCTTTGATTTCTATAGTGCTCTTGAAACTTTGCTTTAGGATAAACATTTCTTTAAAACAGTCTAACTTCTTAGTCCTTTATTTTCTGTTCCTTATATACTAGACAACATTATTTTATCGAGCAGAAGATACCACAGAGTTGTTAAGAGTAGAAATAAGGTAAATATAATCAAAGTAGTTTTTTAAAAAAACTACAAATGTACCAGTACAGAAACAGTCCTGGAAGTTTTTGTCTAGAGTCAGGCATGCAGTCTAAGAAAGCTGTATTTTAAGTATAGATCATTGGCATCTATAAATGTTGAGAGTTACTCTAAATTTTGATGTTTGGAAGTTGCTGAAATTTACTGACTCAAAAAGAGCAGTCAGTAATTCAGATTCTCATTGATTTTATGTCCCTAGAAAAACAGACAGTTATTATTTTAGTAGATTACCACTTTGGAGTAATTATAACAAGTGAAAGTGAATGGTCTCTGAAAATATTCCCACTGATGCATTCCCTCCCTTGCTGGAATCCCCCTCTGCCCCAACCTGGGGAATGCAGTTATAAAAGAATTTGTAAAAATGATACGTCCTTTACCTCTTAAAGCTTTTGTCTCATAGACTCATTGGCTGGAGGAATGTTTAAAATTTTCTACATTTTGTTGTGTTCAGTTTATCTTTGTCCCCTTTTGCTCTGCCTTGTGCCCGGTACCTTTTTTTTTTTTTTTTTTTTTAATTTATTTGAAAGGTGGAGTTACAGAGACGGAGGCAGAGAGAGAGTCTTCAATCTGATGGTTCACTCCCCAAATGGCTGCAACAGCCAGAGCTGAGCCGAGCCGAGCCAAAGCCAAGAGCTTCTTCCAAGTCTCCCATGCAGGTGCAGGGGCCCAAGGACTTGGGCCATCCTCTACTGCTTTCCCAGGCCACAGCAGAAAGCTGGATTGGAAGTGGAGCAGCCGAGACTCAAATGGGCCCCCATATGGGATGCTGGCACTGCAGGCTGCGGCTTTACCTATGCCGTAGTTCCGGCCCTGCCCAGTGTATTTTTAATGTAAGCACTTAGGAAGCCTCTGATTGTTATTGTTATTACCCCCCTTGGAGAATATTTATTAGTAAATATAGTATATACAATTTTTCATTTTCTGTGTCATCATGTCTTAGAGTAACTATCATTTGTCTTAAATAGGTTTTTTTTTTTTTTTTTTGGTGACAATTCTGTACTGAGTTTTATAGTTGGCAACAGTTTTTTAAGTACAATTCTGTCACTGAATTTTATAGCTTTTCTTAATGCTTTCAATTCTCATTCTTCTCGTTATCATTTTAATGATAGGAAAATAGAAAAATGAAAAATGAAATGAAAAAACTTCCAATTCAGGGAAGTTTTATGATTAGGCTCTGTTAAAAGCCAGGTGCAAATATCCTTTAAAAAATGGCCATATGAAATTTTCTTATAAAAATATTATGTTAATATTTCAATAGATACATACACTAATTTTAATTAACGAGCAAACATACAGATTTCCTTCTCACAGTGAATTGCTACATTGATTATATGGATTGTTAAATGTGTCTCAAAATTCTGATTCAAAAAAATTGATTAGGTTGCATCTTTTTGTTTGCTTTTATATGTTTTATCTGTGCTACTCTCAGACAGTTTAAAAGATTTACAGCTAGCTATAAGTAACCTAGTAAAATATTTATTAATAATCCTGAATGAGTTTATCTTGCACCCTAATTTCATCAATAGAGACTGGCATTCTCAATAACTGAAGCAGTGCCTGTCTGGTAATCTTAATCACTGAGCCAAAAACATTTTGTTTACTTCTGAGGCCAGACCCGTATCTGTGTCAGAGTTAAGAATCGATGTTTCCACTGACGGTCTTTGTGACTGATAGACTATAATGCATTCAGCATCTTCCCTGTGATTGTTTTTTAGCTCAGGTGCATTTTGTCCTTGTATGGATGTACCAGCAGAATGAAAGCTGCTTAAGATGCTCTGGTTACCTACACTGATTTTGTAGATCTTGTACTAAACCACGTGGTAGGGTTTTGGTTTTTTTCCCCCCTATATTTGCCACTGTGCAGTCTAAACTGCATGTCACCCTTTGATTCTATAAGAAACTTTATCCTGATGTTATGTCTTAGTGTTGAGCTCAAGATGCATACTGGTACTCAAATATTGATATAGAGAATTTTCTGTCTTAAATTTCAATCACCTACATAATAATAGCCCACCCATCTTTAAGAACTTTTACTGTGTGCCAGAGCTTGTTTTAGGTCATTAAAAAATAGTAAGTTATTTTATCCTTACAATAAACTATGAAGTAGAAATTATTACCCCCATTTTACAAATGAGGAAAACTAAGGTACAATATACAGTAATATTAGTGGAGTTGCAGTATTTAGACCCTGTGTGGTTTGATTCAAGAGATCAAAATCTTCACAGCAATGCTGTATCTGCTTTGTATGGCAACACAGAGCACTAGAGTAAGTCTCAATATGTTTTCAGTATTCATTTTGTATATGTATACACACATTTATACATACCCAGTATGATTATATATGTCTGTATATATAATATATGTTCTAATTATATATATTTGTACATGTCCCTATGATTTATTTGAATGACTATGGTCTGAGGGTGGAGTCTGTATAATGATATCCATTTGAAATCTGAATCATTCATTATCTGACAGTTACAGATGTTTGGGTAGTTTGATGTAATGACAAAATGTCTTAAATGTTCAACAATAGGATTAACTTAAATTTGATTATATGTGGCTATATATATAGAAATAAAAAAAAATCTCTTCAAGAGATAAACTTAGCCATGCATAAACACTTTTTCTCTGACAGTGACACATGCTGTTCATTCTTTCTTCATTTGAAATCAGCCTGAAATTAGAAGGAGGTTGTAGTATAATTTTCATTGATCCATTTTCACATACCCTAAAAATTATCTACACTTTTGGCATATTATTTCAGTATCTAAATTCTTTCACTGCATTTGTCCTAGCTGAGAAGTAGTAACTTTGGCTCACAAATTTTGTTTTTATTAGAGGTTATATCTTTGAAGATAGATATTTGCCATATAAATAGGGGAGAAAAACAATGTGTTTTACTGGTAGCCTACAAATCCTAATTTTACTTTCATGCTTGACACTTAATAATGTGCTTTAAAATATATATAACCATTATTGCTTTGTATCAGAGATAGGCAAAGAATTTATGAAAATAAATGGCCAGGTAATAGAGAACAGCGCTAAGTATCCAGCCTTGATTTGTTGTAAGGTAAAGGACACTCGTGTGGATTATGCTCTTTCTGTGTGTGCTCACCCCTTGGCTTTCACTGACTCAGATTGGATTTACTTGCTTTGTTTTGTTCATGACATAGTTCTGTACCAGTGTTCTTGTGAACATACAAAGCAGCCAGTTTGTTATTCTGAAGGCATTTGTAAATCCTATATAAGGGAAACTAATTTTTTTTTTCTGACTTCTCACAGTGTACCAGCTGCAACAGGAAGCCCCTCATCCTCGAAGAGTTACCTGTACATGTGAGGTGGGTATAGTGTAACCATTACATTGAAAGGCCTCTCAAGTATCGGTTTCTCAGACTTTTACCTTCCTCAGTGACTTGGTTATTTGTGGGATTAACCATTTATGCTAGTTAGCATCATAAAATTGTAGCCTGAATGCAGTTTTCTTAACATTCTTCTCATTTGACATAGCTGCCACTTTTTAATGGTCCATTTGGAACATAGTGTACGATATGACAGTATAGTTTTAACTGATGTATTCTTTTCCGTTAATTTGTGCATTGCTTTTCAGTTTTTGTTTTATTCCTTATTTTTTAAGTTTAAAATCTCACTGTGAATTACTGAATTATTTTTTTCCATTAAAAGCAAGATTTATGTCATGATTTTAGAAAATGAACAAGACATGGATAATTTAACCAGAAAAAGAGATGACATGTGACAGTATATGAAATGTTGTTTCTTTGATAATAAAAGAAATTAAAATTAAAACATGCAGAGGTAGCATTTGCATCTTGCAGATTGGCAAAAGACTTTATAAGAGTTCGTAATACCTAATTAAAGTATACTTGGATTTACCCTTTGACTTGCCAGCCTAAATTCCAGGGATTTACTCTGATGAATTACCTTTACAAATAACAGAATAATATATGCTCTAAGATTTTCGTGTTAGGATTATTAGTATTAGCATAATTTTGGAAAAAAACCTAAAAATCTGTCCATAGGAGATAATTGAGTAGAATAGGCTATTATATTTTATATTTATATTATATATGAATTATATATTAAATATATAATATATAAATTATATATTTTATATTATAAAGAATAAGGAAGATTTCTGTGAACTGATAAGGAATTATTTCCAGATATAAAATGTATATATATATAAGTATTGTTCTTTTCTTATAAGAAAGAACAGCAAAATAAGACAAAATGTAGTTTATTTTTGAAAAAGAAAAACAGGAAAGATGAAACCAGAGACCAGTGAAGTAGTTATTGTAGGGTATGAGTGAGGAGCGCTGGAGGAGATGGGGATGTCTCTGAGGAGTTGCTTTTGTATTTGTAGCTGTGGCTGCTGAACTATGTGTTTTCACATATTCAAACAACACAATTAAAATGATAAAGCAGACCTTAAAATTGAAAATAGTTAGAAAAAAAGGAACTTAACAAATTCATAATCACCCAAACAATTAACTTAAAGAGCTTGTAACATTATTCTGATAGTATAGACTTTTTTTAAAAAATATTTATTTATTTGTTTTAAAGACAGAGTTACAGATAGAGAGGGAAACAGAGTGAGCGAGCTTCCATCTGCTGGACCACTCTCTAAATGGCTACGAAGGCTGGAGCTGAGCCATTCTGATGGCAGGAGCCTGGAACTCCATCCAGGTCTTCCATGTGGCCGGCCGGATCCAAGTACTTTGGTCATCTTCTACAGCTTTTGCAGGCACATTAGCAGGGAGCTTGATCAGAAGAAAAGTGAGGACTGAAATTGGTGATCATTTAGGCTGCTGATGTTGCATATGGTGACCTAACCATATCCTTAGACCCTGATTAAACAAACTTGAAGAGAAATATTTTAAGGACAAAAACTTCAAAAGGGACAGGCATTGTGGCAGTGAGTTATACTGCTTCCTGTGACTGTCATCTCATAATGGAATGCAAGATCAGGATTTACCTTCTCAGCTTCTAATCCAGCTACCTGTGGATGTGCCTGGGAAGACAACGAATGATGGCCCAAGTATTTGGGACCCTGCCACTTGCATTGAGAGACATTGGTGGAGTTCCTGGCTCTTGGCTTTGGCCTGGCTTAGCCTTGGCTGTTGCAGCCATTTGAGGGGTGAACCAGGAGATGCAAGATTGATATATATATCTCTCTCTGTTCTTCCCTTTCTGTAGCTCTGTCCTTAAAATAAATAAATAAATCTAAAAAACTTGAAAGGATCTTTAGCTATACTTAGTAGATTTGTTGTTGGTAGTGGTTCTTGTACAGTATTCTTGAAGTTATTTTTTATGTAATATAGGATAGAGCAAATGAGTAATTACACTGGAGTTTAGAGAGCCACAGTTGTTAGGAGACATAATTATGGAGTGGGAAAAACTAGGAAGTACATTATGGTATTGAAGTTAAATTGGTGGTGTTGATCTGAACGCATAGGTTTTTAAGATATTTTTCTATCTCAGTCCATGGAGAGGGCTTGGAAGCAGTGGCGCCCCAGTCAGAATGAATATGCCTAGTATCCAGATTTAGTTTTCTAAGTACTGCTTGGTACAAAGAGGAGCAACTTCTCCTGAGAGAAACTCGTGATTCTAATTTTTATTTTATTTTATTTTATTTTATTGACTGGCAGAGTGGACAGTGAGAGATAGAGACAGAGAGAAAGGTCTTCCTTTGCCATTGGTTCACCCCTCAGTGGCTGGTGCGGCCGGCGCACTGCGCTGATCTGAAGCCAGGAGCCAAGTGCTTCTCCTGGTCTCCCATGCGGGTGCAGGGTCCAAGGACCTAGGCCATCCTCCACTGCCCTCCCGGGCCACAGCAGAGAGCTGGACTGGAAGAGGAGCAACCGGGACAGAATCCGGCGCCCCAATCGGGACTAGAACCCAGTGTGCCGGCGCTGCAGGTGGAGGATTAGCCTATTGAGCCGTGGCGCCGGCCCACTCGTGATTCTAGAACAATGGGCAGGGAAATCCTAGAACATCCTGTTTTATCAGGAAGGCAAAAAAGTCTTCAAAATCTAGTTGGGGAGCATGTCACAAAGATACAAGAGCCTACTTGAAGGATTTTAAGGCAAAATTTGGGACAGTTTGAATATAAAAAAGTGGTGGATAGTTAACAACTTGAAGGAGAGTTTATGAGACCATAATGATTCTTAAAAAAAAAAAAAAAAAACCAGCCCAATACAAAGAGAGAAAAAAGGAAACGTGAAATTTTTGTTTATGAAAGACTGGCAGTTCAAATATAAAAGTTCTAATATTGCTATTTTAAACTACTGGTTGATTCAGACAAGGATCATCATTGGATGTTAAAGACTTTGAATAAAAGACTATGGGTAGACAAGATATTCACATGATCTTAAAGTTTAATCCTGCCCATTATTTATTAATTGTAAAGGGAAAAATACACATCTGTCATGGGGAGATCTAGCAGTCATACCTTTAACCAAGAGATCAAATGCTGTATTACCTGGAATGGTAGAGCAGAATACACAAAACGTCACCTGTGTAGTATTTCTCCCAAAAATGTTGAAATCTAATTATAAAATGAGTAAGACAAATACAGAATGTGAGAAGGATAAAATACAGTGGTTAGGCCATCCAAAATTAAAGAAAACTGAAGAGACTGCAGTCAAATTCAGTGTCTGTATCTGGATTGGATCCTGAACTTAAATGTCCTGTGTGTGTGTGTGTGTTAAGGCTAGAAATTTTAAGCCCAGTTAGAGAAATCTGAATATGAAACTATATATTAGATAATATGAAGTCATTTTTACTTTTTTAATTTTTTTAAAATTTCATTTAAGGTATATAAATTTCATATATACAGATTTAGGAACATGGTGATACTCCCCACCCTACCCTCCTTCCTGCCCACAATACCATCCTTCCTTCTGCTTCCTCTCTTATTCCCTCTCTTAATTTTTACGATCATCTACTTTCAATTTACTTTAAGATTAACCCTACACTAAGTACAGAGTTCAACAAATACTCAACAGTAGAGACTAGGACTGTAAATAGGCATTGAATCTCAAATGTTAATTTCACTCCTGTACATTACATTTTTGGTACTCTATTAGTTACTACAGATCAGGGAAAACATATGGTATTTGTCTTTTTGAGACTGGCTTATCTCACTAAATATAATGGTTTCCGGTTGCATTCATTTTGTTACTTAAGACAGGAATTCATTCTTTTTTTACAGCTGAGTAGTATTCCAGAGTGTACATGTACCATAATTTCTTTATCCAGTCATCAGTTGTTAGACATCTGGGTTGATTCCATATCTTAGCTATTGGAAATTGATCCGCAATAAATGTGGGAGTACAGATAACTCATTTGCTGATTTCATTTGCCTTGGGTGAATTCCCAGGAGTGAGATGGCTGGGTGATATGGTTGTTCTATTTTCACCTTTCTGAGGAATTACTGTCTTCCACAATGGCTGTACTAGTTTATAATCCCACCAACAGTGGATTAGGGTACCTTTCCCCCAACATTCTCACCAGCATTTATTTGTTGATTTCTGTGTGTGAGCCATTCTCATTGGGGTAAGGTAAAACCTAGTGGGGTTTTGATTTGCATTTCCCTGGTGATCCTGAACATTTTTTAATGTGTCTGTTGGCCATTTGAATTTCCTCTTTTGAAAAATGCCTGTTTAAGTCTTTTGCCCATCTCTTAACTGGATTGTTTGTTTTGTTGTTGTGTTTCTTGAGCTCTTATAGATTCTGGATATTAATCTTTTATCAGTTTCATATTTTGCAAATATTTTTCCCGTTCTTTTGGCTGCCTCATCGCTTTGCTGAGTGTTTCCTTTGTGGTGCAGAAGCATCTTGGCTTAATGTAGTCCCATTAGTCTATTTGTGCTTTTATTGAGTGTGCTTCTGGGGTCTTTTCCAAGAAGTCTTTGACTATGCCAATATCTTACAGAGTTTCCCCAGTGTTCTCTTACAGTAATTTGATGGTATCAGGTCATAGATTTAGATACTTTATCCAGTTACTGTTGATTTTTGTATAAGGTGTAAGGTATGGATCTTGTTTCATACTTCTGCACAAGTTGATCCAGTTTTCTAGGCATTATTTACTGAAGAGACTGTCTCTTCCTCAGGGATTGATTTTAGCTCCTTTGTTAAAAATTCATTGGTTATATATGTGTGGATTGATTTCTGGGGTTTCCGTTTTGTTCCAAGGGTCTATGTGTCTGTTTTTGTTCCAATAACAGGATGTTTTGATTATTACTGCCCTGTCATGTGACTTGAAATCTGGTATTGTGATGCCTCTGGGTTTTTGTTGTGTAAGATTGCTGTCGCTATTTGTGGTCTCTTATGTTTCTATATGAACTTTAGCAGTGTTTTTTTTAAATCTGAGAAGAATGTCCTTGGTATTTTGATTAGGATATCATTGAATCTGTAAATCTCTTTTGGTTTAATGGACATTTTGATATTCTTCCAATCCATGAACATAGAAGATTTTTTCCGATAGTTTGTGTTTTCTACTATTTCTTTCTTTAATGATTGGTAATTTTCATTATAGAGATCTTTCATCTCCTTGGTTAAATTTATTCAAAGGTATTTAATTGTTTTTGTATGTATTGTGAATAGGATTGATCTTAGAAGTTCTTTCTTAGCTGCAGCATTGTCTGTGTATATAAAGGCTATTGATTTTTGTGTGTTGATTATATATCCTGCCACGTTACCAAACTGTTTCATGAATTCCAGTAGTTTCTTAGTGGTCTTTTGGGTCCCCCATATATAGAATTATGCCATCTGCAAATAGAGATAATTTGACCTCCTCCTCTCCAATTTGTTTTTTTTTTTAACTTTTATTTAATGAATATAAATTTCCAAAGTACAGCTTATGGATTACAATGGCTCACCCCCCCCCCCATAACTTCCCTCCCACCTGCAACCCTCCCCTTTCCCGCTCCCTCTCCCCTTCCATTCACATCAAGATTCATTTTCAATTCTCTTTATATAAAGATCAGTTTAGCATATATTAAATAAAGATTTCAACAGTTTTCCCCCACATAGAAACACAAAGTGAAAAATACTGTTTCAGTACTAGTTATAGCATTAATTCACATTGGACAACACATTAAGGACAGAGATCCCACATGAGGAGTAAGTGCACAGTGATTCCTGTTGATGACTTAACAAATTGACACTCTTGTTTATGGCATCAGTAATCACCCTAGGCTCTTGTCATGAGTTGCCAAGGCTGTGGAAGCCTTTTGAGTTTGCTGACTTCAATCTTAATTAGACAAGGTGATGGTCAAAGTGGAAGTTCTCTCCTCCCTTCAGAGAAAGGTACCTCCTTCTTTGATGACCTATTCTTTCCACCGGGATCTCTCTCGCAGAGATATTTCATTTAGGTCATTTTTTTTTTTTTGCCATAGTGTCTTGGCTTTCCATGCCTGAAATACTCTCATGGGCTTTTCAGCCAGATCCGCATGCCTTAAGGGCTGATTCTGAGGCCAGAGTGCTGTTTAGGACATCTGCCATTCTATGAGTCTGCTGTGTATCCCGCTTCCCATGTTGGATCGTTCTCTCCCTTTTTTATTCTATCCGTTAGTATTTGCAGCCACTAGTCTTGTTTATGTGATCCCTTTGGCTCTTAGTCCTATCATTATGATCAATTGTGAACAGAAATTGATCACTTGGACTAGTGAGATGGCATTGGTACATGCCACCTTGATAGGATTGAATTGGAATCCCCTGGTATGTTTCTAACTTGAGCATGTCCCAAATTGCACATCTCTTCCCTCTCTTAGTCCCACTCTTATATTTAACAGGGATCACTTTTCAGTTAAGTTTCAACATTTAATAATAACTGTGTATTGATTACAGTATTCAAGCAAAAGTATTTAAAAAATAAAATAAAATAAATTAAAAAAAAATACTAAGAGGGATAAGGTATTAAGTTGTTCATCAACAGTCAGGGCAAGGGCTGATCAAGTCACCGTTTCATGTAGTGTCCATTTCACTTTAACAGGTTTCCTTTTTGGTGCTCGGTTAGTTGTCACTGATCAGGGAGAACATATGATATTTGTCCCTTTGGGACTGGCTTATTTCACTCAGCATAATGTTTTCCAAATTCCTAACAGGGATCAGTTTTCAGTTAAAATTTAAACACCTAGGAATAATTGTGTGTTAATTACAGAGTTCAAACAATAGTATTAGAACAAAAAGAATACTAAAATGGATACAAGTATTACATTGTACATCAACAGTCAGGACAAGAGCTGATCAAGTCTCTGTTTCTCATAGTGTCCATTTCACTTCAACAGGTTTCCCCTTTGGCGCTCAGTTAGTTGTCGCCGATCAGGGAGAACATAATGATATTTGTCCCTTTGGGACTGGCTTAATTCACTCAGCATAATGTTTTCCAGATTCCTCCATCTTGTTGCAAATGACCGGATTTCATTGTGGTTTTTTTTTTGTTGTTGTTGTTGTTTTTTTAATTTTTGACAGGCAGAGTGGACAGTGAGTGAGAGAGACAGAGAGAATGGTCTTCCTTTGCCGTTGGTTCACCCTCCAATGGCCGCCGCGGTAGGCGCGCTGCGGCCGGCACACCGCGCCGATCCGATGGCAGGAGCCAGGTGCTTCTCCTGGTCTCCCATGGGGTGCAGGGCCCAAGGACTTGGGCCATCCTCCACTGCACTCCCCGGCCACAGCAGAGAGCTGGCCTGGAAGAGGGGCAACCGGGACAGAATCCGGAGCCCTGACCGGGACTAGAACCCAGTGTGCCGGCGCCGCAAGGCGGAGGATTAGCCTGTTGAGCCACGGCGCCGGCCCTGATTTCATTGTTTTTGACTGCTGTATAGTATTCTATAGAGTACATATCCCATAATTTCTTTATCCAGTCTACTGTTGATGGGCATTTAGGTTGGTTCCAGGTCTTAGCTATTGTGAATTGAGCAGCAATAAACATTAATGTGAGGACAGCTTTTTTGTTTGCCAGTTTAATTTCCTTTGGGTAAATTCCAAGGAGTGGGATGGCTGGGTTGTATGGTAGGGCTATATTCAGGTTTCTGAGGAATCTCCAGACTGACTTCCATAGTGGCTTAACCAGTTTGCATTCCCACCAACAGTGGGTTAGTGTCCCTTTTCCCCCACATTCACTCCAGCATCTGTTGTTGGTAGATTTCTGAATGTGAGCCATTCTCACCGGGGTGAGGTGAAACCTCATTGTGGTTTTGATTTGCATTTCTCTGATTGCTAGTGATCTTGAACATTTTTTCATGTGTCTGTTGGCTCCTCTCCAATTTGTATCTCTTTGAGTGAGTTCTTTTTCTTGCCTGATGGTTCTGGCTGAAACTTCTCGGACTATATTGAATAGCAGTGGTAAAAGTGGATATCCTTGTCTGGATCCACATCTTAGTGGAAATGCTTCCAAATTTTCTCCATTCAGTAAGATGCTGGCTGTGGGTTTATCATACATTGTCATGATTGTGTTGAGGATTGTTCATTCTATATCAAATTAGCTTAAGGTTTTATGAAAGGATATTGGTTTTTTTTTTTTTTTTTTTTTTTTTTTTTTTGACAGGCAGAGTGGACAGTGAGAGAGAGACAGAGGGAAAGGTCTTCCTTTGCCGTTGGTTCACCCTCCAATGGCCACCGCGGCAGGCACGTTGCTGCTGGCGCACCACGCTGATCTGAAGCCAGGAGCCAGGTGATTCTCCTGGTCTCCCATGGGTGCAGGGCCCAAGCATTTGGGCCATCCTCTGCGGCACTTCTGGACCATAGCAGAGAGCTGGCCTGGAAGAGGGGCAACCGGGACAGAATCCGGCGCCGCAGCCGGGACTAGAACCTGGTGTGCCGGCGCCGCTAGACGGAGGATTAGCCTGTTGAGCCACGGCGCCGACCAATAAAAGGATATTGTATTTTATAAAATGTTTTCTTTGCATCTGTTGAGATAATCGTATGGTTTTTATTCTTCAGTTTGTTAATTGATTTGTGAATGTTGAACCATTCTTGCACACCAGGGATAAATCACCTTGTCTGGGTGAACGATCTTTGTAATGTGTTGTTGGATTTGATTAGGTAGCATTTTGTGAGGATTCTTACATCTACATTCATCAAGAATATTGGTCTGTAGTTATCTTTCTCTGTTTGATCTTTTTCTGGTTTAGGAGTTAAGGTGATGCTGGCCTCATTGGAGGATCCCTCCCTTTCAATTGTTTTAAATAGTTTGAGAAGAATTAGAATTAGTTCTTCTTTAAAAATTTAGTAGAATTCAGCAGTGAAGCCATCTGGTCCTGGCCTTTTCTTTTTTGGGCGACTCTTTACTACTGATTCACTTTCTGTGTTGGTTATTGGTCTGTTTGTTTAGGTTTTCTGTGTTTTCATAACTCAATTTTGGTAGATTTTATGTGTCCAGAATCTATCTATTTCTTCCAGATTTTCTGAATTGTTGGCATATAGCTCTTTGTATTAATTCTTGGTGATTCTTTTTATTTCTGTGGTATCTGTTGCTACATTTCCTTTTTCATCTCTGCTTTTATTAATTTGGGTTTCTCTCCTACCTTTTTGTTTGTTTGTTAATTGGGCCAATGGTGTATCAGTTTAGTTTATTTTTTCAAAAAGCCAGCTCTTCATTTCACTGATCATTTGTAATTTTTTTTTTTGTTTCAATCCTGCTTATTTCTGCTCTAGTTATTTCTTTCTTCCTATTAATTTCAGGTTTGATTTGTTGCTGTTTTTCTAAGTCCTTAAGATGCATTAATAGCTCATTTATTTGATGCAGTCTATTTCTTGATGTAGATGCTAATTGCTATAAACTTCCCTTTTAACACTGCGTTTGCTGCATCTCATAAGTTTTAATATGTTGAGTTATCTTCAGTCATTTCCAGAAATTTTTCTTATTTCTCTTTTGATTTTTTCTATGACCTACTGCTAATTCCAGAGCATGTTGTTCAGTCTCCATGTGTTTGCATATGTTCTAGAGATTCTTAGGTTGTTAATTTCCAGCTCATTCCATTAAATTCAGAAAAGATGCATGATATGATTGTGGTTTTTACAAATTTACTGAGACTTGCATTATGGCTTAGCACTGGTCTATCCTAGAAGTTCCATGCACTGATGAAAAGAATATGGGGGATGAAAGGTTCTGTAGATATAAGTTAGGTCCATTTAGTCCATAGTGTAAGTCAGCTCTGTTGCTTTTGTTATTGGTTTTCTGTCTAGTTGATCTATCCATTAGTGAAGGTGGGGTGTTGAAATTCCCCATTACTATTGTATTGGAGTCTGTGCCTCCCTTTATATCCATTAATATTTTTTTTAAACAGCCAGGTGGCCTGGCATTTGGTACATATACATTTATTATAGACATCTTCCTGTTGAATTGATCCCTTAATCATTACATAATGCCTGTCTTGATCTCTTTTAACAGTTTTTGTGTTAAAGTATGTTTTGTCTGATGCTAGAGTAAACACAGCTGCTTATTTTTGCTTTCTTTTAGCATGGAATATATTTTTCCCTTTGGTAAAATCCGTGGATCACATGCATGCATAAGTGTCGACAGGCCACTACTCGTGTCAAAATGGCGCCTTCTCCCCACCAGTTACTGCATGTGCACAAGAGCTGCTGAAGCCGCTACTGGTGTCAAAATCACATGTTCTCTGTGGCCGTTGCAGGGTGTGTGTACATGAGTCACCCCAGCTGCTACTGGTGTTGAGATGGCATCCTCTCCCAGCTGGTTGCTGGGCGCTGTTGTGGGGAAAGAGACAGCTACCTTTTTTTTTGCTAGGTTAGGCGGGTACCCTGTACCCTTATGGCTCTTGCTGGACTCAGATACATTGTGATCTGCCAGGCCGTCCCTCTGGCAATATCACTAGTGGCCTGAGCTGCTGTAGCCTGCTCTTATCTCACTCTCCAAGGCTGGCTCTTTATCTGGCCCTCAGTGGTGGGTATCGTGTGTTGTGTCCACACTCATTGCTGTGCATACACACCTCCATGCTGATCCACAATGTCACCTCTTCATTCTGTAGAATTTCTACTGCAGATTTCGCTCCAACTCTCCCCTAAGAATGCATTTCCTCTACTTTTTTACTAGTTTCCCTTAGCTGCTCACGTCCTAACTGGTGTCTCAGCTGGTATACCAAATACCAGTGCAAACATTTTAAGCAGAGAAAAAGCATGCAAGCAGAGAAAAGAATGTCAAATTGCATTGTGGAACATGGACCAGGAAGGAGGATGGATATTTCAGAGACAAAAAGACTGCCTTAGGAAGCTATTGCCAGCAACCCTAATGATAGGTGAAAAGGGCCTTTGAAACACTGGTTCTGAGAATAGCCAACAGGAAATGTGTCAAAGAGTAGAATATGCAGGACTTAGGGACTGGGTAGTAATGGAGGGAGAAATCTAGTTGATTTTGGGACACCAGCTGGCTCCTCTGATGATTTCTACTGTCATACATGCTTGACCGAACCTCAATCATGTTTAAATCTCTGCCCACTCTGAATATACTATCAGGGGACTGAATATGGCTAGAGAAAAAACAAAATGCTCCCTGGTAGCCCCTTTCATCCTTTTTCTCTTTTCTCAACCCTTCAATTCCTTACCGTGTCTCCTAGTTATTAGCTTATAATCGTGTATCCTAGTTTACTCCTGAATAAAGCAGAAGGGAATTTACACAAACTTCAGCACCACATCTACCCAGCCCTCGGCTTTTAGATCCATGTATTCTGTTTTGCCTTTGTCATAGATGATATTCAGCCTTTTATGTTACATTTCACTCTTCTCTCATTTATTTAAGGATCAAATCCAGGCCTTTCTGCCTTGTCCTCCATTTACACTTTTTTCCTTTTTTTAAAAGATTTTCTTTATTTATTTGAGGGAGTTACAAAGAGAGGTAAAGACAAAGTTCTTCCACCTCCTGGTTTGTTTCCCAAATGGTTGCAACAGTCGGAGCTGGGCCAATCTGAAGCCCAGCTACTCCAGGTCTCCCATGCAGATGCAGGGGCTCAAGGACTTGAGCCATCTTCTCTTTCCCAGGCCATAGCAGAGAGCTGGATCTGAAAAGCAACAGCTGGGACTTGAACCAGTACCCATTTGGGATGCCAGTGCTCTAGGTGGAGGCTTAGTCCGCTGCGCCATAGCATCAGCCCCCAGTTTTTTCCTTTCTATATGATGGTTTCTTTTTTTTTTTTTTAATTTTTAAAAATTTTTATTTTTTAAATAACTTTCTTTTTTTAACTTTTATTTAGTAAATGTAAATTTCCGAAGTTTATGGATTACAATGGCTCTCCCCCCCCATAACTTCCCTCCCACCCACTCATCTCCCATTCCATTCACATCAAGATTCATTTTCAATTCTCTTTATATACAGAAGATCAATTTAGTATATATTAAATAAAGATTTCATCAATTTGCACCCACACAGAACATAAAATGTAAAATACTGTTTGAGTACTAGTTATAGCATTAATTCACATTGAACAACACATTAAGGACAGAGATCCTACATGAGGAATAAGTGCACAGTAACTCCTGTTGTTGACTTAACAATTTGACACTCTTGTTTATGGCATCAGTAATCTCCCTAGGCTCTAGTCATGAGCTGCCAAGGCTATGGAAGCCTTTTGAGTTTGCTGACTTTGATCTTAATTAGACAAGGTGATGGTCAAAGTGGAAGTTCTCTCCTCCTTTCAGAGAAAGGTACCTCCTTCTTTGGTGGCCCTTTCTTTCTACTGGGATATCACTCACAGAGATCTTTCATTTAGGTGGTTTGTTTGTTTGTTTTTTTTTTTTTTTGCCAGAGTGTCTTGGCTTTCCATGCCTAAAATACTCTCATGGGCTTTGTGATGGTTTCATTCAGCACACAAACGCCTTGTTCTCCCCATCTTCAAGATTTTCTTGGCCCTGCTTTTTTTTTTTTCTTTCAGGCAGAGTGGATAGTATGAGAGAGAGACAGAGAGAAAGGTCTTCCTTTTTGCCGTTGGTTCACCCTCAAGTGGCCACTGCGGCTGGCGCATCTCGCTGATCCGAAGGCAGGAGCCAGGTGCTTCTCCTGGTCTCCCATGCGGGTGCAGGGCCCAAGGACCTAGGCCATCCTCCACTGCCTTTCCGGGCCATAGCAGAGAGCTGGCCTGGAAGAGGGGCAACCGGGATAGAATCCGGTGCCCCAACCGGGACTAGAACCTGATGTGCCGGCGCCGCAAGGCGGAGGATTAGCCTGTTAAGCCACGGCGCGGGCCGGCCCTGCTTTTTTTCTCTGTATGCTCTGTACAGGTTCTTTGCTCCCCTTTGTGTTATAAAAAAGGAAACTGTTTTCTGTACTGACTGTCTCCAGTCCTACATTTCCTGCTTCTCTCTTAATCCTACCCGTCAGGCTTTTACAGAACTACCGCTCTAGCAAGCTTACTAGTGACTTCCACAAACAAATCTGGTAGCCAGGTGCTTCTCCTGGTCTCCCATGGGGTGCAGGGCCCAAGCACTTGGGCCATCCTCCACTGCACTCCCGGGCCATAGCAGAGAGCTGGCCTGGAAGAAGGGCAACCGGGACAGAATCCGGCGCCCTGACCGGGACTTTCAGAACCCAGTGTGCCAGTGCCGCTAGGCAGAGGATTAGCCTGTTGAGCCGTGGCACCAGCCTACATTCATTCTTTAGGTGTTTCCAGTTCACTTCTGTGGTTCCTTTTCTTCCTGATGTCTTGACTTTGAGGTTCTGCAAAGCTCAGTCACTGAACCTTTTTTTTTTTTTTCAAAGATTTATTTGAAAGTCAGAGTTACACAGAGAGAAGAGAGGCAGAGAGAGAGAGATCTTCCATCTGATGGTCATTCCCCAGATGGCCGCAACAGCCAGAGCTGTGTTGATCCAAAGCCAGGCGCTTCCTCTGGGTCTCCCATGCAGGTGCAGGGGCCCAAGGACTTGGGCCATCCTCTACTGCTTTCCCAGGCCATAGCAGAGAGCTGGATTGGAAGTGGAGCAGCTGGGTCTCGAACTGGCGCCCATATGGGATGCCGGTGTTTCAGGCCAGGGCTTTAATCCGCTGCGCCACAGCACCTGCCCCGAACCTTTCTTTTCTACCTGTAATTACTCTGTGGTGATTTTACCAGTTTCAGTTCTTTATTTTTTATTTATTTTTTGACAGGCAGTGGACAGTGAGAGAGAGAGACAGACAGAAAGGTCTTTCTTTGCCGTTGGTTCACCCTCCAATGGCTGCCGCGGCCGGCACATCTCGCTGATCCGAAGGCAGGAGCCAGGTGCTTCTCCTGGTCTCCCATGGGTGCAGGGCCCAAGCACTTGGGCCATCCTCCACTGCACTCCTGGGCCACAGCAGAGAGCTGGCCTGGAAGAGGGGCAACTGGGACAGAATCCGGCGCCCCGACCAGGACTAGAACCCGGTGTGCCGGCGCCACTAGGTGGAGGATTAGCCTGTTGAGCCATGGCGCCGGCTAGTTCTTAATATTTTTTAAAATTTTATTTATTTACTTGAAACACAGGAGAGAGAGAGAGAGATCAAGATCGAGATCTTCCATCCACTGGTTTACTCCCCGCATGGCTACAACAGCCAGTGCTGGGTCATCAGGAGTCAGGAGCTTCCTCCAGGTCTCCCACGTTGGTGCAGCGGCCCAAGGACTTGGGCCATCTTATGCTGCTTTTCCCAGGCATTTTAGCAGGGAGCGGGATCAAAATGCAGCAACCGAGAATCATACTTGGACCCATATGGGATGCCGGTACCACAGGTGGCAGCTTTACCCACTATGCCACAGCACTGGCCCCCAGTTTCAAGTTTTAATGTACCTTAAATTTCCAGTTCAGTTGTCTCAACCCAATCCTAGTCTGTCCAGCGGTATATTGTGCATCCTGTCTCAGGTGTCTAGTAAATATCTCACATGGGAGATATTTACACATACCTATTTACACATAGGAGGGTACTCCAGAGAGTTCATGGATAATGGAATTAAAACACGTTAATTTTGGTCCATAAGGATGAAGCCCTGCTAGCTTGGAATATGTTGCTTTGAGGACCGTGGAATGCCTATTCCTGGGATCATATAGACATAGACTCATGCCTATCATAAAATGCATTTCTTCATGAATGTTTTCAAGTGCCCTCGTAGCATGTTCAAATGCGACTGACCTTTACCCTTCTCTCCAAACCCACTGTTGGCACAGCCTTCCAAATCTCAGTTAACTTCCAGTCGCTGAGATAAAAAGTCATACATTATCTTTCACTTTTTTCAAAGTCAGATTACCCATCAGGAAATCATACTGCGTTTATCTTCAGAAAACAACCAGAACCCTTCACTTCTTAACTGTCTCCCTGGCTACCATTCAGGGCTGAATGTTGGAAAATGCTCAGTATCCATCAAAAGTCATTATTCTGTTCTCTGGAAACCTGACTAGACTAAATGCACCAGGTTCTATTATGTGGTTATGTCTGTGTGGCAGTTTTCTCTAGTGGAACAGAAATTAACTTTTATGCTAGATCCATTAAAACTTTGTATCACTTAAATGCTTCTGTATCATTTTCACTTCTGTTTGAATTCAAATTAAAACAAGGTCTTCTTAAAGAGGTAGTAGAACTGTAAGATAGAAGGTTTGTAGATGTAAGGCAGTTGCCTTGCTGACCTGTGTATCTAAGAATGCTATATTAGCAAGAAACAAACTCCTGCTGAGATTAGTTGTTAGGTATCTAAGGCGACTTGTCTTAGTGAGTTTATTCCACCTTGCCAGTCACTCAGTGGTGTCACTGAGTGAGTTAACTGATCTTTTCCTTTGACTAATCTCTTCCCTCTTCACAGACTGATCCTTTAAAACTACTGTCAGCTCATGTCAATCTTCTGTTCAAAACCTTGTATTGGCTTCCGCTTTGACTTGGAGAAAGCCAGATCCTTCCAGTGAGTCACCACTGAAGCTGTCAGTGCCCTCTGTGTGGCCCACCACCCACTGTGTAACATTGCACTCATCTCCTGCTTCCCTGCACCTCCTTCCCTGCCCCCATTCTGCTTCAGCCTTCTTGTTCCTTAGACACTTCAGGCACACTCTCTCTCAGCCTTTGCACTGACTCCTCTTCTCTCCAATATGTATGTGGCTAGTTTGTTTATATTTAGCAAGCCTTTCTATCTCAGTGAAGCCCATTGTAACCACCATGTTGAAAATTATATTTTATCACTTCCTAACAGTCCCACTCTTTACCTATGCTTCTTTATCCTGTATTCATAATGCTTTTCCTTTCTTAGCATACTATAAATGAATTATATTTGTTATGCCTTGCTCTATTTCCCTACTAGAATGTAAGCTCTAGAAGGATTGATTTCTTTTCTTTTTAAAAAAGGTTTATTGATTTATTTAAAAGGCAGAGTGACAGATCTTCCATCTGTTGGTTCACTCTCCAAATGACTCCAAAGCCAGACTGAAGTCAGGAGCCAGGAACTCCATCTAGGTCTCCCATGTGAGTGGCAGTTGCCTTAGTACTTGCAACATCTTCTGCTTAATGCATCTTCCCAGGTGCATTAGCAGGGAGCTAGATTGGAAGCAGAGCAGCTGGCACTTGAACCAACACTCTGATATGAGATGCTGGTGTCACAAACAGCACTTTTACCTGCTGTACCACAACACTAGCCCCTGTGACAGTAGATTTCTTGGTCCATTTTATCAGTGCTTCCCAGGTCCCTTGAACAGTGCTTAACATATAGTAAGTACTTAATAAAGTCTTGTTGAGTGAGTGAATGGGAGGTACAAAGTGTTTGCATTACAACTACTCCCATTTTAGAGGACATGAAGGGATACTTCACAGGTTTGTGGAAAAATGGGAGCTGTACTTCTGGTGTGAGAGTCCAACTTAAATTCAAAATGAATGTCTGAGCAACATGAAATTATGAAAATTCACTACAACTAAATTTTAAACAGAAATAAAAGATGACCGTTTCAGAAGTAAAATGTGTTAGAATAGGCTTTGGAGTTACAGGTTGATCTTAAAGTACATAGTTTCAGTAATTCAAAACTCAGCATTCATAAAAAATGCTTTCCATCTGCTAGACACGTTACAAGTGTTAAATAACAGATTATCACAGCACTCAGGAGATCGATGAGCATGATAGTGTTTATTTTATGGAGCCAGAAATTGAGCTGTGGATTGTGTCAGCACACAGGGACAATCAGTGGCAAAACTACAATTAGAGTGCTTTCCTCCCATTCCAGCACTGATTCCTATGGCTGTTGCTTACCAGAATACAGAGAACTTCAAAATGTTTGTTGAAAGTGATTATTTTGATGCAGAAACGTTTTTGAAATCCATGTATAAGAGGTTATTCAAAAGGTTCATGGAAAATGCATATTATGAAAAACCATGTATAGATTGCAAAAATTTGGTTCACAGGTCCCCATCTCTCTCTTTGCCCCTCACTGTCCACCTGCTGGTTGAGCATGCATTTCCCAGACTGCTCCCCCTTTCCAGTTGGCCCTCTGAAGGGTACCGCCCTCTGCTCTCTGGGATCTGTAAGTAATGCACTGCTTCTGGTATTTCATGTGTGTTTTTGTGCTACCTTTTCTGTATTTCACTTCACTGACAGACCTAAATCTCACTGACCTTGTGGTTAGACTGTCTTGGCTGCAGTAACAAAACGCAGGTCAGATGTGTGCCACGAGGGTATTGATCAGTAGAAACATGTTTGCTGTGAGAGCAGATTGGACACTTAGGCACTAGGCTGTCTGCCATAATAAAGAAGTATCCCGTGGAAGGCACATAGACATCCACAGTTATCTCCCCTGGAATTCTGTCAGGGCTGGGCTGGAGTATGTAACTTCTCCCCAGAAAGAGACTTTAAGATTAAGGAAAAAAATAACAATTTTCACAAACAGTTGGGTAGTAAGATATACTTTGGAGTGCAATCTGTAATATCTTGATGTAGATGGATGTTGGTAGAACTGAAGATGACAACTGTAATTTCCAGAACTCCTTTAGCAATTAACTGTTACACATACAAACTGGCAGTTTCTATCCCTTAACCTCTACTGCCTAGATGTTACTTAAATTTGTGGTAGGAAAATACTGAATGTAAAGAAATTTGTTTCATAAAACTAACCTATTATCCATTTCCAGTGCAGCCTGCTGATTAAAAATAAACCCAAAATAGGGGCTGGCTCTGTGGCGCAGTAGGCTAGTCCTCCACTTGCGGCGCCGGCATCCCATATGGGTGCTGGTTCCAGTCCCGGCTGCCCCTCTTCCAATCCAGCTCTCTGCTGTGGCCTGGGAGATCAGTAGAAGATGGCCCAAGTCCTTGGGCCCCTGCACCCATGTGGGAGACCAGGAAGAAGCACCTGGCTCCTGGCTTTGGCTTGGTGCAGCTCCGGCCATTGCGGCCATCTGGGGAGTGAACCAACGGATGGAAGTCTTTCTCTCTGTCTCTCCCTCTCACTGTAACTCTACCTCTCAAGTAAATAAATAAAATCTTAAAAAAAAAAAACCCCAAAATAAAAAAAAAAGACTAATCTTGTTAGATTGAATAACTGGCTTTCTGCAAGTCTTTAAGTAATATTTGCAGAGCATTAAAAAATATTCCTTATTCAGCGAGTAAAATTTGAAAGTAGATAGAGAACTACACCTGGCATACTGTGAGGATTGGTGCTTTTTTTCAGAGGATGTCTAAAACACAATGTAAAGCTACCCATATTCTTAGTACTTCTTTCTAAGCACAATGAAGAATGCTACAGAAATAAGGAGGAAGGCACATTCCTGAAAGTTGAACTAATTGTTGGTGGATGATTAACAGTTAATCTATGTAAGTCTCATAGTATTTCTGAGGCTCATTTTCTTCCTCATTTCTCTACAAATCATGCCTGGCTCTATGTAGGTCTTTGGTAAGTATACCTCCACTGTGCAAGCAGGCAGTTTTTCCTTTAATTTTCAAAAGTTTTATCTTCATTGGTTTTTGAAGCTTAGCTTTATCCACACAGATGTTCTCTGTGGTGTAAAATTGAATGAAAAACCTAAAATTACTGAAAATATGTGCCCTGACGCAAATCTATGCATTGGGAGCCAGCACTTTGAGTATCAGGTAAAGTTGCTGCCTGCTATGCTGGCATCCCATATGGGTGCCACTTCCAAGTCCCAACTGCTCCCCTTCCAAGTCAGCTCCCTGCTGAGAGAGGGAGGGTGCCATTTTGGACATATGTAACAGCTGTGCCAGCTTGTGTCCCTGTGCCTAACAACCAGCTGAGTGGAGACACTTGAGTCTGGGAGAACTGACAGAGGGCTGAGTGCTTGTGACCATAGGAGGCTTGTGTGCCAGAACTGTGAAAACACTGCGGCTGCATGGGAGGGCGCAGAGTGTGACGGGATTTTGGGCATCTCCACATGGTCGGGGCTCCCTGTCCTTTGTGAGGGTCATTGCCGTGGGATCTGTGCTTACTTCAAGGACTGCACAGATCCTTTTTGTGATTCCTGGGGTAGCACGGACAAATATTGTACCCACTGGGGCTAGCACCTAGGCACTGGTCTCCTTTGAGAAAAGGAGATAAGCGTGAGACTATACCAACAGAGCAGAACACACCACCCCATGATAAAAAGGGAGGGTCGCCTTGGACACCCCCTTCATCCTGGAGCACTGAACAGAGTTCCCTGTCCACACCCACCACATGCCTCTGGTAGTCACTGAAAAAGCAGACACTTCATTAAGCTACAGAGGCATAGGCCAAAGATAAAAGCCATCACAGGGAAAGAACAAAACAAAGAAACCAACAACTATCTCTACAAATGCTGGGTAATAAATGCAGCAATTCAAGAAGCAAGAATAAGGAAGACAACATGACACTCCAAAAAGAACACAACACTTCAATACTAGAATGTGAAGATGAAGAGAATGAAGAAATGCCAGAAATTGAATTCAAAAAATTGATTGTAGGATTACTTAGTAGTAATCAGAAGCAAATCCATGAACTAATGAAATCCGTACATGACATGAAAGAAAATTTCTTCCATGAAATTGAGATTTTAATGAGAAATCAAAATGAAGTGTTGGAAATGAAGAATTCTGTAGAACAAATGAAAAATGCAATGGAAAGCCTCCTCGATGAAGCATAAGAAAGAATATGCAAGTTAGAAGACAAATCTCTGGAAATTTTATAGTCAGACCAAAAACAACAAGAAGAAATTAGAAAACTAAAAAACAGTGGTGGAGGTGTATGGGATACTGTCAAACCACCAACATAAGGCTCTTAGGAGTTCCTGAAGGTGTTGAAAGAGAGGATGGATTAGAAGGAATTTCTAGTGAAATTATCACAGAAAACTTCACTAATTTGGAGAAAGAAGGGATATCCAAGTATAGGAAGTACATAAAACTCTTAATAGACATGACCAGAAAAGATCTTCTCCATTGTAGTCAATCTCCCCACTGTAAAACATAAAGAAAATATTATAAAATATGCATGAGAGAAACACCAGTTTACTTTCAGAGGATTTCCAGTTAGACTAACAGCAGGCTTCTCATCAGAAGCCTTACAGGCTAGAAAAGAATGGCGAGATATATTCCAAGTCTTAAGAGAAAAAAACTGTCAACCCAGAATACTCTTCCCTGCAAAACTCTCATTTACGAATGAAGGTCAAATAGACCTTCCATAACAAACAGAAATTGAAAGAATTTGTCACCACTTGTCCAACCTTACAAAAGATGCTTAAGGATATGCTACGCACAGAAACACAGAAACATGATCATCACTATGAAAGAACGTGAAGGTAGGAAATCTGTCAGTAAAAGTACAAAGGAAATCCATAGTAAACAATGGGAATATTTATGGAAAAATTTGGAAAAATGGCAGGGGCAAGTCATTACTTACCAATAGTCATTTTGTGAATGGCCTCAGCATTTCAGTCAAAAGACTCAAACTGGCTGAATGGATTAAAAAACAAAACCTATCTATTTGCTGCTTACAAGAAACACATCTCACAAACAAAGATGCACACAGACTGAAAGTGAAAAGATGGAAAAAGATAGTCCATACTAACAGAAACCAAAAAAGAGCTGGTGTAGCTATCCTAATATCAGACAAAATAGACTTTAACACAAAAACTGTTAAAAGAGACAAGGGCACTATGTAATGATTAAGGGATCAATTCAGCAGGAAGATGTGACTATTATAAACATATATGAACCTAGTTACAGGGCACCTGGCTATTTAAAAGAAATGTTAATGGATCTAAAGGGAGACAGATTCTAATACAATAGTAATGGGGGACTTCAATACCCCACTTTGAGTGATGGACAGATCAACCAGACAGAAAATAAGTAAGGAAACAGCAGAGTTAATCAATACTATAGAACAAATGGACATAGGAGATATCTATAGAACTTTCCATCCTAAAGTCACAGAATACACATTCTTCTCACCAGTGTATGGAACTTTCTTTATATTATCCACATACTAGGCCATAAAGCAAGTCTTACAAAATTCAAAAAAAATCAAAATGATACTATTCATCTTCTCTGACCACAATGGAATGAAGCTGGAAATCAACAACTTGGGAATCCCTAGAACATATATTAACATGTGGAGACTGAACAGCATGCTCCTGAATGAACAGTGGCTCATTGATGAAATCAAAAGAGAAATCAAAAAGTTTCTGGAAGCTGATGAAGATGACAATAAAACATCAAAACTTTTGGGATGCAGCAAACGTAGTGTTAAGAGGAAAGTTTTAGCAGTTAGTGCCTACATCAAGAATTGGAAACCCACCAAATAAATGAGCTATCAGTGCTTCTCAAGGACCTAGAAAAACAGCAAACAAAACCCAAAACTAGTAGGAGAAAGGAAGTAATACAGAAATCAACAAATAACAAATGCTGGCAAGGATGTGAGGAAAAAGGTACCCTAATCCACTGTTGATGGGAATGTAAACTGGTAAAACCACTATGAAAGACAGTATGGAGATACCTCAGAAATCTGAATATAAACTTACCATATGACCCAGCCATCCCATTCCTGGGAATTTACCCAAGGGAAATGAAATCAGTATATGACGGAATTATCTGTACCCTCATGTTTATTGTAGCTCAATTCACGATAGCTGAGACATGGAATCAGCCTAAATTCCTGTCAGCTGAAGACTGGGTTAAGCATGGAATACTACACAGCTGAGTAAAAAAAAAAAAAAAAAGTTCAATCTGGTTGTTTGCAACTAAATGGATGAAACTGGAAAATGTCATACTTACTGAAATAAGACAGTCCTAAAAGGACAAATACCATATGTTCTCCCTGACCTGTGATAACTAATAGGGCATCTGAAAGGTAATCTGCAGAGATGAAATTGACACTTTGAGAATCAACTACTTTGAACAGCCCTTTTCCCAACTGTTGAGGAACAGGTTTTTTCACCCCATACTATTGGTTGAATTTTTTATTTAACATAGTTAATCATATGCGTATAAAGTTAATTGAAAATGGTTCTTCATAAAAAATGAGAATGGGAATAGGAGAGGGTGGGAGGGCGGGTACCGTGGGAAGAATCGCCATGTTCCTAGAGTTGTAACTATGAAATGTATGAAGTTTGTATTCCTTAAATAAAAGGTTTCTGGGCGAGAAAAAGAATAAGTATCTTAATATAATGATAAATAATTCATAATGTGAGACTTGTAAGGTGTGTTTATTTTGAAAGATTTACTTATTTATTTATTTATTTATTTATTTGAGAGGCAGTATTAAAGCAGGAAGGAGAGACAGAACAGTCCTTCCATCCGCTGGTTTACTCCCCAAATGGCTGCAACAGCTAGAGCTGGGCTGAGCCAAAGCCAGGAGCCAGGAACTTCTTCCAGCTCTCCCACATGGGTGTAGGGGCCCTCACACTTGTGCTTTCCCTGGTTGTTAGCAGAGAGCTAGATTGGAAGAGGAGCAGCTAGTCAGGAGCCAGATCTATTTTTATTCCTTTGATATGCAGAATCACAGAGAGATAGGGAGGGAGGGAGAGACAGAGACAGAGAGAGAGACCAACTGACCTTACATCCACTGGTTAACTCCTCAGAAGGCTGTAATAATCAGGGCTGGGTCATACCGAAGCCAGCAGCTTCTTCTGATTTTCCCACATGGGTGGCGGGTGCCCAAGGACTTGGGCTGTCTTTTGCTGCTTTCCCAAGAGCATTAGCAGGGAGCTGGAAAGTAAGTAGAGAAATTGGTACTTGAACAAGCGCTCGCATGGGATGCCAGTGATGTCTGGTGGCAGTTTAGCCGCAATGCTGGCCCCTGTTTCTAATTTTAATTTAAAGTATGAGAGTAATGTGTGTGTGTGTGTATGTGTGTGTATGTGTATTAATGACTTTTTTCAGGTCATGAGGTGGTAGCAGCAGTCTGTCTTTTCCTTCTTCCCCACCTTCCTCCTTCCTTACTTTAATAATACAGGAAATTAAAATAGATCCAAAGCTAGAGTTGAGTGTTAATTGATTCAGTTGCCTTTCATTCAGAATCGCCATGATAGGAAGCAAGTACCAAATGTGTGATTCCCCACCCTGACAATCTCTGTAGACAACTGAGCAGTATTGAAAACACACCCCAGAAAAAAAACTTGACACTTGACAAAGTGTTTTTTGTTTGTTTTGTATATTGCCTTTATGTTTCTCTAGAATTTTACCTAAAAAGATAGAAAGAGTTGACCCAGGTAATTGTACTATTTCTTAAGAATTTCATGTATATAACATGCCTCCTTTTAAGAAACATCCTACAGATTTCTAGCAAACAATTAGAGTGCTAATGTGCCTGCCTGCCTACATCTATCATTTTTCACTGTATGAACAAAGGAGATAATGATTTCTTGTGACTTCTGACCAGGTAACTGCCACTGTCAGAAATGAGCAGCAGTAAGCAATTTGAATATTTTATGAATGTTCTAGTTTATTGATCTAGTGACCTCACCTCCAGAGGTACTTTTTTCTTAAATTACTTGTTTGCTTGTTTGTTTGTTTATATTTGAGAAGCAGAAACAGAGCTCACATCTGCCAGTTTATTCCCAGATACCCTCATCAGCCATGGCCAGGGCTAGCCCTGGCAAGACCAGTAGCCAGGAACTCAATCCAGATCTCCCACATGGGTGGCAGGGATCCCTATTTGAGATACCATTGTGGCCTCCAAGGGTGCTCCATAGCGGGAAGCTGGAATCAGGAGCAGAGCTGGGACTCAAATCCCAGGTACTCCAATATAGAATGCAGGCCTCTCAACTAGTAATTTTTTTTTTTTTAAGATTTATTTATTTATTTGAGATGCAGAGAGTTACAAAGGACTAGCTCTTCCATCCACTGGTTCACTCCCCCAGTGGCCGCAACTGCTGGAGCTGGGCTGATCGGGAGCCAGGATCTTCTTCAGGATCTCTGACATGGGTGCTGGGGCCCAAGCACTTGCTTTCCTAGGCCATTAGCAGAGAGTTGGATTGGAAGAGAAGCAGCTGGGACACAAACTGGCACCCATAGGGGATGCCACTACGGCAGGCAGAGGCTTAGCCTACTAAGCCACGGTGCTGGCCCCCTCAACTGGTATCTTTTTTTTTTTTTTAAACATTTATTTATTTATTTGAAAGTCAGAGTTACACAAAGAGAGAGGGTCTTGCATCCGATGGTTCACTCCCCAGTTAGCCACAACGTCTGGAGCTGCGCCGATCCGAAACCAGGAGCCGGGAGCCTACTCCTGGTCTCCCATAAGGGTGGGGCCCAAGGATTTGGACCATCTTCTAATGATTTCCCAGGCCATAGCAGAGAGCTGGATTGGAACCCGAACCGTTGCCCATATGGGATGCCGGCGCCTCAGGCCGGGGTGTTAACCCACTGCACCGCAGCACTGGCCCTAACTAGTATCTTAATTAGGAGACCAAACACTTGTTCCAGAGGTACTTTTTGAATGTAGAATAACTTTTTAAAACGACTCTTGAATTATAGCCATATAGTAGAGTTCCATCACTAAGAAATAGAAGGGTAGTACTTTTATTTATTTCTAATGCCTTTATATTTCCTGTAGAGAGTAAAATGCTTCTGTGTTAAATAAGCTTTTCTTGTTTTTGTGAAAAATAAGATAAAAGATTAGAGTTTTCTTTGAGGATATGGTTTGAATTTGATGAAAATGTTTTAGCTATGATCATTGTTTACAAACTGCAGGTTCATTGACATTTAAAATATTGATAAATGAACATTCAATTATTTATTGAATTCCTGTATTATGTTTACATTATGTCATGTTAAATAATGCTGGATTAAGTTTTCTTTCTCCAGTGGCATGGTATCTTTATAAGTGTCTTTCATTTTTCATTACATGTCTTTTGGTTGTCCTTGTTCCCCATTTTTCCTACCCATAACACAATAAATAAGTATAAAATGTTGGAGAAAGCAAAGCATAGAATTCAATACAAGTACTCATTTTAACCTTTCTTAGTCATATTAATTTAAACCAGTTTTATTCTATAAAAAGTCCCTTGACTGTTGTCAATTTATAAAACATAAATGCAAACATAAATATTTGTATAAACATATATATATTTTGCTATTGCATGTAACATTTAATTTCTATTTTGGTGTATTTGTAAGTAAACTTATTTGGAATCATTAATCATTTTCATGATATTAATTAGATTTAATATTGAATTATTGAATCTGATTAGAGTAGTTTGATTTTGATGTCTGTGAGTTTTAAAAAACTATTCCAAATCATTTCTTAAATGATAATATCTTGGATATTAGCAAACTGTCTAAATGCTATGGTAGAAGAAGAAAAACTTTCTTATCCTCTTAGATTTAGTAGCTAGGGACTTCAGATTAAACTAACAAAATACAGATTAATGGGAGAGAAGTTTTATTTCATATACACACAGAGTGGGGTGCTCACAGAAAAGAAGTGAAAACCCCAAAGAGGCAGCTGGCTTATATATTAGTCTAACAAAGGATGATACTGAGGGAGAAGAAAATAAAGTAAAAGGGATTTGGGCTTTGGGATGGGTGAGTTGTAGAAAGGAAATATATAGTAAATAAGGATTATTTGGTTAGTTTTGTTACTCATTTACTCTCAGGTGATAAGAGCTGGCTGTGGAATTGGTATCTTCCTCAGATGGGAGAGGGGTACATCTTTAACACATGGAAATTTATTTCATAAATGTGAATTCACAAAAGAAAATTTCTGCTCACTTTTGAGCAGAAAAGTTATTTTTCTTAATTGCCTTTACTTCAGAGTAAGCTTTATGCCAAGGAGGCATGTTTTGGGGTAGTATAATCTGATCTCTACTATCTCAACAAGAGAAGGAAAACCTTTATGTCATTTTATATTTCTGCTATAAAAATATAGAGAAGAATGAGTTGGTGTGTAGATTTTATGTTGGACATACTGCCTGTTATAACAGTATTATATATGCATCAGTGTTTACCTAATTTCTTATAAAGCAAAAACAATTATTTAACATTATAAGTCCCAGTTCAATTATGTTGTGAAGATAGTTCCTTAGGCAGTTAATGGAAGCCTGTTATGGACTTAATGTAAGACTGTACCAATATTTGTCTTCAATTGGAAAGTATAGTAGAATACCACATTGCTTGTAACCACCAATCCCTCTACTATGACTACTTCTTTGTACAGTTGTACAGGATTTTCATCAGGGAGCAGAATGTATTAAAGCACTCTTCTTTTCTTTTACTTCAGTGCCATAGGCCTGATAAGGTACTCTACCTTCAACCAGCTGCAACAATGAGGGAAAAGATGTGGTCTCCTCAAAATGTTAGGTGACATTTTAGTGTGCTTCAGGGTGTAATATATGATTACACAAAAATTAACTTGATTTGTATTTGTAAATGTTGATTTTTAGATGTGTAACTAATACATGAATACATTCTTCATGTCTCTCCCATGACCTTCTCCTGGTAGTTCTCCCTCTATGTTCCTAGATGTGACTCTTTAGAATTTGGTGTGTGTACTTTCAGATCACTTTCTGAGATATAAATATAGAACAGCATCGTGTGTCTGTGTGCTTGCTCCTAAGGACTGTCATGCTGTATATTCCACAGCTTGTATTTGTATCCTACTGTAGTTTGAGTATTTGTCCTGAACTGACACAGGAATACAGTCTCCAAAGTCTTATGTTAATAATACTAAGAGGGTGGGAACTTAATACAGGGATGGTGTCTTTTGAATTGATTAGACTGAATTAGGTTGTTAGGCTAGGGCCTCTATGATTGATTCCTGGTGGCTTTATGAGGAAATAGGGATAACATAGAGAGATAGAGAAATATATATGTCCCTGCCAGATGTGATACAGCCTGTGGAACCCTTGCCAAAGACTGCACCATATCTTTGGACCGTGGACCTCCAGAACAGTGAACCTAATAGACCTCTTTTCTTTGTAAAGTACCCTGCCTCACATATTTTATTATAGTAACAAAAAGCTGACATACTTAATACTTTCTACGGTTTTCATAATGATTTGGTCCCTGCAGATCTATATCATTCCTTCAAATCATGCACATTATTTGTATCATAAAGCTGATTCTAAAAATTTATTGATTTACTTGAGGTAGAGTTACAGACAGATGGAGAGACAGAGAAAGGGAGAGACAGAAAGGTCTTCATCCACTGTTTCACTCTCCAAGTGGCCACAACAGCTGGAGCTGGGCCAACTGGAAGCCAAGAGCTTTTTCTTGGTCTCCCATGTGGGTGCGGGGGCCCAAGCACTTGGGCCATCCTCCACTGCTTTTCCAGGACATAGCAGAGATCTGAATCAGAAGAGCAGAAGCTGGGACTAGAACCAGCACCCATATAGGATGCCTGCTGGTGGAGGCTTAGACCACTTCGCCACAGCACTGGTCCCCATAAAGCTGATTTTTTAAAAAGATTTATTTATTTATTAGAGAGTCAGAGTTACATAGAAAAGGAGAGGCAGAGAGAAAGAGAGTCTTCCATCCACTGAATCACTCCCCAACTGGCCACAATGGCTAGAGCAGTGCCGATCTGAAGCCAAGAGCCAGGAGCTTCTTCTGGGTCTCCCACGTGGGTGCAGGGGCCCAAGGACTGGGGCCATCTTCTGTTTTCCCAGGCCATAGCAGAGAGCTGGATTGAAGTGGAGCAGCCGGGACTCAAACCGGTGTCCATGTGGCAAGCTGGCACTGCAGGGGGCAGCTTTACCTGCTTTGCCACAGCACTGACCCCAAAGCTGATTTTTAAATCCCCTAGTGGCATGTATTTATTTCCATTTTTAAAATGACTACAAATAGTGCTCAAATGAAAATTGTTAGGGTGTATGTGTAAGTGTTCCTGTCTAGTGCAAAATTAAGCCTTTGCACATTTTTAGTCTGAATGGCACTGCTAAATTGTTCTTCTGAATAACATTTTTTTTCATATAATACTACAGAAACTTAAATTAGTTCTTCAAGACCCAAACATTGAATTTTTAATCTCAAAAGCAAAGTTTGCTATCCAGGAGGTCCATGACCCCACTCTGTAAGCCCTGGACCTAAAAATAGTCTAGCCATCATCTATAGCTGTAGGGATCCAGCCAGTTGACTGACTTTTAATATTTTGTTTTGTTTTGTTTTGACAGGCAGAGTGAACAAGTGAGAGAGAGACAGAGAGAAAGGTCTTCCTTTGCCGTTGGTTCACCCTCCAATGGCCGCTGCGGCCGGGGCACCGTGCTGATCCGAAGGCAGGAGCCAGGTGTTTCTCCTGGTCTCCCATGGGGTGCAGGGCCCAAGCACTTGGGCCATCCTCCACTGCACTCCCAGGCCACAGCAGAGTGCTGGCCTGGAAGAGGGGCAACCGGGACAGAATCCAGCGCCCCAACCAGGACTAGAACCTGGTGTGCCAGCGCCACAGGCGGAGGATTAGCCTATTGAGCCACGGCGCCGGCCAGTTGACTTACTTTTAGAACAGTTTCATGAGCAGAGATTTTGGAACAAGACTAAATCAGGTGGAACACACTTTGGGAAGATAATAAATGATCTGAGTACAACATTAGCTGACAACAGAATATTCCTGAAGGGTAAATTATTCAAGTCTAGATTTAGAAAAAGTTAAAATCCTGACTCTAGTAAACATAGGAAAATGAGTATATATTCAAATTTTATTTTACTCATAAGATGTGAGAGAACCAGGCTAATGTTATATTGACTGAAAAGAAAATGCAGAGCAACACAAGTTTATATGGATTGAAGGAGTTGAGAAGAATTGCACATGGAACCAAAGATAGTTTTGCCACTGGGAGGGAGGAAGAAATAAACCACCACTACTGGGGAAGAAAAATTTATTTTTCTGTACCATGAATGAATATCTATACTGGAAACTACCTCATGTGGCTGAATTGGCAGCCAGGCTATATGTAGAACCGAAGGAGAGAGATGATCATTGAAAAGGCAGGCTTTGAGTTGCTGTGGGAACTGCACAATTGAACAAATACGCTTGAAAGAGTTATCCAACCTCTCAGATACTGTTCTTCACTGCCATATGAAGCAGCAGTCTCACTGCTGGATATGTATCTATGAGAATTGAAATCAGTATGTTGGAAAGAGATCTGCACTCCAGTGTCCATGGCCGCACTATTCCAATAGCCAAGATATGGTATCACTGGAGTTTGACCCATCGGTGAATGAATGGATAAAGAAAGTGTTCTGTTTATATACAGTGGAATACTGTCTGAGGGGTTCTCAAAAAGCTTATAAAAGGTGTGCATTGAAAAAACTACATGGGCTGGCGCCGCAGCTCACTAGGCTAATCCTCCGCCTGCGGTGCCGGCACCCCAGGTTCATGTCCCGGTTGGGGTGCCAGATTCTGTCCCGGCTGCTCCTCTTCCAGTCCAGCTCTCTACTGTGGCTCAGGAGGGCAGTGGGGGATGGCCCAAGTGCTTGGGCCCTGCACCCACATGGGAGACTAGGAAGAAGCTCCTGGCTTCGGATCAGCACAACACTTCAACCGTAGCGGCCATTTGGGGGGCGAACCAACGGAAGGAAGACCTTTCTCTCTGTCTCTCTCACTGTCTAACTCTGCCTGTCCAAAAAAATCAACAAACAAAAAAAAAAACTACATGGACTTCAAAATGTTTTTGCACTGATAGAATAGATTCTACTTTTCCACAACCATTTTTGAAGTACTCTAGTGTATAGTCCATTCCAGTATACAGTGGAATGCTTTAAAGTCCAATTTGGATCCAGCCTTGAAAAAGAAGAAAATCATGTCATTTGTAGCAACAAAGATGAACTTGAAGGACATTGTGTATTAAGTGGAATAAGCCAGGCACAGAAAGATAAACACTGCATGATCTCACTCAGATGTGGAATCAAAAAGCTTTGAACTCAAAGAAGCAGAGAATAGAAGGTACTTTAGGCCGGCGCCGTGGCTTAACAGGCTAATCCTCCGCCTTGCGGTGTCGGCACACCAGGTTCTAGTCCCGGTTGGGGCACCGGATTCTGTCCCGGTTGCCCCTCTTCCAGGCCAGCTCTCTGCTATGGCCCAGGAAGGCAGTGGAGGATGGAAGACCTTTCTCTCTGTCTCTCTCTCACTATCCACTCTGCCTGTCAAAAAAAAAAAAAAAAAAGGTACTTTATCAGGGTCTGGGAGTGAGATGAGGTTTGCGGAGAAAGTGGTTAAAGAATACAAAGTTTCACTTAAATGGGAGTAGTAAATTCAACAGATCTGTGATATATCATGGTGACTATAGTTGATAATGTGTACTAGAAAATCGCCAAGAGTAGCTTTTAAACATTCTGATCACAAAAACCAGAAAGAAGATGAGGTAATATAGTAGGTATTATAGCTTTTTTGAAACAATTCCACAATGTAGTCATATAGCAAAAGATCATGCTATACTCCATAATATATATGCACGTATTATACTGTTAGATAACCCATTGTAAACTTAGGTGTTCTTAGTGTCATGATTTGAACATACTTAACAATTATTTCAAGACTTAAATTGAAAGAGTGGGCCATTCTTATGAGGAAAAACAACGACATAATTGTATAATACTAATATGTGTATGACATAGATTGTTAGATATATATGTGTATGTATATATGTACACACAATTTTTCTGTTTTTGTTTTTTAAAGATTTATTTACTTGAAAGAGTTACAGAGGGGGAAAGAGAGAGAGAGAGGTCTTCCATGTGCTGGTTCACTCCCCAAATAGCCACAACTGCTGGAGGTAGGCCAATCCGAAGCCAGGAACCAAAAGCTTCTTCCAGGTCTCCCACGCAGGTGCAGAGGCCCAAGGACTTGGGCCATCTTCTACTGCTTTCTTAAGCTACCACAGAGAGCTGGATCAGAAGTGGAGCAGCTGGGACTAGAGTTGGTGCCCATATGGGATGCCGGCACTATAGGCTGGGGCTTTAACGCACTGCGTCATAGCACCAGCCCCATATTTTTTTTTTTTAAGAGATTTATTTATTTGAAAGACAGGGTTACAGAGAGAGCAAGAGAGACATAGAGAGAGATCCTCCACCTGCTCTTTCACTCCTCAAATGGACATGATGGCTAGGACTGGGCCAGACGAAAGGCAGTAGCCGGGAGCTTCTTCCAGGTTTCTCATGTGGGTCCAAGCGTCCAAGTACTGGGCCATCTTCTGCTGCTTTCCCAGGCTGTTAGCAGGGAGCTGGATTGGAAGTGGAGCAGCTGGGAGTCAAATCAGCACCCATAAGGGATACCAGCATTATAGACAGTGTCTTATCCCTCTATGTCTCAATGCCAACCCCAATATATACATACAAATTTTGTCAATTTAAAATAAACATAAATGGAAACTTGGCCATAAAAATAACTAAGTAAAATGACAGTGATAATCTTATCATCATGAAGTAGAATAATCCTATCTTATGATGATTAAATGACCTTTAAATATAACTAAAATATATAGCAAACAGCAAGAACTTGATAGATGGAGTCCATGATATCACCAAAGTACCTTCTAGAGAAACATTTTTTGATCCTCTGATTTTTCAGTTAGAGCTGATGTCTAAATAGCATCTTCTCAGAGATCCTTTCCTGACTACCTAACTTAAATATATCATAAGTCCTCCCTTTCTACCCATTCGTATTTGCATTAAAGCACTTAACCACCACTTCTTTTCTCGTAGTGTTCTTTTAAAAACGTATTTTCTGTCTTTCACCATTGCAATGTGAATTCCAAAAGAATTGTGACAACTTTGGTCTTATTCAGTGATGTGTCCTCACAGGTAGAAAAATATCTACCACAGCTTTAGCATTTTGTGAATGTTTTTTGAATGAGTGAGCCAAATGCCCTCTATCTTTCTGTCTACCTCAGTAAAAATTCTTCATAATCTGTTCTGCTGGAGCTTTTCTTACCTACATCCAGGACACATCCTATGAAAATAAACTGGGGTAAGAGAAGAGCTGATGGGAGAAGAGGGCAAGATTATATTGAGATGGTAAGAGAATGGAAAGTACTGAAGAACAGAAATGAAGAGCAGTAGAGGACGGGAGAAAAGTCACAATCTGCTGTGACACGCTAGTGACATTGTTTTTGGATGTTTTATAATACTTGAATAAAGCACGAGAACATTTTTTCCTACTCAATAAATTTGAGAACTGAAAGGTGATTTAATCAAACCTTTTTAGTAAGTATGGAATTTTTTTGTGCTTGAAGTATTATTTATTGATTTTTTGAATACAGTTTATTTTCCAAGGATGAAGGCCTATACATAGAATTGCAAGGTCAGAAAGTAGGGCACTTTTAAGATCTTAATGTGTGTTATCAATTGCTGTTGAAACAAATCAACTGATAATGCAGAAGTACCACAAATGTGTTTTTGCATGATGAATTATTTTTTCTATTCTCTTTTTAAATATTTTTATTTATATAAGATAAACAAATTTCATGTATTACATATATAAATATTTAGGAGCAGAGTGATACTTTCCACCCTACCCTCCCTACCCACACCCCCTCTCCCTGACCTCCTTCCTCCTTCCTTTTTCTTTGTTTTAATTTCTATAATGATCTGCTTTCAGTTTATTTTATAGTCATAAGCTTAACCCTTCACTAAGTAAATAATTCAGCAAATGATAAGAAAAAAATGTCCCTCAACAATAGAGACAAGGGCTGTAAGCAGTAATCAAATTTCAAAATGTCAGTTTTGCTCATGTACACTCCGTTTTTTTGTACTCTGTTACCACAAATCAGGGAAAACATGGTATTTGTCTTTTTGTTACTGGCTTATTTCACTGAGTGTAGTGGTTTCCAGTTGCGTTAATTTTGTTGTAAAAGACAGGATTTTATTCCTTCTTATGGCTAAGTAGCATTCTATAGTGTATATATACCACATTTTCTTTATCCAGTCATTGGTTGATGAACATATGATTTGATTCCATCTTAGCTATTATGAATTGAGTTGCAGTGAACATGAGGATACAGATCACTCTTTCATATGCTGATTTCATTTCCCTTGGGTAAATTCCCAGGAGTGGGATGGCTGGGTCATATGGCAGTTCTGTTTTTACCTTTCAGAGGAATCTCCCTATTGTCTTCCACATGGCTGTTCTAGTTTGCGTTCCCACCAACAGTATATTAAGGTACCTTTTCCCCAGATTCTTGCCAGCATTTGTTGTTTGTTGATTGTTGTATGAAAGCCATTCTAACTCATTGTTGTTTTGATTTGCATTTCCCTGATGACTAGTGATTCTGATAATTTTTTCAAGGGCCTATTGGATGTTTAAATTTCTTCTTTTGAAAAATACCTGTTCGAGTCCTTTGTCCATTTCTTAACTGGATTGTTTGCTTTGTATTGTTGTGTTTCTTGAGCTCTTTATAGATTTTGAATATTAATCCCTTATCAGCCTCAGAGTTTGCAAATATTTTCTTTTGTTTTGTTGGTTGCCTCTTCACTTTGTTGAGTGTTTCCTTTGTACTGCAGAAGTTTCTTGGCTTGATGTAATCCCATTTGTCTATTTTTGCTTTTGTTGAGTGTGCTTCTGGGGTCTTTTCCAAGAAGTCTTTGCCTATGCCAATGTCTTGGAGAATTTCCCAGATGTTCTCTAATACTTTGATGGTGTCAGGTCATAGATTTAGATCCTTGATCCATTTAAAGTTGATTTTTGTATATAGTGTAGGTAGGGGCCTTGTTTCATAATTTTGCATATGGAGATCCAGTTTTCTCAGCAACATTTATTGAAGAGACTGTCCTTTCTTTAGGGATTGATTTTTGCTCTTTTGTCAAAGATCAGTTGGTTGTAGCTATGTAAGTTGATTTCTGGGGTTTCCATTTTGTTCCATTGGTCTACATTTCTAGTTTTGTGCTAGTACCAGGCTGTCTTGATTATAACTGCCCTGTAGTATGTCTTGAAAAAGGTATTGTGATGCCTCTGGCTTTGATTTTCTTGTATAAGATTGCTTTAGCTATTCATGGTTTCTTGTGTTTCCATATGAATTTTAGCTTTTTTGTTTGTTTTCTAGATCTGAGAAGGATGTCCTTGGTGTTTTGATTGGGATCACGTTGTATCCATAAATTGCTTTCAAGTATGGCCATTTTGATGGTATTAATTCTTCCAATCCATAAACATGGAAGATATTCCATTATTTCTTTCTTCTATTTCTTCATTGTTTTGTAATTTTCTGTTTTTTTTTTAATTTATTTATTTGAGAGTTAGAGTTATAGATAGTAAGAGAGAGAGCGACAAAAGTAAAGATCTTCCTTCCGTTGGTTCACTCCCCAGATGGCCACAATGGCCGGAGCTGCACTGATCCGAAGCCAGGAGCCAGGTGCTTCTTCCCAGTCTCCCATGTGGGTTCAGGGGCCCAAGGACTTGGGCCATCTTCCACTGCTTTCTCAGGCCACAGCAGAGAGCTGGATTGGAAGAGGAGCAGCTGGGACTAGAATCAGTGCCCATATAGGATGCCAGCGCCACAGGTGGAGAATTAACCTACTGTGCCACAGTGCCAGCCCCATGTTTTGTAATTTTCATCAAAGAAATCTTTGGCCTTCTTGGTTAAATTTACTCTTAATTGTTCAAAATTTTGTAGCTTTTATGAATGGGACTGATCTTAAAAGTTCTTTCTCAGCTTTGGCATTTTCTGTGTATACAAAGGCTATTGATTTTATTTGTTAATTTTATATCCTGCCATCTTATCAAGCTCTCTTATGAGTTCCAGTATCCTCTTAGTGGTCTTTTGGTTCCCTTGTATATTGAATCATGTCATCTGCAAACAGGGATAATTTGACTTCCTCCTTTCCAGTTTGTATCCATTTGATTTCTTTTTTTTTGCCTAATGGCTCTGCCCAAAACTTCCAAAAACTGTATTGAATAGCAGTGGTGAAAGTGAGCATCCTTTCCTCATTCTGGATATTAGAGGAAATACTGCCAACTTTTACCCATTCAGTATGATGCTGGATGTGGGTTGGTTGTATATTGCCTTGATTCTGTTAATATATGTTCATTCTATACCCAATTTGCTTAAGGTTTTTATCATAAAACAATGTTGTATTTTATCTAATGTTCTCTGCATCTGTTGAACTAGTCATATGATTTTTATTCTTGCATTTGTTAATGTAAATCATATTTATTATTTTGTGTATGTTGAATCATCTTTGCATATCAGGGTTAAATCTCACATGATCTGGGTGAATGATCTTTCTGATGCATTATTGGATTAAATTAGCTAATGTTTTGTTGAGGATTTTTGCATCCATGTTCATTAGTGATGTTGGTCTATAGTTCTCTTTTTTGTTTGTTTGTTTCTCTTTCTGGTTTGAAAATTAAGGTAATGCTGGCCTCATAGAAGAATTTTGGCAAGATTCCCTCCCTTTCCATTGTTTTGAATAGTTTGAGAAGAATTGGAATTAGTTCTTTTTAGTCTGGTCGAATTCAGCAGTGAAACCATTGCATTCTGGGCTTTTCTTTGTTGGGAGAGACTTTGTTACTGATTCAGTCTCTACCTTGATTGTTGGTCTGTTTAAGGTTTCTGTGTCTTCATGACTCAATTTTGGTAGATTCTATGTGTCTAGGAATCTATTCATTTCCTCTGAATTTTCCAATTTGTTGGCAAGTTGCTGTTTGTAGTAATTCCTGATGATTCTTTTTTATTTTAGTTGTATCTGTTGTTACATCTCTTTTTTCATCTCTGATTTTATTGATTTGGGTCTTCTCCCTCTTTTTTTTTTTCAATGATATATCAGTTTTGTTTATTTTTTCAAAACCCCAGCTCTTCATTTCACTGATCTTTTGCATTATTATTTTTTGTATCAATTTTTTTTATTCTCTAACTTTAGTTATTACTTTCCTCCTAGTAATTTTGAGTTTGCTTTGTTAATTTTCGAGATCCTTGAGATGCATTAATAGATCATTGATTTGATGCCTTTCCAATTTCTTGATGTAGCACTAATTGCTAAGAACTTCCCTCTTAACACTGCTTCCGCTCTGCCCCATAAGTTTTGATATGTTTTATTGTCATCTTCATTTGGTTCCGAGTATTTTTTATTTTCCTTTTGATTTCTTCTTTAACCCACTGTTCATTCAGGAACATGTTAAATCTCTATGTGTTTGGATATGTTCTAGATATTCTTAAATTATACATTTCCAGCTTCATTCCATTGTAGTCAGAAAAGATACATGGTATGATTTCAATTTTTTTTTAAATTGCTGAGATTTGCTGTGTGGACTGGCATATTGGTCTATCCTATAGAATGTTTTCTGCACTGATGAAAAGAATGTATTCTTTTACTTTCAGTCTTCTTGTATCTTTGTTGGTGAGGTGTGTTTCTTGTAGGTAGCAAAATGATGGGTTTTATTTTTTAGTCCATTCAGCCAATCTGTATCTTTTAATTGAAGAATGTAGGCTATTTATATTCAAAGTTATTATGAATAAGTACCAATTTTGTTCTACTGTTTTTCCTAAATAATCCTATGGCTTGCTTTGAATTTCCTTTGTACTTTTAGTAGGAGGTTTTTCCACCTTCACATTCTCTCATAATTGTAACGGTCATTCTCTGAGTCATTTTTAAGGCTGAATATGCAGTGACAAATTCTTTCAATTCTGTCTGTTGTGGAAGGTGTTTATTTCACCTTTATTTATAAATGAGAGTTTTGCTGGGTATAGTATTCTGAGTTGACAGTTTCTTTGTTTTAGGACTTGGACTATGTCTCTCCATTCTCTCCTAGCCTGTAAGGGTTTCTGATGAAAAATCAGCTGTTAGTCTAATTGGGGATTCTCTGAAGGTAATCTGGCATTTCTCTTGTGTTCATTTTAGAATCCTTTGGTTTTTTGTTTTACTATTAAAAATTGACTGTAATATGTCACAGTGAAGATCTTTTCTGATTGTGTCTATTAGGAGTTCTATGTGCTTCCTGTACTTGGATATTCCTTTCTTTCTCCAAATTAGGTATGTTTTCTGTTATTATTTCACTCGATAGGTGTTCTAATATATTCTCTCTTTCCATGCCTTCAGGAACTCCTAACAAACATATGTTTGGTCATTTGATAGTATCCTATAAATCTTTTTGCAGTTTTTCTAATTTTTTCTTTTTCTGAGCTGTTTACGAGGATTTGTTTTCTAGTGTGGGCATTCTTTCTTTTTCACGAAGTCTGTTGTCGTGGCTTTCCACTGCATTTTCTATTTGACATACTGAATTCTTCATTTCTTTTTTTTTTTTAAGATTTATTTATTTGAAAGAGTTACACAGAAAGAAGAGAGAGAGAGAGAGAGAGAGAGAGAGAGAGAGAGAATGCGAATGCACTTCTTAATGCACTTCTTAATGCACTTCTTCCACTTTTCGTTTGCTATCTTCCCCTGGTGAAAATCAGTTGTTTTCCCTATTTCTCATCCAGAGTCTCTCTCAGTATACATAATGTTTTATAGATAATAAACAGGTCAGCAGGGCAAACTTTCGATGTAGTGGTTAAGATGCCCACGTTCCATGTTGGAATGCCTGCTCCTAATGCAGCTTCCTGCTGATATGCACCTTGTGAGGTAGCAGATGATGGCTCGGGGACTCAGGTGCCTACTACCCACATGAGAGACCTGGATAGAGTTCCAGGCTCCTGACTTTGATTGGACCCAACCCTGGCTGTTGTGGCCATTTGGGGAGGGAATCAGCATATGAATATTATCTTCTTCCCTCTCCATCTCCTTCTCTCCCTCCCTCCCCACTTTGCTCCATTTGCCTCCCTCTCATTTTATCTCTCTGCCTTCCAAATAAAGTGAAAAAGAAAAGGAACAGGTCTAGAGAGAGAAAAGATATCATCCAAATGGTATGATTAATATACTAGTAGGACTAGAAAATCTAATCTAATTCCAATCCTTTTTCTTTTAAAAAATGCTTTAGTTTGCCACATATATAAAATGTTATGTTCTGCACATTTGCATTTTACAGATATACTTTTCTTTTTCTTTCCAATAGGTAGAAAACAGACCAAAGTATTATGGAAGAGAGTAAGTATGCGTTATCAGAAACTGTTTTATAGATTGGCATATGTAACAGACAGGTAAATTGATTCTTTTAACAAAAATATAAGCGAAGTAAAGGGGGTATTCAAATTTGATGAGATTAAGTTTTTCTTTCTGAAAACAAACGTAATGTTCGAATTGGTGAAAAACATAGAAAATAAACACAAATATAAAGATAAAAATAGCATAGGAAAATGTACATGAGTAATGTTAAAGATGCAAACTATTTGAGTAAATAAATAATCCTGAATGTATTTGAGGAAATTGTATATGTACTCACGTATGTATGTGTTTTCTACCTGTAAGTGTGTGAGGGGGTCTTGAAAAGTTCGTGGAAATGCAAATTAGGAAAACTCAGTGTAGATTTCAGGATTTTTTGCACCAAAATAACTTATCTTTTAATTTCATCTTCTTACAAAATTTTTAAGTGTCCTCATACATATATATATGAGGGTGTCTTCAAAATGTTCATGAAAAATATGCATTATCTTTTTTTTAAAAGATTTATTTATTCATGAAGTAAAGTGACACACAGAGAGAGGGAGAGACAGAGGTCTTCACCTGCTGGTTCACTCCCCAAATGGCTACAATGGCCAAAGCTGGTTCAATCTGGAGTCAAGAGCCAGGAGTTTCTTCCGAGTCTCCCATGCAGGTGCAGGGGCCCAGCATTTGGGCTATCCGCCACTGTTTTCCCAGGCCATAGCAGAGACCTGGATCGGAAGAGAAGCAACTGGAACATGAACTGGTGCCATATGGGATTCTTGTGCTACAGGCAGAGGCTTAGCCCACTATGCCACAGCTCTACCCCAGTGCTTTATCTTTTAATTCCATCTTTACACGAGCTTTTTCTCTTTTTTTAAAAAAAGATTTCTTTATTTATTTGGTAGACAGTGTTACAGAGAGTGGAGAGAAAGGAGAAAGAGAGAGAGAGTAGAGAGAATGGAGAGTGGAGAGAATGAAGAGAGAGAGAGAAAGAAATCTTCCATCCGCTGGTTCACTCCCCAGATGGCCACAGTGGCTGGAACTGGGTGGATCCGAAGTCAGGAACCAGGAACTTCTTCCAGGTCTCCAACATGGGTGCACGGGCCCATGGACTTGGGCCACCTTTTGCTTTCTTCCTAGGTGCATCAGCAGGGAGCTGGATCAGACGTGGAGCAGCTGGGACTTGAACCTGTGTCTGTATGGGATGACAGCATTACAGGTGGCAGCTTTACTGGCTACATCACAGTGCCAGCCCCTCATGAGTTGTTTGAAGGCTTCAGTTGAGGGAGACTAAGCTATTGCTGTGAGGAAGAACTTCAGAAAGTTGCCAATTGTCCCTAGCAAGGTTGCTAAATTATTAAGATGCTATTTCAAGACCTTTTAAATATGTCATTTCAGGGTAGGCTATGTTTAAACAGTTGAAAAATGCTCATTATCAGTATTAAGTGAAAAAGTCAACCTATAAAATTACATGTAGGAGCAAGTGTTCAGCCTAGCATTTAAGGTGCCCATAACTCACATCAGAATACCTAGATTTGATTCCAAATTCCAGCTCCTGACTCAAATAAGCACTTGGGTTCCTGGCACCCTCATGGGAGACCTGAACTGAGTTTTTGCTTCCTCGCTTTAGCCCAGTCACTGCAGGTATTTGGGAAGTGAATGAGCAATGGAAACTCTTTCTGTCTCGGTCTCTCTCTGCCTCTCAGATGAATAAATAAAAATTTAAGAAATATATTTGTGCAGGGGCCAGTGCTGTGGCATATCAGGGCAAGCTGCCCTCTGCAGCACTGTCATCCCATATGGAAGCCATTTCAAGTCTCAGCTGCTCTGCTTCTGTTCTTCCTGCTAATGTACCTGGAAAGGCAGTGGAAGATGACCCAAGAGCTGGGCCCCTGCCAACATGTGGAAGACCCGAAAAAAGCTCCTGGCTTTGGCTTGGCCATGCCCCAGCCATTGCGGCTGTTTGGGGGAGTGAACCAATGGATGGAAGATCTGTCTCTCTCTCTCTCTCTCTCTCTCTCCCTCTCTACCTGTAATTCTGACTTTCAAATAAATGAATAAATGTTTAAAAAATATATATTTTACAAGATAAATGTATTATTCCAAATTCATATGACTATTGTTTCATTCATACAAGAAGCTGCCATTTCTTTTGAGCAATGAGTCAATGTAATTACTGTCGTGGAGGAAAGAATTTCCCTGTTCCAACCTAGATTTGAAAGCTAGGACTGTGAAATAAATTAACAATGAGCAGATTACCAGGACACAGAGTATACAAGTTCATTGATTTTTAATATCCTTCACACAGGGACGTCACAGGAAAAAATAAGGAGAATACATAAAACTAGTGAGAATTACGGGCTTAGTAAATTTTAATAGAAGAGAGCAAGGGGAGATACAAGTCAATTAGGGAAGAGTAAATGATTTTAGCAAAGATGAATGGACTCCTAGAAGAACAGAGAGGAGATACGCTAGTTTATGACAAGCTTTTGTTGACTTCATTTCCTTTCCTATAATACAGTCAGTCTTTGCAGTTGTTGAAACTCCTGGGGAGAGGGTGGGTGACAGGTGAGTTGCTTTTTAGAGGATCTATGTTCAGAAAGATTAGAAGATTTCAGAGAAGGCCTGTCCCTACACTTGTGTTTTTCAAGTACTTTCAGCTCAAAATTATGAATACACCAAAGTAGTGTATTTTGGGATGACATAGTGTTACTACCTTTTTTCCCCCAAGTTTTTTTTATGTCAAATTGTAAAAGTTGAATCTGCTGTGCCTATGTAAATAATATGTCATTTATGTTACTATGTTTATTTTTCCTGCTTTTTGCTCTGTTAATCAAAGATAAGATTTTAGCAGAGAGTGAAAACGAAGTATTAACGGTTTGCTTTTGGCTTGAGAATTAAGCAATGCATATTATGAACATTATTGGGCAATTGTGACAATTAAGGACAACCCAGGGTCCTGGAAAACTGCCAGCATAGACTCCAAGCCAAATTTTGGGTCGGTGCCATGAGTGAGAAGGAAGGAAATGGGACATAGTTATATATGTTTTTTGTAACAGGTCCATATGGTCAAATGGGTTGATCTTCCCTGCAATGGATGTGAATTTTGATTTTGTAGTTGTTAACTGGATTGGATAGCTACTTTGGTGCTGTTCTTATCATCACAGAGAAGTTGGCCAGGGTCCAGGCGCAGAGAAACATAAGCACAGTTAAACCTAAGTGCTTCTCTTGGACTGTGGGCACTAGTTTGTCTAGAAAGCAGCGGGAGAAGGGGGAGGTGCTGTTTTATCCTGCTTTATTGAGAAATGTGGAAAGCATATAGTTTCTAAGTTTTCCCTGTTTCTTAGATTCCATGGCATGATTTCCAGAGAAGCAGCTGACCAGCTCTTGAGTGTGGCCGAGGGGAGCTACCTCATTCGGGAGAGCCAGCGGCAGCCAGGAACCTACACTTTGGCTTTAAGGTTAGTCTTGGACCTGTAATTAAAACTGCGCTGCATTTGAAACCCTCTTAATAGAGGGCTTTAAATTTTAAAAACATCCAGCATGTAATTGAATTGGTTCTTGTTTTCTTGGGGCCTAATTACCATTTTAATAGCTTTGCAACCTTTTAAAAATTCCTCATGAATGGTAGTACTCAGTAATTAAGAATTGAAAAACTTTTAAAGCATTTTTATTATAGCTGCTTCCTTCCATCCCATTCTACTCCTTCTTTCTTATCTGTCTTACTGTTTTGGCTTCCATCTATGTCTTAAATAAGACAAGAAACTAAAAGAAAAAAAAAAAACTTACAAAGCTAAACCCCATGTCATTTCTCTTAGGTTGGCTTTTTGTTGAAACAGCTTTTCTTGGGAGCTCTGGGCTTTTTCCCTATCAACTGGACTGTGACTAGTGTTTTAGCTGTTCTTACCTTACCCTGCAGTGGCCAGAAGCAAGTATTTCCACTGACCTAGCACTAATCACCCAATAACAAAAAAAAAGAGTGCAATAGCCTGGTTATCTATTGTACTTACCTCATGCCAGGCCTCTAACCTCATTTATTCCCCACAAACAACTCTTTGTACTATTGTTATCTCTACAGGTGAAGAAATAGAGGACCTGGAGGTTGAATAATTTAGTCAAGATCATACATTTAATAAATTGTGCACCTGGCATTTGAACCCTGACATTCTGGCTTCATAATCTGTGTTTTTAATTGATTGACTTTGCTGCCATTCCAAAGGCTTAGACTCATTGTCCATTGTCTTTGTTTATGCATTCATTTGTTTGTTCCTGCATACATTCATCAGTTCTTTGGAAATGACTAAAATGTGGTAATTTCCCAAGAAAGAGGTTAAAGAAATGACATTTCTTTTGGTAGCTACAATGGAGGACAGAAAGATAATGTTTCTGGTTGGGACTAACAAATCTAACTCCTTCTCCAAGATCACTTAGGCCTGCTCTCATTCCTGTCCACATGATTTAGTGACAGTCTTTCTGATAAAAGAATGATGTGATCCAGTCTTATTTCATACTGAATTCTGAATCAATTCCATACTTACACAGTAGAGCTTGTTACAGTTCATGGAAGTTTTCTTTTTATGACAAATTATAAAATATAACTTCCTTTCCATGTCTTAAAAATTATATTGTTTTTTAGGTTTAGATTATTATATCCAAGAGAAAGAAAATCTAGTCTAGCTATTCAGATATCTATTCGTGTTGTCACTAATTGAGCTCAAAGATGGGGGCAAACTACAGAATTTTTTGATGCTAGTTTTAGCATCTTTCTATTCTGACATTTTATAATCCTATTCTAAAATTCTGCTCCACTGCATTTCCACATAGCCTGATCATCTGATTGCCTGAAGTAAAAAGCCTTGATGTAAAGGCTTAGTTTTGTCTCATTGCAATGTTGAAGGAGTTTCCATTACATTATGTTGGCTGTCATCTTAGAAGGCAGACATCGTGCTGTTTTTCCTGACTGACGCTAAATATTCCAAGCTCTTCTCATTCCCAGCTTCTTACCCTCCTGCACTCTACTACAGCTTTTAAGTTTATAATCACTTCCCATCCACTCTGGCCTAGTAAATCTTGGAATAGGAATTAGAGAATAGATGAGCATTAAATTGATAGGAATGTTTTTACTTCATAGGTCTAGGGTAATATACACCCTTCCTTTTGTTATTGAAAATCACCCTAAAATCATTACTTGGAAAAGAAATAGTAATGAGTAAAAGATGCTGAAGTGATGCTAGGGAGAGAAATTTGTAAATATGCATTTTGAATAATTTACATGCTAAAATATGATTGACATTTTCTTTGTTTTAAAGTAGATGTAGGGTAGGGAAATGTTAAGCAGAAAATGAAATTTTGTATTGATAAATGTATTGTTCTCTCCAGACACTCTGACTTCAACTAATGATTCTCCCAATTCACATCAGTTTGTTTTGTTTTTCACATAATGTGTGATCCATGTGGGCTTAGCCAGTTTTCCTAGTTTATAGCCATCCATCTCACCAGAAGGTCATCATGTTGTTTCCCCAACATGTGTCCAGAGTCCCATCTCCTCTAATGTTTATTATGCATTGATGGTACTGACCAAGGGCTCTAAAATTAGCAGTAAATCCTTAAATTCTTCAGTAGGTCCCTCAACGTCAGTATATCCAAAAGTGAACTCTTCATTTTTACTCCCAGATATACTTTAATATTTCTGTTCTCTTTATTAACTGGTAAACACTATTATTCAGTCAGTTCACACAAGATAAAAACAAAGAAATTATTTTCTTTTTTCTCTTAGATCTCTTTTAAGATGTTTTTAGCATCAGACTCATAGAATGACGATCACTTTAAGTAACACTCTGATATCAGAATCAGCCCTTAAGGCTTCCTGGTCTGGCTGAAAAGCCCATGAGAGCATTTCAGACATGGTAAGCCACAACAGTGTGGCAAAAAATGTTCTACATGTAGGATCTCTGTGAGTGAGACCCCAGTGGAAAGAAGTGGCCATCAAAGAAGGATGTACTTTTCTCTAAAGGAAGGAGAGAACTTCTACTTTGCTTATAGTCTTGTCCAAATACTGATGGAGTTTGTGGACTCAAAAGGCTTCCATAGCTTAGGCAGCTCATTTCAAGAGACTCGGGTGGTCACTGACGTCATACATAAGAGTGTTAATTGGTAAAATAGAAACAGGACTCACTGTGCGCCAACTCCCCATGCAGGACCTCTGTCCTCAATGAGTTGTATTGAGAATTAACTGTAAAACCAGTTCTCAAACTGTGTGTGTGTGAGTGTATGTGTATGTGCATGTGCGTGCAAATTATTGAAATCTTTACTTAGTATAGAGTTGGTCTTGTGTGTACAAAGTTAATTGAAAATTAATTTTAATGGAGAATGGGTCTGGCAAGGGGAGAGGGAGGAGGAGGAGGGATGGGAGGTGGGTAGAAGGGCTCATAGGGTGGGAAGAGTAACTATATTCCTGAAGTTGTACTTATGAAATTTGTATTCCTTAAAAAAAATTTAAAAAATAGATGTGTGTAGGTCCTAGCATCATTATTTAGTGGCTCCTACAAACTGTATCCAACATCAAATATATATTTTTATGTTAAAATTGTCCAAGTTTTTTTTAAAGATTTACTTATTTATTTGAAAGTCAGAGTTAGAGAAAGGAGAGAGAGACACACACACAGAGATCTTCCATCTGCTGGCTCACTACCCAAATGGCTGCAACAGGTGGAACTGGGCTAATCCAGAGCCAGGAACCCTGAGCCAGGAGCTAGGATCTTCTTCTAGGTCTCCCATGTGGGTCTAGGGGCCCAAGTAAATGGGCCATGTTCTGCTGCTTTTCCAGGCGAGTTATCAGGGAGCTGGATTGGAAGTAGAGCATTTGAGACTCCACCCTGCACCCATTTGGGATATTGGCACCACAGGTGGTAGCTTTACCCACTATGCTAGCACTGACCCCATATAAGTTTTTTTAAATGAAAAATGTAAGCTGCTTTTGAAATTTATTTTTGTAGTTTTCCTTTTTTGTTTTGAGCCATGCTTTTCATTTTACTTTTCATAGGCATTGAAAGTCCCAGGTATTGTGCATTTATTATCTAATGGTTAAGAGAATTATTTCTTATTTACTCATCTTACATAGCCAAACCCAGTAATTTTATTTCTTAAGTGTTTCTCAGAATTTCCCTTCCTTTTCAACTGTGAGAAAAGGCAGCTTCCTGGACTAGTTCAGTAACTACCTAAGAAATCGCCCTCAGTTCAGTCTTGTCCTTTCTAATGCATCCTCTACAGGCTCATTAGAGACCTACTTAAAATCTAAGTGGCTGCAAGGTTGTAGGGTTGAGCAGAGCTCAACATTTCCAAGGACACACCTCCCTCTCACGCTAGCATTTACCTTGTGCTTGTAGGGTCTTGCTCCCTCACTTATGAGCTTTGTGTGCACTGGGAGGTGTTATTTAAGGGGGTGTGTATGTACTTATGCTGCGCCAGTGCTGGCTTTCTGTGGTCAGCCGTGAGGGCATGGACGATGCGGCTTCTGTGGGTGAGGTCTTCTTTTCCTCTTCAGCTATCTTTTCTCCCACTCCCCATGTCTGCCTGAAGTTCACCCCAGGCTTACCTGGCTTTTCTGTTGATCTTTGATTCAGGAATAATGATTGTTACTCAGTGTTTATAGTGCAAGTGGAGCATAGTGTATAGGTGAAGAGAAGGTACCATCCCAGGTACTGCATTATGACTCATGAAGTATGTTAGAGGAACTTTAGGGTTTTCAGTGTATTGATTTTGACAGCATTTGCATGAGCGATAGGTTAATGTGATGTCATAGCAAATATTAATTATAAGTAACCTAAAACAGTTTTAATACTTTGGGATTGAGGGGCCTGTGTTATGGTGCAGCGGGTTAAACCACCACCTATGACGCTGCCATCCCATTTGAATGTCTGTTCAAGGCTCAGCTGCTCTACTTCCTCTGACTCCCTGCTAATGTGTCTGAGAAGGCAGCAGAAGATGGTCTAAGTGCTTGGGCTGCAGCCATCACTGTGGAGTTCCTGGATTCTGGCTTAAGCCTGGTCCAGCCCCGGCCATTGAGGCCATTTGGAGAGTGAACCAGTGGATGGAAGATCTCTCTCTCCATGTAACTCTGCCTTTCAACTAAGGAAATAAATAATTTTAAAAAGAATTTGGCTGATAATGTTTTCTGCATGATTTTCGTAGTTTGGGAACTAATCTTGTAAAAAGTATATTTTATAAAGTAATACAATTTTTCTCATCAGAAGGAAAGTGTTATGTTCAGTTTGGACATATTTTTGTAAAGATTTATTTATTTTATTTGAAAGGTGGGGTTATAGAGAGAGAGAGGGAGAGACATCTTCTGGCTGGTTCATTCTCCAAATGAATGAGCTATTTACTCCACAATAGCTGGAGCTAGGCTGATCCGAAGCCAGGAACCAGAGCTTTTTCTGGGTCTCCCATGCAGGTTCAGGGGCCCAAGCACTTGGGCCATTTTCTACTACTTTTCCAGGTCATTAGCAGAGAGCTAGATTGGAAGAGAAACAGCCAGGAATTGAACCAGTACCCATATGGGATGCCAGCGCTGCAGGTGGGGCCTTAACCCACTCTACCTCAGCACTTGCGCCAGTTTGGGTATTTTCAATTGGCCTGTCTTCCAGTTCTCCTTTTCTGTCTTCTGCTATTTCTAATCTGTTGTTTAATAGCACATCCAGTGAGTTCTGAATTTCATGTAGTATGCTGTTATTTTCCACAGTTTTCATTTGCTTCTTGTAAATGATGAAAAAAGAGAAGAAAAGACTAATGGAAAGCTAATAAGAGTGATCATATGAACTGATCATGCCATCTATTTTCTCATTATCTCCACTGTACCTGATAAAAATCTCAGTATTTCTGACTATAAGTAGGCCCCAAGTATTCAGAGCTAGTGTGCCACTTTTTATCTGAAATTTTCATGTTGCTTATTTAATGGAATTGGTGTGAATGCAGTAAGGCCTTTACTGACTTAGGAAAAAAAATAAATGACATTTCATCCTAAAGATTTCTTGCCTTAACCAGAATGTATAAATAGGTGATTCATAGCTGAGCATTAGAATCTCACTATCATTCCTCCTAAGACATCCATTTAATGTTAGGTACATTTGCATGAGTTTTGTCCAAGAATTTTCTTGGAAATATTTTATACCATCTCTTTATGGTTGTTGCACATTTGCTAGGCCATAGGACTAAAGTTACACATCACTTTGACATATTACTGGGCTTTCTGTCAACATTGATTTTTAATATAAGCTATCTTTTTTACATATTGGGTTGAGTTTCTGAATTTGTTCATTTTTAAAAATGAGAAGTTGAATACTCATAAAATCATAAGTATTATTTTACTAAAACTAGAAAAGAAGGGCCGGTGCTGTGGCATGGCAAATATAGCCGCTGCCTGCAGTGCCCACATCCCATATGGGTGCTGGTTTGAGTACCGGCTGCTCCACTTCTGATCTACTCTCTGCTGTGGCCTTGGGAAAGCAGTGGAAGATGACCCAGGTCCTTGGGCCCCTGCACCCACATGGAAGACCCAGAAGAAGCTCCTGGCTCCTAGCTTCGGATCAATGCAGCTCCAGCTGTTGTGGGCAATTGGAGAGTGAACCAGCAGATGGAAGACCGACCGACCCCTCTCTCCCTCTCCCCCCCCCCCCACCTCTTAATTTCAAATAAATAACTAAATATTTAAAAGAAAAAGAAAACTGAAGAAGAAAAATTTTAAATACTAGCCAGTTAAACAGGAATCCTTTCAGTACAGTCTGTAAATTAGAAGAGAAGAGGAAGATCAGAATAAGCAATTGAGACTTTTACAGTTCTATCACAAAATAATTGCAGTTATCTCTTCTCTCACCATTGGAACTTTGGAAATGGAGTTGTAGGATAGATTTTATAATCTAACAAACTTGAGTTGTAGTTGCCTGACCTTAGTTTATATGTTTAGCCTTTTCAAGCCTTAGTTTCTAATTTGTAAAATGGGAATGATAATCCTAGTGCCTCTTGACGGAGAGCTTGTTATAGTCTGTTACTAGAGCATCCCATTGTCAGGAATCATATTCTGTATCAATTGAGAGGCTTCTGGCTGCAAGTATTCTGATACTCAAGCAAATTCTGTTGTTTTAGATATAAATTTTTAAAGGAGACATTTCATGTAGTAAAGACTTGAGAAATGTAATAATAGCATGGCTGGTTAGCATCCTATTGATGTTGTGAAGGCCTTGGGATCATTCTGTTTCAGTTTATGGGCACTCAGTTCATCAGTGTTAGTCTGAGGCTGATTTTCCTTGTAGTCTAAAGGAGGCTGCCACAGCAATGAGAGTTGTATGCTTTCTTAGGACCAGCCAGACAGTCGGAGGAACTCCACCCCTGTCATGCAGTATGCATCCTTCCTTTTAGCGTAACAGGGCTGTTGGGAGTCCCCCTTTCTGACCTCTGCTTGTATGGTGAAATGAATGTACTAATTACTTACCTAACTATCATCTGCTTGTAGAGCTGGGAAATAGGGTCAGCTACTTTTGGAATATGAGGCTTTGAGAGAAGAACTTGGTGACCAAACAATCTGGCAGCAGGGAGGGAGGGAGGGGACACAGATACCAATTAGGCAGTCACCCGTGGACAATACAACATTGTAGGCTGTAGTCATTAAGATAGTTTCCTTATTAGGCGAAGAGCATCAACTCATGGTATCATTCTAAAAGTTTTAGTCATGTCAACTTCATATTAAAGTAATTTATCTAATTTTACCTTTAGTAAATAGTAACAAAAGTCAATTGTGTGACCCACCAAAGTTTTGTAAATTGTGTTTTGTTGATGTTCTTTTGCCTGTATGTAGTAATTGAAAAACTTGATTAAAATAAAACTGACTTTTGGCCGGCGCCGCGGCTCACTAGGCTAATCCTCCGCCTTGCGGCGCCGGCACACCAGGTTCTCGTCCCGGTTGGGGCACCGATCCTGTCCCGGTTGCCCCTCTTCCAGGCCAGCTCTCTGCTGTGGCCAGGGAGTGCAGTGGAGGATGGCCCAAGTGCTTGGGCCCTGCCCCCCATGGGAGACCAGGAGAAGCACCTGGCTCCTGCCATCGGATCAGCACGGTGCGCCGGCCGCAGCGCGCCTACCGCGGTGGCCATTGGAGGGTGAACCAACGGCAAAAAGGAAGACCTTTCTCTCTGTCTCTCTCACTGTCCACTCTGCCTGTCAAAAAAAAAAAAAAACAAAACTGACTTTTAAATAATTCAGTGTTTTAAAAGTGATATAGTAAACTTAATTAGGTTAATATTTTGAGCACACTGAACTTCATAATTATTTTTGACTGGTATATAAGAATGGTTCAAAAAGTCAATGAAAATGAAATCAAAAGATAAATTTATTTTGGTGCAAAAATTTGAAATTTTTGTGAAGGGAAGGGCCTCCAAAAAGTTAAAAGGTATATTATGAAAAAAATCATGCGTGGATTTCTAAAGTTTTAATAGAAGACCTTAATAGTTATATTTGAAATTTAGAAAGGTCATTGTTGGAGCAATAAGAATTATGGATAGAAAGGGTGGTGGCAGCTAACTTTACTGGAATTATTTAGATAATTAATTTAGTAAAGTTTTCCTTTGGCTATGACTTAGTGATCTTTAAAAGAGATTCTAGATACGTTATAGATTTTGAAGGGCTCACTTTGTGAAGAAGTGTTAACTCCATATTTGGCAACTCCAGAGAAATTTCTGTTAATCTGACTCATTTTAGCTTTTCTAAATTGGGAGAAGAACAAGGTGACATATGTGCAAGAATCTTGAATAATCCCCAAATCCTATATCTGGATATTCAGGACAGATTTGGACATATTTCACAGAATGCCTTATAACCAAAGTCCTCAGGACTTTGCTATAGATTTTATGGTGAACATCAAAATAAGAATTATTTGGGAAATTTTTAAATAATGGAGAAGTATGAAAGTATTAAAATGTGAAAAGCATTTATGAGTAAATTATGAATTTTTAAATGTCATATTTGATAAATTCTGAAATAATATCTGCATTCTGAAAAGTAAAATCATACAAAACAGTTTGTGTAGTATCATACAGTTTATGTAAAGTTATATATAAGTAGAGGGGTGTCTAAAAGAACAGTCATCAAATGTTTAGTGTTTATTTCTGAGTAATATAAATTTTATTTCTGTGTTCCTTTTGAGTTGCTTGGCTTCTTTTCAAAAATAATTCTTAAATATATCGTTTTGTAATCAAAGAAAAAACCAGTGGGGCTATTTTTATTTTACTTGAGAAGAAATGAAAACATTAGTAGCAACCTTGGATCAACATGGAAGACAATGCATCCTAAATCTCTGAAGATGTGACTGTAAACAGAGTGGTCAACTTGCTTAAATAATCTGTAACAAGAAGGATTTCAACTGGGGCAATAGAAAGAGAAGTCACAGGTGAAGGGCCATCCCAGGACTGCAGGAGGGGAGTGTGGACCTGTGCTGGCAGTGCTGTTTCTAGTGTGGAGATGAATGCACGGAGGCTTCTGAGTCTTGCTGCCATTACATGCAATCTCTTTCTTTCCGGCAGTACTTCTCAGAACCTGGGGGTTTTGTTAATACGACTGTGTTGCATTTCCCAGTTTAGAGTTATAATTAACTTACCAACTTACCTATGGAATGTATGCAATTCAGTGGTTTTTTAATACATTCACAAAGTTATGCAACATAATCAATTTTGGAACATTTCATCACCCTAAAAAGAAAGGAAACTGCATCTGCACTCACTTCTCATTTCTCCCCAGCTCTCCCAGCCTTAGCCAACCACTACCTACTTTTGTCTTTGTAGATTTATACACACCAGATATTCCATGTAAATTATATAATATGTGATCTTTTATGATGAACTTATTTCTCAGATCATGATGTTTTCAAAGTTCATCTGTGTTGAAGCATCTTTAATATGAAAGCAACACATAGATGTGATAAGAAGTTTCTAAATAAGCAAAAAGTATGTATGCTAATAAACTGTTGTGCTGTCCTACCACTTCCTTTTACTTCTACTCCCTAGAAGTAATGCCATTCACAATTGTATGATCTTCCAGAAATTAGTCATGCATAAACACACAATAATTTTTATGTCATATACATATATTGTATTTTATTTTAAGTGGTAGTTGTTAGGGATGGCTGCCCGTAACAGCAGAGATGATCTTTAGTCTTTGCAGAAGTTTGCTTTATTGTCTGCCTGGATGCACAGTTGTGTACTAAACAGTAAATTCCCGACAAAAACCATCATTACCTTGTTAATTCAGTTTTAGCTGAACAATGAGTAGTTTAAGAACATCTTGAACCAGATTCTGTGAGTATAACTGCAAAACCTGTGATGGGGGTTTCTGTGGACACAATGGTAAAATAGAGCTGCTTTGAATTCTGTAAACATAGTTGAGATTTAATTTAGTGTTGCTTTGAGCTCAGAATGCTGATGAGATTCTATTAAGCATGGGCTCCTGTGAGAATATTATTTCATCTTTATAGTATTGAAGAGTTAATATGAAGATGTTGCTACAGCATTAGAAAATGATAAAATACATACATTCAAATTAAAATTGTAAATTTCCTACTGTTTGAAAACAACCGGTAATTCCTCACTGAGTCTCAGAACATTAGGTTCACTTTTAAGGTGAACTTGGCCTAAGAGTTCTTGAGTAAAGCCAGAGACTCATAGTGCATTTGGTAAAGGGCTTTATACTTTGTAAAATATAAAAATGTGTTGATAGCTTTTTTTGTTTAAGAACAAGGATCAAACGGAACTGGGAAAGGATTATGCTGCTGGTAGGCGTTGACGTGTAATGTACTATGTGTTCTTTCTATCTGATAGCTCATGATAGGTTTAGCTGGTTACCATGGTTTCATTTCATTTCCTGCAAACCTTCTTGTTGTGCTATTTGGAATAAGTGGAAAATAACGTTCTACAGAATAATTTTTCAGGAATGTTTTTCTGCTCTTAAGATTATGGAACACTTTATGGGAAATTTTCCAGACACAAGAACAGGTGATAACACACATGATGACAGTAGAATTTAGTAGTCTTGAAATATCAGAAATTGATATGATAAAAAGGATAGCATAATTCACTTAAAAATGTCAAGCCACATTATTAGTGCCACAGTCTTTTAAAATATTATTGGTGCAAGTTGACTGTCTCTTATCTGAAATGCTTTAGACCAGGAGTGTTTCAGATTTATACTATTTTCAGATTTTGGAACATATGCATTTACAAAGTGAGCTATCTTGGGAATAAGACCAGAGTTTAAATCTGAAATTCATTTGTTTCATATCTACCTTAAACATGTAGCCTAAAGGTAGTTTTATCCAGTATTTTTGGTGTACCTGCATTTTGACTAAAACCTGTCACATGAGGTCAGGTGTGGAGTTTTTTACTTGTGGTCCAAAGCTTCACATTGGTGCATTTCTGATATTTTTGGATGAGGAATGCTCAGTGTGTATAATATTTCCACTTGATATGAAGCACCCTCTGGTTAGATGTGCTTTAATAGAACAAACTACATAAAGTAATTGATGTGACACAGTAGGGAGTGGGTAGCTTAAAATAAAGCATCCTTCATACTTGAAAATGTATTCCTGAAAAATACGCTGCAAATTGAACCATATTATAAATGCATAAGATGAGATAGCTGTTTGAACAGATTAGAATTTTTTTCTAACATATATACAATGAGAAAATATTAAAAGTATAGGAAAGCACGGAGAAAAGAAAAATCATCTCTCATCCCACTACCCAGAGATAATTACTGTTATAAATGTGGTTTATGAAATTCAAGCACTTTCTTGAGTTTTATAGAAATGATTTCATGTTTGCTTTTTCCCTGTTAGTTACATATCATGAATTTTTTCTCTGTCACAATGCTATTTGAATTAATTCTTCATAAGGTCAAATTTCACCTTCAGTTTTTTTAAACTCTGATTTTCACATATTAAACATTTAAATTATATATATCCATAAACTTAGTTTTTGTTAGCATGTATACTCTAGAATATATAAAATGCAGAAAGGTAGAAAAAGGAAGATATTACCTACAATCTTACTATTCACAAAGAAAAATACTATTTTTGCTGTTCGTTTATTTTTATAAAATCATAATGATATTCTTCTGAGTGCTGGGGATACAAGGATAAGCAAAACAAGATCATCCCTGGCCTTATGGAGCATAACGGCTTATCAGCTAGAAAAAAGATTGGGCTTTAATGAAACTGCCCTACAAATACTAAAGCTAAAACCTGAGGCAAGTACACTGAAGGGAAAGCACAAGGAGCTGTGACCACTCAGATAAAATGGGGGAGGTGATCTCAGCCCAATCTCAGTCTTAGTGATTGAACAGGGGAGGCTGGTCTGAGACAGAAAGGTGTGATTTGAGATCTGAAGGTTGTGCAGAAGTGAACTAAGGGAAAAAGATGAGGGCCAAGGCAGGGCAGAGAAGCTGACCAGTGAGTCTATGCCACCACACAGGAGTCAGCCATGCATACTTCTAAACTGGAAGAAAGCTGTGGCTGGGGGCAGAGGGAATTGGAGAGTAAAGGAATGAGACCCGGCCATCTGCTTCCTGAAGGCCTTGGCAAGAATGGTGCTCTGTTATCCTAAGAGCTGCTTTATCACATGATTAAACTTGAATTTCTTGTCAGCAGGAAAAACAGCAAAAGGGATCAATAGTGGTTGCACTCAGAAAGGTGCTTGATATAGAATCTTAGTAACCTGTCCAATGCCATTGGCCTATATATTTTGTATGTATTATGGATGCAATTATTTATTACCTTTGAAGTGCTTATTTTCTTTATTTTTCTCAATTTTTTGACATAAAATTTTAATTTTGCAGTATAAACCAGTGAATGAGAGCTCTCTTTTTGTCTCTCAAATAAGTACAATTAGATTTATAAAGAAAAAAGGTCATGATCCATACAAAACAAAAAATGTTAAGTTTATTTTAGTTCAGAAAATTTTGAGTCTTGAGTGAGGTGTTTGGCACAGTGGTTAACATTGCCACGTGGGTACCTGCACCCCGTATTGAAGTACCTTGCTTTAGTCCTGGCTTTTCCGCTCCTGATTCAGCTTCCTGCTGACGTGCACCCTGGGAGGCAGCAAGAAATGGCTCAGGTACTTAGGTCCCTTCCACCCACGTGGGACACTCACAACTGCCTTCTTGGCTCCTGGCTTCCTCTTGGCCCAGCCCCAGCTGTTGTGGGCATTTGGGGAGTGAACCAGTAGATGGAAGATCTCTCTCTCTGTTAGTCTTTGTCTCTGCTTTTTTAAATAAATGAAAATAAATTTTTAAAAGTAAAAAAAATATTTTTGAAGTCTTTGAAAAATGTATATTATGAAAAAATTATGCATGGATTTCACTCTGGTTTTAAACTTTTAATTCCATTTTCTGCAACCTTTTTGAAATACCCTTGTATATGTGTGTGTGTTCCATTGTACTGCAGGATTTCTCAGGAGCCTTTAAAAATGTTTCCAGTCCACAAATTTAGTTTACCTTACTTCTGTGACTTCAGTGAATGTCTTAAAGAAAGTATTAGTGGATATGTTTAGGAAACACGTACTTTATATGACATCAGAATTAGTGGTGGTTTTAAAAGTTAAATGTATAAAATATAGAAGAAAATCAGTGTAGCAGTCATGTCAGATGGCATTGGGGCAGAACTGGTTAAGCCGCTACCTGCAACACTGTCATCCCATTTGAGCATTGATTCAAGTCTGACTGCTTTATTTCTGATCCATCTTGCTGCCAATGTGCCTGAGAAAGCAGTGAAAGATGTCCCAAGTACTTGGACCCCTGCCAGCAATGTGGGAGACCTGCCTGGAGTTCTGGGCTCCTGGCTTAGGCCTGGCCCAGACCTGGCTGTTTCAGCCATTTGGGAAGTAAACCACAGATGGGAGATCTCTCTGTCTCTCGATCTCTCTCTAACTGTACCTTTTAAAGTCAAATCTTAAAACAAAAAGCAGTCTGATTTCTTGTGGGGTTGGTGCTTTCTGGGCTAAAGAAGGATATCATAAATCAGTTAGAAAAAGATTGAAAACTTGTAATGCCATTTTTAACTAACTATACACAAAAGCTGATAGTTTAACTTTATATAATAAGTGTTTTCCTCACTTTTTGACCTCAGTAGCACTTCTTTACATGTTGCAGAATACCTTACAGCATAGTTATAAGTACATTGAGTTGTTAATGGCTAGTCAGTAGTTCAGCTTTAGTCTGGGTAGTCCTTTCTTTTCCAGTTATTGGAAATTATTCTTACTGTCTTACTGTGGTTGACTATACTGTGGAATTTGACAAACTCCTCAAAATTGAAGATATATTTATCTTTGTTTCCTTGATGCTAGTCAAAATGACAAGTTGAGGGAGAGGACATTTAGCCTAATAGTTAAAGATATTTGTGTCCCATATCAGAGTACATGAGTGTGATTTCTGGTTCTTGCTGTTGACTCCAGCAACCTGCTAGTGCACACCCTGGGAGGCTGTGGTGATGGCTCAAGTAGTTGTGTTTTGGGCACAACCCATATGGGACACCTGGATTAAGTTCCTGGCTTCCAGTTCCAGCTGTCTTATCGTGGGCATTTGGGAGATGAACCAGTTCTCTGTTTCTTTGCTTCTCCAAAAAAAAAAAAAAAAAGTCAATCACATATATCAGGTATTGGCAAAATTTTCCTGGAAAAAATCCAACAGTACATACTTCAGGCTTTGTAAGCTAATTGAGAAATGTTAGGTTATATAGATTCTTATATAGCCATTTTAAATTTAAACATTTAAAACCCAGTGTTTAGCTTTGTTATTTGAACAGAATTGGGAGTGGACTAGATATGGCCTGAGATGTAGTTTGCTATTACCAGTACTGTATTTGACAAATCTTTGACCTCTTTACACATTCTAGAATTCGTGTGTGTGTGTGTGTGTGTGTATATGTATGAATATGTATATAAGTATATATATATAGCTACGTAACACACACACTGGTGATAGACACAGGAACAAGAAGATATTTACAGTGTTAATAGTTTTATTTTCTTGTTGCTTATATCTAAATATTTTAATCTGATTTTTTTAATGCGCTGTGACTCTTTAATTTGATTGTATCATGTTTGTCTCCTTTTGAGAGTTCTACCTCTCAGTTATCAAAATGTTTCTATTTGGAAACCTCTCTAGTGATTTCCTTTGCTTGTTTTAATAAGATTTTATTTGTTTGTTTGTTTGTTTATTTATTTGAGAGGCAGAGTTACAGACAGAGAGGGAAAGACAGAGAGAAAGGTCTTCCGTCAGCTGGTTCACTTCCCAGATGGCCACAACAGCTGAAGCTGAGCTGATCTGAAGACAGGAGCTTCTTCCAGGTCTCCCATGCAGGCGCAGGGACCCAAGCACTTGGGCCATCTTCTACTTTCCCAGGCCACAGCAGAGAACTGGATGGGAAAAGGAGCAGCTGGACACGAACCAGCACTCATATGGGATGCTGGCGCTGCTGGTGGAGGCTTAGCCTACTACACCACAGCGCTGACCCCTCTGGTGCTTTTATTACTCAAAAAGATTCTGCTGCCTCCAATGTACATTTAAAAAGAAACGAAGAAAGTTGCAAGATGATGTGGGGGCTTAGAAAACAAAAAAGCCCATCCCATTGGCAGACCACAAAGTGTTTAAGCTCTGTGACTTCCCTGGGATTTTCTGGGAATTTTCCCAGCAGACACAGCCCCCAAAAAGTAACTAAAATTATGCTCTTGCTTTTTCTTGTATCATTGTAACAGACAAAAGGGGAGGTAATATTCAAGTAATGGAAATATTTTAGGGACTTGCTGTTTACCCATATTTTAAGCTGGTTTATTCTTAAGGTAGAACTCTTAGACAAGGCTAGCTGGTGTCAGCTGTTGGGGAGAAAATTGTCATAATATCAGTTTTGAAACATTTGTATTGTACTCATCAAGGCATGATCTTGTTGAAGAAAATCTCAGTATAACAAACAAAAGCAAACTGTCGTTCCAGTTGTTGTACCTGAGCGAGTGCAAACAGGAGCACCGCACACTGATAAAATTTGATGGTCCTTTATTGCCGGAAGTGGAGAGTGGGCTCATGCCCTAAAGAACTCTCAACGCTGAAGCCCAAAGCAACAGGCTTTATAAAACGGGAGGGGGAATACATGGTTATTGGGATCAAATTAACCTGAAGCCTGTGCGAAACTAATATTGTTATAATCTTAACAATACCAGTTACAATCTTAACAGTTTTAATTTTAATCTTGATATTAATCCAGGTATTGGCCTAAATCATATGTGGAACATAGACAAATTACAATCTTATCATTAACCCAGGTGCAGCCTCTCTGTTTTCAAGCTTGAGTGATCATGCTAGGAGGTTTCTATGCTTTGCCAAGTGTGATACAGTTTGCCAAGTGTGATGTAGTGTACTGCTGTTGTCTAAGTGTTTCAGACCAGAGTCTCATGGTGTGTGTTTGGGGTAGGGGGGTACTTTTTCAAGATGGAGTCTTGAGCACTCTATAATTAGAGTCCCTACTATCATGGTGTTACTTCACAGTAAGTAATGAGAATTGGGATTAGATTTGACTCACTGAAAAAGAAATCATAATTCCTTGTAAGAAGTAGGTGTATATTTTCTCTCATGTGTAAGAAATTGGAGGTATTTTAATGTTTTTATGTCTTTCCCTAAGGTGAGAGACTCAGATAATTTCATTTTGTTGGTTTCTTCTTTGTGGCTCTCCTGTACCAGACAGAGTTCATATTTACAACCCATCCCATAGGAAGGCAGAGGGGTAAAGATTCAAATCCATACCACTTTTCAGTACTCTCACTGGCCACCCCTGCTACCAAGGAAGGGCAAGCTGGATTAATGTAGTCTTGAGTCTTGGGAGCCAGGTACAAACTTGAAAACCCAGGATTGTGTCATTGAGAAGGAAAAGTGGATGGGTATCAGGAGGCTCTGCGGTCCCTATTGTGGACACAAATGGGAGTTTCCATCAGATTTTGCCTTATGTGAGGCAGACCATTCATGTAAGGAAATACATAAAGTTGGGGGCCAGCGCAGCAGCTCACTTGGTTAATCATCTGCCTGCGGTGCTGGCGTACCATGTGGGCACCAGGTTTTAGTCCCAGTTGATCCTCTTCCAGTCCAGCTCTCTGCTGTGGCCCAGGAAGGCAGTGGAGGATGGCCCAAGTGCTTGGGCCCCTGCACCTACATGGGAGACAAGGAGGAAGCACCTGGCTCCTGGCTTTGGATCGGCATAGCTCCGGCCGTGGGGACCGTTTTGGGGAGTGAACCAACAGAAGGAAGACCTTTCTCTCTGTCTCTCTCACTGTCTAAACTCTATCTGTCAAATAAATAATAATAATAAAAAAGGAAATACATAAAGTTGATTCTTTCCCTCCCCCTTCTCCTGTTGTCATCACACAACTTTTTTGATTGATAGTTCTAGAAGAGAACAGATTGTGTTTTAGTTCAAAGGGCTGTTCTCTCTAGTGTGTCAGAATTATCTTATTTAGCCAGCTTTCAATTCCATTTCAGTTACTTTTGTGTTTTCTATAAAGTTAGGGATTTGTTTCTAAGATGAAAGTATGTATATACAATTAGTCACTAGATGGGTGGGTGAAACTTTACATTGCTTTGATGAACTAGTATAGGAGAGTGGGGATGCTTTATTCCATGGAGCTCAACTTTGGAGTGTTTAAGTGTATTACTCTGCTGATAGAACTAACCTTTCTTAGAAATGTCTGAAAAATACATTTCTGTATAAATGTACATGTCTATGTAAAACACAAACACACAGGGATTTATTTTCTCTGAGAGTTCTGCCATGATATTAAGGCAGATATTCATCTTCCCTTATTTATGCTACCAACAGTTCGAGAATAGGCTTCTGTTCTAACAGACTACATAAGCATGGAAGCATTTTCTCTTAGATTGTAACATGGAAATTAACAAAAGCTCAGCAAGTGTACACAGTAATTAAGACACTGCTTATTTCAGGAGTAGTCCTCTGTTCTTTAAAATTAGTGAACTTTGGGAAGTGGGACATCCATTTTGAATACAAAAGGATTCAGGATTCCAAATGATTATCCAAACTTTTGTGTGAAGATTTTGCCAGAACACATAGATTTCAGAGCATGTCAATTTTAGAATTTTCCAGAGTATATCAGTTTAGGGGTAAATCTCTAAAACCTAAAAGAAGGGAGATCCCTCTTTTTGCTTCCTTCCCTCTGCTTTTTTATGTTTATTTACAAGCTGTTTCACTAAAGTTTCATATGTACATATGTTTATAGGATTTGAACATTAATATGGTATTTACAGGTAGATAAAAATTAGAGGATGAGTATATATTATGTATATGTTTGGTAATGCACATTAAAAATTAACTAGTTGGTTCTGACATTTGACCAACAAATAGAAATTTTGTGATAAGCAGAATTAAGTACACTGATATTGGAAACAGGATAACTAGAAGCATCAACACCTATAACCATTGAGGGTTATATAAATGTTTAATGTAGTTACCATCAGTAAACCTACGCCACAGTGCTGGCACCCAATAAAAATATTTTAGTAATAAATACATTTGTCCTGAAAATTATGATAGATCAGTCTAACTCTTTTTTTTATACTTTTTCACAATTTTGAGAAAAACATGTGGACATTATTACACAGAATCCCATATATAGTCATAGCTTTCCAAATATAATGTATATAAAATGTGATGTAGAAGGTAAAGCCCCCACCTGCAGTGCTAGCCTCCATATGGCCCTGGCTCGAGTCCCAGCTACTCTGCTTCTGATCCAACTCCTTGCTAATGTGCCTGGAAAAACAGCAAAAGGCAGCTGAGTGCTTGGGGCCCTGTACCCACACTGGTGACCAGGAAGAAGCTCCTGGCTTCTGCCTGGCCCAGCCCTGGCTGTTGGGGCCATCTGGGGAGTGAACCAGTGGACGGAAGATACTCTCTTTCTCTCTCCTTTCTTTGTCTCTGCCTTTCAAATAAAGAAATCTTTTAAAAAATGCTTTTATTGAGAGACACATTGAATTCATATACCTGTCTATTTAAACTGCCCTCCCTGCACCACCAAAATGTCACCATATGCATTTTTAGGAAACTGATTTAATTGTTTTTTGTTTTTTAAAAAAAAAATTAACAGAGATTAGGAAGAGGTGACAGATAGCATTAAGCCTTGAAAATAATTGAAATCGATAATGGACTTATGATTAGAGGAGAATACAGGTGGAGATGTGAAAAAAGAGGCTTGTGTTTTTCTCTTACAAACTTAATCTTTGACATGCCTGATATATGAACTACTGAGTTATGTAGCAGTATCCAGTTCTGTCTCAGGAATACAAACCAGACTCTTCATACTAAACTGGGATTATCATGAATTTGTGTAGATCACATACATAAGGAATATTTTTTGTTTTTTAGTTTTAGATTTAGCCTTTGTGACTTTTCATTTTCTAACATATATAAATAAAATATTGAAGCCAAAATTTAGATAATAACCTTGTAAATATCATGTAAGCATCCATGAATGTGGCTTTAGAGTCTAGTATAGGTGTATTTGTTTTATTTTCCAGTTGTTTTTAATTAATTGGTCTGAAGTCACTCTTTGTACCTGAAATGTTTCAGTATCTATAATCACATTGCTTTCCATCCTTTACTGACTGAAACTACTCACAGATACTCAGCTCTGTGTCATTAAAAGTAAATAATTTCCTGTGAGTTGATCTCAGGAGAAAATAGAAAGTTCGTATGTATATTATTAATACTTAGAGTAGAATCTTTCAGATTTCAGAAATCTCCTTTACAAAATAGGGATAATTTCTTTATATTTTAAAATTTGGTTTAAGTTATACAAGTTTCATATATGTCATATATACAGATTTAGGAGCATAGTGATACTTCCCCCACCCTCCCTCCCTCCCATGCTCTAACCCTTCTTCTTCTTCCCTCTCACATTCCCACTCTTAATTTTTAGAAAGATCTGTTTTCGGCAGGCCCTGTGGCTTACTTGGCTAATCCTCTGCCTGCGGCGCCAGCACCCTGGGTTCTAGTCCTGGTTGGGGTGCTGGATTCTGTCCCGGTTGCTCCTCTTCCAGCCCAGCTCTCTGCCGTGGCCCGGGAAGGCAGTGGAGGATGGCCCAAGTGCTTGGGCCCTGTACCCGCATGGGAGACCAGGAAGAAGCACCTGGTTCTTGGCTTCAGATCGGCACAGTGTGCTGGTCATGGTGGCCATTTGGGGGGTGAACCAATGGCAAAAAGGAAGACCTTTCTCTCTGTCTCTCTCTCTCACTATCCACTCTGCCTGTCAAAAAAAAAAAAAAAAAAAGTAAAGAGCTCAACCAATGATATTAAGTAGAAAAAGAAAATACTAAAAAGAATAAAATAGTAAGCTGTTCCTTGATAGTCAGGACAAGGGCTGAACAAGTCATTGTTTCTCATAGTGTCAGTTTAACTTCTACACATTTCCTTTTAGGTACTCAGTTAGTGGTCACAAATCAGGGAGAACATACATTTGTCCCTTTGGGCCTGGCTTATTTCACCTAGCATGATGTTTTCCAGATTCCTCCATTTTGATGCAAATGACTGGATTCGGTTTTTTTTAATCTCTGTGTAGTATTCCATAGAGTATATATATCCCATAATTTCTTTATCCATTTTTCTGTTGATGGGCATTTAGGTTGATTCCATGTCTTAGCTATTGTGAATTGAACTGCAGTAAACATGGAGGTGCAGATAGCTCTTTTGTTTACCAATTTTATTTCCCTTGGGTAAATTCCGAGGAGTGGAATGGCTGGGTCGTGTGGTAGGGCTATACTCAAGATTTTTGAGGTAGAAGATTGTCTTCTGTTTGCTGGTTCATTCCTCATATGCCTACACAATAGCCACGGCTGTGCCAGGCTGAAGCCAGGAACCCAGAACTCCATCCAGGTCTGGGTGGGTGGCAGGAACCCAGGTATCTGAACCATCTTCTGATGCCTCCTAGATGTGCATTAGTAGGAAGCTGGAAGCAAAGTGGAGTGGGTCTTGATCCTAGGCACTCCAGTATGGAATTTCAGCATCCCAAACAGTGGCTTAACTCAACAGCACCATAATGCCAACCCCTCTTTCATTTCTGATTTTAGTTATTTGAATCTTGCCTCTTTTTTCTTATTTACTCTAGCTAAAGGCATGTCGATTTTGTTGTTAGATGTTGTTTTATTCCCAAAATCCCAACTATTTCATGGATTTTTTTTCCTTCTGTTTTTTTCATTTTCTGTTTCAATTGATGCTCTAATCTTTTTTTTTTTTTTTTTAAGATTTATCTTACTTATTTGTAAGGCACAGTTACAGGTGGTGGGTGGAGATAGAGATCTTCCATCCTCTGATTCACTCCCCAAGTAGCTGCAACATCTGGGGCTGGGAATGGCCAAAGACAGGAGCCCAGAGCTGCTTCCTGGTCTCCCACATGGGTGAAGGGGTCCAAACACTTGAGCCATCCTCCACTGCCCTCCCAGGTGCATTAGCAGGGAGCTGGATTAAAAGTGGAGAAGCCAGGATTAAAACCAGCGCCCATATGGCATGCTGACATTTCAGGAAGGAGCCTAACCCAATATGCCACAACTCTGGCCTCTCATGCACTAAGTTGGGGTTTTTGTTCACTTTTCCTAGTTCCTTGAGATGTAAAGTTACTTTTTCAATTGATTTTCATTTCTTCTTTTTTTTTTTTTTTTTTTTTTTTTTTTCAGGCAGAGTGGATAGTGAGAGAGAGAGACAGAGAGAAAGGTCTTCCTTTTTGCCGTTGGTTCACCCTCCAATGGCCGCCGCGGCCGGCGCATCTCGCTGATCTGAAGCCAGGAGCCGGGTGCTTCTTCCTGGTCTCCCATGGGGGTGCAGGGCCCAAAGACTTGGGCCATCCTCCACTGCCTTCCCGGGCCACAACAGAGAGCTGGCCTGGAAGATGGGCAACTGGGATAGAATCCGGCACCCCAACCGGGACTAGAACCCGGTGTGCCGGCGCTGCAAGGCGAAGGATTAGCCTGTTAAGTCACGGCGCCAGCAATTTTCATTTTTAACATAGGCATAAACTGCTGCAAAATTCTTAGTACTTGCTTCTTCTTTTTTTTTTTTTTTTTTTACTTTTTATTTTATTTTTGACAGGCAGAGTGGACAGTGAGAGAGAGAGAGAAAGGTCTTCCTTTGCCATTGGTTCACCCTCCAATGGCCGCCGCGGCAGGCGCGCTGCGGCCGGCACACCGCGCTGATCCGATGGCAGGAGCCAGGTGCTTCTCCTGATCTCCCATGGGGTGCAGGGCCCAAGCACTTGGGCCATCCTCCACTGCACTCCCGGGCCATAGCAGAGAGCTGGCCTGGAAGAGGGGCAACCGGGACAGAATCGGTGCCCCAACTGGGACTAGAACCCGGTGTGCCGGCGCCGCAAGGTGGAGGATTAGCCTGTTGAGCCATGGCGCCGGCCGAGTACTTGCTTCATTTAATAAGTATGTTGTTTCCGTTTTCATTTATTTTTGTTTTCCTTGTGATTTGCTCTTTAACCCCCATTCATTGTTCAGTAGTGTATTATTTGGGGCCGGTGCTGTGGTGCAGCAGGTTAATGCCCTGGCCTGAAGTGCCAGCATCCCATATGGGCACCGGTTTGAAACCTGGCTGCTCCACTTCCAATCCAGCTCTCTGCTGTGGCCTGGGAAAGCAGTAGAAGATGGCCCAAGTCCTTGGGCCTCTGCACCTGCAAGGGAGGCCTGGAAGAAGTTCCTGGCTCCTAGCTTTGGATCGGTGCAGCTCTAGCCGTTGCAGACAATTGGGGAGTGAACCATCAGATGGGAGGCCTTTCTCTTCTCTCTCTCTCTCTCTCTCTCTGCCTCTCCTCTCTCTGTGTAACTCTTTCAAATAAATAAATAAAGCTTTAAAAAAAATAGTGTAATTTTTGATTTCCACATACTTCTGAGTTTTTCTCCTGCTTTTGATGTCTTTCGATTTCAGACTTATTAAGACTTGTTTTGGGCCGGCTCTGCGACTCACTTGGCTAATTCTCCGCCTGTGGCACCGGCACCCCAGGTTCTAGTCCTGGTTGGGGCGCCGGATTCTGTCCCGGTTGCTCCTCTTCCAGTCCAGCTTTCTGCTGTGGCCCGGGAAGGCAGTGGAGGACAGCCCAGGTGCTTGGGCCCTGCACCCGCATGGGAGACCAAGAGGAAGCACCTGGCTGCTGGCTTCGGATTGGCACAGCGCACCAGCCGTAGCAGCCATTTGGGGGGTGAACCAACAGAAAAGGAAAACCTTTCTCTCTTTCTCTCTCTCTCTCTCTCACTGTCTAACTCTGCCTGTCAGAAAAAAAAAAAAAAAAAAGACTTGTTTTGCCACCTAATGTGATCTGCCCTGGAGAATATTCTGTGTATACAGGAGAAGGATGTGTAATCTATTGCTGTTGAATGGAATCTATCAGTCTATATGGTGTTGTTTCCTCTGTTGCTACTGATCTTGTATCTGACTGTTGTGAAAGTAGGGTGTTGAAGTCTCCTATTATTATCATTATCATATTACTGTTTCTCCTTTCACTAACATTTTGCTTCTGTATTTGTGTATTGTCATATTCCAGTGTTCATATGGAATGTCATCATGGCAGACAACAGCTTACTTCGCTGTGCTACAATGTTGACCAGCCTGTATGTGTTTTTACATCTGAGGTCAATCTTTTGTAGGCAGATTATAGTTGCAGTTTGCTTTATCATAGGTTCAGTCACTCTGTCTTTTTCCTCTGGAAAGTTTAATCCATTTACATTTAAACTAATTACCTGTAGGGAAGGACTTGCTGTTAATATACTGTTCATTGTTTTCCATCTGTCCTGTAGCTCTTTGTCCCTATTTTCTTCCCTTGTTGCTTTTTGTTTCACTGAAGTTTTTTTTCTTTCTGTATTCACATGCTTGATTCCTGCCTTATTTTCCTTTACATATTTTTCTAGATTTTTTTCTTCCTAGTTAGCAGAGGGCTTATGTAAAACATTATAGTTATTATAATCTATTTTAAGCTGATAATTTAACTTAAGTTTTATACAAAACTATTTTTATATCTCTTCAGTTCTGCCTATGTTATTGGTGGCACAGAAATTATATTTTTACACATTGTGTATCCATTAAGACAGCTGTGTATCTCTACTTATTTTTAAATTTTATCATAAAATTAAAAGTGCCCATAATTTCAGTATTTTAGAATTCTGTACCTGTATTTGTATATTTAAGTTTACCAGAGAATTTTATATTTCTGTATGTTTTCTTGTTGTTGTTTGGCATCTCTGTTTCAGCTCTCAGGACTCCTTTTAATATTTCTTGTGAGGCAGATTAGTTTTGTTGAATTCCTTCATCATTTGTTTAGCTGGGAGAATCTTTATTTCTCCATTTTGAATGACAGTTTTGCTAGATATTGTACTCTTGGTTGTCAGTTTTTTCTGCTAACACTTTGAATATGTCATCCCATTCTCTTCTGGCCTGTAGGATTTCTGCCATGAAATATGTAGATGACTTAGTTGGAGCTTTCTTGAGCTTATTTTCTTTCAATCTCTCTTTTTTTAAAGATTTATTTATTTATTTATTTATTTGAAAGTCAGAGTTACATAGAGAGAAGGAGAAGCAGAGAGAGAGAGAGAGAGAGGTCTTCTATCCGCTGGTTCATTCCCCAGTTGGCCGCACCAGCCAGAGCTGTGCCTATCGGAAGCCAGAAGCCAGGGGCTTCGTCTGGGTCTCCCATGCAGGTGCAGGGTCCCTAGGACTTGGGCCATCCTCCACTACTATCCCAGGCCATAGCAGAGAGCTGGATCGGAAGTGGAGCAACTAGGACTCAAGCCAGTGCCCATATGGGATGCCTGCATTGCATGCGGCTGCTTTAGCCACTACGCCATAGTGCCAGCTCCTCAATTTTTTTTTATTTGCTCTTATCTCTTCCTTAAATTTCCTCTATATAAATACGTAGTACCCAACATTTTTCTCACTGAATTCCCATTTCCAAAGACAGAAATCCCTTGTGTAAAGCTGTCTTTTGTATTTCTGCTTTCAAGATTCTCTAGACTTTGACTTTGGGCAGTTTGATTATAACATATCTCAGTGTGGGTGGGCTTCTTTGTTTGACCGGATTGGAGTTATTTGAGCTTCTTGAATTTTGATGTCCATTTCCTTCTTCAGGCATGGGAAGCATTTAGCTATTATTTCATCAAATAGGCTCTCTGTCCCTTTTTTTATTGCTTCTCCTTCTGGAACTCCATCATGTATATATGGTATCCCTGATGGTGTCCCTGAGGTTCCTTAGGGTTTCTTCACTTTTCCTCATTCATTTTTCACTTTGCTCCTTTGATTTGACAGTTTCAAATGATCTGTCTGCAGGTTATCTGATTCTTTCTTCTGATTTATTAAGTCTTCTGTTGAACCCCTCTAGTGAATTTTTCCATACAGTTAATGTATTCTTTATCTATAGAATTTATTTATTATTTCTCTCTCTTTATTGATAGGATTTTCTCATGCATCTTTTTCTTGATTTTTAAATTTTTATCATGTTGTCTTATAAATTACTGAGTTTTTTTAAGACATTTATTTTGAATTTTTGTCAGGCTGTTCAAGGATGTTTATGTCTTTGGGTTGGTTTTGAGAGATTGACTTTGTTCCATTCATGGGGTTATGTTTCCTTGTGTTTTCATGTGCTTTGTAAATTTTTTGTTTGTTTTGTTTTGCTTTTTTTTCTTGTTTTTGATACATTTGATAAAACAGCTACCTCTCCATCTTTATGGGCTAGTTTGGAACATGGAAGGACCTTTACCAATCAGTTTATGTAAAGGCTGTGGACCTAAAGCCTGTTGAGGGGGGGTATGCTATTTCTCTGGCTTGTTAATGTAATTTCCCAATTAGAGAAATCTGCCTGTTTCTCTTTCAGGAACTCTTAATTTCTTCCTCTTGTGGTGTCTGTCTGTGGTACTGCAGGTCCTGTGGACTTCAGGTACAAGCTGCCTCATTCTCTCCTGTTTTCAGCTGCCTGTGGCCATAGAGTCATCACTTCATGTCTGTGGGTTTCCCATCTGCAGATTCAACCAACTGGATCTGATTTTTTTAGTGAACATGTACAGGCTTTTATTCTTGTCATTATTCCCTAAATTATATATATATATATACACATATATATACATATATATATATATAATGTATATATGTATGTGTATATACATAATATATAAAACTACTGTTTACATAGCATTTATATTAGGTATCATTAAGTAATCTACAGGCTATTTAAGGTATACAGGAGAATGTGTGTAAGTTACACACAAACACTATGCCATTTTATTTAAGAGACTTGAGCATCTGCTGATTTTGGTATCCAGCGAATGAACCTGGAACCAGTCAGTCACACGTAAAAAATGAGGGACGACTTATGCGACTCCCATCCATTCCCTGAATCGGGTGCTTCAGGGTCTGATTCCTTAGCGTCTTGCTGAAAAGCCAGGACACTGAATGCACACTCCATCCTTCTTCCTTTCTGAGAGAAGCCAGCGGTTGGTTGCCTTCTGAAGGCTGCTGAGCTTTGCCATGTCTTTGTGGCCCTGCAGGCCCTCTGTTGCTGCAAGCAGCTTTCCTCACTTTGCGTTGCTGTCAGGCACCCCAGGCATCCAAACATTTCTGGTTTCTTTAGCACTCAGGCAGGGAGAGAAAAAACCGTCCCTCAGGAAACCCTCCAAAAGCTGAAAGCACTGGATGCCTGTTCTATTCTTCAGCACCCCTCACCACCACCACCGGAAGCCGTGAGCAGAGCTGAACCATGCTGGTTTGGGGGCAGGGTATTGCAGATAAAGTGAAATGGCTCTTAGATTTTCACTGTGTTCCTCCGGTTTTGCACTTTTGGGAGTGTGGTTATTTGTTAACTGGTTTCTGAGGTTCTCATCAAGCTATTTTGGTCCGTATTTTGATACATTTTCCCTATCTTTTTAAATACTGTCTTCTCTTTCATTTCTTCTCCTTCCCACCTCCTTAAATCATCCTGTTGTCCCTGAGTATAGTAGAACAGATCTCCTGTGAATGTCTCCTGTTATCCCAGGCTAAATTAACTGCCCTATGGTTCCTGTCATCCTTTTGAGTGAATGTTCCTACCTCCTCCTGCTTTCCATCTGCTCTTGTCTCACACAATCGTCTTAGCTTTTGGCTCTGTTTCTGCTCTCAGTTGTGGTCATTCTCCAAGCTGCAGATTGACCCCTTCTGCTGGAGTTTTCAAAATATTTGCTTAGAGATCAAATAGCTGTTTGCTGCCAGGTTTTTGGATCCATTTAGCAATCCATTCAATGCTCAGGTGTTTTGATTTTTAGGAATGATGCCTAATGTGCAGAGTTATGTTTGAGTCTCTATTGAGTATGTTGTGCCTTTGATCATATAGCTATAATTTACTTTCTGAAAAGATCTTCACATGGTGCTTTAGTAACCTATGCACAAGGTGTCACCTGTAGAAAAAAAGTCTGTGGATGCAGTTGTCTTTAAAAATGAACTTGATCCTCCATGGCAGCAGTGAAGTCTTACTTATTCTTTGAGCCTTGTGCAGTGCTTGGCATATACTGGGCTTATTCAGTACATTGCATTAGATAATAAATTATCAAACTTGGAGCATTCCCTGTGATGAAGTTCTTTGTATAAGAAAGAAAATGCAGAAAGCCATTTTTCACTCTTTACTATTTTATCTGAGGATCTCTTGAGTGGACAAATACCCATTATTTCTTTGCTGTGTTACGCTACAAGATACATAGGCTAATTATGAAGAGAGAGTTGATGGCCTTTTTGGTCCTCTGGTTTTAAATTAATATAGTTAGTCAATAACTCAGAACATGAATTTGCAGACAGTCCTAGGTTTAAACTCTGGTCCTTGCATTCTCTGTGTAACTTTTGGGGATTTTTGACTCCAAAATAAACTTTCTTTTTTGAAAAAAAAATTATTTATTTACTTGAAAGAGTTACAACAGAGAGAGAAGGAGAAGCAGAGAGAGAGAGAGGTCTTCCATCCACTGGTTCACTCCCCAATTGGCCGCAACAGCCAGAGCTGTGCCAACCCAAAGCCAGAAGCCAGGAGCTTCTTCCGGGTCTCCCATGTGGGTACAGGGGCCCAAGGACTTGGGCCATCTTCTGCTTTCCCAGGCCATAGCAGAGAGCCGGATTGGAAGTGGAACAGTTGGGACTTGAACCTGCACCCATATATTTCTTGGCTAAATTCTACTCAAGAATAGGAATATGAAGCATCCCTTTTTTTTTAGCATATTGTTAATTTTTTTTAAAAAAATTCTATCTCTGCATGATTCATTTGCTCCTGCATAGTTTGACTCCTGTTAGTTTTTTGTAGTCTTATCTTTCATGAGAGTAAGTCCTCAGATATCAGGGCATTGCCTGCTCCTATGTAAGTGTATTTGGCACTCAAAAGCTGACTGGTACTTCTGGGATATGAGGAAGCCTGACAGCTAGGTGCTGATGGTCTTAATTCTTAAGTCTTTCTAGTTGGGTTGATCAGATTTCCCAGAAAAGAATTTTCCAGTTTCCAGGAAACGTATTAACCTTTTGAGAACTTAGGCTGAAGAGAAATGGAAATCTGTCTTCATGGTTGAAACAGTCATGTAGCTTTCAGGAGGCTGCCTCCGCCTTCAGCTCTGCCTGGTGCTCTTAGTTCACAGTCACACTGCCTTGTGCTTTCTAAAGCACAGAACTGAAACCTGCTGTGGTGTGGAGGTATGACTATCTGGGGACAGGATGGGCAGATTGGGGAATGTCTAACTGCTGCCTTTTTTTTTTTTTTTAAGATTTATTTATTTATTTGAAAGTCACAGACAAACAGGGAAGGAGAGGCAAGAGAGAGAGGTCTTTTGTCTGTTGGCTCACTCCCCTATTGGCCGCAACGGCTGGAGCTGCGCCGATCCGAAGCCAGGAGCCCGGAGCTGCTTCTGGGTCTCCCACGCAGGTGCAGGGGCCCAAGGACTTGGGCCATCCTCCACTGCTTTCCCAAGCCACAGCAGAGAACTAGATCAGAAGTGGAACAGCCAGGACTTGAACTGGCACCCATATGGGATTCCAGCAGTGCAGGTGGCTTCTTTACCAACTATGCCATAGCACCAGCCCCCTAATTGCTTCTTAAACTGACTTAATGTTAATCCTTCAACTAATTCTTCTACTGCAATTCTGCATTCCAGAGCTACCTTCATGGCAAGTTTAGTGGGTTTGCTACTTCAGTGAAAATTATCTATTCTGCCAAGGAAATATCATCATGAATTGACATATTTTAATATTTTATTCCATTTTCCCATCCTGTATTATACAACAAAACACACAGAAGTCATATCCTAATGAAGTTTTGGTTGGATAAAGTGTTTTAAATTTTCTTGTATAGCTACACTCTCTTTTCTTTAGCTTTCCTCTTGGTTCATAGACTCCATTTTATTGGTATTTAGTTGATTTCTTCAAATTATTGTATCTGTTTTAACCTTTCTTTTTGGAGTACATTCATGATGGATGAATTTATGAAATGTTTATATTTCATCATTAGGTTAGCTTCTTTTTCTCTGGCAAGCAATACACAAATACATATTTATGATAAATAAAACTTTTTATATGTTGGTTTCTAGAAATACTTCCAGCAATTTATTAGCTTAGAAAAGTGTGTTGTATGTGTTTTGTTTTCTATTTGCTAACAGAAAACATCTGTTAGCTTGGAGCATTCTTTAAAGAGATACTTCCAAATCACTTTGGCCTCAAGTCAAAACTAATTCTTGGTTTTAGAAAAAATAAAGTTACAAAGAGAATGCCTTATACATATTTTCATTATTTTTGTTTTTTGTAAGTATAATTCATTTGCTGAAAATGGAAAGGATGATATTAAGGGTTTTGTTGATTTTATAAAGCTAGATGTTAGAATTATATATTCTGAAATTCATTGGAGTGCAACTGGGCACAGCATTAAATAGCGTTTTAAAATATGAAAGCCAAAACCTGGAATCACTGAGGAAAAAGATTTTTTTCTAGAAGGTAGTAATTACGTACAAGAGTAGTAATTCCATGCATATTATCCCCATCTTTTTTCTCTTTTGTTAACTCTAGTACACTTTAGAGATTATGGTGATCTTTTTCCTTTCTTTCTCTCTTTTTTTTTTTTGAGAGAGAGACAAAGCATACTTCCCCTCCCCCACCCAAATGCCCATTGTGACACACAGTGGCTGGACTGGGATAAATCTAGGTGGGACTGCTGAAGCCAGAAGTTCAGGTCTTTGACGTGAGTGTCAGGAGCCCAGTTACTCAGACCGTCACTTCAGCCTGCCAGGATCTTCATTAGCAGCAAGTTGGAGTCAGGATCAAAAGCTAGGAATCAAACCCAGGTGCTTTGAGGAGAGACAGGGGCATCTTAACTGCTAGGCTAATCACCGCCCTTGAGAAAGTGTATTTTCGTTTTGTTGAATTCTAAGTGAGAGTTCTGCCTCTACAGTTTCAAAAGCATGCTCACCAAGGAACAAACAGCTATTAAGCAAGACCCTGGCAGAAATAAATACATGAAAAGTAAATTTTCCTACATTGAGAGGAAATAGCTTAGCTTTAATGGTTTTTATAAATCAGTAACGTGCAACAGTCTAGATTTCAGTAGTTGTCATTAAATCCATCCAGTATGTCTTGCCTTCAATGTGGGTATATTTACTGACTCTTCACTGTTAAATTCAGAGACTTTATTCACAGAGCACAGTGGATAGGACCTCACCATCACCACTTCGCGCTCTGTTCTAGGCCCCCTCTATTTATACAAGAAATAAACTAACTCAGGGATATCCAAAAGAATTATTCAGACAGCTCCTACTTGACTTGTTGACTATAAAATAAACCAGTACAGAGATGACCCTGTACAGCCGGTGTGCTACTTATTTATTCAGATGTCTTCAATTCGTATTTACTGAATATCAATTCTGTTTTATTTTAATGTATGGTAACTCATTCTGTTGTTCTTTGCAGGGCCTAAGTACCAAAGAAGGGAAACCACCACTCATTGAGCCCACTATATATTTAGCTTTGACTGAAATACTCTAATGTAATCCTTACAACCATGTGGGCTTGGGTGATGTTACTCCTATTTTTTAGATGCAAAATCTGAAGAATGATGTTCCCGAAATCATCCAGCTTAGGCAATGGTAGATCCAGCATTTAAGTTCACGTCTGTCTGATGCTGAAGCATCCCACACATTTCAAACCTTTCTGCTCTTGGCTAAACCCTGCTTCACGAGTGCAAGGATGATTTTGTTTTTAGACAGAGCAGTAGCCCTAAGGCCTCATAAGCATCACTGTTTCCCTGAGAGCTTACGAAGCCTTTAGTTTCCTGGGTTTTGTAGTAGGAGAGAGATACAGGTTATGCTTGGTTTCATGAACCATTTTGCAGAAATATAACTTTCCTACATAAGAGCAAGATTATACACATTTTTGTAGTCATTTTTTTAAAATTTTTTTTATTTTTATTTATTTATTTTGACAGGCAGAGTGGATAGTGAGAGAGAGACAGAGAGAAAGGTCTTCCTTTGCCGTTGGTTCACCCTCCAATGGCCGCTGCGGCCAGCGCATCTTGCTGATCCGAAGCCAGGAGCCAGGTGCTTTTCCTGGTCTCCCATGTGGGTGCGGGGCCCAAGGACTTGGGCCATCCTCCACTGCCTTCCTGGGCCATAGCAGAGAGCTGGCCTGGAAGAGGGGCAACCGGGATAGAATCCGGCACCCCAACCGGGACTAGAACCCGGTGTGCTGGCGCCGCAAGGCGGAGGATTAGCCTGTTAAGCCACAGCGCCGGCCTTTGTAGTCATTTTTAAAAAAGTCAATCCAGGGGTGACCTTTTTAGAATTTAAAATTTTATATCTTTGAGTTGACCTGTTTTTATGTTTGGTCCCTATTGGAGTTGCCAAGGGAACAGGAATTTTATTATGAACCATTTAATACCTAAAAGAGTGCCTAGGTATTTTCTTAAATATTTGTTGATGAGTGACAGTTTGGAAGCCATAGACTTGTATAGGAAACTGTCCTGTTTTGCTGTTATGTTTGGCATCACCCCTGCCTGCATCTTCTTAGAATAGAATCCATTCCTGGTCTTTTTCAAAGATTTTCAGTCCTCGCTCTACTTCTCAGCCCAAGTGTATGTCTTTTAGTTCAGATCCAGAAAGTGGAGAAGTCTCTGAGAGTTTGTGCTGTGATGCTGTTCTTTATGCAGCTTACGAATAAAAGACAGTACAGTTCAGAATAGCAATGAAATTTTTCAGTTCTCTTAGTAAAAATAACGTAGTTTCCATCCTCCTTCTCTCTTGCTCTCTTGCTCTCACTCTCTCTGTCTTAATTCCAAAATGGAAATTCTCCTTCTCTCCTTTGAGGCTATGTTTTAATCAAACCAAATTTTGTGTTGTTTTAGCTATCTGATAAGCTCCCTTAAGGCTGGACCTGAAGGCTGGAGCAGACACGCAGCCTGAAGAGGAGTTGCAAATCATGGAGGGAATCCCTTAAAATAACTGAGTTGAAAAAGAAAAATGGACAAGCAACCCTTGCCCACATTGTATAGCTAGTCAGAAATGCCCTCGTTGGATGGATTAGGAATAACCCCTTGGAAAGCAGTAGGAAGTCTAGCTGTAGATTTCTACTTTTTCAGTCAGAACATTTGCAGCCCAGGCGAGACCAGTTCAAAGGACTGATACCACTATCCACTACATGGGTAGTCTTGAAGTACCATCTCCACTCTAAAGTCATAAGTCCCAACAAGAGTAAAATAGTCTGAGCCCTTGCTGAAATGCCTGTGACAGAGATGACTTATAAAGGGACTTCCTGATAAGCTCTGTTGTTCTTATTGTTGTCACAGGCCTTATGAAAATTACAAAGTAGCTTTCCATGTTTGATTGTTAATAGCAGATAAAGTGTGTTATCTGGAAGAAAAATGATAAAAGTTTTGTATTGAATGGGAAATCTTCATATTTAACTTGGTTGTAGACATTTTACCTTCCTCGTTTTAAGACTTACATTATAAAGAAAATTTATTTGGGAAGAATGTTTGTTTTTAACATAGCAAGAAAATGGAGAACAGAAAAGTATAATTATATATGGTTAAATAACTTGAGTGTAAATAAAAACTTGATTGCTTTTAAAGAACTAAGAGATGGTTATTATATGTTAAAATGGTCAGTGTGCATGGTACACTGGGTTCTAGATTAAATAATTAGTAAACTCTAATTTGAATCACAGAAACAGACTTGCCTATGAGCTTATAAATAGCGTTTTGTTTTTTAAGGACACATTAAGAGTTTTTAACTCCTATCCATTTGGCATGTATGCTATCCCAGAATCATGTTGTTACATAACAAGTTGGCAATCCTATTTAACAGTTTACTTAAACAGTAGTTATTTTAGTTCATCTCTGATCTGTGTTTAATAATGAACACATCCTTGCCAATATGTTTCATTTTTAATTAGGATCCTGTAGGATTACCTTCAGGAGACAACAGTGCCTTTTGGCATCAGCTTTCATTAAAGTTAGTGTGTTTTGTTGCCTGTATCTTCTTAGAGGGATGCTGATACCAGTCTTGACAACTCAGATCTGTTTCTGAGATTTGTTGCAGGAAGTGAAACAAAGTACTGAAATCATCATAAAAGGAAACCACTATTCTCCAGTCTTTAAAGCATGTCATCAAAACATGACTCAAAACTGCAAATTGAATTTCTGTAGTCTGAGAGTTTATCACTTACATGTCCTATATATTATAAATATTTCTTGCTCACACTTAACCAGCAGACACAGAAGGACTGTGTAAAAGGCAAGAATTCATCCTTGACTGAAGCCAGAAATAGCAAAAGTATGTTTCTGTGCCCTCTTGCCCTGCGTGGCCCAGGTTCTGGAGTCAGCTCTACTTTACATGGTTGCTGGCATCATTTAGTGAGCCCTGAAAGGAACGTTACCATTAAGTGACATGAATGCTGGGGTCTAAAGTACATTAACTATTTTTATTGATCACTTTGAAGAAAAAAATGTTAATATGGAAATTTCACATTAAGAAACTGCCCAGTTGAATATTGAATGTGTTTTAATAAGATATAAAGTTTCTTTTCCTCCATTATTCTTACAGGCGTAATGAAATGGCTTAAAAAGATAAAATTTTCTCTCTAGGGTAGGCATGCTTTTGACTTGTTATCCCTAGTTTATTGCAAGTTCATTCTTTGTGTTCAAAAGTTTAATTTTATATATTCTAGACAGTTCTCAGAGATTAGCCACAGTTTATTTAAACGAAGAAGACACACACAAACAATGCAATAGTTTTTTTATTTCCCCAGAAAGAATTCACTTACTTACTTTTCTTAAAAACATCTTTCCCATTTCATTGAGGCAGATTTGGAAGTCAAACCAGAAACTTCAGGCTCTACTACGATGGAAAGCACTTTGTTGGGGAGAAACGCTTTGAGTCCATCCACGATCTGGTGACTGATGGCTTGATTACTCTCTATATTGAAACCAAGGCAGCAGAATACATTGCCAAGATGACGATAAACCCAATTTATGAGCACATAGGATACACAACCTTAAACAGAGAGCCAGCATACAAAAAACATATGGCAGTCCTGAAAGAGACACAGGATGAGAAAGATTCTACAGGCCAGGATGGGGTATCAGAGAAAAGGGTAAGCGACCATGAAACCACACTTTATCTTTTTCTGTTTGGGTCCTCTTAAGAAAACCATTATTGCCAGAATACATTGATTTCTCCACAATGCTTTGAACGGTACATGCGTTTTCTTTTCTTTCTTTGTTTCTTTTTAATGTCTAGTTTCTGTGGTGTTAAACTTTGCTTGTTTAGTTAAAATATGTCAGATATATTTACTTCTGTGCTCCTGATTGTTTCTTATTTTATCAGTTTCATAGTTGTAAAAATATGTTGGAAAAAAGGTACTTAGAAAAAAAAGTTCAGGGGATTTGGTCAGAAGCTTAAAACTTATGATTAAGAAAAGAGCTATTACTTTATACAGAATTAAGGGGGTCACACTATATCAAAACTATTTTTTTGTTTGTCATGAAGTTAATGTGCTTTATAAATGGTTCTGCTCTTCATTGAGATTTATTTATTTTCTACTGCATGTGATTCAGTTCAGTCAATTACTGACCATTAGTTAGTGTTAGTAATCGGTCAGTCTTGAGTTGGGGAAGATTCATCCCTTTATGGACTGCTAACAAGTTATTGAGTCAGGAAGATCTACTTTCCTTATTTATAAAAGAAAATTTAAATGTTTCAGTTGTCATATTTTCATTGTGATGGATTTTAGGTTAACATAAAAAGATAATTCTTTGACATTAAGATGATTTAATTTTTGAGAATTGTCCCCACCATTCCCTTCACCATGATGATGTGAGAAAATTTTCTGATATTGTGTGGAATTTCATTGGAGGAATTTTAGGTATTCCAATTGGAACTTCATTCATTAATTTTTATATTTTGAGAACCTTTAATTGCTAGCTCAAAGAAGCCTAGTAGGTTTGGAACTTGAATTCCATTCCAAGAAGATTTGTGTGCAAGTTACTTAATTTCTTTGTACTTAGATTACCTTATTTGTAAGGATCGAATGAGATAGTATGTGTAAACTCAGACAGTGCTTGGCACATGGTAAGCATTCAATATGAGTTTTATGGCAATGTTTTTGAAATAACTATGTTACCTCAAGGTAGCACCCTATGAAACTTCCATTTATTTTGGAATATTTAGATATAAATTGGAAATTTAGATGTTTATTATCCAGGGAAAGTTTTAGCTTATGGCAGATCTTTCTTGGATTGTTATTCTGTGGCTATAGAGAAACCAGTGTTTTAAGTGGTAAGCTGTAAGAAATTTGTAAATAATGAGTTTTCACATATTCGTATTTGTTAGGAACCATGAACCTTGTTTAGAAGTAGTCAGAATTTGAAATTCTAAATATATACTTATTTTGTTCTTCCATTGTCTAATTCCTGTTTTTACATGTTGGTTGATTTTCTATCCATGACATTTAAAAATAATGCTTGCACTTAAATATTTAATGCTGACATTATATTCTATACAGATGTACTAGAATATTATAAGTCAGCATTTGTGAAGTGTTTTAAAATGTGTACATATCAGTCTTTCAAAAGTTGATCAGGCTAATAATAACCTTTGCTAATGTGTTCTGTGCATACTTTTCCATACCCAGGGACTTGAGCTGCAGACACTTAGCTATTTAACATTAGGCTGCATTTAACTTCACAGGGCCTTGGTTGTCCCTCCTGCAAAGTGGAAATGATATTCACAGAGGCAGCGGACCAAGGCAGATACTGCCTGGTGCACACCTTTAGCACGAGGAGGCATGATTCCCAGTGAGTTCTGGCAAAATTGCATGTCAATTCCTGGATTATCTTGTACTGGTAGCCAGTGATAGCTATTTAGAGGAAAAGCTGGCATTGGGAAGTATCTCCAGCAGTACATAATTAAGACATTACATATTAAGAATAATTTACACTTAAAATATCATTTTAAAAATTACTCTTTGCTTCAGATTGCATGCATCTTAAATCTAGTTGGCTTGGCTTAAAATCTACTCACTCAAAAATAGATTTATTTTATTTACAGGTGTCATCCAACAGGACAGGGATGATGACCTGTTCAACAGCTTGAAACGTTGATTCCCTGTCACAGTGGATGACATTTGTAAGTAAAAACAATCATATTTCATTGACTTAAAAAAAAACTATTGACACAAGTGTGGTTTAATAAATATTTTAATGGGTCCTTAATACTTAAAACACTTCCTGTCCATGATTCCTTCATTTCAGAGGCAAAGAGTGTTGGTGTTGCAGGAATTAATATCCTGTTGTGGAAAGGGTACTAGTGTTGGAATTAAGAGCTAGGTTCTAGTTTACTATAGCAGTGGATTTTATATGTCATTTCGGGTAAACTGCTTCACTTCTCTGACTACATATCTCCCCACCTTTTACAGGAGAGATTGAGATTAGATGAACTATAAGATGGCTTCTTATAGTCTGTGATCCTTCATGGAGTATAGGTATTGAAAGAGAGGTAGTACAGTACTAAAAACAGCACCCTAGTGGGGTCTGGAAAGGCAAGATCTGTTTTGTTTGTCCACCAATTAATCTATGAACTTGGAACAGTTACCCAGCCTGTCTGCACTTGAATTTCTTCATATGAGATAAGGAAACATTAGTTTCATAGGATTTTAGTAAATACTACAAAACAGGTTCTGCGTGCATATAGGTGTGATAAAAATTACATTTTTAAAAATTCTTTTCATATACACCTTTTCAGCTTTGCTAATGATCTCATATGGTTAGAACTCTCCAATAGTGTTGCCCAACTTTTTTGAATCACCTCCCTTTATTAAGAATACTTTTTGGGGGCTGGAGCTGAGGCATAGAGGGTAAAGCCACCGCCTGCAGTGCTGGCATCCCATTTGGGAGCCAGCTCGAGTCCCAGCTGCTCCATTTCTGATCCAGCTCCCTGCTAATGTGTCTGGGAAAGCAGTGGAAGATAGCCCAAGTGCTTGGGCCCCTGCACCCATGTGGGAGACCTGGAAGAAGTTCCTGGCTCCTAGCTTCGGGTTGGCCCAGCTCTAGGCATAGCAGCCATTTGGGGAGTAAACTAGCAAATGGAAGACCTCTCTCTCTCTGTCTCTGCCTCTCTGTCTTTCAAATAAATAAATAAATAAATCATTTTTTAAGAATACTTTTGGAAAATAATGTTTCATGAAGTCCACTTTGAAAGATTTTGAACCAAATAATCTTTTAATGTCTTTTTTTTGTTTTAAAATTCAAAGTTGAGAATTCCAGGTATTTTTGTTTAGGAAGTTCTTAGGGGATTAAGTTGTGTGTCTGAGCTTTTGTGAAAAGTTGAAAGAATTAACCTTATGGTCATGAAGGTTTTTTTTTCCTTTGTCACAGGAAGTAAACCCAATGAATTACTAGTCCCAAGAAAATCTGGTGGTCCACTGTGAGGGAAAAACATTTTTTTCCAAGTAATAGCTGTTCCATTTTTCTCACTAGTACTTAAGTTGTTTCCTTGGCTTGAAATAGCCATTAAAAACTTTATTTTTAAGGTTTGTTTTATTTATTTATTTATTTGAAAAAAAGAGTTAGAGAGTTAGAGAGAGAGATCTTCCATCCTCCCCAAATGGCCATAACGGCTAGGACTGAGACAGGCCGAAGCCAGGAGCCAGGAGCGTCATCTAGGTCTCAGGGGCCCAAGGACTTAGGCCTTCTGCTGCTACTTTCCCAGACATATTAGCAGGGAGCTAGATTGGAAGTGAAGCAGCCAGGACTTGAACCAGCACCCATATAAGATGCCAGCATTTCAGGTGGTGGCTTAACCTGTTTCACCACATCGCAGACCTCCCATTGGAAACTTGAAAAATTTTTAACATTATAGTACATTTAATCATAAAATTGTAGCACACTGAGAAGTCGGATTTCATTCTCTTCTAAAATGACTTAATTCACCACTCCAGAGTAGCCGTGAGCCCAACCTTACTTACTTCTTAAAATTTAGCTTGTAACTAGATTTGAATAGTTTCTTGTTCCAGGTAGTGAATATAATATGTTTACCTCAGCAGAGAGTATGGCTGAATTCTCTAGCCTTTGTGATAATTTTATACTTACTAATAATGTAATTTTAAATCCCCCAAACCCATCCTTTAGGAAAACATCTCATATAATATAAACTACCAAATAAAGTCTGTAATTTACCAGAAACTATACTAAGAACCAAAGTTCTGAATCTAGGCAGAATGTCTTTACTTCTTGATTGAGTGATCTAAATTCCCAACCTGTCCCACAAAAAAAAGATGTTTATGTTGGCAAAAGTATGCAAAATGAAGTGTTTGATTCTATAGAACTTTGACAACTATTAACTCTGTGTGTGTAACTTTTCTTCCTTTGTAAGTTTGGAGTGAATGTAGTGCTTTACATATTAATGTATTATTAAGGAATCTCTTATATTTAAATTCCATTTTCTGGAACCACCATTTTGCACAGTGGTTAAGCCACTGCTTGGGTGCCTGTGTCTCATATCAGAGTCCCTGGGGTTGAGTCCCAGCTCTGTTTCCAGTCCAGCTTTTTTCTGCTAATACATACACTAGGAAGCAGCAGATGACAGCTCAAAGTACTTGAGTCCCTATTACCCAGATAGGAACCGGCACATGGAAGATCAATCAATCTCTCTCTCTGTCTTTCAAATAAAATAAATCGATACATTTTTAATTTCATTTTTCAAAGACTTTCTTGGGATTACCAGACTACATAACTAAAGGACAACCTCATGAAATTTGAAGCTGAGGCCGGTGCCGCAGCTCACTAGGCTAATCCTCTGCCTGTGGTGCCGGCACCCCAGGTTTTAGTCCCGGTCAGGGCTCCGGATTCTGTCCCGGTTGCTCCTCTTCCAGTCCAGCTCTCTGCTGTGGCCTGGGAGGGCAGTGGAGGATGGCTCAAGTGCTTGGGCCCTGCACCTGCACGGGAGACCAAGAGGAAGCACCTGGCTCCTGGCTTCGGATCAGCGCGGTGCGCCGGCCGCAGCGGCCATTGCAGGGTGAACCAATGGGCAAAGGAAGACCTTTCTCTCTGTCTCTCTCTCACTGTCCACTCTGCCTGCCAAAAAAAAAAAAAAAAAAAAAAGAAAGAAATTTGAAGCTGAAATGTGATTAGGACACTGCCATTACTACTGACATTCTTTACCTCCTTTATATCCTTGGTCTTGTCTCCTAGAATAGCAGAAGGGACGTGAGCAGTCCGTGTATGCTAATTGGCTTAGTCTCTTATGAAGCAACTCCCGTAGATGTTTTTACTTTCTTTAAAAAAATACATGCATGACACATTATCTGAGCCATGTAATTAATCTTTAAGGTGAAGTCAGCAGGAAAGCCATACTCATCGACTTAATCCTGAGTAAGAGTAACACTGCCAGAGGAGTGGGTGGCATGAAGCAATCTACCCGACACTGTGGTGATTTCTTGGTTTTGTACCTTCTCAGTCTTTGAGACCTTTTCCTGTCATTCCTTGCTCCTTCTCAAGCTATGCTCCCCTGCTTGTTCTACTTTGCTTTTATCTACCCTACTCCCTCTCCCCTGGTCAAATTTCACTGTGGCTTTTTCAAGGTTAGGATTAGTTGTTGCAGGGGAGACTAGTCCCTTAGAGAGCTGCCTAGTGTGTGCAGATCACTGATTTGCATTAAAAGACTACAGCTTCTGCGTAGAACTTCTGGTAACTGGTTGAGCCTCCATAAACATCCTCTTTAAGGTAAAAAGGCCTGCAGTGTTCAGTGTGTATTCATGTGTTCTTCTCATTTTTTTTTATAATTTTTTATGATATTTATTTGAAAGAATTTTAGAGGTAGAGAGAGAATTGCTCATCCATCTGCAGGTTCACTCTATAGATGGTCGCAACTGCCAGGACTAGGCCAGGCTAAAGCCAAGAAATTCCAGGAGCTTCTTCCAGGTTTCCCACATCAGTGGCAAGGGCCCAAACACATGCCAACTTCCGCTGCTTTCCCCAGGCCGTTGGCAGAGAGCTGGATACAACCAGAATACAAACCAGAATCCGTATAGGATGCCAGCGTGGCAGGCAGAATTTTTACTCACAACACCAGAACACCGACCCCTGTCTGTATGTTCTTGAGCAAGCCCTTTCCCTTCCTAAGTCTCAGTTTGTCCCAGTCTCCGAAATAGGGGTTATGGATGCCATTGAGCCAGCGGTTAGGGAAAGTGATGAGTTTTTGTTGTAAGACCTTCCTTGTAAATACAATGTAGTACTTGAAGCACTGCTGCTTTCTGGGATCAGAGCATCCACCAACCAGATGCCCTTAACAAGGTCTGAGTGTATCTCACCAGCCTTTGCTAGAAATAGCATGTTCAGGTTTCTCTTGAAGATCCATCTTTGTCGCACTTGAACTGCCTTTGAAGTTCAAAATATAATGTCCAAAAGTTCCTAATTGCATCAAGAAAGCGCTATCTTATAATAATAAGGTGCTACCTCTACTCAGATCAGAAAGCAAGTCTTTCTACCCACTAATGTTCTAAGGACTGGTAAAGCTAACAATGGTATTTAACACTAACATACTAACAGTGGTTAGTATGGACTAGGGTTCTAACCCTGCTTTCCTGAGTGTAAGACAAGGAGAGCCTCCTGCTCCTGTGCCTGCCTGCCTGCCTGTGAACTTTTACTGAGCCTGCCCTCCATTATGAGCCCATTAGGATCTTTCCAAGTTCCCTTAAGCCCACCTGTTTATTGACTCCAGATAAGTAACTGCTCTCCTTCCTATGCCTTTAATACCTTCATACTTTAGTCTATCATGAGCCATCCATATAAACCATTGCTCTTGTTCAAACGTCTTGGAATTTAAGCTGTTAAGAGCAAGATAGAAATATTTTCATTTCTTCTGTAGTTTACCTGAATTAACTTATCTCCTATCAAAATTAATTGCATTTATTGTATGTCTCTCATTTGCAAGGAAATAGGTGAGAAAAATACATGTATCTAAGGTAGAAATCCACCTCAAAACTCACATTTTAGTATTTAATTATTTCTACCTGCTTAATAGGCATCTTTTTTTTTTTTTATTTAAGCAGACATCTTGAGAATTGCTTGTATCATCTAACTAGTATTGTAGGAGGTCAACACATACTAAGTTGAACTCATTTCTATTTGAGTTTGCTGATATAATAGCCTAGCAGGTCATAGAAAATACCTTTGTAGGCAGGAAACCTGATTTTTCAGAATCATGGGTCAGAAATTAATATGACATGCTGGCATTCCACTCCAGTTTCAAAGCTTTCATCCCTCAGTATTATTTCACTTCTCATTCACCACCTTGAATTTTATGTAAACAGTAGTCAATTGAGTAAATGTATAAACAAATATAACTTCTTAATTCAACCAAATCCAAGGCCCTAATAGAAATTAGTCCCCAGACTGAGAAAGTGCAATGATTCAGTTTGACTTGATATTGTATATTTTTCCTTTTAAGAATTCAGAATCCTTAGAATCCTGTGGGAGATGGGGAGGGCCATTTCTCATTCCACAGATAAAGTAGGATAAAACTCTTTGTGACATGAGGCAATTTGTGAGGATGCTGACTGAATATACCTCGTTGGGAATGTGTTCCCAGAAGCCAGCCTGTCAGGGGCACCTCCCCAGGCTCTTGGCTTGTCAGTCATGTGGGACTGTCTAGACCCCTACCACATCCCGGAGGATCCCAGGCTATGATGATTCAAAAAAAAGTTAAATGTGGCCCCGGAAGTTACTTGCGTGAGTCTCCTCTGTCCTTCCATCTTATCACCCATAGAAATAATTAGTAATTGGAAGCCATTAGGGAGAACCAGATGGAAAGAGGAAGATGGAAGATAAACATCAGTTCCTCTGCTCCAGTAAACCAGGCCAACAGAAGGCCAAATTGCAGTTTTCTGAGCCAGCTACAGTTTTGGGGAAGTTTCTGTGTCTGTGCCAATTGAAGAAATAAACTAATCAAATTATTGATTTGAGGGTTGGAAAAGGAAGCTATTAAGAATTCTTTCACCATTGCTGTTTGAGAGTCTTTACCATTCTGGTGGGGAAATAATAATTAGTGGCAAAAATTTCCATGGATTTATAAGCGTCAACTCTGGTAATATTAGGGTAATACCATTTTGGGGGTACAAAACAAGAAGAGACTATCAAACAATAGGCTGACCTTACCATATTGCTTGCAAACTAATTGTGAACAATTGTAAATTGTTACCTTAGATCTCATGCTCAGTGGTTTGGAACTGTACTTTTCATCTTATACTTTTTGATCTATGGTGTTTCCCTCTATTTGGAGTTATTTCTTTTTCTACTGATCTGTGGACTTCTCCAAGATTGGGCGGTCATAGCCATGTCCCTGAGCCTTTATTTACTAAGCTTTAAGAACTTTATTGTTTTTACATGAACACATACATTAGTAAACCACTCTTTTGTGACCTCTTTCAAGTTAATAGAACTGGTCAAAAATGCTTAAGCCTAAACATTCTATTAGATTGTTTCAACAGGAAATTACCGACAACTATAATGGCTGCTAATCTGGCATTTGTTAGTGTGTCTCCCTTTAAGTATACAGTAGACCCTCCGTATGTGCAGGTTCCACATTTGTGGTTTCAACAACTAGATCCAATATATCCCCTCCCCCAAAAAACTTGAACATGTACAGACCTTTCTTAATATTCCTTAAATAATACAGTATGACAACTATGTTTCTAGGTTATGTATAAATACTACACCATTTTATATAAGGAAATTGAGCACCTCTGGACTTTCATATCCTGGGTGGGGGTGATACAAAGGGACAACAATACTGCTACATTATTTCCACTGTGACTGCTCAGTGACTTGAACAAAGAAAGTTCCCTGTATTTTTTTTTAAGATTTATGCCTTTATTTGAAAGGCAGAATTACAGGGGAGGGAGGGGGGAGAGACAGAGAGAGCACACTTTGTCTGCTGATTCACTCCCCAAATGACTGCAATGTCTGAAGCTGGACTAATCTGAAGACAGGATCCAGGAACTTCTGGATTTCCCACATGGATACAGGGGCCCAAGCAGTTAGACTGTCCTCCGCTGCTTTCCCAGGTGCACCAGTAGGGAGCTGGATTAGAAGTGGAGCAGCTGGGACTCCAGCCAGCACCCGTATGAGGTACTGGCACCGAAGGCCACGCTTTAGCTGCTACACCACAGCGCCTGCCCCACCCCCACCCCCACCCCTATTTCTTTAGCTTCTAAAACTAGTCAGTAAAAATTCACCAAGTGCTAAAAGTTTGCTAATGACCTAATTTACATTAAATTTTACATCTCATCCAACTTAAACATTTTTCTTGATAAATTCTAAGTTTTTGCAGCTTTTACCTAATTTAACAGCAGTGTTTGGTAAAAGGTCACCTTTACTGTAAAATTTCCTTCCAAAGTAGAGGCTTTTATGCAGGTTTCAAATTGCTTAGTACTTTAAGAAATTTACAGCTTCCTTCCACCCACTCAGCAGGAAGGGAGGATCCCTTTTCTGGGTGTCCTTGGCTTATTAACTTCAGAATGCCTTTGGGCCAAGTTCTTAGTGAGGGACAAAACTGAAATCCTAGCCCTTGAGAAAATTCTGTTTTTCCCTTTTAATGGGGAAATTCTAAAAACAAACCCATATCTCTGTGTTTCCAAGAAATTTTTTTTCCAAGAAATTTTTGAAAGTCAACTTTATTGAAGTATAATCTAGATATAGTAAAATGCAAACAATTTCATGTTCAGTTTTTGAGTTTTCTTTTTTAAGATCTATTTATTAATTTGAAAGTCGTAGTTAGAGGGAGAGACAGAGAGAGAAAAAGCTTCCATCCACTGGTTTACTCCCCGGATGGCTGCAACAGCTGGAGCTTGGCTGGTCAGGCGCCAAGATCCTCCCTCAAATCTATAACTTGGATAGCAGGGGCCCAAGGATATGGGTCATCCTCCTCTTCTTTCCCCAGGCCATTAGCAGGAAGCTGGATGGGAAGTGGAGCAGCAGACACAAACTGGTGCCCACAGGGGATGCCGGCCCTGCAGGTGCCGGCTTTTACTCTTTATGCCATAGCACCAGCCCCCAATATATGACTGTGAAACCACCACTGCAAGCAAAATATAAAACATTCCATTACTCCTGAAAGTTCCCTCATTCCCTTTTATAGAAAATTCCATACCTATCATCGGCCCCGCAGGAACCATTAATTCTATTGGAACAAGAAGTTTTTTAAATTGTTACTATGACAAGTGGCATGCTGTTTAATATTTTAGTTCTCACATTTGTAGTATTACTTTCCTTCATCTTTACTTACAAAACATGATCTGGGGTCAGTGTTGTGGCACAGCAGGTTAAGCCACCACCTGCAATGCCTGCATCCCATATGAACACCAGTTCCAGTATAGGCTGCTTCACTTCTGATCCAGCTCCATGCTAATGTGCCTGAGAAAGCAGCAGAGGATGGTGTGAGTGATTGGGCCTCTGCTCCCCATGTGGGAGACCCAGTTCTAGACTCATGGCTTTGGCCTGGCCCAGCCTTGGCTATTTTGGCTGTTTTGGGAGTGAACCAGTGAATGGGAAATCAATCTTTCTCTCTCTCCCTGTCTCTCTCAACTCTGCCTTTCATATAAATAAATAAATCGTTTATTTAAAAAACCAAAAACATGATTTCTAAATATCTTCCTTTTCTCTGATTCTAGAGTGTAAAATTTCTCAGGTCCTAATTCTTAGAGAAATATGAGCAGCAAAGCAATTATACATGAGGAATAGTGATTGTAAGGCACCATAACTTGTTGAAGGATTCATCCCTGTCATTAGAGACTTGTCACCTTTTAATCTGTAATAAAGACTTCAGTAAAGTTGTACTCAGGGAGGGAGGCTTGCTCAGAACAGGGAGGAAGAGTCTCTGCTCTTCTGAGATCTTGGACATGAGCCAGAAGCACTCAGCCAGCCAGAAAGCAGCCGGCCCTCCTTTAACAACAGACTATCTGCTTGTCGTTCCTCTCTGGCTTGGAATTGGTCTCAGAGCAGGTGTTACTCATGATCACCGTTGATGGGAAAGTGGGGTGTCCCCTACTCTCTGAATGTGAACTGCATCATATTTTAGCAGGTATCACACTGTGAAAAACAACCATTTCTGCCTCCTTCCAGTATATCTCAATTGAGAGAATTATGACAGTGATATGATTCCAAAATTCCACATGGAGCACTACCACAGCCTTTAAGTCACTCTCCCTACAGTCCTTGAAACCTGTAGTTAGTTGCATAGCACTCCAGAGTCTTTAGATGAGGTTTCTTCTCCACCCAGTTCCTGGGAAGAATGGTGGTATTTTATGTCACAAATTCCCTTTCTACCTGTCTTCCTCAGGAAAACCTGTTAGAATATAAGTGAACTTGAATGTTAGTATAGGCAGAAACTTGACTCCATTCTACTTCCTTTTTTAAAAAATTTTTATTTATTTCATTGAGAGGTAGAGTTACAGAGAGAGGGAGAGAGAGAAAAGTCTTCCATATGCTGGTTCACTCCCCAGATGGCTGCGATGGCCGAAGTTGTGCTGATCCGAAGCCAGGAGCTTTTTCTCAGTCTCACACATGGGTAGGTACAGGGCCCAAGGACATGGGTTATCTTCTACATTCCCAGGCCATAGCAGAAAGATGGATCAGAAGAGGAACAGCCAGGACTCGAACTGGTGCCCATATGAGATACCAGCGCCACAGGCAGAGGCTAAGCCTTCTGCACCACAGCGCCAGCCCCCACTCTGCTTTCTTAAAAATAGATTGAATCGTTTGCTTATTAACTTTACTGATGTCAGTGCATTTTGCTTAGACTAGACCCTCCAAGTGGTCTGGAGCTGCTCTGTCAGCATGCATGCCTCTGTAGCCTCCACAGTCTTTTTCCTCTTTTGGAACTCTGCGTAGTTTATGGGCCATATTCTGTAGATACATTGCTTCTTAGTACTGGGCAGGCTGGAATGCTGGGGGAGAAAAAAGAGTATCAGTGTCAAAGTAGTCGAGATTGTGGAAATGTTCTCTCTGAACTAATTCACCATGTTATACCAACATATACAAGATATTTATGGGCAAGTGCACTGAAGCTACCTAAAACTGTTCTTGAATAAAAAGAAGGCTTTAATATATTTAATCAGTGATTTTTTTTTTAATTTTACTTTTATTTACTTGAGGGTGGGATGTGAGAGAGATAGATCTTCTATCTCTTGATTCACTCCTCAAATGCTTACATCAGCCAGGGCTGGCCCAGGCTGAAGTCAGACACCAGGAACTCCATCTGAGTCTCCCAGATGAGTGGCAGGGACCCAAGTACTTGAGCCATCCCTGCTACCTCCCATGGTGTACATCAGCAGGAAACTGGATTGGAAGTAAAGGCAGGACTCAATTCCAGGCATTCTGATATAGAATATGTGCATCCTAAGTGGCAGTTAACCTACTGTGTCACAGTTCTTTCTCCAAATCAGTAAATTTACGAATGCTTTTCTGTTCAGCACTGTGGCGTAGCAGGTAAAGGCACTGCCTGCAGTACCGGTATCTCATATAGGCAACAGTTCAAGTCCCGGATGCTTCACTTCTGATCCAGCTCTCTATGGCCTGGGAAAGCAGTAGAAGATGGCCCAAGTCCTTGGGCCCCCGCACCCATATGGGAGACCTGGAAGAAGCTCCTGGCCCTTGGCTTCAGATCGGCATAGCTCCAGCAGTTGCATCCATCTGGGGAGTGAACTAGTGGATGGAAGAGCTCACTCTCTCTCTCTCTCTGCCTCCTGGAACTCTGCCTTTCAAATAAAATAATTAAATCTTTTTTTTTTTAAAAACAAACATGCTTTTTTTATTAAATATATTTTCTTTATTTCCAATTTTGAAAAATATGAGGGAAAAAAGGGAATTACTCATAATTATACCATTCAAAGAACTATGTTAGCATGTTGATGGATTTCTTTCTAATTTCCCTATGTACAGATTACGTTATATTTTCATACCTTCATTATACAAGTAATCTTTGTTCATTACTTCCAAAAATAATAAAACACTGGAAAACAGTAAGAATGTAAAAATCACGCTGTTAACAAATAACATAATATTCTGCTGGACACGAACCAGCACCCATATGGGATGCTGGAACCTCAGGCAGCAGCTTTACCCACTATGCCACAATGCTGGCCCATCCATGGTGTTTATGGTATTCATGTACAGAATTTGTTAATATACTTTTAAATTCCTTCCTTCTGTAAATATTTCTTAAGTTGTTGATTTGGGCTACGGTACCTGGTACTAAACAAGAGAAACCCTAGACAGTCTCACAAAGCTAGCTTTGCATCTTGCATACCCAAAATATAAAAAAGAAAGTTAAAGATTATCATCATCAATTTAAAAGATGAAGAAACTAGGGTATAAGAGAAGGAAACTTTTTGGTGGAACATCTTGTTCTTCAGTGACTGATAACCAGTGCTCTGTTTTACTACACACTATACTTTAATAAGAAGTCATCCTTAAATGAGCTTTTTATAAAAACATTAAGTAGGGGCTGGCGCTGTGGCACAGGTCCCTGCTAATATACCTGGGAAAGCAGCAGACGTTGGCCCAAGTGCTTAGGCCTCTGCACCCATGACCCTCAGAAGGAGCTCCTGGCTTCGGATGGGCTCAGCTCTGGCCATTGTGGCCATCTGGGGAGTGACTCAGCGGATGGAAGAGTCTCTTTCTCTCTCTCTCTAACTCTTTTTTTTTGGACAGGCAGAGTGGACAGTGTGAGAGAGAGAGAAAAGTCTTCCTTTTTCCGTTGGTTCACCCCCCCAGTGGCCGCTGTGGCCGGCGCGTTGCAGCCGACGCACCATGCTGATCCGAAGCCAGGAGCCAGGTGCTTCCTCCTGGTCTCCCATGCGAGCACAGGGCCCAAGCACTTGGGCCATCCTCCCCTGCACTCCCAGGCCACAGCAGAGAGCTGGACTGGAAGAGAAGCAACCGGGACAGAATCCGGCGCCCCGACAGGGACTGAAGGCGGAGGATTAGCCTATTGAACAGTGGCACCAGCCTCTCTGTAACACTTACAAATAAATTTTTTAAATCTTTTTTAAAAAATTAAAATCATGGCCAGCGCCGCGGCTCAATAGGCTAATCCTCCACCTTGCGCGCCGACACACCGGGTTCTTGTCCCGGTCGGGATGCCGGATTCTGTCCCGGTTGCTTCTCTTCCTGTCCAGCTCTCTGCTGTGGCCCAGGAGTGCATTGGAGGATGGCCCAAGTGCTTGGGCCCTGCACCCCATGGGAGACCAGGAGAAGCACCTGGCTCCTGCCATTGGATCAGTGCAGTGCGCCGACCACGGTGGCCATTGGAGGGTGAACCAACGGCAAAGGGAGACCTTTCTCTCTGTCTCTCTCTCTCTCTGTCCACTCTGCCTTTCAAAAAACAAACAAACAAAAAACTAAAATCATTAAGTAAATATCTATCTATGTGTATATATTTATATCTATCCTATCTATCTATCTATCTATATATCTTTAGCTTAGTTCCTGTTAAGATTAGACAGGTATCATTTTATTATACCTTATAAATTCAGAATTTTGTTTATTGCAGAATGACTTTTTTCATTCAGATAATTTGTTTCCAGAATATTTAATGCTCTAAATATAATCAGTATTTCTTTTGGAATGGGATAACTGATACAAACATGAAAATGTAAGTGTGTAAATTAATAGGAGTTTTTTAAGTGTTTCTTTTCATCCAGTTGAATGGCCAAGACAGATCTTCAATACACTAGTTTATTCCCGAAATGCCTGCAATAGCCAGGGATAGGTAAGGCCAAACCCAGAGGCTGAGAATTCCCTCTAAGTATCCCACATGGGTGACAGGGACTCAAGCATTTGGGCTGTCATCTGCTGCCTTCCAGGGTGTGTGTCAACAGGACACTGGATCCAAAGCAGAGTAGCTAGGACTGGAACCTGCACTCTGATATGGTAATGCTGGTGTCCCAAGCAGACTGAAGCCAGAGCCAGGAACAACTTCTAGGTCTCCCTCATGGATGCAGGCGCTCAAGCACTTGGGCCACCTTCTGCCGCTTTTCCCAGGCCATTAGTAAGGAGCTGGATCAGAAGTGGAGCAGCCAGGACTTGAACCAGCATCCATATGGGATGCTGGCTTTGCAGGCAGTGGCTTTACCCACTATGCCACAATGCTGACCCCTATTTTTGTTTTAAGATTTATTTATTGGGGCCTGCTGTGGCATCATGGGTGAAGCCACCACCTGCAATGCCAGCATCCCATGGGGCGCCAGTTGGTGTCTCAGCTACTCCACTTCCAGTCCAGCTCCCTGTTGGTGGCCTGTAAGAAGCAGTGGTAGATGGCCCAAGTGCTTGGGCCCCTGTCACCCATGTGAGAGTTATGGAGTCCTGACTTTGTCCTGGCCCAGTGCCAGCTGTTGGCAGGCATTTGGGGAGTAAACCAGAGAATGGGAGGTCTCTCCCTAGCTCTGCCTTTCAAATAAATAATTAAATATTTTTATGAAAAAGAATTACTCTGGAGCAGGCATTGTGTCCCTGTAGATTAGGCCCCAACTGGGACACCTACATCCCATTTCAGAGTGCTGGTTTGAGTCCTGTCCCCTCTGCTTCCAGTCTAGCTTCCTAATGCATCCTGAGAGATAGCAGATGATGGTTCAAGTCCTTGGGCCCCCTGCCACTCATGTGGGAGACTTAGATGGAGTTTTTGGCTCCTAGTTTAGGTCTGGCCCATCTCTGGCTATTGCAGGTATTTGGGGAGTAAACCAGCAGATGGCAGCTTTCTCTCTTTTTCCTTCTCCTTTCCCTTCCCTTTCCCTCTCTCTTTCAGGTAGATTAAAAATAAACAAATGTTTTTTAAAATGTATAGAGTTAACAATATCCATCTGTTTTTTAAAGTTTTTTTTTTTTTTTGAAAGAGCTACAGAGACGGGGAGAGAGTTATTCTATTTCCTTACTCATGCCCCAAATTGCAACAATGACCAGTGCTGAGCCAGGCTCAAGCCAGGAGCCTAGAACTCCATCCAGGTCCTCTGCTTGAGTGGCAGGAGTCCAAATATTTGAGCCATCTTCCTCTGCTTTCTCATGTACATTAGCACAGAGCTGGATTGGAAGTAAAACAACCAAGACTCCAATTGGCATTCATATGGGATGCCAGCATCACATTTGGCAACTTAACCTGTTGAGCCACAACACTGGCCCCAAAAATAAATAAATATTTTAAAAAATTATTTTAAGAGATAGAACAAGCTGAAGACATGTAGATTTCAGAATAGACTTGCCTCTGCAACTGACAAGGATTAAATGTTGTTGAGCCAGTCAGATGATTTCCTTTGGCCTCAGGAAATTGAAGGTCTCTTCTAACTCCCCAATATATGTTTCTAAGGTTTGTAAAATTAAGAATAACAACAGAAACCAGATTGTCTCCTTTAATCTTTATGAGAATATTTTAGGGATGGGTAAAATATAATAACATAGGACTCTTGGAGAAGACAGGTTATGGTGAGTTATCAAGGAATTCTAGGGGTGAGTTTTAATAACTCAACCTTTATTTTTGAGAGTGAAATCACACAAAACAGAACAGTAGTCTTCTACCAAATGCCCCCCCCTAAGAATCATTGTAGAACCTGTACATTGGACTGTGTTAGTATTTAGTCACTGTCTTTTGAGTAATTGGATTTTACTCAGAAAGGGAAAAGTTAAAACCTCTCAGAACTGTCCAAAAGAAGTTGAAGCGTGGGTCCGATGGGCCTTGACCCTTTCAGACATGTCACTGTAGAACTTCAACTGTTCAGTTTTTGAAATAAAATGTGCAACTTGAGACATGCTCAAGCTGACTTGCCCCAAATGGTGGAGTTAGAAATGTGCCAGGGGATTCCAGTACAATCCCATCAAGGTGGCATGTACCAATGCCATCTCACTAGTCCAAGTGATCAATTTCTGTTCACAACTGATCATACTGATAGGTCTAAGAGTCAAAGGGATCACATAAACAAGACTAGTGTCTGCTAATACTAACTGATAGAATTAAAAAGGAGAGAATGATCCAACATGGGAAGCAGGATACACAGCAGACTCATAGAATGGCAGATGTCCTAAACAGCACTCTGGCCTCAGAATCAGCCCTTAAAGCATTTGGATATGGCTGAAGAGCCCATGAGAGTATTTTAGCCATGGAAAGCCAAGACACTCTGGCAAAAAAAAAAAAAAAAAACTAAATGAAAGATCTCTGGGAGTGAGATCCCAGTGGAAAGAATGGGGCCATCAAAGAAAGAGGTACCTTTCTCTGAAGGGAGGAGAGAACTTCCACTTTGACTATGACCCCTTGTCTAAATAAGATCGAAGTTGGCGAACTCAAAAGGCTTCCATAGCCTTGGCAATTCATAACTAGAGCCTAGGGAGATTACTGATGCCATAAACAAGAGTGTTAAATTGTTAAGTCAACAACAGGAGTCACTGTGTACTTACTCCTCATGTGGGATCTCTGTCCTTAATGTGTTGTCCAATGTGAATTAATGCTATAACTAGTACTAAAACAGTATTTTACACTTTATGTTCTGTGCGGGTGCAAACTGATGAAATCTTTACTTAATATATATTAAATTGATCTTCTGTATATAAAGAGAATTGAAAATGAATCTTGATGTGAATGGAATGGGAGAGGGAGCGGGAGATGGGAGGGTTGCGGGTGGGAGGGAAGTTATGGGGGGGAAAGCCATTGTATCCCATAAACTGTACTTTGGAAATTTATATTTACTAAAAAAAGTTAAAAAAAATAAAAAAAGATAAAAAAATAAAATGGGAATAGGAGAGGGAGGAGGAAGAAGGGTTAGAGTGTGGGTGGGAAGGAGAGTAGGGTGGGAAGAATCACTATGTTCCTAAATTTGTATTTATGAAATGCATGAAGTCTGTATAACTTAAATAAAAGGTGTCTGGGGGGGAGGATCTTAATAAAAGTTGTATAAAAATATTCCAATTTAGAATTTAAAAACCTATATATAGAAAAATAAACATCTTTTTCTGTAGTATATCTTAGTTTTTTAATGATTATGCCAGATGCTGCCCTCTCTTTTTTAAATATCATAGAAGGAAAAAATTCAGTTAATCTTCTTCCCTTTCATAGGATCAGTAATAAATAAATGACTAAGAGAGAGGATTTATGCTTAGGTGATAGTGTTAATTTACAGATAAATCTATAAAGCTGACAGTAATTCAACATGTGAATTTTAAATAGCAATATACTTAGTAGAATGAGATATCCTAAATTTCATTAAATTGCTTATGATTGAACCACTATTAAGTAATAAACATGTATCTTCATATTAGTGAAATCTGTTATAGCTAAGATTTGTAATAAAGACTATTGCATTTATTATTTTTAATATCAGTCAGCATATTTTTACATTTTCAACAGTTGACTTGAATTTAGGTTGACAGCTTCAGGTTTTCATCATTTCAGCCTTCAAAGTGCTCATTAGCATTTCATTGTCAAAGTTGAAGCTTACTTAGCTCTTTGAAACTGACAAAAGACCTCTGAGTTGACAGTTACTAAATAAACAAGATTTTTAAGGCAATTGAAGTGCTATTCAAATCATTACTCTAGAGACTATATGTAAAAGTTACTATAGAGAGTTTATTATAATTTGGAAGAAGAAAAAGAAAAACCAGAGGCAAACAAAACCATCTTGAATCTTCAACAAAATTTGACAGTTCATCATTTTCCCTAGTACTTCTCAGAAGTGGGGAAATCAATAACAATGAATAAGGACTAGCATTTCATAACTATTAAATTAAAGATGTTATTACTAATGATAGGACTTTTAAGAAGTAAAATGAGGAAAATAAAATAAAATTTTAATACAAAATAAATTTTAAGGGGAAATCTGAGCTTCACAGTGATAGTTTTCAGTGAAGAGTTAATCATAACTAGTACTGAAACAGTATTTTTACACTTTGTGTTTCTGCGTGGGTACAAACTGATGAGATCTTTACTAATTATATACTGAATCGATCTTCTGTATATAAAGATAATTGGAAATGAAAAAAGGAAAAACCTGGTGTTAAATTGGAAATGGCATAGAAAATTAATTAATTTTTTTAAAAAAAATATATTATGTAAGATCTCTGTCTTTAATGTACTGTACACTCTTATTTAATGCTATAACTAGTACTCCAACAGTATTTTTTTACACTTTGTGTTACTATATGGGGGCAAACTGTTGAAATCGTTACCTAATATATACTAAACTGATCTTCTGTATATAAAAAGAATTGAAAATGAATCATGATGTGATTGGAAGGGGAGAGGGAGCAGGAAAGGGGAGGGTTGTGGGTGGGAGGGAAATTTTGGAAGGGGGAAGCCATTGTAACCCATAAGCTGTACTTTGGAAATTTATATTCATTAAATAAAAGTTTAATTAAAAAAAAATATTCTCACCATTGAAGTTCTGTATAAATTAGGGCTGAGAAATTCTGACTCACTAGAATCAAGATGAGCCCAACATCTATAGTAATATATTTATCTTTCTATATACATGTTTGAGAGATTCCATTGCACAGTAAATGTAAAAACTGTTAGATTAGATCTGTGGTTCTCAGACTTTTGGAACTCAGGAACTACTTACACTTGTAAAATTTGAAGACCTCGAAGAGCTTTTATTTATATCTATTGATATTTACTACTGTAAATTAAAACAGATTTTAAAATAAAAAACAATAGGAATTACATGTTAGCATAATAATATTAAGATTATATTTTATGACACACATTTTTTTTAAAGAGTAGGGTCGTTTTACATTTCTGTAAGTCTCTTTTTTGTATGATTTAAAATATTAAGAAAATGAACCTTGGGGCCAGCGCTGTGGCGTAGTGGGTAAAGCCGCTGCCTGCACTGCCAGTATCCTATATAGATGCCAGTTCAAGTCTCTACTGTTCCACTTCCAATCCAGCTCTCTGCTATGGCTTGGGAAAGTGGTGGAAGATGGCCTGAGTCCTTGGGTCCCTGCACCTGCGTAGGAGACCTGGAAGCAGCTCCAGGCTCCTGGCTTCAGATCAGCACAGCTTTGGCCATTGTGGCCATCTGGAGAGTGAACCAGCAGATGGAAGACCTGTCTCTTTATCTCTCTCTATGCCTCAGCTTCTCTATAACTCTGCTTTCAAATAAAATTTTAAAATCGTTTAAAAAAATGAATTTTCTGGCCGGCGCCGTGGCTCAACAGGCTAATCCTCCGCCTTGTGGCGCCGGCACACCGGGTTCTAGTCCCGGTCAGGGCACCGATCCTGTCCCGGTTGCCCCTCTTCCAGGCCAGCTCTCTGCTGTGGCCAGGGAGTGCAGTGGAGGATGGCCCAAGTGTTTGGGCTCTGCACCCCATGGGAGACCAGGAGAAGCACCTGGCTCCTGCCATCGGAACAGCGCGGTGCGCCGGCCGCAGCGCGCTACCGCGGCGGCCATTAGAGGGTGAACCAACGGCAAAGGAAGACCTTTCTCTCTGTCTCTCTCTCTCACTGTCCACTCTGCCTGTCAAAAATAAAAAAAAAAAAAATGAATTTTCTAAGTGTTTCTGTATTCAATCTATACTGTTATGTTGTTGAAGTAATAGGAAGAAAATCTGTTTTTTCACGTAAATATGCAATTGGAAAAGAAAGGAGTATTTTTAATGACTATCAGATATTATAAATATTCTTCTTTGATACCATACAAAAACTAAACTGGAGAAATGATGATTTCTGAAAGGATTTTTGCAATGTGAAATCTGAAACCCTGTCCCTGATCATTTCTGATCCTGTTATACTGAAATCCATTGATAGCCCTTGAACTTTGAGTGGCTCTTTCAACTATGCATGATTTTGTCACCAGCTTGCATTGGTCATATGCAAAATACTGGTTCTCTGAGTTAGGTAGTTCTTCTAAATATCAGCACATTTTATATAACAAAAGAAAAAGTTTGTTAATACCATAGAAAAGTCACTTAAGTAGTAGAAAGCTTTCAAATTCGGGATACAAGATAAAGATTTTCCAAAATTTGAATTTTTTCTTGAAAGTTTGAAAATTTTTTTTGACTGTTACTTTCCTGGAGGTGGCAGGCTCACTTCATTGATTTTTGAGTTAATGTCAAACATGAAAGTTTGAATAACAATATTTTATGTTAATCACTCTTTTCAAGTAAAAAGTGGTATTTCATGGAAAAGAAAAAAACAGCAAGCTTAGCTTGCAATTCAAGTAATACTTTTCCTTAAGATAACAATTCATAAAGGGATTCCAGATACCTTTTACATCATCTCGTATGAGGCTCATCCGTTGTTTTTTGTTTTTGTTTTTGTTTTTGTTTTTTTTAACTTATTTATTATATGACAGGCAGAGAGAAAGAGAAAGAGGTCTTCTATTTGCTGGTTTACTCCCCAAATTGCCAGAGCTGGGCAGATCCGAAGCCAGGATCCAGGAGCTTCTTCCGGGTCTCCCACATGGGTGCAGGGGCCCAAGGACTTGGGCCATCCTCCACTGCTTTCCCAGGCCACAGCAGAGAGCTGAATAGGAAGTGGAGCAGCCGGGACTCGAACCAGTGCCCCTGTGGGATGCCAGCACTGCAGGGAGCAGCTTTACCTGCTGTGCCACAACTCCAGCCCCATCCATTCTCTTTTGAAGAATTTTTTGAATGTACTTGAAAATAAAAAGAAATTTTCATCTTGCAGTTTTATAGCAACTATGGGTTTGAGTTTATAGAAGGAAAAATGAGCAAACTTTGAAGTAGGCTTCCTAATGGTAGATACTGCCCAGGTTCTTTTTCCTTCCCACATTTTGGTGATCATTGCAGAGGGTTTTATTCATCCAAAAATTTTCTTGATACTTCACAGATTGTTTTGATACCACAGATTAATTTAAACCACAATGGCTCTACAATCTTTAGAAATGAAGACTAGAGTTATGAATCCCAAGCATACTTCTTGCTGTGGCACTTGTTCTCATGATACAGCAACATTTTTAATTAAGCGTCTCCTTTAGTCAGCTGTGTTGCTAAAATGCCTGTGTTATCCCAAATTTTCTCTGTTCATATTTTGCACATATTTTGGCTGTAAAATGAGGAAACAATATTTAAGATGCCTTTCTTCTTGTACCTCTGGGTACCTATTGCTTTTCTAATAAGGTAGTTATAAGAAAAAGATATACATCTTCTATGTACTGAATCTGTTCTTAACAATATAGGGCCGGAAGCTGAAACCATTCAGGCAAGCACTCACCTATAAGTCTGAAGAATTCAGTGAAGCTTAGGAATATGCCATGAAATTTTCCTGTTTATTCTTTTAACAGTTATTTAGCACCTACTTTACAAGTATGAGGGGTCTTCAAAAACTTCATGGAAAATCCACGTTATAAAATAAAAACCATGTATGGAATTCAGGGTTTATTGTATCAGAATAAACTTACCTTCTAATTAACGTTCCATAACTTTTTAGAGCACACTCATATTTTGTTAGGTGGTAAAACCAACATTCAGGGCCAGAGTTGTCGTAGCTACTTAAGCTGCTGCCTACAACATCAGCATCCCATATGATCACCAGTTGGCATCCTGGCTGCTCCACTTCCAATCCAGCTCCCTGCTAATGCACCTGGAAAAAGCATGGAAGATGGCTTGAGTCCTTGGGCCCCGGAACCTACATGGGAGACCCAGATGAAGTTCCTGGCACCTGACTTCAGCCTGGCCCAGCCCTGGCTGTTGCAACCATTTGGGGAATGAACCAATACATGGAAGACTCTTTCCTTCTTTCCCTGTAACTCTGCCTTTCAAAGCAATAAATAAATCTTTGAGGGGAAAAAAAGGGAGGTGAGGGCAGCATTGTGGCATAGTAGGTTAAGCCTCTGCCTGCGATGCTGGCATCCCATATGGGTGCCAGTTCAAAACCCAGCTGGTCTACTTAACTATCCAGTCCCCTGCTAATGTGCTTGGTAAAGCAACGGAAGATGGTGCAAGTTCTTGGGGCCCTGTACCCACGTGGGAGACCCTGAAGAAGCTCTGGGCTCCTGGCTTCAGCCCAGTCCAGTCCAGGCTTTTGGAGCCATTTGGGGAATGACCCAGAGGATGGAAGCTCGCTCGCTCGCTCGCTGTGTGTGTGTGTGTGTGTGTGTATAACTCTGCCTTTCTAATAAATAAAAAATTAATCTTTGGGGGGGGGAAGACCAGTACTCTTGATAACAGTATCTATATTAGCACTACCAACTCATCTTTGAGAGCATTGAGACCTGTCTATATGGTACTGAAAATGTGTCCTGTACATATATCCTGCACACATTATCTGATCTTCCCCAAACCCATGTGAAGTATTAAGTATTATCATTCCAATTTTACATATTAAAAACAGACTTAGACTGGCACCGCGGCTCACTAGGCTAATCCTCCGCCTGCGGCACCGGCACCCCGGGTTCTAGTCCCAGTCGGGGCGCCAGATTCTGTTCTGGTTGCCCCTCTTCCTGTCCAGCTCTCTGCTGTGGCCCGGGAGTGCAGTGGAGGATGGCCCAAGTGCTTGGACCCTGCACCCGCATGGGAGACCAGGAGAAGCACCTGGCTCCTGGCTTCAGATCAGTATGGTGCACCGGCTGCAGCACGCTGGCTGCAGCGGCTACTGGAGGGTGAACCAACAGTAAAGGAAGACCTTTCTCTCTGTCTCTCTCACTGTCCACTCTGCCTGTCAAAAAAAAAAGAAAAAAAAAGACTTATCTGATGCTGTTGTTTGAAGTATATGGCTCCTGAGCTCAAGTAGATGGTTAAGTCCTAAAGTCATGGATTGATGAACTAAGAGGGTGGGACTTGATCCAGTTGTGCTGTCAAGGAGATAGGCATAGTGGGAGGTCCTTAGATCGTTTGAGTTGTGCCCTTGGAAGTCAGTCTTGGGAGACCCGAGTCAGGTCTGTCCATTCCTCCGTCTGCTTCCAGGCTTACCATGTGATCCTTTCTCTGCACATGTTATGCCATTGCCGTCCTCTAGCCTCACTGATAGGCAACCAGTAGAGCTTTCCACTCTTGGACTGCGTGCCTCCAAAAGCATGAGCCAGAAGAAACATCCTTCCTTCATAATTAGCTTGTCTTAGGTACCTCATTGTAGTAATGAAAAGCTGACTAATACCCCTAAGGTCCCATAACTAGTCATTGGACCTGAAATTGTTTTGCAGGTAATCTTGACTTGAGCTAAACTTTTAACCATTATGAATAATACCGAACTTTAGTTTTAAAAAACTTTTGTCAGTTGTTTGAACTCTGTGATAGGAGTGATTAGGCAGACTCAGGAGGAGTATTTATAAACTGCAGCTCCTCATCTGCATTGTTTGTGATAAAAAAAAAAGACACTGTGAAGTGAACATGAACCACCTTATGGCATGTGCCTTACAGGGCTATTGAAAGCATGTCCACAGTGACTAGAGAGAGGGAGAGAAAGGAGAGAGAGAGGTGTAGAAGTCACCTGTCAAGAGTCTCAGAAAGCCCATTAGAGGTGGGAGCAGCTTAAAAGGAAAGTGTGGACATAGATTTCATGGATAAATTCAGTCTTTGTTAGAAAATTGATTATTAGAACTAAAACAGGATGAAAAAAATCCATTATCCACCCAGTACGTACATGAATTGTAATTTACTAATTTTTACTTTTGACTGACATTTAAATATATTTATAGAAAACAATGTGACGTTTGATACATGTATAAATTACCTCAAATACTAAACATTTCTTTGTGGTGAAAACATTAAAAGTTCTCTCCTAGCTATTTTGAAATATATAATGCATTATTGTTAACTAGCCACCCTGTTTTGCAATAGAATATCAGAACTTAGTCCTCCTAGCTAAGTACAACATTTACCCAGTGGTAGCAGGCATTTGGTACAGTGGTTAAGGTGCCTGCATTGCATACTGGAGAACCAGCATTTGAGTCCTGGCTGTGCTTCTGATTCTGGCCTCCTGTGATACACAGCCTAGGAGACAGCAGAGGATGGCTCAAGTACTTGGGTCACTGCCAGCCATGTGCGAGATCTGGACTGAGTTCTTGAATCCTAGTTTCAGCCTGCCACAGCCCCAGCTCTTACCGGTCCTTGGGAAGTGAACCAGCAGATGGGAAAGATAACTTTCTTGCTCACTCTTATTCTCTCTGTGTCTCTTTGCCATTCAAGCAAATTTAAAAATTTTTTTAAAGCCCAGAAATACTGTACCCATTGACTAATCTCTCCCCATCAACCTCTCTACCTTCTGATAAACACTGTTGTCAACTTTTACAAGGCAAACTGTTTCTAGAGTACATAAATGAGTGGGACCACGTGATATTTGTCTTTCTGTGTCTGGCTCTTTATTTTGTTAATCTAATGCAATACCCAGGTTCATCCATGTTGTCATAAATGACAAGGTATCAACCTTTTATGGCTGAGTAGTATTTCATTTTATATGTATATATATTTACCACATTTTTATTCATTTGTTGGTGAACACTTAAGTTGATTTCTTGTCTTGACTGTTGTGAATAGTATTGCACTAAACTTAAGAGTGCAGATGTCTCTTTGAAAGATTGATTTCATTTCCTTAGAGTATTTACCAGTAGTGGGATTGCTGATCAGTGGTTAGCTCTAGCTTTAAAAGTTTTGAAGGATGTCTAACAACTCTATGCCAACAGTTTTGGCAACTTACATGAAATGTGCATATTTCTTCAAAAACACAAATTCAAAAAACAGACATGGAATAAAAATATTTTTTGAGTAGCCCAAAATGTACTTAACAAATTATTATTTTTTTAAAGATTTATTTTATTTATTTGAAAGAGTTACAGAGAGAGGCAGAGACAGAGAGAGAGGTCTTCCATCCGCTGGTTCACTCCCCAGATGGCCGCAATGGCCAGAGCTGCACAGATCCAAAACCAGGAGCCAGGAGCTTCTTCTGGGTCTCCCACATGGGTACAGGGTCCAAGGACTTGGGCCATCTTCTACAGCTGTCCCAGGCCACAGCAGAGAGCTGGATCGGAAGAGGAGCAGCCAGGTCTCCAACCGGCACTCATATGGGATGCCGGCGCTTCAGGCCAGGGCTTTAACCTACTGTACCACAGCACTGCTCCTTAACAAATTATTTTTAAAATCTTCCCCCAGAGACAAAAGCCTGAAATAGTTTCATTGTTTCACTGGTGATCTTACCATTATATTTAAAGAAAAACTAGTAGCACAATAGTATGTCCTCTCAGAAAATAGAGAAGAATCAAACATTTGCCAATTCATTTTAAGAAACCAATACAGCCTTGATATCAAAATCTAAGAAAAAAATTACAGAACTGTAGTTTTAATCGATACAAGAAAATGAATCTTTAACTGGCCGGCACCACGGCTCAACAGGCTAATCCTCCGCCTGTGGTGCCGGCACTCTGGGTTCTAGTTCTGGTTGAGGCACCGGTTCTGTCCCAGTTGCTCCTCTTCCAGTCCAGCTCTCTGCTGTGGCCCAGAAAGGCAGTGGAGGATGGCCCAAGTGCTTGGGCCCTTCACCTGCATGGGAGACTAGGAGGAAGTGCCTAGGCTCCTGGCTTCGGATAGGCACAGCGCGCCAGCTGTAGCGACCATTTGGGGGGTGAACCAACAGGAAGGAAGACCTTTCTCTCTGTCTCTCTCTCTCACTGTCTAACTCTGCCTGTCCAAAAAAAAAAAAAAAAAAGAATCCTTAACTAAATACATAGCAAATCAAATCCAGAAAATGTAAAATAAAATATGAATAAGATTTTTTCTTTTTCTCTTGTGTATCTGCTCTACTGTTGTTGAGTTTTATACTTGAGTATGTCTGCATGATCATAGTTATCATTTGAGTTGTAATTAAGAACTCTCTTAAGCATTTCTTGTAAGACTGGTCTGGTCGTACTAACTTTTTCAGTTTTTTGTTGTCATGGAAAGTCTTCATTTTTCCTTCACTTCTGAGTGATAGGATTATTGTGTATATTATCCTGGGCTGTAATATTTTTTCTTAGAAATTCAAATATATCATCTAGTTCTTTCAGCTTATGAGGTCTCAGCATAATAGTGTGTCATTATCTGATAATTGAGTTGATGCTTTGCTGTTTCTAGACTTCTTTATCTTTTTTCTGGACAATTGGTTTTATTATGCCTTAGAGAAGATCTGTTTTGGCAAAACTATTGGGTCTTTTGGGCTTCTGGACCTGGATTTCCCTATCTTTCCCAGAATTTGGAAAGTTTTTAGCGATTATTTTGTTGACTAGATTTTCTATGTCTTTCCCCTTCTATTCTGTTTCTGGAATACCCATAATGCAAATGTTTACTCACCCAGTGGTGTCCCAAAAGTCTCAAAAGCTTTTTTTGATCTTCTAATTTTTTCTAGTCTGATTGGGTTATTTCAAAACATTTGTTTTCAAGCTCAGATACTCTTTCTTCAGTTCTGCTATTGAGCTTTCAATTGTATTTTTAATTTCATTTAATGAGTTCTTGAGCTTCACGATTTCTGATTTTTTATGATCGCCATCTCTGTTAAATTTCTCATTCATTCCATGAATTGTCTTCCTTGTGTCATTGAATTGTCTGTATTCTCTTTTATCTCATTAAATTTCCTTAAAATGATCCTTTTGAATTACTTGTTAGGGAATTCATCCATGTCCATTTCTTTATGGGCTGTTGCTACAGAATTATTGTGTTCCTGTGATGATATCATGTTAGTTTTTCATGCTTTTTGTGCCTCTATGTTGCTTTTATCAATTTTATTGAGTGGCTTTCATAGTAGAAGACTTGACTGGCAGTGTGTTCCAGGTTGTCGGCTGAATATGCTCTATCGGCTTTGGTTCCAGATGGGTGCTTTAGCATAGTATCTATATAGTTTCTTCAGCTATAATTAGCATTGGTAATGTCTGAGAATGTCTGTGACCTAGCCTGAAGAAGTGGGATCACATCACCAGCTGAGATGGAGCTTTCTTGGGTGGGGCAGGTTTGCTGGCAGCTAGGTGCTTGGTACACCCAGCTGTAGGTGTGGGACTCCCATAATTCTCTATGTGTCATGTGAATGCAGGGCCAGAAGTATGGGTCCAGAAGTATGCAGTACAGCGTACCCAGAAGTAAGGTGTCTCTCCGTGTCTAAGAACTACACAGGAGCTGGGCCACCACATTGTGCTCAGGCACAGCACCTGTCAGTATCTGAGGCCTGCAGAGATAACATCATGGGGCTTTGGGAGGTCAACCTACTCAAGGAGGTCTGCCCCACTGCTTCCTGGGGCCAAGGGTGGATGAGCAGGACCCAGGGTTTGCTCAGGGCCTCATTGGGCTACTTCTCGGAGAATGGGCTGCTCAGCTGCTTCTTAGGGCCACAGGAGGATGTGCAAGGTCACCCAGTTTCCTTCCAGGCAGGGCCATTTCATCTGCTTCCCTTTGCTTTTGTGGGCCCCAGGCACTCAGGGCTGGTTGTCTGGTTTCTTCCCAGGACTGAAGGTACTTGGGTGGGAAAGCTTCTAGAGCAGCAGGAAGATGAGCAAACCTCCTGAGACTGTTTTCTGAGGGCTTCTTCAGGCCAAGCCACTCAGGATGTGCGACAGATTCTTCCCAGAACTGTAGGGGTGCTTAGGTGGCCTCAAGACTACTTGAGAGCTGGATCTGTGAAATTACTGGGAGCTGCTATTGCAGGACCCAAAGAGGATGAATTGTTAAGGTTCTGTGCAGCAGGTACCTTGGTGTGGGTGAGGAAAATATGGACTGGTCTTTTTCTGTGGGGCAGTGTAGCAGTGTGGGAACCTGGCAGCACCCAGGCTGGGCTCTCAGCCTGTGAGGGCCACAGGGTTCTCTGGTGGTGACACTCAGGTGCCTCTGGAGTCAGTGGGGACAGCCAGGGCCTCCTGTTAGCCCTTTTTCCACCAAGCAAAGTTCTTCTTGGTTCAGGTTTGATCTCAAGAGATGCAATAGCAGATCCTGTGTGCTTGTTTGCCTTCATATGACCGAGGTGTAGCTCCATGTTCTGCAGTATCTAGTTCTGTGCTCACTTTCCTGCCCCACTTTCAGGTGAGTCTCCTTCCAACCTAGGCTGTCTAAGTTTGAGGAAGATGTGCTGAAGGTAGCCCCTTGGCCACCTGGCTAACATGGCTCCAGAGCCTCGTTCACGTGTTCTGACTTGGCAGCAGGGACCATGGGACTTTGCCTGGCACTAGATTTCACTGTGGTAGACTTGGTACTAAGGACTGGACTTGCCTCCCACTGAGACAGAAGGGATTATCTTTCTCCTTGCTGTGCTGCTTGGAAATCAGGAAAGAGTGACATAGGCAACTCTTTCCTGCCTTGTTCAGTGTGTCATGATTACAGTAAAATCAGGCACTATGGTTTCTCACCTGGTATGTGAATAGTTGTTGAGATTGGTGTTCCTCTGGGGAGATGATTGATGGATAATCCTACTCAGCTGTCATAATGCTGCACCTCCTTCTGTAATTTACACATTAAATGTATATTTAGAATTGGGATAGGTACTTGACCTAGTGGTTAGGACTCTAGTTAAGGGGCCCAGCATATGGCACAGCAGGTTAGGCCTCCAGAGTAATAGCAGTAAATCAGTAAATATCAAAACACTGGTTTTAGTTCCAACTACTCTACTTCCCACCCAGCTCCCTGCTATTGTACCTGGGAGGCAGCAGACAATGGCCATAGTATTTGTGGGAGACCAGGATGGAGTACCTGGCTCCTACATTTGGCTTGATCCAGACCTGGCTATTGCAGCCATTTGGGGAGTGAACCAGTGAATGGAAGATCTCTATCTGTATCCCTCTCTGTTGCCCTGCCTTTCAAATAAGTAAGTAAATAAATAAATAAATTGTCTGTCTATATCTATCTTTAGAAAAAAGGACTTCAATTAAGATACCTATGTTCCATATTGGAGTACCTGGATTTGATACCCATTTCTGATTCCTGACTCCAGTTTCCTAATGCAAATCCTGGAAAGCAACAATGATAGCTTAAGTAATCAGGTTCCTTCTACCCATGTGGGAGATATGAGTTGAGTTTCCGACTCCTAGCTTCAGTTTGGCCATTTCCTGGACAGTTTGGACATTTAAGAAGTGAGCCAACAAATGGGAGCCCTCTCTCTCTTTATCTCTCTTTTTCCTTCTCTCTCTCTCTCTCTCTCTATCTCTCTCAAGTAAATACATATTTTAAAATATATACATTTTATATCTGGTCCTTATGAAAAATAACATAGGGCTCTATTCTGTTGTATTCACAATTTCATTAGTGCCTAGCACATAGTAGTAATACTCAATAAAAATTTTGTTGAATGAAAACTATGAGAACTTAGTATTATGCAAAAAAATACTTCGAGCATTTCAGTATTGTCATCTAACGAATTTATGGAATATAAAAAGTATTCACACTTTCTCAGGTCACATGTCCATTATACCAAGTCCATATCTTTTTAATGTTGCATTCTTTTAAAGATAAAATACATCCTAATTCTATAATTACTCATTTCATTGGCCAGTCTGGAATCTTGTTATCAACATGACTTCGTTAATTGTCTACCCATGAGATTGGAATGGCTTTCTACTTTGTAAATTATGTATGGGTGTCTGGTAGATTTTAATGGAAAGCTTAATTATCTATTGCTAAAGACAGCTTAATTAGTTGCTCAAGAGACTACTCTGTTGAGTCATTGGTTTGGAGTTTGTTGATTTGTTTTTATTTGAGAAACAGGAAAAGCCAATGCAAAACAAAAACAAAAAGGCAAACTGCTCAGTTAACTCTTCTTGAAGCTCTGATAGACATCTAGCTAAAGACTGCCTGTAGCTAAGTAAAATCAACATGTCACTTTACCCACTACCCTCAGAATAATGCAAAAGACTTTGTAAATGCAAAGTTAATCTGTACATTGTATAATCCAGCCATCAGGTTTAGGACTGAACTGGGGGGAGCATTTTCACATGTGAACATTTCTGCTTGCTGATGGTGCTGGGTATTTTGGACACCTGAGCCTTCTTTAGGGTTAATAGTCTCATCAGTGTTACGCAGTCATATCCCCAGATCTCAGAGCAGCATAGCAGAGTAGACAGAGGGATAGGGTGCATCTGTAGGAGGCCTGGGTTTCACAGGAAAGTGAGGTTGTAGAACTCTGTATAAATGCTGCTGATCTGGGGTCAGTATAAAATCTGGGCCTGGATTTTTTTTTTTTTTTAAACCATGTGGCAGATAAATGTAGTAGCTGAAGCTATTGTAAAGTAAGACTAGAACAAGATTGTTAAGCCATTTATATCACAGATTGCTTAATGTTACACAGCATGGTTATAGAGTAGGGCCTAGGGATGGAAGAGATTTTTCTAAGGTTTCCTTCAGTCACCCAGGCCTGTTCTTCTGAAACTAGATTATGCATTTCCCTGCTACTTGGCAGGGGTATACTAAGCCTGAAGAGAAATATAGCAGAGCCTCCTGGAGCTCCAGCTTCACTCAGTAATAACTAAGAACATTTTTATATTAAACAAGTGAGACCCCACCCCCACCCCGGCCCTGCCCATACCTATACACTGTTTCTTGCTGTTAGCAGCATTTCAGTGAAAAAGGTAGTCAAGCACTAGTCTCAATGGGATAACCTTAAATAGCATTTGAACTTATCAACCTGAGATCTTTAATAGCCAAATTATTTCCTTTTTTCCTGTCCTTTGTGGAGGAGGAGATCATTGGATGGAGTCTTATCAACACTTTGAAGTGCCACTAAACTAAAAGATAGTTGCTAAGTTATCCTTTAATCCTTTTCTTCTTCCTCAAAAAGTGCCCATTGTTGCAGTCTTTGTCTGATTTTCTAGTGCACTGCTCACTTGTGGACTTTGTACCCATGCCTCAAGTCCCTCCTTTTTTGTTAAGATTTGCTTATTTGAAAGGCAGAATAACACAGAGAGAGAGACAGAGACAGAGCTCTTCCATTTTCTGGTTCACTCCCAAATGGCTGCAACAGCCAGAGCTGAGCCAGACCAAAGCCAGTAGCCTGGAACTACATCCAGGTCTCCCACATGGGTGGCAGGGGCCCAAGCACATGGGCCATCTTCTGATGCTTTCTCAGCCACCTTAGTAGGGAGCTGGATTGGAAGTGGAGCAGCTGGGGCTTGAACTGGCACCCCTGGGATGCTGACATCATAGGCAGTTGTTTAAGCCACTGAGCCACATAGTACCAGCCTCTCAAGTCACTCTGAAGATGAGTTCCATGTAGGACACAGTATACTCATAAGTATTTTTTTTTTAAGATTTTATTTATTTGCGAGGCAGAGTTACAGACAGTGAGAGGGAGAGACAGAGAGAAAGGTCTTCCTGCTGTTGGTTCACTCCCCAAATGGGCGCAATGGCCAGAGCTGCTCCAATCCGAAGCTAGGAGCCAGAAGCTTCTTCAAGGTCTCCCATGTGGGTGCAGGGACCCAAGCACTTGGGCCATTTTCTACTGCTTTCTCAGGCCACAGCAGAGAGCTGGATTGGAAGAGGAGCAGCTGGGACTAGAACCAGTGCCCAGATGGGATGCTGGTGCCACAGGCAGAGGATTAACGTATTATACCACAGCACCGACCCCTCATATATTTTTTAAAAAAGGAATCTAATGATTTTTTTTATATAAATGAATTTGGGATTGTTAACCTTCTTTCTCAGTTTCACTAGGATATGACATAAAGAGTTTTTGAAATTGCCCCAGAGCAAGCACTTTTGCTTTTTTAACATCATTTTCTTGATGAATAACATGCAGTGTAGCAGTGTCAGTACAAAGAAAAGACAATTTGGGGCTGACATTGTGGCATAGCAGGTTAAACTGCTGCCAGTGATGCCTGCATCATGGGTATTGGTTCATGCCCTAACTGCTGAACTTCTATCCAGCTCCTTGCTAATGAGAGGAGAAAAGCAGCAGAATATGGCCCAAATACTTGGGCCCTTGCTACCCACAAGGGAGACCCAAATGGAGCTCCTGGCTTTGGCCTGACTCAGTTCTGGCCATTGCAGCCATTTGGAGAGTGAACCAGCAAATGGAGGAACTCTTTTTTTTTTAAGATTTACTTATTTATTTGAAAGAGTTACACAGAGAGAGAAGAGGGAAGGGGGAGGGAGGGAGAGAGAGAGAGGGAGGGAGGGAGAGAAAGGGAGAGAAAGAAAGATTCTATCCACTGGTTCACTCCCCAATTGGCTGCAATGACCAGAGCTGTGCCGATCCGAAGCCAAGAGCCAGGAGCTTCCTCCTGGTTTCCCACGTGGGTGCAGGGGCCCAAGGACTTGGACCATCTTCTACTCCTTTCCACGTCATAGCAGAGAGCTAGATTGGAAGTGGAGCAGCCAGGACTCGAACTGGCGGCCATATGGGATGTCAGCGCAGTGCTTCACGCCAGGGCGTTAACCTGCTGTGCCTCAGTGCTGGCCCTGGAGGATCTCTTTTTCTAATTCTGCCTTTAAAAATAAATAAATAAATCTTTAAAAAAAAAAAAAAAAAGACTAGTTAACATCTGGCCGTGAGGTAGACAAATAATGCATCTGTGATTCTTGCTCATGCTTACACTTCCTGCTCCCAAATTGTGAAAGTCAAATCTGTGTGATACTGTATTTGCCATTTCCAAATAATAAAACCAGGTTTTCAAAAGTACAGTTGAACTTCACAAATGTATTTCACATCATAAATCAACATTTCTTTAATAAATTTTTTAATTATGGTTGGACTATTCAAATCAGATTTTGGTTATATATAGGAAACTAGCTTTTTAATCACTGAAGTTTAAATAACTCTGTAATCAGTCTTTTTTTAAATAACCAAATCATGTAGGCTTCCCTCTAACCTAATCAACAGAAGTCACTGGAGGGATGAGAAAACTAAAAATATAATGCTTAGCTTTTATTCTGACACACTGGATTGCCTCTGTTAAATTGGTGAGTGCAAAATGTTCACTGAGGTGCAATAACTTGAAATAACCTAATCTGACAGTTTAAAATCTGAAAATATTCCTCTTGTGTCGATCTGAGTCTGCTTTTTAGTTGTTTTTTTTCGTACATACATTACAGCTGTAAGTCTTTTTTGAAAAAGTAGAAATGCTTGTGATTCAAGAGCTTTGCTCTGGATTTAAAAATCCTTGTTGCATAAGTGTTGGGAGTTTTTCTGATTTCACCTTCTGTGTTATTTGAGAACAGTAGAAGCGTTTCTTTAAGTCTTGCAAGTATTAGATATCAAAAAGTTTGGTAAAGCAAAAGCCTAAATGTTATGACATATTTTCTCAAGTGGCCTCCTAGGTTCATTTGGAGGAGTAGGGGAAATGGAGAGGAAGTTCCCATGGATCTCAATTTTAACTTCTCATTAGGAAGAATGCTGCTGTGATCATAACCATGCAGCCATCACTGCCAGTGGCCCAGAATGTACTAGGGAGTCCTAGACTAGAGTGTTTCACCCTGTGTGATACTGTATGTATTAACATATGGCTACAAAATTCAGGGTAAGGACAACATCTTTTCTCCATCTTCTTTGCAAAACACTTTATTTATATAAATTATTAACACATCAGGGCTACCACTTTCTGAACTTATACGTGAAAAAAAGAAACTTAGTAGAGATGTGGAAAATCCTAAATACATACTTAAAAGAGGAACGACGAAGATGTTGCTTATGCCCATTTAAGCACTCACCTAGAGAGAGGCTGCCCTCACTGAATTGATGCTGAGCATTCTAGTCCATGAGCAAAGCCACCCTAATTGCAAAGAAGTCATCAGATATCTTAGCTCTGTCATTAAATACTCAGTTCATTAACGTACTCCACTTGTTCTAATTCTGTGCTTACCAACTTCCTAGTTCTTTGTTGTTGTTGTTGTTTTTTTTTTTTTTTTTGGTTTCCAACATGAGTGTGCTATCAAAAGAGTGTGTTGGTCACCCATTTGATGATAGTATCTCATAAACTAGCCAACTCTCATTCTGATTTTACTTATCAGTTATTCGAGCTTGATCTTATGTATCAATCTCCCTTTAGAAATAGATGCAGCCTCTGTGTGCTGACAAATTCAATTTCTGAGACTGCAAAATTGGGTATCAGATAAAAACCCTTTTTAAATTTGCCAGCACTACCTTGGGAAGACCCACATTAACTCATGTCTTGTAGGACTTCCCTGTGAACTGAATGAGTATGAGGCTTTCATTTTCCTTTTGAATTTCTATTAATTTATAGAAGACTATAGAGTTCATTTAGTCCAGCTGTGATTTGGATACATGAAGTGATGATGTTGCCAATTTCAATAAGAACCAAGCTTGAAAACCAGACTGGGTACCACTATATCCCCTCTTCTCAGGCATGGTGCTCACTTAGAGTGAAAAAGCTCCCTTGAAAGTGTCTCTCAAAGAATTTATCATATTTCTGTTGTTTCTTGAAAAGAAATGCTAGAGGTATACTTTCTTGTTTGCATTGTATTTTTAAATGGCTTATGTTTAAATATTACTGCATGGGACTCTGTCAGGGAGCAGGTTATGCTATACGATATTTGGTAGTAACAGTGTTAACATAGTGTAATTTAAATTTATTATACGCTGAAATGAATGCATTGATGGGTGTTATTGTTACTCATTTAGATGGAAATTATGTTAATGCTAGAGGAGCTGTATAGTGAAGACTGAGTTAGGAATTATGATGTGACTATTGCCAGTAGCATAAAAATTTAGAGCTGTAGCAGAATGTAAGAATTTCCTGTGCAACATAAAAATTTATTTATCCCAATATAACTTAAGGAATTTGAGTTCTGATACAGAAGTCTCTAATGTTTGGTTTAAAATGCATTTGGAAATCTTGACTAAGTGTTGAATCTGATACATACTAAAAATTCAGATATAGCAGTACTAAAATGCCTAATGATCTCAGAGGCACAAGAATATAAATGATCCAGAAATTTATTCAAATGCTAAGTTTTAAAGTTGCATGTTAACAATAGGTAATATGAGAGACAGGGTAGTCTAGAGGAAAGGCAGAATTTGAAGTCATGTAGTCCTGTTTTTCACCACGTGCTAGTTCGGTGACCTTTGGCCAAGTACTTCCTCTCTGAGCTTCTGTTTCTTCATCTATAAACCATGAATTGTAGTATCTGCCTTATTGGTTGTCTTGACACTAAACTGTATCTTACCTGTAAAGCACTGACTAGTGCAGTGCCATCCAGTTTAGCTGACCTATTGTTAAGTACTTTGGAATATATTCTACTCTTTGCTCTAATGGAGTAAACTTGGGTTACAAATTACTCTTCTTCATTCTCTGAATTATAATCTGTGTTCTTGAGAGTATGTTGAACTTGCTTGAATTCACAAATCTTCATGTTATAACTCGATATTGGAAGTTTCAGAAAAGCTATGTTTTCCCTCAATTCTAATATTTTATAGAAATTTCAGGATTTCACTAAACCCAAACTAGAAGTCCTAATTACCCAACAGTTAATTCAGGTGCTTATCACCTCCCCAAGCCTTAGGGCAGCTAGAACATTGCTCTGTGGTGCTTTTTGGATGGAAAGTGGGCTTAGCTTAGCTAACTGGAATATCATGCTGCCCTCATGTTACAAAAGAGGACGCTGTTTGGGTTGTAGGAAGTCTTCCAGTTTCTTAGAGAACACTTACTACAAATAACCACATTCAGTGGTTAGAGATTGATTCCTTTGGTTTAAGTTTGATCCTGTATGAAAAACCAGATGCTTGTTGAAAAGGAGTTGTCCTTATTGGGAATAAATTGATTGTAAATAGGGTTTAATGCGATTACTCATGGTTTCAGTGTAGGTGTTCTTTCAACTATAAAATTGCCAGGACGGGATCAGGTAAAAATTGCAAACAGTAGTACTTATGCAGTATCACTAAACATTAGTTATAGTTTTGCCTGAAGCTCACATTACATAGGACAGTAGCCTTGGTCCTAAATCAGTATAATAGTTGCGTATAATACTAACTCTGATCTTGGAAATTTAAGTCCTTGGATGCAAAATAACCATGATTTTGAAAGTCGTTTATTAATGATTTTCTGTGTCAGAAGTAAGACAGAACATTTCCCACCTATTAATTCAATGATTCTATGGAAACAAAGGCCATAATAAATTAGTGACTTGACCAAGGACATGCCACAGCTAATGACAGGGTTAAAGTTAACACTTTTGTCCGTCCCTGGAGCCCATGAGTTTCCTATTACATTATTTTTGGGAAAAATGAGAAGATACCTCAGCACAAAAGCAGGATTATTACAGAACACAGAGTAGTCAGGTCACCAGAAATTTCCTTATTTAAAAGAGAGTGTGTTCCTTTCCAAAGTCAGTGAGGGATGGGTGGGATTAGGTGTGAAGACAGGCAAGGATTCCCAGTCAAAATATATAGCTAAGGACAGGTATTCGATCTAATCGTTAAGACACATTAGAGGGGGCCTGAGCAATGGTGTAGCAGATAAAGCCATCACTTGTGGTGCCAGCATCCCACAAGGGCACCAGTTTAATCCCAGGTGCCCCACTTCTGATCCAGCTCCCTGCTAATGCACCTGGGAAAGTAGTGAAGGATTGTCCAAGTCCTTGGCCCCGTGCACCCACGTGGGATATTCAGATGAAGCTTCTGGTTTCAGTCTCCCCCAGCTGTGGCCATTGCGGCCATTTGAGGAGTGAACCAGCGGATGGAAAATTTTATCACTCTAACTGCCTTTTAAGTAAAGAGAGAGATGCATGAGAGTACGTGAGTTCAGTAGCCAGCCAGCTTCAGCTCTGACTCCAGGTTCCTGCTATTGCGGATTCTGGAAGGTAGCGTCTATGGCTCAAGTAATAAAGTCCCTATCACTCACCCATGTTGGTGACCTGGATTGAGTTCCTGGCTCCTGACTTCACTCTGGTTAATCCCTATCAGTTACAGGCATTTGGGGAATGAACCAACAGATGGGAGTATTCTCTTTGTATCTCTCTGCTTCTCAGATACATTTCTTAAAAATTCTTTAAAAATAAAATAGCTAAATTCTGTGTTTCCAGAATGACTTTGTAGGGTATGTACCCTGTCAGTTTACACCCCTACTAAGTATAGCCATTTTCTTCTGTTTATAGAGCCAGGATGTGAAGGGTGCTGTATCTAATACTTCATGTGTTTTTGCTAGTCTCCTTAGAAGTTAGCAGAAAGTAAAACATGAATCCAGATCTCAGACTTTCCACATCCTGATTGTGTGACCTTGATCAAGTCACTCTGAGAGCTTGTTTCTTCATAAAGTGGCCATCAAGTCACATGCCTCTTGGCTTTTGTGACCAATAACTAGGACTGTGTGAAGCCTCAAGTGACATAGCTGCTTAACACTTACTGATAATCTCCTTTCTCACAGCCCTGCTGCCTCAACTAACATATGTCATTATACTTCTTTCAAGAGAGAAGATTCAAGCTCAAATATGGGAAATTGGGTAGGGGCCAAACAACAGAGGTATGGGCAATGTAGACCAAAAGCAGGTTACAGGCTCCTTGAAGGCAGAGACTTGGGTTTCATACTGACACAGCATACCCCCCGCCACCCCACCCCCCCCCCGACATTCTGATTTGAGCACTGCCTCGTCGTTTACGTGTCCTCTTCTTTGAACATCCCAGTAAGCTTTCAGGTAGACAGAATTATCCATGTAGTGTAGATGAGGTAACCAAGGCACCAAGAAAATCGCCCAGGATCAAAATTCAAGTCTCATCTCTGTTACACTACCCCACGATAAAAATAGCTACTTTCATTTATTTTTGACCCAATTCTACATACATATACACGTAACTGAAACAGGAGGTAGACTGTGATATGTCTAGTAATTAATGGAAAGTGGAGGACTCAGATTCACAGGTGAGTCAGATTATGCCTAACTGGTACAGGTAACCAAAGGCTTCATGAAGGAGGGGGCTTTTAATTGAGCCTTGAGGTAACATTTCTTACCACGTGGACTGCATGCTAAACTTAAGATCTTAGGTTCTGAATTATTACTACTTTTTCCTAACATACATTGTTATTCATTGCTGCAGTTTCACCATCTATTTCTCCTCTTTAAAATTGAATGGAGAGGGGCTGTTGCAGTGGCATAGCGGGTAAAGCCACTGCCTGCAGCGCCAGCATCTCATATGGGCATCTGTTTGAGTCCCAGCTGCTCCACTTGCAATCCAGCTCTCTGCTATGGCTTGGGAAAGCAGTAGAGGATGGCCGAAGTGCTTGGGCCCCTGCACCCATATGGGGAACCAGGAAAAAGCTCCTGGCTCCTGGCTTTGGATCAGCCCAGCTCCAGCCATTGTGGCTACTTGAGTGAAACCAGCAGATGAAAGACACACCTCTCTCTGCTTCTGCCTCTCTGTAACTCTGCCTTTCAAATAAATAAAATTTTAAAAAAAAATTGAGGGCCGGCGCCGTAGCTTAACAGGCTAATCCTCCACCTTGCAGCGCCAGCACACCGGGTTCTAGTCCCGGTCGGGGCACCGGATTCTGTCCCGGTTGCCCCTCTTCCAGGCCAGCTCTCTGCTGTGGCCCGGGAAGGCAGTGGAGGATGGCCCAAGTGCTTGGGCCCTGCACCCGCATGGGAGACCAGGAGAAGCACCTAGCTCCTGCCTTCGGATCGGCGCAATGCACCGGCCGCAGCGGCCATTGGAGGGTGAACCAACGGCAAAAGGGAAGGCCTTTCTCTCTGTCTCTCTCTCTCACTATCCACTCTGCCTGTCAAAAAAAAAAAAAAATTGAATGGAGAGGGATAGGCATTATAGCCCAGATTAAATTGCCACTTGGAATGCCACATCCTTTATTGGGGTACCAGTTTGAGTACTATTAATCTTCTGATGTTTCCTGGGAGGCAGTAGATGATGACTCAATAATGTTGGCCCCTGTCACCCATGTGGGAGTCCTGACTATTGTGGGCATTTGAGGGGGTAAGTCAGCAAATAGAAAATATTTCTCTCCCCCCACCCATTTCTTTCAAGTAGATTAAATATTTTTCACATTTGTAAAAGACTTATTTGAAAGAGCTACAGAGAGAGGAGAAACAGATCCTCCATCCACTGGCCCACTCCCCAGATGGCCGCATCTGCCGGAGCTGGGCTTGTCCAAAGGCAGGAGCTTCCTCTGCATCTCCCACGTGGGTGCAGGGGCCCAACCACTTGAACCGTCCTCCACTGCTTTCCCAGGCATATGAGCAGGGAGCTAGATCAGAAGTGGAGCAGGCAGGACTCAAACCAGCACCCATATAGGATGCCAGCATGGTAGACAGCAGCTTAACCCACTGCACCATAGCACTGGCCGCAGTAAACATTTTTAAAAACAAATTGAATGGGGAAATGACTCAGAATAGAATTGGAGAGAAGAAAATGACCACTCTCAGACTTCCAGTAGTTTCTTCTTTTCTCACTTGGGCGGATATAAGCATACATACTGTTGAAGAGTGCAGTTCCACACCTGCTCCTAGCTGTGCAGTTTGGCAAGGTTAATTCAATGGGCCTTGGTTTGCTCAACTATAAAATGAAGATAATATATGCCTTATAGGGTTTATCTATATGTAAAGTGCTTATCTGGGTGCCTGGTACTTAAGGACTCAGTGAAGAATGATAGCTATGATTAACAGATTCTGTAATTGTCTAAGTAGATAGATCTGGTTAGATAAATGTAAGCATGAATGGAATGTAATTGTCTGGAACATCAGAACACTGGTATTAGGAATTTTAAGGATTTACTTATTTGGGGTCTGGCGCTGTGGTTAAAGCTGCTGCCTGCAGTGTTGGCATCCCATATGGGTGCCAGTTCAAGTCCCAGCTGCTCCATTTCCGATCCAGCTTTCTGCTATGGCCTGGGAAAGCAGAATATGGCCCAAGTCCTTGGGCCCCTGCATCCACTTGGGAGACCCAGAAGCAGCTCCTAGCTTCAGATTGGCCCAGCTCTAGCCACTTAGGGAGCGAACCAGCAGATGGAAGACCTCTCTCGCCTTTCAAATAAATATTTTTTAAAAAAAGGTTTACTTATTTGAAAGGCAGAGTTAGAGAATGGAGGAGAGACAGAGAGAGAGGTCTTCCATCTGCTGGTTCACTCCCTAAATGGCCACAACAACCAAGGCTGGGCCAGACTGAAGTCAGGAGCTTTTTCGAGATCTCCCACATGGGTCAGGGATCCAAGGACTTGGGCCATCTTCCACTGCTTTCCCAGGGCATCATCAGGGAACTGGATCAGAAGTGGAGCAGCTGGGACTTGAACAAGAGCCAGTATGGGATGCTGGCATCACAGGCTGCGGTTTTACCCACTATGCTGGCCCCTCACTCTGAATTTTAGAGTAACGAAGACCTTTTTCCTCCTAAGCTCGTGTTTTCTATCTCTTCCCTGCCCTCGGTAGTTGCCTAAATTACAATTAATCCAGTATTTCTTGATTAAGTTGAAGAATTACTCAGGGAACTACAACTCTGTAGAGTCCACAGATATTACCTCTCAATGACAAAATGTTCACTTTTACCCGACCATAAATTTTCTGGATTGCTCTACTAGAAATATATTCTTAAAGATTTATTTACTTGAAAGGCAGAGATCTTCTATTTCCTGGTTGAGTCCCCCAAATGTCACAACAGCTAGGGCTAAACCAGACTGACTCAGGAACCCAGAACTCCATCCAAGTCTCCCATGTGGGTGGCAGGGCCCAGGCACATTTTTAGGGATCTGGACAGGAAGTGAAGTGGAGTAGCCAGGACTTGGTGTTCCGATATGGATCGCTGGCATTGCAAGCAGTGGCTTTAATCCACTGTGTCACAGTGCTAGTCTAAGAGGAATATTTGTTGTGTTTTTTTTTTTTTTTTTTTTTTTTGACAGGCAGAGTGGATAGTGAGAGAGACAGAGAGAAAGGTCTTCCTTTGCCGTTGGTTCACCCTCCAATGGTCGCCGCGGCCAGCACATCGTGCTGATCCGAAGCCAGGAGCTTATCCTGGGGTGCAGGGCCCAAGGACTTGGGCCATCCTCCACTGCACTACCGGGCCTTAGCAGAGAGCTGGCCTGGAAGAGGGGCAACCGGGACAGAATCTGGTGCCCCGACCGGGACTAGAACCCGGTGTGCCGGCGCCACTAGGCGGAGGATTAGCCTGTTGAGCCACGGTGCCGGCCATGGTTAACTTTTAATAAACTTTAAGATTTATTTGAAAGGCAGAAGTTAGAGCGAGGGAGAGACAGAAATCGATTTTCCATCTGCTGGTTCACTCCCCAAATGGCCACAATGGCTGAAGCTTGGCCAATCTGAAGGCAGGAGCCAGAGGCTTCTTCTGTGTCTCCCACATGGGTGCAGGGGCCCAAGCATTTGAACTGTCCTCCACTGCTTTCCCAGGCACATTAGCAGGGAGCAAGATCAGAAGCAGAGCAGCCAGGGTGTGAACTGGGGTCCGTGCAGGCAGCAGCTTTACCTGCTTTGCCACAGCACTGGCCCCAGTTGGTTGACTTACAGTTAACCCCTAGGCCTTCAGCTACAGTTATCTGTAATATGGGACCTTGATCAGACATACTCAGGAAAAAAAAATTGCTACTTGGGCTACAGGTATGATTTATTTTCTTTAGTAAGTTGATGTTAAACGTTATTAAGGGGAAAATTTGGAATTTTTTTCTGGTGTTTACTGAGAATTGGATGACCTTTATAATTTTAGTCTTCACATGAAAAACTAGGTCTAAGCTGAAGAGTAAGGTTAGCCAAGTAAACATTTTTCCATTACATTTCCTGTTGGAATGGGGCACTTTATACTTCATGTTAATCATTCTGAGTGTATAAATTTGTGAAACTAGAACTTCTATAGGTGGAAATACCAACTCCTGACTCTTAAAAGGAAATCATAATTTAAGAACTACTTCATGCCCTTATTAAACTAGAATATACACTGGGCACATAATCCTACAGATTATGAAATGTGAGAGAAATTATTTGCTTTAGAAAATGGACTAAATTTGTTTAAAAATAGTTTGAGTCTAACTGCAGTGTAGCAGAATCATAGTGGATTAAATTTAATTACTATAGCTTGAGGAAACAAGCAATGGAAGACAGTCTCTCATTGCACCTTGGTGAAAAGGGTAGGTATTGCTCTTAAGCAGAGCTGAGTTTGAGGCTCCCACCCCTGTTCTACATCAGTAAACAAAACAAATACACAACCATCCAAGAATCCCGTGGGATAATCCCTGGGATTATTTCCCGGGGGCTCCCACTTGTCCTCAAGTTCTATGAATAAAAATGTTGCAAATAGAGAATTAAAATGTTTCACCTTTTAAGTATAGACCCACAACAGAACTACTCCTAGTAGTGACAGACTGACCATTCCAGGGTGCTAGCACCGCTCTGTGTGTCTTCCTTGGCCTGTGTGAAAACAGTTGGACAACTAATTTAACTTTTCAGCAAAATACTTATCAGTTTTTGCTTATCTTTAATAACATTCGATTTTTAAAAAATTTTTTATTTACTTGAAAGGCAGAGTTACAGAGAGAGGAAGAGAGACAGATCCTCCAATCACTGGTTCACTCCCCAAATAGCTGCAATGACTAGGACTGGGCCAGGTCGAAGCCAAGCGCCCAGAACTGCTTCTGGGTCTCCCACGAGGGTGCAGGGGCCCAAGCACTTGGGCCATCTTCCACTGCTTTCCCATGTGCGTTAGCAGGGAGCAGCCAGGTCTCAAACAGGCATTCATATGGAATGCTGGAACAATAAGCAAAGGCTTAACCTACTACACCCCAATGCTGGTCCCAGTAACATTGGATTTTAGTTAACTAACCTCAGTCCATATACAAAAGAAAAATATAGATCAGCCTTTTATAATTTAACTGATAGTCTTTTTAAAAACTGATGCTGTATGTTAATTTTCTTCTGCTTTTAATAGGTTTTTTTAAAATTCCATTTTGTATAATGCATGACTCATTCATTGCTCATTATCTTCCCACTGATTTTCTTTTTTTCCTTTTTGCCTTGAGCCAGCAAGAAAATCTTACATGAGGAGGGAGAAACAGTGAGTTGAGGAACAGTACTTAAATACTGCTGCCTGACTGTCATTGGTTATCTCCTTTCCTGCCGCGGCCAGTCTAATCCAGCCTTCCTGCCATCCATCCCGCCCCCACACTCCCTGCCAGGCCTCGAGGGGTAGCAGTTGCAAGAAACTGATTGCAGGCAGAATGTAGGCATCTTCCATTCAGAATGGACAGTAACACACTGAATAGAGAAGGAAGCTCTTAGAAATGCATCGTTTGTCAGAATTGCCTGGCTTTTTAAAGGGGATAGAGAGATGCTGAACGTTTTGTATGTTAGCACCGACTCTTTTTATTTCTGTTCAGACTCTTAAGTTTCCAGAAGCTTAAATATAGAGCCCTTTAAAAAAAAAAAAAGAAGAAGAAGAAGAAAGAAGAATTTGTCTGGTTAGTCGACCTCTTTCTGAGAAGTGCTTCATCACCCTCCTCCACTTCCCCGTGGTGTCTCTGCAGCTCTCTGTAGGTTAGGTCTGTGCCGGTTGGCAGAATGCTCATGTGGTAGCAGAATAGAGTTCACTGACAGACACAGATCAATTTAGGGTTTCTTTCTTTCCTGTGAATTCCAAAATGCCATCCAAAGAGTCTTGGTCGGGGAGGAAAACTAATAGAGCTGCAGTTCACAAATCAAAACAAGAGGGCCGTCAGCAAGATTTATTGATAGCTGCCTTGGGGATGAAACTGGGTTCTCAAAAGTCGTCTGTGACAATCTGGCAACCTCTGAAACTCTTTGCTTATTCGCAGTTGACATCACTTGTTAGAAGAGCAACTCTGAAAGAAAATGAACAAATTCCAAAATATGAAAAGGTTCACAATTTCAAGGTAAGAACATTTATTTTTAGCCTGTTCTTATAAGAAGTGCTCATTGCTTAAAATATACAGTATTAAAGGAATGTCTTCTGAAGTCTTTAAAACGAGGATGACTTGACAAAAATGTTCTTGGTATTTAATAATGATGTTTTAAGTCTGATTTAAATAGCTGAATGAAGCTAGTAGAAATCTAACCCCTTTTTCTGTAAAGCTGTTTTAATATTCTTTAATCAGTTTGTACTCACTAGCAAAGTCTTGACTAATTCTAATGAGGCCTCATTTAATAATGATTTTGGCATTATTTTTATTTGTGATACAAATATATCTAAATACCTTTGTCAGCTATTTCATGGGAGAATTAGATCTTACCTCTGTTCATTTCTGGTAAAAAGCTTTGGGAACAAGAGGCATGTGCCATTGCATCTGGATTGGGCAGATGGTCTGCATTTCCCATAGTTTTTGTCTTTTCTCCTGTTAATGAATTGACCATGATGAAAGGAGGATGGCTACTGTGGGACTGTTGATGCTGCTGACAGTAGCAACTTCTCTTATGAGTATTTGCTTTCACCTTGTGTGTGTGTGGTTTTAGATTCTTGTGGTAATGTGTTTTATCAACTATACTTGAATTTTCTTTCAGGCTGATGTGTGTGTTGATTCAAGCTGTGTGTAAACCTTGCCTGTATTCATAAAATGATATTAAGGCCTTGAAGTTCTGTCCTTTGCAGCCCAAGACAGAGACTATACAATGTGAAGTCATGCATAGGAAACCCAGTTACACTTAATACATAGGTGCACTGGCATTTGTATAGTAACTTTCCAGTAGTTAGACAACTTTGATACATTTTTTGAGACATGAATAATTTTAGACAAAATTTCTTTGCTGTTAATTTTAAAAGGTGATAAAACTGATCTTCTGTTGCTTGTTTTTCAACATTTATTCAGTACATAGAATGTACCAGGCTCTGTACTAAGGGATTTCATTCCAAATTTGCAATTCATCCTGATTTTTAACACCAGCATTTATTTTACTCAAATGCTAAATACCAAGCCTCCAATATGCTCTAAATTTTCCATAGTGAGAAATAGACCCTTTTGATCTCCAGATCATTTTAGGATAAAGACAAGTTGCTTAATTAAAATAAAGTTTCTGAAAGGTATGGGCTATGCAAAGACTGATAATATTTCAAGATAAATAGCCTTTTCTCCTTCCTCCTTAAACATAGTAAGGATCATTAAGGATCTTACTTTTCAACCAATATTCCTGATTTAAAGTAAAAAATAAGATAATTCAGTGGATGAAATACCTGAAAGAAAGCAAAAGTTGTATATATATGTATCCAGTCTTAACCACTTAATTCAATTATAAATTAAATAATACATGCAGGTTACCAGGCCTCAGTTTTTTTTTCCTTATATGAAATACAACCTGGTCTTATAGGATTTTTATCAGGAAAATGACCCCAAGTCAGTCCTTTTGCAAATTTAAAGTTATAAAATAGCTATTTAGATTCCCAAGAAATTATGTACACTTTTTAAAATGTATCTCCAAAGATGTCTCCTCTCATTTGTTCAGTGAAAACATACTCAGAATGCCATTTTAATGCCAAGTCCATTGAACATACTTTTTCTTTATCAATAGACTTGTTTAAGGACTTGCATAACAAAGCATTTTGTTTTCTTGGTTGAATCTTCCAGTTATTTCTCAATTTTAATTTAGCACATTGCTTTAATGAACAGACTCTATAGAGCCAGGAAGTGCTATAGGACCAATTGTGACTCTTACTTTGGTACTCAAGACTGCTTTAAAGACACTGTTTTTTAAAGGGCACATAAAAAACAAAAGGCTTCTTCCTTCTTTGGAGCTAAAGAATCAAAACTAGCTAGAGCTTGCTATTTTAAAAAGTTCTTATGGTCAGGAAAGAGCTCATGTTGAAGAGTTGCATTACTTTTTTTTATAGTTGCTAATAAGGTCAGCAGTTTATTTTTTAAAAAAAGTTTCTGTGTGGTGGCATTATTAAAAATGAGAAAAGAAAGATGGGGGGGTTGGGGTGGGGAGTCATTCTTGACTTCCAAGAACATCCTAAGAAGAATTCAATCTGTGGCAGGAGCAGTTTCTCCCACACCAATGCTAGAAGGGCACTGCCTGCGATATGTAAGTATGTGCTGTTCAGAGATTCATTGTGGGAAAAACCCAGAGCATTTGTATGATGATAATCATTCACGTGGCCTTGCCAGTGACTGTTTTCTTTGTTGGTAAGTGTGTTCTGTCTCACCAACCAGCGCACTCACCAAAGCCACATTGCAATATGGGTTTCTTTTTTGCTTCTTGAACTGCCTCGTTACATAAGACTGCTCGGTGGTGGTGAACAGCTGTCAAATCTTACTTCAGGGGCTGAAGCCCAAGGGTGTCCTTAGACCTTTGGTGAAAGCATTCACCAGGATGAAAGCCAAACAGATCAACTGGACCTGACTCCAGAAGCTGTTTGTGTTTTGGGCTTTTTGTTGCTTCTGTTGTTTTTAAGTAGGGAAAAAAAAAAAAAAAAAAAAAAAAACAGGAAGTCTTCTAATTTTGCTGTTATGTAATGAGATCTTTTGAATGAAAGATGATCATAATTATATCTTGTAGGGAGGTTATAATCCTAGGGATAAATGCACGATATTGTTTTAAAACTATTACTCTATAAGGTGTCAATATAAATTAGAGTGAAAATAATTTTAACTGTGCCTTGGATCAACCTCTCATTTTAAGAAGTATCCCAAGAGAGAATAAAACAAAACTTTCTGGTGTTCAGAGTAAAACACAGCCCCATCACCACCATCCTGCACCAACTGTGACCTGTGTGCTGAGGCTTTCCTCATGGGTTAAGACCTAGCCTTTGCCCTCAGGAGTCAGCTTATTGTTTGTACAACTCAGATTGCTTCTCTCTGGAAACTTGTTTCTGCACATTCAAAATTCAGTTCCTGGTCCATGGACATACCTGGTAGCCACTATTTTGTTACTGTAAACTGCCCTGAAGTGCTTTTTTTTCCCCTGAGTCCATACCAAAAATTTATTTTGAAATCCTGTTTCTCTTGCTTCATTGCAGAGGTCATGGTGCGATTGAGAACCTTAGTGTGATTGTGGGGGCTGAAGAAAGCTCTCACTTCTTTCCTAGCTCCCAGGCAGTTAGGTATTATGTAAGAGTGGTGGCATTTTTCATGCTCCACAGAATACAGTGAAATCCTTTTTTATTCCTTCCAAACTCAACTATGAATGTTTCATTTCGTCTATTGCTTTATTTGGAAAGCTCTATAACAAAATCGAGGTTAAAAGTAATAATAGAAGCCTGGCTATTTAGGCTAATTAAATACTTCATGTCATTTTCTTTTAAGAATTAAGGAGAGTAGATGCTTTAAAATATGACTTTTGTTCTCTTTTGAGGTGGTCTTGAAGTGATATTTGGTTTTAGTTTCAGGTACTTGCATTTTGTATTGCAATGAAAGATATAAAATATTATCTTAGTAGATTTAGTGTTGCCAAGACAGTATGCAAGCAATGACTCCTGAAATTTGAATTGATACTATAATTAAAGTAACACTACAGTATGAATCTGTGGTGTTTAGAAAAATTACTGATTTGGGAAAGCAGAACAGGCAGCCCTGCTGTTGGAAAAACTACATGGTGTTCACAAGATGCACGCAAAGCAAGGCCCTGTGCTCTTTAACCTGATTCATGTTTGAGAATAAGTAGGAAATAAACCAACAAATCAAAAGTGTTAATGAGAGCTATAAATTGTATGATTTGTAAGTTCTGTTATACTTCTAAAATTCTCTGAATTATATTGAGAGGCATTAGATTATAATTATTCCATTTTTCATAATCAAAGTTTTATTTAAGTCCATATGGGGACAAATTTTCATTATGTTGATCTGAAAATGAATTAAAATAAATATTTGAAAGAATGTTTTAAAAACTGTTTTAACAGCAGTACATTGGCAAATTCAGGGACTGTGCCTACTGCCTTCCTCATGTTATTCCTACCAGTCATCATAATACTACCTTCCCTCCCTTCTTCATTCCACTTTCCCCCGTAACTAGTAGATCAAGGTAATCTGTAAGTTTGTTTTTTTGAGGCAGAGGGAGAGAGAGCCCAGATGCCTGCAGTGGCCAGGGCTGGGCTGTGCTGTGCTGAAGCTGGGAGTTCAATTTAGGTCTACTGTGTATATGGCAGTAACCCAGTTACTCAGCCCATCAGATGTTCCTCCCAGGGTCTGCATTAACAGGAAGCTGGAATTAGGAGCCAGGAATCAAACCCCAGGTACTCTGATATAAGGCAGGGGCATCTTAACTTCTAGAGTAAACACCCAACCTTGTCTGAACATTTTAAATGCTTAGGAATTTGAATATTGTTTTGAATTCGTAATAATGTAAAAGAAGGTAAATGCAATTTGACAAAATGGAAAGACAACCTGGAACATCTCATGAAGCTTCTGTAATTATGTCACTCTTCATTGCTTCTCCCATATGAACAGGGAGTGTTCAATATAAATATTTTAAAAGAATAACGCTTTTCTCTGAGAATTATATATTTCTGTTATAAACATAGATGTGCGCATGAGCACACACAAACACTGCTCAGTTCTGAATGTAGGCCATTAGCAAGAAAAGACAAAAATAGTAAAGATCAGTGTATAGCATGTCGGACTAGGGCATTCGGACTTGGAGAAGGCTGTTGAAGAATGAAGAGGGACTAGTACATTAGGCAAGATCATTTGTTGGGTCCTTATAAGCAGTTTCTGTTGCTAGCTAGTATATTACTTACTACATACTGCAAAGCCAAAAATGAGACACTACTCGTTTTTTACCTCTGTCTATGCTGTTGGAAATGAGGACCACAAAGATTCATAATGCCTTTCCATCCAAGACTCCACACTGCTCCTAGCATTGTGGCCCTCTCAGCCTCATTGTCTGTCTTCTTACAAACCATAGGAGAGCATACAAAAACTGGCTGGGGGACTGATTGTGACACTTTAAGTGCAATTTTAGATCATTAAGGCTATACATATACAAGGACTTTAAAAGGTTGTGGAAAATCAAACAATAAAAATTAAAAATCTAAACTATTTCTCAACACTTGCTCTATCAAGTTCAAGGCACTTTTGTAAGTGGTGATACCAGCCATTTAGTCTGTGCCCAAAGAGATTTCAGTGCAGTCTTTTCTATATTATTAACTGAAGAAAAATGGATGCCCTTAACAAAGTTCAAAGAAGCAATTCAAAACCATGAGGTGGAGGGCTTGCACAGAATTGCCCTTGTTTGATAGAGGAATAAGCAGGAGCTTGGTCATGGGGAAAGGACTTTCTGGTGAAGCTGGCCTGGGTGTTTTTCTACCAAGCTTTGGGCTTTCTCAAAACACTCTCACAGTAGGCAGATGTTACCATTATTTGGCCCTCCAGAAAGTCAACAAGCAAATACCTTAAGCATCCTAAAGAAAACTGTTGCCATGACCTTTTGCTCTTTACTGGACAACTGCCACATCCTAGTAGCCTTTGTTTTGATTGTTCTTTGTCTTTGGGATTGTACTGGGAAAGCTGTGTTTCATTGTTTGCAGTTCTTGGAAGAAATGCTTCAGGATCTTGATCCCACTTATTTCAAAATTGAAAGCTTTCTTCTTGTATTTAGTTGATCTGGATACAACAGTTTTGGTACCCATCAAGCAGAAAATTTGTTCCATTTTAATTTTTCAATCAATCTATAGTGTTGGCTGGTGTTGTTATGCTACCAGTAAGGTTAAGTTTTTCCTACCTTGATATGGATGGTTTGCTGCTACAGGCTCTATCTTCAATAAAATTTCTTTGGGGTACGGTCTCTGTGAACTTTTTGTAAAACATAAGTATCACGCTTTTTTCTACTCTAGCTTTTACCATCAGTTGTTTGCTTTTACTTCAGTTTTAGCAGAATGATGTTGCCCTGATAGGGGTTCTTTTCAACCTGATGTTTCAGCCTTCTTGGTATGACTCAAGTTTATATATATTTATATATATATATATATTTTTTAACCAAGTTGTCACCATTTTCCATGAACTTTTCCAAGCACCCACATAGATTTACAAATGGTGATTTGGGGGGAAAAAAAATGGTGATTTGGATGGGCAAGGCATTATAATAAAAGAAAATTGTCATCCATGAGGAAGAAAAATTAAACAAAAATAAAAAGTTGTGGTCTGTAAAAGCTGAGCTACATACAGCAATTTAAATTCTCTAGCCTCATAAAATGGCTGTGAAGAATATTGCAACTCTGAGGGGTTTTTAAAAGGTGCATGACAGGCTGGCACCACGGCTCACTAGACTAATCCTCTGTCTGTGGTGCTGGCACTCTGGGTTCTAGTCCCGGTTGGGGCACTAGTTCTGTCCCGGTTGCTCCTCTTCCAGTCCAGCTCTCTGCTGTAGCTCAGGAAGGCAGTGGAGGACGGCCCAGGTGCTTGGGCCCTGCACCCGCGTGGGAGACCAGGAGGAAGTGCCTGGCTCCTGGCTTCGGATCAGCACAACGCCAGCCGTGGCGACCATTTGGGGGGTGAACCAACGGAAGGAAGACCTCTCTCTCTAACTCTGCCTGTCAAAAAAAAAAAAAAAGATGCATGGCAAAAATGTATGTATCGATTTCAATTTTTCTAAATTTATTCAATTTGAAAGAGATCGTCAGTCTACTAGTTCACATTCCCTAAATGCCCACAATAGTCACGACTGGGCAGACTGAAGCCAAGAGCCTGAAATTCAATCCAGGTCTCCCATGTGTGTGGCAGGGACCCAAGCACTTGAGCCATTTGCCACTGTTTCCCAGGGTGAGCTGGGATTTGAATCTAGGCACTCCAGTATGAGATGCAGGCATCCCCAGTGGTGTATTAACCAAACACCTGGCCTTCAAATTTTTTTTAGAACCAGAATAAACTTTTTTCCATGAACTTTTAAAGTACTCTAATTTTTTTGGAGAAAGACCACTGTTTTCCATGGCAGCTGTAAGAGTTTACGTTCCCACAGTATACAAGGATTCCAGTTTCTCCACATCTTTGTCAGTATGCCATGTTTTGCTTTTCAATAATGTCCGTTCTGACAGGTTTAATGTGATAACCCATTGTAGTTTCGATTTGCATGTTCTTGACAATTAGAGATATTGAACATTCTTTTTACATACCTGTTGGCCATTTGTGTTATCTTCTTTGGAGAAATGTTTACTCAACTTTTCTGTTTTTAAATAGGGATATTTGTATTTTTGCTTTTGAGATGTAGGATTTTCTGTTATACTTTAATCGTAACCTCATCACATATAAATTTGCAAATATTTTCTCACATTCTGTAGGTGGTATTCTTACTCTGTTGATTTTCTCCTTTTTAGTTTGGAATAGACCCACATATTGCTTTGTACATTTGTCTTTTTTACTAAGAGACTGTTAGTGGAATTTACTAGCTATGTTTCTTTTATAGAATTACAAGCAAACAAACACTTTAGGAAAACAAACACCACAAAACCTCAGGGCTGCCTTTGAAAACAAGCTGTAGGGCAGTCACTTAACTTTAAGAGAGGCCCTGGTGCTTTCTTATACCCCATCCAGTCCCGATTCTTATTTCCAGAACCTAATTTGAGATCCTCTGGCACACAACTATATCTCATGCAGTAGCAATTATTTCCAGCTTCTGTGTCCATCTCTGACTTGGTATTTTAGAAAATTAGTGTTTCCAAAATTTATCCTAAAGTAGGGAGCTGACCTGGCATGTAATTTCTTACACAATGACCAATCAAGGATGTAAACCCATAGGAGGAACATAAAAATTAAAAAGTTACCTCCTATAGCGAATAGCAATGTATTCTAGAAAACCTCTTAGTGATTGCGTTTTCACTATAAAAAATGGAGTGCCGTAAATGCATGTTGATTAGCTTAATTATCTATTCTACAATGTTTTTGTTTCAAAATATAGTGTTGTACATGATATATTTAATTTTTGTCAATTAAAAAATTTTTAAGTCACCTTCTAAGGGCCATCAGAGGAGGACGAACTTTTCTCTGAAGGGAGGAGAGAACTTCTACTTTGCTTATACTTGTCTAAATACTGACGGAGTCTGTGGCCACAAAAGGCTTCCATAGCCCAGGCAGCTCATGGCAAGAGCCTTGGGTGATCACTGAGGTCATAAGTGAAAGTGTTAATTGTTAAATTAACAACGGAAGTCATTGTGCACTTACTCCCCATATAGGACCTCTGTTCTTAATGAGTTGTACTATCAGAATTAACTGCAAAACTTTTCTCAATACTTTTTATATTGTATGTATGTGTACAAACTGTTGAAATCCTTGCTTAGTATAGAGTTGGTCTTCTGTATACAAAGTTAATTAAAAATGAATCTTGAATGGGATGGGAGAGGGAGTAGGAGAGTGGGCATGGGGAGGAAAAATCCACTATATTCCTAAAGTTGTACCTATGAAAATTGTTTCATTAAATAAAAGCTTTTTTAAAAAAAAAAAAGTCACCTCTTCTAAAGTTCTGTTCTTAGTTTAGTTTGTGTGTCCATACGATAACCTTCAAGCTTTGCTTTGAGGCATGTTGATTGTCTGAAGGCCACTTTTTAACATAGTGCTTTGTATCATACAAGTATAATTCATTCTTCTTTCCTGATTTAACTGAGGATTATGTCTTAGTTCTGCTTTGCCTATTTTGTAATAAGAGACATATATGTAGTGTTTCACATGCCTGCTTTTCAAACCTTATTGAATTCTCAAATTATACTGTCATACTTTCTCTTCTTGTGACCTAGTATGTAAGGACAATCTTAGGAGTGGGGCCTACCTACCATAACTTTAATGAGATAGTCAAGGCACATATCTGAAGAATAGGTACATGTCATGGCACCTAAACCTCAAGTACTGTCTGTATTGTCAAGTTCCCTATACCTCAGTGAATTTAGTGTCATTAATCAGCACTCGGCATTCATTACATAATAATAGTACATAATACAAAAATGTCATTGCCTACCTCAAAGAGCCCAAAAGGCAAAGAGAATAGACACACACACATATGTACCAAAAGACGTGGAATATAGGTTCCAAAATAAGAGAACAGATGCAAAATACTGTTGGTGTTGTTGTTAAATATTTTACCACAGAAGAACTAAGATCTGAGAAATCTTTTAAATTACTTTTCTGTTAAACACCATGTTTTTTCAGGTTTTCTAATCCTTCTTCTGAAGATTCTTCTGCTGGAAAAATAGGAAAGCTATTGTAGCACAGGGGCATCAGCCCAGCCTTATTACATTTCATCATCAGTTGCTTATTTTCTGTTCCGATATTCTTTAAGGAACAAAAATAGGTCCTCCATAGTGTGTATTGTAAGGTATAATCTACACAAAACAGTGAAAAATAAGAATATACTTATTTTTGGTCATGGGAGATAGGAGTTTCTTGTCACATTGGGTGATATATTTGACACTTTGGCTATCCATGGAAATGTCATGGTCATTCTCTCTTAGAACTACCTTTTATTATGCTCCACTTCATTTATGGGACATAACCGTGATCTTTGCTTGTGGGTCTACCTAGTACACATGCCCTTGTCCATAAAGAAAGTCCATCTCTCAGAGACATGCTAGTTTGATTTGATAGTTGCTCTGACAGCTCATCCCCCAACCAGTTGTATGATACTGCTTCAAGTGTTTCTTTTTTTATTTTTAATTAAAATCCACATTGAACCCATGAGTGATACTTACAATATTTCCTGGAACACTTGAGGGACTTTCCATTACAAGTGTCTGAAAGCCAGCCTGTGCTGGCTGAGGCAGAGAGAGTATTATGTCACACAGTAGGAAAGTCCAACATTAACTGAAGGGTATCTCCTTTGACCCACAGGCTTAAAATGCCACCAGAACCCTATCCCCAACTGTCTTCACCTTTAAGCTCCCTGTGGTGACAAGAAAGCTAGCAAAGGCCCCAGTTTTATGTCCTCCCAGTTTCTAGTCAGCCACGAAGAGACTTGTTTGAACAGAGGTTCTAGGCATGGCAGTCATTCGCCCAATTCGATTTTATGTCCAGCAGCTCCCGTCAGGAGAAAGGACTGTGCTGATTGGCTTAGACATTTATTCTATGGAGCTTTAAAAAAAAGGGGGGAGGGGTGCACTGTGGCTAAGTGGGTTAAAGCCCCAGCCTGTAGTGCGGGCATCCCATATGGGTGCCGGTTCGAGTCCTGGATGCTCCACTTCTGATCCAGCTCTCTGCTGTGGCCTGGGAAAGCAGAAGATGGCTCAAGTCCTTGGGCCCCTGCACCCACATGGGAGACCTGGAAGAAGCTCTTGGCTCCTGGCTTCAGATCAGCTCAGCTCTGGCAATTGTGGTCATTTGGGGAGTGAACCAGCAGATAGAAGACCTCTCTCTGTAACTCTTTCAAATGAAAAAACCAGGAATACCCTGTGCAACATTAAATGATAAAAGAAATCACCAATGGCAAGATCTTAATGTACTTCCTACTGACTACTATAATGTTAAACACTTTGCTAGTTGAGATGTACATTTAGAACATGGAACACAACCTGGAGTAGCTCAGCCTGTATAAAAGGCATTGAGAATTGCTTAGTTGCTGTCATTTTGTATGTATAGGAATTGAAGCCTAGAGAAGTCATACTGTTTCAAGGTCAATGAGAGGTCAGTTTTAGAACCAAGAATATAATCTGAATTTCTACTTTTGACCATGGTGAAGGAATTAATTTAGTTTTCCATATGAAACAATTAGCCAACTAGAAACAGTATATAAGACAGTCAAACATTGACCCAGGACCTTGGTGACTGCAAGGTACCAACAAAATGGTACTTAAGCTTGTTCTTGCTAGGGCTAGCACTGCGGTGTAGTGGATAAAGCCGCTGCCTGTGGTGCTGGCATCCCATGTGGGTGCCAGTTGGAGACCGGGTGCTCCACTTCTGATCCAGCTCTCTGGTATAGCCTGGGAAAGCAATGGGAGATGGCCCAAGTGCTTGGGCTGCTGTACCCGCATGGGAGACCTGAAAGAAGATTCAGGCTTTGGATTGGCTCGGCTTCAGCTGTTGCAGCCATTTGGGGAGTAAACCAGTGACCGGAAGATCTCTCTCTCTCTCTCTCTCTGCAACTCTGCCTTTCAAATAAAATAATAAGTATTAAGATTGTTCTTGCTTATAGCCTGGAGGCAGTGTCCAGACCATGACCAATGGATGGGGGAATCCACAGAGTTCAGTGGTCTAGCCACATTGAAGAGCCAGAGATTAGTATGGAGAGACAAGACAAAACACCTCGAAAGTGTGGGACAGCATACATTGAGGGGCAGAGCTGCACACAGTTAGTGCTCTGGAGACCTGTAGTAGTCCAGCTGACTGCTTATCTGCAAATGCTTAAAAAGAAGCTTATCAGGAAATTACCAGAAAGCTATAGGCCAAATTATTGCTGAAATCCATGCAGGGCTTTGAATCATTTTGCCCACCAGTAGCTATAGAAAGATAATATAAGGGATATGGTTTGCTAGTCCTCCTGGGGAACAGGCATTGTGGCACAGGTTCTACCACCTCTGGAGAGGACCACATCCTGTCTCAGTATCCGGGATTGAGCCCTGCCTCTGCTTCTGACCCAGCTTCCTTCCTGCTAATGCATTTAGGAGGCAGCAGATGATGGTCCAAGTGCTTGAGTCCCTGCCACCCACAAAGACCCGGATGGAGTTCTAGACTCCTGACTTCAGTGTGACCCAGTCTGAGCTATTGCACACATTTAGGAAGTGAACCAGCAGATGGAAGAGATATCTGTCTCTATCACCCTACCTTTCAAATAAATATTAACTGAATAAAATTTTTAAAAGTGTCCTCCAGGTGGTGTGACCAAACTCAACAGTAGACTAAAGACCCTGAAGGGAAAAAGTAGAGGCTATTTAAAATAATCCAAATCAGATCTCTACAAATATATATATATTCAGTTTGAGGTGAAGCTGTCAGAGAAGGGCAGGTGCTGTGGTCCAGCCCGTTAAGCCACCACTTAGGATGCCGACCTCCCATATCAGACTACTGGTTTGAATCCCAGCTACTCCACTTCCCATCTAGCTGCCTGCCAATGTTCCTGGAAAGCAGCAAATGATGGTTCAAGTACTTGAGTCTCCAACACCCCCATGGGAGACCAGGATGGAGTTCCTGGCTCCAGTCTTCAGCCTGGCCCAGCCCTGTCTATCATGGCCATTTGGAGAATAAACCAACAGAAGATCTCTGTGTCCCTCTTCCTTACAAATAAACAAAAGTCTTTAAAGAAAAAAAAAATAGGCGTCAATAACTGGTGTTTGAAATCGGAAACAGAAGCCGTTTAACAAAAAAAAACAATTTTAAAAGTGAGCTATCGGGGCCGCTGCCTGAAGTGCCAGCATCCCATATGGGTGCTGGTTCGAATCCTGGTGCTCCACTCCCGATCCAGCTCTCTGCTATGGCCTGAGAGAGCAATAGATGATGGCCCATGTCCTTGGGTCCCTGCAGCCACGTGGGAGACCCGGAATATGCTCCTTGTTCCTGACTTCAGATAGTCACAGCTCCAGCCATTGCAGCCATTTGGGGAGTGAACCAGCAGATGGAAGATCGATCGATCAGTCTCTCCCTCTGCCTCTCTGCAACTCTGCCTTTCAAATAAATAAGTAAATCTTAAAAAAAAAAAAAGCCATCAAAAATTAAGAAATTTGCTTCTGATTTGCTAAAATTTGCTTAAAAAAACCCCTAACCTTTGAAATTATAGGTTTTATAATACTTCAAAGAACCCTATTTTGAAATAAATGTTTTTTGGTTACTGATTATTATTTTTGTGTTATTTATTCTATAATCTATACCTGATATGCTTAAAAAAAAAATTGCTTTTTCCATGTTCTGATTCCAGGTTTCAAATGGATGCTTCCACATAAAGAGCCACTCTTCCAGCTTAGAACAGAACATTGAACCCAAATGTGTGTGTGCTCTAGCATTAATATGGTTATGTATGGTCCTAAGCACATTCACTTTTTGGACTGCATTGATTCAGCTATAATTCTAGAGATATTTTTCCCTCACAACTGTAGTCATGGGGTAGGGAAGGCTGAGTAGATTATGAATGGATTAATAAAATGTTTAAACTTTCAATAAGCAGCCCTGTATTGAATTATGGTATGTATACTATTATGAATAGAAAATAATTTATCATTTTCATATTTTTATACATCAGTACCTTTTTAATAATCCTCATGTGAGAGAAGAACTAAATTACAGTAAGACTAGTGTTGTTACAGTCTGACCATATTGTATTAGCTGTTTCTTGTAGCCACTTCCCATGTTTAAAAGGACATTTGTGGTCTGGCCAGTCAATGTCAAATAGGCTTTTGGGGTGCTCCTCTTGTTTTTGAAGTTTTCTCCCTCTTGAAACATTAGGGTGCCAGTTTTCTGTCATTGTCATCCACTTCAAAATGATGCTTCAGACCATATAAAGTCCTTGGAGGTTACAGTGTGTCTCACACAGACTGCCAGCTCTCCCTGTCCAACATCAGCGTAGTACAGCCGGGCGCCTTCACCAGCTCTTTGCCTCCCTCACCTCTGCTGCTGCCCGATGGCTGTGCCTTCCTGCTATCCTAACTACTCACCTGCTGTGACCATTGCTGAGAGCTGTGTTAGCGAGCGCCTGGTGCATTCCTTCCGCCTTTCCTACATATCCATTCCATCAGGACACCAGGACTAGACACAGCCAGTGTAATGTCCATGCCAGTAGCTTAACTGTACCCAAACCTCACTGTTATTGACTTTTCCTCAGTAGTTTTAAGGCAGTTAGCAGTTTTGACTAGATTTAAAAACAAGACGGTATTGCCTTTTTTTTTATTTGACAGGTAGAGTTATAGACAGAGATAGACAGAAAGGTCTTCCTTCCATTGGTTCACTCCCCAAATGGCCACCACAGCTGGCGCTGCGCCAATCCGAAGCCAGGAGCCAGGTGCCTCCTCCTGGTCACCCATGCGGGTGCAGGGGCCCAAGCACGTGGGCCATCCTCCACTGCCCTCCTCCCAGGCCACAGCAGAGAGCTGGACTGGAAGAGGAGCAGCCGGGACTAGAACCTGGCGCCCATATGAGATGCCGGTGCCACAAGCAGAAGATTAACCAAGTGAGCCACAGCGCTGGCCCAAGAAGGTAGTGCCTTAACACAAGAGCTACCCCTATTTTAAGTTGCCCTCCCTGCCTTTTGAACTCCTCTGTGGTTTAATGTAATTACTGCTAATGATCCACAGCCAATGCTGTGCATTCCCTTTTCATGCTATAATACCTTGAATCAAAATACTGAAGGGGCCAGAGCTGTGGTGCAGAGTGTGAAGCCAGGGCTTGTGACACCGTATACCATAGAGGAGTACCAGTTGGAGCCCCAGCTTCTCTGATTCGGATCCAGCTTCCTACTAATGTGCCTGGGAAGACAGCAGAGGATAGCCCAAGGCCTTGAGCCTATCCCACCCATGTGGGGAGACCATGATGGAGTTCCTGGCTTTGGCCTGCCCCAGTCCAAGCTGTTGTGACCATTTGGGGAGTAAAACAATGGATGGAAGATAACTCTGTGTGTGTGTGTGTGTGTGTCTTTCAAATAAATCAATCTTTTAAAAAATACTTTTACCTGAAATGGTAAAACTATGGCTAAAATTCTATGTCATATGAACCAGAGTGCTTAAAACTGTCTTGGTAAGACTAACATTGGCCACTTAAAAGAGTACATTCTGGTTGCCCTAAAGATAAAACAGCATGTGGGGAGCTGGGATGGGGGGTGTTCTTGCCCAGCTGTCTGCCTACCTACATTGCTTTTGTTTTGATTGTGATCATCTGTTCCCTCTCCATCACCCAATACCATGCTGGAAAGCTGACTCAGAGCCTCTCAAATGAAAAATTGCCACTGAAATGTCACTGTCACCTTCCCAAGCAAAATTGCATTTCCTCTAATGTTCTTATTGTCTCCAACATGGCTTCCATTTGAAGCAGGCTTTGCAGGCCTGCTCCTTAGCTGTAGGCATGCAAGCTTATTTCTAAATGTTGTATGTTTTGGCTTGGAGGGATAATGAAGATAATGCTGAATTTTTCTTTATCTTCCATAGCCTGTATTTCTTTTTAGTTGCTTGTTATTGGCATTCAGGCTAGAGATGTGAATGCTTAAAACATGATGAGAAGTGGGGGTGTTAATTTTTTTTAAAGATTTTATTTTGAGAATTATAGACAGTGAGAGGGAGAGACAGAGAGAGGTCTTCCTTCCATTAGTTCATTCCCCAAATGGCCACAACAGCCAGAGCCGCGCCGATCCAAAGCCAGGAGCCAGGCATTTTCTCCCAGTCTCCCACTTGGGTGCAGGGGCCCAAGGACTTGGGCCATCTTCTACTGCCTTCACAGGCCACAGCAGAGAGCTGACTGGAAGTGGAGCAGCTGGGACTCGAACTGGTGCCGCAGATGGAAGATTAACCTGCTGCGCCATGGCGCCAGCCCCAAGGGGGTGTTAATTTTCTTATGTAAGCCAGGATTTTAATCATGTAACATCAGGCCCAAACTGCCTTCAGTTTTTACCTAGGTCAGTGCCAGGAGATACTTGACACACAGCCTGTGCCACATGGGCCCCTCAGTAGCCCAGTGGCCTCCAAACCAACTTTTTCATACTACTTTTAACCAGTACCTTCACTGACAAGATTCTTGGGGTCCATCAAATAATCCAGTCTTTCATCTCTTTCAACAAAGTGATTAACTTTGAAAGAATTGTTCACATGTGAAAAGCAGCACCAAATGCCATGGTAATAAAGTTGTCTTTTTCCAGTTGCCAAAGAGGCCTTTAAAATTTGTTGACTATGCCCCTTGTTCATTAAGGCGCAATTCATGCCATGTACTCTGTCACTTTGTCAAGACAGGCCAAAAGCTTGGGAGGTGGCATAGAACAAATGTCTGTGGCCCTCCTATGAGGTTGCTTTTCTTGGAACATCCTTGACTTTACTAATAATGTTCTAGGCTAAAAACCGATGGCTCCTTTGAATGGTCTTACCACAACACACTCCCCAAAAGAATCCCTTTTTGTAAACTGATCAAATGGTGTGTTTAAATAGCTTTCAGGGAAAAATGGTGCTTCTTATAAAGGAATTGGTCACTCTCCTATTTTACAAACCTAGTGCCTGTCTTTAAGGTCATGCAGTGAATATGAACAGCAGAAGGCCGCTTCAGCTTATAAGAAGCAGTAACTAACAACAGAATGAATGTAATAAAGATGCTCCTAGCATCTCATTTATCACAAGCCCACTGCCCACCAGCCTCAATGATGAGAAACACAAATTAGAAGACAGAGTTGTTTCATTTTCAAAAAAGGCCTTCAAGAGTTACACAGAAGAGAGACACATTTTCTTGCCATATATTTGGTGCTGGCAAAAATCTGTCATCCCATTTCATAGTTCACGACAAAGAATCAGTGATCGGGGCAGGCACTTGACCTAATGGTTAAGGCACCCACCTTCCATATCGGAGTGCCTGCATTTGACACCTGGCTCTGGCCCCAGATTCCAGCTTCCTGCCAGTGCAGACCATGGGAGACAGCAGTGATGGCTCGAGCAATGGACTTCTGGCACCCACATGGGAGACTCAGCCTCCTGGCCCAACCCAGTCCTGACCATTGTGGCTTCTGGGGAGTCGACTAGCACCTGGGACTCACCCTCTCTGCCTCTTAAGTTAATTTCTTTAATTAGCGATTAGAAAATGGAGAAACGAGTGAGGAAGGAAGAGAAAGAAGTGACAGAATAAGAGGAAAACAAAACACAAACTTAACACATAAAAATTCAGGGTTAGAATAAAAATCACATTTTTTAAAATGACACTTGAAAGTTTCACATGATGAATGTGTTAGCTGTGTTTGTTGTAAATGACACCAGTAGTTTTGTTTCCCTGAATGCTGGCCAATTGAAGATTTTTAGTGTCTACTGTGTATTTCAGGACACTATTGCATTTCAGGCAAAAGCAACTCTCAGATGTAGGCCCAAGCCCCTGTACCTCTGGTGAACCCTTCCAAACCCACTTGCCCTCATACCCTACCTACTTTTTTCTTAGCGTCCATAAGCAGAAAGACTCCCCAAGCTGCAACTTTTGATCTTTCAGTTATGTTATTTTGAATGCCCATTTCTTTCATTAAATGTTTCTAACTGAATCATTTTTAAGATTGATAATTCAAAAATAACCATATCTGACAACAAAAATTTCAGCGGACATCAGCGCCCATAGAGTTTTTGCAGGAAATTCCTAACCACCTTTATGCCTTTGACTTCTGTGAGATCAACATTTAGGTTCCACATATGCATGAGATCGCACAGTACTTGTCTTTCTTTGCGTGGCTGATTACTCACACATCTACAGCCTGATCATTGACAGCGGTGCTAAGAACACTCATTGGAGGAAGGACAGTTTTCAGTAAGTGGTGCTGGAAAAATCAGATAGCCACATAGAGTGAAACTAGACCCTTCTCTCTCACCATGTACAAAAGTCAACTCAAAATGTTACTTAAATGTAAGACCTGAAACTTTGAAACTAGAAGAAAACATAAGGGAAATGCTTCAGGACATTGAAATGGGCAACGATTTTTGGGATCAGACCCCAAAAACACAGGAAACAAAAGTAAACGTAGACAATTGTGATTTCATCAAATTAAGAGCTTCTGTACAGTAAAGAAAACGAGCAACAGAATGAAAAGATAACCTACTGAGAGAAAATATTTGTAAGCAGTGCATCTGACAAGGGATTAATAACCAGAATATAAACAAAACTCAGCTAAATAGCAACAAACAAAAATCCAGTTAAAAAGTAGACAGTGGATCTAAGCAGACTTTTCTCAAAGGAAGACATAAAAGTGACCAACAGGTGCATAAAAATGCTCAGTGTCACTATCAACAGGGAAATGCAAATCAAAACCACAAGGACATATCACCTCAGTCCAGTTAATTAGCTGTTAGCAAAAAGGCAAAAGAGGCCGGCGCTCACTAGGCTAATCCTCCGCCTGCGGTGCTGGCACACCGGGTTCTAGTCCCGGTCAGGGCGCCGGATTCTGTCCCAGTTGCCCCTCTTCCAGGCCAGCTCTCTGCTATGGCCCAGGAGTGCAGTGGAGGATGGCCCAAGTGCTTGGGCCCTGCACCCCATGGGAGACCAGGAGAAGCACCTGGCTTAGGATCAGCACAGTGCGCCAGCCGCAGCGGCCATTGGAGGGTGAACCAACAATAAAGGAAGACCTTTCTCTCTCACTCTCACTGTCCACTCTGCCTGGGGAAAAAAAAAAAAAAGGCAAAAGAGAAGTACTTGGCAAGGCTGTGGAGAAAAGGGAACTCTTGTACACTATTGGTGGGAATGTTAGCTCGGCCATTTTGAGAACCAATATGGCGGTTCCTCACAGAACTAAACACACAGCTATCTTGTGACCCAGCAACCCCACTACTGGGTGTCTATCCAAGGGAAATGAAATCAGCATGTCAGAGACCCATCTGCACTTCCATGTTTATTGCAGCATTATTCACAATAGCCAGGAAATGGAAACAACCACAGGGTCTGTCTAGTTAGGAATAGATGAGGAAACTGTGGGACGTATAAACAGAATACTACTCAGCCATAAGGGGGAGGAAATCTTTTCTACAATGGCTGGAATTGGAGGTCATCATGTTAAGTGAACTCCCTTAGCTTTCCCACCCCAAGACGCTGACCTGAAGTGGAAAACGCAGCGATTCTTTCGGATGTCCCACCATTCCTGCACAGCCATCCTCTCTGCCCCGACTCCAGGGGAGTAAAAGTGCAAGTCTTTCAGAACCAGTCACTGTGCCCTGGGTCCCATCTCCATTCGACCCCTCAGAAGTCAAGTTCCATTGGTGGCCCCATTTTTCCCTGATTTTTCAACCAGCTCTCCCCAGCTCACCTTCAAACCAGTGCCTCTGCTTTTATACTTTTAAGGGCACCCCCCCCCAGTCACCAGGCCCCGAGGAACCCCAACATCCCTGGCTTCTTCCCCTAAGATTCAGTTAGGTACTGAGCCCTGTTGATTGTGGGTCCTAAGTAACTATAGTCTCTTTCATCACCACCACCCAAGTTCAGATCCACATTTCCCTCCTTCCTGGATGGCTCCAGCCTTGCCCCTTGAACTGGGTCACTCTCCCTAAAACTCTGGAGTAGCCCTGTATTGCTCACGGGCAAGGTATCAATCAGTAGGCATGGAACAGGCCCTGGCTGCCTCGCTCGTCTCCTGCCATACAGTCGTTTCTTCCCCTGGTGATACAGAACTTTCCTGCAGTTCTGCAAGTACCACACCATTCCTCCCATGCCTTGTGCCTTTGATTTTCCTAAACGCACCCTGCACCAGTGTGCACCTGCACACACACACACTCCCTTTCTCTCTCCCTCTCTGCCTCACAGGCCTGATCCGCTGAGCTGGCGAAAACCTCCTCAGCACATTGGTTCCATCTTAGGCCTGAGCAGTGCCCTGTCCCCACCTCCACTTCCCTCGCCTTTGCACATTTTCATCAGAGCATTTTTCTTGCTGTGCTTGTAGGAGAAACTGCATGAATTTTTTGAATCATATCTTTGTATCATCACTAATAAATGGGAATAAAAATGATTGAGTGAATAAAGTCACAATGTTTTGATGCCCTCTAGGAGAATAAGAAAGACAAAAGGCTACAGTAAGCAACTTTTTACAAATACAGCACAGTATCATGAAGCCAAAGCTCATAGAACCGAGGGAACTTAAGTATGATTTTTAGATGCAAAAATTCTAAAAGGAATCCAGGTAAACCTTGTTTCAAATATGGAATTTTAATAAGCTTCTAGTGCTGCAAAGCCTTTTTCTAGAAGTTTCCAGCAGAGCTACATAGTACACTACCTTCTAAATGATTTTTAAGATTTATTTAAAAGAGTTACAGAGAGGTGGAGAGAAGGAGGGAGGGAGTCAGTCTTCCCTCTGCTGGTTCACTCCCCAAATGGCTGCAACGGCCAGAGCTGGGCCTATCCAAAGCCAAGAGCTTCTTTGGGTCTCCCACGTTGGTGCAGGGGCTCAAGGACTTGGGCCATCCTCCACCACTTTCCCAGGCCATAGCAGAGAGCTGGATTAGAAGTGGAGCAGCTGGGACTAGAACAGGTGCCCATATGGGATGCTGGCACTACAGGCTGCATGCCGGGGCTTTAACCTTTCACCACAGTGCCAGCCCCCTAAATGATTTTTAAGATTCATTTATTTGAAAGGCAGAGTTAAAGAGAGAGGATGAGACAGAGATCTTCCAGCCACCGTTTTACTGCCCAGATGGCTGCAACAGCCAGAACTGGGCCAGGCCAAAGCCAGGAGGAGCTTCATGCTGGTCTCCAACATGGGCAGCAGTGGTCCAAGCACTTGGGCCATCTTTCACTGCTTTCCCAGGTGCATCAGCAGGGAACTGGATCAGAAGTGGAGCAGCTTGGGACTCAAATCAGTACTCACATGGGATGCTGGCATCACAGGCACCACATGCTAGCCCCTCTAGGGGCTGGTATTATGCACTGCAATACCAGTGAGTAATAAGCTCCTAGCCTGGGAAAATAGAAGATGGCCAGAGTACTTGGGCTCCTGCCACCCATGTGGGAGACCTAGGTGGAATTTCAGGCCCTGACTTTCACCTGGCCCCACCATGGCCATTAGGGAAGTGAACCAGTGGATGGAAGATCTCTGTCTGGGTCTGACTCATTCTAACTCTGCCTCTCAAAAATAATCTTTAACAATAAACAATAAAAATAAAGCATCTCAGGCTGGCTTAGGATGCATTTAACTTTAAAAAGTTGCCCATGTAATTTCCTAACAGTTTTCTGAGATCCATGTATCTTTTAATTGTAACGTGGGACTTGCTCTGACAGTTAAAACCCTTTCTTCAGCATCTGTTGTATTAGTAAACGCCTTCGTCACTGTGGCTCTCAGGAAGGCGAGAGAGAGCATTAGTTCTCTTCTGACATCTAGACGTCAATACTTTGTCAAAAATCTTTGAGTTATAAACAAAACACCATCCACTCTGGTTTTGCTCTCCTAATGCAACTTTCAGACATTCTATCATAAGATAATTGGCCATGCTATTTCACTAGTTCCCATCAAAGTGAGATTGTTTTATCCATATTTTTAAAAAAGATGTATTTGATAGGCAGAGTTAGGAAGAGGGAGAAACAGAGAAAAACATCTTCCATCGATTGGTTTATTCCCCAAATGGCTGTCTGAGGAACACTGACGAACACAGGGACATTACAGAGTATCTGACTCGATCCTGGGCTCTGCCTGAGCAGCTCCAGGAAATGCTTTCAGTGTACAGGCTCTGAACATCACTAACGATCCAGAAGTAGCTCTGTCTGCATTCCTGACCTTTTTCCTTGAAGGACCTAGATGGGATTATGGCTTCCTTTTCAAAAATGAATGTGAAGTTTACTCAGGCTCACTTGGCAGCAACAAGCCCTACAGTGGATACCTACTGGGAATGAGCTCCGGGTCATCCACTCTAAAACTATTCCAGAATATCTTTAATTGGATATTTTGGCCAATAGTATTTTTAATTCTGATATACCATGTATTTCAGTGACTCTAATGTGTACATTTTACCTTTTAATATCTCTGAAACTGGATTTTATCTTGGAATCAATGGCTTGTCTAAGTTGACATGATTGTTCAGAATGGAATAAGTAATGGTATGCCTTAAGTTTGGAGCATGTGTATCTTAAAATCATTTTTCTTTCAAAAGTTTAGTCAATACATTAATATAAAGATTGTAAAAATGACAATCTTAACTGAATTTCATTATTTGCATAGCAATTTTGGCAGATTTTTATGTTGGAATTAAATACTTTGTGATTTTTATTGTTTTCTGTAGGAGGAAATCATGTGTGTGAAATTATCTTAAGTGGATCTAACTTGTTACAGATTAATTCCTTTTACCTCTCCCTTTTATTTCTCTAGTGCATTTTCATACAGATATATTCAAAGTTGTTCTGTTCTTTAATATTTGAGGTTTGGATTCATTTGCTTCTCTTGTCCCAAATTTTTTTAATCCAAGTTAATCTAGAATGCCTTCTTTAAAAAAAAAAAATTTATGTGAAGGGGAGAATGACAGACAAAGAGATCTTCTTTTCATGGGTTCATTCCCTAAATGCCTACAACAGCCAGGGCTGGGCCATGAAGCCAGGAACTCCATCCATGTCCCCATGGGTGGTGGATACCCAAGTACTTTCTCAAGGACATTAGCAGGGAGTGGGATCAGAAGCAGAGTAGCCAATACTCAAACTGGGGTTCTGATATGAGATATCAACATTGCAGGCAGCAGCTTCACTTGCTGCCCCAAAACTCTGGCTTCAGTATCTTCTCATTTTTATACTTAAAGACCTATAGGTATCTTGGGGCCAGTGTTATGGCCCAGTGGGTTAAGTTGCCACTTACAATGCCAGCATCCCACATCAGAGTGCTAGTTCAGGTCCAGTTCAGCTTCCTGATAATGCTGCTGGGAAAAAGAGCAAATCAGACCCTGAAAAAACTTTAACTGCTTGTCAGTTTCACTCTACTGGAGTTGATCTAAATGTAGCCATATTTCATTTTCATTACTAACTGGCATGTACAAGTGTACTAGAGCTTTGAGATGAAATGTCTTCATCCATTGGTTTCCCCTCTTCCTCACCTTGCCACCATTCTTTTTTTAGGTCCATACGTTCCGAGGGCCACACTGGTGTGAATACTGTGCCAATTTCATGTGGGGTCTCATTGCTCAGGGAGTGAAATGTGCAGGTAAGAGCACTTTCTGCATCTGTTAATGGAGTCTGTTGTGCAGTTAGGAGCAGGGTACACAGAGATTGGTTACTATGCACATATAACAGGCAGCTGCTTTGGAATATGTTACCTGCCTATAACCTTCTTGCATTTGATGGGCAGCAAACTAGGGAACTGGTCTTTAGTCTACTAAAGAGAGAAGTCAGCCTTTTTCAAAAAGTCTGATAAAAAGATATGAAAGTTAAGCAATTATATTCAATAGTTGCCTTTAATGTTGCAGTAACTAAATTTATAAGAATTTTTTTTTTTTTTTTTACAAAAGCAGTTTATAGGGCCCTTGATTGTTGCCTAGGAAACTGAATTTTAAAGACAACTTGTCAAACTGAATTGTTCTCACTAAATTTTTGTGGAATGAAATTGAAGCTTTAAAAATTCTGTGAGTTTATCTTCAAACATGGTTACCAAATTCCAAAAAAACACCTACTCACTAATATTTTCTTTGTGACATTTTGAAATCTTGACTATCAAATCCTTTCTGTAAAATGTAATCATGGTATTTTAGGCTTAAATTCAGAAATGTTAAGACTACACATAAGGAAATACCCAACTCAAGGACTTACTAAAATACTTTGTGAAATAAAGTAATTATTCACGTTATTTGAAATTTGTTTCTGCATTGAATACTGGCCACTTGCCAAGTGCTATAAATTCTGTCATAGCCTTAAAAATAATCATCTGAATTCTAAATGTATAGTTCATAAGTGTCTTTCTTGCTATTTAATTCATAAAGTGAAAAAAGTCATCTTCCCTGCCTTTAGCATGGAACCTTAGACTAAAAAAAGTACACTAAGTATTTCAAAATGGTACCTGTGTTAACTGTCAGATTTATCACTGATAGACCCTCATTTCTCTTGTGGCATGATTTTTAAGTGGAATATTTGTTGTCTATCATGTGTAGCACTCTCTCTAGTCTGATTTGTCTTGTTTCTAATTTGCATTTTCTTGGAAGCTGCAATATGCATTACTTCTGAATGTTCCCAGTGTCTGCTCTCAGTTATTCCCTCAGCATCACTCAAGTGCGGTACGGTGCCAGGCGTGTGTCGCCAGCCAGGCCCTGCCACAGGGAGGAGTGGGGTGAGAACTCCACAAGCAGAGACTTGGAACTGTGCAGAGTCGTCATCTAGGAGAGTCTCAGCTCAGAGTCCAATCCAGCAGAACCTCCCTGAACTAGGAACCCCTGGCTTTGCAAAGGCAAATAGAGAACCGTTTACAAGGCACAGATCACCTGCTCTTGGCATGAGGGTCTCGAATCAACTGGTTTTGCCTGAGAAAGCCTGGGCCAGCTTCTTCCTCATTTTAGGACTGTCACGAACATAAGCTTTTCTTTTGCAAGAGTAGTGATGTGTATCATTTATGTTTTTGAAGAGTGAAGGCCATCTTAGTAAGAATTCTGAATCAGCTATTAGCAGAGAATACTTGAGAATAATCTTTGGTAATATGTGGCAATCCCAAATCACGTTTGAAGGAAATGTTTTGGGACATTTATTACGGTAATAGTGTCAGGGGGAAAAAAAGGAGAAAGGAAGTGATTCAGCCCCATCCTCACAGCTGCCCACATTAATAGCCTCTACCTCTTACTGAGAGTGAAGGTTGGGAATTGAAAGAAAAGCCTTGAGGAGATTTTCTTTGTGCATTTTAGCTTGTCCTTAAAAGCATTATGTTCTATGCGATTTGAACCAGATTAATGTATAATAAAAGCACAAGTTCAAATTAGTTCTATTTTCTATGACAACTAATTAAATTTGGGTTGACAGGACAATGAGATTCTTAGGTGTAAAGGGACTCAGGCTCATGTGGCTTTTGAGCCATCTACTTTATCTAAAGCAGAATGGACAGAATTAAGAATTTAAGGAAAGTACCTGTTCACTGTGGAGGGCTGAGTAGTATCCCAAAGATACCCACTTCCCAGTCCCTGGAACCTGTGGGCGTACTGCCTTTCACGATGCAAAGAACTTGGCAGGTATGATTAAATCAAGGATATTGAAATGAAGGAGGTGACCCTCGATGTTGGGGTGGACCATACGGTCACACACACAAGGGAACTTGGAGGAGGAAGCCAGGAGGATAAAGGTCACAGAATGAGGAGGGAAGGACAGACAGAAGCAGGGGTCTGAGAGAAGATGCCATGCTGCTGGCTTTGAAGGTGGAGGAAGAGGCCACAAGCCAGGGACTGCAGGAAGCCATTAGAAGCTGGAACAGGCGAGCGGGTAAACATTCTCCCCCTACCCCTGACTTTCACTTCCTGCCCCCGGAACTGCAGGAGCATACATGCATGTTGTGTACAGCACTGAGGTGGTCATTCCTTACAGCAGCAGTGGGAAACTGACTCACTAGCCACTGACATTGAAAATTTTCCAAAGAAAAATGGCCGGATGACAAGAGCCTTGGGTGATTACTAACGTCATAAATAAGAGTGTCAGTTGTTAAATCGACAATGGAAGTCACTGTGCACATGCTCCCCAGTAGGATCTCCATCCTTAATGTGTTTTACTATGAGAGTTAACGATAACACTACTAGTCGAACAGTACTCTTCATCTTGTGCGGTTGTGTGGGGGCAGTCTGTTGAAATCTTTGCTTAGTATATACTAAGTTGATCTTCTGTATATAAAGATAATTGAAAATGAAACCTGATGAAGAGTGGGATGGGAGAGGGAGTGGGAGATGGGAGGGCTGCGGGAGGGAGGGAGGTTGAGGGGGAAGCCACAACAATGCAAAAGTTACACTTTGTAAATTCTCATTTATTAAATCACAAAAAAAAAAAAAAAAGAAAAATGGCAGGCTCACTGCCTATCAGAAACAGATGGATTTACCTCATTTAGATCTCTAACATGGTTTGCTTAGCTCTGGCTTCTTTTTTGAAAAATTCACCAAGGCAGAAGAGAGCATCTCAGGAATTTTTTTAAGCAGTATTTGCTAAAAGCAGCAATTTTTATCCCACCCCTCAGCCCCCCCTCCTTTTAAAAAACATCTGTGAAAGTATTACATGGGCTCCCAACCACCAAGTTGGCAGAGTTGCTGTAGGACTCAGACTTGATATAACAACAGATAAGCTGTCCGCTCGGGCGTGCACAGCACAGACAACACGGACAGCTGAGAGGGTGGCAGGGACAGCCAGGAGAATGCAGGGCTTTCTCAAAGCTCGGCAAGAACAGGTGACAGAGGAGACAGTGAACAGTCTTGTCTATCGTGGTCTCCCCCCTTTCTCAAGCCCCTTTAAAGAGAGTGAAATAATGTTGCAACGGAGCAACTGCAGCCCGGGAGGGGTGCTCCCTTGCTAAAGCATTTATGACCCAAGTAGGCGGCCTGTACCAGTGACGTTCAAAGAATGGCTGTTGTCCAGAGAGATGAGCTTCCCCAAACTTTTTCCTCTCTCTCTGAAATGTAAGCTTATAGGCTAAAGTAATATATTATCATGTCATCATTGAGGTTGTCAAACATCCTTCTTCAAAGAAGCATCATCATTCCATCAGCATTCCTGAATTACTTTCACTTTAGCTTTGTCGGAATATTCTAGGAAATTAAGGATAGTTACTGTTTTAAGTCAGACACTTCAACTTTTTTATTGGTTGTAAAGGTGCCTTCCTGTTTTCAGTGTTTCCTATCATTGCTGTCCCCAGTCAGAATGGCAGATATTAGTTCCCAAAATAGGGTATAATTATTATTTCAAGTATACAGGTACTTAGCTTTCAGGTTAAAGAACAGAATTAGGAGTGGGTTTTTTTGTTTTTTGTTTTTTGTTTTTTAAGATTTTAGTTATTTGAAAGATAGAGTTACAGAGAGAGGTAGAGACAGAGAGAGAGATCTTCCATCACTCCCCAGATGGCCACAACAGCCGGAGCTGAGCTGATCCACAACCAGGAACTTCTGGGTCTCCTATGCGAGTGCAGGGGCCCAAGGACTTGGGCCATCTACTGCTTTCCCAGGCCATAGCAGAGAGCTGCATCGGAAGAGGAGCAGCCGGGACTAGAACCAGCGCTTATATGGGATGCCAGCACTTCAGGCCAGGGCCTTAACCTGCTGTGCCACAGCGTCAGCCCCAATGTGTTTTATTTTATTTACTGCCTTGATTCTACAAGTTGTGGTCATCTTTGGAAGTCAGTGAGAAATTGACGAGTTGCTTAAAAGTTCCAGGTAGCTCCTTTTAGTTGAAAGAAGTATTTTCACATACTCCAAACAAAATATTCTTAATTTTGCTTAGGAAAGTAGTTACTTCTAATACGTTTTAGAACATTTTGGGGGTGGGGGCGGGATGGCACATAACTAAGAGATGTTTAAGAATATAACTTCTTGGCCAGCACTGCAGCTCACTAGGCTAATCCTCCGCCTACAGCACCGGCACCCCGGGTTCTAGTCCCAGTCAGGGGATAGATTCTGTCCTGGTTGCTCCTCTTTCAGTCCTGCTCTCTGCTGTGGCCCGGGAAGGCAATGGAGGATGGCCCAAGTGCTTGGGCCCTGCACCTACATGGGAGACCAGGAGAAGCACCTGGCTCCTGGCTTCGGATCAGCGCAGTGCGCCAGCCTTGGCGGTCATTTGGGGTGTGAACCAGCGGAAAAGGAAGACCTTTTCTGTCTCTGTCTAACTCTGCCTGTCAAAATTTATATATATATATATATATATATATATATATATATATAACTTCTTCTAACTAGTTAAAATACGAATACTCATAGAAAACTAATTGTCTGAAGGCCAGCATGTGACGTAGTGGCACCACCTGTGATGCCAGCATCCCTTATGGGCACTGGTTCAAATCTTGGCTGCTCCACTTCTTATCCCGCTCTCTGCTTATGTTACCCAGAAAAGCAGTAGATGGGCCTCTGCTACCATGTCAGAGACCAGGGTGAAGCTCCTGGCTTTGGCCTGGCCTGGCTCAGCCCTGGCTTTTGAGGCCATTTCTGGAGTGAACCAATACATGGAGGATCTCTTTCTCTAACTCTGCCTTTCAAATAAATACGTCTTTGAAAAAAGAATTTGCCTTTCAAAACATATTAACATAATTATGTCACCCCTTAATCCTGTCAATAGACTATAAATATCAGCTAGTCACTTCAAAAAATACATTTCTGTGCTTTCTAAATATATGACATAGATGTGTTTTAGAGAAATCAAGGCCCAGAAAATGAGACTAGCCTGAAGTTAATAGTATAAGTGGAAGAATATGTTGAGAGCATAGTCTAAATGTGATTTAAATTTTTCATTCTCTTTTCATATATTTATTCTCTGCTTATTAACTTGAGAAATTAGAAGGTAGGAAGTATGCTTTAATACTAATGTAAAGAGAGCCTACCAAAAACAAGAGATGGAGCAAGCTAAATCTTTTATGGACAACCCTCCCACCCCCTGCTTTACAGTAGAGCTTTCCTGGGAGAAATGCAACTGTGTAGGAATCATATGACTTTAATAAATAAGTATGAAAACCAAATAAAATCTCAGTGGCAAACTGAAACATTGATACACTGCTAGTCCCTGAAGCAGCAATTTTTAGAGCAAGCTCAGGGCTGGTGTACTGTACTGTACTGTGACCTTCCCAGAATAAAAATGAGGCTTTCCTGACTTTGCCCTTTGCCGTGGTCTTCTGAAGGGCTTCATGTGCACTCCTGCCAAAAATTTGGCCTTTGAAATTTAGTGCTAAAATTGAGCAGATTTTTCCATAGTTCTGTCTTACTCAAATGCAAGAGAAAATAATCAGTTTAGAAAATACTTCCTCCTTTAAATACCTAAGCCCAGCCATGAGTTTATTTTCACCAACTCACAAGTAAATTGAGGATCCTACCATTATTTAAAATGGGAAATGACTCCAAACACTCAAAGGAAGAAAGTTACTATTAACACCATTAGAGCCATTCAGATGTTTACGTATTATGTGGATGAATCAAAATGTTTATGTTTTGCTTTCTATCGGATTTCCATTTAGAGTTCATACGTAGGGAAAGAACATGACAAAACAATACAATGAGTAGGTTTGATTGCTGCTTTTTTAAAAACCCTACCAGATCAGTCATAGTTAGAGAATGTAAGAGACTCATTTGGGTAAAATGCAACAGTGTTTTTAAAACTCAAGTGTATGTAAGTAATAAAAGTTATGATATACATTATTGAATAAGAGACTGAAGAGAGAAAATTAACCTTCAATGACAAAAAAGCCCTCAGAGTACACATTGTACCCCTGGTGAAAAGCAGGGTGTGTGACTCAGGGAGCGGGCTGGGAATTAGCAATGCAGGATCCGGTCAGTCTCAGCCCTACCACTTCCTGGCTAAATAACTTGAAGGAGTCATTTCACTGCTCTGTGTCACTGTGTGCATGTGTGAAATGACTGGTTGTTACCAAGAGGGCTTTCCAGCCGAGTCTGACCTGTGTGTACACATTTAAAGAGAGAGGCACATCATCACCATTCCTAGATTATGAAGCCTGGCTAAATTACATACTTTTAAAACATTATGTAAGGAGTCTTCCAGTTCCAGACCAAATGTGTAAACATACTTCACTTTATTCTTCTCGATAATTGTTAACAGAAGACCCTGGAAGAAAAACTTCAAAGTCAGAGAAAAGAAAGGCACACAGGGACCTCAGCACTAGAGGAACAGCCCAGTTGTGACATTCCTTCTGGGGTGTGTGTGTATGTGTGTGTGTGTTTACCTCCTGTATATCCCAGTCTGAGCACTATAGAAGGCTACAACTCCTAAAACCCAACAGGCAGACAAGAAATAATCCCAAGAAAAGCCTGCTTTTCCTAGCTTAAGCCCTGAGGAAAGGGCAGCCAGCAGGATGGGCACTTTGAGCCATGCCTGCTGTACTGCAGGTAAACACCATGAAAAAGGCCACATCCCTACCCCTTCTCAGCAGATGCTGCTAAAGCAGTCAGTGGGTGCAGCCTGTTTTTCACTCCCACCCTGCAATATCAAGCAAGGGTTTAACTCTTCTCCTGTGAATCTGTGGGCAGAGCCCATGGCTACCAACCCTACCTTGCAGGAGAAAGTAGCACCCCTCTTTGGCCAAGTCCATGAGTAGGATCCTTTTACCTCCACCCTGTGGTAGCAGCAGCACCCTCTCAGCCCAAGTCTGTGAGTAGAGCCCTATTTTCATCCCTGATTTGCATTAATGAGGCAGCTGAAACTATAATCAGAACTGTTTTCCATGCTTCCCCTGCTGTTACATGCAAAACAGTGTTTCTCCCGAAGTTTGTGGACATAGCCCAGACTTCCAGCCTACCTGCAATATCTAGGCAATAGCCCTCTCCTTCCCACCCAGCACCCTGGAGAATGGGGCGAAGGGGCGGGTTACAGTCCTGCCATCTGGGTAATGTATGAGGCCAGCAAAACAGCACTGTGAGAGCAAAACAAAGGCTTTGTAAACTAGGTTGACATTTGAGCCACAGTCTACGAAAGTGAGCCAGGTCATGGCGTCCTAAATCTAAACAAGCTAAAATCCAAGATTTAAATAGGACCTGTAGTCTTAAAACACTCAAAATATCCAAGATACAGGTCAGAGTTACTCATACCAAACCAGGAAAATCTCAAATGAAAAAAGGCAGCTGACAAACATCAAGATGATACAGATGTTAGAATTACCAGACGAGAAAAACAATACCATATAAAAATATTCCGGCAAGCTAATGTGAACACGACTGAACCAAAAGAAAAAAATAGAAAATATGGTTTAAAAAAGAACCAAAGGGAAGTTTTAGAACTGAAAGGTATGCTAACCAAAGTGAGCGCAGTGAATGGCAGGCTCCATAGCAGAATGGAGAGGAAGAAATGGATGAATTTAGAGATCCGTAAAAGCTAGCCAATTTGGACAAGCAAGAGAAAATAATTTTTAAAAGTGAACTAAGCCTCAGAGAACTGTGAAACAATAGCAGAAGATTTAATACTTGCATTGTGGGGACCTCAGAAGAGGATGGAGAGTATGAGAGTGAAAACTCCTCAAATGTCCTGAAAGCAGTCAGAGAGAAGTGGTGTCTTCCTCGTGGTTGGGAATATTTGTTTATAAGCGGAATGCATCAAGGACCTTGTAGATAGGGAAGCCTCCGTTGCTCCATTTCTACAGGTCCTTTCCAGGCCTGGCATTCACATCAGCCTCACACACAGAGTTTGTAGACTCTGACCTGAAGCCGATGATGGCAATAGCATATAACGAGCCCCGGCATACTCCATCAAAAAGGTCTCTCAAGACATTGTTTCATTCTTCTAAACAACAACAACATAGTCTTGCTAAACAGAGTTTACTATGTGTGAGCATTTTACATATTTAACATTTAGGCTTCATGTGAACCCTGATAAACATCATTTCTGCTTTGCATAACTGTGGCACAGAAAACTAAAAATCACAGCTCATAGATTCTGGGCTGAATCCTTCAGTTGTAGAAATTATCAAGACATTAAAATCTCTTTGAAAAGAGCTTTTTGCCATTGATTTGCCTTGTGATTAAATTAGAAATCTTTACTATAGGTGTCAAGAGAAATTTGAGTTTTGTTTTGGACACAATATAGTCATCAAGAAATTGCATTGGGCCATTTCTTCAGATAGCAGAGATTGAACTCTTGCCCTGGAAGCCTTTTTTTGATTCAAAGAAGTTGTTATTCTTAAGTGGTGATGATGTTTGGACACTGTCAGCATGGATAAGGCCATCTCCAGTGTGTTCAGTTGCACACACATGTACAAAGACAGCTCTTTCCTCTGTACTTGGGCTGTCTTTGCACATGGGTGGTGCCAAGTCCATAGGAATTTCTCCCTTAGAGTCACCACAGGCTTTAAGTTTTTTTGTTGTTGTTGTTGTTTTTGTTGTTTTGTTTTGTTTTGACAGGCAGAGTGGATAGTGAGAGAGAGAGACCGAGAGAAAGGTCTTCCTTTTTGCCGTTGGTTCATCCTCCAATGGCCACTGCGGCCGGTACATCGTGCTGATCCGAAGTCAGGAGCCAGGTGCTTTTCCTGGTCTCCCATGCGGGTGCAGGGCCCAAGCACTTGGGCCATCCTCCACTGCCTTCCCAGGCCATAGCAGAGAGCTGGCCTGGAAGAGGGGCAACCGGGATAGAATCCGGTGTCCCAACCAGGGACTATAACCTGGTGTGCCAGCGCTGCAAGGCGGAGGATTAGCTTGTTAAGCCACGGCGGCTGGCCAAGGCTTTAAGTTCTAATTTCAGGTTGGCAGTATCTAGCCGCTGACCGAAGGAAAGATTCCACTTATATGCTGGCTAATTTTGCCTTTCTCTGTCTTGTTACTACTCTTTGTAACTAAATTGCAGCTAGTAAGTTTTACCAAAGGTCGTAATTACGATGATGGATGGATGATGGATGATGATCGCCAGCTTTTGTCTAGCAGTTTGCAACATGCAAATCCCCTGAATGCATTGGCTCATTCATTATCATAACAGTTCTGAGAGGTGAATAGGACGCCCTCCTTTCTGCCAGAACCACAAGGATAAACTGAAGCTTGCTCACAGATACCTCGATAACCATGTTACTGAGGATTTTCACTTGGATTTCATTAAGACCTGGCCTTATATAAATTGCATATTCCACTTGGACTGGATTTGCAAGAGGTCAACATCAGGGTTTCTTGAACTGAAAAACAAATGGGTTATATTTTGTTTTTAGATTTTCTTTATTTGAGAGGGAGAGTTACAGACAGTGAGAGGAAGACAGAAAGATCTTCCATCCACTGGTTCACTCCCCAAATGGCCCAACAGCCAGAGCTGAGCCAATCTGAAGCCAGGAACTTGTCCTAGGTCTCCCATGTGGGTGCAGGGGCCCAAGCTCTTGGGCTATCTTCCACTACTTTACCAGGCCATAACAGAGAGCTGGATCAGAAGAGGAGCAACTGGAACTAGAACAGGCTCCCATATGGGATGCTGGTGCTGCAGGCAGAGGATTAACCTATTATGCCACAGCACCAGCCCCAGGTTATGCTTTTAAAAACATAAAAAGATTACATTTTAGTTGAACTATTTATTCAGTTATGATTTATCTTTAATCTCTAGTATAATTTAACAAAATATTTGTATTCTTTATTCCTTCTAAAATTTGTGGTGCTCTCTTAATGGGGAAAATAGAGATTCAAAATAGTAGTAACTAAAAGATGTTTGGGTTCTGGCATCTTAGAATTTATAACCTAGCAAAACTACAAAGCAAATAAACTGAGTAGAAGCAATATAGAATCATCCCAAAGCTTAAATCCCATCTCTGCTTTGTACATGGGATAAAAGTGCAGTACCCATGAGGTACCCATTTCATAGAACTTTGTCAGTTTAAATGCAATAATAAATGTATAGCCCTTGAAAAGTGCCCGATACTAGTAAGCCCTCATTAAATGGTGATAGTAGTAGGAACAAACAATATTTTACAGCTGTTTTGGGCTACTGGATGAATTATGTATTAGTTATATGTGGAAACGATTTTAAGTAGATCTAAATAGAAGCAGCAAAGCTTTAAAAAGTCCTTGGAAAGGCTGGCACTGTGGCATAGTGGGTAAAGCTGCCACCTGCAGTGCCTGCATCCATGTGGGCACCAGTTCAAGTCCTGGCTGCTCCATTTCTGATCCAGCTCTCTGCTATGGCCTGGGAAAGCAGTGGAAGATGGCCCAAGGCTTTGGGCCCCTGCACCCACGTGGGAGACCCAGAAGCAGCTCCTGGGTCCCGACTTTGGATCTACACAGCTCCGGCTGTTGCAGCCATTTGGGGAGAGAACCAGTAGATGCAAGACTTCTCTCTGCCTCTCTGTAACTCTGCCTTTAAATTAAAAAGCCCTTGAATACTCTTACTTTTGGAGGTCCAATTCTGCTACTTCATATCAAATATATTAATTCTCACATTAAATACAATTGTTATGTAACTTTAAGGAAACTGATTTTTAGTTAGCCATCTTAGTCTGTTTTGTGCTGTTAGAACAAATTCCACGGACTAGGTAGTTAAGGAACATAGATGTATTCTTCACAGTCCTGGGGTCTGAGAAGTCCAGGATCAAGGTGGCAGTGTGTGGCGCGGCTTCCTGCCGCATCCTCAAGAGGCAGAGGAGAAGGGAGCCACTCCCGCGAGCCCTGTGTGTAGCGGCAGAGCTCTCGACACCTAAGCACCTCCCAGCACTGCTGTCTTGGGAATTAAGTTTCTAACACATGAATTTTGGAGAGGACAAGCATATCAAACCATAGAACTGGCTATTTGGCATAATACTATGTTTTGTAAGCACTTTGAGGGGTAGTATTCTACTGAGGTCATCACACAGCAAAGAAAACGATGAATAAGCTAGAATTCTGGTCTCCTAGCTGATAACTGAAATTTTCCAAGAGAAAAATTGGGAATGTTGTCTCTCTACCCTGAAGGAACAGTATACTGGAGGCTAATCTACTTTAAACCTAAGTTAAGCTGCAAAGTAAACACCTCAGAATGCTCAAAACCCTGAAAGAAATGTTTCCTTTCTTCATTCTTTGCGTAGATTGTGGTTTGAATGTTCATAAGCAGTGTTCCAAGATGGTCCCCAATGACTGTAAGCCAGACTTGAAGCACGTGAAGAAAGTGTACAGCTGTGACCTGACAACGCTCGTGAAAGCACACATCACCACGCGGCCAATGGTGGTGGACATGTGCATCAGGGAGATCGAAGCCAGAGGTGAGGCCCTGCAGCGCGGCTGCAGCACCCTTACAAGTCCCGATGCCTCCCTGGGGGCCTCGCTGCACTACACACTTGGCTCTTTTCTGCAGTTTTGGGGAAAATGGCTTCAGATGTCAAATGATCTCACGTCAAATGAATTAACACGTAAGCTGCTTGTTTTTGAGGCAGATTGAACCAGTTGCAGGAAATATGCTTAAAGATATATTTGTAGCTGGTGCTTCCAGTCTGCAGAAGCTGACATGTAGAGACGAGTGCATTTCTCAGTTTTTGTATTTTCCTTGGGTCCAGAAAGCAAAGATGTGAATGCTGCAAAAGCTTTCCAGTGCCAAAGCCAGAGCTGTGCCTAATTATTCTTTCTCTCTTGGGAAAAACTGCTGCAACCTATTAATATAGCTTATCTTAGTCATCTGTTACGTAAAGAATTTATGGTGTAATTGGGGTGATGAACTGTTTCCCGTAAGGCTTTACATATTTGATCTAATTAGACAGAATAAGCCAATTTGTAAATATTCAGGTGACATTAGGTGAGAATTAAAGAACTGTGAAATGGTTTTGTTTTAGGAAAAAGTGTGAAAAAGTAGAAGCATGCACATTTTCTCAATCTTTCTGACACATTACCTCTCAAGCCTGAAGTGTGGGAATAAGTTAAAATTTAAAGAAAAGGAGTAATTCCAAAGAAACCAATTTGCTGCTATGCTTTCTTCTTCCAGGTCTTAATTCTGAAGGACTGTACCGAGTGTCAGGATTTAGTGACCTAATTGAAGATGTCAAGATGGCTTTTGACAGAGGTATATTCTTCCACATGTTGGTTAACTTAGGACAGGGATGCTCTTTGCCAAAATGTCTTATGTTATTTTTTGCATTACCTTTCTAAATCACTGATATTATACCAACTAAAAAGACTTATAATTTCTTATTTTTGTGTTAAAGCATTAAGCTGTCAAGTTTCAGAGTGAGAAAAAAAGCATAAAATTTAACTATATGTGAGTATCCAAGTTTGGTTCCTTTGCCAAAAGACATAAAGAGCAATGCCATTTACCAAAAATCATGGAGGAAAGGAGAGAGGGGGTGGACTCTGAACATTCCAGGTCTCAGGTTTCCCAGGCTTGAGTTCGCCTGCCCAGCTCTGCTGTCGTCATGCTCCCAGGCAGCCTCGTCACCATCTACGGCTATGCTGAGAACCAAGTCATGACAGATAACGGGGCCAGAAAGCCGAGAGGCACTGAGGACCCCCCGGCTCAGGACCTGTCTCACTGTGGAAGGAGAAAAGCTCAGTGAGCTTCCTTTTTTTTCTAACATTTAGATTAGGATTTGTTTCCATAGTTCTCTATTTTCTCTAGGCTTTAAGTACAAGATTAAGGTGGTACCAAAGAAGAGCTATAGTTTTGACTACAGAAAGTGAGTTAGTAGTGATCCTCCTGTTTTCCAAGTCTGTATTTCTAGTTCCAGCACAATCCTCTCCCATTCATAAACCTCTTACAGGCAGAAGGCAAAAACAAATATTTCACCAGCCTGACCTAAGAAAAATCTAGGCCAGTCCAGGCATCTGATGGGAGCAAAGCTATGGTGAACTAATAGTGTGCTAGGTCCAGATAAGTCTCAAGAAGAGCAGTTCTGAATCCATGCCAAACGGGATGTCAAGGAGGCATCTCTCTCTGGAAGGTAGGAACTGAACACATCGTTTTCCAGCCTCTGGCCATGATTCTCAACAGTAAGTCAACAATGTTAAAGAAAATGAATGCTCCCAGGGACCTCAGAAAGCAAATAAATGTCACAGTTTCCCTTCATTAAAAAAAAAAAAAACACAACAACAACATTTTGGTGCCCTGAAAACACAGCTGAGACTTGAACTTCTTAAGAACTCACCTTTGCTCCATGTTGCCACGCTTTCCGGAACCAATCTTTGACATCCCACAAGGCTGTGTTCCAGCAGTCATCTGTAAGAATGATGTAAAAAACATTAACAAGAGTGTGAAGGAAGCCGACGGCTCCGATCATTTACATCAATTCTGCCCAAGTCCATGCGTATTCAGATTATCAGATAAACAGAGCAAAGCAAATTTGAAGGAATTAAGAGTGATCATCTCTGGGAGCCATAACCTTCAATTAATGAAATCCAAGAAGGAAGACAGGATCCACAGAATGCTAGAATTCAATTCCAGTGTCAAGGTAAAAAGAGTAACTCTGGGGAATTCTTCTCTAGCTTGCGGAGATAGTCACTGAATGGAGAACTAACTAGCCCGACATCGGCAGATGCCATCATACCTTTGCCCAAGTATTTATGTGGTGGACATGGTAAAGAGTTCACGGTCAAAGCCATTGAAGTTCCCTGGAGCCTTCTCCGAGGAGAGACTCAGAGTCAAAAGCTGAAAGAAATAATCAGGAGGTTCCCAAAGAAGACTGAAGAGAGGTGCCCACCACCCATCTCCTTTTCCACGGGAAAGAACCAGAGTAACAGTAATTGCATCTCATGGGGAGTGCCCAAGGGAAAATGCTGGAGCTCAGCATGGGCAGCACAGGAACCCCTATAGGCCAGAGAGACCTGGGATGCTCCTGGGACCTTAGAAGCTCACCTCCAGATCTGGAGCGGTCTCTGTGTGTATGGCTGCCCTGGACATGGGCCTGGCCTCACAGAGGCTCTCAGAGTCCACCCTGATTTGGATGGACACACGCAGCCGTACAAACCTGCCCCACAACCACCAGGACCCACACACCGCTACTGAGACTGAGATGCAAGCCACTGCTCCCACTGCCACTGAAGATAGCGGAAGAAGATATAGAGAAACTGCACCTCAACATCCAACTAAAGCTAAAGCCAAAGCAGCCTGCAATGCAAAAGCCAAGGATGCATCATCAGGAAAAAGCCTTCAATCTGCAAAAGCTACCCTTCAAAAATGATAGAACCGAACTACCAGATGCTCACATACCAACATAGGGACACAAGAAGTATGAAAAAGCAAGGCACCATGATACCTCAGAAGGAAAACGTAATGCTTTAGTGTCGGACGCCAAAGAAAAGGAGACTGGCATAATGCCTCATGTTCAAAGATTGACTACAGGGGCTGGTGCAGTGGCGAAGCAGGTAAAGCCGCTGCCTACAGTGCCAGCATCCCATATGGGTGCTAGTTTGAGTCCTGGCTGCTCCACTTCCCATCCAGCTCCCTGCTAATGTCTTGAGAAATCAGCAGATGACCCAAGTCCTTGGGCCCCCACACTCACTTGGAAGACCCAGAAGAAGCTCCTGGCTTTGAATCAGCACAGCTCTGACCATTGCAGCTATTTGAGGAGTGAAACAGCAGATGGAAGACCTTTTCTCTCTCCACTTCTGCCTCTGCCTCTCTGTAACTCTGCCTTTCAAATAATTTTTTTTAATTTAAATATATATATATAGTGTGACTATAAGGATACTCAAAGAGATACAAGAGAATACAAGTAATTAAATAAAGTTAGGAAATCATTGCATGATGTGAATCAGAAATTCAGCAGAGATGGAGATCTTGAAAAGGAACAAGAATCTTAGATATGAAAAACTCAACCTTAGAAAAAACAAAAACCAAACCCAAATGTAGTAGAAGAAAAAAAAAGTAAGGATCAGAGTAAAGGAAACAGACAAAAAAATACAAAAAGATCAGCGAAATGAGGCTTTTTTTTTTTAAACAGACACACAAAAATCAACTCAAAATAGAGGAAAGATTAAAAGGTAAGGCTTGAATCTAGGCAAGTACTAGAAGAAAAGATAGGGGGAATACTTCAAGACATTGACACAAGCAGTGATTTTATGGGTAAGACCCCAAAAAACACAGGTAGGAAAAGGAGAAACAAATAGGATTATATCAAACTAAAAACTTATACAGAAGAAAATGACCAACAAAGTGAAGAGAAAACCAAAGGAATTGAAGAAAATACTTGCAAAATATTCACTTGAGAAAGGATTAATCCAGAATACATAAGGAACTCAAAAAACTCAAGAACAAAAGAACAATCCAGTTAAGAAATGGGCAAAGGATCTGGGTAGACACTTTTCAAAAGAAATATAAAGGACAACAAACACATGAAAGCAGCGCTCACTGTATCCCCACCCATCAGGAAAATGCAGATCAAATGCACTCCAATGAGAATGGCTATTAGCAAAAAGACAACGGCAGGGCACAGGGGTAAAGCTGCTGCCTGCAATGCCATCCCTCCCTACAGGCACCAGGTTGTGTCCTGACTGCTCCACTTCTGATCAGCTCCCTGCTAATGGCCCGGGAAAAGCAGCAGAGGATGGCCCAAGTGCTTGCACCTCTACTACCCATGTGGGAGACCTGGAAGAAGCTCCTAACTCCTGGGTTCACCTGGCCTAACCCCAGCTATTGCAGCCATCTAGGGAGTGAAGCAGCACGTGGAGGACCTGTGTCTCTCCCTCTCTGTAACTCTTGACTTTCAAAGAAGGAAAGAAATCTTTTTAAAAAATTATATATACACACACACACACACACACACACAATGGCATGCTAGATATGGAGAAAAAGTTCACTCTAGTTGGTGGGAATGCAAACTAATACAACTATAATGGAGAATAGTATGAAGCTTTCTCAGAAAACTAAAACTACATCAGTCATGTGACCTAGCTAAACCACTTCTGGGTATAGATCGGAAGGAAATGAAATCAGCATGTGAAAGGGATACCTCCACTTACATGTTCTAGTCACAATAGCCAAGACTTGAATCAACCTAGGTGTCCATCAGTGGATGAATGGATAAAACGTGGTGTGTACACACACCACGGTCAAATATTCTTTTGTCATGAAAGAGTGAAATTCTGACATTTTCAGCAAAATGAATGGAACCGGCATTAAAGTGAAATAAGCCAGACAGAAAGGCAAATACCACATGTTCTCCCTCATACATGAAAATTTTTAAAAATTAATCTGAGTCCCATCTGCTCTACTTCAAATCCAGCTCCCTGCTAATATACCTGGGAAATCAGTAGAAGATGGCCCAAGTACCTAGGCCCCTGCACCCACTTGGGAGACCCAAATGAAGCTCCTAACTTTGGCCTGGCACACCCCTAGCCATTGCGGCCACTTTGGGGGAATGAGTCAGTGGGTGGATGATCCCTCTCTGCCTTTCAAATAAATAAAATAGATCGTTAAAAAGTCAGTCTGGGGGCCAGTGTTGCGATGCTGGCATATAAATCAACACCTGTTCAAGTCCCAGCTGTTCCACTTGCAATCCAGCTGCCTGCTGTTGTGCCTGGGAAAAACAGCAGAGGAAGGTCAAAGTCCTTAGGGCCCTACAGCCACGTGGGAGACCTGGAAGATCTGGTTCCTCACTGGTGCTCTAACTCTGCCTTTCAAATAAATAAAACCTTTTTTTTTTTTAAAGATTTGTTTATTTGAAAGACAGAAATAAAGAGGCAGAGAGAGAGAGGTTTTCCATCCGCTGTTTTTACTCTCCAAATGGCCACAAAGGCCAGAGCTGGGCTGATCTGAAGCCAGGAGCTTCTTCTGGGTCGCCCACGTGGGTGCAGGGGCCCAAGCACTGTTTTCCCAGGCCACAGCAGAGAGCTGGATCAGAAGTGGAGCAGCCAGGACTTCAACCAGCGTCCACAAGGGATGCTGGCACTGCAGGTAGCTGCTTTATGTGCTACGCCACAATGCCGGCCCAAGTGGAGTACTGAATGCAGGGGAGTGCCGAGGGAAACCTGATGGAGACCGCCTGTGCTTGAGCGTCCTAGGGCCTGGCCCCTGCAGAATTCTCTGTTGTAGAATCTTTCCTCAGCATTCTAAAGTCCTGTTTTATTTTGCTTTTTTACTTCCTTCCACCTCCCCTACCTCCTGGGCGTAGGCAGGTCCAAATGTGGAGAGAAAGAGCCTGGGGTAAAACACAGGGGACCCCCTGTGCCAGGGGGCTTTGCAGGCGAAAGTGCCTGTTATTTTTCCACAAACTATTTAAAGAAGAATATGCAGTGCTGCATTAAATCCCCACCTCCACCCCGGGAACTCTAGTGGCTCTAAGAAGTTGAAAGATATTTCTGTTGACCTCATCCTCCCCGGCCTCTCCCTTCCCTAACTAGGCAGAAGGTAAGGAACTTCAGCACGGAAAATGCAAAACAAGACATTGCCGTTTCACAGGAAATTAGCCACTTGTAGGTATCATGAAACCACTGCATTTGGTGTTAACAAATTGAAGTGTTGCTAATCTCTGAAGTCTGACTGTACACAAAAATGAACCGGCTGTTAGAAACTGCTGCGAGTCCAGGTATTTACTTTTGTTTCTCTGAATATCCTTTAAAGATGGTGAGAAAGCCGATATTTCCGTGAACATGTATGAAGATATCAACATTATCACTGGCGCGCTGAAACTGTACTTCAGGGATTTACCAATTCCACTCATTACGTACGATGCCTACCCCAAGTTTATAGAGTCTGCCAGTGAGTATCAACGCACGGGTCCCCAGCAACCTGCCAGGCCCCTCCCCCAGGTCACCACTTTTCCTGCTGGGTCTTGAACGCGTTATGAAATTCTCCCCCTCCCCTTTCTCCGTGGTTAGTCCTCTCACAAGCATTTCACACTCTTCTCTAGCAGTTTCCACACGACTTCTGCCATCTGAAGCTTCAGGGTGTGCTCACTCCGTTTCCAAAATAACCTGACACCTACTCTTTAGATGTGGAGCACCACTTTTATAAAATGAAAGTGAATAACCAGAAAAATAAAGGCAAGACAAGATACAGGATCAGCTATTGTTACAATTTAACAAACGGTCAGGTTGCGGAGTTTCTGTGTTCCTGTCATCAGTTGCGGCCTGCGTATTGCGTGTGTCTAAGTTAATGCAGACCATTCGTCGTCCACACACTGGCGCTGGCCCATGGCTCAGACTTTTAAGTAGCACTATTTTAGATCAAAATGTCATATTCCTCCCAGTTGAGATGAAAATGAGAAAGAGCAAGGGCTTATTTGCCAAATGTGATTTATGCAGCAAGAATTATACCTGTAATTCACACTTCATTTTTCAAAGAAGGGAATTCTTAAACAGATTTTAAGTGTTGGCATTATGTTTTTACTTTTCTCTTCAAAAAAAGATAGGCTATTTCTGTCATTTTGCTTTTCTGTCTTTAAAACCAAATGTTGTCTTGATCTTTAAATAATTACATCACTTCCTTAGTAACACTGCTTTTACTTTTTGACTTTGAAATTTCATCAAGTACAAATTCTTTGTTCTGACTTTCAGTTTTCTCTTTAGAGCTGTGGTTGAGAATTTTTGTGGTTAGTTCCATGGAGCCCTGATTTCTTGCAGGCCAGCTCAGGGTCTCATGGAGAGAACAGCTGGGAGAATTACACTGGTTTTTAGAAAATGCTGTGTGCACAAATAATTAACAAGTTCAAGAGCCTGAAAGTCTAGGTCTCTCCCACAGGAGCATAACTCCTCTCATCTCATGATGGCCTCTGCAATCATGAAAGCTGGCCGAGAGCTTCCACGCCGTCACCTTACGGGGCAGGTGTGGCCTCCCCAGACGGCGGCAGTGTGACCGCCACTCACCTGGAAAGCACTTCACACACACTGCCTTTGCAAAGGGCTGCTGTGGCCACACTTTGCTCTGACCCTTTAAAAAGATAACAGTGCAACTAGACAGTATATCTCAAAGTTTTAAAATCTTTTTTTTTTTTTTTGGTTGAGAGCAATGTAGGAGAGAGAGGTCCTCCATCTGTTGGTTCACTCCCTAACTGGCCGCAGTGGCTGGAGCTGCACTGATCTGAAGCCAGGAGCCACATGATTGCAGGCCCCAGTGTAACTATTTTGATGTGTGATTTGTGACCCAGAGGCCCTAACCGCTTAACCCTGACATCCACATGTGCTGTGTTTGGCATGATAGCATCATTTGTGGTCCTTGTATGTAGTGTTTCCAGCAGTAGTCTTTTATACAGCCATCCGAAAGGACAGACAAGGAAGAGGAAAGTAGTTTATGTTTATGTACAAGGTGCTGCAAGCCACACCAGGCACCTTACAAGCATGCTGCCACTCAAGATGGTGTAGGACATAGGTAAACTGAGCAGGGTCACGTCCCTAGAGGAGGTGGCCCTGGCATTCAAACCCACATCTGCCTAAGGTCAAATCCATTGCTCTCTCCGCTCTGCCTCACGACCTAGCTCATGTGATGGAGCAGGGAACAAAAGACGTGCACAGGAGGGGACCCCTTCCCAATTCAGTTTTTTAGTTTTTTTCTCTTGTCAGTTCCTAAAAAGTCTCTGGCATTTATTACCAGCCTTTGCCAATAAGAAGGCAGTTTGTGTTAAAGCTCCCTTTTGTAAGAGCTGCCAGAGCTCTGCTGTGGCGCCTCCCTTGGGGGCCCGAGGGGGTTCCAGTGTAGGAGAGGAGACAGGACTGTGAGGAGGCACCAGGAAGTTTGCGAGGATGGAATTCCAGGAGAAGCTGCTCGTAGTGCTAAAACTTCTTAAAGCCCATGCATTTTTTTCTTTCATAATACACATTTTCCACAAACTTTTTGAGGACCCCTCATATTGCCCGGGAAGCTGGAAGCTGGGTGGAAGTGACTGTAAGAAATGAGAAAGGAACACAATGGGGAAGAGGCCAGGGAATCCCCCCTAAGGCCTGGGCCATCTTCCTAAGCCCTGCAGAAGCCCTGAGGAGCCCATCTTGAAGTCTGGGCGTGCCCAGCCCTTCTTCCTTGCACCCTCTCCCCACAGTTGAGACATTGCTGCCCAAAACACAGGGGCCAGAAGACAGCTTGCAGCCAGCCCTGCCCAGTCACCCAGCCACAGTGGGAACAGCTCTGCCACCGCAGAGCCCCTGGTGGGACCGAGCATAGCAGATCTGCCCTGGCCAAGCAGCCTGCACGCTGTCTTCCCAGGAGACCTTAGAAAAGTCACAGGGCTCCATCAGTGTGTAACCTTGACAGAAGCAGATAAACTCATGTAAAACCTATGGTTCTGCGTTCCAAAAGTGTACTTCCTAGAAGTCTGAGAAGGCGAGCTTGCCGATCTTTTCTTCACATCAGCCACTGAGTCACCCTTTGGCTTAGCTGAATTTTATTTTTCTTGTATTTAAGGTTCTCCCTAACGAGGTAAACAAGGCCTACTGCAGAAGAGCTTGTAATTAGGCCTGGATCCAGATCCCGAGTGCTTGCGTCCTGCTCCCACAGCATCCCATGTCCCAAGCCCTCAGAGGCTGTCTGTTCTCCACACCTCTGCACGTCTTCTCTCCCTCACACCAAGGGATCGTACAAGGGTACTTCCACAAGTCTGTCAAAAAGGGAATGAAAAGTTGTCTTGGTGGCTGGCGCCGCGGCTCACTAGGCTATCCCCCGCCTTGCGGCGCCGGCACACCGGGTTCTAGTCCCGGTCGGGGAGCCGGATTCTGTCCCGGTTGCCCCTCTTCCAGGCCAGCTCTCTGCTGTGGCCAGGGAGTGCAGTGGAGGATGGCCCAAGTGCTTGGGCCCTGCACCCCATGGGAGACCAGGAGAAGCACCTGGCTCCTGCCATCGGATCAGCGCGGTGTGCCGGCTGCAGCGCGCCAGCCGCGGCGGCCATTGGAGGGTGAACCAACAGCAAAAAGGAAGACCTTTCTCTCTGTCTCTCACTGTCCACTCTGTCAAAAAAAAAAAAAAAAAGTTGTCTTGGTGCCCCCTAAAAATTGAAATCCATGCATTTGGATTCATGGAAAGCGCATGTTATGAAAAAACTACACATGGATTTAAAAATGTCTTGCACCAAACTAAATAACTCCATTTTCACAAACTTTTTTTGAAGTCCCCTCTTAGTCGGCTGTTGTCTTCCCTCCTACCATGGAATTTCCCACCAGGCTGGCCGGAGTTCTCGCCTGTGTCTGTTTTCTCCCAATGCCCAGGATGGTGTCTCACCTCTATAACAACAGCACCCTGCCACATGCAGGCCTTGCACATTTGACAGCCACCGATACCCATTCACTTCTAAACACTTTCCCTGCTGTCTGCCTCCCTCTTCAGGTGCGCTTGGGACTGCTCATGTCTGGAGAATTGTACCTTCTAAAAAATTGTGATGAGTACTAAGAGAACTTGTAGGAGGTAGAAGGCAGAGAGTAACAAATTCCAGGGAAGAATGTTAATTTGATAGCAGTGTATTTGATACATGTTATCATGCATTCCCAGATGTCTTTCTCAATGTCCTCTCCCTGAACACCAGACTGACCCAGGTTGGCTGGCTCGTTGGGAGCTCTTACACCTCAGATGGACACCCCTCCGAGCCCCCTCCACTATGTTACCCATCCTCCCAGGGCCTGAGCCCAACACTTGGTTCATTCTTGATTCTTCTTCATCCACCCCTCAGCAGTGAGTGCCAGGCACTCTGCAAAACATATCCAGAATGCAACGACTTCTCACCTTTCTTGCTATCACCAATCCATGCTACTGTCATTCCTCACTGGGTTTTTTCTAATCATTACTGGATCTGTCCTGCTTTTATTCTTGGCCCTCTATAGTCTGTTTTCCATGTGGCAGCCAGAGGAGAGGTAACTGTGAAAACTGAGTCAGTTTGGGACAGTTCTTTATTCAGAACCTTCCCAAACCCTCACAGGGGCCTGCAGCCCCCGACACAGTAGAGCGCCCATCACCCACCCCACCCACCCGCCCAGTGCTTGCTCCCTCTGCTGCAGCCACACTTAGCTGCCCACTTTTCCACAAGTGTAACAGGCAGACTCTCCCTGTAGGTTCTTCACGTGGCCATTGCTCTGCTGGGGCCATCTGTGCCCCCAGAGCTCCACGTGACCCATTCCCCCTCTCCAAGTGCTCACTGGAGACCTGGCTCCTCACTCAGTTCTGTCCTGACCACCCCGTTGGAACTTGCAACCCCAGAACTTCTAGTTTGTTCCATAGCACTTGCCTCATTCTAGTATACCACACACAGTGAGGTGTCTTAGCCAGTGTGGACTGTGCTCCCAGTAGAAAGCTAGCTGCTGTGAGCAAGGGATCTTGTTTGCTTGCCCACCAGCACTGTCCTTTGTTTCACCCCATCTCAAAGTTCTGCCTGCACAGGGTAGTTGTGGAAATTAAAAGGCAACTAGGTTGCTGTTTTCAGTTTCCAGAATTGTATAGTTTCAAATAATTAGTCTTATGGTAAAAACAAAATAATAGTTTTCCATAGTAAATGGAGCTTTCTTCCCTTAACTCTAGAAATTAAAGGCTTGAGCGTCAGCAGCTGAGCTGGTACCCTGCCATCGTCAGCTGGCACTCTTCAGAGGCCCCAAGGTTATTACGGCAAAAGGCAGATAATGGGGTCTTCATTACAAAGTGAGCCAGGAGCCGAGAAGCAGCTTTTCACAGAAAAGTGTAGAATCGGTTTCTTTAAACTGAAAGGCTTCCGTCACTGTTCACATTCTGAAGTTCAGCAAGTCTCCTCTGCCTGTGCTGGAAACGTGCCCCTTTCATCCGATGCTAGGTTTTACCCGATCCAGAGCACTACCATCCAGTTGGTTTGCTCTGGACGTTAGGGAAGACTGGGGCCTTTGTCTCGAGTGTTACATTCTGGCCAGATGGTACCTCCTCAACCTTACAGGGCTGCTCTCCCGATTAGGGTTCAGCAGTGTGGGGTCCCCCACGGCTGTCCTAAGACTCCCCCCATCTCCCAACATTTGGGTAGAAGCAGGGATGCACTGTGGTGCTCCTTTAGAAGGCACAGAATTCCAAAGATGCCTGTTGTTTGACTTTGAAGTGTCAGGTAAGCCAGCGTGGTCTGTGTCCCGAAGGTACATGCTGGGGTTGGTGGGTTACTTTGTGGCTAACACAGCAGAACTTGAATATCTAAGTGAAGACAGCCCCCTTCAAAGCTCACACCTGCCCAAGTCCGCTGTCTCAGGGAGCCCGCCGCTACGCACAGCACTCTGAATCATGCTCAAAGTCACAGCACGTCCTTCTGAACATCCTCATAGAAAACGTATGTGCCTTGAGGGTAAATCTCATTTTATACCCAACACCAAGTGACTTAGGACCGAGTCTCATATACATTGGATGATACTTCTTGGTCTAGAAAGATTATATATGTATATATAAAACATTCTCTCCCTCTAACTTTGCCTTTCATATAAGTCTTCAAAAAAACATGAGTATCCATTAACAAGACTTAGGAGTCACAGGGCCACTGGTGGCTTGGCGTGTTTGCCATCACGGGGACTTTCTAGCACTTGAACAGCACACCACCTCTCACATATGCCTGTGGCATTCTGAAGAGAGCTTATTAGAATGTGCGAGTTCTCCATGTCCACACATGCCCGGCTGTTTTCATAGTCACATCTCATATACAAGCCCACGTCTGCTTTCCACGGTCGCCAGGCCGCGGGACAGTGAGACAAGCCTACTGTTGCTGCCTTGAGCCAGGAGCCTTTAGAAACCTGAGCCTAGGCCCTTGGATATTTTCCTAAAGCTTGGGCAGAGATCTGTGAGGAAGCATTTAGGATCCACTTTAGATCACCACAGAGCAGAGTTCGCTGGCCCGTTGTGCCTGCTTTCTGTAAGTGTTCCACTTGCCCTTTCAGAAATCATGGACCCCGACGAGCAATTGGAAACCCTTCACGAAGCCCTGAAACTACTGCCGCCGGCTCACTGCGAAACCCTCCGCTACCTCATGGCGCACCTGAAGAGGCAAGTTACAGACTGGGTGCCTCACCCGCCCGTTGCCTGTAGACCTTGAGGTGCAGGGAAGGCAAAGCCAGCCATCGAGGGAATGAGTAAACGGCCGGCTGTACTGCCGTCTCACGCGACACTGCGCTCGCTGAGGACGAACACCCGAAGTCACCTGTCCTGTGCTGCGAGTGCAGCCCCGACTCGGACACAGATGTCACTGGCGGATATGTGAGGAGTACCAGTGTCGTGCCACGACGCGCGTTCATTTCCGTGGGAAGGGAAAGGCTTGCAGCAGTACAGGCACTCGCGTCATAAAGCCAGAGCACGGCAGCTGGCAGGAGCGCTCACGTCTCCTCCTCCTGCTCCAAACAGCCCTCCAGGCTTGCCGAGGAGTTTTAGATTACCGAGTTAATGTCGCCAGCACCGAAAGCCGGCATAAAGAGTGGAGAACTAAGGGGTCGAGGGAGGAACGGGCAGCGAGATACTGCAGTTAGTGTTGGTGTTTAAAGGGATGGATGGGGACAGAGCTTCATTTCCTGCTCAGTCACCCTCAGTCTCTACCAATTGGAGCACAGTTTGGGGAATTGTGTGACCAAGTCCTACGGGTTTTAGGGTTTCGAAATAGAAAACCAATCAGAAACAAAGTTTGATACGCCCGAAGGCATGACTTACCAGAAACGGTATTTGAGTCCTTCACGCTTGTTTACATTTTCCCATCTTAAAAGCACCATGAGCACAGCCCTTGCTTAACATGCATCAGCCTCACTTGTAAGTTTGCTTCACATTTGCATGTCAGTGGTCCAACCAGAACAAGTAGCTCTCCAGTCACATCCTCTGCTGTTGCCACAGCAGTAGAAAGGACATGAACACTTACTCCCCAATTTTTTTGTCACCACTGCTCTGTCCCTGGACGCTCAAACTGTTCAACAGGCACAGACAACCCCAGAGGAAGCGAGGTGGCCACCGGGGTGGGGAGGGGGATGGGCTAAGCCAGGCACCCCAGTCCCTTCCCTGGCCGTACAGCACAGCCCAGGAACCCTGGCGTTCTGAATATTCAGTGTTAAAGTCAGTGCTTCGAACCTCCGGGGAGGCAGGGAGCAATGGCGGAGCAGAGAGGCGCTGCTACGTGGGAAGCTGGCGCATCTGGGTTCCCTCTCGGCCTCGGGCACAGCGAGGACCCCTGTGGCCTACAGGAAGCCATGTGATGCTTTACTTGTATTTTTCAGAGTCACCCTGCACGAAAAGGAGAATCTCATGAATGCAGAGAACCTTGGAATTGTCTTTGGCCCAACCCTCATGAGGTCTCCCGAGCTGGACGCAATGGCCGCCTTGAATGATATCCGGTATCAGAGACTGGTGGTGGAGCTGCTGATCAAAAATGAAGACATTTTATTTTAAGCTTTTAATTTGAGGGGGAAGAGATGGTTTACAGATGAAGGAATGTTTTACAGTAACTTAATTGGCTCCTTAGCTGAATTACTTCTTGGTTAGAGGTTGGGGCGTATAACCAGATGGAAATGAAGGAACTTTCTGTTGTTTTCGTAGCACTGCTCAGCTGTCCTTGTAAAACAGTGAACACACGCTTTCCAGTTCTAGTAAGCCTGGGAGTTTATCATGTCCAGAGAAACTCCAGCTATTGCATGATTAGCCCCCTGTCTGGCAGTGAAACCCCATGCCCAGGAAACAGCAAACCTGCACCTGCACGGCCTCTTCATCCCGGGTAGCCTGTGGTCGTAACCCCGCATGTTTCACACAGTAAGCCTATCGTGACTGCTTCGGGGTCTGTGTCCTGGGTTTGTGATGCCTGTACAAACATGCACACACGAATGGAGAGAACAGCACCTCTGCCTGTTGCATTCCCATAGACCATGGCACATGCCTACTTTTCACAAAGGGTTCATTTCTGGCTTCTCATAGTTCTCCTCTTCATAGTACTAACATAGTACTTTCTTTCTGGCAAAAGCAAAATGTGTTTCAGATTTGTTATCTTTAATAAGTTATCCCTACCAATAAAAGATGTACAACACAGAGCATTTTCTGTTAAATTATTACTGGTTTTCAGTTCTAATTTTGTATTTTTATCTGGCACATATTAATTTATTAAATTTGGCTTTTAGAAATCAAAAATATTCATAGCTTATTTTTTCCCCAGAACTGAAAAAAAAGTTTGGTCATTTAATATTAAGTGCTTCTTCTCACCTCTGTTGTTTATTGTTAAAAGTTTTGAGGCAGGCTTTTGGCCTGATAAGACACCGGTTAGGATGTCCATGTCCCCTGTGGGAGTACCCGAGTTCAATATCCAACTCCAGCTCCTGACTGTATCTTTCTGCCAGCATAGACAGATGCTGGGGAAGCCACAGGCAATGGCTCAAGTAGTTGGGTTCCTGCCATCCACGTGAGAGACGTGGATTGAGCTTCTGGCTCCCTACTTTGGCCCAGTCCAGAGCAACCCAGTCCCAGCCTTTGCAGGAGTTTAGGGTAGGAGCTAGCCCAGAGCCCTCTCACACACACTCTCTCTCTCTCACACACACACACACAGTTTCTCTTTGCCTCTCAAATATATGTAAAAATTGTTCAGTTTTGTGATGAACACCTGAAGTCATCAAGTGCTAAGAAATAGTGTACTTGGTGGACTTAGTTTTCTTCTGTCACTCTGGCAGAAACCTCAAATATTTTGACTTTTGGGGGCCATGTTGACAGGAGTTCCTAGAGGCCCCACAAGAAGGTTAGAGAGTGACTCTTTCTAACCATTTCATTTGCTGGAACGTATGGTGTTGCTGGGAGCAAGTCCAGAGAGCAGCCTGGCCACTGGAGGAGTGTGGTCTGCAGCCGAGTGCCAGCAACCCAGGTCTGGGGCCTGGGGCCTGGGGCCTGGAACTTCACCACCCGCCACCATAGGGCTTTGCAGTAGTGGCCCTCCAGGGTCTGTGTCCTTGTTTGTCAAATCAGCATCCTTCTAGAACTAAAGTCCTGTCCCGCTTTTAAAAGTGAAACAGCATTAAAGACATTTTCAAGCCTTCAAGACTGTCTCAAACATAAGGGAACAAAAATAGAGTTGTTCCCTGGTTTCAGCCCAAGGCTATAGTAGGAAGTTGGTAGAACTCTCTCTGCTTCCATCAGTGTTCCTGTGGAGAAAATGTGGTCATTCAAGAGCTACTCCTCCACAGCTCACTTCAGTCTCCTGTGAAACGTGTCATTGCACCAGGCACCACTGAACACGGAGATTGATCAAGTGCAGACTTGATTGAGAACATGGCAATTTTCTTTAAAGTGGCAGCCACTAAAAGGCACCGAACACAAATGCTCTTGACCTATGAAATATATTCACCAGAGAGCTGATCTAATGAGTGTGCCCCTGGGTTGGGTAAGCCTGGACTGCTCTGTGTTCATGGCTGGGCTCCGTCTTCTACACAGACCTACTGTGAATGGAGAAATCCAGTTGTAAAGGATCACCCTGTGCCCGAGAATACTCTCAGCCCAGTCTGAGGGCTGGGGTCGAGCAGGCACTTGAGCTGGGGCTGTACCTGGAGGAGAAGCGCCTCCCACAGAAGTAGCGATCTCCGGGGCATCACAGCTCCAGGTGAGGTTGTGGATGACCAGCCCCGGGAAGAGTGCCTGTGGTGGCGGTGTTAGAGAGCCAGCCTTGTGGTTTGTGTCCTCAGAACGTGCAGACAAGTCACAGCCAGCTCGGCTGTGAACATCCTTGCACGGTTGGGTAACACTTCCTTCAAATGAAGAAATAATTCCCAGCCACTGGAGGTAGTTTCCTTAAAAGATAGCCAGAATCCTTTCCATACCTTTCTTTAGCCAGTGCGAGATTTCTTATGTCCTGGTCCTTTACGCTGAGGCAAAGGTTTCTGTTCCCACCAGTAAGGAGGGGAGAGGAGGAACCGATAAACCACCCGTTGCTACCCCCAACAGGTGCGCTGCTCTCACCAAGGGTCCATGCCTTCGATTTTCTGTATAGAGGTTTAAAGCATTGACATGGAAGGGGGCCTGCATACTGACAAGTGAGTAAAGCCGCCACCTGCAACACCAGCATCTCATGTGGGCACTGGTTCTGGTCCTGGTTGCTGCACTTCCCATCAAGCTCCCTGCTAATGCTCTTGGGGAAGCACCAGAGTGGCCCAGGTGCTTGGACCCCTGCATCCACAAGGGAGACCTGGAAGAAGCTCCTGGCTTTGGCCTGGCCATTGCAGCCATTTGGGGAGTCAACCAGCAATGGAAGATTCTCTTACTCTTCCTTTCGAATAAATTTGTTTTTTTAAAAAAATAGAGAAGTCAAAGGTTTTCCCCTTTACCTTTTTGGTTTTTAATGCTCTTAGGCCAGCTAACCAAAGGAAGTACTTCTTCACTGAGCCAGACTTAAAATGTGCCGCCTGTGAGTGGGAAAACAAGTATTTACCGAAATGTTTCTGGTAAGTTGACCTTTGAATAACTTCGGTTCAGGATTCCAGTCACTGGTTTTTTTCCTTAATACTTTAGAGTTTATCACTCCAAAGCTGATTAGATATGATTGGCACGTCTATGAAGCAAAAAGTTTAAAACGCACATTGGGGGAAAAAAAGGTACCCAAAACTCTTTCCAACTGCGTTTTTTTATTCCTCAGAAGTGAACTTCTCAGGGAATCTCTAGGTGTTTCTATAACTTGATGTGCCTGTAACATTCACGTTTGTTTCCTAACTGCTAACAAAGGCATTCCCTTCCAGGAACCGAAGCAGTCATGTTCTTCCCATGCCTCATTCTACAGCTCACACTCGCACTGACACCTGGGTCGCTCTGATCCAGCATTCACTGTGGCCAATAGGAGTCTGAGTATAGCAGTCAGGGGCCTGTCAGCCCAGTCCTTAGAGATCTGGTTCTCACAGTAGCATCTGCAAATGTAAGGAAAAAGACCTGCATCCCTTGACGTTTCCATGTTGCTCACTCCACATACATTTCCTGTGTGCCAGGCACTGTGCTGGGACTGACTTAGACCTCCAAGATCAGTTGCAGCTCTCAAGGAACTTGCTAATTTAGCCTCATCATTCTTAGGCTTCTTCACATTGTGCACCTGGTCACCTGTGGGCCTCAGCACACGTTGGCAACAGAAAGCTACAAGAAAGAAGACCACCTTCTCTTGGGAAATGAGAGCTCTCAAGTCCTACTCCTGGAATTCCACTTGATTCTTTAAAGTTGATCTTAAATGTTTGACCAATAAGGGCCTTCCAGAAATAAAATGCCATCAGCCTGGAATATTCTTAAAACTGAAATCTTTTGATTTTCATCATGTCAAGCTTAGAAGTGTTTCCCCTGATGTGTCTTCGGGTACAGCTTGTGCACAGTCCTAAGCTTGTCCAGGCAAAAACAGCAAGTCCTAGCATGAGTGGACACTTTATTCTTACCAAAGAAATGTTTATAATACAAATAATGTGTTCAAGGTTTTAAATTATATTGAAATTATGAGAAAGAGGACACAGGCATACAAAGGTTAAGTGCAGCCATCTTAGCATCAATGTTCCCTTCCCTGTAGTTCAGGGACAGAAGTTGTGACCAGCACCAGGACAAAGCAGTGAACATAGCCATCATGGGCAGGCTCCATGCCCTCACCCTCACTGGCCCACTTTGACCTCTCTGCCCCAATATTGGGCAAACTCCAGTATCTGTTGGCATCATCCAGAGAACTTAGTAGAGCAGTTTTATGGCCCCACCTCATCTCCAGAATTTCTGAATTAGGAGATTTAGGGTAGGGATCAAGAATGTGTACATCTAACCAGCCCCCTGGTGATGCGGTCACTGCCAGTCCCAGGGTAACTCTTTCGGAGCCACTGATCCAGAGTGTCCTCCCATGGCTCTACATTAGAGCATTTGAGTCCCCTACCACAGAACAGTTAAATCGAACGTTCCATAGGAAAGACCTGGACAGATGGCTCCCCAGGAATTCAACTATTTCCTGTTGATAGTTGAAATGTACTCAGAGTATGGTAAGACAGAAGAGAGAAATGATTGTCGTGAAGGTGGGAGTTTCTACTCAACAGACCGTGGAACCTAGAGGAACTGCACACAGGGCCAGATGGGGAAGGGCCTGGGTCAGTTTGGAGGCCGAAGGAAGGCAGAGGGTGGGCCACAGCCTTCGTTGGGGGTTCTCAAGGGAACGGTGAGCCAGGCGGGGAGGTACACTAAGTGTATGACTGACTGAGCCATTGTGATGGTTTCTGGGCTGTAGGGGAGGTCCCTTGTCTGAAGCCTGCCCTGGGGTGACTTAGGGCAGAAGAGAATATTGGCTGCTAGTGGTTGGTTTGTATATTAACAGGCACACTCAAAGGGGGTCTTTCGCTATTTCTACGAATTAGGCAGCTCTGGGAGAGACAGTCTGCCCAGGATCAAGGCCCCAAGGGCCAGAATGTCGAGAACACAGAACTAAGAAGGTATCAGTTGGCTGTCATCACTTCCTTTCTGGCATCTCCCACTTTTACCACCTCGGTTTGACTCTGTCCTCAATACTTTCCTTTCCTATTTCTTATTCAAATTTTATACTAAATTGCATAGCTTAACCTAAATCAGATGTTAAGTCAGAAAAAGGAAATGGGAGTTTGTCAGAAAAAGGAAATGGGAGTTTGTCAAATTTTATAAAAATCACAAAGAGAATGGATCAGATGAACATCTGCTTAACAAGACGACAGGCAGCTTCCCTGGGGACCACTAAGTCATTTTTATCCAACAGGCACTGAACTCAAAGACCTTGGTCCCCCAACAAGCAGTTGATGTTGGAGGTGTTGAATAACCTCAAGGAAGATTCCTTAGTTCTCAGAATACACTTGAGGGGCTAGTGCTTCAAATATCAGAAATGTGAATTGTCCTGAGCACTAGGATTTGGGACTCAAAACAGTACCCCAAAGACTGGCACTTGGCCAGCCTCAGAGGCCTCAGTCAAGGTCCTTCTAAACTTATCTTGTTACCACTGCAAACACAAGGAGAGGCTCTCTGGAACACTCTCATCTGCCCCAAGACATGGACGAGGCACAGAACACAACTGCCTTCCATCCCCACCAGGCCTCACAATCACGGGAAGCAAGACTGGAGTGATGCCTGCGTGGATGTCGTCACAAGACGTTCTCGTCTCTGGCTCAGATTCCAGAGGGAATCATTCAAGCGTTCTCTATCTTCTGGATTCCAATAATCATTTACTATCTCTAAAATTGCGTACCACATCCCCCACCCCCAACCCATTTCCTTCTTTCCCGTGAAGGGGCTGCGTAAGCACCAACAATCTGGTTGACGTGTTGAGTTTCACACGCGTGTCTGACTCGGGCTTCCACACACGTTAGTCACTAGTGGCAGCCTTTCTGTTTATCATCACTTCATGTCAACGAACCTTCCGAGGGTGAAGGGAGAGCCTTTCGAGGACAGCCTGCATCAACCTGACAGCTACGAGGCCTAAGGACCGAGACCCCCTCCTCAATGTCACTTCGCCGTTTATTCCAGGAAACTTTGCCCGAGGAAGACAAGACAAGACTGTGCACCAACACTGTACTCTGCCTCAGGAACTTCCTGGAGATGAACTTCCAAGGCAGCAAAGAGCTTGCTGACCGAACAGGAGCTTTCCTATCACGCCTTCCCACAAGGCCCTGCTACAGTCCCTCGTCTCAAGGGACTACTCCCTGCCTTGAAGACATCTTAACTGACTTGAGCCTACGATCCCGAGACTACAAAGCCCTCCTCTGACTTCGCATCCCGAGACACTGCTTACACGCTGCGGTTCTCTCCCTCTTACCACCCTAGTTCCAATTTAACCTAGTTTTGCTCTGTTAGCAGGCAGTCTGGGAACTCAGCAGATAGTTCAAGAGCAAAGGGCCCTGGAGTCAAAGCAGCTTCAGGAAGATGCCTCAGTTCCACCTTATGAACAGGCATGTCGGCATCTTAGAGCTTCTTTAAAAGTAAATTTAAACAAGCTGGTAACTTGGGCATGGGAAGATTTTTTCCTGCAAACTTATGATCAAAGAAAAATTCTGACATGTTCTAAATTTAATTACAAGAGCTAGAGAACAGAGGGAGATTAAAAAAAAAAAAAAAAAAAACTTCCCTAAGACTTGTTTATTTGAAAGGCAAAGCGACCGAGGAGAGGCCGAGAGATCTCCCCTCTGCTGGTTCACTCTCCAAATGGCTACAACAGCAAGATCTGGGCCAGATCAAAGCCAGAAGCTCCATCCGCATCTCCCACATAGAGGGGCCCAAGCACTTGAGCCATCATCCCCTGCCTTCCCAGGTGCACCAGCAGGGAGCTGTATTGGAAGTGGAGGATCCAGGACTCAAACCAGTGCTCCAATATGGGATGCTGGTGCCACAAGCAGCGACTTAACCCATTGTGCCACATGTTGGTCCCAAGATAAGAAAAGCCAATTAGTTAATAGCTGGAGGTGAAGCCAACAAGAACAGTCTCACCCTTCTGAAAGAAAGGTGGACTTGAACCTTATCCTGTTGGTGCAGGAATTGTCCAGGCTCAGAACCCAACCTGCCCAGAGCTCCCCAGTCTGCACTCTCGTCCCTAGACTTTTCCTACCCGGAGTCACGTGGCCCCTCCTTACCCAAGCCAACACAGATCCATCGTAAGCAATTCCTTTCTTCCTCAAATTTTATTAAAATACTCTTAGCTCTAAGTCCAGTGGACATTTTTCCAACTGCTACCTGGTCTTGCTGCTGGTATTTTCCAGAAACTTGCCCCGGGATCTGTTTCTTCCTTTCTAAGCATCTGAGGGCTCAATAAACCCCTTTATTTCAGATATCCCTCGGTCTCAAGAATTTTAGCTTAACATTACTAACTTTTCTGGGACCATTTTTCGCCTTAACAGGTTTGCAAACATTGATTTTAGTCAAGTCATAATGACTAGGAGAAATTAATGACCCTGACATCCTCTAGCCAACGGTAAGCGAGAAGGCACCAGGCTTCCCCACACTTCTACTTCCCCAGGGCCTCTGCGCTGGGCCAGCACCCTGCCCCCAGGGGACAGCGAGTTTCCTGGGCTCTCCAGTCTGTCTGCAGATGGCTGTTCACAGCAGCCCCCCAAGCCAGGCACCACCCCCCCACACACTTTGCCAGAGCAGGAAGAACATGATGCCCTCTTGTCCCGGGTTCCCAAAGCCACTGGAGCACCTGCACAGGGCCCCACACAGGTTGCGCTTAGAATGAGCACTTCATCAACACCCACTGGATAACCAGTCCTCCTCCTGAGGGCAGGGCAGGAGGTGGGGAAATCTCCATCCAGCACCTCGGTAGCTTCTCAGCCAGGGCAGCCGACTTCCCATCATTTGCATGCTAGAAAGCCCCTGGTCTCCTCCCAGGTCTGGGAGAAGAAAATCATAGCTCAGAATTCTAGTATCCAACACCCTGTCTGAAGTGCATGGCCAAGCTAAGAGGACTGGCGTCACAAAGCCAAGATCACTCACACCACCAAAGAGCATCTTGCAAGTGCGTTCCTCGGGGTCTTCTCGCTAGGAATTGGTCACCGTGAATAGTAACTGTAGTGATTAAAAGGAAACATCTGAGCACCGGCAATGTGTGAGGGGTTTAAGCTGCTGCTGGCGGTACCTGCATCCCAACCTGATGGCCAGTCCGTGTCCCAGCTACTCTGCTCCCAATCCAGCTTCCTGCTCATGTTCCCGAGAAGGCATCAGACTATGGCCTAAGTACTTGGGCCCCTGCCACCCATGTAGGAGACCCTGATGGAGCTCCTGGCTTCATGTGGGCGGCCACCGGGGCACGAATCAGAAGATGGAACATCTCTCGATCGCTCTCCCTCTGTTGCCCTAATCCCTCTGCTCCCACTCCCCCCCCCCCACACACACAGTATCTTTCTCCATCATTCTGCCTTTCAAATAAATCAATCTTGAGAAAATAAAAGGAAACATCTATGAAGACAGGTTGGAATCCTTACACTCTAGCTGGGTGTAGCAAGAAAAAAACAGAGCTGCCAAAGAGAAGCAGCTCAGCACGTCACTTCATGCGAGGGAGGAAGGGAGAAGCGATGGACCATTCCCTGAAGCTGCTCAGATGAGGCCCCAACCTAGGCCCCTGGTGCCACCGATTGTCTCCCCTGTCCCCGCCACGCGAGCTCACTGCCCTGGCTGGCTGCTGCTCTCTCAGATCGCAGAGCCGTCTGTTTACAGAGGCGGCCAGGGTGCTCACTCTGCAAAAACGCAGGCCATTGCAGGCCTACTGCACTGTATGTGGGCGATGGCAAAGCTTTCTTCCCGCCTACACCCCATGAACCGCTGTTCTTTCTTCCGATTCCAACTTTATAATGGGGAACAGAGGCTCTCACAAGCAATAAATGCCCACTGCTCCCCGCCTTGCCCTCCGGTGGGGGCACCAAGGAGCCTCCATACAGCCCAGGAGAGGACTGGCCCAGGCCAGCTTTAGCCAAGACACACAGAAAACGGAGCCTGTTGTGAACTGCCTCCCCCCCCTTGCCCTCAGACCTAATCAAATGCAAGCAAAAGCAAAGAACAAACCCCCGGGATCCATCAGCAACACGGGTAGTTCCTTTCTTCCACATACGTTTTCCTTGTACCAAAAGCCTGGCCCAATCAAAGCGAATCCAAAGGCCAAAGTTAGTTCTGAGTGCCTGAGGCATTCTAGGATGTCGTGGGAAAAAACCTCAGGCTTGGAATTCTAAAACAAAGCTTGCCGATTATGGAAGGACATTGCAGAAGAGAACGCCGGCCAGAAGCTGGGGCACCTGCAACACCGAAATTCAGGGCGGAACTTTACACCCTCAACCTCTGCAAAGCTTTGCTTGTGGCCGGCAGGGAGGGTGACCACAGGGCTGGTGGCTGGCCACTGCCACCGGAAGAGCCATCAGGAGGCTGAGCGGCAAAGGGCGGGTCATCCTACAGGCCCGCCATTCCAAATGATGTTGAAAATGGTCCCGAGGAAGTATTTGTTCTGAAAGATCAAAGGAGAGAGGACAGAAACTCTGCCAGGGGCTCCTGATGTCTGTCCAAGGCAAGGAAGCACCAAGGGTCTAATTAGCATGGGGAGGGTGGCGGGTTTGATTACCAAGGGGCTGGTTTCCTGGTGGGGCAGCACATCACAGGTGTGAATCCCACCCGTTCACCCTAGGACCCTGCACTCTTGAACAGGTCTCTTGCATAGCTCCCGGGTGATGGCTCAGCTGAGAGCTCCTGGCTCTGCCGTTACAAAGAGCTGGCCCTGCCACAGTTAGGTGGGTCTCCAGGGATGTCCCCTAGAGACCACAGCAGAGCCCTCGAGCCTCCCCTGCTGCCGTGGGTGGTGTCCTCTGGTCCCACGTGTGGGCCAGGAGGGACTGGGAAGCGAGGCATTTTGCAAATGGGTGGGTGACCCACAGGGATGCGTGGTCACGGCAGGATCTGGTTGCCATGGGGATGAGAGGTTTTCTGCTTGAGGAGTAATTTTCCATTGTGTCCATACACACGTGGCAGATCAGTGGGCTTTTGCAGATGGCCTCCAGGGGAGGAAACATTCTAGAAGTTGTTCCCAGGGGCTGGCTCTGTGAGGAGGGGTAGCTAGGTCAGCCTTTGCCGCGGGGTGGGGAGGGGAGGAGCAGGAGGTCTCCCCAAGTCACTCAGGGCATCAGTGCAGTGTTGCCGGGTGCTGGATCAGGAGAGAGAAGCATTAAAGATAAGCCAAAGACAGGATTTTCTCCTCCTTCACCAGGGAAATTTCCTACCTTTCCTGCAATTCAGCAAATGACTCCACCCCCCAGGACTCTAGCTCAACATTTAGGAGCAGTATTTTGAGCCCCTATGGACTTTGGGGTGTGTTGTGAAATACACAAAGCGTAAAAGTTACCATTTTAACTCCTTTCAAACGTACAATCTGGTGGCATGAAGCGCATTCACCATGGTGCAGCCATCACCTCCAACTTCAGAACTTCCAACAAATAGAAGACTGTACCCATTAAACGACACTTTCCCATTCCTCTTTCCTCCCAACATCTGGTAACCACTATTCTGCCATCTCTTGAATGTGCTTACTCCGCACACCTAATACAAATGGAATCACGTAATGTTGGTCCTTTTGTGCCTGGCTTACTTTGCTTAGCATAACGTATTCAAAGTTCATTCATGTTGTAGTATGGATTGGTATTTCATCCTTGGGCCCAGTGATTGGGCCAGTGGTTAAGATGCCACTTGGGAAGCCTCCATCCCACATCAGCGTGTCCGGGTTTGAGCCATGGTCCCACTCCTGACCTCAGCTTCCTAATAATGCACACCATGGGAGATAGCAGGTTATGGCTCAAGTGCATGGGCCCCCATACCTCCATGAGAGACCTGGACTGAGTTCTCAGTTTCCAGCTTTGGCCTGGCCATGTAGGCATTTGGGAGTAAGGAGAGTAGACCAGTGGATGGGAGCTCTCTTTCTTAAACTTTATTCTTTTTCCCCTCAAATTGACAGACAGGGCTCCCCAAATACCTATAGCCAGAATTGGACCAGGCTAAAGCTGGGAGCGAGGAACTCCACCCAGGTCTCCCAAGTGAGTGGCAGGAACCTAACTATTTGAGCCATCACCTGCTGCCTCCAAGGGTATACATTAGCAAGAGGTTGGAATCAGGAGCTAGAACAGAATGAGAGGTAGACACACACACTCCCCACCTCTTGCTTGAGTGAGGTCCTGTATCACCTAGGGCTCTGCCCCCAGGAATACCATCACCAGAGACTGAACCAATATAGTCCATGCCCGATCTTAGACTGTGAACCTCCAAAACTGTTAGCCAAAATAAATCTCTCTGCTTATCAGGTAGCCTGACTCAGGTATTTTCTCTAGTAGTAATGAAAACCTGAATACATCTTAGTTCAGTTTTCTTCTACTGACTGTTCAGATGCACTGTACTTGGGAACAGCACTCAACGTACTGGTAATAAATTGATTGACTTAAGCCACAAGGTGGGAGGAGAGGGCAACCGTCCTGTCTTCCAAACCCTCCTGACCCACCCTGTGTACCCAGCCATACGTGGCTTCTACCACCCATTCATGAGGGCCTGCATCACAACCGCCTTCCCACCCCCCACCCTCACCTCCTGCCTCCCACCAGTCCATGCTGGGGGCCCACAGCAGCTCGCCCACAGGCTGCCCTGTGCTCTTCTCCCCAGCACATCATTGGTCCTGGCAGTCACCACAGCCTGCCCTGCCCTCACTGTTCTTTGTGATGCTTTGTATTCTCTGGCAGCTCATGCCTTCTCCCCAACCCCACACATGTGCACCTGCAGCATCTGGTGCTAGACTAAGCCCGCAGAACTCAGTAAACAAGAGCTGCCGATTCATGACCCTGGCCATAGCCGGGCAGGTGCTGCTTGAGCCTTCTGCAGTAACAAACGTCTATACTTGCAAGAAGCCATTTCTAGAGATGGAGGCTGGGTGATCACTCAGCTCCATTTTGCTTTTGTTTCTTTGAATATTTTCATTGTGAAATACAGCATACACTCAACATCCATGTAATTGAGCAATGTAAAGCAGACATTCTTGCTCTGGGTGGCAGTGACAAGGAGAACCTTGCCACACACCCCATGAGTCCCTGTCCACCTTACAAAACCCTGGCCACATCCCTTGGGGCAGCCCTATACCAAATTGCCATGTTTTTCCCTTTTTTTCATATTTTACTACTTTTATATCCAACCCTTAAAAATGTGGTTTAATCTTTGCTTATTTTGGAAATTTACATGAATGAAATAATACTGTAAATTTTTTTTTATTTGCTTCATTCACTCAGCTTTAGGTTTGTGGTTATACCAAGCCATGGCAAGTTTCCAGTGTGTAGATACAGCTCAATATACTTAGGGCATATATCTGATACGTGTTGATGGACATGGGTTGTTCCAAGTGTGGAGCTCTCAGGAAAAACACCCCAACACATCCCTAGACACAAGACGTGAGCCCAGGGCAGCACTGCAAGGCCAGCTCTGCAGGCCTTCACTCCTACTAGGTAATGAGAGAGTGGATGGGGTTGTGTCATTCTCACTCCCGTCTCCAGCAAGAAGCTACCTGCTACACCCCTACTCTCCTACCCTAGAAAATGCCCTGGAAAGCCACACACACATGGAAGGCTGCCCACCCCTTCTACTGCAGCTAAAAACATCTGACAGCCACATCATTAATCTTGATGACCTCCTAACCCAGGGACCCCTGAGGAACCTTCCACAGCAGTCCCTGCCCTAGTCTCTAGGGTCCAGGCACATCAGAGAACATTGCTGTTATCCTGAAGCTGTGAACTGTAGAACCCCAGCTGGCACAGGTCATAAAGTGACCATCAAAGCTCAGGATGCCACTGTGATGTTAGATGGATCCCAGGTGTCCCCTGCAAACTCCCTTTCTGCTCCCTGCTGAGCTGAGCCATCCCCTCCCCCAACCCCAGCTTGGCAGCCCCAGCCATGACCTGGGCTGGGATCGGAGTTGCTGTAGCCTTAACCTTGCCAGCTGGGAGCTCCAACTTCTGCCTGGTGACTAGACCTGCCTCAGGAACAGATCAGAGATGCTATATAGACCACATCAGAATCAAGTGATCCAGCTCAAGTGTGGAAGTAAATAAAAAGTTCATCAGTCCATTCTCTTTGCTCAAAGACAAAAAAAATACATGTGCACTTTATTCCAAATTTCAATTACTAGAGGTCAGTACAAAGAACACAAGCAAAATCTCTGAAAATCTCACCAATCCAGAAACAAGCATCACAAACCTTGGTCAATGTCATTCCAGTTCTCTCAGGGCCAAAATACAGAAGGACAGCAGATGGACAGATAGGCGGATGGATGGATAGAGGAGTAGAGAGCTATGGATATAATTTAGAAAAATTCTATACATTTTAGAATTAAAGGGAAGGAAGGGGTTTTAAGATCCCCATATCCCATAGCAGAGTGCCCTCAGATCCTAGCTCTGCTCCCGACTCCAGTGTCCCATTAATGTGCACCCTGGGTAGCAGCAGGTGATGGCTCAAATAGGTAGGCCACCGCCACCCACACGGGAGACCGGCATTGAGCTCTGGGCTCCTGGCTTCAACCTGGCCCAGTCTTAGCTGTTGCAGGCATTTGGAGAGTGAACCAGCAGCTAGATCTGTCCCCCAGCCTTTCAAGTAAATAAAATAAAAAACTAATAATTATGTGTCCCTCTACGTTTTGAGAGTTATTATATTTATTTGAAAGGCAGATTTACAGAGAGGAAACAGAGAAAGCAATCTACCACCCACCAACTCATTCCCCAGATGGCCTCAATGCTTTGGGCTGGGCCAGGCCAAGACCAGGAACCTGGAACTCCATCTGGGTCTCCCACGTGAGTGGCAGGGGCCCAAACACCTGGGCCATCTTCTCCTGCTTTCTCAGGCACATTGGCAGGGAGCTGGATCAGAAGTGGAACAGTCAGAACTCGAACTGTTGCTCCTTTGAGATGCCATTGTTTCAGGGGGTAACCTAACCCACTGTGCCACAACACCAGCCCCACTGCTCTTTAAAAAACTCACATTTGTTGGATTTTTTCTCCTATCCAAGCATTCTTAATGCAGAAAGAGAACACAGAATTCATCCACATACCACTATCAGAAAATTAGTGCTAACATGTCTGCACACATGGGTATACACGTGATATGGCCTAAAATGTGTCCTGTCCCCAAGTTCACATGTGTGTAGCCAGGCCCCCATCCTTTGATGTAGATTTTTATCTGTTCCTAGGCCTCCATTCATCGGTCTGCACATGGTGTTGATAAGTCAACTCCTTTCTAGGGATAAACTCACTGAATGAGGGGACTAGAACACAGGTAAGAGTCTGGAATGCAGGCCTTGAAATCCTTTTCTTACCCCTACAGCTAATCATCTGCTGCTATACTTGGAGATGTGTTTCAGGAACTCCAAACCTTGCTCAAAAACAAAGCAAAAACCAACTGCTCTGAAGACCCTGGACTATTGGAGCCCACTTTGCCATCAAAACATCTTCAAAAGAACACGGGGGCCGCCCATCGCTGACCAAAGGCAGGCCATGATGCAGCAGGCTGAGCCACCACTTTTAACACCAGCATCCAGTATCAGACTGCCAGTCTGAGTCCCAGCTGCTCCACTCCTGGCCCAGCTTCCTGTTACAGTGCCTGGGAAGCAGCTGTCAAAGGCCCAAGTGCTTTAGGCTCCTGCCACCCATGTGGGAGACCTAGATAGAGCTCCTGGCTCCTGTCGCTCCACCTTTCAAAATAAGGTAACTCTTAAAACAGCCACTACAGAGCAAGGCCATGAGTGCTGGGGACCGATCAGAGAACCACACACAAGCTGGTCGTGCACCAGTCGACCCCTCCACTTTCATCTGTCAATCACACTGCCCTTAACCTCTCAGGGAGTCTGGAATTTAAGCAACAACTACCTGACTCCCTGCGTCGAACATTGCAATGAACACCAGCTTTCTTTCACCACCCCAGGTACTGGGGACTGGCTTTGTAACAGGGGAGTGGGAGCAGTTCTGGGGCTCTAGTAACTCCTCCAACTAATTGTCCTATAGCACGTAGAAACCCTAACATCTGGTGTGACTACATTTGGAGATAGGGCCATTAATGAGGTAATTAGGATTAAGTGAGGTCATAGGACCCTGATCCAACAGAAATGAAGTTCTTTGAAAAAAAAATTCATTTATTTATATTGAAACAGTTACAGAGAGAGAGGGAGAGAGAGCATTATCCAGGTCTCCCATGTGGGTGGCAGGTGCCCAGGCACTTGGGCCATCTTCCACTGCTTCTCCCAGGCCATTAGCAGAGCTGGACAACAGTTCTGCAGGCCTACCCCTGTCCCTACCCCCCCAACCCAGACAGGGCTCAAGGGTAAACGGAGCCGAAAGGAACCAAGGGACGAGCCCTCACCTGCCACATGGTAGGAGACAGAGCTTTGCGTCTCAGCTTGGCCACAAACTCAAGTTTGCACGTGAAGCAAAACAAAGCCAAACATGACCATTACGATGGCGGTAAACCGTCTATAAACCTGCATTTCTAGAGACCAACGCTACAACTAGAATTCCCATCACCAGAATACCAGACCACACCGGAAGTGCTGTTAGGCGGGGCCTCGAAGCCGCCAGCAGCAGCCCCTCCCTCCCTCCCAGGCTCCCTGATGGCACAGCAGCCCCAGCCGGCTGGGCCCCGCTTTCCTTGTCAGATTGCCCTTACTCCCCAGACACACAGGCCTTCTGTCCTGCAGACCCCACAGCCACAGAATCAACTCACCACAGATGGAAACATTTAAGACAGAAATCCAGAAAGTTCCAGAAAGCAAAACAAATTTGCCACATGCCAAGCAGGACGCTGAACACACGCAGACGGAACGACGTGTAGCGCCCCCTCACAAGCCCCCGGCCTCTCTGCAGCGCTCTGGAGCCGTGCGCACCTTACAGCCGGGCCCTGACGGCAGCATCCGCGCTGAACCGGCACCGACTCTCTTCCCACCATCATTCCCCAGACAACACCGTGTAGCAACTCTGCACGCAGCATTTACATCGAATCTGGTATCCCAAGTATCCTGGAGGTGATTAAAAGTACACAGGAGGGTGTGCACAGGTTATGTGCAAATACGACACCATTTTCTGTAACGCAGTTGAGCATCCGTGAATTTAGGTTATCTATGGGGTGCTGCAGCCTCTCTCCCATGGATACCGAGGGGTGACGGCTCTTAGGAGAATACAGGAGGGAAACCTCCAGCCATGTCTAACCTGAGCTGGGCAGAGCCCAAGGGTGCACGGGGTCACAGAAGGGAGACCCCTTGAGGAGTAGGAAGAGCTGCTGGGAAGAGTAAAGACATCCCCAGGAGCACCCAGGGCCTGGATGGGATGTGCACCCTGGAAGGATGCTCACCACTCACGGTCAAGGCTCACCTCCCCAGCAGACCCCAGACCTGTGTCTCAAAGTGCAGGTCAGGGCCTCCGAAGCAAGGCCTCATCTCCCAGTCGGGACGGGACAGCCTGCGTGAGCTTCCCAAAGAGCACCCGAGGAGCCAGAAGTTGCAGCCACGTACTTTGTCTCCATAGCAACAGGGGCTTGAACCAAATTTTAAACAAACCATTTGGGAAATAGACACAATAAATAAAAAGGGGCTTAAGTCTGTCCCTGGAGCCAGCTCCAGGAGTTGCCTGTCCCCGGGGAGGGAGCTGCTCCAAGCTCCCGGCCCCTCCTCCAGCCCCAGCCCAGGGCCCCAGCAGCAGACCAGGCTCCACAAAGGCCCTGACCAGGGAGCTGGGAAGCTGGGTCCGAAGTTCGTCATCCCAGCCCTCTGCCACTCCAGCCTCCCTGGCACTCCTCCTTACCCAAGACCCTCACGGCGTCCCTACCCCCAGGGCACCGCCCCTGCTCACCCTCCCGCCCCCTCGATCTCGTCATTGCCTGATGGCTCTGCAAGACGGGCCTGTGCCGTCCACAGGCACTGCTCCAGGCACCAGGACTGCGTTTCAGCCAGGTGCCCGTGATAGCAGCACTGCCCCCCAAAACCACGCCTCCCCGACCCAGAGGCAGACATGGGGGCCTCTGCGTGGGGCACACAGGCTGGGGGCCTCCTAGGATCACACCGTGTGAGGGGCTACCTGCTCCCACCGTACCCCACACAGGTCAACCTGACTCCCGGGCAGGTGGGGGCAGGATGAAAAAGACTTAGGGTTCCTGCTCCGTGGGGGTGCAGAGCAAGCTCGCCGGCTTAGCCCCACACAGCACCAGCTGGCGAGCACACCAGAACTCTGTCTTCCCCCATGCCACCTCCTCCTCTCACCTAAAATGGGAGGAGAGAGGGGGAGGAAATGCTGCCTTTTCCTCCTGTGCTGAATTTATCCCAGCCGCATGCAGACCGGCTGCGGAAGCCTGGGAAAAGATAAACAAAGACGCCTTGCAATCATTTTTCCAAAATCTCCCCGTGTTCTCTAGCCCACTTGGTTTGCTTCCTACCTTGCTGGCGTTGGCTCTCCGCCCGGCTCCACTCCAATCCGCATCTGAAGCCGGCCTCCTGACTCTCAGAGGCCCTTATATCCCACCCCGCACGAGCTGCAGACCCCGGCAGAACATTCGTTGCACCTGTGGGGACCTTGAACCTCAACAGGTGCCTAGTGTTTTCTAACTGGCAACCTTTCTTTGCCTCGGTCACTGTTTGGCCACACTTCTTGGTCACTAGCTCTGCCCCAGCCCCCTCTACACTCTGCCCAGAGCAAGGGCACATGGCCTTGTCCCCTTCCTTGCTCCCTGTGGAGGATCTTGGGAGAGATGCAAATTGCTCCAAGCCTCAGGGAGAGAGCCTACATATGTAGCACCTGGATCACCTGGCTTGGACCACAGAGGCTGGTGGTGGGGGAAGAAGGGGAAAATCTCCAGGGGGCCGGATGCCGTCTGGTCTTCCTGATGGCCAAGTGTTGATAAAAGAGCTGTCTGCAGAGTCCCTTCTGGAAAGCGGGCCTGTTTGTTCCGTGCAGCTGTGGCTCTTCATCAAGTTCAGGTGCCCCTAAGAGGCCACGTGCCACCATTTGCCAGGCGGCCAGCATGCAGCAGGCCAGGTCTGGTGCTGACCGCATTACCAGACCCTGGCACCAGCAGCATCTGTGAGGACTGAGCTGCCCCATGGGACACAGAGACAGTGCCATAGGCCTGGGTGCAGCGGGAGCCTCGTGCCTCCGTTTTCCCAGTCTCCCCCTCCCTCGGTCTCTGAGCCACTCAACACTCACATTCTCCTGCCTACATCAACCCAGTTGGCTCCAGCTGAGCACAACCGGGAGCTGATTGCCCAGGCCTGGGCTCTCATTCCAGAAACTTCCACCCTACTTCTTTCCAAAGCCTGTCTGCTTGCCCAAGGCCAGAGTGAACTCACTACCCTGAGACAAGCCTATCTCTGTCAGGTTAAAGGGACAAAAGCCTCCAAGTCTTGCACCAGCCCCTGCTGTCACCCCTCCTCCAATCCCTGGCTTCCTCCACCCGTGGGGCTCTTCCCACCGTTGAGTGAGTGGCCCGAGCAGTGACCGTGTGCGGGCTGTTGAGGACATCTGAAACAAGGCCACTGGCCAAGATAAAATTTCTCTTGGGAAGCCCCCGCTGGCCCTCTTTGTGGCCTCCAACCTGTTTGCTTCAAGCCCACCTATCCCAGTTACCTGGTTACTTGTAACTGGGGCTCTGATACACAGAGCAGGTGCCCAGGGATGGCCTGGAGGGCCCGCCCCAGCCTGATGTGGTTAGCAGTCACCATAATCCCGTCCTGATAAGTCAAAGACAGCAAGTGGTGCTGTGGTGCCTGCCCCGTGGCCTTGGCAATGCTCTCCCTGCCCCGGCTTTTGGCACCTGCTGGCAGTATCCGTTACTTCAGCTGAGGTAGATGTGGGCCTGAGCATCCCTCTGTGCCTGCTTTGTTCTCAGGGGAGCAGGAATACAGCCCGGACCCAGAAACAAAGAGTTTCTTAGCTCCCTGGGGTAGGGGAGGATCTGGGGAGGGGCCAAGGGGCTCTCCGGAAAACAGGACCTGGGTGATTCTTTGCATCATCTCTGGCCCCAGACTAGAATTCCCACCCCTAGACTGAGGCCTTGAGCAGGCAGAAGTGGGTCGCTGGTTGCTAATCCTCCTGACCGGTCACCCACAGATGGGGGACTCTGAGAGCGCCCAGCCAGCACCTTGTCCCCAGAACCTCGTTTCCTGCTGACATGCAGGCATGTCGTCATTCCCGGGGAGTCTGAGTAGCTGTAGAACGTGCTATTTCCATGTTCCCTGGATTCACCTGAGCTAACTCTGCTGCTAATTGGGTTTGTATCTGGCAGTGGTGACATTTAATAATAATAATAATAAAAAAGGTTCTGTTCTCCCGGAGCACACAGGAAAGAGTTGTCTTCTTGGAGCGCCGGCTTCCTGTGAGCATATCTGAATGTGATCAGGTGCATCAGAGCCGCTTTCAAATGCAGCCCCCAGGAAATAAGATGCACAGAGCACAGATGCAGTTCCTGCAGCCTAATGGCCTCGCACTGCTTTAACCACACGGCAGCCCGGAAACGGCCACACACAAAACCCAGATACGGCACCCCCTGCCTCCATAACCCCGCCACGCGGCACACACCTGGAGGAAGAGAGATGGGAGTCTTCCTGCCGGGTTTTATTTTTTTCTGGTCCAGAACAAATCATTCCCCAAATGTTTGAACATCCTGCATGGGGGTGGAAGTGATACTTACGTCTCAGGGAAAAGATGGTGTGTTTAGAGAATCATCTAGCTGGTGGTGCCGGCAGCCAGGGCCGGGGTCACTCAGGGCAAATCTCGAGGCCTGGGCATTTCTGTGTTTGGGGTCTCGGTGGGTTAATTTCGCCACCCCCACCCCGCACCCCTCCTTTGATTTTCAGTCCTGTAGTTTTGCAAGCCTCTGCCCAGGGACCCAGAGGCACCTCTTGTTCATAAAGTCCACATTCATGGCCCAGGGCCCGCAGTGGCTGGGGGGAAGCGGCCTTCCCCTGGGCAGTGGGAGGGAGCCAGGCTGTGGTCAGCGGGTGGTGAGCAGGGGTCCCCCGCCCAGGGGTGGGCGGTGCCAGCCTCCGCTGCGGTTGCCTGCAGGACCCCATGCCCTGCCTGTACTCGTGACGCAATGCGGTCCGGCCAAGCTCTGGGAACCCGAGCTGCACATTTCCTGCCTTTCATCTTCGGAGTGTCGGGGATGAATCTGTCCAAATCGGCAAACCACGTCCATCACTGGGGCAGAGAGCAGGGCAGCGGCTCGGAGGGAGCGGTGCCAGGCGGCCGGCGGGGATCACAGAGAAGAGGCTGAGGGCTGGGGGTGGTACCAGGCACCGTGCCCACACCGGGCCACATGAGTCCTGCTCAGACGAGGGGCACAGCCTGTGGGCGTTGTGCATGCTTGCGGTGGTCGGAGCTGCGTCATGGCTTGTGGGCTCCGGGGGGGGGGGGGGGGGGGCTGCACCGCGGGATTCACCCGGCCGCCCCTTGATCTCCTGCCAGGGTGGAGTTCTGGAGAGGATTCAGATTCAGAGAACGGAGGCGCGGACCGCCAACACACCAAACGTGACATTTGGGCGATGAGACTGATTTTGCAAAAATTAAACATGTGAAAATGTATGCCGCAAGCCAGGTTGTGCTTGTGTCCTGTCCTTGGGGGTGGCATGGGTGGGGAGGAAAGGAAATGCACCCCCTGGAGGATGGCTTCATTACCACGGAGAAAACTCAGGAACAGTACGTGCTGCTGTGGTCACCGGCTTGGGAGGACCCAGCTTTGCCTGGCTTCCTGGATTTGGCCACTTCGTTTCAGGCTGCTTGCTCTCCTTGACTCCCCCCACCCCCACCCCCCATCTCCACCCCGGCCCCTCACCCGCAGCCAGGTTCTGCCTTCACCTTCCCATTCTCCAAGGCACCAGGATCCATGCAGTGGTTCAGGTGGCGCTGGCCCCCAGGACTCCTTCTGCAGTGTCTCCCTTGGGTCTTCGCCTTCAACTGTCCCCCCTCTGAAACCTGCTTCCTTTGAATAAACCCACCCTGGCGTCCCTGTTCTCGCCGTGTAGCCCTTCTGAGTCTGTCTTTGCCCTTCCTGAGCCATATGGGAGGGGGCAGGTGATCTGTGTGCATCTCAAGGGAGTTTCCATCTGCACAGTCCCAGTCTTCATGCATATGATGCAGGAGAGTGTGCCGGGTTAGGACGGAAAGGGACGTACAGCGCCGCACACTGGCGGGGCAGGGTGCTCATCCCAGGGCCAGACACTAGGGTTGTGTCCTTAAGGCAACCATTCTATTAAAGGACAAGATCTTCGAGATCTTCCTTAACCAGCGTGCCAATCAGCCTTCAGAATAGAAATGAACACGAAAGCACAACCCTACAAATTACCAAGCTTTTTCTCCTGCAATCATAAGCCAAAGATCAGCCTCTAGGCAATTATATATATATATATATATACACATATATTTTTATATATAAAACACATATTAGTATACATATACAGATAATATATAATAAATATATACATTTATGTATGTTATTATATCTATACAAATATATAATTGCATGTTTATGTATTTGTATTTTAAAGCCAGAGAGAGAGAGATCATACATTCACTGGTTTGCTCCCCAAATGCCCATGATAGCCAGGGCCAAGCCAGGCTGAATCCAGGAGCCAGGGACTCCATCCTGGTCTCCTGTGCGGGTAGCAGCACCCAAGTACTTGAGCCATCACCAGCTGCCTTCCAGGATACATATCAACAAGAAGCTGGAAAACAGGGACTCAAGCCAGGCACTCTGATGTGGGATGTGGGACATTCCAAACAATACCTAAAACCATTTCACTAAATCCTCCCACTGCTGATTGTGTTTTTGAGAAGCAGTGTTTGAAGCGCTCTCTGGGAAGGGTCAGGTGCTACCATATTAATCCAGAACAACTTGCAGTGGGTGTTGAACCAGCGTGGTGGGAACCAAAGGCAAGCCAACCTCACATTAGCGACCCCTCAATGTGTATGAGTGCTCTGAAGAGCACTGTTTGCAATTTGGTGGGAGGTCAGCTTGGGACTGAATCCTTTCTCTGCATCCATGTCCCTCAGGGTTGTGCTTCTCAAACACGTCTGCTGGTGGCGCTGTAGCCACAGAGGAGGACAAATGCCTCCCCAAGGAGCCCGGGTCTGCTCAAAGGGGCCACATACAGCACTCATCTCCTTTAAGCTCTTGTACCTTAAGCACTGGTGTGAATTCTTATTTTTAAGATTTATTATTTACTTATGTGAAAGGCAGAGTGACAGAGAAAGATGGAGAAGGAAGAGAAAGATCCTCTATTTGCTGGTTCACTCCCGAAATGGCCATAACAGCCAGGGTTGTGCCAAGTCAAAGCCAGGAGCCAGGAGCTCCAGCCTGTTCCTTTTTGTCTCCAACCTTTGCTCTCCTGGCCAGTGAGAGAAGACCTGGACAAGACATGGGAACAGGCTTCAGGCTGCCTCCCTGCAGGCCAGGTAGAGCCGTGGTCCATGGCTGCCCAAGATGAGGTTGGTCAACTCCTTGTTCCCTCAGCACCACCAGTTGCTTCCTGACCGGTGCTCTGACAGCTGGGCTGGCATCCTTCTTGGTTTACAAGTTGTTATTCTATTCCTGTAAGTATTAATCAACATTTGGGTTTTAATCATAACACAGCTAATGCATAATTTCTGTTTGTTTCACAGCAAATTAAATAGAGAATTGGCAGCACATTAAATAAATGGTTAAATTGATAAATTTTTTTCTTCAAGTCTTCAAGTAAAATCAAAGCTCTAGGAAGATGCCCTGTGTTTAGCCGGTGGCCCCAGACCCTCTTCTCCTTGGGAGAGCTGCCAGAGAGGGCACAAAACCCAGCTGGTGCAATTAGCACATGGAATCAGGGCCTACAGAAGGGACTTGGGGAGGCTGACAACTGATCGAAGCCATGTAATAGGACAATGTGCTAATGTACTTAAAATGAGTATGGCGGATGAAAATGGTGCTTAGGTAACATTCAGTCTTGCCTAGACACTCTTGACACCAAAGGAACCTACGTACACATTCTGATTTCTTCTAAGTCCTCTATAACTAGCACATGGTACAGTGCCATAAATATTCAAGCACATCTGTACTCTCCCACTGCACTGCAGAGCACGAAATACTTCTGTCAGCTATTCTGTCACGCACAAGGCCCACCGTCCTCAGCTGTAATCAGCTAAGCAGTCCCGAGACCAATGATGTCATGCCTAAGAAAACCAGAAAAATGGGTAGGTAAACAGTATCACAGTAGTTTGTGCTCTTGTCAAACTTACGCTGCATATCACAGACTCTCTCTAAAGAAATCTGTTCATGCATTTATTATTCTATAGATTTGGAGACTAAAAGAGAGATTGCTTAAATTTTCATCATGTGCTGAGTCCCCAGAACATAAGATGTCACTGTGTATCAAAATCCTTTAGTGAATTATTTTTGGTGTTTGTCAGATTTTTACTCAAAAGGATTCATCCTTTGGAAAAGACAAGGAAGGATTCTCCCCAAGATGATAAACTCTTTGATATTTGACCATACTTTTGCAAAGGGTTGTGCAAGTCTTTTTTTTCCCCCAAGATTTATTTATTTATTTGAAATAGAGTTACACAGAGAAGGAGAGGCAGAGAGAGAGGTCCTCCATCTGCTGGTTCACTCCCCAGTTGGCTGCAACGGCTGGAGCTGCGCTGATCTGAAGCCAGGAGCTTCCTTCAGGTCTCCCATGTGAGTGCAGGGGCTCAAGCACTTGGGCCATCTTCTACTGCTTTCCCAGGCCTTAGTAGAGAACTGGATCAGAAGAGGAGCAGCCGGGGCCAGTGCCGTGGCTCACTAGGCTAATCCTCCGCCTGCAGCGCCGGCACATGGGGTTCTAGTCCCGGTCGGGGCTCTGGATTCTGTCCCCGTTGCACCTCTTTCAGGCCAGCTCTCTGCTATGGCCCGGGAGTGCAGTGGAGGATGGCCCAAGGGCTTGGGCCCTGCATCCCATGGGAGACCAGGAGAAGCACCTGGCTCCTGGCTTCGGATCAGCGTGTTGCGCCAGCCGCAGTGGCCCTTGGAGCGTGAACCAACGGTAAAAAGGAAGACCTTTCTCTCTGTCTCTCTCTCTCACTGTCCACTCTGCCTGTCAAAAATAAAAATAAAAAAGAAGAGGAGCAGCTGGGACTCAAACCAGTGCCCATATGGGATGCTGGCGCTGCAGGCTATGGCTTTACCCACTATGCCACAGCACCAGCCCCTGTGAAAGTCTTTGTTAGACTCCTGCCCTCACAGTGAGTGCACAACTAACACCATTGTCTTAAAGGACAGGAGGAGGAGCGGGATGTGGTTCAACCAGAAACCTGCAGCAAAAGGGGCGGGCACTGGGAGCAGCAGTTCAGTTGCTGCTTGAGTCGCCTGCATCCCTTATGGGAGTGCCTGGCTCGGCTTCTGATTCCAGCCTCCTGTGAATGCACACTTGGGTCCAACCACCCACGTGGGAAAATGCAGATGGAGTCCTGGCTCCTGGCTTTGGCCTGACCCAGCTCAGTTGTTGGGACATTAGACATCTCTCTGTCTTTTAAATTAAAAACAAAAACCAAAAAACTTCTGACAATATTTTATAATTTCTTATATTGTCTGCTTTATGATATTCTGAGAGCCCCAACTTTTAGCTTTGACAGTTTTTAGAATTATTACTCATCATTTTTATTATGTAATGAATAGAGTAACTCTCCAGCTAGACACAAGGTACTTCTTGCACCAAGGCATTTAATTCTACTGGAAGATGATAAGAAAATTCCACTGCAAAAAAAAAAGCATGAGAAGTGAAAAATAATGTTTCAGTAACCTCTTTACCAATGCCATTATTGCTTTATGGAGATAATTAAAAAACAAAATTCAGAATTTTAAATTATCTGTCTCTGCTGAGATCAATACTATAAAATATTTGTGCCAGTTTTTTCTGAAGTAAATTCCTCATTAATTTTATGTTTGATAATTCTTGTCATAGTGTCAAGAGTAGAACATTCTCAGTCCAAATTAAAACTAATTAAGTTATTTAGGGAACTCAAATGACTAACAATGTTTAACAGTTAGCACCTCTCAGAATAGAAACTCAAGCAGCTGACAAAATGGCAGTTGAAGAACATTCATGGCCTTGCCTATTCCAAATCACAGCGAAGACTGGCGTGCTGGTGTAGCAGGTGTAAACCCAGAATCCTCCAGGGTCCCGCCTTGGTGCTGGCCCAGTCCTGCAGAAACGTAGCATTGGAATCAGATCTTTTCTGTCTCTTGAGAAAATGCCAAAGGTGGGAGTGTGTTTCCCATTTCCAATGGAGCCCCCAGAACAAGCTGGGCTTCCCTGGCCGTGGTCTCTCCCCCTTCCCTCTATTCCTTTTCACTCCCCCGTAGCCCACTGGAGAACTTTCTCTCTCAACTCCCTTCATCTACTCTGCCTCAGCTCTTCATGTGCCACTCACGTTAAGCCCAGGCGTCTGGTTTTCCTGCAGACTGCTTTGACTCTGACTCCATGTAACAGAATAAGAGCAAAACAGATTCTGTTCCAGGCAGGAGGCGGGAGTAAGACCTGTTAGATTCTGCGTCAGACACATCTTTCTTGGTTTGTATCCATCAACAAAGGTATGAGAAGCCAGACATAGACGAGTTTTGCCATCAAAGCATTTCCTGCATTGATCGAGGGGTCACACCCTGGGGCTACCGTGGCCATGGCCTGAGCTCTGTTAGCCTGGTGTTGTCCCATAGCCACAGTACTCACTTGTGCCTACCAGGAGGCAGCAGCAGCAGAATGTACCGGGCGGGGGTGGGGGGTGGGGTGGGGTGGTGGTGGTGGTAGGAATTTGACCCAGAAGTTAAGGCTCCTGCGTCCCCTATTCCTGCATCTGGTTTGATTCCCGATTTCAGCGCCTGACTCCAGCTTCCTGCTAATGCAGACCCTGGGAGGCAGCTGGTGATGACTCAAGCGATTAGGTTCCTGCCATGCATGTGGGAGACCTGGATGGAGCTCCTGGCTCCTAGCTTCAGCTCTGGCCCAGCCCCAGCCATTGTAGGCATTTGAGGAGTGAACCTGTGGATGAGAAAGCTCTCTGGGCCTCTCTCTCTGGGCCTCTCAAATAAAAAATTTTAAAAATATCCCAGAGCCCTCTCTTCCTCTTTCTCTGCCTCTCTCTGTGACTCTGATTTGTCTTTCAAATAAACAAAAATTTAAAATCTTTTTAAAAAATGGGGGGAGGGTGGCGCTGTGGTGCAGCAAGTAAAAGCCCCCAGCCTGTAGCACTGGCATCCCATATGGGCGCTGATTCGAGTCCCAGCTGCTCCACTTCTGATCAGTTCCCTGCTGGCTGATGTCCCTGGGAAGGCAGTGGAGAATGGCCAAAGTGCTTGGGCCCCTGCACCCATGTGGGAGACCCAGAGGAAGCTTCTGGCTCCTGGCTTCAGATTGGCTCAGCTCCTACCATTGTGGCCATCAGGGGAGTGGGCCAGCAGATGGAAGACCTCTCTCTCTTTCTCTCTCTCTCTCTCTCTCTCTCTCTGTCTGTCTCTACCTCCCTCTGTAACTCTGTCTTGTGTTTCAAAAAATAAAAATAAAAAATCTTAAAAAAATATCCCAGAGATGATATATCTCATGAGAAGGGACATATTGGACTTTTTTCTCCTTCCAGAAGGAAAGTTTAAGAGAAGGATTGCACATAATGTATGCAAATATATGTTATACTTATATATATGATTTAATGCAATATACTGTTCTTAGTCCGAGTGTGGTTGTTCTAGAGGAAGTGAGGGTAGAGAGCAAGAGTCAGCCCCCAGGCCACCTCTTGCCCTTCCACCTTCTTCCAACATCTCACCTCCTGCCTTTTCTTGCAGCCACTTCAAAGGGGCTTCTTGGAGCACAATTGGAGCCTTGAGAGGAGTGGACCCAGCACCATCTTCAGACTCAGAAATATCAGATGCCCATCCTGGCCAGCTCCACTGTTTACCACCTACGTGAGCTTGGATACAGCACAGCGAACACCTGCCCAGCTGGGTTGCTGCAAGAAGGAAACGGGAGGCAGTGCGGGCTCCACAAATGGCGGGTGATTCCCTCCCTCCCTTTTGTCCCCAGGGGAAAGGAGAGGGTGAGCTCAGTGGGCAAATCCACCCCTGATGCTGGAAACCGCACCTGGGGGGGGGGGGGGGGAGCACGACCTCTCACGGAGGCACCTGTGCAACCCTGTGAGTGCCGACGCAGTCACCACCGTGAGACTCCGCCTGAACCGCGAGACCCTGAGCTTGGCTGGGAGAAAAACCGAGGACAAAGAAAACCGGCCACTTCGGACAGACCGAGACAGCGACAGAGGCAGATCAGCCGGCGTGGACTGGATAGACTCGCACAGCCTCAGGTCCCAATTTGCAGTTGAACTTCCCTTTGCTCTTGAGCAGTGCAGCCCGGGATGCCTGGGAACACAAACTCTGTCCAACAGCGCGGCAGGGGCAGGGCGGCACTGTCGGGGGCAATGCTTGATCCCTCTCCCGACCCTTCCGAGAGGAGTTCGCTGCTCCAGGGGTTCCTGGGAAGGCTCCTGTATGGGGTCTCTCCCATGACAGCCCCTGGGCTCTTTTGTGAGATGCTTCCAGGAGCCCAGGCTGCTGCTTTCACAGCCATCTGTTGCCACCTGCTGGCCACTGGCCTGGCACTCAGCACAGGAAAGCTAGGCTCCTGGGAGCTGCACCTCGACTGTGGGTGTGGAGAAAGGATCTATAATTATCCCAGTTGTTAATCCACAGAAGAAGGTGGGTTCATACAGAGTGGCACCCTTCTCGCGTGCATCACTGAGCCCATCTCACACAAGTGTGCAGCCAGGCAGCAGGTGCAGGCCCCACATGATACTGGTGATGGCCACTCATACCTCATCTGATCCTCCAACAAATGAGCCCAAGTGACCTCCTCTCTAGCTGCTCAGTGAATCAGGCTTCCCCTCCATTCATTCCCACATCAGCGGCATTTGACTGAATGTCCACTACGGGACAGGCTCTCTCAGTCATGGGCTGGGGACACAGCGGTGAACAGAAACAGGCCAGACGCCACACTCCCCAGTTTGCAATCTACTGGGACAGTCAGATGTTAACGAGAGAATCAGGCAAACAAATGTAACAGAACGCAATCAGGACAGGTGTCATGGAAAAGCAGCTATGGGAAGAGCAGGCCCAAAGGACCTTGGCTGATTCCAAATTGGAGATTTGGGTTATTTGATGTGCAGTAAGATTATCCGAGTGTTTTTCATTTCTTGACCCAGTATTTCCACTTTGAGGAGCTTATCAGAAAGCAGCAGCCAGAAAATGAGGCTGCTTTGTATGTATGAGGATACCCACTTCATGATTGCTTATAAAAGCAAAACCGAAAGAGGAAACTGGAGCAGGCATTTGTGGAGTGCTTAAGATGTCGGTTAAGGCACCCACACACCCTATCTGGTGCTTGGGGTTGATACTCAGCCCTGGCTCCTCACTGCAGCCTCCTGCTAATGGGGTCCCTGGGGATGGCAGCAGTGATGGCGCAATACCTGCCACCCATGTGGGAGACCTGGGTCAAGTCCCCACCTCCTGGCTTTAGCCTCTTCCAGCCCCAGCACTTGTGGCCATCTGGGGCGTGAACTAGTGGGTGGGAAGGCTCTCTCCTTCTCTAATAAAACCTGGGCTTTTTAAAGATTCATCTATTTATTTGAAAGTCAGAATTACAGAGAGGGAGAGACAGAGAGAGAGAGAGAGCTGGTTCATTCCCCAAATGGCCACAACTGCCAGCGCTGGGCCAGGCCCAAGCCAGGAGACAGGAGCTTCATCCGGGTGTGCCACATGGGTTTTGGGGGCCCAAGGACTTGGACCATCTCCTGTTGCTTTTCCTAGGCCATTAGCAGGGAGCTGGTTCAGAAATGGAGCAGCCAGGACTCGAACCTGTGTCCTTATTGGATGCTGGTGTCACGGGCAACAGCTTTACTCATGACACAACACCGACTCCTTAAATATTTTCAAAAATAAAAAACAGAGACCATTCAAGTGTCCAAGGATAAGGAATTGATTTAAAATTTAAAAAGAGACCATTCTGCAGCCATTAGCGATGAAAATGTAGAGCTATTATTGGACTAGGAAGAAATTTACTATACATTTTGCAGGTTATAGAAAAATACAGTAAATCTCATTGTTGAAAACACCTTTATGAGTGTTTTCTGCCTACTCCCAAGGAGGCAAGACTTTATTATTATGGTTGGATCATCATGATCACCATGCAAACATGCTGTTATTTCTTCCACCCTGCACCAAAAGAAGGCACTAAACAAAGATGTTCCTTTGACTGCATTTCCCCACCAGCTTGCACCTCATTTCTTTGTTACCCTTTGCAGCAAGCACCTGCCAGTCCCATGTCTGAAACGCACTGCAGACAGGTTTATTGTGCGTCCAGGTCACCAGGGTGGGGCTCCATATTCCTGGCCCGTGGTCATTTCTGGCCTCATCTCCTGGACTCCATGAGCAGCCCTGAGCACAGGAGGTCGCCCGCTCCCCCTCGCCTGGCCTCTCCAGGCTCTCGCGTGGCTCTCCTCCTACCCACTGCTTCCTCTACCTCTTTCTCGCTGCATCCCCCTCTTCTTCTCTACTTCCCTGATGTGAGTTCTCACCTCCTCTCTGCCGACGCCCCTTCCTTCAACCATATTCAGTCGTGGCTTTAAACACCATCTACTCCAGCCTACATCTCCTAAACTCCTGACCCGTAGAGCCAGCTGCCTACTCCAATTTCCAGGAGAGGTCCCAAACTCATTACGGCGCAAGCAGAACTTCTGGTTCTCCCCCTTTGGCCTGCTCCATCCACAGTCATCCATAATCCACCAGTTGGCACCAACATCCTTCCTAAGGCTCAAGTCAAAACCTTGCAAATCATCTCTAACACATCTCTTTTTCTCCATTGCCGGATCTAATCCTTCAGGAAATCCTGTTAGCCCTCATGCCAAAATGCATTTCCCAAATCCAATGACTTCTCACTTCCTTCACCACAACCGGTCTGGTCCAATCCATACCATCTGTGGCCTGGATTTCTGCAGAGGCTCCTAGCCTGTCCCTGCTCCCCTCTGGTCACCGGAGCTGCCAAGGCTGTCCTTTGCCAGCTTGTGACAGATCAGTCACTGCTCATCTCACAGTCCTCACAGGGAGCAAGTCTAGGACACACAACACGCGCTGTGTCCCCTCTTCCCTGGGCTGCTCCAGCCTCACTGGCTTCCTTCTTGTGCCCTGGGGACACCACGCCCACTCCCCTTAGGGTCATCTGTGCTCTTCTCTTGGCAAGGAACGCTCATCCCACACTCAAGTGCACCCCGGTCAAGTCTTTGCTCAAACGCCACACCTGCAGCGGAGCCCTGCCTCCTCACCGTGCAATCTTCCCGGGTGATCCCTACACTGCTCTTAGCCCCTTTCCACCTGCGGCATTTGGCAGTGGACTTATTCATCATATATACATATATGTTTTTATTGTCCATCTTCTCCAAATTAGAATGCAATTTGCCTGAGGGACGGGAATCTTTGTTTTGGTCATTGATGTATCCCACAAGCGTAGGTCAGTGCTTGGCACACAGCAAAACCCAATGAAACAATTTTTTTACTGAATGCATGGAAAAAATTTGAACATATATAAGTCATTAACTATGGATATATGGGGGCCGGCGCTGTAGCACAGTAGGTTACTCCTCTGCCTGTGGTGCTGGCATCCCATGTGGGCACCGGTTCTAGTCCTGGCTGCCCCTCTTCCAATCCAGCTCTCTGCTGTGGCCTGGGAAAGCAATAGAAGATGGCCCAAGTGCTTGGGCCCCGGCACCTGCGTGGGAGGCCGGGAAGAAGGACCTGACTCCTGGTTTTGGATCAGCACAGCTCCGGCCATTGCAGCCATTTGGGGAGTGAACTAATGGAAGGAAGACCTTCCTCTCTGTCTCTCCCTCTCACTGTCTGTAACTTTATCTCTCAAATAAATAAATAAAATCTTAAAAAACAACTATGGATATATGGGTAAAAATTTTCATTTTATTAAAGATTTACTTTACTTATAAGAAAGGCTGAGTTTTACACACACACACACACACACACAGAGAGAGAGAGAGAGATTCCATCTGTCAGTTCATTCACCAAATGGTTTCTCCAGGCTGAAGCCGGGAGCCAGGAGCTTCATCTGGATCTCCCATGTGAATGCTGGGGCCCAAGTCCTCAGCTGCTTTCCCAGGCTCTTCAGCAGGGAGCTGGATCAGAAGTTGAGCACCTGGGACTCAAACCAATGGCCATAGGGGTTGCTGGCACTGCAGGCAATGGCCCCAACATTTTTCTTTTTGATCACTTTTCCCTTCATTTTTCTATCATAAATTTGAATTATTTGAATATACTTTCATAACAGTAGTTTCACTTCTGTGGATAATAGCGATTTTAGTAAAGTATTTTTTAATCTTCAGTTTCAAGCGTTCACCTCTAGATTTGGTGAGAGGTGGAAATGTGGGGGAAAGTACCCAGGAGCTTCGTTCTGAAGCTCGCCTGCCAGGAAGTGGGAGAACTGTCTTGACCTGAGGCCCCCAGAAGCTGACCATGAAAGGAGTTTACCTGAGATGCGGCAGAGTAGGGAGAGGAGACAGAAAAGGAGGCTAACAAGGGGAGGGCTACAAGCCGTTTCCACCAGGAGCCACTGAGGACCCCTGAGGGGCAGAGGAGAGCGTGAGTGGGAGCTGCCCCGCCGGGAGGAGAGGAAGCTGGGGCACGTGTCCTCTCGGGCTGGTCGAGGGCCATTCCTGGAGGCAGTAACACACCTGGACTTCAGTCTTGTCCCAGGAATTCTACAGCCGGTAGTGGTGGGGGGGTGGGGGTGGGGATTCCCTGAGGCCGAGGGCTGCGGGTGTTGGCAGCCAGCTGTTTTCTCAGAGTAGACGTAAATGCCACGGGGACCTGGGTGGGCACTGAGAGGGTCAGGAACAGATTCTTAAATCCACATCCCTGTCCACTGTTCTCTGTGGTCCCTGTCTATGCCCCTGGGATATTCTTCCCTCATCATTACCTTCCACGGCCACATCGGAGGGACACAATGGGGACTGTGGAGATTTTGTAGGCTTCTTTCTGCTGGTGCATGTTTGGGCAAAGACTGATTTAAGCCTTCCACAACCATAGCTTTTTGTTGGTCTGGATTCATGAACCCTGCAAGTACACGTAAGAGTGTGAAATATCTGCTTCTGCTCATTTCCACACACCAGGAGGCACACATAGGTTCCCTGCGAGTCATGCTTCTCTAGCTGATCTACTTCTTTGCCTCCTAATCCCTACTCCTCTCTCCTTCCATTTAATGGCCACCATCTTGAAGCCATCTGAAAGAAAGACATAGGCTTGGGAGTGAAGAATGAACCCTTGCACTGATGTTTGCGGTGGAAGCCTCACGGGATTTCCTTTCTCAAACCCCTTTGCTATGTTATCACTTACTCATCGGGGTTCAAAGCAGAAGGCTGCACCTTTCAGGGCTCATTCTATTCTTTTAAAGAAAAGATTTTATTTTATTTGTTTGAAAGGCAGAGTTACAAAGAAGCAGAGAGGCAGAGAGAGAGGTCTTCCATCTGCTGGTTCACTCCCCAGATGGCTGCGATGGCCAGAGCTGGGCAAATCCAAAGCCAGGAGCCAAGACTCCCACGTGGGTGCAGGGGCCCAAGGACTTGGGCCATCTTCCACTGTTTTCCCAAGCCACAGCAGAGAGCTGGATTGGAAGTGGAGCAGCCGGGAACTCGAACTAGTGCCCATACGGGATGCTGGCACTGCAGATGGCAGCTTTACCTGCTGTGCCACAGCGCCAGCCCCCTGCCCAAGAATTTCAATGGCTTCACACAGTAAGTGTTTTGTCCTCTCTTGCAGTGGTGCTGAGTTGGGGGCCAGGGCATGGGGTGTCCTCCTCCATGCGGTCATTCAAGAGTCCATAGTGTCCAAGGCAAAGTCATGTTCACTATGTGGTTTCCAAGGCTGCCCTGGGCCCTGTCCCTTCCAGCCAGGCAGCCGGCGAGGACAAGTGATCACTGGCTGGATCCGAGTCTATAAGTCTGAGAAACCGTCTCCTCATGTCTCATTGATCAGAACTCATCACATGGCTCCTCTTAGAAAAATGGGCTGGGGCTTGTAATTCCTATCGGGCCAGTCACGGGGCCAAGCTGTGGAAGAGAGGCCCAGATCTAAGCAGTTAACCAATGATCTCCTGCAATTTGAACAGAAAAACATAGACATGTACCATGACCTTGTGGCTCCTTCTCTTCTGCCCTCCCAGTTTCTTCTCTAGTTTTTTAATGAGATCCATTGGAATGGGGGATTTGGCAGGATGTCATCCTCGGGTTTGAAACGAGAGACCTGGCTCACTTGATCCAATCTGGGAAGGAGACACAGGAGGGTCAAGCTTGGGTCTTTAGCTGCTGCCTGCTGTGAATCCATTTCAAGTCTTGTAAGAAAATCAGTTTTGGGGCCGGCGCTGTGGCATAGCGGGTAAAGCCACCATCTACGGTGCCAGAATCCCATATGGGTGCCAGTTTGACTACTGGCTGCTCCACTTCTGATCCAGCTCTCTGCTATGGCCTGGGAAAGCAGTAGAAGATGGCCCAAGTCCCTGGGCCCCTGCACCCATGTGGGAGACCTAGAAGAAACTCCTGGCTCTTGGCTTCAGATTGGCACAGCTCCAGCTGTTGAGGCCATCTGGGAGTGAACCAGCAGATGGAAGACCTCTCTCTGTTTCTCTCTCTCTCTCTCTCTCTCTCCCTCTGCCTCTCTATAACTCTGCTTCAAATAAATAAGTAAATCTTAAAAAAAAAAAAGAAAAGAAAAGAAAAAGAAGAAGAAGAAGAAGAAATTCAGTTTGGGTAAAAATCCTCCTTAACTGAGTAATGACTAAATGCTGGTTGGTAGGGACGTTTTTGAAGAAAGGAATTTAAAAAGCTGAGCCGTTCTGCTCCTCACTCTGGAGAGTGAAAGTGGGCAGAGGAATGAATAGAAGGGAACAGGAATCGGGAACACCTGCTGGCGCAGTGGGATCCTCTACCCGGTTAGTATTTTTCACTTGAATAACAGAGGAGGCAGGCACTGGGCTCCAGCTCACAGCACGCAGGGGACAGGCACTGCCTGACACAGAGCTCAGGGTTGAACAGCCACCCCACCACCACCCCGCCCCACCCACCCGAGCAGTAGGACCACTTGTATGGGAGATGCTATCTTTCTTGGAAGCTAAGCCCAGTTAAATACAAAACCCCCAGCAGTGGATTCAGCACCAACCACACTCTTCCCAAACACATGCAGTCCTGAGAGCTGCAGGCACTCTCAACCAAACCCTGAATCCGAGGAAATAGATCTTCATGTTCGTAAAAGTGGGCTTTGTGATTTAGGACGATCAGCATCTAAACATAAATAGTTATCAATTCAGAACAAATGACCCTAACCAAATCAACCCACTCAGGAGAGGGAGAGGACTGCCCAGCATTCAGGTAAATGCTCTCCTACCCTAAGTGTTTTCTGAAGACTTAATGCATGGTGCAGTTAGACAAGGGTACTTTGAAAGTTCGTAAAAAAAAAAAAAAAAAAAAAAACAAAAGCTCATGGAAATATGTATTACGAAAAAATTGCACGGGGTTCAGAATCTTTTCACACAAAAATAAACTTATCTTTTAATTCCATTTCCATGAACTCTTGAAGTAGCCCCACAACATAACCGCACTCAGCTTGCCAAGGGCACGGCTGTCCCGTAGGGTGAGGCACACGTGTGGCAGTGTGCACAGCCGAGCGACTTCCTGGGCTGCAGCGCTGAGGCAGCCCAGCTGTCGTGCCCACAGACAGGTGCTGTAAGACAATAGCTCACTTCCCCAAGCCTCTAGCGACCAAGTGTCTGGCCAGCGAGAGCCAGTGAACAGCACTGGTCACCGTGCCGCTGCAGTCCAGGCCCGCGCCCGCCATCCATGGAGCCCCGGCCTCTCCTCCTGCTGCTCGGCCTCTGCTCCGGTGAGTGCTAAGGTTGGGGGAGCAGAGGGGTGAGGCAGGGAGCCCTATGGAGGCCAAAGTCTTGCCTCTGATGGGAACGCAGAATAGCAGCACCTCACCAGCCACAGGTGCCTCTGCCAGTGTCTTCCTGATGGCTGGACTGGATTTTCGGATATAGATTTTTAGTCTGTGTTCCTCAGTTAAAATAAGAGCGGTCTGATGAGGAGCTCCAGGGTTGTCATCCAGGCCTGTGCCGCCACTGGGGTGCGGTATCCGAACCGGCTGCCTGGAGGCTCCATGCCTCCAGTATCCGGGACACTTGTGCACAGGGGCATCTGGAGCTGCCTTCCTAGCTGAGCGGCTGCTGGGCCCTCGAGCAGGGACAGAAAATCGAGGACAAGGCGGTTAGGTTCTTTCACTGCTCCCGGAGCACTCTGACAACAAAGAGGGTTGAGTGACAGCTGCATGTGCTAGAGAGGGAACAGAACTCCCCATCGAGAGGAGATAGTTTTGTAATTTTTTTTAAACTTCTGATGTTAAAAACAAAAGTCCATAGGAATGCATTCCTGCTGGCTTTTTTTTTTTTTTTTAATAAGTGCATGACTATATATAACTTGGGTTGGAATTGAAACCACGAACCTTGCCAGCCCTTGACCCGCATTCTGCTCTGGAAGGTGTCACAGCACAGCAACTGAAACACTACCCTGAATCCCACACTTCCGGTGAGGAAAACAGGACATGCTTGCTGGCTGCTGCTTAGAAGAGTTTACTGACAAAGAGTGGGGGGGGGGGGGGGCACAGCCTGTGGTCTCTCTCTTCCCTGAGATTCCTGACAAACACAGGCCTTCTGGGCAAGAGCTACAGGACTTTATTATTCATGTGTTTTCCAATAGCAGACTGGAGATCACCTAAACTCAGATAAATTATTATATCGTGGGGGATTTGGACTCAATGCAACAAAGCAAACCACCACCCCCCCACACACCAGAATTTCAGAATTCTGAAAGCTGTGCTTCTGTAGAAACATGAGTGATAGGGCTCACGGGGTCCTGCCCCAGGTGCACGCTGTCGTGTGTATTGAGATGGAATCTAGAATTCGCTGGTTCCGATTTCTGTGAGTGACTCACAGAAATGTAAAGTTACATCAGGCGGTCCCACCTTCTCCATTTTTTTATTATAAGAAAACCGTGGCTGAGAAAGCGTGAGCTGGCCTGCCCAAGGTCGCCTCAGTTATGAATGCTGGAGACTCGGACTGCTATACGCACAGGCACGCAGCACAGCCTGAAGCAGCCACAGCATCCAGCTGAGAAGAGAATCACCCGAGGTTGCCGGGAACAATTCAAAGTCCCTTTTGTCCAATCCACCAGGGGGCTTATCCCTACACACACATACAGACAGAACCAGCACGGCACAAAAACAGGCTTTGAAATTGTGGCTGAGTTCCTCAGGGCTCCTAAAACCATGTGTGCACACAGCCAGTGCTCAACAAAGATGTCACGTTCCCATGGGCTGAACAGAGCTCTTCAGTACAATGCTGCTAAAAAGGGAGATGTTGGTATCACTTTGTCTGCTGAGTTATTTACCCTGCCTTTTTTTTTTTTTTTTTTTTTTTGACAGGCAGAGTGGACAGTGAGAGAGAGAGACAGAGAGAAAGGTCTTCCTTTTGCCGTTGGTTCACCCTCCAATGGCCGCCGCGGTAGGTGCGCTGCGGCCGGCGCTCCGCGCTGATCCGATGGCAGGAGCCAGGTGCCTATCCTGGTCTCCCATGGGGTGCAGGGCCCAAGGACTTGGGCCATCCTCCACTGCACTCCCTGGCCACAGCAGAGAGCTGGCCTGGAAGAGGGGCAACCGGGACAGGATCGGTGCCCCGACCAGGGCTAGAACCTGGTGTGCCGGCGCCGCAAGGCAGAGGATTAGCCTAGTGAGCCACGGCGCTGGCCTACCCTGCCTTCTTACCTGAGTTCATTTACTGCGACCCAGGGAATCTGGGCAGAAACTACTCCAACTCTCCACTTCCTACTGGAATTGGGAAGGGCCCGTAGAATTCTGACTTCACGCTCTGTAGGTTTCCTGTAGCCCTACCCTGCCTAGGTGAGGGAAGAACAAAGAGAAGGATGCCAATGAGGCAAATCTAAGAAGCGGAGACTTCCTTGAGTATCCCTTAGAAATCCCTTCCAGAAGGAGCAAGGACCCTGTTACTGGCTAGGACGGGAGAGGAGGGGTGGACGTTGCTGGAATGTTGGCCATGCCTGCTTCACTTCTCCTCGGTGCACTCTAGGGCTGGCCTGCAGACTTCTGCTATATAGTGCTGACAATCTGCTCTATCCACTGCTTTCTAGTATGTTCTTCCTGTCAAACTGGAGTAAACACTCTGGTCCACTCCATGGTCTAGCCCCCAGGCTCCAGCCTCCACTGTGGAGCAGACGGGTCCAGGATGCACACAGCAATGGAGGACAGAGGGGCTGCCCTGTGCTGGGGGCTCACCGAGACAACTGTGAAAACCGTCTTTCAACAACCCGCTCCCCTGAGGGGTGGTTGGGTGCAGGCAGCAGCTTCGGTTTCAGGCCCTGCAAGAGCTCAGTATGGCTGGCACCTGGGCTGCCCTTGGAGCCTTCTGGGTTCAGAAAACTTGGGAAACTAGAAAGGAGGAGGGGGGCTGAGTAAGGAGCTCCCGATATGGGATTCCCATGAAGGTAACGAGGAAGATATTTAAGCTACACTGAAATCTTCCAACCCCTGAATGGCAATGACACATTTACCTTCTGGGAGCGGGCACCTCGCCTCCATAGATAACCCACTTCTAAGGAGCAAGGGAGCCATGAACACCCCGCTCAGCTCCAAACCTCGGTCTTCCCATTTCTAAAGAAGAGATGAAAACTTACCTCCGGGGATCATTGTAGGGACTCACTAAAACCAGATCAATAAAACACCCACACTTTTGGAGAGACACCAATGCATCAATTTGTTGCATAATGTCAATGATCCAAAGTCCTGGATGAGAAACAGTAGTTGAGAGCTTGGAGTCTGGCTTAGGAAGCCTGGGAGAGTCACTTCAGCTCTTTGTGCACCTGCTTGCTCCTCTGTAAGGTAGCCACCATCACAGTGGCCGCCTCACCCAGGGTGAGACAGGACGAGTTAGCAAGCCACAAAAGTGCCAGTACAGAACAAACCCAGAAGTTAGTGAATTCCTTTTATTGCTTAATAAAAAACACATAAAGTAACTGATTTTCCTCAGTAACTATTTCCTTGACAAGCACTTCCAAACTTAGTACCCACAGAGGAAGACAGCAAAATGACAACCCAGCAGCAGCCAGTTAACACTACTGGGCACAAAGGAAAGCATCTATCTCGCTCCCTCGGTCTTCTCTGCCCAGGGAGAAGCCGGGCTGGCCCCAGCGGTGACCTGCGGTAAGGGGAGATCTTGTTACTGGGATCAGGACAAACGGATAGGCTCGGATGGGCTCTTGTGTCTGCTTCCTCTCCCAAACCGGAACAGGCAGCCGCCGACCCACAGGCTTGTGGCACACAGATCCTTCCCAAGCCTCTGGCTGGGCTGTGGAACACATCCCCCATCCCCTCCCGGAAACAGCTGTGCACGAGCGCCCCTCCCATGAAGTGTTAGTGCAGGAAACCGTGCAGAACGAGGGCATGGCAGCCGCGCTGTGTCCGTCCAGCCACATGGCCTGGGACGAGTGGGGAGAATTTCTGCCGCCTGCCTCCCCTGAGGCTGGTCAGGGTCACAGAGCACACTGGACAGAACAGGCGGCCTTTGGTGATTCTGCTTTCTCTGCAATGAAGTAAAGAGTCCCTGGAGGCCGGCACCAAGGCTAGCACTAGGCTAATCCTCTGCCTATGGCACCGGCATCGCGGGTTCTAGTCCCAGTTGGGGCACCAGTTCTGTCCTGGTTGCTCCTCTTCTAGTCCAGCTCTCTGCTGTGGCCCGGGAGTGCAGTGGAGGATGGCCCAAATCCCTGGGCCCTGCACCCGCATGGGAGACCAGGAGAAGCACCTGGCTCCTGGCTTCAGATCAGCGCAGCGCACTGGCCACAGCACGCCGGCTGTAGCAGCCATTGGGGGGGTGAACCAACAGAAGGAAGACCTTTCTCTCCGTCTCTCTCTTTCTCACTGTCCACTCTGCCTGTCAAAGAAAAAAAAGTCCCTGGAATCACTCAGGACCCAAATAAGAGCCCCAAACCCAGCCAAGCACAGGGTTTTCACTTGGTTTTTAAAACTTAGCTGGGACATGTACCCACAAGCGGTGATTTTTTAAAAAAATTATAGTAAAATATACATTACGTAAGGCTTGGAAGCATACAATTGAGAGGCAGTGAGCATGGTCTCAGTGTTAAATGGTCACCACCACTGTCTAGTTCCAGAAGTTTTTCATCACCCTAAAAGGAAACCTCACACCCATGCCACAGTCACTCCCATTCTCCCCTCCCCTCAGTCCCTGGAAACCCCCAATCTGTGTTCTGTCTCCATGGATGATCTGTTCTACCTGGTTCAAATGAATGAAATCCTACAATAAGTGCCCCCTTTGTGTCTGGCTTCTCTCACTTAGCGTAACGCTTTCATGGTTCCTACGTTTCATGTATCAGTACTTCATTCCCTTTTCAAGGCTGGGTAATATTCCATCGTTCAGCTGTGCCAGATGTGTGTATCCCTTTATCTACTGATGGGCATTTGAGTGCCTACCACGTCTCTGCCACTGTGAATAGTGCTGCTGTTCTCTAGGGTGTGTACCCAGGGGTGGACTGGCAGGTCCTGCAGTGACTGTGTTCAACTTGTCGGGGAGCTGCCACTTTGCATTCCCTCCAGCCACACATGAGGCTGCAATTTGCCCCCCTCACCAGCACTGGTTCTTTGTCATTCTCTTAGCAGTGGCCATCCTGCTGGGGGCAAACCAGCACCAGTTTGTGAGTATTTGTGGCATCCTGGGATCTGAAGCCAGCTGGTCCAAGATTTCATTACACCATGACCAGACCTGGGACGGGAATCTCTGTGGTCTCTCCGGTTGTGTGTGTGTGTGTTCCTGGTAAACCTGGCTCGGCCAGGGGCTGTGTTAGGCAATGCCCCCCATCCAGGAGCAAGTGTGGAGATAATCTACCCTGCCTGCTGCCCCCCAGTGGAAGCCACAGCAGCCAGGGTGCTGGGGAAGGGACGAAGGCAGCCCCCTTCCACCCTGGCGGCAGCTCACTCACTGCCCCTCAATTTCTCATGCTGGTGCGCGTGGAGGGCAGGGTCAGAGTCTCACGGGCATGTGTCATCCACTCTCTCAGCTGGCCTTGTCCTGGGCTCCGAACACGAGACCCGCCTGGTGGCAAAGCTATTTAAAGACTACAGCAACGTGGTGAGGCCTGTGGCAGACCATCGCCAGGTTGTAGAGGTCACCGTGGGCCTGCAGCTGATCCAGCTCATCAATGTGGTGAGACGCATCGGGGCTCCCTGTGGCACCCTCCTCCCTCTCCCTGGGCACCTCCCAAGCCCCTAAACAGGGGGCCCCGCTCTCCTTTCAGGACGAAGTGAATCAGATCGTGACAACCAACGTTCGTCTGAAACAGGTAAGTCAGCCCCATCGTTGCCCTGATGCTGTTCATCTTCGCCTTGAAACTCCACCTGGGCCCAGAAGACGTCAACTCTGGTAACAGAGACATCTTCCAAAATGCTGAAAGCAGGCGTTTTGCACCGGAAGGAGTGTGGGGCCTGTGTGTGTGTGTGTGTGTGCTAGTCGGCTAAGGCTGCCGTATCAAGGGACTGCAAACTGGGTAGATTAAACACAGCAATTTCTCTTTCCATAGTCCGGGAGCTGGAAGCCCAAAGTCGGGGCCTGGGCAGGCTGCTTCCTCCCGAGGGCTGGGAGGGAGGCATCTGTCTAAGGCTCCGCTGCTGGCTTGGAGAGTGCCATTTTTCTGCTCATGTGGCTTTCTTCTTGTGTGTGTGAGCTCTCTCTCTGCCTTGTTCTCTCTCTCTCTCTCTGTACCTTTCATACATGTCTTACATATATTTGTTTCTGAATTTCCCCTTCTAATGAAGACACCAGTCATCTTGGATTAGAACCTAGCATAACGGCCTTATTTGAACTTCATCTCTATAAAACTCCTGTCTCCAAATAAGGTCGTGCTCTGACTGCAGCGTAGGGATTCTCAGGGGGCGCGACCATATGCATTCACACTTGCCGCCCTGGACCTACATAAGTATTAGTTTTGTAATACAGGAAAGTCATAAGACTATTTTTCTTTTTCTTTTTTTCTTTTTTTAAAGATTTATTTTATTTATTTGAAAGAGTTACAGAGAGAGGTAGAGACAGAGAGATAGGTCTTCCATCTGCTGGTTCACTACCCAGATGGCTGCAATGGCCAGAGCTATGCCGATCTGAAGCCAGGAGCCAGGAGCTTCTCCTGGGTCTCTCATGTGGGTGCAGGGGTCCAAGGACTTGGGCCATCCTGTACTGCTTTCCCAGGCCATAGCAGAGAGCTGGGTTGGAAGTGGAGCAGCTGGGTCTCCAACCGGCACCCATATGGGATGCTGGTGCTTCAGGCCAGGGCGTTAACCCACTGTGCCACAGCGCCGGCCCCCATAAGACTATTTTTTCAATGGTGGGTCCTTCCCCTTTCCTGGCGTGGGTGGTGTAGCTTGGCAGACTGTCACCTCCCAGCCACATGACTTGGGGTAACTGTGTTTCCGCACGTGTAAAGTGGGTGCAGGAATCATGCTTACAAGCTGGTTGTGAGCACCAAATGAGTTACCATCAGGAAAGCCCTTACCCCAGTGTCTGCATGCAGTCGGTGCCCATGTTTGCTGTTATTATTTGTCTAAAGTCAAAGCTGAATTCTGAATCACACTTGCCCTACAAGGCACGATTGCTGTCAATATCTGAACGCCCAGACCCAGCAGGGTGCTGCATAACCCCAGCTTTTAGACAAGGCTTTTGGCTGTGTAACGGGCTGTCATCATTTCTAGCAATGGGTGGATTACAACCTCAAATGGAATCCAGAGGACTACGGCGGCGTGAAAAAAATCCACGTTCCCTCCGAAAAGATCTGGCGCCCGGACCTGGTTCTCTACAATAAGTAAGCGAAAGGGGACAGGGACAGGCCGGGGAGCGGGGCTCCAGGACAGGCGGTGCCTGACGCCCTCGCGGGAGGGCTGTACACAGGGGCTGCGTCTCGGTCCCGCTAACACGAAGCGACCCTCCCAAAGGCAGAGGCATGCAAATGGGCTGAAGAAGCCCTATGGCGCCTCACGTTATGCACAGAAACAATCCCTGGAGCCAGACTGAATCAGGGCTGTGGGTGGGGTCAGTTCATCCCAGGGAGCTCCTGGAGGGTGCGTGGCAACCATCTGCAGACCCCAGCTCCTGGGTCCCTGGGGGTCAGAGACGTCCTCTCCACCAAAAAGGCCGAGCCTTGCAGGGCTGTCCCTTGTGTCACCTCCCGATCGCCCGGACGTCTGGGTCGCCATGACAGACTGCATGTTGCGAAATCATGACGCGATTGAAGACTCTGGTTTAACGACACGTTCATTATCATACGCCCTTCATTTGTCAGGCAACGTTCATGCCGACGCTCCTCCTCCCCTGGCAGGAGTGCGGCCGCTGCCGGGGATTGATGGTCTGGCACTGCACAACACGTATGCGTGCCCGCCGGCGTGCACTCGCAGACTGCGCAGGCGGGGAGGCAGGGCCGGGGAAGGAAGCCAAGAGCCTGGTGGGAGAGCCCCCCCCCCCCCGACTTTCTACCACCTTTGGTCCAATTGCATTTGGACTTGGGGCTTGAGTCAGATGATCCATTCACATTTTGGGAAAACGCGCTGTGAGATCCGAGGATCTGGTGCTGAGTTTCCCTTTCAGCAGGAATCTGAGGGAAGCGGTTAGCATCCTGTGGTCCGTTAGGGCAGGTGCCCTGAGGATCAGCCTGATGGAGCTCTCTGTTAGACCTGCTTATGGGGAGGGCCTCTGCTCTCTTGGGCTCTTTTTGGGGGGGCTCATGTCAAAAGGTTTCTGAATCAAGACCCGCCCCCCCCCCCCCACTTCAATCCCAAGGGCAAACCAGTGGGAAGAAAACCTTGTGATTGATGACAAGACAGATCAATACGCTTTCCGTCCCTGCAGGCGCCCCCGCTGCCCCCTGCCTACCCCTGACCCAGGCTGCTTAGGGAAGAGCAAACTGCCCCTGAATAAGCCCCCGGGAACAGGTGCTTGTGATTTTCTTAGCACGGGCCATGGTTTTCTTTTTAATGCGGAATTATTGCCAAACTTGAGGAATCAGGAAATATCACATTGAAATCTAGAAAAATCCAATAATCAAAAATCTGAAAATGTTTTATTACAAAAAAATATAGATTTCTAGTTTCTGGGGAAGAATTGTAGTATCTGACAGCAACACTGGGCCTTCCCTCGTGCTGTGCATGCCCTGGGCAGCTCCCCGTGGGGCTTCCTCCTGAGAGGAGAGAGGGGCTCTGTTCACCTTTCACCTGCACTCACTCCCCACCTGCTGGCCTGGAGGCATCTGAGCCTACAACCCCATTCCACTGAGTTCTAAACAGTTTGCAAGACAGAGAGACAGGGAGATTTTCCACCTACTGGTTCACTCCCCAAATGCCTGCAAGAGTTGGGGCTGGGCCAGGCCAAAGCCAGGAGCCAGGAGCCAGGAGCCCTGTCCTAATCTCCCACAGGGGTGGCAGAGGCCCAACTACTTGAGCCATCACCTGCTGCCTCCCAAGGTGTGTGTGAGCAGGAAGCTGGAAACAGGAATAGAACCAGAACTTGAACCCAGTCACTCCAATAGGGAGCACTGGGGTCCCAAGCGATGTCCTCACCACTTTATCAAACGCCCACCCCCTTCCCTAGCCTGCTTGAGCCATCAGAAGTGGTTTTTTTTTTTTTTTTTTAATTTCCTGATTTTCCCCAGTTAACTCTCAAAGCAATTGAAGGAGAGGGACAGGAGTAGGACATGTGGACAGATGGAGATTAACATTTCAAATACCACAGCAGACTAGGGGGAAAATAGCAGGACACGTCAGACCCAAGTTATGCGTCACTTCTTTAAAACTGTAGACACCTGTGTTCTTCCCCGATATTGTGACCCAGGGCTCACCCCTAGCTGAGGCTCAGGAACTTATATTTTTAACAAGCACCCCAATGATTCTTAGTATCAGACAAGTGTTGCCATAGACACAAAAGACTGCCTAAAGCTTCTATAAATAGCACGGGAATACCTAACAGCTGTATCCTGTGACTGTCCCCAAGGCTCATCTGTCGCTTGGACACATTTCCCTCTCTTGCCCCCCTGTAGTGCTGACGGTGACTTTGCCATTGTCAAGTTCACCAAAGTGCTCCTGGACTACACGGGCCACATCACCTGGACACCTCCAGCCATCTTTAAGAGCTACTGTGAGATCATCGTCACGCACTTTCCCTTCGATGAACAGAACTGCAGCATGAAACTGGGCACCTGGACCTATGACGGCTCGGTGGTGGCCATCAACCCGGTAGGTGGTGGCCTCCCGCGATGAGGCTGGGTGAAGATCAGTGTGACGGGTTTGCAACACTGCCCTGGATGATCCCAGGCCCCCAGCACCACTCAGAACTTAGTCACTCTCCAGCATGATGCTACTTAGCTGGTTAGGAAGGTCCTTGATGCGTCGCCCATGAGAACTACCTGCACTTCCTCTGCCAGGCTCATTCCTGAGAATTCTGATTTAACCCATCCTGGGTGGGGCCAGGGCACCCGAAAGTCGGAAAACTCTGATTAGTTAAATGTGTAGAATCCTAATATTTAACTTATCAGAAAGGAATCTGTGACCCGGATGCAGTTGTGGCCCACAGAGCTGGGGTGGGGTCTGTTCCCTTGTCACTGCTGACTGCACAAGCCCATACCTCCTTAGGGCGGCCTGGTTCGGGTTCCCTAATCTGTTTCCTTTCTCAGGAAAGTGACCAGCCGGACCTGAGCAACTTCATGGAGAGCGGGGAGTGGGTGATCAAGGAGTCACGGGGCTGGAAGCACTGGGTGTTCTACTCCTGCTGCCCCAACACCCCCTACTTGGACATCACCTACCACTTTGTCATGCAGCGCCTGCCCCTCTACTTCATTGTCAACGTCATCATCCCCTGCCTGCTCTTCTCCTTCTTAACCAGCCTGGTGTTCTACCTGCCCACCGACTCAGGTGGGTGCGGTTGCCATGGTGGCTGCTTGGCACAGGGTCAGAAACAATCGTGAGCTGACAAATGCAGGGAGACCCCAACCATCATCAGTGTGTGTGTGGTGGGGGGCACATTTACCGAGTGGCCATGCGCAGTGGTGAAAGTCACCGTGGGTGGGGCTCCAGGACAGGCAGAGTTGAACGTGACCCTGGCAATGCACATCCACAGCTCGGTCCAGCTAAAGCTGATTAACCACCAGCACTCCCTGCTGACTACCAACCATGAGCCCAGAAACGTGCTGAGTAAGCACCTGAGCACAGGTGCTCCACAGGCCACGCCCACTCTGAAGCTGCTTTCCATATGCGGGAACTTCAAAAGGCTCATGGACAAATGGAATTGAGAGATTATTTTTGGTACAAAGAACAATTGGACCCCATGCATAGGTCTTTATAATGTATCTTTCATGAACTCTGTAGACCCCTTGTTTGCATACATTTCAAAATTGCTCTGTCCCCAAATCAACTTGTCCTTTAATTCCATTTTCCATGGAGGTTTTAAAGTCCCCTGTTCTGATCAATCCAGGGGTCCCCCTGCACCTCTGCTTGCCGCTTGAAAAGAGGACCTGCAGGGCTGTCTGCCAGGCGGTCGCTTCTTCATACACAGGACCGCCCTGCCCAAGCGGCAATCCTCCCTAGCATTTCAGCCTGCACCGCTTACCGGCTGCTGAGTCCTCACACCTGTGACATGACTCCATCAGCCCCCAACAGTCTACTGCAAAGGGACGAGGGATGCTCAGCCACCTGCCTGCAAGCTACCACTCACAAACAACTTGCATCAGACACGCAGGGGGAAAGAGAGCACACAGCCCTCAGACCTACGACAGGTCCCACTCGATCTACTAAGATTTGTTTTTATCCCAAAACTTTAACTTCCCAAAAAGAAAGGAAAAAAGGTTGTTTACTCATTCAGCAAACAATTGCTAAGCAGCTGTTATGCAGCAGTATTCAGTAGGGCATAAAGCTGTGCCTTCACTGGGGCTTAGCTGGTTAAACTATCACCTGCAATGCTGGCATCCCATATGGGCGCAAGTTCGAGTCCCAGCTGCTCCACGTCCGATCCAGCTCCCTGCTAATGTGCCTGGAAAAACAGCAAAGGGTGGCCCAAGTGCTTGGGCCCCTAAACCCAGGCGGGAGACCTGGATGAAACTCCTGGCCATTGTGTTCATTTGGGGAGTGAACCAGAGGATGGAAGATATATTCTCTCTCTCTCCCTCCCTCCCACCCTCCCTCTGCCCCCCCATGTGTGTGTGTGTGTCTGTGTGTGTGTCTGTGTGTCTGTGTGTATCTAACTCTGCTTTTCAAATAAATTTTAGAAATAAAAAAAGTGCCTTTCCCCATAGAATGTGTGCTCTGATTGTGTAGCCATTTTTAACATTGATCACACATACAAATAGTTTTTCAACCTTTTAATCAGGGAAGTTTTTTTTAAAGATCTATTTATTAATTTGAAGGGCAGAGTGAGAGAGAGAGAAATCTTTCATCCGTTGGTTCACTCCCCAAATGGCCTCAACAGCCAGGTCTGATCCAGGCTGGAGCCAGGAGCCAGGAGCTTTCATCTGGGTCTCCCACATAGGTGCAAGGGCTCAACTACTTGGGCCCTTCTCCCCTGACTTCCCAGGATGCATTAGCAGGGAGCTGGAGAGAAATCAGGTTTCCCAGGACTCAGACTCGTGTTCCGATATGGCTGCCAATGTCACAACCCATGCCTTAACCTGCTGTACCACAATCGCCAGCCCCCAAAGAAACTTCTTAAAATGAATAGCAGAAATATTGCTGGGAAATTTGGAAACTAACCAGCATCTACAAATATTAAATGGCTTTTATCTGAAAAGCCAGGAGGACAATGATTAGATTGTGCTTGATAAATGTTAGCTCTGATGAACCAAGAACTGTTCTTTGTTTGATAAATGTTTTGTATTTATAATTCTGTCCCCTTGAAGGATTTCCTACCCACCAGGTATAGTGGACAATATCTTGCTTGCATCTACTCCGTGTCCTATGTATACTCCTGTCCCACAGGGATTGGTTCCAGCATCCCCCGGGGACACCAAAACCCTTGAATGCTCTGGTCCCTTACTTAAATGGCATTTGTACTTCATCAACACATTTCCTCTGATCTAGTTTAAATCATGTCTGGTTACTTAGAAAGCCTAACACAATGTAAATTGCTGATATATTGGATTGTTAAGGAAATGGCAAGAAAAACTCCATAGATGCAAAATGCAGATAAACTTTTGATCCAAAGCTGAATTTGAGGTCGGGGTGGGGGGCAGACACAAGGGCCAGCTGGACTTGTATTCTGACATCTGGAAGCGCTCGGTGTGGAAAAAGCGCCTTGCTAGGAGGCAGAGCCACACAAGGAGTTGCCAGGAACTCCGACAGCAGGACCAGCTCCTTCCAAAGGCTCCCTGTGGCAGCCAAGGTGGCAGCTCCCCTCGTACCCGGCATCCCTGCTGCCACACTCGCCGGGGACGCCTGGGACTCCAGGGCCTGATGAAGAGAGATGGGGCCTGGGGAATCCCAGTTCTCTCAAAATGAAAGTGAGAGAGAGAGAGAGAGAGAGAGAGAGAAAGGAGGGAGGGAGGGAGGGAGGAAGGGAGGGAGAAAAGTAAAGTAAAAAGGCAGCCAGAAGTGCCAAGGTGAGCTTCCTCTTAGGTGAAGGTGAGGACGCGAGGCGTGTGAGTTGTTGGCCTAAGAAGCTCCCTCAGGATGCCAGCTCCTGAGACTTGCAAATTTCGTGCTTTCTTTGGTTTCGGGCTGCAGCTTCCTCCCGCAATGACAGAAACAGACGTGGGTGACCAGTAGGCTGGCCCATACTTTCATCTGATGAGGTTGAATACGTTCTTCTGCAGAGAGAACTACCAGCCAGGGTCTAGCCCACCCACCTAGAGCCCTTTCGGTTCCTTGGGTTCCACCATGAAAGAGTGACCTGGCTACTCCCTGCTTGGCAGCCTCTATGGAATCGCTGCCACCCGCCATGATCAAGTACCAAGGGCACATAGGAAATTCTGCAGCCAAACCCTCCCCAGAACAACACTTCCGGGACGTGCCTGTCACATTCCTCTCCCCGTGGGTCTTGGTGTCCATCAGTTTGCTTGGGCTGCCGTAACTGCGAACCACAGATTGGGTGGTTGAACAACAGAAATGCATGTTCTCACAGTGTTGGGGCTGGGATAGTTTCTCTGGGGCCTCTCTCCTTGGCTTGCTGACGGCTGCCTTCTCCCCACATCCTCAAGTGGTCTTCCGCTGGTGCATCTCCTAATCCGTCCTAATCTCCTCTTACAGGGACACGAGTCACAGGACTAGCCCTCTCCCCAGAGGACCACATTGCAGTTTATTTTATTAAAAGATTCATTTTATTTAGTAGAAAGGTAGAGTTAGAACTAGAGCGAGAGATCTTCAGTCTCCTGGTTTACTCCTCAAAGGGCCACAATGGCTGGGGCTGAGCCAGGCCAAAGCCAGGATCCTGGAACTCCATCCTGGTCTCCCATGTGGGTGGTAGGGGCCCACATCTGCTGCACGTAATCAGGGACTGGATGAGAACTGGAGTAGCCAGGACTCCAGCTGGCGCCCATACGGGATGCTGGCATTGCAGGTGGCGGCTTAGCCCTCCATGCCACAATGTCAGCCCACGTGACCGCATTCTCACTCGATCAGAGGACCTGGGACAAACACACACGTTGGGGGAGGGCCGGACGGCACAGATGAGCCCGCGCAGGTAGGCCGCTGTGCTTCCTCCCTCTGTCTCTCCAGGGGAGAAGATGACCTTGAGCATCTCTGTCCTCCTGTCCTTAACTGTGTTCCTTCTGGTCATCGTGGAGCTCATCCCTTCCACCTCCAGCGCCGTGCCCTTGATCGGGAAGTACATGTTGTTCACCATGGTCTTCGTGATCGCGTCCATCATCATCACCGTCATTGTCATCAACACGCACCACCGCTCACCCAGCACCCACGTCATGCCTGAGTGGGTGCGGAAGGTGAGTGGCTGAGACCCCCACAGACCTCACAGGCCAGGCTCCCCCGGCCAACACTGCGCAGTTAGGCCCTGGAAGTCCTCTCTGTGCTGTAGGGGAGTTTGGGAAGGCACTCTCTTTGACCTCTTTCTAGGATAAATAACTCATGTAGCTTTCCCAGAGAGAGACGAAAAACAGAAAAGCCCACTCCAAATTCAGGCTCCAAGAATCTCTTTCAGGGAGATAAATAACTCACTGTCTTCTCATTCAAATGCTGTGAAGTTCTTGAGATTTCTGTCTGTGTGTCTTCCAGTGTTTGAACAGACTGCCTTATTTTTGTTGGGCGGGGGTGGGTCTTGATGAGACAGGGCCAAAAAGCAAATTTTCATGAGGAACTTGGTCTCCAATATTTACATTATTGAATTTTAAAAAAAAAACTGTTAGCATTTCAAATACATCCTTTTTAAAAACTCTACTGCTAAAATTCAGGAGCTCTGGTACAGAATGCAGCAGAGGCTGGCGCAGCAGCTCAACAGGCTAATCCTCCACCTTGCGGCGCTGGCACACCAGGTTCTAGTCCCGGTCAGGGCGCCGGATTCTGTCCCGGTTGCCCCTCTTCCAGGCCAGCTCTCTGCTGTGGCCCAGGAGTGCAGTGGAGGATGGCCCAAGTGCTTGGGCCCTGCACCCGCATGGGAGAGCAGGAGAAGCACCTGGCTCCTGGCTTCGGACCAGCACAGTGCACTGGCCATGGCGGCCATTGGAGGGTGAATTAACAGTAAAGGAAGACCTTTCTCTCTGTCTCTCTCTCTCTCACTGTCCACTCTGCCTGTCAAAAAAAAAAAAAAAAGAATGCAGAAGACTCGCCAGGCATGGACTGAGACACTTCTCCCAGTGGTCTCTCTCTGCAGATTCACAGTCACTGTTTTCAGAAAGACTGTTAGCTGACGCCTGGCTACCTAAGCTGCATTTTCCTTAGGAACAAGAAACAGAAGAAAACAGTCTAGCTGTTTTTCTTTTTTAATCATCTGCTTATTTAAAAGGCAGAGAAAGACAAAAAGATGGAGAGAGATCTTCCATTTACTGGTTCACTCACCCAAATGCTCGCAACAGCCAGAGCTGGGCCAGGCCAAATCCAGGAGCCTGGAACTCCGCCCAGGTCTCCTAGGTGGAGAGAGGGTTCCAGGCACTAGAGCCATCACCTGATGCCTGTCAGGGTGTATATGGGCAGGAAGCTGGAATCAGAGCAGAGCCAGGACTTGAATGCAGGCATTCCGATATGGGCTGCAGGTATCCCAAGTGGCGTCTTAACCACTGCACCAAACGCCTGCCCCGTCTAGATTTTTGTGGGACCAGGCGCCTATGTATCTGAGGTGGTGGAGCCCCTTCTTTAACCCTGTGGAGGCACAATCCTGGGACGCTGCTTACCAGGAGCCAGGAAGGTTTAGTGCCTTTGACGTTCTGCACACAGGCTCCCTCCAGTGGCTGGCTGCTCACATTACAGAATCATCACTGTGTTAGAGGATATACAAGGGTACTTCAAAAATTCATGACAAGTGGAAGGAATTAAAAGATAAGTTTCAGTGCAAAAAAATTTTGCAGGGCCAGCGCTATGGCATAGTGGGTAAAGCCATCACCTATAGTGCCGACATCCCACATGGGCGCTGGTTCGAGTCCTGGCTGCACCACTTCCGATCCAGGTCTCTGCTGTGGCCTGGGAAAGCAGTAGAAGATGGCCCAAGTCTTTGGGCCCCTGCACCCACGTGGGAGACCCAGAAGAAGCCCCTGGCTCCTGGCTTCAGATCGACACAGTTCTGGCTGTTGCAGCCAACTGGGGAGTGGACCAGCATATGAAAGATCTCTCTCTCTCTCTCTCTCTCTCTCTCTCTGCCTCTGTCTCTCTGTAACTCTGCTTTTCAAGTAAAGTTAAATAAATCTTTTTAAAAAAATAATTGAAATCCATGCATATGAAGCATCTTCAAAAAGTACAAGGTTCAAAATAAAAACTATGCAAGGATTTCAATATTTTTTACACCAAAATTAATATCTTAATTCCATTATCCATAAGCTTCTTTTGTTTAAAAAAGATTTATTTATTTATTTATTTATTTGAAAAGTAAAGTTACAGAGAGGCAGCTGGAGAGAGAGAGAGAGAGAGAGATCTTCCATTTGCTGGTTTGCTCCCAAAATGGCCACAGTGTTTGGAGCTGGGCTGATCTGAAGCCAGGAGCCAGGTGCTTCTTCCAGGTCTCCCACATGGGTACAGGGGCCCAAGCACTTGGGCCATCTTCTGCTGTTTCCCAGGCACATTAGCAGGGAGCTGTATTGGAAGTGGAGCAGCTGGGACTTGAACCAGCATCGATATGGGATGCCAGCACTGCAGGCGGCGGCTTTACCTGCTATGCCACAGCCCCAGTACCTTCCATGAACTTCTTGAACCCTCATATACAAAGATACCTTTGTATATGAGTTCCTTGTATTAAGGCTGAGGCGACTGTGGCCAAGAGGTGCTGACTTGTTCAAGTTCACATTGCTCAGAGACAGAGTTTGCAGGTTACCTGTTGACATTCATGCTCATACATCTCTCTTGTTGTTAGGTTTTCATTGACACTGTTCCAAACATCATGTTTTTCTCCACAATGAAAAGACCATCCAGAGAGAAACAAGAAAAGAAGATTTTCACAGAAGACATTGATATCTCTGACATTTCTGGGAAGCCAGGGCCTCCACCGCTGGGCTTCCACTCTCCCCTCATCAAACACCCCGAGGTGAAAAGTGCCATCGAGGGCGTCAAGTACATTGCAGAGACCATGAAGTCAGACCAGGAGTCCAGTAACGTAAGTGTCCCAGCTTGGAAGCCCCCTCTGTGTTTACACGGTCAAGGTCATGAGCGCAGACAGATGGGTTGACTTGACAGATAGGCTGGCATTCAAGATGCAGCTGCTGAGCAAAAATATGCCTTGGGGACCCCCTCTGGGCCTCCTTAGCAAGTCGTCACGTTGTGAATAATCTACTCTGACACAAAGATCATAATGCCAGATGTGAGATGTGCGGAGCTTTGAGATCCCCCCATTGAAAGGCCCATAGATGGCATAGCACGAAGGATGTGAGACCACCCTAACACTCTCCTCTCCTCCAGGCATCCGAGGAGTGGAAGTATGTCGCCATGGTGATGGACCACATTCTCCTGGGGATCTTCATGCTGGTCTGTCTCATCGGCACCCTCGCCGTGTTTGCAGGTCGGCTCATTGAACTGAACCAGCAAGGATGAAAAAAGCTGGGTTGAGCCTGGCTCTGCCTGGGACCACCAGAGCAGAGGAAGGTGGAAAAGAGGAAGAGTTGTCTGTTCGGATAACTCTCATTTATCAAACATGCAATTTTCTGTATTTAGTATTAGTGATAATGATTTGCCTTGACGTAAGATTATAGCCCTGAAGTGTTTTCACATTGCATCTCCCCTCAGTCCTGCTGTGCCTTCCTGGAGAGTGAGCCTGTGGCAGTAAATGCAACTGGATGGCTAACGGAAGTCTGCATTTCCAAATGGCAGTGGGGAGAGTCTCGCTCAGAATAACCGGGGTTCCCTACTGTGTTGTTGTTGCTGTAGTAATTTAAGCAAAGAGGCTATCCTGTGCTTAAGAGCCAGTTTTATGCCTCTTAGGAAGGTCCTATCTACCAGCCCCCAAAAGATAAAGCATTTGATTTGGAGACAGAGGAAGCAGCAGAAGGGGAGAGAGGTAAATTCCAGAACGGCCATCAAGGCGCAAGCTGCCCCCCAATCCTATGGTTTAAAGTAGATTTCCGGCTGGTGCCGTGGCTTATTTGGCTAATCCTCCGCCTGCAGCGCCGGCACACCGGGTTCTAGTCCCAGTTACTCCTCTTCCAGTCCAGCTCTCTGCTGTGGCCCTACACCCACATGGGAGACCAGGAGGAAGCGCCTGGCTCCTGGCTTTGGATCAGCGCAGCACGCCGGCCGTAGAAGCCATTTGGGGGGTGAACCAATGGAAAAAAAGGAAGACCTTTCCCTCTGTCTCTCTCTCTCTCACTGTCTAACTCTGCCTGTCAAAAAAAAAAAAAAAAAAAAAAAAAAGGTAGATTTCCAGAACTGGGAGATGAGGGACGGTGCCCCGGGCAAACAGCGGTGGGGGGGGGGGGGTGTGCCGGGCGTGAGCTCCAGACCCCATGGCAGTTGTCTCGCCTGTGTGCTTCTGCTGCACGGGACTCAACTTCCCTGAGCTCCCCATCAGGTCCCTGTGTTATAGAATAACACCAAATTGCAGGCAGACTAAGCTCTTTGCTCCAACTCAAGTGGAAGAACAGAGATTTGAGCCCAGACTTTCAGTGTATCTGTTCGCTCGCTCCCCTGGCCACACCTGGCTCCCCCTGGACCATTCTGTAATCCTGCCCAGTGTTTTTGTGAACTTCAGTCTTAGCATCAACCACCTTTCTGTCTCCCCAATCAAACCTCTTTCCCTCCCCACTCGCCCCAATCCTTCTTCCCATTGTTTTGGGTTCAAATCCTAGCAATGGAAGCAGAACTAGATGCACACATCATTACCGTTTCTAAAATGTTGAAGACGTCATTAGGAGAGAAAGTCGCATCTTTTCTCCAGAACACACTTCAGGTTACAATATAGTGGACCCCAGCAATAGAAACTGTGTGGCCCTGAGGTCGCTAGTGGCCGCAGATCACCAAAACACACCTGACCTGTGGCAGCCCATGGGCGAGCGGGGAGTTGCACAGCCAGGGGCCGAGGTGGTTTCCAGCTCCTTCTCCCCGGGGCTCCCTGTAGCACACCTACGGTGGGGCTACCACGTACCTTCATTTAAGCGGGAGCCATTCTGCAGCTGCTCAGACAAGTACACACTGAGTCACCATGGGACTCCAAAGGGATTGAAAGCAGGGAACTGAGCAGAGTTTTGTGCCCCGGTGTGCCCAGCAGGAGTTTTCACAACAGCCAGAAGAAAGAAACAATTCAAATGCCCACGGGTGGATGGATAGGAAGCAAGGTGTAGCAGACACCAGCAGTCTTCAGAGAGCTTGTGAAAAATGCACCCTATGGGGGTGACACTGTGGCCTTAGGCCCCTGCACCCATGTGGGAGACCCGGAAGAAGCTCCTGGCTTTGGATCAGCGCAGCTCTGGCCATTGCAGCCATCTGGGGAGTGAACCAGCAGATGGAAGACCTCTCTCTCTGTCTCTGCACCTTTCTGTAACTCTGTCTTTCAAATAAATAAAATAAATATTTAAAAGAAAAAAAGAAGATGCATCATATGAAAAACGGATGCATGGGCTTCCAAATTTTTAAACCAGAATAAATATATATTTTATTTTTTAAATTTTGGATTAACATGAGGTATGTGCATAAACTTATTTTTTAATTGCATTTTTACATGAGCCTTTTAAGATTCCCTTGTATGGGAAATGGAATATTATTCAGCCTTAAAAAGGAACGAAATTCTGATCCCTACAAAAGCATAAATTAGGCTGGTGCCACGGCTCAATAGGCTAATCCTCTGCCTGTGGCGCCGGCACCCTGGGTTCTAGTCCCGGTCAAGGCGCCGGATTCTGTCCTGGTTGCTCCTCTTCCAGGCCAGCTCTCTGCTGTGGCCCTAGAGTGCAGTGGAGGATGGCCCAAGTCCTTGGGCCCTGCACCCACATGGGAGACCAGGAGAAGCACCTGGCTCCTGGCTTTGGATCAGCGCGGCGCCAGCCACAGCACACCAGCCTCAGCGGCCATTGGAGGGTGAACCAACAGAAAAAGAAGACCTTTCTCTCTGTCTCTCTCTCTCACTGTCCACTCTGTCAAAAAAAAAAAAAAAAGAAAAAAAAAAGAAAGAAAGAAAGAAAGAAAAGAGAAAAGAAAAAAAAAGCATGAATTAGCCTCAGGCAGCTTGTGCTGAGTGAAATGAGCCAGAGGCAGAAGGAGAGATGTCACTGGATGCTGCCCGCAGGGAGCACCTGCTAGAGGCCACGTCATCATGACAGACAGAGAACAGAAGTCAACCGGACCTCTGGGAGCAGGGGCTAGGGGTTATGTTTGGTAGAAGCCAAGTTTCAATTGGGGAAGATGAAAAGTTCTAGAGACAGAAGCTGGTGATAGATGCACGACACTGAGTATACTTAACGCGTCTGTGCTGTCCACCCACAAATAGCTCCAGTGGTAACTCTTATGCTCTGAAGAAAAGAGCAAACTAAAGGCCTCAATGCCTGCCCTTAATCTGTCACAGCCTCCCAGGATAGACAAGACCCAGAGGATGGGCCGAGAAGGCATTTCATCACTTCGCTCACAAGTGGACAAGGAGGCTAAGAGCCTCCCTGAGCTCACGGAGCTCGTCAATGACAATGCTCAGGGCCCCGAACCCCTGCTCTTTCCATTTCCCCCCCCAAAACGGGCGCCCTGCCTGCGTTCCCTGCTTGCCTCCATCCTGGAGGTCAATATCACATGAACTCCGCCAGCCCTCCACCTGCTCCTGCTCCGTCAGCCACCTGCTCCTGACTCTGCCACCAAGCCATGGATGTCCATCTTTGGGATCTCTCCCCTCGGTGATAGCCCGAGTTCCAGAAGAAATGGGAGGTGGGGCAGTGTGTGCAGTGATCCTGGAGGGCCCTGCCCCGGCCGCCCTGTGTGGCCCTGCTGATGCGTTTGTCCGGACGGCAGGATGACGTCTCGGGATACAAGGAGCACCCTGAGGAACGGGCACTCAGTCCTAGGCTGTGACACAGGTTGGGGTTGCAGATGGCAGGTGGAGGCGGGGTTACTCAGAGCTCAGGCCCTCAGTCTTGTTTTGGGCCGGGGTTCTCAGTGAGGAGGAGGGCTCCTGGGGAAGCCAGGAGAAGCCCCACACGCCCGGCCCAGTAGCCACACGTTCTGCATCCACACATTCAGCCAGCCTCGCAGCAAAAGCATCCACAAGACAAACACGCACAGGCTCCATTTTCTCATCATGATGCCCTAAACAACACAGCACAACTACTTACCTACCTTCCACACTGTACTAGGTCATTATATTAGGTATTATTTCTTTAAAATATTTATTTACTTATTTATTTGAAAGGCAGAGTTAGAAAGGAGGAGGGAGAGAGAGAGATACCTTCCATCCACTTGTTCACTCCCCCAAATGGCCACAAAAGCCAGAGCTGGGCCAGGCTGAAGCCAGGAGCTTCATCTGGGTCTCCCACGTGAGTGCAGGGGCCCAAGCACTTGGGCCATCTTCTGCTGCTTTCCCAGGCTACAGCAGAGAGCTGGATCGGAAGCCAAGCAGCTGGAGCTCGAAACAGAGCCCAAATGGGATGTGGGCATCGCAGGTGGCAGCTTTACCTGAGATGTCACAGTGCCAGCTCCTATATTTGGTATTATAACAGGAATGATCTAAAGTACACGGAGGGGCTGGCGCTGTGGTGTAGCAGGTAAAGCCGCCACCTGCAGTTCTGATATCTCATATACTCTGGTTGGAGTCCTGGCTGCTCCACTTCCAATCCAGCTCTCTGCTATGGCCTGGGAAAGCAGTAGAGGATGGCCCAAGTCCCTGGGCCCCTGTACCCCCATGGTAGACCCAGAAGAAGTTCCTGGCTCCTGGCTTCAGATCGGTGCAGCTCCAACTGTTATGGCTATCTGGGAAGTGAACCAGCATATGGAAGACCTCCCTCCCTCCCTCTCTCTCCTCTGCCCCTACCTTTCAAATAAAATAAATAAATCTTAAGAACATATATACAGGAGAACATGCATGGGTTACATGTGAATTCCACACCATTTTATCCTACAAGGGGCTCGTGCCCCCTCCAATTTTGGTGTCCACAGGGTGTCCTGGAACCAATCCCACGGGGATTCTGAGAGCTGACTGTATCTGTTTTCAAAGCTCCTGAGGTGAAGTGTCACCAACTGGGTGCCTTAGACCAACAGGAATGCATTCTCTCACGGCTCTGGGTGCCTGCTGTGGACTGAACCACCCCAAACACACGTGGTCAACTCCTTCCCAGCCTGCAATGTAAGATCATGAGGCTTCGCCAAGGTCATGAGCGCAGCCCCTGCAGGGGCACTGGTGTCTTTCTGAGCAGGGACACCACGGAGCTCACCTTCCCCTCTGTCTACCCAGGAGCACATGAGCAGGCAGCCATCTGCAGCCAGGAAGAGAGCCCTCACCAGAGCCCAGCCGGCTTGGGACCCTGGCCTGGGACTCCCAGCCCCCAGAACTGGGGGAAGCTCTGTTGTTTAGGCCCCCTGCCTATGGGAGCCTGAAATGACTGAGTAAGGCCAAGTCCAAAATCAAGATGTCAGCAGAGTTTGTTCCACCCGTAGGCCATGCGGGCGAATCTGTTCCCTGCCTCACTCCTAGCTTCCAGCGGTTGCTGGCAACTGAGGGGGTTTCTTTATTTGGGGCAGCAACACCACATCTGCCTCCACCAGCAATGGCCTCAGCCCCTCTGTCTCTGTGCTGTCTCCTTTTCTCTCAGGACACTTAGCCATTGCATTTAGGGCCCACTCTAAATCCAAGATGCTCTCATCATCAGATCCATAATCATATCATATATATCAATTCTATCCACAAAGACGCTATTTCCAAATACTGTCACACTCCTTGGTGCCAGGAGTTGGGACTTGGGCACACCTTTCAGGAGCCATTGTTCAACCCACTGCAGGCAATGACCATGAAGCAGCATGGGGGAGAGTGCCCTGGGTGCGCAGAAAACCCTCCCAGGAAGCCCCGGGGGAAGGCAGAGCGCTGAGGGCCTGCTGGGCTAGGCTCTGTGATCCCCCCAGGGTGCTTCATCCCGCGCCCTCAACCCACCACCCTCCACTGCAGCAGCCTGCAGAGAGAACACAAAAGCAGCTAAGCCCCTTCAAGGTTTGCTCCCCACCCTGGGGCCCAGTGGCTCTTCAAAGGGTCACTGCAAATGCCCAGGGAAAGGACTGAGCTGAGAGCCCCCTGCCCCTCTCCCCTCCAAAACCTGAGGCTGCCTGCAGGCACTTAGGGGAGATTTTCAAACCCACAGGAAGCACCTGGAGGAGCCCAGCTGGAGGCCAAAGCCCCTGTCAGTCACAAGTGCCTTCTGCTGTGGATCACCCATCTGCAGAACCTGGGCCACAGGAGCCCTCTGGCCGAGGGCAGGCCCGGGGAGAGCCTCAGACCAATGGCCTTGGGTAGCTGGGGTCAGCAGGAGGCAGGGGACCTGAGGCAGGGCCAGGGAGGAGGCCACTGGACATGCTAATAGTAACCCTGCACAAAGCGTTATGGCCCACTAACGTTTCCACTCGTGGGTTCCCTTCCATCCTCCCCCTACCCCGTGAGGTGCAGGGTGTCGTTAGCATGGTGCCCACTGGACACGTGAGAAAATTGAGGCTTGGGGAGAACAGCATCAGAAGTGTCTCAACTGATAAGCAGAGCTGTCACTGCAGTGTTGTGTCCCCGACTGGGCTGGAGACAGGAAAGAGATGTGAGCGGAAATCCGGGTCCACAGTTTTATTGCAAAAATAAAATGCCCATGAAAAAGCATGGCTTGGGAAAGGAGAGGAGTAAAAGGAAATAGCCAGCAAAAGTACTCAACTTATTCCAATTCCAAGCTCAGCACTCTCTCTGCACTCACTGCTGGTGCTGGGGTCATGCGTGTGCTTTGCTGGTGGGACCGGACCACCATGAGGTTGCTGTGGAAATGGCCCCAGGTGGTCCCTGAGAGGCTGCACACAGAGTCCCCACAGCTCCGCACCTTCACTTCTAAGCATGCGCCCCGGGGTATCAGAAGCAGGGGCCTTGAACCTATCGCTGCGCACCAGCGTTGGCCACCTCAGTTATTCACAAGAGCCCACACAGGGGAGCAGACCGAGAGCTGTGAGCAGGTGCATGGGTACACAGAAGTGCGTACACACATGGAACACGACTCAGCCTTAAGAAGGAATGAGATTCTGACAACAGGATGGACCACAAATATTGTGTGACGCTACCTCTGCCAGGCACCTAGAACAGGCAGTCATGGGAACAGAAGTAGAATAGAGGCTACCAGGGCTCGGAGGGAGGGGTGAGTTGGTGCTCAATGGACAGGGGCAGTTTGGGAAGATGGGAAAGTTCCAGAACAGACAGTGGGGATGGGTGCAAGACATTGTGGGTACCTAGTGCCATGGAGCTACACTCCTAAAAATGCCCAAATTGCAAACTTTGTCACGTTTATTTCACCATGAAGAAAAGTTGGGTGTGTTTTTTTTTTTTTTTTTTTTTTTAAGAAAAGGTATTTTTAAATTACAAACTACACTGCTGTTATCCTTGATGAGGGTCTTGGGTGAAGACTGGCTCAAGTGAGCACTAAGTGAGAAACTGATCCCTCTGTGGGTGAGCTGGCTCCTCTCCCTCTCTCTTTTTCTGGGCACCCTGCTGGCAGGCCAGCTCCACTTTCCCTGGGGATGTCAGCCTGAGGATGGAGCAGGGGAATTATGTTCCAGACTTAAACCCAGGGAGCCAATAGCAGAGTGAGGCGGTGCCTGGGGCCTCTTCCCCACATCTCTCTGCCCCTCTAGCAAACACAAAGGCCATGCTAGGCCAGTCCAAGGTGTTCTGCACGAGCATTGCTTTTTTCAAAGCCAGGGAAATAAAGCCCTTGATTAACCTTTACTGGGAGATGGCCATGCCGTCTTTCCCCTTCCCACAGCCCTTTGCTGGCTGTCGCTCATCACCCGACAGGACCTACCTCTCTCTCTGATCTCCAGTCCTGGCTTGGAACCTTCCCAAAGGATGAAGGGTGCAATTTATTCACAGTGCCACCCTTGGGTCTGAGTCAGGGCAGTGCCTAAACACCTGCCGAAGATACCAAGAGCGAGTGAGTGGGTGCTCCAGCAGCCCCCGCGGTCTTCAGATCGCCCTTATTCTCCCATGAACACCTGCCCTCGCTCTCATCTGTCCGAACCAGTGCCTGTGGCCTCCCCCCTGTGCTGGTGAGAATCTCTGACGTGAGTGTGCACGTCACGTGAGTGTCAGCCACGTTTGTGAGCAGGACCACCGTGAGGCTCTCCAACCTGCACCATGCACGCTCCTGCGGAAAGCGGTTCTGTGAGCTCTCCCTACCCCTCACCGCTGCCCCGTGCCCTGCCCCTGTCTGACCCACGCAGCTGCAGCCCACCCCTGGGCGAAGGCCCCCACGCAGAGCCTCTGGGGAACCCGTCCAGCCCCGGCAGCCCAGAGTCTGTTCTTTCTGCTCTTCCCCAGGGGTCTCCCGAAACGTCCCCTTGTGGGGAGAATCCTCTGATCTGAATGAGACTGCTCCCACGTGGAGACAGCAGGGGGAGCCCACCCACGGTCCCTGCTTCAACTTCCTGAAGAACCTTGGGCAAAGAAATCCAACGCTCTGAGTCCCGCCAGGTCTGACCCTGTCCTCCGCAGGTGCTCCCCACATACCACCTCCTGGAAGCCCTGACTCCTACACGGCCTGTATCTCCCTCACTGAAGCCCGGAGTCACTTCAATATCTATTGTGTGGCCACAAATATTTGTTGAATGGGATCCTTCCCTATTGCTATCTTTATTGAGATACAATTCATGTGCCATGGATTACACCAGTTAAAAGGTCAGCGACATCACTATGTTCCTAAAGTTGTGTTTATGAAATACATGAAGTTTGTACACCTTAAATAAAAGTTTTCTGGGAGGGGCCGGCACCGTGGCTCACTTGGTTAATCCTCAGCCTGCAGTGCTGGCATCCCACATGGGTGCCGGGTTCTAGTCCCAGTTGCCCCTCTTCCAGTCCAGCTTTCTGCTGTGGCCCGGGAAGGCAGTGGATGATGGCCCAAGTGCTTGGGCCCTGCACCCGCATGGGAGACCAGGAGGAAGCACCTGGCTCCTGGCTTCGGATTGGAGTAGCACCAGCCGTGGCGGCCATTTGGGGGGTGAACCAATGGAAAGAAGACCTTTCCCTCTGTCTCTCTCATTTTCTAACTCTGTCAAATTTAAAAAAAAAAAAAAGTTTTCTGGGAAACAAACAAACCAAAAAAAAGAGTAGGTGATAATATTCTTAGTCTCGCTCCATTGTTATCTGTGATGAATGCTGGAAAGCTAGGATTAAAGGAAGCTTTGGTAAATGGGAGGCTAAAATAGTTTATTTTTTTCCAAATTCAAATTCATTTTATTTATTATTTTCCCAAAGAAACCTTTTATTTAAGGAGTTCACATTTCCTAAGTGCAACTTTAGGAATATAGGGATTCTTCCCACCATACCTGCCCTCCCACCCACCTGCTCCTTCCTCTCCCATTCCCAGTCCCATTCTCCACTAAGATTCATTTTAAATTAACTAAAATAGATTTGAATTGCTCCACTGGAAAATTATGCTGACTTCACCGCAAAACATAAATTGTTTATTCAAGAATCACAGCTAAGGGCTGGAGGCCTGGCATAGCAGGTTAAGATGCCACCGGCAATGCCAGCATCCTGCATTAGAGCACATTTCAAGTCCAAGTTGCTCCACTTCAGATCCAGCTCCCAGCTAATTCACCTGGGAGAGCAGTGGAGGAAGGCCCAAGTGCTTGGGTGCCTACCACCCACAGGGGAGACCCAGATGACATTCTGACCCAGACCCTGCTGTTGCAGCCATCTGGGGAGTGAAGATGAAAGTTCTCTCTCTCTTTCTCTCTCTTTCTCTGTTTTTGTGTGTGTATGCTCCTCTCTGTCACTGCCTTTCAAATAAATAAATCTTTATTTAAAAAAATCACAACTGAACTTCTCTGGAAGTTCAGATACTTGGAAGACACCCCCCCCCATACTATTTAGTATTTCTGTAGTTTCCAAAAATCATAATAACACACTTACCTAAAATATGTTACTATGGTTTCATAAATTTAATAAATATTTATGGAATAAATAAACAAGGGTTAAATTTTTTAAATAGAGAGGAAAGAAATTTTCCATGATTCTTTTAAATTGGTGTTCACTAAGAGAATAAAATATTTTAAATTATTGCTAATACTAGAGAGATAGGAAATAGATATTACATATTTCTCCAAGCATTAAATATTATTGAGGCCCCAGGAGCTAAGTCTTCCCCCAGCATCGCCCCAGCCCCATGGGAGACAGAGGTGTCAGAAAGCCAAGAGCTGGCCCGTGCCCCACAGCTGTGAGCGGCTGAGCTGGGATTCGCACCCTGAGCCCCAGCGCCTCACTCCTCCCCAGTTGTTTACCAACCCACACAGAGAAAATTCACAGCCTCCAGGCATGAAAGCCCCAGAGGCTCCCTCCTGGGCTGATGAGGACTTTCTCTGGCCCTGGGCAACATCCGGGCCCTGAGCAAGTGACTGCAGGAGAAGATGACCCTGGGGCAGGAGGTGACCCCAACACAGACACTCAGCCTGCTCAGCCTGGGGCAGTCTGTCTGGCCAGGAGGAAGCGGGAACTGTGACTTGGTCACAAGAGTCACGGAGAGGGGTTTGGCCTAGGGCTAAGATGCTGAGCTCCTGGCTTGGATTCCAGGCTCCAACCTTCGACTCCAGCTTCCTGCCAGTGTAATACAGAGTGAATCAGTGGATGGAAGATCTCTCAGTCTGTCTCTCAAACAATAACCAGAAGAAAGAAGAAGAAGAAATAGTAGTAGCAGTCATAGTTCAAGGAACCCAAGGAGATAATTTTCTTTAAGATCACAATCAGATTTCTTTGTTTTTGATGTTTTATTTATTTATGTGAAAGGCAGAGTGACAGAGAGGGAAGGATATATACAGGGAGGGGGTGTGGGGAGGAGGCCTTCCATCTCCTGGTTCACTCCCCCAATGGCTGCAACAGCTGAGGCTAGGCCAGGCTGAAGTCAGGACCCAGGAGCCCCATGTGGGTGACAAGCATCATCTGTGGCTCCAATGCACATTCACAGGAAGGCTGGATGGGAAGTGGAGGCGGAGGCAGGACTTCATCCCAGGTCTCTGATATTGGATGCCAGCAATGGCTTAATCTGCTCTGCCACAATGCCCACCCTGTAATTCAAGTTTAAATACACACACACACACACACACAGAGTTCTAGGAAACTTGCTATTCAGAAAAGAATATGTTAGCAAAGCAAAAAATCCTTTAGAATTCTACAATTACTTGCTAACTTTTCCCTTAAGTTCTGGTATAATATATACAAGATTACTACATAGTGGCCGGCACTATGGCATAGTAGATAAAACCACCACCTGCAGTGCCAGCATCCCAAGTGGGCACGGATCCAAGACCCCCGGCTGCTCCACTTCTGATCCAGCTCTGCTATGGCCTGGGAAAGCACTGGAAGATGGCCCAAGTCCCTGAGCCCCTGTACCCACATGGGAGACCTAGAAGAAGCTCCTGGCTTCGGATCAGTGCAGCTCCAGCCGTTGCAGCCAATTGGGGGATGAACCAGAGGATGGAAGACCTTTATTTCTCTGTGCCTCTGCCTCTCTGCAACTGTCTTTCAAATAAATAAATAAATCTTTTAAAAACAAACAAAAAAGATCACTACATACACAGGGAGGTGTGCACAGAGAAATATCAGATGTTCTGGATTCCAGGTACAGCTACACTTTGAATTCACATTCGATGCTTTTGAGCTCTTTGCAAAAGTGATTGCGCATCCCAAATGTGAGGCCTACACTTTGGCCATCACCTCAGCAAGACCTTGATCCTCAGAACGCTTGGGCTCTCAGCTGGGACTTCCTGTCCTCCTGTGAGTCCCTCTGATACGGATGCTCAGCCTAGCTTGCATCACTGGGATCGCTGGGTTTACTGAAGGATCTCAGGAGTTTAACTGAAATCCTCTAGCCAGGCCTGGGCTTAAATAGACACTTAAAATACTATCTTTTTCCCCTTGCTAATCATGTGGTTTAGGAGAAATTTACCAAGCTGATAAAAATTTTATTGAATAAGGATAGGATATTTTTGTTGTTCTATTTTGGGGAGAGTGGTTAAATGGCACAAGATACTACATATGCTGTAGTTTAAGAAGACGTGGCAAATCTGCAAAAATATGTAATATTTTTGTTAAATAAACTAGGCAGCAGCGCCCTCTTGTGTTGAAATGTAAGTACTACAGTCATTAAATTACAATGTAGGAGAGCAGCCCCTTAAAGCAAAGAAAACCTACTTACTCAGCTTTTCCTAAACAACTTTTTTTTTTTAAATTTTTATTTATTTATTTGACAGGCAGGGTTACAGACAGAGAGGGAGAGACAGTTAGAAAGGTCTTCCATCTGCTAATTCACTCCCCAAATAGCCACAGCAGCTTCTTCCAGGTCTCCCATGAAGGTGCAGGAACCCAAGGACTTGGGCCATCTTCTACTGCTTTCCCGGGCCACAGCAGAGAGCTGGATCGCAAGTGGAGCAGCTGGGACACAAACTGGCTATCATATGGGATGCCAGCGTGGCAGGCAGAGGCTTAGCCTACTACACTGTGCTGGCCCTGCAAGCTGCTTTAAGTACAAGAAAAGCATAGCGCTCAGTAACTGTTTTAACCAGCATTTCCACTGCCATTTGTCCTTATTAATTCTTCCAACATTCACTGGACTCCAGGAGTTAGGAAGACACGGCTGCTGTCCCCAAACCGCTCAGTCTGGTGCACATAATGTCCCATTAGCAGTGACCCCCACAGTGAGACCACCTCGTGCCTCTTCCCTGACCTCCCTCCATCATGGCCAGTGGTTAGTGTCTTCCTTGCCACCCTCTGGGGCTACAGTCCCATGGGCGCCACCCCTTCGGCATCTGTCCAGTCGGCATCCAAATGCATATTTGTCCCGTTTAATTCAACAAAATCCAACAGCAGCGCAGCCCCACAGCTTCGTGAGGGCAGGTGATGACGGAGGACCGAACTGCAGCTGCTTTGTGTGCATGGCTGCCAAAAATGGAGGACACAGCAATTGTCTTGTTGCGTTTGTGCACTGAATTTTCCTCATCAATTCCTGCAGCACAGTAAGGATGCCCATGGGAGACGTATCCTAGCACCCATGGGGTGCCACCTGTCATGAGAGGATCCCAGATGTGTTCCCCATGGGTGCCAGCCTGGGCATTGGAGTGCCAGTGTCAACCCTGGCAAGCAACCTGTCCCAGCCAAGCCCTGTCTGGTGGCCAAGAGCGTCATCAGTGACTCAGACTTTGGGAGCTAAAGTAATTTTTTTCAAGGGCTGACATGAGGTTGCCAGCATCTTCTTAGAGATGAACAGATTTTAAAGTCACCATTTATTGTGACCGTCATTTTACAAAAAAAAAAAAATTTAAATTGTTTCTATTTATTTGAAAGATGACGGGGGGGGGGGGGGGAGCAGGTGCACCTGAGACAGCCAGGAATCTTCTGTCTGCTGGTTCACACCCTGAATGCCTGCAACCTGGAACTCAGCCCAGGTCTTAGCGACAGAGGTTGCGTGATCCCCTCACAGTCTGAGAGGCTTCCCACCGGGTGCCTGGTTTTACAGGGGAGAGTGTGGGCTCACACGTGTGGATGAGGGCAAGTCACTCACCTGTGTAGGTGAGCACCTGTCCTGAATCTCTCTACCCTTCAAGGGGGGACCCCCACCCACCCTTGCCCAGGACCAAGGGCGGCAGCAGGGGCATCTGGCCTCGCCGGGTTCAGGGCGCAGGGCCAGCCGCTCCACCCCTCGGATCGGGCTATCCTCTGCTGCTGTAACAGGAGAGCTGAGCCAGGGAATTTATTGAGGGAAAAAGCTTAGTTAGCTCACAGCCTTGGGGGCTGCAAGGCCCTGGCGATTCAGCCTGTGGTGAGGGCCCCCTCATGGTGGCGGTGGGCATGTGTGCCAGTGGGAGGGACCACAGGGCGGGACAGGACACCTGCAGGTGTGGAGGGGCCGGTCTCGTTTCCCAAAACAACTGTCTTGTGAGGATTCACAGAAAGCCAGGCCAGCATTCACTCCCGTGGAGGTCAGCCCCTCCGAGGCCTCACAGCTGCCCCCTGGGCACCCCGCCTCTCGGCATCACCACACCAGGCAGCAAGAGCCAGCACCTGAACCCAGAGACACCCGCGCCAGATGCAAGCCACAGCCGCAGGGACCAATCTCAGCAGCTGTGTCTGCTTCTAAGAGGGCAGGCCTTACTTTAGAAATGTTTTATTTGCTTTTTAAATTTGATCTGTATTAACTTAGGAAAGACACTAGTTCCATCCACTCGTTCTCTCCCTAAATGCCCACAATAGCTAAGGCTGGGCCAGGCTGAAGTTAGGAGCTGGGAACTTCATCCTGGTTTCCCATGTGGGTGGCAGGGACCCAACCACTTGAGTCATCACCGGCTGCTTCCTGGGGTGTGCATTAACAGAGAGCTGGAATTGGAAGCCAGGCTGGGACTTGAACCCAGAACTCCCATATGGGATGCTGGCTTCTCAAACCATCCCCTAAAGCCTGCGCCAAGCGCCTGCTCCAGGAAGCCTTAGCTTTGTAGGAGAATTCTGTGTAGGGCCTGGCTGAGCAAAGCTGACAGATTTTAAGGTGCAAACCTCAGTTAGGGCAATGAGCAGGACACTAGGAAGCAAAGCTGCTTGTAGATTAGCTGGGAAGTGCATACCTACAGGAGAGGGAACGCTCAGAAACCAGGCCCCGAGGCCTTTGGCATGGACTTTCTCAGCTGCCTGTCTCTCCCTAAGCTTGCAGTGTCTCTGGCTTCACCTTGACCCCTTACTAAATTAGGGAAGTGGCACAAGGCTCCTGTGGTACTCTGGGTTGCAAGACTCAGAATCCAACGATCACCTCCTTGGCTAAAGCCCTACCGCTAGACTCTGTTCTGCTGGGGCAGGTGCTACTGCCTATCTGGGCATCCCATGTGGGCTCCAGTTTGAATCCCTGCTGCTCTGCTTCCAATCCAGCTCCCTGCTAATGCACCTGGAAAAGCAACAGAAAATGGTCCAAGTACTTGGGCCCCTGTACCCACGTGGGAGACCCGGATGGAGTTCCCAGCTCTGGATAAAGCTCCTGGCTCCTGGCTTGACCCAGCTCTGGCTGTTGCGATCATTTGGGAAGTGAAGCAGAAAATGTAAGTGCTTTCTCACACTTCTCTCTTTCTGTCCATCTCTGATGTTCTACAGGAACTTCAAGTCTTGATCAAACAAAATAATAACCATCCCCCCCCAACCCCAGATGGGCCCACTTTGGTGTCACCACATCTGCCGTAGAATCCAGCAGCCTCCTGTCACCAATGCAAGAAAGGCCATGAGTGCTGTGGACCAACCAGCGGCCCATGCGTGTGAGCTGATCACCCTCTGCCAAGCCCCCATTTTTTTTTAAAGATTTATTTATTTATTTGAAAGTCAGAGTTACACAGAGAGAGGAGAGAGAGAGAGAGAGAGAGAGAGAGAGAGAGAGAGAGAGAGAGAGAGAAAGAGAGATCTTCCATCTGCTGGTTCACTCCCAAATTGGCCCCAATTGCCAGAGCTGCATCCATCCAAAGCCATGAGCCTGGAGCTTCTTCCAGGTCTCCCATGTGGGCACAGGTGCCCAAGGACTTGGGCCATCTTCTACTGCTTTCCCAGGCTATAGCAGAGAGCTGGATCGGGAGTGGAGCAGCCGGGACTTGAACCGGTGCCCATATGCCCATATGCCAGCACTACAGGCGGCAGCTTTACCTGCTATGCCACAGCGCCAGCCCCTGAGTCCCCACTTTTTAATATTTACTGCCCTTAGCCCCCAGGGAGCCTGGGGATTGAGACTCCTCACTCTGCACTTTGCAAATAAACTGACTTTCTTCCACCGCCCCAGTGTCAGTGCCTATCTTGCAGTGCAGTGGGCAAGCAGACTCAGTGTAGGGGTTTGACAGCAATTCCTCCAACCGGCTTTGGGGGTGTTGTACAGCAGCTCTGGATCACCCCTGGGTGAGAAAAGGAGCAGGACGGCAGAAGGCCTGTCCATCTTGCCAGAGCACCTGCCCAGCAGCCTCTGCCCAGGCCGGGCACCCACTCATGCTGTCAGGGTCAGGTTTGTGACGGCGAGCACCCCAGCCTAGTACCAGTCACCAGTGACATCCTCCCACTCAGGGCATGGCAAATGTGTAGCTCACCCCCTCCTCTCCACCTTTCTCCCAAGGAGTCTTCTGTCCCTGATCTTCCAGGCTGTAGAGGGTCTAAGGGGGTCTTCTGTCCTCAGCAACCCTCTTCCTCCCTCGCCTCAGCTGGGCCCACCTCCCCTTCTCCCAAGGCCAGCTCCAAAATAACCCATCGACTACTGTAGGGGTAAGCAAACACACACACAAGGCAAAGCCACAGTTTGTTTCTGGAAGCCAATCCTTTTGGTAACGTTAACTGTAACCAGATTTTACCTTTATAACCTGGCTTCTTGGGGCGGATGTGTGACTCAACAGTTAGAGTCGTTGCTTGGGATGCCTGCACCCTCTGTCAGAGGACCTGGGCTGTGTCCCGACTCTGCTCCAGACGCTTCCTGCTAACGCCCAGCCTGGGAGGCAGCAGGTGACGGCTCAAATACTTGAGTCTCTGCCACCTGCATGGGAGACGGAGACCTGGATGGAGGTCCAGGCTCCCAGTCCTCCTGCTGCAGGCATGTGAAGAGTGAACCATTGGTTGGAAGATCAATCTCTCTCACTTCCTCTTTCAAATAAAATGGAAACAAATACATTAAAATTTTTTAAAGCATGCTTCTTGGGACAGTGGGCTCAGCAAGAAGAACCATGAAGATAGGGTGCTGGTGGTGACAACACGATGGGACCAGCATAGCACCATCCTTGAAATCCTAACCGTGCAGTACGGCAGCTGTAAAGACAGAGGGTGGGAAGGCTCTCCCCTCTGGTGATCATCTCCACAACCCCAGCATCCTTCTAACATTTATTTACGGTACTCTGAATATTCACCTGCAGTGTGCCGAGCAAAATGTAGACACTGCACAAACTTGACTGGGACCGAGTCCCTCCTGGGACTTGGGCTGTCACAGGGAACCCAGGTGAATAAGCTGGGAGGAGGTCAGCTGGCCTCCTCCTCTCCTTCCTCTGCCTCAAAGGCTTTGGCTCCTGTCCTTCCTGGTTCTAGCCCCAGAGAGTTCCTGCACCTGCTGTTGGGCTGCAGGAGGCTTGGCCCACACCTCACTCAGGGTTTCAGCATCCCCTAGAGCTAGGCACTGCACTGCCATTGTTCTAACTTTTGCATGTGGGAAACTGGGACCTGAGACAGTTAGGTGACAGCCTAGGTTGCAGCCACACCTTGCCCCAGGTGAGCAAGCCCGGGTGTGATGCTGGCCATCTGACTCCTAATGAATTACGGCCCCAGGGTGGCCAAGACCAGGGCTGGGGCGCCCAGACAACAGGCATGGGATTACTTTTCATCCTCAGCACTTTGCATTTATGAGGGGGCTTCAAAAATTCATGGGAAAAATCGAATTAAAAGTTTAGGAGGGGCCAGGGTTGTGGCACAGTGCATTAAGCTGCTATCTGTGATGCTGTCATCCCATATAAGTTCAAGTCTTGGCTGCACCACTTCCAGTCCAGCTCCGTGCTAATACACCTAGGAAAGCAGTGGAAGATGGCCCAAATGTTTGGGCTCCTGCTATCCATGTGGGACACCTGGATGGAGTTCCAGGTTCCCAGCTTCAAATCTCTTCAGCCCTGGCTGTTGTGGCCATTTGGGGAGTGAACCAGTGGATAGAAGCACTCTCTCTAGTAAAATGAAAATAAATTTTTAATTTTTTTAAAAAGGCAAGTTTATTTTGATGCAAAAAAGCTGAAGCCCATGCAGTGTTTTTTCCTAATCACATTTTCCGTGGACATTTTGAAGACCCTTTGTGTGCAAACATTTCAAACATGTTTACACCAAGGTAGACTTTCAATCCTGCTGTCCCAAGAAATTTAAAACTGTTACTTATTTACTTGCTTATTTTCATTTCATTTAAAAGGCAGAGAGGTAGATAGAGAGAGATCTTCCATCCTCTCTTGACCTTCTAAATGCCCCTAACGGCTGGGGGTAGGCCAGGAAGAAGACAGGAGGCTGGAACTCCATTCAGGTCTGGAAAGTGTGTGCAAGGGGCCCATGTCCTGAGCCATCACCTGCTGTCTCCCAGGGTGCACATGGGTGGTAGGTACAGCAGGGTTTCTTTGTCAGCATTTTCTTAAATTGACAGGTAAAAGTTATATATATTTAGGCTATACAGCATGATGTCTTGATTATGTACACATTGTGGCATGGCTAATGCATTACCTCACATACTTGGCTATGTATGTGTGTGGGAGAGTGTACCTGTGTGTGATGTGTACACTTTAAATCTACCCTGTCAGCCAATATACACTGTTATTAGCTCGGGTCACCATGATGGCCAAAAGCACTTGCTCCACTTCAGGATGCTTATCGTCAGCTGGGGACCTTGTTGAGTTGCAGGCTCAGACTCAGAAGGCCTGGGGACTCTGCATTTCTTTTAATATTTATTTATTGGAACTGGTGCTGTGTTATAGCTGGTTAAGCTGCCACTAGCATCCCATATGAGCACTGGTTTGAGTCTCGGCTGCTCCATTTCCAATTCAGCTCCAGTCCCAGATGCTGCACTTCCAATCCAGCTCCCTGCAAATGCACCTGGGAAGGCAGAAGATGGTCCGAGTATTTGGGCCCCTGCACCCATGTGGAAGGCCTGAAAGAAGCTCCGGGCTCTTGGCTTCAGCCTGGCATAGCCCTCACTGTTTTGGTCATTTGGGGAATGACCCAGCATATGGAAGACCTGTCTCTCCCTCTCTCTCTCTCTGTAACTCTGACTTTTAAATAAATAAATAAATAAATCTCCTTAAGATTTATTTTATAGGAAGAGGGAAAGATTTTTCCATCTGCTGGTTCATTCCCCAGATGACTTTAGAGACCAGGGCTGGGCCAGGCCAAAGTCAGGGGCCTGGAGCTCCATGCAGGTCTCCCACACGGGTACAGGGGCCCAAGCACTTGGGCTGTCTTCTGTTGCTTTCCTGAGCACATTAGCAGGGAGCTGGAACTTAGCAGAGCAGCCAGGACTTGGCTTTATCTTAGCCAAAAGGCCAAGTTGTGGTCACAGTGTGGATGCCCTGTGTGAGGAGCGAAGCGGTGAGACTTGACTCAGAGCTCGGACCGGGGATGCCAGCGTCACAAGCGGTAGCTTCCCTGGCTGCACCCAAGACTGTGCATTTCTAATGAGCTCCCGCTGGTGCCCATCCGCTGGTCCAGAGGCAGCCTCTCAAGCAGCAGGCTCGAGGCCAACTTGCCTTTCAGGTGCTCAGCTGCCTTTTTATCTTCAATTAAGCTTTCTGGGGCCAGCACTGTGGCATATTGGGCAAAGCCGCCGCCTACAGTGCTGGCATCCCATATGGGCACTGGTTTGAGTCCCGGCTGCTCCACTTCCAATCCAGCTCTCTGCTATGGCCTGGGAAAGCCATCATTGCTAATACCCTCTTTATGTCAGCCTCTGCTTCCCCTGGACACCTGGTTGGAGTTCCTGGCTCCTGGCATTGGCCTTACCTAGCCCTGGCAGTTGTGGGTATTTGGGGAATGAACCAGTACATGGGAATTCTGTCCCTCTCTTGCTCGCGCTCGCTCTCTCTCTCTCTCTCTCTCTCTCTCTATTTATTTGAAAGGCAGAGTGCAGAGAGGGAAGGAAAGACAGAGAGAGAGAGGTCTTCCATCCGCTGGTTCACTTCCCAAATGGCCGCAATGGCTGGAGCCGAGCTAATCTGAAGCCAAGAGCCAGGAGTTTCTTCCAGGTCTCCCATGTGGGTGCAAGGGCCCAAGGACTTGGGCCAACTTTCACTGCTTTCTCAGGCTGCCAGCAGAGAGCTCAATCAGAAGAGGAGCAGCTGGGACTTGAACTGGTGCCCCTATGGGCTGCTGGCACTGCAGGCTGTGGCTTTAACCTGCTGCGGCACAGTGCTGGCTCCTCTAGCTCTCTCTTGCTCTCAAACACATCATAATTCTTCAAGGGTTGTTTGAGGCCCAGAGCATCCATTCTTTCTTCTTAGCTGGCCCCTGAGGACAACCTCCTGTCTATCTCTGTATTGTTTACAATTCTTGTTTTCTATAAATTCTGATGCCTGCAGAGCTTACAAAACTTTGAGGGAGAGGCATTGCCCGGTGGTAAAGATGCCTGTGTCCCACCTTGAAATACCTGGGTTTGATACAGTTCCTGACTGCAGCTCCCTGCTAAGGGAGGCAGCAGGTGATGACTCAGGTTAGCGGGTTCCTGCCATCCACGTGGGAGACTCGATTGAGTTCCCAGATTCTGGCTCTGGCCCTGGCCCAGCCTTAGCCAATGTAGACATTTGGAGAGTGAGCCAGTGGATAGGGGCTCACTCTTTCTCCTTGTCTTCTGTCTCTGCCCTCTCAAAAGAACAACATTATCTTTCTGGCTGGGGAAAAGACTGTGTCCCCTGGGATTAACCAATTCCCAGACAGAGCAGAGGGCTCAGCCAGGAGCAGGCCTTTGCTATGCGAACTAAAACTAACCAATCCAGAGCCAGGCCTCCTCCATCTGAACCACACACCCAGGGGGTAATACTCCTCTGCCTTTACCCCCCACCACGGCAAGGACCAGGCTCCAGGGACCACGGACCATGGACCACGCTGAGAGCTTAGAGTCCTCCAGAACTCGTCAAACCAGCCAACCCCAACTGTTCCCCCTACCCAGCCTTGCTTCTCCATGTAACTCTCCCCTCCTCCTGCCACTTTTGCCTCCCGCCCTGCATTGGATCACACCCTCCCATGCCCTCCCACATGGTCCCATGGGCCACGCAGTCCCCTCTGTTTTGAGGGCCCATGAGTACAATCTACTTTGTTTTTGTGGGATTTCCATTTTTTCCATTTGTGGCCATGCCCAACTTATCACATCATAAAAGAACACGGAATGATCTTCTAGTGCTTTCCCTGAGCTGGAAATAAGTCCTGGGAATGAGAAGAGGAAAAAAAAAATCCCACGAGGAAGCAGCAGGACAAGGGACATTCCACCCTGGGACTGTTGAGAGTCAGAACCAAAATAAACCACAGTGTTTGCTAAGAGGTACCAGTCCTGTGTGTGCACTTACGTTGCAACAGGTAGTGTGGCAGGGAAGGTTTTTCTGGTGTTTTTTTCATTTATGGATTTTAATTTTTTTTCTTTTCTCAGTGTTCACAATAGGGGATCTGTTAATACTTCAGTCATGGACCTGAGGATGAGGCCATCCAGGTCACTTGATTGACGGTCTTCCATTTACGTCTCTTTTATACTCTTATATCACCCTGCCCCCTTGTTTCCTATTATTCCTGACTCTTAAAAATACTCTTCAGATATTTTAGCAAGTGCTTTTGTCACCTTTTAAATGGTTGTCTCCAGGTCACTCATATTGGAATAGCATCTTCACAAAGCAGTTAAAAAAATCTATCAGCTATCATAATCAATAAATTAGTTAATAAGGCAACCTACCCTAACCCTTCTAGTGTCCTCCACCCCCGTAGGCTGGACACATGGAAAAACTCTACAAAAGCACTCAGATCCCCAAGGGGACTCCCTGTGGATGTAGAGATGAGGAGGGGAAAGGCCCACCCCGAGGCCTGTCTATCTGGGATAGCCAGGCTGCTAGCCCAGGGTCCGCTGTGCTGGACGTGCCTGCCAGTCACAACCCTGAACCCTCTAATCCCACCCTCATACTTGTCAGTCAAAACACCCCCTTTCTAGGTATTCTTCTATTTCATCCAGGACATGGGTGGAAGGCACCATGAAAATACATTAAGATCCACGGGGAACTTCTTGGAGGTATCATAAAACTCCCAGGTGGCCTCCTGTCTGTAGAGGCACTGCCCTCTGACTTCATAAAAGAGGCCAACAACTGGGGGAAGCTCTCTCTTCCACAGGAGACCATGAGTGGAGGTGGTGCTGGGGTGCTCCCCCTGCTTCCCCTCCCCCACCCCTTTCTCCTCCTGGGTCCACTGCCAACCCATGATGGTACCTCTCTATGTGGGGCAACCCATGCTCAAGAGTGTGTGTGTGTGTGTGCGCTTTCTCATCTTTTGAATGAAATTCATCCTATTTATGTCAGCACTAAAAATTCTTATCTTTGTGTTTGGCAAGAACCTAGGATAACAGTTAACACCCCCTCCCCCTTTCACTATGAGCCCACCCATTTTTTGGTCATTGTACAGAAATCCAATCTCTGCAGGCCCTCCTCAGCTGTGCTGCCCCCTCTCACCTAAATAGGCCCCCCCTCTCACCTAAATAGGCCCCGGGGTGCTTGTGGGTGGAGGAGGGTGTTTGGAAACACCCTGCCTGTGGCAGCCCCGAGGGCCTTCAGGGCCTTGGTTCCCGACCAGTGAATCATCAGTCAGAGATAGCTGGCTGGATCATCAGGGGTTGCGAGGACATGTGCCTTCCTTGTGATCACACCCATTCCCCAGGTAAAAGCCTGCATGAGCTTCCTGGGGCCTTTCCAAGGATACTTCAGAAAGCTCTTGGAAAAATGCCATTCGAAGGTCACACACCTCTTCCGGGACCTGTCAGAAGACCCCTCGTGCCCCGGACCAGGCTGCCAGCTCTGCATCAACATGGTTCGCCCTTGCTCAGCGGCCCCGGTGCAAATTCCTGCAGCGCACCGTAGACACATGATTGGATCAAACACCTCTGTAACTGTGCTCTCTGGTACCACCCTCTGATCACTAGCCTGGAAACAGGATTAACTGCTTTTCAGTTCCTCTTTTACAGGAAGGAACAGAGCATGGGTGTCATGAACCCAGGAAAGTTCCCAGTAGTGCTGGACAGGTTCCAATCACCCCCACCCCCACCCCAGTCCACGACCCCATTCTCCACCCCACTCCAGGCCAAGGAGGCTGGTCTGTAAAGACTGTGCCTGGGAACGACACTGTGGCATAGTGGGTAATGCCACCTCCTGCAGTGCCGGCATCCCATATGGGTGCCGGTTCCAGTCCCGGCTGCTCCACTTCCGATCCAGCTCTCTGCTATGGCCTGAGAAATAAGTAGAAGATGGCCAAAGTCCTTGGGCCCCTGTACCCATGTGGGAGACCCAGAAGAAGCTCCTGGCTCCTAGCTTTGGATTGGCACAGCTCCAGCCATCACAGCCCATTGGGCCAGAGGATGGAAGACCTCTCTTTCTCTCTCTCTGCCTCTCTTTCTCTGTGTAACTCCAACTTTCAAATAAATAAAATAAATCTTTAAAAAAAAGAGAGAGAGAGACGGACATCCAGTCACAGGAAGCTCAAAGGACCCCAACCAGACTCAACCTAAAAAGGCCTTCTCCAAAGAATACTGTAGTCAGACTGTCAGAAGTTAAGGACAAGGTAAGAATCCTAAAGAGAATAAAAGAAAAGTGTTAAGGTACAGATAAAAGAAAAGCAGACTAACAGCAGAAACCGTACAGGCCAGAAGAGAGTAGGATAATATATTTAAGGTTTTATTTTAAAGATTTATTTATTTTGAAAGATGACATTACAAATAAGGAGAGAGAGAGAGAGAGAGAGAGAGAGACAGAGAGAGACAGAGAGAGAGAGAGAGAGAGAGAGAGACAGAGAGAGACAGAGAGAGAGAGAGAGAGAGAGACCTTCCATCTACTAGTTCATTATCCAAAAGTCCACAATAGCCTGACCCAGCAAAGCCAAAGCCAGGAGCTTCATCCAGTTCTCCCACATGGGTGGCAGGGGCCCAGGCACTTGGGTTATCCTCTGCTGCCATCCCAGGCCGTTAGCAGAGAGCTGGATCAGAAGTGGAGTAGCCAGGACTCATGCAAGATGCTGGCTTTTCAGGTGGCAGCTTTACCCGCTACACTACAACACCAGCCCCTATACAAGGTTTTAAAAGGAAAAAACTTGCAATCAAAAATATTATATCCAGTGAATCTGTCCTTTAGAAGTGTATTTCCCAGATAAGTATTTCCCAGATAAGCAAGGAGAATTTACCACCAGACCATCCTTACAAGAAATCCTGAAGGGAGTCCTACATTAGAAGTAAACATCATGAAAGCACATGACATCGCCAGATTCACTAACGGAGCAGACCCAACCAGCAACCCATCAACAAAATGACACCTGTTGGTTCTTATCTATCAATGCTGAAAATAAATGGATTACATTCCCCAGTCAAGAGATACAGTTTGGCTGAATGAATAAAAACAAACAAAACAAGAAACTCACTTCATAAGTAAAGATACACACAGACTAAAACTGAAGGGCTGGAAAAAGATATACCAGGAAAATGGAAATAAATGATCAGGAATAGCTACACTCATATAAAACAGACTTCAACACTTCCCTGGATCATTTAAGAAACCTTCATTTGAGAAGGTTTCTGTGTCCTGGTGGGAGCTGCCTATTTCACAATCCAAAAGCGACTTGGCTTTAAATGCCATTCTTTGGTTCTTAAGTTATTTTAAAATTTATTTTTATTTTATTTGAAATGGAGACATTGAAAGAGACAAAGAGATATCTCACGTACTGGCTCACTCCCCCAATGCCTGCAACAGCCAGCTCTAGGCCAGTCCAAAGCCAGAAGCCTGGAACTCCGTGTGGGACTCCCACATGGGGAGCAGGGACCCAAATATTGATTCATCACCTCCCGACTCCCAAGGTGCACGTTAGCAGGAAGCTGAATTCAGAAATGGAGCCAGAACTCAACCCACGAACTGTGGTATGCAATGTGGGCGTCTTAACCACTGCACCAAACACCCACCCATGTTCTTTGGTTCTTAATGTGATACTGAGTGAAACAGGAAAACAAGCACGAGGAATGGATGATGACGATGACTGTGGTGGTAACAGTAGCTACAACAATAGCAATAAGAAGAAGAATGAACCTTTCTTGAATGCTTACTAAAGTCAGATACCATGCATACAAGATACTTCAAAAAGTTCATGGAAAAATGAAATTAAAGGATGTTCATTGGGGCCGGCGCTGTGGCTTAGCAGGTAAAGCTGCTGCCTGCAGTGCCAACATCCCATATGAGTGCTGGTTCAAGACCTGGCTGCTCCACTTCCTATCCAGCTCTCTGCTATGGCCTGGGAAAGCAGTAGAAGATGGCCCAGGTCCTTGGGCTCCTGCACCTGCATGGGAGACTTGGAAGAAGCTCCTGGCTCCTGGCTTCGGGTTGGCACAGCTCCGGCCATTGCAGCCCACTGGGGAGTGAACCAGTGATGGAAGACCTCTCTCTCTCTCTGCCTTTCTTTCTCTCTCTGTGTAACTCTTTCAAATAAATAAATCTAAAAAGAAAAAAAGATGTTTATTTTGGTGCAAAATAACTTCAAAATCCATACATAGTTTAATAGCACACATTCTTCACAGACTTTAAAAAAAAAAAAAGAGTTATTTCTTATTTATTTGAAAGAGTTACAGGGGCAGAGGGGGAGATCTTCTATTTGCTGGTTTACTCTCTAGATGGCCGCAATGGCCAGAGCTGGGCCAGGCCAAGCCCAGGAGCTTCTTCCAGGCCTCGCATACAGATGGCAGAGGCCCAAACACTTAGGCCACCTTCTGCTGCTTTTCCTAGGCCATTAGCAGGGAGCTGGATCAGAAGACCAGATAGGATGCGGGTGTCACAGGTGGCGACTTTACCTGCTATGCCACAATGTTGGCCCTGTTTATGGACTTTTTAAAAGACCCCTGCCTTGGAGTGCAGTGGAGGATGGCCCAAGTCCTTGGGCCCTGCACCCCATGGGAGACCAGGAGAAGTACCTGGCTCCTGCCTTTGGATCAGCGCAGTGCGCCGGCCGCGGCAGCCATTGGAGGGTGAACCAACAGCAAAGGAAGACCTTTCTCTTTGTCTCTCTCTCTCACTGTCCACTCTGCCTGTCAAAAAAGAAAAAAAAAAAAAAAAAAGAGAGAGAGAGAGAGACCCCTGCTGCATGGATTAGAAGTTTAAGCATCAAAACAAAATTATCTTTTAACTCCATTTCCCATGGACTGTTTGAAGTGCCCCTGTGTTATTTCACACACATTAACTCAGGGCAGCCCTGCACCCTGATCAGCAGGAGCATGGTGGGAAGTCTGTAAGAGGACCCCAGCAACCTGTGCCTATTGACACACACATCCTGCTTAACACCCTCACCCCACACGTGGGCTGGATTGAGTGACTTGCATCCAAGGCGCAGAACACAGCACAGTGACAAGATGTCACTTTCAAGGTCAGTAGAAGACTGAAGATGCCATCTATGGTACCCCTCTTGCCCACTCCGAGGAAGAGTAGGTGCTACGCTGTGGGCTGCCCCGTTGAGTCATGGCAAGGCCTCGAGGTCTCCAGCCAACAGCCACTGAGTGACCCTGAAAGAGAGCCTCCTCCATCACACCTTGAGAAGACCGCAGTCTTAGGAGAGGTCGTGAGCCAGAACCACCCAGCTAAGCTATTCCCAGAGCCTGAGCCCACCGAAATCACGAGATAAGGAACCTGTGCTGTTTTGAACCACTGAATTTTGAGGGTAATTTTTTTGCATGGCAATAGACAACTAATACAAGAGGACTATCTTCATTTTAAAGATGCAGAAACCAGGGCTTAGCTACCTGTTCCAGGTCACAGTGTCTGGAAATCCAAGAGCCAACAAATTTAAGAGACAACTTAACCAAGAGCCCAAATACTTCACCATTGCCCATGCAGCTTCCTGGTAAAAGAAATGATGAAGAGGCTTTGTTTACAAGAACGAGGTATTTCAGGTCCTATACAATGCTATTGTAAGTAAATTGTCACTAACATTCTGGAGAGCAGTTGGGCAGTACCTCTCAAAATATAAAAGCCCTTCCATCTTGTACTCCTACTTAACTAGATGTTACTGCTGTAAGTTAGAATACTAACTTTTATTAGTTAGGAATAGATACATGGGCATTTAAGAGCATGTTTGTTGTATATTTTTAAGAGGTGAATAACTAAAAGTAACATAAATGTCCAGTAACAAAGGATTTGGTTGAACTAGGATACAATGTGCAGGGAAAAACTAGAAATTCTTAAAAGAACGAAGGAAGGGCCAGCTTGGGGCCGGGTGGGGTTAAGCTGCTGCCTATAATGCCCCATCCTATATGAGCATAGGTTCTGATTTCAATTGTTCCACTTCCAGCAGCCTGTTGCTAATGTGCCCAGGGAAAGCCCTAAAGTTGACCTGAGTTCTTGGGCCCCCACAGCCACATGGGAGACCCTATGTTGGCTTCCAGTGACCCAGCCCTGGTTGTGGCTGCTCTTTGGGGAGTGAACCAGCAAATGGAAGATCTGTCTCTTTGTTGCTCTCCCTTTCAAATAAATTTTTTAAAAAAGATTTATTTACTTTGAAAGTCAGAGGTAACACAGAGACGGAGAGAGAAAGATATCTTCCATCTGCTGGTTCAGTCCCCAGATGGTGTCAACGGCATGCAGGAGCTCCACCTGGGTCTTCCACATGGGTGCAGGGGCTGAGCACTCGGGCCATCCTCCCATTGCTTTTCCCAGGACACCAGCAGGGAGCAGGATCAGAACCCGCACCCATATGGGATGCGGGGTACTCGCCACAACGTCGGCCCCAATACATAAATCTTATAAAAATTTTTAATTAAAATTTTAAAGCAAATATATACAAATGGATTTCCTTAGGGACAGAAAGTCTCCAACGGTAACAGCTGACCCACTTTACACTAAATGTCTTTCCCAGAAGAGTTACCCGTGACTAGCATGTCACAGCACAAGCCTGCACCAGCGAACGGTGCAGGAGCAGAGAGAGCCTAGGGCCTTGGTTCCGCAGCACCTCCATCCCGGCCTCCCCGCCTGCACTCACAGGACGCGTGGCCGTGGGGTGCGAGCAGTACGGCTCAGTGGTTACGACACCCACCAGAGCTACTTGTCCTCCTCATTTTCAAATGCCCGGAGGTCAGTACAGCTGGCCCTGGGGGCGTCGGCCTGCACCGTGGGCCGGAGTCTCCCAGCGGGACTAGGGAGCCCCGTTGCTGCGCACCCGTCTCCTCCGAGGTGTGGGCAGCGGACCAGCACCGCATCTCCACGGGCAGCGCGCCCACACCCCCCACGCCTCTCCCGGCGACAGCGGATGCAGGCAGGGCCTCTGCGAGCTGCGCTCCGTCTGCAAAATGAACTTGGATTTAAGGCATCTGTTCTTGGAGAACAGGAGGCAGAGGCTGTGCCCCAGCAGGGGAAGCGGGACGCCCCCTCCAGGTCCCGCTCCTCGGGGTGCAGCCGGGAGCACGCGAACTCGCAGCCCGAGGGGAGGGCGCGGCGCGCGGGGGCGGGCGCAGGGCCGGCGGCGGGGGACGCGAGCCGAGGGGGAGGGCTTACATCCCGGCCAAGTTCCCGGATGGTCGCGGCCTCCCGGCGCCGATCGCTTTTCCTGCCCGCCCGGACCCAGGGAGAAGTTTCCCAGAAAAAATGCCCGGCGCGCCACGGGGCCCTGGAGCCGCCGGGAGCCGCTGCGCGGTAAGGGACGCGCGGGGACGAGACCTGGCGTGTCGGGGCACGCCGCGAGGCCCGGGCTCGACGGCACCTCTCGGCACACGGGAGCCGCGGGTGGGGCCGCCGGCGACGTCGAGCCCGGTCCCCTGCGGGCCGTGGGTGCGGGCGCGGGGCCCCGGAGGAGCGCGATTCAGGGCGGGACCGGCGTCCCGGGGAGCAAGGGGCCGCGGACGGGCGGAGCGCGGGACGCCGGCGCTCCGGGGCTGGGCGCGCCACCGGGCTCCGCGGACCCGGGGCCAGCCCCTGGAGCTAGGGACCTGCTGCCGCCGCAGTCCGCCTCGCGGGGATCGCATCTGCGTCCCCCAGGCGCGGGCAGAGAGGGTCTTTCGGGCATCCCCCGGGCCGCGGCCATCCTCGCGGCTGCAGCAGGCGCGCCGCTTCCCCGCCAACCTCCCCGCAGGGCGGCGCACGCCGGGAGAGGCACCGCCGGTCCCCGCCAGCGCGCGTCTCCCGGGGCCTCTCGGAACTCCCCGGACGGCTTCCCTTCCTTTTTCTCCTCGCACATTTCTGCTTGAAGCAAGTTGCCAGTGCGTGAGGGGAACCAGCTGACCCAGAGCCTCAACTGGTGGTTCGACTTTGGACCGAGATTAACAAAGGGCGTGTCTGTGAGGATCCGGTCCGGGCGGGGTCCGCGCCGTCCCGCTGGAACGCGCCCCGGTGCCCCTGGCTCCCCAAGCGCCCTAGGTCGCCCTCGCCAGCCCGGCCCCCTTGGAGCCTCCCTGGATCCCCCTCTGCCGCACCGCTAAACCCCAGACCCCAGGCGGGTGGCGCGTATTCCCATCCTGGCTGGGTTTTCTTCGCCAGTTTCCCAAAGCGATTTCAGAACAACACTGTAGCTTCATTGAGTCACTAAATACTTTGTTCCGCCTCAAAAACTCCCGTCGCTGTAACTTATAAAGCAGCCCCGAGACATTTTCAGCTTCACGTTGTAAATCGCCTTCTGCCTTTCCGGAGCGAGAAAGCCCGCTCCGGTTGTCAGCTCGTCTTTCCCCACCCTGCAGTGCTCACCACCCTGCCTTCTCCCTGTCCCCCGTCCCCACCACGTTAACTTCCTCAGGGCCCTGGAGGTGCTCTGCAAATCCGCAGCTCCGACTGGGAGCCCCGAGCGCAAGCTGCACGCTCCGTTCTGCAGGTGTGATTGAAACTGATCAACCACACCCTCTCGTCCTCCCGCTGACCCGCGCTGCGGCTTGGGCTCCCAGACACACTCTGTAAGGTCGTGTGACGTAGAGCAAAGAGATGGGTAGGCAAGTTAAGACTGGGGGGATTTAGAATGACCTCACTTCCGTGCCTTTTCACAAATTAAGTGTCTCCCGTGTGCTGAGCTCTTTCTGGTGCCATTGGGTGTGTCTTGCAGCTGGATCCGTGGTGGGATCCTAACCTTTGCTGTTCCTCCCTCACAGCCTGTGAGGGTCAAGTGGAATGGATAATGAGGTGTGGGAGAGCAAAGGCAGTGTGGTCCCCACCGCACCAAGACCCAGAGTGGTGATGAGCTGAAGGGAGCCCCATTGTGGACAGTGTTCATTCAGTATTGGCTGTGTGTGCTGCCTGGTATATCCAGGTGTTCCCAACTGGTAGTGATTTTAAGAACACAGGCAGCTTCCACAACACACACTAGGAGAATAAAACGAAACAAAAGTGCCTTTTGTTGCTGTAACCTCCATTTTTTGAAGCGTTTGATACTTGGGGTTCGACCTCCCAGAGCTGTGGTCTCCTAATGTGATCCACCAGATTCCTAATGATTTCCACCAGAGGTCTCCGCTGCTGTTTGCCAGCAGCCCGCAATTACTCTGTGGTTCCTGAAGGCTGGGTAGGCTTGTTTGTGCCTTGTGCTAGCCAGGACCCATGGATGGGAGTCAGGCCAAACGCTCCCTGAACATTGAGGGTCCCTGCTAGAGGTTGTAGCTATGCTGTATGCTAGGGGTACACGGAGAGCCCCAGCTCACCAAGGGGAGGGCCCCTGAGCGCTTACCTTCTGCTGGCGATGAGCGTGGTTCAGACAGCAGGAATGCAAGGCGGAATGTGACGGGTAAGATGGAAAAGGGAATTGAGAAGAGTGGAATTACTTCCAGCTGCAGAATCAGTCTTTCGTGCTTTTGTCCATTTAGTAAATATTTACTAAGTGTTTGCTCCGTGCCAGGTCTGGGAAGATTAATCGGCTGGTTCACGTTGTGTTCCGCGGTTCAGGCTTCTCCTCCCTGTGCAGACGTGGGGCTTCCTCGTTTGGCCTGGTGGTGTGGCCCAGCTCCGACACAAGGCAGCTGTTCCTCATTCTGTGGCTATTACGGTCAGGGCCATAATATTACGGTGATGAACCGTCTCTTGTAGGCTTTTCAATAGCAAAGCTCAACGTTCCTCAGAGTATCCCTACCCCCTCACACCTTCTGGTAGTTGAGTGGTGCTGTTCTATTTAACAAGCTTTAACCAGTACAGGGGAGTTGCGGAAAGCTAACTGGGGCTTGATTCTGGGAGCCTGGGGCAGCTCAGGCATCTGTTTCCTTGGAAGCCCCCAACCCAGGTGGTGTGGATGTGCTGCGGCGTGAGGGCAGATCTCCTGGCGGTGAGAGCGGGGGCCAGGAAGTCAAACAGACCTTGCTTCCGGCCCAACAAGAGCTCTAAGTCCTGTTTCCTTACCTTTAAAATCAGAGCAACAGCCTCTGCCTCCGAGGGTTGGATGAGGTCATGGGCGTGCGTCAAGAGCAGCGGAGTGGGATACTGCTGCTACTTGGCACCTTTGGGCTGCTATTACAGCTACAATACAGGACATATACTAATAATCCCTTAACTGTCTGCAGTTTGGCAAGTGTTTCATATCAGTCATCTCAAATATTCTGTGTGTTTTTTAAAAGACTTATTTGAAATAGAGTTATAGAGGGAGAAGGAGGGGGAGAGAACAAAGGAGAAGAAGAGAGAGAGAGATCTCCCATTCACTGTTCACTGCCCAGATGGCCACAGTGGCTGGGGATAGGCCAGGCCATTGACTGGGGATAGGCCAGGACCTTCATCTGGGTTTCCCACATGGGGAGCAGGGGCCCAGGCACTTGGGCCATCTTCTGCTGCTTTCCCAGGCACATTAGCAGGGAGCTGGACTTGAGAGTGGAGCAGCAGGAACTCCAACCAGGTGCCTACTTGGGATCCTGGCATTGCAGGCGGCAGCTTAAGCTGCTGCCACAGTGCCAGCCCCTCATGTATTCTCTTAACAGCCCTGCAAGGGAGAGATCTCATTGAGAAGAATCTTAGTACTGGGGGGCTGCCAGCCTACGGTGTCTGCTGAAGAAGGGGTGCCTATCCCCTATCTGTGAGGTTATCTTTACTTGTAAAGGGCAGTTAGGCAGAGATAAGGCACATCATTTTCCTGGCCGGTTGACCCCAGGAAATACCAGATCAACGTGCTGTGGCAGTGACACAGTGGCCATCATCCTGTGGGAGTGACCAGTGGATGAGACTCTCTTCTTGAGGCCAGCTGGCTTTGCTGGCAGGTACAGCACCCAAGCCCCCGGCTGGGGGTTCCACTGCTACTTCTTGTGACTGGGGCTCAGGGAACCCTGCTCAGCATTGTAGGATCTGCTGGTTGGTGGCAAATGCTTGTTGAAAAGGCAGAAACAGTACTTTGTTAATATTCATAAAAGAAGAATCTAAGCAGGTGATACAATTACCTGTAATTTTTGCTACTTAGTAGCTTTGACAATCATGGGTCATGTCGCTGAACTGGTTGCTTTGTGACATTTTAGCATAGCTTACTCTGAATATGTTTTTCTCTTCTAATAAGTCTTGTTCCCAGGATAACTCAATGTCTTTTTTTCATCTCCCAATTATATTAATTTAAGTGAGTGAAATTCTTCAAAGATTTCTGTGACCTGGCCCAGACTTTTAAAAATCGCTCCTGGCTTCCTTCTCCCTTCCTTCCTGTTTCCTCCCTTTCTCCCTTGACTGGTTGCTGTGCCCTTTCATTGACTCATTTACTCTTCACACAACCTGAGTCTGCACTTCCCAAGGTTACACAGCTGGCGTGCAAACCTGGGGCAGTGGGGTTCCAAACACAGCACTTTTCCTCCTGGCTTCTGCGTCAGCTTTCTTACACCTGCTTTTCAGGTTTGGCTCCAGGTAGACTGTGCTTTTCCATTGTCATCCGGTCACCTTCGCATTGCCATTCCGTCCCTCCCTGCCACCCTTCTTCTTCATTTGTATGTTGAATCCTATAGCAAAGTAGACTTTGCTGATATTCAATAAGAAGAAGAATATAGCTAAAATAAACAGGAGACACAGTTGTCTGTGCGCTTCATTAGTTGGTGGCCTTGATGGGGTTCACGTGGCAGGAGCATGCTCCTCAAGGAGAGCCCTGTCTGTGTTTCCCTCCCCATTCTCTGCTTCCGCCCTCTCCTGGTCAGGTTCCATGGACGCTGGTTTGGGCTTCACCTGTGGCTTCAATCCACTCTATCTGGTACTGCAGTCACTTGTGTCTCTTCTCTCAATAGACTGTAAGCTTTTTTTTTTTTTTAATTCATTTTTATATGCTCTTGGCATAGTAGGTTCTGGTGTAATAGGCTGTCAGCTGATGCGTGTTAGATGGTGGCTTATTCCTGCCATTCTGTAAGAGTTGTATGAGTGAATTTTCCGCAAAGGCAAAGTAGATCTCTGTTTTGCACAAGAGTATCTGGGTTTTGGAAGATGCTGGGAAACAAACTGCATCGTAAGAGTGGTTCCTTCACTGGGATTGCTGTGCATAATATGATCTCTTATTTGTATCGTAGTTTACTTGAAATGCTATTTTTTTTTTTGACAGAGTGGACAGTGAGAGAGAGAGACAGAGAGAGAGAAAGGTCTTCCTTCCGTTGGTTCACCCCCCAGTGGCCACTGCGGCCGGCACACCGCGCTGATCCGAAGCCAGGAGCCAGGTGCCTCTCCTGGTCTCCCTTGCGGGTGCAGGGCCCAAGCACTTGGGCCATCCTCCACTGCACTCCTGGGCCACAGCAGAGAGCTGGACTGGAAGAGGAGCAACCCGGACAGAATCCGGTGCCCCGACCAGGACTAGTACCCAGTGTGCCGGCGCGGTAGGCAGAGAATTAGCCTATTGAGCTGCAGCGCTGGCCCTGAAATGCTATTTTTTTTTAAAAAGATTTATTTATTTATTTATTTATTTGAAAGGCAGAGTTACAGAGAGGCAGAGGCAGAGAGAGAGAGAGACAGAGACAGAGGGGTCTTCCATCTATTGGTTCACTCCCCAGATGGCCTCAGTGGCCAGAGCTGTGCCGGTCCAAAGTCAGGAGCCAGGAACTTCTTCTGGGTCTCTCACACAGGTGCAGGGGCCTAAGGACTTGAGCCATCTTCTACCACTTTCTCAGGCCAGAGCGGAGAGCTGGATTGGAAGAGGAGCAGCCAGGACTCTAACCAGGGCCCACATGGGATGCCAGCACTGCAGGTGCTGGCTTTACCAGCTATGCCACAGTGCCAGCCCTTGAAATGCTATTTATTTGTGTATTTTCCAAACTGAGAAACAGTGGTTCTAATGATAAAGGAATGGAATTTTGTGTTATTGTGGGAATTGTTGAATTCTTGTGGGAATCATTGCTGGAGAACCTAAGAAGTTGTCTGGTTCCATGTGAAGTGAGGGCTGGGGCTCTTTTACCTATGGGTTGTGCCCCCTGCGCACAGGAGGACTGCACAACCTGAGAAAGATGTTCCAGCAAAATTGAAGGACATAGCCTGCCCCAGATTGCCACGGACCTCTTTGTGTTTGGGTGATAAACTGGTCTCTCAGGTAAGGGGTGTTTGTAGCAGGAAAGAAATGGTGAATAAAGGGAAAATTCAGAGCCAAACAGTTACCTGGGCCCGTGGAATCAATTACAACTTACAGTAAAAGTTTATGCCTTTTTAACTTTGGTTACTTAGATAATACATACTTCTTTAAAAATGTGTATTTGTATAAGTCTGCATTTATATATTCTCATGAGAAATACGTTCTCACTTTAAATATATGTACTGTACACCTAATTTCATTTCTAGTAATTCAGTACATTTGAGTACCCTCCTCCCCTTCTCCTTCCTCCACTCCACCTCATCTACTCACATACTTAACATTGTACTGCTTGGATTCTGTTTGCATTTTGCTTGCTTTATTTGGTGGTATTTCTTGGACATGTTGTCAGTATGTTGTTTTTAACTGCTGCATGGCAGTCTGCTGTATGGATATACGTAACTGATCCAGTATTGATCGTCAGTAGTCGCCTATTCGACTTTACACTGACAGCTCAGGGACTGTCAACTCACCTGTTAGCTCTTTCTCATGATGTCCAAACAGCCAACCAACTCAGAGACAAAATAAATGTTGTCCTTGAGCTGGCAGCTTGCAGACCAAATGAGCAGCTGGTTGAATTTCTTGCTTTTCAACCAGTTGTGTGTCCCCGCAGCCCATTTCTGAAACCTGCCAAGCATTTTCTCTGGATTCAAGTGAGAGATTGTGTACATTGCCTGAGACATCAGGCTGGAAAACAACCAAGAGAGAAATCTGACCTTAGCTTGCAGGAATGCTGTGTGGAACTGTTGGGTGTCCTATCAAGTGACATTCAAGAAAGTCCAAGACGTCCCTCCACCCCTCAGCAGAACCGAGTTTGAAGAAGACGTTGAGAAAACATGTAGCCTAGCTATTTGTTTTCTGAGAATGCCAACAGTGAGGTCAGTGTCTTAACCACAATGGTCTTGTGTTCCGGGGTGGATAGTTGAATAATGGAGATAGTCAGATCAGCCCCAAGATATCAGAGAATAGAAATGGACTGCTCTTAAACAGGCCCACATCCCAAGTGCACCGTTCGTGTGCACCATCAGGAATGCTGGGGTAAGGCTTCTGGAAAGAACTGTGGTGACTGCTAAAGGGGAGGGGGTGCTGGAGAGTGGGGAGGGAGGGCAGCCAAGCTGGTTTTCTTTCTCAGGTCTCAAGACAGGCTGAAGAACACTGAGATGAGTTTTCAGATGGTAGTGAAATTAAATTTTTAAAATTTATTTACATTTCATTTGAGAGGCAGAGAAAGAGAAAGAAAGCTATCTTCCACCCATTGATTCATTCTCCCAAATGCCCACAACAGCCAGGGGTAAGCCAGGCCAAAGCCAGGAGCCTGGAACTCCATCTGGGCTCCCATGTGGGTGGCAGGAACCCAAGTACTGGGGCCATCACCTGCTGCCTCCCAGGTGCACATTAGCAGGAAGCTGGTTGAGAAGTGCAGCATCTGGGGCGTGAAGCAGGCACTCTGTTGCATTCCAAGCAGACACCTGCAGTGCCGGATGCCCGCCCTGGTACTGAAATTTCTAATGAGGTTTTTGAGGGCCTAGAAGAAGGTCAGGTTGTTGCAGGCCTTTAAAACCATTTTTAACTGTAGTAAAGCCATTGAAGTGTGGTCTGTTCTTGTCCAGCAGAGCCAGGATTTGATTGCCATGCTTGGCTTAAGAAAGAAAACAGAGCACCCGTTTAAGTAGTCTTGAGTTTCATGAGCAGAATTTCACACTGTTCTTTTCCTGAATTTTACCACTATTTAGGAAAAATCCTCACATTTTGTTTGAGACAGATCCAAAAATTATTGTTAAAATTGGGGCTTCCTTTGAGTATCTTTCAATATTTCAGAGCTAGAACCTCTTTATTTATTAAATTTCATTTAGTTGCTTTATCTGAAAGACAGAGGGGGTTGAGGAGAGAGTGAGCGAGCTAGGAGCGCTGGCCCATCCACCACCTCACCCTCCAAATGCTTGGTTAAGACGCCCCTGGACACCTGTGTCGGATCTGAGCTCCAGCTTTGCTCCCTCTTCCAGCCTCCTGCTCATGTACGGCCTAGGAGGCAGCAGTGGTGGCTGAAATAGCTGGGTTCTCCTGGATTGAGTTCCTCGTGGTTCCTGGTTCTTGGCTCCTGGTTTGTTTCCGCAGCCTAGCTCTAGCTGTTGTGGGCACTGGGGATGAACCAGAGGATGGGAGTTCTGTCTGTCTGTCTCTTTTTCTCTTGCATCATGGCTGCTTACTATTTTATCATTTATTTCATCATGCATATTGTTTCAAGATTTCTTCTATAGTGTACCTTCTTTAGAGCACATCTGTGTGTTTGTGTGTTTCAACGCGCTAACATACAGAAGCTCTGAGTTCTGTCTGTCAGAGCCCCCAAAGTGGTATTACCTTCCAAAAATTCAGGTAATTCACAGGCTCACTAACATTATTTAAAAATACCTGTTTTCCCACATCCTTGCTGCATAAATCGTTTTCTAATCTTTTTTCCTGTTTTGTTTCCAATGATTTCTTTAGGGAGTACTTGTCACTGTTTCATCTGTACCTTCTTTTTTTTTTTTTTAGATTCACTCATTCGAATTATTCATGCCCTGTCTTTTCTTTAATGTTTCTGATGTGTGTAGGATTTGTCTCTAGAGCCAGAAAAGAAACACTTGTGCCTAACCTCACAGAGCTTAATTGTTCTGCATTGAAAGAAAACAAAATATTTGATTTCTATTTGTGAGAAGGCAAATATAAACCTTTCAATCCCAATTTTTCCCTTCTGAAAGTATGTGTATGTGATTTTTGTAATTGTCTCAGGAAATACCAGTGTTCAAAATGGGAAAAACAGAAACTTCCAAAATGTCCAAGATGGGACGTTTATAAGGAGAATTTAAGCCTGTGAAGTTAATTGGGTTTTCCTCTTGAATCCCAGCATCCAAAGACAAAGGGTCTTTGAGAGTGTCTGTTAGGAGGCGTGCTGAGATGACATGGAGAGGAAAAGGTGACTCATAGCAGAACAGAATTGAGACCTGGCCTGTCATTAAGTGCGTCTGCCCTGTTGCCCTGCTTATTTTTCTAGAAGGTGAGGCTAGATTCCCCTTCTCGTGCCCGTGCAGTTGCTGAGTTCATTATAAAATTATTTGTATAGAACTCCAGCAGTACATTGGCTAATCAGAAACAGCTGTACGACTGGATTCATTTATATGGACAGAATAAGTAAATCCATCAGCACTATTATATTCAGGTGGGTCAGGCCAACACCGTGCAGCCCAGGATAATAACGGGGCTTCAAAACTAACCCAACACAGACAGCAAAAAGCTCATGTTTGGTTAAAAGTTGGACTTGAAAATTAAGAGACCTGATTGAGTTCTTGGTATTTTTACCGTTATAAAGTGTTAGCATGTTCTGAATGCTAGTGTTTTAAAGGCAAGGAAGGTTAAAACAAGAACACCTACCCTAAAGGCCTGGGCCCCTGGCACGAGCTCAATTGTCTAGATCAGGGTGCCCTGCCAGAACAGTCCACGTTCTGCCAGACTGCCCAGGCCCAGGGCCTCAGGCTGGGAAAAACGCCACAGACTGAGCAGACAAACTGACACGTCTGCCTGGGGAGAGCTGCTCTCCGTCAGGGACCAGAGGAGTCCCTCAGAATAACGTGTCCTTGTGCAGAACCCCAGAGGTCCATGGGCGCTGCGGATCACGATGCAGCCTTGATGGTGCAGCTCTCAGCTGTCAGTGTTAGGGGAGATACAGTTACAGAAAGAACAGGAAACTCTAGACCCTGAATCTCCATGTCTGACACAGCCCTGAAGGCCCTGAACTCTCTGCTACTTCAGAATGCAGGTCACCCTGGAGGCCAGAAGTCCACCTGCCCCTACTGTCCAGGATCCAGGGCCTGGACCGGACTCAGGTGCCTGGCTGCCTCTGATGTGCTATCCTGGGGAGGTAGCTCTGGTGGGTGTTTACCACTGGGGCCGATAGGGAGGGAAGATGCCACCAGCAGGCACCCTTTCATTTGCTATGTACCATTAGTGTTGGCACCGGAATTTGCAAAAGCTTTTATCTTCTGATACCCAAAGATACATATCCCCTTTGCCACCACCATCTCCTGGTTTGGGCTGTCAATCAGTCATGAGAGCTAGTGCTGACTCTTAAAAAATCAAGACACCCGGCCGGCGCCGCGGCTCACTAGGCTAATCCTCCGCCTTGCGGCGCCGGCACACCGGGTTCTAGTCCCGGTCGGGGCACCAGATTCTGTCCCGGTTGCCCCTCTTCCAGGCCAGCTCTCTGCTGTGGCCAGGGAGTGCAGTGGAGGATGGCCCAAGTGCTTGGCTCTGCACCCCATGGGAGACCAGGAGAAGCACCTGGCTCCTGCCATCGGATCAGCGCGGTGCGCCGGCCGCAGCGCGCCAACCGCGGCGGCCATTGGAGGGTGAACCAACAGCAAAGGAAGACCTTTCTCTCTGTCTCTCTCACTGTCCACTCTGCCTGTCAAAAAAAAAAAAAAAAAATTCAAGACACCCTCAGGGGAAGACCTTACCTTGACAGGCTAGCTCAGACTTCCTCCAGGTCCTTTGCATTGCACACCTTGCTAAAGGTGAAAAGGGCTAAAGACTAGGAGTTCATCAGTTGTTTTCCAGCCCCAGCTTTGTTGCTTTGTAGAGAGATGACCTTGACAACAAGAAAACCACAATACAGAAGTGGAGGAATCGGCAGGAATGGGGTGAAGACAGAGGCCAGGATGTCTGTGCTGCTTGTGCTGGGACAGATGGTTGCCATCTCCAAATAAGGGACTGCCTGAAGTGCTCAGTTGTAACATTTTAGCTTATCAGTCAGAGATCTTAGAAGGCTGAACTTTTCCTTTGCCTGTTTTTGACTAAGTACCTGATAGTATCTTTTTGTGATATAAAGATCAAATTATATTTTAGCAAACTCATGGAGTCCTTTATTTATACTTAAGTCTCATTGTATATGTGCTGAAGAAAGAACATTACATGAGGCACTGCACTTTTCCTATTACACTGAGGTTGTTTTTTTTTTTTTTTTTTTTTTTTTTTTAATTTGTGGGAATGGGATTTGAGCCAGATTGCTGTCCAGGTATGCCTGGCATATTGTGTTTCGTTTGTACCCACTTTATTTATTTATTTATTATTGGCATGATTTCTTTTTTTTTTTTAACTTTTATTTAATACATATAAATTTCAGAAGTAAAACTTTTGGATTATAGTGGTTTTTCCCCCCATAACCTCCCTCCCACCCACAAACCATCCCATCTCCTACTCCCTCTCCCATCCCATTCTTCATTAAGATTCATTTTAATTATCTTTATATACAGAAGATCAACTTAGTATATACTAAGTAAAGATTTCAACAGATTGCACCCATACAGACACGAAGTATAAAGTACTGTTTGAAAACTAATTTTACCGTTAATTCACATAGTACAACACATTAAGGACAGAGATCCTACATGGGGAGTAAGTGCACAGTGACTCCTGTTGTTGATTTAACACGTTTACACCCAATTTAAAACCACTCTACCTCACTATATGCACACACATATACCCTTTTATATTCACTTCTATACCGTGTTAGCACACACAAGTGCACAACCCTGTAACCATCTGTCCTCACCATCTAGCACACATGGGCACACATGTACATCATTGGTTTATACTTTTAAAATATTTTCATTTATTTGAAAGGCAGAGACAAGATCTCCCATCTGCTCGTTGATTCCTCAAATGCCCACAATAACTGAGGCTGAGCAAGCCCAAAAGGTGACTCTTAAAAATCAGTACACCCATAGGTAAAGACCTGATGAGCTGAGAACTCAATCCAGATCTCTCCTGTGGGTGACAGGGATCCAAGTTCTTGGGCCATCACCTACTGCCTCTCAGTATGTATAGTAGTAGAAAGCCAGAACTGGGAGCGGAGCTGGGACTCAACCCCAGGTACTATGATATGGGATGTGGGTGTCCCAAGTGGAGTCCTAACCAGTGTGCCAGAGGCCCTCCCCTGACTTACCCTTTTAAGGAGCGCTTCTGATATAACCAGGAAGAACCAATTCCAGACTTCCTGGGGAAGTCCATGCATTGTTAAAACTGTGTCAGGGGCCTGTGCTGTGGTGCAGTGGGTTAAAGCCCTGGCCTGCAGCACTAGCATCCCATATGGGCGCTGGTTTGAGTCTTGGCTGCTCCACTTCCGATCCAGCTCTCTGTTATGGCCTGGGAAAGCAGTAGAAGATGGCCCCTACCACATGGTAGATCCAGAAGAAGCTCTTGGCTTTGGATCAGCTCAGCTCTGGCCGTTGTGACCATCTGGAGAGTGAACCAGCAAGTGGAAGACCTCCCTCTCTTTCTCAGTCTCTCTCGCTCTACCTCTCTCTGTAACTCTTTCAAATAAATCTTAAAAAAAAAATTTTGTGTCAGCCTTTGCAGCTTCTTAGAAAGCAAAGGCCACTACTCACTAATGAGTGCTTTCTGTAGTCTCTCACAAGACACCATATGCAGGTAAATGCGAGTGCTTTGGAGATTCCTGACTGTCCATTAAGGGCATCGCCAGTGAGAGTTTTGCCCTGGCTGTTGATGACTGTAACCATTGCTGATAATTCTTACTCCTGACCTGAGGAATAACACGTTGCCTTTTGACTCATTAGCAAACCATCTAGGATGGCAGCAGCCAGCAGGAACTGTGCACTGCTCTTGCTTCACAACATTACAGGGCTCCCCACTGTGCATAGAAGGATCTGGACCACCTCACAGGCATGTGGTACCCCTGTGGACCTTCCACCTTATGGAGAAGCTGCCCGGACTCGGCTACCAGGAAGCTGGACCTTGGAACTGGTGCCCTGGGGAGCCCAGTCACCATCTGTAGACAGCGTTGTGACTAGGAGAGAACGCTTTCTGAATACCAACTCAAGTGCCCACAAGAGTGTGGTAGAATCCTAGTAGCATCATTCCACGTGCTCCCTGTCAGCTCTGGTCCTGGCAGCACAGAGGGAGAGAGGAAAAGGGAGGAGAGTCTTGCGCTACTCAGTGAGGTCACCGTAGTCAGGGATGAATTATTCCTGTTCAGATTCCCAGTGATCGTTTTTGGAGAAGTTATGTTAGTAACATTGCTCACTGTGTACCAGGTAATGTTGTCAAGGCTTTAAATGAACTCCTTGAATTCACTTACCCACCCCATGAGGCAGGCACTATTATTATCTCCATTTATGGGTGAGGAATTTGAGGTTCATCAACCTGCCCAGTATCATACAGCGAGTGTGGCAGGGCTGGGCTTCTGTCCAGGCAGGGTGACCTCAGCCCACACAGCCATGTGACTCTGCTGTAAAGGGTGACCAGTTGTAAAGGGTCTGGGTGAGCCAGCTTTGTTTAGGCAGCCAGCTGGCCACTGACGCGGTGTTCTGCATCCCTCGGTTTGCATGCCTGCACTGGACTAGGGCCACCGACCCACTGTGAAAAGGACAGCCAGCTTCAATGGGGACCGATTGCTGGTCCCTCAGCTCCTTGTGCAGTGTCTTGGGTCTGCTTTGAGTCACCCACATTAACCCCTGATCCCATCACAAACACACGGTAAACCCCTCCATCCCCCCAACACTTCAGCCCTCCCTGGTGAGGAAGAGGATCTTCCTGGAGTGTCCCAAGTGCTGCCCATGGCTGGTGTTGTCGACTAGTACAACATAATGTTCTCAAGAATCACTGAAGAACATAAGCTCCATTCAGCTGGTGGGGAAGGAATGTAACACTCAACTAAAAAAATGCAGACCCTCTTCTTACTAAAAAAGAAAACAAACAAACAAAAAAAACCAGAACATGCCAGAATGTTAGAGCTGGGAAACCATGCAGAGATCACTTTGTCCAGCCTCTCCTTTCTCAGGGGAAGAAACAGCCCCAGAGAAGCCGGGGTCGTGCCCGAGGCCCGCTGAAACAAGTGAACCTGCTGAGTTCTGGTCCAGTTCTCTCCCTCCTGCACCTGAGTTTGCTTAACGTATCCTGTAAATCCTATACATCCTTATCAGATTTCAGGCTCTGTTTCTTTACTGGGCAGGGCCCAGGTTAGCACTGCTTGAAAAATGGAGGAGCTGCAGCTGCAAACCTCCTTCAGATCCAGAACACAGTAGGTTGGCAGGGGAGGGGAGTGGGGCTGGAGCAAGGCAGTGGGCCCCCAGAGCTCTGACTGTGTCCATGGCTTAGGAGGTGAAGGAATCAAACCGGCTCAGTTTATAGCAGAGTTCAGTGATGGGGGCGGGACGTGGAGGGGAACATGCCAGTTATTTCTCTGTACACAGAAAAGTATGGAAAAACCCTGTTGCTGAGTACACTTGACAGGGTGCCTGGCCCGAGCCGAGTGTGGCAGAGGCCCTGAGCTGCAGACCCCAGCCTGACTGCTGGGACGGAAAGCTGTAAGCCCTCCTGGAAGAGGCTCAGGCAGCCCGCAGAGGCCTCCCCACCCTGGGATCCAGGTCACCCTGCAGCCCTTCTGGGCTCAGGACCACAGTGTGACTGCAGAACACCGGCCGAGCATCCTCGCAGGCAGGCCTGGGGAGGAAGCCTGCTCTTCACCAGATAAAAACAAACCGAGGCCAGGAAGGGTCTCCAGAGCTACATAGACCCAGCCCCTGCTCTGAGCCACAAGGCAAGTTCTGTGGGGCGGGGCAGCTGACGGTGTCATTGACCTGGGGCTGATCTTAGCCTTGAGCTTGCATGATCCCACCCACAGGAAGAGCATTTGTAGGGGGACTGACACTGAACGCCAGAGGAGAGATTTGAAGGGTTTCTCCATGGCTCCTGCAAAGGTCTTGAGCCATTCTTGGAAGAATGCCCCACGCTTTGTAGACCGCGCTGGCTGGCAGCATAGCATGGTCAGCCCGGCTGTGACTGCTCTACCAGCAGTTAAATAGAAGCTTTGGGAGAACGGAAGATAAAGCACAAGCTACTCTGCTCTTCAGCTGGAGCAGATAAGGAGTCCAGCTGCAAATCCTTGGGCCACTGTTCTTGCTCAGAGGGTGATGGGGTCTTCATGTTTTTCTCAAGTGACCCTAGGCCCTTCTAGAATTCAGCAAGAAGCCACAGGCAGAGCTAGCACTAAATCTGAGAAGTTTCTCCTCACGCCCGTGGTCTGCCTGCCTTGACCTTGATGAGGACAGTTTGGATCCTGCTTGTGAGTGTGCTGTGCCGACGTCAGCCAGCCTCCCCTGATACCAGGCCCCTCACCTCGGGGTTCCAGAGCTCCTCTGAACACTCAGGGAGGATACAGGGGCTGCAGTGGGTGGGCATCGGGCTGGGTGCAGAACGGGCCAGCCCTCTCCTGACCTTACTGCCCCAGCTCCCTCTCGTGAACCCAGTAATGGCTGGCTTGAAGGAACTGGAGAACAGGGTGTGCTGTGACTGGTCCTGTTGCACAAGCTGACCCAGGAGAGTTCCTCTTCATTGTTTTCTCCCTATGAGGTACATCAGAAGGGCCCAAGGCAGAGAAACCGTAGGAATAAACTCATTCTTGATTTGCAGGCCACAGCAAGGAACTTTGCACTGTAGATTCTGGAGGGTGGGGAAACAGGCTAGTGGGTCCCTGCAGCGCTTCCCAAAGTCAAAATGTTTTTGAGAGAACATTTCAATTTAAGAGGCTACAAGTGGTTTAAAGTTTAAACAAGAAGAAGAAGAAGTAGGCTCAGAGAGGGGCCCTGTCCCTCCTGTCAGCTGACAGATGTGAAGAGGAGACAGCTGGGTGACAGCAGAGGACTGTCGTGGCGAGCAGAGCCCACCAGAAGAAGGTGTCTAGCCACCTTCGGAAGCCTTTCCTGACCATTGCCCAGAGCAAGAGAACTATTTTTCCTTGAGATCCAGTATACACAGATCGATAGATAAGCAGAAACAAAAGTTGTACAATAACAGAAGTTTTGTAAAAAACATTCGCCGTGCTCACCAAATGCAGCTTACACTCTATCCTGTTGAAAACCAGACAGGCAGGTTGCACCCCACCTGAGTGATAAGACTGCTGAAGCTGGGCAGAAGCTCGCAGCTTGAGGAATACTGACTCGGCCAGAAATGCACCAGGCACGGGGGAACCAGTCTCCTCGAGCTCTGGCCGGTTTCTGCAGAAGGAGATCCAGCAACACGGGCTTCACGGTTCTGGAAAACTTTTCTGTCTTTCAGTCGCTAAGTTGGCAAGGTGGTGCTGGTGCCGGGGAGCCAAGGAAGTGAGTGGAGGGGCGGATGGTCAACAGAGGGAGTGGTGGCTCAGTCCGACTGCTGCTCAGATGGAAAACGCTGGGTCTGTGTGATGCGGATAAGACATAGCCCCTGTTCACACTTGAATAGGTGTGTCAGCATTCCTGTCTGGTATGGGTGATAGTGAAATAGAAGCATAAACAAAATATGGGGACCTGAGGTCTGTTCATTCCGAGTTCCCAAACAGCAGGAACTGTGTTATAGGTGTTATCTAGTGGGATATATGTAGTGTTATAGCACTAGATCTGATTTTTTTTTTTTTTTGACAGAATGGACAGTGAGAGAGAGAGAGACAGAGAGAAAGGTCTTCCTTTTCCATTGGTTCACCCCCAAATGGCTGTTGCGGCCGGCGCACTGCAGCTGGCGCATCACGCTGATCCGAAGCCAGGAGCCAGGTGCCTCTCCTGGTCTCCCATGCGGGTGCAGGGCCCAAGCACTTGGGCCATCCTCCACTGCACTCCCGGGCCACAGCAGAGAGCTGGACTGAAAGAGGAGCGACCGAGACAGAATCCGGCGCCCTGACTGGGACTAGAACCCGGTGTGCCGGTGCCGCAGGCAGAGGATTAGCCTATTGAGCCATGGTGCTGGCCTAGATCTGATTTTTGTTGATGGTAACTAGTCAGTGTGCAGTGAAAGACCCTGTTAATTAACACTTGCAACCAGACTCGTAGTGATCCTAATTCCCTGTGGTGGTATTATTAATGAGACATCATTTGAAGGGCATTTTAACACACTTGATTGGTGACGTAGCATGGAAGGAGACCGGGAGCATGAGTTCTGGTTTTAGAGAAGAACTGCCAAACCCTATGGGGTTTCAGGTCCCCACTCACAGCAGGCTTTAAGAAATTGAGGTTTGGGGGGAGTGTTTAGCCTTGCAGTCAAACACCCACATCCCACATCAGAGCACCTGGATTTGACCCCAGGCTGCGGCTCCTGACTCCAGCTTCCTGCTACTGCAGACCTGGGAGGCAGCAGTGATGGCTCCCGTGATCGGGCTCTGGTCACCCAGGGTGGGAAGCCTGAGGTGACTGACTTGGATTGAGTTCCCAGCTCCCAGTTGCCAGTTGTGGGAATCTTGGAGAGTGAGCTGGTGGTTGAGAACGCTGTCCTGTCTTTCAAATAGATGAAGGAATTACAGAAGTTGAGGGTTGTCTGGCCGGACTTGACGAGGCCCTGCGGTGGTGAGCTCTGGCCCTCTGTCAATGAGGCAGTGAGGTGGCGTGGGGTGCTGGCCGCCAGGGAATGCAGCGAGATCCCCCCTGGGGTCCCTGCTGCTTGTTTGAAATTGCACTGAGTTTGGCCACGCGGGTCACAGATTGAGGCTCCTGTCATGTCAGGTTTCGGGGTGGTAGGCTCTAAGGAGAAGAGGGTGCTTGCAGGCCCCACTCTGTTGGATCCTAATTGGAGTCTTTTTTCCAAGTCCTGGGCCAGCCTGGCGCTGATGGGCGCATTGAGGCTGAGGAGTGCTGTAGGGGTTGTGGAGACCCTGGCGTGGGTCCCAGTGCAGAGCCGCTTTCCTGTAAGCGAGCTCTGTACACGTTGTCCCACACCAAGTACTGCCCTCAGCCTTGGTCCTGGGGCCTACGTGTACTTAGTCACAGGCCTTCCTTCAAGCAGTGGGTGAGTGTGTGCAGAGAGAGAGAGATGAGACAGAGAAAGGGGCTGGAGGAAGAATGGTGAGAAAGCAGGAAGGAGAGCAAAGGCCGGTGCACGACTTCAAGCAGGGACCCGGAGAGCTCCGGCTTCCACCTCCAGCTCTGTTACTGCCTGCTGACCTTGGCCCTCAGTTTCCTCATCCATAAATTGGGGGGTGGAGGTGCTCGCTCTGATCAAAACACCCTGTGGCTCTCTTTGGCCCAAGAAACATTCTCTGGCAGGAAGGCGAGGCCGCCAGTGAGGACATTCTTTCCTGTGCCCGCATCTGGAAGCAATTTCTAGATTCCCCGAGGCACATGTGCTGCCGGGCTCACCGAAGCAGAGGGGCTCGGCAGTGGTGAGTGGAAAAAGAGAGAGAACCTGCGTGCGTCTCCCTACCACCCCACTTCCCCATCTCTTGATTTGCCTTCCCATGCTGTGTCAAGGCGTGCCAGAGAGTGTGAGATATTTCATAGCAAATATCTGATTAAAAACAAAATCAGTCTTGCACTAACTACTTCTCCCCTGAGCCCAGAAGCCGCTTTGCGTCTTTCCCCAGCAAGCTCCAAGCCTGGGGGACTGCGGGAACCATGACTTCCCGAGTTTTGTTATCATATTTTTTTTCTTTTATTTATTTATTTGAAAGGCAGAGTTACAGAGAGGTAGAGAGAGAGAAAAGGAGAGGTCTTCCATCCACTGGCTCACTCCCCAAGTGGCAACAGTGGCTGGAGCTGGGCCCATTCAAAGCCAGGAGCCTGGAACTTCCCCTGGGTCTCCCACGCAGATGCAGGGGCCCAAGGACTTGGACCATCTTCCACTGTCTTCCCAGGCCACATCGGAGAGCTGGATTGGAAGTGGAGTAGCCGGGACACGAACTGGTGCCCATATGGGATGCTGTCACTGCAGTGGTGGCTTTACATGCTACACCACAGCGATGGCCCTTTGTTGTCACATTTATTGCACTCTTTCTCTCTGTGATGTTAGAATGGAGATGGCTCCTGGCTGGTTTGGATGTTCTTTGTGAAGTTGGATTGGGGAATATGGGCCCGGAGCTTTGAGGAGGAAGATGTGTTGGTTCCTTCTGTGCCAGGTGCGCCTTCAGCATTCCTCCCCTGACCAGCCCCGGGGTCTGTAGTGGCTGGCCAGTCGCAGACCCGAGCCATCAGGTCAGGGGAGCAACTTTCTCTAAATCATGACTTTGCTCCCAGAGCCTCAGCTGTTGCCTCCTGGTAGCCTCCCACCTGTTTTACTCCTGACCTTAAGTCTTGGGAAAGGAGATTCCTGAAAAGGACGTGTTTAGAGAGAGATGTTTTTTTGTCTTTCAGTCTTTCTCGGCCTTCTCTACTGCCTAATCCCCCGGTGATGTTAAAATGTAAAACTTAGTTTTGCAAAACAGATTTTTCCTAAGAACGAAATCTGCGTAATCAGAGCTCTTATAAACATTTCACTGACACTTGTTAAAGATTCTCATGAAGACCTACGGTATCCCTCCCAAGCTCTTTCTGGAAAAGTCCGTCAGGATCAGACAGTAGCGGACAGGGCAGCGGTCTCTTAGCAGGGACCACATTCTTTGCTTGTTTGGACTCTGAGGCTCCAGGGCAGTGCCTTCTGGTCCAGGCCATCCGAGAGGCCGTGTTGATGACTCTGGTTTGGTTAAGTCTGGGCTTGCTAAACACAAGGGGAGGACAGAAACCCCCAGCCCAGGCCTCACGTGGCTGCCCGCCTGCCCCAAGACACTCAGATTAGCCCTGCTTGGCTGAAGCTACGGTTGTAATTCTGTGCATAGATTTCCCCTCCTCCATAGAACCATAGTCAGGAATGTCTATTTTAGGCCCCATCTCTGTAGGGCTCCGTGCCCATGTTCTCAACAGCGCTGATCAGAGAGATGGTCTAGCCGCCCTGCTCCCTGGGTTACTGAGCGCAGGCCCTACAGACTCGGGGTGCCGGCGGGTGCTCTGTGGCTCCTTGCTCTCCCTGGGAGATGAGGAAAGGGTCCCTTCCTCAATTCTTTCCCTCTAGGGCTTCTCCTGTCCAGGGCCAGCACCACGCCCTGCCTCCAGTCTTGAAGGCATCCATTGGCCAGCAGTGCTGACCCCATTCCTTGAAGGAGTCACCCCAGTGCCGCCTCACTGCCCTGCAGCCCGAGTTTGCTTCGTGTATTCATTCAGCAGACGTAAAGGCTTGCTCAAGGCACGGCCCCCGAGTGCGTGAGTTTGTGTTCTCTGAGGGAGACACAGAAGGCGAGCCAGCAAACACGTAGCTCCCTCGCTAGGCAGTCTGTGACAAGGGCCATGGAGAAGCTGGCCAGCGATGGGATGGAGGATGGTGGGGGTGGGGGGCACCCATGAGACACGGCTGTCAGGGAAAACTGTGTGAGGGGGTGACTGGGAGTGGAGATACAGACGACAGGAGCCAGACTTAGGGTATCCAGGGGACGCAGGGGTCAGTCAGAGGGAAGGCCATATACAAAGGCCCTGAGGTGAGAAGAATGTGGACCAGCCCCAGAGAACGAAAGTGAGAAGAGGGGCCCCTCAGAGAGGCAGGCAAAGGCAGGTGCTCCCTAGGGACCTCACTCTCACTGGACAGGGTTCTAGCTGATGAGTGATATGATCTGGCTGATGCTTTAATAAAATCTTGGTTCAGACCCATCTCTGCCCAGCTCTGGGCTCATGGCCTCAAACCCCAACTGGCACCTGCCTGCTGCCCTCTGCCCTCCCATCCTGGCTGCCCCAGTGCAGGTCAGTTCTGCAGCTTGGCCACCGGCTGACCCACCTTGCCTGGGACTTGAAGGCACGGGCCCACCGTGAGCTGCTGTGAGCTGGACTGCAGCATAAGGCCGGCAGCCAAGGACGGCACTCACTCCCAGCTGCGCTGCAGCCCCTCCCCCTCACTTCAGTTCCTGCCTCTGTTCGGGTGCTTGCCAGCCCTGAACCTCAGCGATTCTGAGCCTGGTCACAAGACGTTATCAGGTACTTGTTCTGTGCTGGGCTTTACATGCATTGCTCTCAGTCCTTTTGACTATGAGACTGGCAGAGCTGTTAACCTAATTTTTAGAGCAGGGGAAACTGAGGCTCAAACAGGTTAAGAAACTGCAGGCCGTGCTGGAATGCACCTGAGCTAGGATTCAGGGCGGGCGGTCTGATGCAGTCCACTTGCAAGCTCTTACTGTGTCTGCTGCTGTCCGTCAGCAGGGACCCCCAGTCCTCCCTGCGGTGGGGTAACGTCCCACACAGCGTCTCCAACCTCAGCGAAAGCTGCACTGCTATCTTCCCCTGCTTGAACGCGCAGTCCTCCTGTGGTCCAGATGTGAACTCTAACCACCTGCCAAAGGACGGTAATAATAATCATAGCATATGCCTGGCTGTCTTTTTGTTAGTCTTATGTCACAGGTGAAGAAGCGCAAAAAGGTTAGGCAAACTGCTCAGGGTCACAGAGCTAGTAAATGGCGGAACCAGGGTGTGGACCCCGGCAGTCTGGGTCCAGAAAGCATTTAAGGTGCATTTCCTTGTGTTGAAGAATTCCACCCCCTCTGGTTTCCACATGGTGGTCCAGGTTCAGCACCTGGTAGCCACACAATGGTCTAACATTACTAACATAGGACAGACGTGTAAACGTATGAAGACACTTACCACATCTCTCACGGCTCCAAACCACCTTGCTAAGCTCTCAGGGGTCCGTTCCACCCTGGATCTCTCTCTCTCTCCCACAGAAGCACAAAGAGTGCTTTAGGAGTTACCATCCGCATCCAGATACTTGTGAGAGGTGAGGCAGCACACTGGGACAGCAAGTCTAAGTGGGGACCCTCCTGGGTACACCAGGGTGTGGTTCACTCCCCGACGTGAACTGGAGCCCAAATGGGATGCTGGTGTTGCAGACATGGCTTCACCTGCTGTACCACAGTGAGGCCCCACTCCAGGAAACAGAAAACTCAGGCTCCCTGAAAGCACCTGTTGACTCACTGAGAAGCTTCTTTATTAAAAAGACTTAATTAGCCGGCGCCGCAGCTCAATAGGCTAATCCTCCGCCTTGCGGCGCCAGCACACCGGGTTCTAGTCCCGGTCGGGGCGCCGGATTCTGTCCCGGTTGCCCCTCTTCCAGGCCAGCTCTCTGCTATGGCCCGGGAGTACAGTGGAGGATGGCCCAAGTGCTTGGGCCCTGCACCCCATGGGAGACCAGGAGAAGCGCCTGGTTCCTGGATTTTGTTTCAGTGGTCTCATGTAAGTTGTCCCAGGAGAGCCTCAGAGCGGCCGTGCAGGGCTCACGCAGCCGGGCTGGGCCTGCACTTTAGCATCCTGTCTCCAGGACCCTTACCCCGTAGCCTCCCTCCTGCCCCCATAGTGTCACTTTGGGTGTGTGTAGAGAATTCGTCTTCCCAGTGGGAGTAAAGCTTCTCTGAATGCAGTGGTGGGGGTGGCTGCCATCTGCGGTCCTCCATAGGGAGCGCTGGGAGACCCCCAGGCGCACACGGAACGCAGCTTTGACAATGGCACGCCTTTCCAAGATGCCTCACGCTGTTCACTTGTCTCTGGGAAGCAGGAATATTGCACGGTTTCCTTCTGCGTGATCTGTTGTGTTCCCACTGCACTGCATCTCTGAGCCATGGGGTGAGGCCCTGGGACTTGAGCCATCCCAGTCCTTGGCAGGAGCTTCGCTCCCTGCCTCAGAGGTGCACTTCTCACCGGCACCCTGTGTCCCACTGGTGCTGCTAATTGCCCCCTTTGTGGGAGTTACCTGCCTGCCCTCATCATCCGTCCGCCCTCCCAGTAAGCACGGATTACATGCCATGGAACGGAATCACATGAACAGCTTGGCCTGGCGTCTGTGCCTGTGCCTGCTACCCAGAAAGCCCAGCGCCTGCTTCTCTCCTGTCTGAGGTGAATGGGGTGATGGATATGGACCCCAGGGCACCTTCTCTTACAGAGCGCTCTGCTCCTAGGCCAGCCTTTCCTCTTCCCCAGAAGGGGGAAACTGAGGCTCGGCTTGTTTTGCTGCTCCTGTGTCCTGCCCTCTTCTGCAGTTTACTCCACAGTGGAGAACAGTCAGTGCGTTTCTGTTCTCTGGGGCTCCCGGGGCCATGGGCGCAGTCCAGGTGCCATCTGTCCAGAGAGGACCTGTGTTGTCTGGGGAGGGGAGTGGGCAGGTCAGGCTTTACCACTCTGCAAGTCTGGCTTTTGCTCTCTGCTGTGTTAAGAGGGCCTCATGCTAAGAGGGCCTCGCCAGTGGACAGGACATCACCGTGTCTGCCTAGAGTGCCCTGGAACTCGTCCTTCTGTTCTCCACACAGAGCATTTGAACTGCCAGAACTTTCCTAAATCTACTTCTTTACATCTCTGTTACATAAAGTTTATTAACTGGAACTAGCTTCAAAAGAGAAATGACGTATTACCAAAAATGCACTGATTAATTTGACCTACAAGAGATCATTCAGAAAACTCAAACCATTAGTCCAGTGTAAACTGTTAGAGAATATCCTTGGAATTTTGTTTTTTTCAATTGCTTCGTGCAAAAGTCAGACACTGTGCTTAAGCAATACCTTTTATGTAATGACCTATTTTCTTTTTCTTTCTGAAGAAGTAGCCATTATTAGAAGCAGCAATCCAAAGTTCCACCGAACCAGAATGCGTTTAGTTGGGGCTGGTACTGTGGCATAGCAGGTAGAGCCACCACCTGCAATGCTGGCATCCCAAATGGGCGCCGGTTCGAGTCCCAGCTGCTCTGCTTCCAATCCTGCTCTCTGCTATAGCCTGGGAAGGCAGTGGAGGATGACCCAAGTCCTTGGCCCCTGCACCCATGTGGGAAACCCGGAGGAAGCTCCTGGCTTTGGATCAGTGTATCTCCGGCCATTGGGGTCATCTGGGGAGTGAACCAGCAGATGCAAGACCCCTCCCTCCCTCCCTTCTTTTGCCTCTCTGTAACTCTGCCTTTCAAATAAATAAATAAATCTTAATAAAAGGAATGCATTTAGCAGTCTTTCTCCTCATTCTACAGATACACCTGCTAATGAAAATATCTGATGTTTAGGGGTTTAAAAATAGCCATATTCTGGGGGGCTGGTGTTGTGGCACAGTGGGTTAATGCCCTGGCCTGAAGCACCGTCATCCCATACGGGCGCTGGTTTGAGTCCTGGCTGTTCCTCTTCCGATCCAGCTCTCTGCTATGGCCTGGGAAGGCAGCAGAAGATGGCCCAAGTCCTTGGGCCCCTACACCCATGTGGGAGACCCAGAAGAAGCTCCTGGATCCTGGCTTCAGATTGGCGCAGCTCTGGCCATTGCAGCCATCTGGAGAGTAAACATTGGATGGAAGACCTCTCTCTCTCTCTCTCTCTCTCTCTCTCTCTCTCTCTGTGTGTGTGTGTGTGTGTATAACTCTTTCAAGGAAAATACATAAAAAATCTTTAAAAAATAGCCATATTCTGGGTCATGTAATAGTGCACATCACCAGTCTCAGTGGCACCGTGGTATCTTGTATGTGTCTGCGTGTCCCTGTGTGTGTAACTGGTTGGCTGTCTGGGTTAAAGGCATAGGCAGCTGTTTATTTTCACTGACTATTCAGGAGGCCATGTATGTAAAAATTGGCCAGTCTGGTTTTTGAGTGGTGATGGATTTTCCACACTGAACTGAGCTGTTGTTACCCAGGACGACTAAGCCAGGAACCTCAGGGCACCTGAGCCGCAGTGCTGGCCGTGGGTGTGCAGTGTTCACATCACAACCTCAGTTGGACTCCTCTACTTTAATGTCAGACCTGGAATCTTTTTTTTTTTTTTTTAAAGGGAGAACAGTAAAATCTTTTCCTTGGAAAATGTCTTGAAGCCAAAGAGAACAGCATGGGAAGAATGTGATGTGTTATAAATGGAAGCTGGGGTGGGGGTGACTCCCTCTGTTTCCTTTCAGTTGTTGTGGTTTTCTTGTGGGTCTGCTGTTCTTAGAAATGTTTCTTATCATTGGTTTCTTTTTGCAAGAAATTTATTTTGTACAATAATTCCTTACCCTTTTATTCATAGATTGCATTTATTACAGTTAAATATTGCTGTGTAGCAAACCACCCTAGAAGTTAGTGGCTTAAAACATGATTCATTTTACTTGCTCATGATGCTGCAACTAGGAGTGGACCCAGCTGTGCTGTTAATGTCTGGAGTCTCTTCACTGGCCAGTGAGCTGGGGCAGGACTCTGCTGGGGTGCAGGGATGGGCTTCTCTTTCCCCAGGTACAGCCAAGACCTCTTCCATCCCAGTCTCTCCACGTCTCGGCAAGGTCCCTGGGCTTCTCCCGTGGCAGCTACCATGACAAAAGCAGAAGTAGCACCGTGTCACATCTGCAGCGTTACATGGTTAAAGTGAGACACAGGGACAGCCCAAATTCCAGGGGAGAGTACTACACAAAGTGTGAGCACCAGAAGGCCTGTGAAACCACCTGGTTGAGAAGGTTGTTGGCAGAAGAACATGTTCACAGGCTGACAGAGAAGAGGGCACAGGGCCCTGACTACACTTACTGGCTGGTTCTATCTGTTTGGCTGCAGATATCAGGATTCTTTCTTAGTTTTTGAATTTTTACTTTTATAAAAGAGCAAGAACAAGCGAGATAGAAACAGACCTTCCATGTGTTGGTTCACTCCCTACATTTCCACATGGATGAGGCTGAGCCAGGCCAAAGTCCGAAGGCCAGAACTCAGTCCAGGTTTCCAATATGAAGAGCCGGGCCCTACGTACTTGGACTATACCCTGCTGTCTCCTGAGGAGACATGTTAGTAGGAAACTGGAATCAGAAGTGGCGCTGGAATCCCAGTCCGTGCATTCCAGTATGAGATGCAGGCATCCCATGTCGCATCTTAACTGCTGGATTCATTCTGTTGTATGGCTGAATAATATCCCACTGTGTATGTGTACACACATATACACACATACATGTATTCTTCATTCACCAGCCATTGATGGACATCTGGATCGATCCTGTATCTTGCCTGTTGTGAATAATATTGCAGTGAACACGGGAGTGCAGATATTTCTTTCACATGCAGATTTCCTTCAGATATGAATCCAGAAGTGGAATAGTCAGTAGATCAAATTTTTAGTTGTTTGAGGAACTTCATACTGCCGTCCTTGATGGCTTTAACAATCTATCCAGGTTCCCTTTTCTCTACTTCTCAACAGCATTTGTTATTTTTTGTTTTTTTGATAATAGCTGTTGTAACTAGAGATGATATCTCATTGAAGTTGTCAAGTTATCATTTGCATTTTTCTGGTAGTGATATTGAGAATTCATATTTTTTGGCCATATGTATGCAGAGAGAGAGAGAAAGAAATGTCTATTTATACCTTTAGCCCATTTCTCTACTGGATTGTCTTTTTTTGTTAAGTTTTCTGAGTTCTGTGTTAGTCAGTTTTTCATTACATTATCTGTGGGAGAGGAGTATTAACATAGGAGAGAAAATGCTGATTTTGGCTTTTGGCTTATAGTTGGAGGTTCACCATCCAAGGCCGGGCAACTCCATTAGTCTGGCATGTGATGGAAGTTGGCAGTGGCAGAGTGTGTGTGGGAAACCATCACAGTGAGCCAGGAAGCAGAGATGCAGGGAGCACACTCTTCATGTACCCCATAAGTGGTCTCTCCTTATAATCCTCTCATGATCGGATCATGCACCCTAGTAACCTAATCCAATCCAATTGCTTCCCAAAGGCACTGCCTCCAGATGCCATAATTGGATCAAGCCCTCATTTCAGTCAATCAACCATTAGCGTTAATCCAGTAACTGTTAACATACGACTTTGAGATCGAATGTCTGCAGGGGTTGGGCCATCCTCTACTGCTTTCCCAGGTGCATTAGCAGGGAGCAGGATAGGAAGTGGAGCCACTGGGACTTAAACTGGCACCCGTATGGGATGCCAGCACTGCAGGCAGAGTATTAACCCTCTACACCACAGCGCCGGCCCCTGGACTCTTGTTCTTTTGTGCTCCTTTATGTGTTTCTATTCTAAATATTAGAAAAGTAAAATAAGCCCTTTTCCCTGAAGGCCTCCCTGAGTAGGAAGGGGCCTTTCAGGTGAGCTTTGTTAGGTGGAAAAGAGAACGAGACTAGAAACTTGAGTCCTTTTGTGGGAGCAAAGGACTCTTGAGAAAAGGACATGCACAGTAAAGTAAAATGACAAAGGAATCCATCAGAATACTTGGTTGTCCATTCCAGAGTGACCTGACATAGAAATATCTGTAGCCTCAGAGAATGGAGACAGAACACGTCTCCATGATCAATTTTTAATCAACATAAATGGCCTGATAAATTATGCATGGAGGAATGATACAAAGCATTAAACAATGACGGATAAATAATTTAAATGGTTAAAAACTGCCTCTGCCACATGTTTGATGTATGAGAGCCCTGTTTGAATTTTCTCTTCAAGGAAGTGGAGGGTTGTTAGGGCGCAGGCTGGGGCCGGGGATCTTTTGTAAACCACATTCATGATGGGCAGAGTCATACTTGTGTGCCTCGAGAGACGGGAGCACAGAAGGGTCCGGCTCACAGGCCTCTGCACCTGTGTCTTCTCAGAGTGTGTGAGTGGCACCTGGCTGGTGGTGTGTGTGTGTGTGTGTGTGTTTAAGAGATTCTATTTATTTATTTGAGAGGTAGAGTTACAGATAGAGGTTGGGGAGGGGTCTTCCATCCTCTGGTTCTCTCCCCAAATGACTACAATGGCTGGAGCTAGGCCAATCCAAAGCCAGGAGCCTGGAGCTTCTTCTGGGTCTCCCATGTGGGTAGCAGGGATCCAAGCACTTGGGCCATCTTCCGCTGCTTTCCCAAGCCATCAGCAGGGAGCTGGATCAGAAATGGAGCAACCGGGACTCGAACCGGTGACCATATGGGGTGCTGGCACCACAGGCAGAGGCCTAACCTACTACGCCACAGCGCGGGTCCCTAGTGGATAATACTCTATCAGTGCTGCAGGCCCTGCTCATCTTCTAGAAGGCTAAGACTCAAGATCCCTCCTCAGATAAATGCAAGGATTTTGTCAGGAGTCAGGAGTCGGCAGTACAGTGAACTCTGTTTCTTAATCATTCTTAGAATTCCAGGACTCCTGAGTAAGAGTTACTGTCCCTGCACATTCACTGCCTCAGGGCAGCTTCTATTTCTGTCTCAAAATTAGAGTGGCTGGATGGGTTATACCCACCCAGAGAAGTGCTGGCGAAGGCACACCTCTGCCTGTTGGCCTCCACCGTAGGACAGCTGCATGTTTCCAGAGCGCCCTGTACAGCATGCAGAGGTCAAGAGCATACACATTGGGGGCCAGCACTGTGGCCTAGCAGGTAAAGCCATCGCCTGCAGTACCAGCTTCCTATATGGGCACTGTTCAAGTCCTGGGTGCTCCACTTCCAGTCCAGCTCTCTGCTATGACCTGGGAAAGCAGAGGAAGATGGCCCAAGTCCTTGGACCCCTGTGCCCATATGGGAGACCCAGAAGAAGCTTTAGGCTCCTGGCTTTGGATCAGCCCAGCTCCTGCCATTGTTGCCATTTGGGGAGTGAAACAGTGAATGGAAGACACCTCTCTCTGTGTGTCTTTCTCTCTCTCTCTCTCTCTCTTTCACTGCCTCTGCCTCTAACTCTGCCTTTCAAATAAATAAATAAATCTAATAAAAGAAAAATAAAATGCCAAAAAAGAGCATTCACATTGTAATCAGATCCCTGTGTGAATCCTGTCTCTGCCATTATTGGCTTTCTGACCTTTGTCAGGTTAATTTAACCTCCTTGAAGCTCAGTTTCCTTATTTGTAAAATGGGTCCAAGAATATCCATCCCAAACGACTATTGAGTATAAAATAAAATGTAATTGTCAATTGCTTAGCTCAGTGCCTAGAACCCAGTAGGGTCTCAATAAATGTTTATTATTAGCTGTTGAATTATATTTGAATGTTTATTTTTCCAGTCTTGTACAGAAGCACAAAATAGGCCACAAGAACTAGGAGGAAAAAAAGCTATAAATCTAGGAAATACCCACCACCTAATCTAAATCAAAGAGCATAAGCTGTAGTCCAAAGACCAATTTTGGAAAATTCAGTGTTTTAAAAATTGATTTTGAATACCTCAAGACCCAGGTATGTGTTCCCCATGTTTCCTTCTGCTCATCCTGACTGCTTTTACTCATGGGAGTTGTAGAAGTTAACCGGCCTCCCCAAGTATCCTAGTTCCTTAAATGCTTTAATTTAACTTGGGGCCTCTGATGGGTGTAGAGCCTTGGCGGCATAATTCTGGCCCAAGATGACTATGGACTTTGTACCAGGTGTTCACTTTGTCATCATCCCAGATGAATATCTAACCCAACTCCCATTTCAGGCCTTCTTTTGCCCTGGGACTCTGCCCTCACAATTCAGAAGCTGATTCTCTTGATGTAAAATTCAGCCATTTATGGTTGATGTTTTATGAGCACACATGTTACCAATAAAAGTTCAAGTTCAAAATGTTAGTGTAACAGATAACAGAAAACTGAAGTCTCACAGCAGGTGTTTTATGACATGCCCATAAATATATTAACTCTCCTCCCAATGGTCGATGTCCCTTTCATTTGAATCTGTTGGGGGAGAAGGTTGTGCCTGTGCTGATCAATAGAATGTGGCAGAAGTGACCCTGTGTGACTTCCATGGCTGGACCGGAAGAGTCAATACTTCTGCTTTGTTCATAGGGAGCACTTGAGCCACCACCATGTGAGAAGTCCAGCCACATTCCCAGGAGGCTTGATGGTGGTGCTCTGGTTATAGTCTTGGCTGAGCCCGTTCTTCAGCCTTCCTGCCCCGTGTCAGACATATAAACAAGGAATCCCAAGTGTTCCAGCCCCTGGCTGGTGAAGTGATCCCACCTGAAACCACAGCTGTTATGGAACAGAGATTTTCTGTCTCTACTGTGCCATTTCTGAATTCTTGACTGACAGGATCCATGGGGAAAATGAAATGCCGATTTTATGCAGCTGAGTTTGGAGATCATATGTTATGCAGCAATAGATAACCAGAGCATTCATCCAACAAGGTTGCCTGACTTTATACCTTGGCTAGTGACAGTATAACACATCACTGTGTTTATAAGACCTTGACTGTGAACAGCACCTGGTCCTGTTAACACATACGTTATTACTGCTAATTTTTTTCCAATACAGGATCAACATGGGGTGGACAATCAATCACTGAACAGATATTTACTGAACTGGGTCCAGGGTGAAAGGCAGCACAGCCAAGCTCTTACACTGTTTTACAGCTTGCTTGGGGGTGGGGCGGGTGTTCCTGCTGCTTTCCATTCAGCAGCTCGATGTCATCACGTCTCATGTAGAGATAATGGCTTTCCTCAGTGATGAGGCATTAAATAATGCATCAAAAAGCATTCTATGACTTTTTTAAATATTTTTTTAAAAAATTACATATATAAAAATTGTACAAATTATAGGTTACTATGTGATGTTTCAGTACTTGTCTGCATTGTGTGATTAAAATGTTGTAAATATATTTCTCTCTTCAAATATCTAACATTTCTTTATGTTGAAAACACCCCAAATCCTGCCTTTTGGTTATTTTTATTGAGAAGTATACCATACATTATCTATAGTCACCTACTGTGCAACAGGAGCCAGACCTTCTTCTTCCCAACTGGCTACACCTAATGCCCATCAGTCAGCCTTCCCCCATGTGCTCTTTTTAAAAAGCAGTAATCCTGTTGGTACAGTGTGATAATTTTTTAATGTGATAATTTAAAAAAAGATTTATTTATTTGAAAGAGTTAGAGAGAGACCTTGCATCCACTGGTTCACTCCTCACATAGCCGCAGTGGCTGGAGCTGGGCCCATCCGGAGCCAGGAGCTTCCTTCAGGTCTCCCACATGGGTGCAGGGGCCCATCTTCCACTGCTTTCCCAGGCCCACCAGCAGGGAGCTGGATCGGAAGTGGAGCAGCTGGGACTTGAACTGTGGGCCTTAAGGGTTGCCAGCACCACAGGCAGAGGCTTTACCTGTTACACCACAGCGCCAGCCCTGATAATTATTTTAGGTTGATAGATAATGCTCATAGCATGTGCATCTGCCAAGTAATTGGAACACACACCGGAAGTGCAGGCCGCCAGGGCTGAGGTGGCTGGTGCTCTGAAACACTGAACTCTGGTGACAGCCTTAGGCCTTCCCTTTGGAACTGGTCGGATGCCTTGTTTCTGGGGTCGTGGAGTCAGAAGTTAAAAGCCAGGGTATGGCAGGTCACAGGCAGACCTCCTGAGTGGCTGTGTGGAGAAATCTCTTCTTCCCTTCTGTTGATCCCTGGCTTCTCAGCGAGCAAAGTAGAAAGCCAGCTCCCTGTGGGTCAGTTGTCCTCAGTGTGTGTGGACATCGGCTCGGTGTTGGTGTTGTGCAGGCTGTGCCATGATCACACAGGTTCTCGGGGTGGGGGGTGCCAGCGTGCGCATTCCTCACAGCCCCACCTACTGAAGTGAGCCCGGGCACGCGGAACCCAGAAATGCCCTCAGCACAGGTGTGACTGAATAGACTGGGCGCTTTCCCTCTGCCAAAGACTTTGTCTTGTTTGGATACCTGTCTCTGTGTTAAAGAATGTTGTCAGGAGCTGTGCTCTTACCGTTAATAACACTGAGAAGTGTAAGGGAATTATCACTGTGGAGAAGAGCAGTCAGAATGGCCTTTGGTTCAGTGAAAGTAGAAGGTTCAGGAAGCCTCCAGAGACAGGAGCTTGGAGAATGGGGGACAAAAGAGGCTCTCTGTGTGTGTCTGCCCGGGCACTGGAAGCTGCTGGAGAGGTTAATCTCTGCTCCCAATCGTGGGTTTTGTTCGGAAGCTCTAACACGCCGTGCACACCCGGGGTGCACCGTTGAGAAACTGGGTGAACTAGTTGCTGGGGGGCAAGGAGGCAGCGATCCTTCCCGTGTGCAGAAGCACCTGCAGGCTGCCATCGCCGGTCCCAGCCCCGAGGAGGCAGCACAGGCAAGAGCATGTAAGTGGACTGTGCGGTGGAGAGAGGGGCTGGCTTTACCTGGGAGGGTCTGGGAGGCAGAGGCCACCTCCTGAGCCAAGGCCGAGATTGGCCCCTGACCCCCAGGAGCTGACTGCTCTCAGTGCCAGCAGAACCTAAAACTGACCTGCACTTCAGGAGAGCTGAGCCGAGAGCTGCCTGGAGGGGGGAAGGGTGCGCTGTAACTTGGCCTGGGCTGCTGTTAGGCCAGGGGGAGCCTCATGGAGACACAGACCCACCGGGGCCGGACATTCAATGAAGCTCAATTTCCAGTCAAGGGGTGAGGTGAGGTGGAAAGCGCACATCTACTAGGAATGACTCTCCGTCACTCTTTTTGTTGTTTTGTATTCTTGTATTTATTTATTTCATTTCTCTGCCAGCCCAGTGTGGCCCTGAGAAGAGACACAGGAGAGGCTCAGATAAACATACGTTCTCTACTCCCATGTCCTAGAGACGGGAGGCACAGCGTGCCAGGCAGGGCCGTGTGGGGAGACTCCAGGGTGACCAGGAGGCAGAGGCCAGGAGCAAGGGCCTGTTCCTTAGGAAAGCCAAGGCAGGGCAGGGCAGACAGTTTAGGGTTATCCAGTTTCAGAATGTAAATGGACTTTGAACTCTTGGGGTGGGCCCTGGCTGATGCATTCCTGGGATGGTCAAGGCCGAGGAATACTGCCTTCTGGGATGTATGGGCCTGAGAGACCTGTCTTAGGGGTGGTTAGTTTAAGTGTTAGAGCCTGGTCCTGGCCGGGCCCTTGCTGGCTCTGTGAACTGCTGTAGGAGGAGCAATTTCTCCCAGCGAGAAAGTTTCTATTAAGACGTCAAAACATCGTAATGCTCGGGAGGTGTGTGTGTGCATGTGTGATAGTGTGTGCTCATGTGCTTATATGTGCACACAGATGTGTACAGTACACAGATGAAGCAGCTGGCTGCCATTCATGGGCCTTGGCATGTGAGAAGTCTCCAGGTCTCCCGTGTGGGGGTGGCAGGGGCCCAAGCACTTAGGCCACCTTCTGCTGCTTTTCCCAGGCTGTGAACAGGGAGCTGGATGGGAAGCGGAGCAGCTGGGACATGAACCGGCACCCCTATGGGAAACTGGCATTGTAGGCGGTGGCTTTACCCACTGCACCACAATGCCAGCCCCTAAAGTATGTGATTCTCAACGGTGGTGACAGCACTGAGAGCCATGAAGGGAAGCTGCCGTGGGTGCCTCCCCTGTCCAGGCTTGCCAAGGGTGCACACGCTGTGCAGAACGGTGCATGAAGAGGCCCTCGCTGTGTATTACCTCCCCCGTTCTCTTTCGGGCATTGTTGTGCCTGAGCCAGTGCAAACAGAGGAGCACCACACATTGATAAAATTTGGTGGTCCTTTATTGCCAGCGTGGAGAGCGGGCTCGTGCCCTAAAGAACTCTTGACCCTGAAGCTCAAAGCAGCAGGGTTTATAAAGGCAAAAACCACAAGGAGGGGCGGGGGGAATACATGGTTACTAGGGTCAAGCTGACCTAAGGCATATGTGAAACTAATATCAATTACAATCTTGATAACACCAATTATAGTCTTGACCTTAGTCCAGGTACCGACCTAAATCATAGGTGGGACAGACGAATTACAATCTTAACATTAATCCAGGTGCAGGCTATCTGTTTTAAGCTTGAGCGACCATGCTAGGGAGTTTCTACATTTTGCCAAGCAGGATGCAGTATACTATTATTGTTTTGAGTTTCAGACCATAGTTAGTTTCAGACCATAGTCTCACCGTGGGGGGTGCTCTAAAATGGAGTCATTACCGTCAAGGTATTTCTTCAGCATGAAGACTTGGATTTGTGTAAGTTAAATGTGTTGTTACGCCAGCTGTACAGATGGAAATGCAAACCCTGGTGTGTCAGTCCCCCGACTGGTTGGGCATTCTTGGATTTTTTTCTTGGATCAGTTGAAGCAGTTTATCATTAAAGATAACATTAAGGATATCATTGAGAGCTGGGGTGGTGCTTTGTTTTTGTTTTTGTTTTTTGTCACTTTAAAACCTGTGTTTGATCAGGTCAGGTGCCTTTTTTCAAATGCTGAATTCATACATCAAGTTATATATTCAGTAACACATTGTACTTGGTCACAACTTATTTTTTTTAAAAGATTTATTTTATTTATTTGAAAGAGTTACAGAGAGAGGTAGAGAGAGAGGTCTTTCAGCCACTGGTTCACTCCCCAAATGTTCACAACAGCTGGAGTTGAGCCAATCCAAAGCCAGGAGCTTCTTCAGGTCTCTTACATGGGGTGCAAGGCCAAGGATTTGAGCCATCTTCCACTGCTTTTCCAGGTGCATTAGCAGGGAGCTAAATCAGAAGTAGAGCAGCCGGGACTTGAACCGGTGTCCATATGGGATGCTGGTGCTGCAGGCCAGGGCTTTAACCCGCTGTGCCACAGCACCAGCCCCCACAATTAATAAATAATTATTTCATTTGAGAGGGAGGGGGAAGGGGAGTTGCAGAGAGAGGTTGAGAGATCCCAATCACTGGTTTGTTCCCCAGATGTCTGGGAGCTGGGTTTCCCTTGTGGGTGGGTGACAAGGACCTAACCGCCTGCTACCTGCTAGGGTGCACATTAGCAGGAAACTGAAATCGGAAGCAAAACCTGGACTTGCATGGAGACGTTCCAGTATGGGATGCAGACTTCCCAAGCAGTGGCTTAACCGTGGCACCAAACTCCTGCCCTGGTCACAACCTGTCTGCCCCTGCGTATTCCTTACTTTTTTTTTTTTTTTTTAAGATTTTATTTATTTATTTGAGAGGCAGAGTTTCACACAATGAGAGGGAGAGATAGAGAGAGAGGTCTTCCTTCCGATGGTTCACTCCCCAAATGGCCGCAACGGCCAGTGCTGCGCCGATCCAAAGCCAGGAGCCAGGAGCTTCTTCCTGGTCTCCCATGCGAGTGCAGGGGCCCAAGCACCTGGGCCATTTTCTGCTGCTTTCCCAGGCCACAGCAGAGAGCTGGACTGGAAGAGGAGCAGCCGGGACTCGACTGGCGTCCATATGGGATGGCAGCGCTGCAGGCAGAGGATTAACCACGGCGCCAGCCGCAAGGTTTCACACTAATAAAATCTAGTTACTAGAAATCTCAGCACATTTTGATGACTGTCACAGTCGCGAGGGAAGTAAAGGTTACTAAATTATGGTAATGTTGCATTCAGTGCTGTTCGACCTCCACTTCTATCCCTGTTAGGAATTCTCCACAGGGCACCTGCGATTAATGTGCAGTCTATACAGAGTGTTCAGGAAACATATTTCAGTGAGCACCCCCATGTTAGACACAAAGATGTATAAGTTTGTCCTCAGGGGTAGTTGGTGGGCATCGTGTTGCTTTCAGTACTGTGTGATTGAGAGGTATGCAGCCAGCACTTAGTAAACTGCACCCTTGTTTTATTTTAGGCACCACCTAGAGGACCAGCTTTAGTTACAGAAGTTGATTGAAGGCAAAGAAAATAATAGGTGCTGATGTACACAGAGAAGGGGTTCCCGGCTCATTTTGACTGTTACTGATTAATAAGACCTTGAGAGCTGTGTCTGTTTTGAAGTTTGCTCCTCTGCAGAATCATGTAATTCAGCCCGTCTGCAGCCACTTCCAAATCCAAATCATAGTCCAGGAAAGCTCTGATAAACACATGTGCCTGGCGTGGCGTTGCTCAGCGGGGCATGACCCGCACTCCTCAGTACCCAGAGTAAATCCTCAGACCCCCCCGCTCCAGATTCTTCGGGAATCTTGTTCAAAGAAAAGACATTTGACTACCAGAAGCCCTGTGGTGGACCCATGCCTTGTATGTCCAGGTGGTTCTGAAGGGTGTGGATTCCGGGGCTTCACGCTCCACCCACACAGATTCGCCAGGATTCTGTGAAGTGACCAATCCCGCACCTGCACGGATGACTGCTATCAACATCTCTTAGCCACGTAGTTCTCACTAGCTGTGACGCTTTCTTCATTTTTTTTTTTTTTTAGATTACAGAGATGTGACTCATTTGCTGTCTAATTCCTTGTTTTTGACCATGTGTTAACGCTTTCTGCTCTTCCAAATGTAGGAAGGTCGCAGTGGTGCCCCCTCCAGGCCCCAGAGTCCTTGAGGACTTCCTGCCCTGTTGCTGGCTGGACTGTGCCTCCGCGGCATGGCCTGCAGCTTCCTAATGTCCTACACTGCCTGCCTGCAGAGCACCCTCAGGAATGGAGTTCTGTGCTTCACTCTGACTGCTTTTCTTGTGAGGAAGTCTGGTACTGAATTTCCTGAGAATAAAATTCTCCACTTAGTGACAGCAGCCACCACTTAGGTACTGCACAGGCTAAGCTCTTTTGATGCAGCATCACACTTAATACTCAGAAAAGTATCCCCATGTTGACAAACAGAATCCCCAAAGGAATTAAGCAGTTCACTGCAGCTGGTAAGTAATGGATCTGACTTTGGAGCCCAGGCAGTTAGTTTCCAAAATGCTTCCTTTTGGCAGTGATAGGAGCTTATTGACCAATTCTGCCCTTTAAGTATTGAATAAAGGGTAGGAGCACCTACACAGGAAGACTGTGCAAATAGAGAATTAGGTGTTTTGTTTTTTGGTACCATTTTGTGTGTGTGAGCGAGAACCCCCAATTCTGAACTGGAGCCACAAATCTGCATAATCAGGTTCTCCTGAGCACTAGGATCCCCCCAACACCACAGGCACACTTTTGAATTGCTGGCCTTGCCTTGCCTTGTAGTACTAGTATGTTTTCTGTCCAACCTAAAGGAAACGAGCAGCCAAAGGATGAGGACCTCTTGGTTCCTGGTGCTGTCTCTCTGCTACCTCTGGAGCTCTGCGTTGATGAGACTTCCTAAAACTCATCCTTGATGAACAGCAAAGCTTATCTGTCCCTAAACCAGTCTTTTTGTGAAGAAGGGAGCTTGGCATTTTCTTTCAGTGTTTTGATCTACAGTAAAGCTGAATGAAAGGCCTGGTTATTTGTAATTCAATTGTGTGGCACTGAAAAGGACCAGTTAGCTTGTTGGCATTGGGCCCTGTAGAATGCCAGAGGATGACGCCTCTAGGTAGGGCTGTGGCTTTGAGGGCAGCTGTCAAAGGACTTGGCGATTCTGGCTTAGATGACATTACAGTGGCATAGACAATGTACCAGTTGTAGTACACCAGCAAGAGAACTTTCTTGACCTTTCAGTTTCCCCTTAGCTGCTCCCAGGGCTCAGAGCTGTGGTGTGTGGTGTCTTTTTGCATGGCTTCTGATGAGAAGTGCCTCTGCATGACATCATGCCCACATATCCCCCAGAAACACTGTAGGAACAGCTGCTCTGGGGTCTGGCTGGACTGTCCAACTTAAAATCTAGAGCAGTGACCCCTGGGGACATGCCTCACTGTGTGACTCCCTGCGTGGCCCCCACATGTGCGCATGGGTCTGAGTGTCTCTCAGAAACACAACAAAGAGGCAGCTTTGGTGTGTATTGGAAATGATAGAGGACTTGTAGTCAGAAACTTCAGGTCTGCCTCTCAGGTCAATGACTTACTTACACATCCTACCAACTCCTGAAACTTATTCTCTTCATTTGTAATATGAGAGTGATTAAAAGTTATATTTATGAGGCCGGTGTTGTGGCACAATGGGCTGAGCCACTACTTGTGCTGGCATCTAATATCAGAGTGCCGGTTGGAGTCCCAGCTACTCAGCTTCCAACCCAGCTCCCTGCTAAAGCACCTGGGAAGGCAGTAGAAGACGGCCCAAGTGCCTGAGCCCATGTACCCATGTGAGTTCAGGTCTCCAGGCTTTGGCCTGGCTCAGCCCTGTCTATGGAGGCCATTTGGGGAGTGAACCAGTAGATAGAACATTCATATTCATTCATTCTCTCTCTCTCTCTCTCTCTCTCTCTCTCGGTCTTTCAAAAAACAAGCAAACAGAAGTAATATCAAATTTTACAAATATTTATGAGGCTAAATTAACTTGAAAAAATGTTATATAGAAGCAGAAACATGCTTTTTAGGTATTTACCACTTCTTTGTGGTACACACCAGGATTTTGGTCCAGTAAACAGAGGTATTAACAGCTCTTTAATCAGTTGCTGTGCCTTTATCCCCATCCCCTGTGCCCTACATGCCAGCATTCTCTTACCAATGAAATATGGAACTTAAATGTTAACTCCATATTCTCTACCCCCCCACACACACACAGAAACACAGACACACATGTAAAAATCCACAGAGCCTTTATTTTATGGCCAGCTTTCCCCCATCCATCCTGCAATATCAAAGCTTTTAAAAAATGACCACTGACTTATTTTTAGAAAAGAAAAAAAAAACAAAAACGGGCTGTGGATTCTTGTTTATTACTGTGACTTCTCAGCCAGGCACGAGGACCCTCAGAAGTCTGTCCTCCTGTCTGGCAGCGTTCTCTTCCTGGTTGAGTTGCTCGGTTCTGCAGAGGATGTGCTTACATTCATGGGGGTCTCACCTGATTCTAGGGTGGATGCTTCAGCTGGTGGTGATTCTTAGTGTCTGCAAGTGAGGGGACAGGAAATGCACTGACAGCTCATGACAGCTGTCATTAAGCACAATTTGACTTCCTCCTTTCCAATTTGGATATCCCTTATTTCTTGCCTAGCTTCTCGGCTAGGATGGCACTGAAGCCTCAGACAAGGGCACTGGTGTTTGATGCAGTAGTTGACACCTTTGGGGATGCCCATATTTACTATCAGAATCCCTCTGCTCAAAGCCTGGCTCCATTTTGGATCCAGATTGGTGCCAATGTGCATCTGGGAGGTAGCAGGTGATGACTGAAGTACTTGGGTCCCTGCTGTTCGTATATGAGGCTTGGATGGAGTTTCAGGCTTCTGGCTTGGTCCTGGCCCAGCCCCGGCTGTGCAGGCATTTGGAGAGTGAACTGGTGGGTGGGAGATTTCTGTCCTTCGATCTCTGTGTATCTTTTTGCCTTTCAGATAAATAAAAGAGAAAAATGAACAAGATGGATCCTGCCCCCACCCCTCTCTAAGCACTTGAACATTAAAATAGCATCTTATATGAATTCTTGGGTCAAAAGGGAAATCAGATTTCCTATAGTCTATTTTAAAATTAACAATGAGAATGCAACACATCCAAGTGTATGGGTTTAGACAGAGTTAAAGCTTTTATTTAAAAGGGCTTAAAATAAATTTGATTATAACCTGAAAAACTAATAGAAGAAAACAAAGTAAAGAGAAAGAAGTAATAAAGATAAAGCAGAGCTCGTGAGTTGGAAGAAAGTTGGAGTTGGCAGCCAGGCAGGTTTCCCAGGACAGCTGCCGGAATGGGGCTGGAAGGCTGAGGCGTGGGATAAGCAGCACAGTCCCTGCCCTCCTGCACCTTAGCTTTGGTTGAGATGAAAAATGCATGCGGAAAATAACTGGCAAATACACCGAGGCAGTAGAGTGCCCATACATGAGTTACCCGTGGTGAATCTACCCATCTCAAAGAGTAGCAGTTGGGCTCCCAGAATCTGATCAGACAAGCTGAGCTTGCAAGTCTGCTTCAGATTTACCAAGGGACCCTGAAAAGGTTAGCTGACTCCGCACGCAAGCTTGGTTTCTTTGTAGAGGAGAGATCATAGCACTTACTTCCTAGGTTGCTAATGCAAATTAAATGCAAGTCTGTGTGCTGGGTGCTTAGCATGTAGTAAGAGCCTGGTGAGTGAGTGCTGAGACGAAGTCAGTGCAGTTTCTCTGCCGTCCCTTCAGGGTGCTGGAGAGATGATTCGGGCACTGTCAACCTCTTGGTTCATATTACACGAGAGTGGGGACGAGAAATAGTTTCACAGTAGCCAGGTTCTCCCTACCTGGATGAAAAGATGGGGCTTTTCATCTGAGTCCATTTATGAAATATGCCACACTGGTGAATAGGTGAATTAGTCTCTGTCCATTCAAAGGAAAAGATCCATAAAGCAGCAGGGGATCATTAGCTGGAGAGCAGTTCCTGACCTCAGAGGGGGAAAGCAGAAGCAAGGAGTCCTGCCCCCTGCTGGCTGACCAGGCAGCAGCTCGAACGTCACAGCCCAGACCGAAGCTGCTCCGCCTGGCCCTGCTCCAGCTGCAGCATCGGCTCCCCTGGCACCACACGGGACTCCTGAGATCTTGGGAAAGCGATGCCGCAAATACAAAGGGACTCAGATAGTAAGCCCAGCAAACCGCTCAACACTTCCCTTTGTGTATCTGTATTAGGACTTGCTTAGAATCTGTGGTTGCAGCAAAGTTAGTTTGTCTAGGAGTAGGTAAAAATCTTGAGATTTTAAAGCAAAACCTATAGATGCTACACGTCGTACCACTTTAACAAAAATGTTGGTTCAGGCCGGCACCGTGGCTCAATAGGCTAATCCTCCTCCTTGTGGCGCCGGCACACTGGGTTCTAGTCCCGGTCGGGGTGCTGGATTCTGTCCCGGTTGGTTGCCCCTCTTCCAGGCCAGCTCTCTGCTATGGCCCGGGAGTGCAGTGGAGGATGGCCCAAGTGCTTGGGCCCTGCACCCGCATGGGAGACCAGGAGGAAGCACCTGGCTCCTGGCTTCGGATCAGCGCGGTGCGCCGGCCGCAGTGGCCATTGTGGGGTGAACCAAAGGCAAAGGAAGACCTTTCTCTCTGTCTCTCTCACTGTCCACTCTGCCTGTCGAAAAAAAAAAAAATGTTGGTTCAGTGGGGGGAAAATCGGTGAAGAAAGATGTCTACTGGTTGAAAAAATGGATTAATTGATCTACTTCCACCATTCCCAAGATGCTATCAAACTTGTAAGGTGCACCATTAAATTAAAGACAGGTTAGGAAGGGGAAAAGACATATTAACAAGGTCAGCATTGTGACACAATGGGTTAAGCTGCCTCTGACGCCGGTACCCCATGTGAACACCAGTTCAGTTTCCAGCTGCTCTGTTTGGGATTCCGCTATCAGCTAATGTGCCTGGGAAAGCAATGGAAGATGAGCCAAGTGCTTGGGGCCCTGCCACCCACATGAGAGGTCAAGATGGAGTTCTGGGCTCCTGGCTTTGGCCTGGTCTAACCTTGGCTATTGTGGGCGTTAGGGGAGTGTGTGTGTGAAAGATACATTTGAATATGTGTATGTGTGTGTCACCCTGCCTTTCAAATTAAATAAGTAGAACTTTATTTTTAAAAACATTGATAGAGATATGTCAAAGGAACACAGGCTCCAATGGAAGGAGTTCCGAGTAGCCATAGCTGAAACAATTTGAGCAAGAAAAGAAGTAGAGTTATAACCCAGATTCTCAAATAAATATCCATGAGGCCGTAGTGATACGGACAGATGAATGCATGATTTCATAAATGTGGAGAGGAGATAGATCGCCCATGCAGAGGGATTCCAAGTAGTTCACAGGTGCTGCATCCCCCAGGACTTCCTTCCGCAGCCACTGCATGGGCAGGTGGGGAGGTGGGGAACACCTTCAGGGTGGAGAGACCTGACGGACGCTACCGCAGCCAGGCCAGCACAGACAGTACTAAGTCTCGTTGATGTGTGTGCGCGTGACCAGAGTAAAATGGTGCCTTACCTGTGTGTGGTGCCCCTCCGAATGCTCCTTCATCCCGGTCTCACTGTGAGACACATCCCAGGCGTGGCACGTTCTGCACAGTCCTTGCACGATGCACCTCGAAGCTGCAAGGGTCATGGGAAACCAGGAAAGTCTGAGGAACTGACACAGCCAGGGTTAGCCTGAGGAGCGTGGTGACTGAATGTCATGTGGAACAGGAAAAGGACATCAGATGCGAACTCAGGAAGTTGAGTAAACCACAGCTTTACTTAGTGGTGCATCCCTGTTGGTTTATTAATTATAATTTATATTTCATCCTGATCCTAATATGTTAATGTCTAGAAACTGGGCGTAGGAGGTATGAGAACTCTCTCTGCCGTCCGTTCATTTTTTCTGAGAATCTACAGCTGTCATGAAAAACATAGTCTGTTAAAAATGTGTATGTGTCTAGGCAGAAGGAAAAATTCACAGAGAGAAGGCCTGTTAGGGATTTTTAAAGAGAAATGATAAACTGTTTGTCCAGACTTTTAAAAATGCCCATGAGAGCACAGCTTAAGCAGAACATACGTAATCTTAGTTGAAAAATAGAACTGGCAGTTTAACCCAGAGTGTGACACTTCTAGATACCTTCAAATGGAACCATTATTATTTTTCATCTGTGTAGTATTTTGTTTTTCCAAAGTTCTTTGTGATTTCTGACTCCAGGATGGCAGCTTTGCCGTGTCTGTAGCATGGACAGGCGTCCTGGCCTCACCAGCTAACCTAAAAGTGCAGCTCCATCAGAAAGCCCGCCATCACTGGCAGGGTGGTGAGACAGTCCTGGGTGTTTTCAGAGCCAGCTGTGCAGTCAGTGGTGGACCCCTGACCCTGGCTCTGGGGGCTGCTTTTCTTCCGTGGGGCATCCCCTACGGAAAACTTCCCTGGGGAATTGCAGGGTAATAGCTTCAAGACGTGGGACTTGCCTACAGTTACCTTTCTCAAAGACACAACCAAATCCCTTGAAAAGCGGTTTCTAAAGAGAGTGCTGTCAGAACAGCCACACAGAAACAGCTCTGGGGTTTCTGCACCGAGTCATGCCAGCCGCCCTGTGGGACATTCCCTCGGTCCAGGACATGGTTTTACTCCCACTCACCACTTCCTACATCCACAAATTACGGTCTGCCTGGATCCTTCTGAGCGCTGCGGCCACTGGAAAGAGGAAGACAGCAACCAGAAAGCTAGAAATGGCGCCTCAGGTTCTTGCCTTGACCCTGCCCCAGGTGCCTCCTGGTCTCCCCTGTCCAGGGCAGAGAGAGGCAAATCCGGGCATTCTCCAGGGGGCTGTTTCGGGGTCATCCTTGGAGCCCCCCTTGCCCAGGGCTCATCCCCACCCCGCCTGCCCCCAGAAAGACAATGCCAGTCCTTGCAGGGGAAACCAAGAATTGGTATATTTTGGAGGCTGGTGGTTTGTGGGGGGTGGGTGTGGGAAGCATTTGTCAGTTGTTGAGCCGGGATGTGGCTTTGTTTTCTGCATCAAGGCTGAGTGCACACTGCCTGACAGCAGGACTAAATAGACGCCGTGCCAACTTGAGACTGGCCTAGGAAATTCAGGGTGAGTGGCCAAGACGGCAGTAGGATCCAGAACCCTGAACCGAGATCTGGGTGTGCTTCTTCAATGTGGTACTCCCCTAGAAAAGAGTGTGGGGACATCCTGAAGGCCACACCCACCAGGGCCCCTCCTCAGCAGCTCTGGGGGGTTGGCCGGAGAGCACCCAGGCTCCAGGCTTCACCACAGGGTGCTGCCCCTTCTCAGTGGCACCCCGCAACCCCAGCATGAGGGGCCTGGGGCTGAAGACTATCCCTGCCATCCCTCCCTCCCTGTGGAGTCGAGAGATGCTGGGGGTCCAGCCCTTACTCCCCCTGGCCTGTTTCTTTACCTGCACCCAGGGAGCACCCTGGATAAGCTGGGGGGCCCCTGCAGAGACGGTCATTGCTGTAACCATGGGGTTACCCCATGTGGAGTGAGCAGCGAGCCGATCTTATCACATGCCTGTGACCGGGCTGAGAGGCAGTGGAAGAAGGTGCAGTGAGGAAGTGTGATGTCACGTGCAGCAGTTACAGGAAACTGACTAGAAGACAGCAGGGGAACTTGAGAACTCGCTCCTTTCCAGCGGACTAAAACAACTCAGGTCAGTGCTTATTTTTTTTCTCCAGGAAACCTTTTGTAGCCACCCTAAAATAACTAACCGATTCTCTTTTCTTGACACGTCTTTAACTGTTTCTCTAGTGGGAAGAAATTGCTCTGGGTTTGTGTGTATGGACCAGTGCATAACTGGTAACCGCACGTTGTTAGAGGAACAAACATTGAGCCATTATGGTGAAAATGAAATTCTCAGAAGCTCTTGCTTCCTTGTTTAAAACTTCTGTGCCTTTTAAATACACAAAACTTCAGATGTCCATGAAATAACTTATTTTATGGAGTTCAGCTAAGCCTCCCCTCATTTTTGCTGATTAGCATAAATCTGAAATGGGCTAGATCAGCTTGTGTTTGCAGATGTATGTGGGGTGTTCAGCGGCATCAGAAGATGCAGAAATGCTGCACTTTGGGCCGCAAGGCTGTGGGCAGAAGGTGGCTGTGTTCAGTGGACTTTCCATCTCAGAAACTCATTTGTTTTGGCCTGTGTATCATATTAAAATGATTTGTCAGGTCTTTATTAATTCTTGTGTTTTTTTTTTTTTTTTTAATTTCTGCTCTCTTTTTCCCCCCTTCCTTCTCTTTACTGACATAAATGGGCAGCAGAGAGGAAGGGGTTGGGTCGCTTGAACTTGAGATGAGGAAGTCTTTGCCTGCATAAGAGTTTAAGAAGCCAGAGCAGCTGGGAGCTACAGCACAGCAGAGCCAGCAGAGGCCATGAGGCTGAGCTGTTCCTAGAGCTTTCTCCTCTGCCCTGAGCGTCCGTGGAAGGGAAGATGTGAGGGTGTACTAAAGAGCCAGACATGTGCCTGAAGAGTTGGAAAATAAGAACCCCAAAACATCTGAAGGGCCCAAGATGATCCATCCTGTGGCCAGTGAGGGACAGTTTCCAAGAAGTCAATAAAAGGCCCTTACACGGTGGCCCCTGGGGTTCTCAGCCTCACAAGAGTGCTTCAAGATGGAATGAAAGGGGAAGTTTATTCTGGTGCAAAACATTTTGAGATCTGTGCATATGAGGGGGTCTTCAAAAAGTTCACGGACAAATGCATGTTATGGAAAACTGCACATAGAGATTTCTAAAAAGTGCACCAAAATAAACTTAGCTTTTCATCCTGCTTCCATGAGCTGTGTATCTGGAACACGGAAATGCCTCCAGTCTGAGTTAGGGAAGGTAATTGCTGGGTCCTTGAACAGTCGGTAAGCTCCAGCACAGGCCAGCCCGACAGGTTGCTGGGCTTTTTCTGGATGTTTTGGAACACATGTTCGATGCGGCTCTGCGTGAACGCAGTCGGGCGGGCTAGGCAGCAGCGGGGCTTCCGGTTCCATCCGCGTCTTCATTCCAGCCCAGAGGGTGCTCCAGGAGGAGGGTGTCACGGCGTCGTGCGTTGTTTATATCCCGTGATGAAAGAAAAATTGTTGTTGATGATGTCCTCAGATTGCCACATATTTGTCATTTTTTGCTACCGTGTTATGCAAGAAAATGGAGAGGAAGCAGGCAGACTCGGGGAGGAGCCTCAGCTGGGGCCCTCAGCCTGGCCGCTGCAGAACCCCCTCCCCCAGCTCTGATGGGGGCCCTCGGCGGGATTGGACTTTATTGTGTGTTGGGGCCCTATAAAGGGACCTGGAGGAGACCCTGGGGTGGGCGCCGCAGTGGGGGTGCACCTGACGCCGTCCGGTGAGCACCGGCACTGGGCTCCCAGCTCAGCACTGGCTGCACACCTCCGTTTTGCTTTGCTCTTTCACTTCGAGCCTTGCTGATCGGGGAGTGTGGTGTCGTGCTAACCTGCTGCTCACACTGGAAAGGGGCTTTTGGTTCCAGTGCTCTCCAGAGGGGCCTGAGGTCGCTCTCACAAATGCATCTGTCCACAAGGGGCGCCCACTCCTTCGGGGGCATCTGGGCCTCCCTGGCCGTTTCTTAGCGCCTCCTCCGCCTTTCGGCTTCCGCTGCGTACCTTCGTGTTTGCGATGCAGGCAGAGGGTGCTGGAGCGCCCCTGTTAGGCCGCGCCCCGGGGGGCTGGGGCTGAAGCCTGCGAGGAGCTGGAGCATCCCAGTGGCCGGTGGAGAGCACCGGGGCCATGAGTCTCGAGTGTGCATTTTAGGCAGGAGTTACTGCGGGGCTGAACACCGAGTTCAGTTCAAAGGTCAGAGTGGAAAGAGACGAGTAGTCGCCTTTATTTAGTCCGGCGGGAAAATGGTGACATTCGCGGGGAAGAACATATGGACACATTACTGAATTCTCGAAATAAGAACAGGGCTGACTTCACAACCCCCTCTTCTCCACACCCTCACCTACCAGGGCACTTCAAAAAGGTCATGGAAAATGGCATGAAAACGTATTATTTTAGTGCAAATGATTTTTAAGCATATGCAGTTTTTTCATGTATGTGTTTTTCATGAACTTTTTGAAGAGCTTTTATGTGTGTGGATTTCAGGAATTTTTGCATCAATATAAATGTATCTCTTCCTCCCATTTTCTGTGGAGCTTCTGCAGTACCCTGATACAGGCCTCTCCTCTTCTGAGTCCCGGCTACCTCGAGTCACGGTTCAAGTGAGCATGCGCAGCTGTAGATGGCTACACACCAAACACTGGTGTTAGTAACAACAAGAAAATAAGAAAGAAAACTCTGAGGAGGGCAGCCTTTACAGTATGGAATTCATTCATCTTTGGTCACATTGTGAGTCACCGGAGCAAATCCAGAGGCCCAAGCCTCTGGGGAGAAGTTCTTGGGCACTGTTATCACGGTGACACAGGAGGACGCTGGGATGCAGACAGCTGGGTTTCAGTAAAACACACATAACATAAACTGTGCCGTCCTAACTGTGAAGTGTATGGTTCAGTACTGTTAAGTGTATTTACGTTGTTGTTCAGCCAATCTCCAGAACCTTTTCATCCTAACTGAAACTTGACGGCCATTAAATAGCTCCCTGTGGCCCCTCTCCCACCAGGCCCTGGCAACCATCATTCTCCCTTCTGTTACTAGGAGCGTGACTGCTCTAGGTCACTCATACGCATACATGTGGAATCACGTGACAGCTTTATTTCACTTAACAGCTTTCGCATCTATCACATGGTAGCACATGTCAGAATTTTATTTCTTTTTAAGGCTAAATACCATTTTGTTATAGGTGTATGTCATAATTCCTTTGTCCATTCATCTGGTGTTTGGGCTGCCTCCCTCTTTTGGCTGTCGTGAATAATGCTGCTGTGATCATGGAAGTGCGAATCTCTCTTTGGGACCCTGCACTCCGTTTTTTGCCTATAACCTAGAGGCAGGACTGCTGCATCATAAGGCAATTCTGTGTTTAGCTTCTGAGATTCACCCAGGAATATGTCTTTGCATCCCACCCCCCCCTCCAAACAGACCATCTGGAGGATAACCCCAGAGTGCAGTGGTGGGGGAGACGCGGCAGCTTGGCGCCGCCTGGGTGGTGACTCGTAGGAGGCGCTGTCTTCTAACTGAGATGGACACCCATCCCACTGCCAGGGAAGGGATTGCCTGTGTGCCTCATCCGTCCCTCCCTCTGCTATTTCAATTTCTCTCCATTTCTTCATTAGTCAGAAGGTTGGTGCTGTTAAAAAGAAAAAAATCCTCCATTGTTTCCTCTCTGCCAAGAAATAGCATCAGAAAATGACAAGAATGGCTACGTTTGTTTATGAAAATGACAAGAACGGTTTATGAAAGGGCAGAGAAAGCTTTTCCTGGGAAAGAATACACTGGGAATAGATGCATTGTCAAAGTGGAAGTCTGACACGGTGTAACTGCCTAGTGTGTGTGACAGCCCATGCCCGCATGGTGCATGCCAGCCATGTACTGCCTGCACTGTAAATTCTCAGTGCAGATGAGAGCTTGCTGCTTAAGACCAGTGACATATTCACCAGAGTGCTTATTCTGGAATTTTCTGGCATGAGTTCAGCTTCCTTTCTTCCTGTGGTCATGCCTAAATTTTAATATGTCATATTTCAAATTAACTCTGTATTATTTTGTATTCCTAGTATGGCTTATAAACAGTCTTTTGTCACAGTAGGATACAAGATATGAATATGTGTGTGTGTGTGTGTGTGGTATAATAGGGGGAAATTCTTTAGAACATAAGTTTTGTCAATTAAAAGTCATTATGGTATCTTAGAGCCTTCAGATATTTGGACTGTGCTGCTAGCTTCGGACCAGGAAGTTGTTCCTAACTGCCCATCTAGATGCATTGGGAGGGTCTGGCGTTGAACTGTCCCTTCTATAAGTCACCGCCTTGCTGAATGGTGGAGACTTGGAGCATGGTCTTTGATTTCCAGGCCAGCAGCGGGAAGATTTAGTCTTCCTCAGAGGCTTTGGGGACCTGCGGAATGATCCTGACTCCTAAACACTGGGGTGGGAACAGCAGCGGACAGGCTGCCCAGCTCTGCAGGAGCCGCGGAGAGGGAGCTGGGAAAGGGGAGAACTGGAGTTCCAGCTCCGCCTCCTCACTGCCGTGTGACTTCTCAGGAAAGCCCCAGTCCAGAAGCCATTTCACCAAGTGAGCATTCTTGATGACTGGCCAGCAGCGCTTCTCCCAAGACCTCTCCAAAAGCCATGCGCGCCCTCGCTTTTTCTCCTCTCGCCTCTTTTCCCCTTCTTGGTTCACCTCTGCCATTGCATGAGCATCATCTTCTGAAAACTCAGGCCAGCACCTTCTGTGCTGCCTGCCGTAGCCCTGTCTCTTCCTTAGAGCATTTAATAACCTTCCCTGCAAAACACAGGCAAATCAAGGTTTTCAAGTTCAGTTGCCAGAATAAAAATATTTCAGAGTTTTTATGAGGGGGAAAAAAAACTTGGAAAAATGCTGTTGTTGTAAGATCCTAATGAGGCGGGAAGGAGGAATAGTTGACTTTTTAAAGATTTCTCTTAAGGCTCCATAGGAGGTAACAATAGGGGACAGGGAATTGAAAAGAGAATTTTCTCTAAAAGACAAAAATGTTAGGTTTCTCAGAAACTATTTTTTTCCTGTTCTTTGGTGCCAGGAACATCTGGTCTTGAGAAAAACGTAGGGAAGAGGCTTTCCAACGCTCTTGTCATTATTTGTAACTTAGAGATGGGTAAGAAAAAGAGAATCTTGCATTTAAAAAAAAAAAAATAGTCAAGACCTTAAGAGAGTTCTGTCCCCTCAGGTCTAGATTGGGAAACTAGAGTCCCAAAAAGTTCAGTGATTTATCTGTGGTCAGAATAGCTCATTAGTCAGGGGCCATGTTGAGGGGAGGTCCCAAAGACTTGGAATCTGCATATGGGTGCCCTCCTGGGATCTACAGAGGCCAGACCCTGACCCCGTGGGAGTAGACTAAGAAACTATGAATTTGGGAAACTTCCCACACCCCACTAATGTGACCTCTGCTTAATTTCTGGGAGACAGATCCAGGTGGTGGTAATTCTGTAGGGAGGCATCTCATCCGTCCTGCCCAGAGGAGGTTTGTGTGTAATGAACTAGTCCTGTGGCGTCACAGCTCAGAAAGGATGCATTTCCAGTGGGTGCCTGGGACAGGCCAAGGATAGGACCCTGAATCTTATGAACATATGGGTGCAAATCCGGTACGAGGTACAGGTAGGGCTCAGGGCTCACCATGGTCTGGATTAAGCAGTCCTCCAAAGGGACCGCCATCCTTAGCACAGATCCCAAGGTCCCTAGACCCCCTCCTCAATACTAATACCTTCTGGGTACCAGAAGGGATGTCTCAGAGGGGTATAATCTGGACAACCACCGTGGTCGCTGGAAGTGATGATGGCACCATCTGTATTGGTGGTTGTACCCAGCCGCATCTCACGGATCTTTTTTATTTTATTTATTTGACAAGTAGAGTTATAGACAGTGAGAGAGAGAGAGACAGAGAGAAAGGTCTTCCTTCCATTGGTTTACTCCCCAAATGGCCACCAGGGCCGGTGCTGTGCTGATCTGAAGCCAGGAGCCAGGTGCTTCTTCCTGGTCTCCCATGCAGGCGCAGGGGCCCAAGCACTTGGGCCATCTTCTACTGCCCTCCCAGGCCACAGCAGAGAGCTGAACTGGAAGAGGAGCAGCTGGGACTAGAACCTGGCACCCATATGGGGTGCTGGCGCCGCAGGCGGAGGATTAGCCAAGTGAGCCACGGCGCCGGCCCCCTCACGGATCTTTAATGTCTGTCAGCCACTCTGTGCCTTGTACCTCTCACTCCCAGATAAAAGGAGGGTCTTAGGGCCTCTGTGACCGCGGCTCTGTGTTTGAACTGTGGCGATCCACCACGCCACGAATTCAGCAGCCACTCCTCAGTATCAGTCCTACTTTTTTTCTTGCTCCTCCTCGAAGCGCCACAGACACTGTTAGAAGATGTTATAACTCGGGCGTCCTGCTATTGGAGCCGCAGTCCACAGTTTGGACACTGGGTGTTTTCATGGGCTGTTTTTCTCTTTGCCTTTCTTTTGGGGGCGTGCATTTCCCTGTAGTTCAGAAATACTGCGGAGCACCTCCCACGTGGGTCCCTACATTCTAGTTGGCAGCAGTGGATAATAAGGAGTGATGCAGTCCGTTAGAAGGTTAGGAGGTGACGATCGTTCTGGGAAAGGAAGCACAGCAGGGCAGGGCAGGCAGAGGCATAGTGAGGAATTCCTGGGTGGGCAGGGTGGCCATAGGTCAGCAGGAGATGACGGCAGTGAGTGCAGGAGGCAGCAGCCGGGGTGGCGAGCAGCAGTCAGCCCGGGGCTTAGGAAGGTGGAACCCACAAGACCAACTATTGCACTCAGCAGCACCAGGTGAGAGAGAGGATGCAGGAAGAGCCCAAGGGCTTTGGCCTAAGTACAGGAAGAATAAAGAAACCATCAAACAAACTGGGATGGGGAGGGCTGTAGGAGGTGCATTTGGGGTGGAGGGAGATGTGAGGATTTAGTTTGGGATAGAATGGGTTTAAGATGTCTGTTAGATAGATCTCCATGTAGAGAAGTCAGGAGGGCATCTCTGGGCATAGGAGTTAGAATCCCAGACGAAGTTCACCTTTCTTAATGTCCTTAGTGATTTAATACCACCCCTAAAATAATTTGGAGCCTCTAAAACTTATAAAAACCATGGACTGGGGCCAGCGCTGTGATATAGTAGGCTAAGCCTCCGCCTGCAGTGCCAGCTTCCCATATGGGCACTGGTTCGTGTCCTGGCTGCCCCTCTTCCAATCCAGCTCTCTGCTAATGGCCTGGGAAAGCAGTAGAAGATGGCCCAATCGCTTGGGACCCTGCACCTGCATGGAAGACCCAGAAGACGCTCCTGGCTTTGGATGGGCCCAGCTCTGGCCCCTGCAGTCATTTGGGGAGTGAAAAAGCAGATGGAAGACCGTTTTCTCCGTATCTCTCTCTGTGTGTCTGTAATTCTGTCTCTAAAATAAATAAATAGCATCTTAAAAAAATATGGGTTGGGGCCGGCGCCGCGGCTCAACAAGCTAATCCTCCGCCTTGCGGCGCCGGCACACCGGGTTCTAGTCCCGGTCGGGGCACCGATTCTGTCCTGGTTGCCCCTCTTCCAGTCCAGCTCTCTGCTGTGGCCAGGGAGTGCAGTGGAGGATGGCCCAAGTGCTTGGGCCCTGCACCCCATGGGAGACCAGGAGAAGCACCTGGCTCCTGCCATCGGATCAGCGCGGTGCGCTGGCCGCAGCGTGCCAGCCGCGGCGGCCATTGGAGGGTGAACCAATGGCAAAAAGGAAGACCTTTCTCTCTGTCTCTCTCTCTCACTGTCCACTCTGCCTGTCAAAAAAAAAAAAAAAATATATATATATGGGTTGGGGCTGTGCATAATGATCACTGATTGATTTCTGAGACAAATCAGGGGGAAAGTGCTCTTCTGGGTAATAGCAGAAGAAGGGCCAGGATCCTTGTCTCAAGTCTCTCACTGCTCAGGCCCCAGTGATTCCTTCTTTCTTTCTTTCTTTCTTTCTTTCTTTCTTTCTTTCTTTCTTCTTTTTCTTTTTTTTTTTTTTGAAAGGCAGAGTTACAGAGAGGTAGAGGCAGAGAGAGAGAGAGAGGTCTTCCATCCGCTGGTTCACTCTCCAGATGGCCGTAACAGCCAGGAGCTTCTTCTGGGTCTCCCACATGGGTGCAGTGGCCCAAGGACTTGAGCCATCTTCTACTGCTTTCCCAGGCAATGGCAGAGAGCTGGATCAGAAGTGGAACAGCCAGGACTTGAACCAGTACTCATATGGGATGCTGGCACTGCAGGTGGTGGCTTTACCCGCTACGCCACAGTGCGGGTCCCTTCCATAATTCTTAAGAAAAAAAATTTTTTTAAGCAAAATGGGCAAGAGCCACATGTAAACAAATCAAACTTTCCTTTGCTTTATATATAAAGGCAATTGAAGGAAATATTATGAGTTGTTATAATCTTTATGTAATTGTTACCTTAAATGTAAAGTTGCATTTAATATCACTGAAACAGTATCTAATTATACACATTTAAAAGAATTAATCTATGCTATTTTCCTGTGGGAAAGGAGGTATAAAATCTCCTATCAAGAGCAAAAATCCAGAATGGGCATTTGGTTCAGCAGTTCAGATGCCTGCCATCCCATATCAAAGTGTCTGGGTTTGAGTCCCTGATCTACCTTCCTCCTGATGTGCACCTCGGGAGGCAGCAGATAATTGCTCAGGTCATGGGCCCTGCCACCATCTGGGAGACCTGGGTTGATGTCCAGGCCCAGGCTCGCCTGTTGTAGATGTCTGAGGAATGAACCAGCAGATGAAGTTCTCCCTCCCCCTCTCCCCCTCTCCCCCTCTCCCCCTCTCCCCCTCTCCCCCTCTCCCCCTCTCCCCCTCTCCCCCTCTCCCCCTGTCCCCCTGTCCCCCTCTCCTCCTCCCCCTCCCCCTGCCCTCTCCCTCCCTCCCTCCCTCCTCCTCTCCCTTTTTCTGTCATACACCTGCCTTTCAAAATAAAATTAAAATAAATAATAAGGTTTAAAAAAAAAAAGAGGAAGAACCCAGAGTTCTGGTGGTTTGGTTCTAAGTCTGAACAAGACTGTTAAATTACATTTTGACCTCTAAAGTCTCTTTTTGTCTTTGCTTTTTAGTCAAGCTTATGTGAACAAAAAAGCATCATTTAAAAATACCTAAATGCATACAGTGGAGCAGTATTGACATTTCACAGCCTGAACCAAGACTAAAAACTCTTAAATTCTCATTCTTGCCTTCAACTTACAAGGATGTTTATTGAATTTATCTGCCAATGACCTCGAGGCGGGCACTGCAGTGAGCCCGCTGACAGAGGCGCACTTGCCTTGGGGGGCCAGAGGGGCTTGACCGCATCCGTGGGCGAGAGGCAGCGTTCAGGCCTATCTGTATGCACAGTGCCCCCAGTCTACTTCCCAGAAGTACACAGTAAAACTCACCAGGGCGTTTCAGTAGAGTGATGCAGGCCAAGGGGTAACGCGTGACAATTGCCCTTACGATAAGCCTGGGACCTGGGGCTACTCACAGAGGTCGTGGAGTTGCTAAACCAGTCCTTAGAGGGGAGGAGTCCCCAGTCAGAGTCTCCTGTCTGGCCTCCTGTCCCGGACCACAGTGGGGCTCAGGGGTGGTGCAATGCCGGTGAGCTGAGAGCGTGGGCCGAGAGCATGCCCCTTATCAAACCCACAGGAACCCATCCAGTCCTTACTTGCACATAGGCTGGATGGGGCCAAGCAGCAGCGGCTGTCCCTGGCTGCCCTTAGAAGGTGCTGGTCACAGGGAGACTGCCAGTCAGCTGCCCCAAGGAGCCCCGAGTGAGGGCTTGCACAAGGCTAGGAACTTGGCGGCTCTGGTGTCAGCTCAGGGCTCAGGTAGGGGAGCTGGGCTCAGGTGAGAGCTCTATAGGCGCCCTCATCAGCTCCCGCACCAGCAGCCCTAGGTGGGGACCTGGGGCCGAGCAGCCCCCTCTGCACTGACAGCCCGTCCTGTTTGCGGTGTTGCAGACACGCTGGTCATTAAAACACCAAGGCGCGTCGGAGTCACTTGGTGAATTGTCACCTCTCCATCACCTGCGTACCCCCAGGACCCCTAAGACTTCTCCCATAATTCAACAGCTAAAGGATTTGTGCCTGGCAGAGCACAGGGCACTTGCAGACCCTGCTTCACATCAGACGGCGTCCTGATTGCTCGGTGCCTGTGCTTCATTGGTTGGTAAATATCTTGAATATCGCCTCTGCTCCACTCCAGCAAGGTGAAAGCCTGCAGGCACTTCTGTGAGGTGATGACCAGCTGCAGCTGGGCTCCAGGAGGGCAAGGCTGGAGCCTGTGATTATGGCCCTGAGTTCACTGGTTCCATGAAACGGGGCTCGTAACAGTGTCCCAGGCTATTTTTCCTGTCTAGCCGGAAAAGATCTGCAGTGGCTATGGCTGGAGAGATAATAAACACAGTAGAAGCGGGCTCTGGAAGCATAATTTTTTTTTTTTTTTTTGACAAGCAGAGTTAGACAGTGAGAGAGACAGAGAGAAAGGTCTTCCTTCCGTTGGTTCACCCCACAAATGGCCGCAACGCCGGCGCTGCGCCAATCCAAAGCCAGGAGCCAGGTGCTTCCTCCTGGTCTCCCATGCGGGTGCAGGACCCAAGCACTTGGGCCATCCTCCACTGCCTTCCCTGGCCACAGCAGAGAGCTGGACTGGAAGAGGAGCAACCGGGACAGAATCCAGCGCCCCAACCAGGACTAGAACCCGGAGTGCCGGTGCCACAGGCGGAGGACTAGCCTAGTGAGTCACGGCGCTGGCTGGAAGCATAAATTTGATTCATGTTTTCAGAGGACCCCAAATTTCAGATTTGAAATTTGGAGGAAAACAGCTCCCCTCTGCTTGCTTTTTCCTGTGGTCTGAGGTGCATTCCAGCAGTGGTCGTGACTTCTCACCGCGGCTTGTTTACTGCCACAGTCAGCTTGGGCACCACCTGCCCGGAGGAGGTGAGAGGTCCCTGTACACAGGGCTCCGCGAATCCTGATTTCCTGGTGCCAGACACTTGCCTTTTGCAGCTGCGAGGCAAGTTTTCCAACTCTGATTTATTTCAGAGCTGGACTAGCACATGGTTTTAAAAAGAGGGAGAGAATCTCACACACACAGTGACTGCTCACAGATGGTGGACCCCAGGGGTAGGTGGGCAATCCTGGGCCCACCCACCAACTGCCACACTGGCTGTTGGAGGTAGGTGCAAGATGGGCTACATCCCCTGACACAAGGATCTTAAACCTGAGGCCTGTAAACTGGATAGGAAAAAGCATGCCATTTGATCGTCACCAGCCTTTCGCAAAATGTGCATGTTCTTCCACGCGTGTCACCGACGTGCTGCACCTGTGACGTCACCACCACCATCAGTCAGACACCCTGCGTGTCACTCAGCGTGTCCAGTGGCCCCCAGTGAACTCTGCCTCTGAGTAACCCACCCCCACCAGGTGTAGGCTGGATTGAATGATTCTCTTTGGCAAACACCATGTGGTGGGGAGGACGGAAAGGCCCTCTGAGATTTGGTTATGAAAACTCTGGCTTCCGTACTGGGAACACTTCCTCCCACTCTTCTGCTCACTCAGAAGGAAGCCAGCTCCCAGGTTGTGAGCGCCCTGTGACAGCAAACCCAGAGAGGCTTTTGGCCCACAGTTGGCAAGATTCGGGATCCTGCCAACATGTAAGCAAGCCTGGAAGATATGCCCCAGTCAAAGCTCCAGGTGGGAGCGTGGGCCCAGCTGATGCCTTGACCGCTGAGGACAGACTTTGAGCCAGAGGCATCCGGCTGCACTGTGTCCAGATCCCTGACCCACAGAACATGGTGTAATATGTATTAGTTTTAAGCTGCTTAGTTCTAGTGTAATTTGTTACATAATGACAAACTGACCACTAGACTACGATTAGAGATATCTCCAAATATTGTTTATGCTCTCTACTAGTCTGAAATTATGGTAATTGTTAGACTGGCCACTAGATCTTATTTAATACATCAGTAAAGACACCTACCTATGCACTATGGTATTTTGTGACAAACTTGTAAGCCATTTCAATGCCTTGCATCCCACCACTGAGTTTTGCCAATTCTTTTCTCTTACAGCATGTAGTCTTTACAGAGACTTCATAGTTGGAAACCAGTCAGTGAACAAGAACCATAATACCTCTCAGGAGGGCACCGTGATAGGTACTGTAGTTGTATCTGCCTTGTGTGGTTTACAGTTAAGACTCAAGTCCCAAACTCACCAGCCCTGTAACCTCTGGAAAGTTAAGGTGAGAAAATAACTTCGTTCAAGGTAGGACTGATATCTAAAGTACCCAGGAACTGGTCGGCACAGGTGCTCGGCAGCCAGCGTGGATGTTAGCCTGGGTGGCAGGGAGCATCGGTGTGCTAGGAGGAGGGCGCGGATGCGCTGAGTGAGATGTGTGCTCCCCACTAGGCACTCTGGCATCACAAGGGACCAGCAGTGCCGTTCCCCTATGCCCTCTCCCCCCCAGGGCCACGTGTTCGGAGCTTGACAGCTGCAGGTGGCTTGCGAGGTGGTTTTAGCGGAGTCAGCTGTGGTCTGGATGTGGTTTGAGTACTGTCCTTCAAAGGGTCTTGTGCTGGAGCCTTGTTGCCCACAGGGGTGATGGTGAGAGGTGGTGGAACCTTTAGGAGCTGGGGCCCAGTGCAAGGTATTGAGCTGATTGTGGGCCCATCCTTGGGAGGGATTAACATAGCTCTCGTGAGAGCAGGCCAGTCCACACGCTTGCCGCTTCTGCGGGTGGCTGGTGCCCTTTCTCCTTCCTCACTGTGTTGTGATGCAGCCAGGGGACCCTTGCCAGGAGGCTGAGGCCATGCTGTTTGGACTGTCCGGCCACCAGATTGGTGAGTGAGGGAAGCTTCTCTTCTTTTTTTTTTTTTTGACAGAGCGGATAGTGAGAGAGAGAGACAGAGAGAAAGTTCTTCCTTTTTGCTGTTGGTTCACCCTCCAATGGCCGCTGTGGCTGGTGCATCTCGCCGATCCGAAGCCAGGAGCCAGGTGCTTCTCCTGGTCTCCCATGCAGGTGCAGGGCCCAAGCACTTGGGCCATCCTCCACTGCCTTCCCGGGCCATAGCAGAGAGCTGGCCTGGAAGAGGGGCAACCGGGATAGAATCCGGCGCCCTGACTGGGACTAGAACCCGGTGTGCCAGCGGGATTAGCCTGTTAAGCCACGGCGCCGGCCTAAAGCTTCTCTTCTTTATACATTACCCTCTGGTGGGCATTTTGTTATAGCAGCAGCAAGCAGACCAATTCAGAGACGTGTGGATGGACGTTACTTACTTGGATAATATTGATTATTCTGATGTGTGCTAGGAAAAATGCAAAACAACACCTGAAATTCATGGTTTCATGGACATAGTTACTCAGGGTGCCACTAAAGTATGGATGAGGAGTTAAGGTTGTTTTAGGCTAAACTAAATAAAAGGATTAGGTGAATTAGATTGTTTTGGTAGTGTGCAGGTTTCACAAAATTAGGAAGTTGGTTTGCAAGTGTTTAAAGCTTTAAAGCACTGCCTTTGGAAATTTCTCAGAGTACCAGACATGCACCTTTAAGAGATGAAGGCTCGGCCGGTGCCATGGCTCAACAGGCTAATCCTCCGCCTTGCAGCGCCAGCACACCGGGTTCTAGTCCCGGTTGGGGCGCCAGATTCTGTCCCGGTTGCCCCTCTTCCAGGCCAGCTCTCTGCTGTGGCCCAAGAGTGTAGTGGAGGATGGCCCAAGTGCTTGGGCCCTGCACCCCATGGGAGACCAGGAGGAAGCACCTGGCTCCTGGCTTCGGATCAGCACGGTGCGCCGGCCGCAGCACACCGGCCGCGGTGGCCATTGGAGGGTGAACCAACGGCAAAAGGAAGACCTTTCTCTCTGTCTCTCTCTCTCACTGTCCACTCTGCCTGTCCAAAAAAAGAGAGAGAGAGAGATGAAGGCTCTAGGACGTAAGTTCAGTCAGGATGCTGTCAGTGTGAGGACCTAAAAAGCCAGATTTAGGGCAAAGGACTCTGCTCACCCCTCCCAAACCTCCGGGGCCTCAGAAGGGAAGGGGTGGTCAGTGATCTGGGGGGCCCAACAGGGTTCTTCATTGTTCTCTCTTTGGTAAAATTAAGTTCCATTTAGTTTAATTCCACAAAGTCTAAAGCCAAAAAAATTTCATGTTGGTGCCTAAATCACCATTGTGGGTCACTTTTTTTTTTTTTTTTTGACAGGCAGAGTGGATAGTGAGAGAAAGGTCTTCCTTTTTGCCGTTGGTTCACCTTCCAATGGCCGCTGCGGCTGGCGCATCTCGCTGATCCGAAGCCAGGAGCCAGGTGCTTCTCCTGGTCTCCCATGCGCGTGCAGGGCCCAAGCACTTGGGCCATCCTCCACTGCACTCTCGGACCACAGCAGAGAGCTGGACTGGAAGAGGGGCAACCGGGATAGAATCCGGCGCCCCAACCGGGACTAGAACCCGGTGTGCCGGCGCCGCAAGGCAGAGGATTAGCCTGTTAAGGCACGGCGCCGGCCATGGGTCACTTTTTTAATGGCCACTTAAAATGGGACCAGGCCAGACTGAGTCGAGCTGAGCTGTAATTGCAAAAGACACATTGGAATTTTGAAGAGTGGGCAAAAAGAATGTAAAACCCGTCGTTAGTAATTTTTGTGCTGGTTAATGTTGAAATGATATTTTAGATGCACTAGGTCAAATAAAATGTATTCTTAACCTCATGTGTTTCGCATCCCTTTTCTCAAGCGGCTGTTAGAAAACTGCGGAGTGTGCGTGTGTGTTGCATTCTGTTGCTATTGACCTGCGCTGCCTTGTGTGTAGACAAGAGGAAATAGCCACGTGCATGGGGCTGTAGCTATGTACCGCTGATGCCGACCGGCGGCTCTGCTTGTTCCTGCCCTGATCTGTGGATCTTTATTTCCGTTTGCTTTCTGGATACTCCTGGCATCTGGCTGGATCTGCAGCTCCACATGTACAAATCCCTTCCTGCTGAAGCCTGGCCCTCCTCCTGCAGCGGCCCCTCCCTCTGTCTTGTTACTTCCGCCTATGGAATATTGCTCTGGTCCGTCTGCCCTTTTATGTTCTTTTACTCGCTTCCTAATTTAGACCTGCAAAGCCCAGACCAATGCAGACTGGGTCTCCTGCCTTCCGAGTTTCCAGTCGTTTTCCATACGGTCCTTGGAATGTGCCTGAGGAAGCACAAATGTGACCATGGCACCACTGATTAAACAACTTTCCTAGGTCCCCAGCACCTCCTGCGCCCTGTTTGACCCAGTGTACTTTGCAGCCGCACTTCCCGCTGTGCTCATCCCCATGCTCATCTCCAACCGCTGGGGCCACATCCACCCGCAACCTCTCCCCATCTGGGCCACATCCACCCGCAGCCTCTCCCCATCTGGATGCGCTTCTCCCTCCTGTGAGCACAGGAGCTCCTCTGTGAAGCCGTCCACACCCACTGCTCTGCAGCTCCCACAGCGTTTTGTGTATGCATTTGCCAGTCTCCCGTGGCGTGATTTTTGGCTACTTTGCTGACATGACTCCCTGTCTACCGCTCCCAGAACAAATGCCTTCTCTCTGCCCTTGGCACCCTCCTCCCTGTTAGCCCAGCACCCAGCGCAGGGCCTGGTCACCTTGCAGACTCAGGACAGGAGAAACTAACAGATGAATGGTGAATATTTGAATGGTTCCAAGGGAAACTACTATTGTGTAGCTTTTAGCTTTCAGCAGGGGTCTTGAGAGTAGAGTAGTAGTTAGGGGTGAGTTTGGCTTTGGCCTACAGAACAGTGTTTTCTGACTTGATGCCGCAGAGAGTAGAATTTAGAACAATACCAGTTTCTTTTTCATATAGAACTGTATTCTTAGGCTGTGTTTTGCCTTATACTTTCACTCTGGTGACAGTGGTTTGTTGCCTCCATGAGGTTGGTCAGTCAGCCTAGTCTGAAGAAATGACTCACGTCATCGAGGTCATGTAGCTGTCAGAGCCTTGATCACCTTAACACGGAAGCTGTCCACTCAGTGACCTCTAATTGCTGTTTCTAAGACTCGATCACTGGAAGGCTTCAGGAAGTAGCCACGAGAGTTAATCATGGGTCTTTCTACCCAGTGGGAATATGGGAATTTTCTTTGAACTTGTATGAGCCCTCATTGTAGAAATACATGAAACACACGTGGGCAGCTGTGACGCCTGCTGTCCGGGCACCTCTGTCTTGCAAGGGTTCCTGATGTGTGGAAGGGCCTGTTAGGGGATCCGCGGGTGTGGTTCAGGCACTTGACTGTGATGGGCCCTTGGTCCCGGGGACAGGGGACTTCTCTCTCCCTGTGTGTGGCTGCCATTCCTCCTGTCTCCTCTCGTCTCTCCAGCGCCGTGGACTGACTGCCCCTCTGCACGGTTCCCAGTCCCTCCCTCTGAGAGGAGAAGGGACCAGAGGGGCTTGGTGAGTCACCTTTGTCCATGTCTGAGCAGTGTGCTGTCCAGCCTGCTCACGTCCACTTGACCAGTGTGGGTCCAGCAGCAGTGGATCTCAGAAGGGGAAGGCAGGCAAGGCCCAAAGGGAGCTCTTGTGATCATGGAATTTTCAATTATTCAGTTTGAATTATTTTAGATTATTCAAAGAAACCTGCCCCTGCTGAAGAGACGAGGGACAGGTACCGTTCAAGTCCATAGCAGAAACTGCATGAGTAAGATCTGTGGAAGTGAGAGAAAACCTCAGAGACTTGCTTGAACTCTGCCCTTTCCACTGTGTGTCAGCTCGGTGCTTTCTCCTGTCTCCATTCAGTTCTGGGCACACGTGGCCCCGCCCAGAACCACTAACGTGGCATGTGGTATAGAGGCCACGCAGAGGTGCCAGTGCACATCCTCATCACGTTCTACAGAGGGGGAAGGCCCCGGGGGGATGCGGACCCCACACAGTGCATGTTCCCACAGACCACACTCCATGCTCTGTGCCACTGCTGTGCACTGGCCGCTTCCACTGCTCCCCGTGTCCTCGAGATGTGGAGGACAGATCAGCCCAACGTGGCACTCCCTGGAAGTCAGCACCTTGCCATTTCAAGACCACACTAGCACTTGAGGCCTGTCGGATAGAAATTACCTTTTGCACCGAAAGCCCGTCGTGGTGTTCCGCGAACAGCAGGTGGACGCCTAGGTGACTGTTTGGCAGGGGTCAGTGTGTGCAACCCCTGCAAGGTCACGGTGGCCTCGGCTGCTTCTCTTTTCCAGATGCCTCTGATTTGCTCTTTCTCCTGGCCAGAGAATAGCACTGGAAACATCGGACACAAAGCATTCTCTCCCTTATTACTCAGCCTGTTTTTTTCCAGAGCAGCCCAAAAGGTTATGTTGGGTTTTATGAGCTGCTGAGGAATGCTGACGGGTGTACCACCTAGAGAGACAAACGCAAAAACTGCAGAGCTCGGAACTGCCCTGTGAGCCGGCCCACGAGCCGGCCATGGAGCTGGGACCACGTCTCTGCTTCCTGTGCACAACAGGACTATTTTGGCCAACGGCAGAAGAAGGGAAGGCGTCACTTACAGCATTTTAATTGTCCCCACATGTGATCTGGGCCCCGAACGTTAAACTAGAAATCTTACTACTCAGTTGAAGGTCCATAACATATGTTTCACATATTAAAGATTAATAATTTTAAAAAAATTCTTCCTTTTCTTCCTCTAAAAATGAAAAGAAAAGCATATTTTGGCCTCCTTGATTCTGTTGGCAATAAACACCGCGAAATAGCCCTTCACAGCCTGGGTTGAAAAAAAAAATTGCTGACAAAGATTTTCCCAAATACAAAAATATTTGAAAATAAATTAAGAACTTATTGGAAATTCTGGTAGCAGTTACCACCTGCTCTCCCAGGAAAGTAACTGCTTTTTACAGAAAACTATAAATTATTTTTTAAAAAGATTTATTTATTTATTTATTTGAAAATCAGAGTTAGAGGGAGAGAGGAAGAGACAGAAAGAGCGCACGCTCCCATTTGCTGGTTCTTGCCCCAAAATGGCAGCAATGGCTAGGGCTGAGCCGGGCTGAAGCCAGGAGCCAGCAGCCAGGGGCCAGGAGCTTCTTCCTGTCTCCCATGTGGGTACAGGTGCCCAAACACTTGGGCCATCTTCTACTGCTTTCCCAGGCCACTAGCAGGGAGCTGGGTTGGAAGTGGGGCAGCCGGGACTAGAACCAGAGTCCATATGGAATGCCAGCACTGCAGACAGTGGCTTTACCCACTGCACCACTGCATCAGGCCCCAGAAAACTAAATGTTTTTTTGAAATAGTAATAATATATGGCCTTTATCACTGAAGTGTTCACTTAAAGAGTTGTTTTTTTGTTTTGTTTTGTTTTGTTAACATTTAGTTTCACCTACTTGAAAGGCAGAATGAGAGAGAGAAGAGAGAGAGAGAGAGAGAAAGGGAGATATCTTCCATTGACTGATCCATTCCCCAGGTAGTCAGGGCTGGGCCAGGCTGAAGCCAGGAGCCTAGAACTCCATCTGGGTCTCCCACGTGGCGGTGGCAGCCCAGGCACTTGAGCCATCATTGCTGCCTCCCAGGATGCCGTAGCGGGAAGCTGATTCGGAAGCGTGGAAGCTGCTCCTCAAACCAGGCACCACCATACAGGATCCGCACATCCTAAGCGGGAGCTTAACCACTGCACCACAGTGCCTGCCCTTGAATAATTTTAAATGCTCAAAAATTGGAAATTCAGTTTTGGTCATTTTCAAGATTATAAATGTATTTCAGCCCAAGCTTGACCAAACAAATAAATAAAAAGCCCGTGGACCTCCAGTGTTTTAGGTGTCTTCCTTCCTTCTTAGCTCTTTGAGGACAGCACTGTGGAAAGGGCTCAGTGTGGCAGAGACCACGGCTGGGGGCAGGCCCACCGTGAGTTTCTGATAGAGCAGCGGCTTCAGCCATGACTAGGGGGCCACCTGTCTCCCGGAGAGAAAGGTGTGGGGTCCTCCTGGGGACCTGTGACTGTTTCTGAAGCAGCCGCGTGGGGTGTGTGTATCTTCTCTTACTCCATCCTGACCTCGGGCTGTATCACCTTGGCCTGCCGCGCCCCTTGGCACAGGACAGAGTTACTGGACAAATGCCAGCCCGCGCTTGTCCTCCGTGTGTGCAGTCATGGCCAAGGTAAACCCGGCTTTTGGATTTCTTCTGAGTTGAAATTGGCTGAGCTGTTTGTTTCCTCTGCGGCGTGTACAGATGCTTTTTGAACTATCTTTGTGTTGGATGATCTTTTTTTTTTTTTTTTTTTTTCTTTTTCTCACAGTATCAGCACACCACTTCCTCCCAGTCATTATTTTGAAACGGTTTTTGCAGAGGGAGAGATTCCTGGCGTCCGGCAGCCCTGCCAAGCACAGTGATGACTGAGAATGGCAGGAACACTTGCGTCGTGCATTTCACATTTTTGGATGAGTTCTGGCAGATGGGGCGGGCTGTGTTTTGTCAGCATCAGACAGTGGCTCCCCTGTTGGAATGATGCTCAAGTTCAGGCTAAAGTGGTGTCCTCGGCTGACCCCTGACTGCTCTTAGAATTCCATGGAACTCTGTTGAGTGTGGATTTCTACTTACCCTTGCATACTGACTGTTCTCTGAGCTCAGTTCTTAACTTTCTATTATGTTCTATGTTCAGCAATGAATATAACTTTGAATACTTCTAAATGTTGATGTACAAACATACAGTGCTTTCACTACATGTTTTGTAAGTATTACCCTCTTTTCTAGAAATTCATAAATTGTTTTTGTCAAGAAGACAGTCATATTTTTTGGTACCTCAAGAGTATACCTTTATGTACTTTCACACTTATGCAAAGGCAAATGCAACTAGACGGTTAAAATACTTGTACACAACTGTAAGTTTCTAGTAACTGCTGTGTTGTATGTGGGTAATTGTGGGGTGATCCCAGATTAGGCCTGGTCCGGGCTCTTGTCTCCATGTGAGAAGGAATGCAGGGAAGAGACACAGATAAAAGTGAGCAGGAAAGTGAGGTGCATCCACAGGGAACGCACACACTCAAGGAATGAGTGCAGGCGAGCTCTACCATCCTGTGTAGGATCTGCAGGCACAGGGGCCGTTGTCCGGGGTGGCACTTAATTCAGTATTCAGAAGGAACAGAGTTGGGGGCAAGGCTTGACTGCTGCCCATTTCTGTACCCATTTTTGTGCAGTTAGAGGGTGGAGGAAATTATGGTCCCCTGCCAGCAAAGGGTGTTAGACCTGTGCCCCTGTGGGTGGTTTGCGTTTGGGAGGACTAAGTCTGGGGTGAGTGGTGAATGCAGAGCTCTGGACAGAAACCTTGGTGCTTGAGGAAAGTGAAATTTCACACTGATCCTGACTGATTTTCCACCGGCGCCCTGCCCACGGGGGCTGGACACAGAGCATGTTTCTGGGTGGTGGTCAGTTCTACTGAAGCTTTCTTTCTTTCTTTCTTTTTTTAAATATTTATTTATTTGAAAGGCAGAGTTAGAGAGAGAGAGAGAGAGAGAGAGAGAGAGAGAGAGAGAGAGGTTTTCCATCCTTCCATCCGCTGGTTCACTCCAAATGGCCACAACGTCCGGAGCTGCGCCGATCCAAAGCCAGGAGCTTCTTCCAGGTCTCCCACATGGGTGCAGGGGCCCAAGGACTTGGGCCATCCTCCACTGCATTCCCAGGCCACAGCAGAGAGCTGGATCAGAAGTGGAGCAGCCAGGACTCGAACCGGCGCCCATATGGGATGCTGGCACTGCAGGCAGCGGCTTTACCCACTACGCCACAGCACCGGCCCCTGAAGCTTTCTTTGACTCCTGGCAAACGTCTTTAACGTCAGAACTCCTCATCTTGTCATGGCCAAACCTAAGGATCGGTACCAGGGGTTTTTTGTTTTCTGCCTCACAGCAATCAGCTCTTGCCCCCAAGGCCTCTCTTCTCTCAGTTCCTTTTGTGCCGCCTTTGACAACAGTCACAGCCTGTCCTGGTCCCATTGCCAATGCATCAGCTGCTGGGATGAAGCAGCCTGGAGTATAAGGACTGTCTTCCAGTCCCCACATGGGGAGACCACCCCAAAGGGCTTTTGCACACTTCCTTGGTGAACTGAAGAGAACTCCTGTTCTCTGCAGTGGAGGATTCTGGGACGAGTGGCCCTGTTCTTCTCCTAGAACCCTAACCTACTGAATGGCAGCGGCCGTCTCCAGGTGACATGAAAACCAGCAAGTGCAAAATGAACCGACTGATCCCTATTTCTGATTAGCTATTGAGAGAAATTCTGTTTTTAGGAAATGTGTAGGGCATGTTTTTCCCCTAAACTTGAGTTGAGTCTCGTGGTATTTGGAATTGTACAGAAATGCAGAGGCGTGAGTGAACCCAGTGTGGGACCAGCACAAGTTAAATAGATCAACACCAACTTTTCAAATACAGTGCAAAGTGTGTTTGAAATCGTAGATACGAGATTTAAAGGGAGACTCTGAAATTACCAGTACCCCAGTGTTCTCAAATGTCAGGAGCGCTTCATTCTTACATTGCCTTGGGTTGTCCCTTTATAGACAGACCCAGTCTACCTGCTGTGGGCCCTTCTTTCCCATTTCATCTCGTAGTCTTGTCCTCCTCCTGCAACCTGCCCTTATTTCCCCCTTTACCAAGTTGCACTAATTGGGGAGTTGAACTCACTTAATAGTGAATGACAGCCAATGTTGAGTGTTTAGTATGTGCCTAGCACTTCATCCCAAAGTGTCTGATGTCATTTATTTGCTTTTCATTTTATTTTATTCATTTATTTTTATTTGACAGGTAGAGTAATAGACAGTGAGAGAGAGAGACAGAAAGGTCTTCATTCCGTTGGTTCACTCCCCAGATGGCCGCTACAGCCGGCGCTGCGCCAATCCGAAGCCAGGAGCCAGGTGCTTTCTCCTGGTCTCCCATGCTGGTGCAGGGCCCAAGCACTTAGGCCATCCTCCACTGCCTTCCCTGGCCACAGCAAAGAGCTGGACTGGAAGAGGAGCAACTGGGACTAGAACCTGGTGCCCATATGGGATGCCGACGCTGCAGGTGGAGGATTAGCCAAGTGAGCCACGGCACCTGCCCCTACTTTTCATTTTATTTGAAAGGCAGAGAGAGAGATCTAGTCAGCTGATTCACTCCCTAAATGCCCACAATATCCAGAGATGGGCCAAACTGAAGCCAGGAGTCCAGAATTCAATCCAGGTCTCTCACATTGGGGGCAGGTATGTGGTAGCAGGAAGCCGGAATCAAAAGTGGAGTTGGGGCTCAACCCAGGCACTCTGATGGTGTCCCAAGAGGCATCTTACCTGCTGCTCCAGTGCCTGCCCCTGCTGTTTAACTTAGATATGTCGAACACGCTTCTAAGAAGGAAGAACCATAGAAATAAGGGAACAGCTGTGTCTCCCATCTTGCCTTGGAAGAAATAGATAGAACCAGATAGAAAAGAACACAGAGGAAGTGATTCTAGCCCAGGGTCTTGGTCAGTCATCAGGTTGATTGCTAGAGGTGCTTTGAGTGACCTTTACTCGGAAGGACATTTCCATTACCAAGTTTTCGATCTTAAAAAATTTCTAAATTAAATTTTATTTTTTTCCAAAATATTTTCATAATGACTACTGAGGATGGTGAATGGTGAAGATAAAGGAAACTTGGGTACCCCTCACTCAGCCTAAATGACTCCTTAGTTCCTGGGAACTTTGGTCTTGTGACAGACAGCGTAAGGTGACTTAGGGTCATAAGGGTTGTTTTCTGTACATCAGACTTGAGAAATTTACACAGGCCTGCACATGTGTAACGTAAACCAAAGCATTCCTGCTTTTGCCTTTGAGAAGGGCTCAGGTGAGATGTGGCCACAGTGGTACAAGTTCTCCTAAGCTACACAAAATCAGCCACAGCTGTCTTTGATTTGTGAACATTTGCTTCATAAATATATAATAAATACATAGAAATGGTCACACTATGTAGCTAGGTTTGAACAATTTTGTTTGAAAAAATCATGGAGCATCTAGGTAACTTTTAAGTTCAAAAGGGAGGAAATAAGGAAAAGACCAAAATCCTGTGATTTAAAAAACAAAATTCCATGGGACAAATTCCATGGGACAGGCATGTGGCCTAACTGTCAAGCCACTGATGCGGAGGCCTGCATCCCATATCAGAGTGCCCGGGTTTGAGTCCTGGCTCTGCTGCTGCTTCCAGCTTCCTGTTAATGCACATTCCGGGGGGCCGCGGTGATGGTTTAAGTGGTTGGGTCCCTGGCACCCATGTGGGAGACCTGGATGGAGTTCCCTGCTCCCAGCTTCAGCCCCTGGGGCCCACAGGCATTCATGGAGGGAGCCAACAGATGGGCGCTCACTCTGTCTCTTTCCCTCTCTGTCTCTCTGCTTCTCAAACAGAGTAAGTAAATAAGATTTTAATTTTTTTTTTTTGGACAGGCGGAGTGGATAGTGAGAGAGAGAGACAGAGAGAAAGGTCTTCCTTTTTGCCGTTGGTTCACCCTCCAATGGCCGCTGCGGCCAGCTCATCACGCTGATCCGAAGCCAGGAGCCAGGTGCTTCTCCTGGTCTCCCATGTGGGTGCAGGGCCCAAGGACTTGGGCCATCCTCCACTGCCTTCCCGGGCCATAGCAGAGAGCTGGCCTGGAAGAGGGGCAACCGGAATAGAATCCAGCACCCCAACCGGGACTAGAACCCTGTGTGCTGGCGCCGCAAGGCGGAGGATTAGCCTGTTAAGCCACGGCGCCGGCCAAGATCTTAAAAATTTTAAAAATTGTAAAGATGCAGATAACAGGTCATTGATGGAGACAAATATACTAATAATAAAGAACATAATAAATATATATGAAACATTATTCATCTCACTAAATAAACAAATGAGAATTACAACAGCTCATGCATGTAATTTTTTTATCTATCAAATTGGCAGGTTTTGGAAAATGATCAAGCACATGTTGAAAATAAATGAAATGGGTGCTGGTGGGAGTGTGCACATTAGAACACTGAGAGCACAATTTAACAGTATCATTAAAAACATTGTTCGTATCTTCCAGTCATCGTACTCCATAAATTTATCCTAGGGGGAAAATCTGAAATGACTACAGACATTTAGATACAAGTATATTAACCATGATAGGATCTGTGATAATGAAATTGGGTGTAATTTAAATGGCTAGCAATGAAAAATATTTACACAGATAAAAGAACACCTATAAAATGTCATATGAAACTACTAAAATTGTGTTAGGAGAATAGTAAGTGGGGAAATGTGGAAAAGGAGTATATGTACATACATACAGATACAGCGTGATCCCGTTTTAAGTAGACAGGGGAAAATGGACCAAAAGGAAAATCCAAAATGTTAACCAGATTTCTCTAAATGAGCTATGAGAGATTTAAAAAATTATCTTTTCTAAAAATTTCCATGTGTGACTCCTTAAGAAAAAAATAAGTTTACTTTAAATGAAAGAAGAAATTTATAAAGTGTGGGAGACATGAGGAAGTGAACCCCAGACAGTGCAAGTGTACTGACGATGTCTCCCAGCCAGGTGTCTTCTTTATTTCTTTTCTTTTTTTTTTTTTTTTTTTAATTTATTTGACAGGTAGAATTAGACAGTGAGAGAGAGAGAGAGACAGAAAGAAAGGTCTTCCTTCTGTTGGTTCACCCCCCAAATGGCCGCTATGGCTGGCGCTCTGTGCCGATCCGAAGCCAGAAGCCAGGTGCTTCTTCCTGGTCTCCCACGCGGGTGCAGGCGCCCAAGCACTTGGGCCATCCTCCACTGCCCTCCTGGGCCACAGCAGAGACCTGGACTGGAAGAGGAGCAACCGGGACTAGAACCCGGCACCCATATGGGATGCTGGCTCCGCAGGCAGAGGATTAGCCAAGTGAGCCATGGCGCTGGCCCCTGTCTTCTTTATTTCAACTAAGTTCAACAAGTTCAACATCATTTGGGATACCACCCTCCTCCTTTAAAATAAACAACAATAACTTAGTTCCCTTCTGACACCTCAGTGACATCATCGTATCCCAGGAAGGGGAGCTATGATCTAAAGTAAGGATATTTGGGGGACAGGAGCCCCTGAGTGCTGAGTGGGTGAAGGGAATGGTAAGGGCTGGCTTGAGGGCAAGTTCAGGGGCTGTGGCCAGGGAGCGTCAAAGATGGGGGAGCCCTTCCTCCTTGTCCTCTTCCCTCCAGCACCCAGAAGTCCTTTCCTTTGCGTCCTCGAACTGAAGTTTTAGTTACATCGTGGGTTGAACAGACTCTCATGGGCTGGCCTAGCAGCTCATCATTCAGCATGTTCACATGACGGCGGTGCTCGCACTGAAATAGCTGACCGCCAGAGCACTTTGCAGCGGGCCGGAATCCGTCTTTCTGGTGGCAGTGGTCTCCATGAGGCTGCACTGAACAAGAGAACGCAACACCTGCCCTGCACAAACGGGAGCAGTCAGATTCACTTCACTTCAGTCTCCTCATGTATGGAGCAAAACTCCATCAGGGTGGAGAATTTTGTCTGTTTAATCATTGTAATATCCCTAACACCAGAACAGTACTGGGTACGTGGTAGATGGTAGGTGTTTGTTGAATGACTATGCGTCAGAGGCTGGGCAGTGGTGCTCAGTTAGAGACGCACGGACAGGGTGAGCAGATGAAACCATCGTAGAACATACAGTGCTTCTCTTTCTTTCTTTCTTTTTTTTTTTTTCTTAAAGATTTATTTATTTATTTGAGAGTCAGAGTTACACAGAGAGAGAAGAAGCAGAGAAAGAGAGGTCTTCCATCCACTGGTTCACTCCCCAAATGGCCGCAACAGCCAGAGCTGCACCGATCTGAAGCCTGGAGCCAGGAGCTTCTTCCGGGTCTCCCACGTGGGTGCAGGGGCCCAAGGACTTGGACCATCTTCCACTGCTTTCCCAGGCCATAGCAGAGAGCTGGATCGGAAGTGGAGCAGCCGGGACTCAAACCGGCGCCCAAATGGGATGCTGGCACTTCAGGCCAGTGCATTAACCCGCTGCGCCACAGCACCGGCCCCCAGTACTTCTCTTTCTAGAAAACCCTCTGCAGCTCTGTGTCTTGTTCTTTTGGGCTGGAGAAGTCTGGGAGGTTGAAGGTTGTTGGGCCCGGAGTCAAAGAGGAAAGGCAGGGACAGTAGGGACGCTAATAGAGGAGCTGGGTCAGGGGCTGGGCGGGGTACTGGCCAGGGTGCAGGGCTTGTTGGCCATGCTGCCCCAACAACTGCTGGTTTGCCTTGCCAGGACAAAACTGCCACCCAATAGCCAAGAGTAGCATCCAGATTGGCTTTTGTTTAATTTTATTTTGCTTTTGTATTGAATGGGGGTAGAGGGCAGGGAGAGGCCATTTAGATTAAAAAAGCAAAACAAACACTTAGCCCATTTATCTTCCCGAGGGTGTCCTGCAAAACCTAAACCACATGTGGTTTTTCATACCTAATTTTCATGGCTTGTTATTCCCAAACTAGTCAATATTTAAGTGTAGCCATGGAGCTGCCTTTTACGTAAGCCACCAAGTGGTCATTCAGTGAGAATGGAGCTGAAGCAGAACGAAATGGTCCGAGGGTTTGGGTTACACAGCTTCTGTGCTGCAGGGAGGTAAAGAAAAGCAAAAACAAATTAAAAAACGCACACAAAGTGGGGTTTCTGATCACCTGGGAATCACATCTTTTGGGACCTGCCTATGTGTTTGGAGTGAAAGGAACAAAGGCAGTGCTCACACTCCAGTGGGAGGCCTTTCCCGTGGCCTGATAGGGCATCGACCCCATCAGAGATGGCCGAGAGGTGTTTCTCTCCCAGTCATGTGGAGGATCCAGAACGGCCATGTGGGCAGGGGAGGTTCTTGGTGGGAATTTGGATTGATTTGGGCCGAGTGAATTCTGTCTTGGCCATGCTACCAAGGGAAGCCAGGTCTGCTAAGAGATAGAAAGAAGCCACACGCCTCAGTGACACATTTAGAAACAGAGTGAAATCTGCCCCAGGGGACTGGAGGAGGGCAGCGGAGGGCGTCTCCACGGACCCCTTCTGCACCTCGCAGGCTGGCTGAGCTGTCGCCAAATTGCTCTTCAAGACCAGAAACAGAGCTCAGGGATGCGGACATTTCCAGAGCCACCAGAAGTGGCTTGAGAGGCAGAGAAAGAGAGAGAGAGAGGGAGGGAGGGAGGGAGGGAGAGAGAGAGAGGGAGTGAGGGAGAGAGTGCTCCCATCCACTGGTTCACTTCCCAGATGCCCCAACTGCCAGGACCAGGCTAGGCCAAAGCCAGGAGTCCAGAACTCAATCCAGGTCTCTCACAGGAGTGGCAGGAAGCATTATTGAGCCATCATGGCTGCCTCCCAGAGTGTGCAGTGGCAGGAAACGAGTCAGAAACTGGAGCTGGGATTTAAACCCAGGTACTCTGATATGGGGCTGGGACATCCTAACTGCTAGGCTACATGCCCACCCCTGTCCCTCCCCATGGTGCTTACTTTTTTTTTTTTTAAGATTTATTTTATTTATTTAGTTAGTTACAGAGAGGCCGAGGCAGAGAGAGAGCAAGAGGTCTTCCATCCACTGGTTCACTCCCCAGATGGCCACAATGGCTGGAGCTGTGCGTATCCCAAGCCAGGAGCCAGAGGCTTCTTCTCGGTCTCCTACATGGGCTCAGAGGCCCAAAGACTTGGGCCATCTTCCACTGCTTTCCCAGGCCACAGCAGAGAGCTGGATCGGAAGAGGAGCAGCCAGGGCTTGAGCCAACGCCCATATGGGATGCTGGCACTGCAGATGGAGGGCAGCTTTACCCACTACGCCACAGTGCCGGCCCCACAGTGCTTACTTGTAATAGCAATATTTTCTAATATCCCCTTCACAGTCAATGAACCTGACCTCACACACATAATTTCCCAAATGTCATCTTCATTAAAAAGAGAAATGAATTTACTATAAATTCAGTTTGTGAATGATCAGTACAAATGATTAAGCAACAAAATGAAGGCAGTGGGCAGATGTTTGGGTCTCTGCAGAGAATTCGTGACTGTGACAGCTGCCTCTACAGACTAACTCGAGTTAGAGACTCACATGCCACAGTTCATGGTGACCTTGGGCACTTGCTTTTTCAGAAGGGCCAAACAACCCAGTACAAATCTGCATAAAACAAAATTTTTTATTTATATGACATTTGCATTGGTGGAAAACTCAGGGAATGAATCCAACTGTGCAATAATTATTTATAATTTGAGTTAAGGTCTGGTTTCAGGAAACTATGAATGTTTTTCCACTTCCATTAGCAGGGCTTTTGAAGGTCAGATCGGTGACCTTGGTGAGTGGCATAGTCTGTACAGTACAGATGGCCCGAGTCCCAGGAAGCACCCCCATTGTTGTGACACCCACTAACGCCCTCATTTCCTGTCCTCGTGCAGAGTTGTTAGGTCTGCCTCTTCCAGGCAGCTGCTGCAGGTCTGAGGGCCCCATGGGGATCTGGGGTGGCTGAGCCTGGCCAGTAGTGTTCAGGCAGGGGATGTCAGGCGCAAAGGTGCAGAGCAGAGCTGTATCTGCCTTTGTTTCCCCCCTGGGGAGAGGCTGTAGGTGTCCCTGTGGTTCTGACCTCCAGCAGGAGACACCAAGAAACAGTTTTCAAAGCTACAGAGAAGTCTGAATACGCAACAGTATGATGTGTCTGTCCCCGCCCAAGAAGAAACTGTGCTGACCCCAATCTGGCCTTCATGCCTAGTGACAGGTAAGCAAAAGGGATGCCCAGCTGTCTGCATGCCAGCGTCTTCTCCTGGCACATGTGTGTACACACATGTGCATGGCAGGTTGTGAAAATGGGACTTTCCAGCAGTTTGCCCCTTGGGTGGTAAGAAACCACTCTCTATGGTTCACACAGGGTTTCCCCTGTGGGCCACTTGTATTGGATGTTGGTGACCAACTGGGAAATTTTTGCATTTTCATTGTTACCTAAGACAAGAGGGTGCCTTCAAAAACAGACACAAGGGACCTTTCCCGAAGTGAAGGCATTTTTCCCAAAAGAACCACGGTTAGTGATGTTCCACTCTCAGCATTTTTACTTATTTGTTGTTTGCTTAGCATGAAGCTGCCCCTCTATCTGCACGGAGAGACTAGGATTGCCACTGTGCCCTCAGCACCTGCAGTAGTGGGCATGAGGTGCACGAGAGCCATAAAATACAGATTTGTTGAAGCCAGCATTGTGCTGTAGAGGGTAAAGCCACTGCCTGTGAGCCGACACTGGTTCCAGTCCTGGCTGTTCCACTTCCATTCCAGCTCCCTGCTAATGGCCTGGGAAGACAATGGGAGATGGCTCAAGTGCCTGGGCCCCTGCAACTATGTGGGAGACCCAGAAGAAGCTCCTGGCTTTGGGCTAGCCCAGCCCCAGCTGTTGCAGCCATCTGAGGAATGAACCAGTGGATGGAAGATCTCTCTTTGTCTCTCTCTGTCTCTGTAACTCTATCTTTCCAATAAATAAATTAAAAAAAAAAAAAAAACCAGATTTGTTGAGTACGAGTGTGTGGATCTGCTGGGAGAGTGGTCTTTCTAGATTGTCCTGGGGCCTCCCCCCACCCCCAGGTGTCTCCCTTTTCTCCTTCCAAGCTTGTCACCTCCCGTGTTCTCTCTCTGATGCTGGCTAGTAGCACTGCTCCAGCAGGAGTGGCCCAGGCATTGGCAGGTCTCCCTCTTGTCTTATTAAGTGGCAGTCCTACATCACCTCTGTCAGGAGAAGCAAGGATGTTTTTGGAGGAGCAGATCCAGCACATTTCTGCTTTACCTGGGCACCTCCACGCCCAGAGCCAGGTATACGGCAACATAATCACAACCCCAGATTAAGGATGGATGAAGCTAACCTTGGAGTTGGAAACTTTCCAAGTTCATTTACAAATATTTCTTGATAACCTGTGATACGCCAGGTGTTCTTCCTAGGCAGCTGGGAACAAGACAGAGTTCCTGAGCTCGTGTAGGTGTGGGAAAAGGACCCCAGGACGATCCAGAAAGACCACCGCCATAGTGGTTCACGCACTCCTATTCAACGAATCTCTGTTTTATGCCTCTTGCATGCTTGTAGCCAGTAGTACCCCAGGGACTGAGGACACAGGGGCAGACCTTCCAAGGGGAAGAGCAGGTTGTGCACAAACACTGCTCAGCATGGATGCAGCGAGGCAGCAGGCCAGAGAGCAGCCAAGAGAAAAGTGTCCTTGGAGGAGGAACAGCAGCATAAGACAGAGCAATGGGAGAGACGAGGGCAGTGCGGGGTAAGATCAGAAGGAGCAGGAGAGGGCTGGACCTGGTGGTCCTCACTAGCTATGGCCAGGACTATAGATTTCACTCAGGTAGGATGGAAAACCACTGAGGTTTTGGAGTCTGCGAATTTTTTCTGAGCCCCAGACCTAAAACGATTATACCCTACAGTAACTCTTGGCTGGGGAGACATCTAGCATGCTGGGGTTGTGAGCACTAAGACTCCAAGAATGAGAAGCTAATTCAGTTCTTCAGTCCCACAGGCCACAGCCTCAAGACTATCTGTCTAGTCAGTGCCCTGCTTTAAGCGATGGCTCCCAGCAGAGTACACTCTTGAGAATCTATAGCTGTAGCCCCGAGCTGGAGTGGGCTCTGGGTAGGCCAGGACTTTCCGAGGCTGACGTTGATTGAACACCTGCTAAGTGCTATCCAGGCATCGTGCCAGGGAAGTTGGTGAGTGGGACTGGGCCTTCCCGTCACACCCGTGCTGTCTGGAGGGGGGTTGTCCAGTAAGGCAGTGGCTCTGGAGCACTTGAAATGCTGCCAGGAGTGAAATGCACACCCGTGCCTGGAGACTTTGTGTGAAAGAATGTAAAACATCTAATACTTTTCAAACCGTTTCTAGTACATGTTATAATGAGACTGTTTTTGAAATGGTGTGTTAAATATGTTGTAATTTCATCCATTTCTTTTTGCTTTTTTCAACGAAGCTAGTTGAAAATATAGAACTGCATGTGTGGCTCAAGTTCTCCATTTGGACAGTGCTAATCAAGAGGCAGGTGGTTTCCTTTGTTCTTGGTTGGAATTTTTTTTGGGGGGGGGGCTTTTTTGTTGCCACTATGAATGGCACTCAGATTTTGAGAATTTTACTCCTTTTCTAGGAAGAGCTACTTGGTTCTGAACCATTATAGGGAAGCACTCAATCTCTATCCTGTTTCATCCAAGAGCAAAAGAGGTCATTTTGAGAAGTGAAAGGTAGCTTCTGTAACTCCCAAGTCTGAGCATGTTTGTCAAAGTGAGAAAATTATTTTATTTATGTGAAAGACAGAGAGACAGAGATCACCCAGATGCTGGTTCACTCCCCAAATGCCCACAGCAGCCAGGGCTGAGCCAGGCTACAGCAGGAGCCTGGATCTCCATCAGGGTCTCCCACATGGGAGGTCTTGGGACTCAAGTACTCCCTGCTGCCTCTCAGGGTACACATCAGCAGGAAGCTGGAATCAGGAGTGGAGTTGGGACTGGAATCAGGGACTCTGCTATGGGATGTGGGCATCCCAAGCAGCAAATTAACCACTGTGCCAAATGCCTACCCTGAGAAACCTCCCAGCAGCCTCTAGTGGATGCAGAAGGCAGTGAGCTATGTCTCTCCCTCCCTCTCTTTTTAAAGTTCTTTATTATAGAAACTTAGGAACATCTCGCCCAACTTCAGGAACGATCATCTTATGACAGTTCTGTCTGAGCTGTACCCATTCTCCTTTCCCCTTTTCCACATTACTTTGAAGCAAGCCCAGAAGTGATATTACTTCATCCACAAATATTTTAGTGGGTATCTCTAAAAAAAATTAAGATTTCTGTGTAAAAACACCATGACTACAATGACATAGACACAGCCAAAAATTGGCAGTATATCTCAATATCATTAACTATCCAGTCGGTATTTACATTTGCAGTTGCTTCGTTTTTTAGTTTATTTGAATCCGGATCCAGAATGTGTCCACATGTCACATTCGATTGCTGCACCTCTTGAGTCACAGGTTCCCCTTGAGCTGACTGCACCATCTTCATTCTCTGTGCCACAAGGTCACAGTGTGGCTAGCATGAGGAGGTTCCTCAGGGCAGGTGCTGTGGCATAGCAGGTAAACCCGCTGCCCTGCAGTGCCGGCATCCCATATGGTGCTGGTTCGAGACCCAGCTGCTCTACTTCTGATCCAGCTCTCTGCTGTGGCCTGGGAGAGAACTGAAAAATGGCCCAAGTGCTTGGGTCTCTGCACCCACATGAGAGACCTGGAGGAAGCTCCTGGCTCCTGGCTTCGGATTGGCACAGCTCCGGTCTTTGTGTCCACCTGGGGAGTGAACCAGTGGATGGAAGGCCTTTCTCTCTCTCTCTCTGCCTCTCCTTCTCTCTCTGTGTAACTCTGACTTTCAAATAAATAAATCTTAAAAAAAAAGGTACTTCAACAAGTTCATAGAAAATGGAATTAAGAGATGTTTATTTTGGTTGCAGAAAAGCTGCAGTCGATGCATGCGTGGATTTTTCGTACTACACATTTTCCATGAACTTTTTGAAAACCCCTTATACAACAGGTTCCACCCCACATGTGTTAGAGTGACTCTCCTTGCATCTCCTTGGTTCAGAAGGAGTCACTTGCCCATCTCTGAAACAGTCACTTGGGCAGGACTGGTCACTTTTTATTCTGGAAGTCAGAGCAGAGGCCAGAAGATCAAAAAGAGGAAGATCTGTACATCTCTCCCCAAATACAGAGCTGTCAGTGTAATTCAGGGATGGGTGCTGGACAGCCCCAGAGCACTAAGTACCCTGTGTATCCATCACTCACATGCTTATCTTCCCATCATTGTACAGCTCCAGAAAGCTACCACCATGTAATAAATGGCACTCATCCAGCACCAAAGAGAATCCAGATCCAAGGCCGGCGCCGTGGCTCAACAGGCTAATCCTCCGCCTTGCAGCGCTGGCACACCGGGTTCTAGTCCCGGTCGGGGTGCCGGATTCTGTCCCGGTTGCCCCTCTTCCAGGCCAGCTTTCTGCTATGGCCCAGGAGTGCAGTGGAGGATGGCCCAAGTGTTTGGGCCCTGCACCCCATGGGAGACCAGGAGAAGCACCTGGCTCCTGCCATTGGATCAGCGCGGTGCGCCAACCGCGGCAGCCATTGGAGGGTGAACCAATGGCAAAGGAAGACCTTTCTCTCTGTCTCTCTCACTGTCCACTCTGCCTGTCAAAAAAAAAAAAAAAAGAGAGAGAGAGAGAGAATCCAGATCCAGCTCCAAGCTGAACTCTTTGTTGGGTAATTTACTTCTTGCTCCTGGGTTGGGTTCCAAGACATATGGTCTCCAACCTAAAATGGTTTGATGTAGAATTTTTCCATTTTACCATGGTGCAGAAGTGTACCCATATAACCATTCTGTTATTCACTTTCAGTATAATGTTCAATAAATTATGTGAGACATCCCACACTTTCTTAAAGTGTAAGCTTTCTCTGTGTGTTGAGTGGGCATTTAGCCGTCCGGTTCAGACACCTGCATCCCACATCAGAGTGCCTGGCTTCAGTTCCCAGCTCCAGCTCCTGATTCCAGCTTCCTGCCAATGCAGACCCTGGGAAACAGTGGTAACATCACAAGTAATTGTGTTCCTGCCACCCATGTGATAAACCTGGATGGAGTTCCCAACTCCTGGCTGTGGCCCTGCCCCAATCCCAGCTTTTGCAAGCAGTTGGCAGTAGAAGGGAGCTCTCTGTCTCTCTGTATCTCTCAAATTCATTTTTTTAAAAATAGGCTTGTGATGGATTATTTTGTCCCACTGCAGGTTAATGCAAGTGGTCTGAGCACGTGTAAGGCCGGCTACGGGAAGCCATTGCTTTCAGCAGGTTGGATGTGTTAAATGCCTGGTCAGTGGAGGAGCATCTGCATGCCACAGTGAAAGTCACCGTCCTGTTTTTCAGACGAGAGGTTGAGAGATCGTAACTGAATACCTTTGCAGAGACGGTGGGGAGCCAGGCTTCTCCTGTGTTCCAGACCTGTTTCCTGCTGTGGTCCTTACCTTTCTGACCCTCTTTTGTAAGTATAGCAGAGAAAATGTGGGTTTCCCAACCCATAAAGCTTCTAATTACTTGACTTGCAAACATCTGGGTTGTTCTGGCAAAGCAAAGCCTCCGATAACAAAGCCATGTGTTCCCTTCTGTTCTTCCAGTCAGTCCCCAGCCTCAATTTCTCTCTTCCCTCCATATCTTACTCAAGGACACTAGAAGTAGCCAACATGTTCTAAAGTCTGCTTTAACTGTGAAAAGTTTTATTTATTCATTTATTTTTATTTGAAAGGCAGGAAGGGGGAGTGAAAGAGAGAGAAGGGAAGCGAAAGAGAAAGGAAGAAAGGCAGGCTTCCATTTACTGGTTCTAATTGCCCACAGCACCAGAGCTAGGCTAGGCCAAATTCAGGAGCCCCAAATTCTATGTCTCCAGTGTAGGTGGCAGGGACCCAAGTATTTGAGCCATGATCTGCTACCTCCCAGGGTGTGCATTAGCAAGACCCTGGGTCAGAAGTAGAATGGGCCAGTGCCATGGCTTAACAGGCTAATCCTCCACCTTGCGGCGCCGGCACACCAGGTTCTAGTCCCGGTTGGGGCGCTGGATTCTATCCCGGTTGTCCCTCTTCCAGGCCAGCTCTCTGCTATGTCCCGGGAGTGCAGTGGAGGACAGCCCAAGTCTTTGGGCCCTGCACCTGCATGGGAGACCAGGAGAAGCACCTGGCTTCGGATCAGCGCGATGCGCCAGCCGCGGCGGCCATTGGAGGGTGAACCAACGGCAAAAGGAAGACCTTTCTCTCTGTCTCTCTCTCTCTCTCTCTGTCCACTCTGCCTGTCAAAAAAAAAAAAAAAAGAAGTAGAATGAGGACTCCAACCCATGCACTCCAATATGGAATGCCGAATCTTAACAAGGCTGTGCCAAATACCTACCTGCCCCCAGAATTCTTTTTTTTTTTTTTAGGATTTTTTAAAATTTATTTAAAAGAGTCACCAAGAGAGAGATCTTCCATCCATTGGTTCACTCCCAAAATGGCTGAACAGCCAGGACTGGGCCAGGCTGAAGACAGAAGCCAGGAGTTTCATTCGGGTCTCCCACGTGGGTGCAGGGGCCACTGCTTTCCCAGGCACATCAGCAGAAAGTGAGATCAGATGTGGGGCAACCAGGATTCAAACCAGTGCCATGTTGGGATCACCATGTGGGATGCCAGCACTGCAGGCAGTGGCCTAACCTGCTACACCACAGGGCTGGCCCTCTACCCCCTAAATTCTATGGAATCCTTTAATGGTATATCATCAGTAGGTTCATGATCTTAGACTAAAAGCTGCTGTAATAAATATGGCATGATTAGCAATTTTGCTGTCATATAACAAGGATTGCCAGTTTCTGGCCCCAAAGATCTGGCACAGCCTACTCCCAACCTTAGCCAGCTAGCCACACACTTCAGGGTTAGTTATTTTCACCACTCACTTCTGGTACCAATTCCTGTATCACTTAAGGTGCTTTGTATTGCTAGTGACAGAAAACCAGACCATACTAAATTAACAAAAATAGGCGGTTTTTTTGGCTCATGTAAATAAAAAGGCTAGAATCAGAGCTGGCTTCAGGTACAGATAGATTGAGTTCTCAAGCAGCATCTGCAGTACTTGGTTTTTCTCCGTCTCCCAAATCCCCATTTTGTTGGTCTGCATTTCAGACTGCATGTGGGCCAAGGTTGGGTGCAGCAGGTCCAGCCCCTGCATCCTCACAGGATGGGTGCTTGCCGCTGGCCACAAGTTTCATGATTCTGACAGTATCGTGGCCTATGCCTTGAAAAGTGTCCTGGGCCAAATGAACGCAAGGCCCTGGTCGGGCACCCCTGAGTCACGTGCCTTTCCTACGTCTGGTGTGGGAGTGAATGCCTCTCCAGACCATGTCATCTGCCAGGGAGGGAGGATTCTCTGAGCACAAATACACAACCAAACCAAAGGACATCTTTGTAAGTGGGCTGAGTGGCAGCTCAGCTCCCAACACACAATGAACTGTATTATAATTTTTCTGCAAAAGAAATTATACCATTTTATAGTGACAGGGCATGGAAAGCTGCAAAATTTGTTTGTAATTTTTTTGTAATTATTTTTAAATGGTTTACCCTAGGTTAATTATACTGATAATTATGTGGGAAGAGGATTGTTCCTTTCTCTCTGCTCTTTGAAATCACCTGACTCCTGTATTTCAGCATTGTGTAAGTAGATTCCTCTTAAGAGGCATACATGTAATCAGGCGGTGTTTCCTTTTCCCCCTAAAAAGCTATACCAGGGGGCCTTTTGCAACTGAAGAAAGTGTTGTGTTTTTTTTTGTTTTTTGTTTTTTGTTTTTTTGACAGGCAGAGTGGACAGTGAGAGAGAGAGACAGAGAGAAAGGTCTTCCTTTTTGCCGTTGGTTCACCCTCCAATGGACGCCGCGGTAGCGCGCTGTGGCCGGCGCACCGCGCTGATCCGATGGCAGGAGCCAGGTGTTTATCCTGGTCTCCCATGGGGTGCAGGGCCCAAGGACTTGGGCCATCCTCCACTGCACTCCCTGGCCACAGCAGAGAGCTGGCCTGGAAGAGGGGCAACTGGGACAGGATCGGTGCCCCGACCGGGACTAGAACCCGGTGTGCCGGCGCCGCAAGGCGGAGGATTAGCCTAGTGAGCCGCGGCGCCGGCCTGAAGAAAGTGTTTTTAAAACTGAGGGATGCCTGATCCTGTACCCAAGTGCCTGGGTTTGAGTCCTGGCTCCACTCCCAGTTCCAGCTCCCTGCTAATGCAGACCTTGGGAGGCAGCAGGTGTTGGCTGAAGGATTCAGGTCTCTGCCATCTACATGGGAGCCTCAAGTGGAGTTTGTGGCTCCTAGCTTGAGCCTGACCCAGCCCAAGCTATTGCAGACATATGAGGAGTGAGCTAGTGGATGGAAGAGGGCGTGCTCTCTCGGTCTCTTTCTCTTTCTCTTTCAAATAGATGAAAATATATAAATAAAAATAAAGATCTGCCATCTTAGAGTAACTGAGGGAAGCCAGTATGATAAACATCACTCCACTACCATGGCAGATACTTCACTAGGGTAGGTAGTCATGGAAACACAAATTGAAAACCCAGAGTTGTAAACAATGACTGTCCCCTGTTTTGTGCACGAGGCTGTGGTACTGATCCAGCCTGAGTTGGTGTGGGGCCCGATTCCTTTTGCTGCTTTTCCCACACTGTTGCTTGAGGATCTTCTGTCTGCTCCTGGCTTTTCATTTCTGTAGATTAATATGGAAAATTCTTTGGCTGGTTGGAGAGCCTAGTGATTATTGTTTTCCTCTGTCTTCAAGCTCAGACTGAGCTAAGAATTGAATGGGGAAGACTTCTACATTGAAAAATTCTAAGTCCAGAATGGCGATTGTCTTAGTTATCTCAGGTTCTCAGTCCTCTGATATCCTGGGTCTTTGGTGATGACTGCCACAACCACACAAACACTGCCCTCCTCTTCTCCCCTCCCCCCCCCCTTCCTGTCTTGTCCTCTGCAGAAATAAATTCCTGCAGGCATGGGGTTGCCCAGAGCTGGAAGCCAGCAGCTGTCCCCCACTTCCTTCTCTCCCGGCTGTGCTGCGACCAGCGGTGTGACACGGGCAAGTCTCTTACCCTCTGCCCACTGCCTCACCTGTAAACGACAGTATGTACTCAGCTCTGCAGTCTCCTTCAGCCTTAACATTCTTCATTTAAAAAAAAAAAGATTTATTTATTTGAAAGGGAAAATTAAAGATAGGGAGAGACAGAGAAAAAGAGATCTTCTATCTGCCGGTTCACTCCCCAAATGGCGGCAAGGCCGGGCTGGGTCAGGCTGAAGCCAGAAGCCTGGAACTCCATCCGTGGAGTGGCAGGGGCCCAGGTACTTGAACCATCTTCGCCACTTTCCCAAGGCACATTAGCAGGGAGCTGGATTGGAGGTGGGGCAGCTGGGACTGGAACCTGCTCTCATCTGGGATGCCAGCGTCCTTTCTTAAACCTTGTCTGCTGGAAAAGCTGACACTACTCTGGGAGCCCTGCTTTCACAGAGGAAGGGCAGAAAGCACTACTGCGTTGGACACCTGTGCGCCATCTACTGCAAAAGTGGGCCCACGGCCTCTGAGGTCCACCACGTGCTTGGAACTCTTCCCCCATCCACCAGGGACCTCTCCCTCTCTTCCTGCCTTATTTCCTCCATCCTTGCGTTTTCCTCCCCTCCTTTCTGATTGGTTGGTTGGTTAGTTGGTTTTCAACCTTATAAACCCATGTTTCTTTCCCCACGGCCCAATGACATAAAGCCACCCGCACTGCATGAGGCTGCATGGCTGAGCGCGCTGGTGGCCAACATTCCGATCTGCTAACCTTTCCTCTGGACAACCCCCTTCCAGCAGCTTTTCCCAAGCTTACTGACGTCTAGTCTGGACGTTTCCCATTCATCTTAAAAGAAAGCTGGGTTATGGTGGAATCTGTGAGGGATATCGATTTTCTTATTCTTTCACTATTGAAAACCCAGCAGGTGTCAGGTGCTATAGTAGATGTGGAGACCACAGCAGGAAACCAGGCAGACAGGGCCCCTGCCCTCATGGGGCTTTCTCCCTAATGGGGAGACACGTGTGTGAGTGAGCAGTTCATGAAATGCCAGCTGGTGACATGTGCTGTGCATGAAAGAAAAGGAGAGCGGAGGCCGGTGCCGCGGCTCAACAGGCTAATCCTCCACCTGAGACGCCAGCACACTGGGTTCTAGTCCCGGTCGGGGCGCCGGATTCTGTCCCGGTTGCCCCTCTTCCAGGCCAGCTCTCTGCTATGGCCTGGGAGTGCAGTGGTGGATGGCCCAAGTGCTTGGGCCCTGCACCCCATGGGAGACCAGGAGAAGCACCTGGCTCCTGCCATCGGATCAGTGCGGTGTGCCGGCTGCAGCGCGCCGGCCGCAGCGGCCATTAGAGGGTGAACCAATGGCAAAGGAAGACCTTTCTCTCTGTCTCTCTCTCTCTCACTGTCCACTCTGCCTGTTAAAAAAAAAAGAAAGAAAGAAAAGAAAAGGAGAGCGGAGATGGGGCGTGAGGGCGCGCATTTTTGCTGACATCTGAGAAGGAGGAGGAGCCAGGAGAGGAGTTTGCCAGGAAGAGGGCATGGAAGTCTAGGGCCCCAGGATGCAAATGAGCTCGGTGCCTTTAATGTATCAAAGGCTGGCAAGTCAATGAGCAAGAGGAGGTGTTCCCTCAGAGGATGTCTGAGGGTGGGGGAAGGGCACATCTTGTGGGTCCTTGAGGGCCTGGGACAGGAGTTTGGATTTTTTAAGGGAAATCAGAACCCATTAGAGGGACTTACGCAGGGGAGGAACATTATCTGAGCTATGTCCTGTCATGCATAGTTACACACCTCAAAATGTGTCCACAGTCCACCGCATTTACAACTAGTCATTAGATAGGGCAGGCAAGAGCAGGTGTTGGGTGCAGCTTGGGACATCCGCATCCATGTCAGAGTGCCTGGTTTGAGTCTCAGCTACTAGGGACATCGACTAGGCTCCCAATTCCATCTTACTGCTAATGAACACTAGGAGGCAGTGGGTGTCCCTGCCCCTACATGGGAGACCTGGATGGAGTTCTTGGCTCCTGGCTTCCAGCTTAGCCCAGCCCTGGCTGTTGCCAGCATTTGGGAAGTTAGCCAGTGGATAAAAGATCTCTCTCCATCAGTTTCTCTGCCTTTCAAATAAAATGAAAATAAATCATCTTTTAGAAAATAAAGTAAATGCAAACTCCACCCCCTTTCGTGTTTTGGGGGTTCCAGCCTTCCACATGACACACTGACTTCTAATTGAGTTTTCCCTAATAGCCGGGAATAGCCACGAACTATTTTTTTGTGTACCGAGAGTGTGTTTGCAAAGGAGGTGTGGGTGTGGTGCCCGGCTTAGAGAACCTCAGAAATAATGCTGTAAACAGGCACGTAGAGAAATGATCAGCTCGCCCATGTTCCAGTTTTAGACTCTACCACAGTTAGACTTCCCTGAAGACTCACTCGGGCATTTACTTGGTGGTTGATCAAGTGTTTTATCTTCCCAAGGGTTTGTGGAGCAGCAAGTGAATGATCGGTGCAGGCCTCACCTTTGTGCGGCCCGTGCCTGTGGTGTTTCTCCCTGTGTTAGGTGTGCACTGCACTCCAGATCCCGCACTGGATGAGACGAATGCAGCCCTTCAAGTGGCCCCAGGCAGAGAGGGACAGTCCGTTGTTAGCCCTGGGTTCGCCACTTCCGGCAACTGTGCCGTTGGCCTGACGTCAGGCACTTCTCGTGCAAGTAGACTCACCCCAGGCAGTTCTGACTTTGAAAGCTTTGACAGCGTCTGTCTCTGGGTAGGAGCACTTCTGCTGTTTGGGATGGGGCTCTCTAAACCGTAGGGAATTTCCTGTTCCTGGCCCTGCCCATGGAATCCTATTGTCTCCTCCCCGCATCAATCCCCACCTCCAGCTAAAAATGCTTTCCCACACTCCCAGCAGCTTAAGAGCCACTGGGTCCAGCCCAGCGCCATGCTTTACAGGCAAGGGAATGTTGAGCGGCTGTGGCTTTCCATTCCTCTTTTCTTTAAATCCAGCAGAATCAGGACCCAGCGTGTAGATTTTCCAGGGAGGTTAGTTCCTGCAATATGCCTCTGTGATTCTTTCTTCCGCCGGATACATACTACATGGCATGTGTTGCAAATTTAAGTCGGAGTCTTTCCGATGGGTCAAGCAAAATGAGGAGCATCTTCAGATTGTTACCTGTGCCACTCCAGGTTTGGGGCAGTGCTTTGTACACACCTCGTCTTCCGTCGCCGTCCACCTCTTGGAGTCCCTGAATGCCGAGAAATCGGACTTTGCTCCTTCTGCCTTTTGTCAAGCAGCTTCTGGGCGAGGGGTCGTCGCCCCAGGAGGTGTGGAGGACAGAGCAAAGTGTTCTGGCATGGCGCGTGCGCTCAAGTCGGGTGTCCTGCGGCTTGACGTGGACACCACAGTTGCATCTTGGAACTCATTTGCCTTGACACACCTGACCTGCTCCCCTGGCCGCCTGGTGACTTTCTCCCTGCACACTTGAATGCTCCATGAATGAGGAAGACTCACTTAGCCTGATTATCGGTGTTAAGAGCTTTTATTTCTTGAGTGACTTTTCCTTATTTCTAAATGGAATAGGCAGTGTGGCGAGTGGTGCTTTCACGTGGAATTTTCCCAAGGGAATCTCAAGCTCTGCACAGTGATTTCTGTGGCGGTGTCCAGAACAAAGCAGGGCTGTTGGGGGATGGAGGAGCTCACCTCCCCTGGTCCCCGTCCCAAACACCTGCTCACGCTGGGTGCGGAGGGGAAACACGACTTTTTTTTTTTTTAAGTTTAGGGTTTTTTTTTTCCTTGCTCGCTTCTTAAGGGTAAAACCAATCTAGTTTCTTTTTCTGTAGCAAAGGAAGAAGGAACAAACAACAAGTTAATCAGACAGGAAGCGAATAACCACAGCAGGACGCCTGCCTCTGACTCAGTCACACTGAGCGCGAGGCCAGAGCTGCGCTCGCGCATGGCTGCCCCCAGACGACCCTGCCTGGGCCTGAGAGGATGATGGCTTTTTCAGGGACAGTTTGCTCTCCTGGCTCGGGTCCCTGCTGCTCTCTGTCTGCCGGTGGCCCTGACCATGCCTTCCACGGTGCCCCGTAACGGTAAGGAAAGTTGTGTTCAAACCAAATATGTTTCCTTCATCAGCGAGATGGGGGAGTAAAATGGCTTTTAGTAGGCCACAGAATGTTGAGATACGGTTGTGTGGTTTTCACTGGGAGACAGTGTGATCTGTTCCTGTGGCCCGGAGGTGACTGTGGGTGATCCACAACTTGTATTTGGAGCCTGGATGTGAGCAGGATTTTCAGTAGAATTGTTCCTGACCACTGGACGTGCCTGGGCCCACAGGAATTTCTTTCCTATTTTCCCATTTCGAATGGGGGCTCCTGTCAGCAGTTACCCCAATTCAATGTAGGCTCTTGCTGTCCACACAACTGCTTTGAATCTTCAGTCTGGCTGGCAACCCTGAATGCTTCTAAAGTAGAAGGAGTCGTTAGACGCCTCAAACTCAGATGCCGGTGTCATGCGCCTCATTTGTTTCTGGTGCTGCAGGCATTTTTCTAAAGTTCAGATCCTAGAATCATAGCAGTCCTAGGCAGAGGCTTTTAGGAAGAAGACAGTTCATCCTTTTTTTTTTTTTTTTTTTTTTGTTTTCCTAATTAGAGAGTGAGCATTCCATCTGCTAGTTCACACCTCATGCCCACAGTGGCTGGGGCTGGACCAGGCCGAAGCCAAGAGCTCAGAATTTAATCCAGGTTTCCCACATGAGTTGTTGGGACCCAACTACTTAAGCCAGCACCACTGCCTTCCAGGGTCTACACTGGCAGGAAGCTGGAGTCAGGAGCCAGAGGTAGGAATTGAACTCAGGCACTCTGATGTGGGACATGAGTGTCTTCACTGGCATCTTAACCACCAGGCCAAATGCCCACTGCCAGTTTGTTTTTGTGAAGACTTTGCACAGCTACTATTAAATTCTATAGCATTTTTATAAGCATTTATATTTGATGTGATTACTATTTTGACATAAAAATTGTAATTTTTAAATTGCAGCGCTATGTAATCAGAGACCTACAGAGCAGGATTAAAGAAACTTTTTGTATTAAATTTTTTTCCTCTAGGATATGTATTTAAAAAAGGCAGTGCGAATTATAATCCTTTTCCCCCTTGGAGAAATAAAAAGCTTTAACAAATTAATTGGGCACATTCCACTTTAATGATTTAATGGCATAACTAGAGTATACAGAACAGGGAGAAGTGATGAATGGAGAGATGTAGTAAGAGTCCAGTTAAGCAAAGTAGGTCAGTTTGCCAGAGAAAGAAGTGAAAGGCCAGGCAAGGAAGGTAGGACAATGAGAGGAAGTGAAGCTGGGGCAGGTGTCGAGGCCGACGTGTGTGGAAGCCGTCCTGTTACAATACACCTGCGTTGTGAGTCTTAGAGTATTATTTACCAACTTCATAAAGCTTTGCTGTTTCTGAACTGGAATATTCTCTAGTTGAGATTCTTCTCTTTGGAAATCTGATGAGGTTGAGTGATTTACCTAAAATCACAACCAGGTTTTGAAAGCCCTTTGAAGAGTTTATTTATAGGCTCCGTGTTGACAACTGTAGCTGCCGCAGTCACTGAACTCTTACGGGTTGCACACCCTCTGGATGAACTGCATTATCCAGGGAACTCCCTATGAAAAGGACTCCCTGGGGTCCGGCAGCAGTTTCACTCTGAGTTGATGGAATCAAATTCTAGATCTGGCCCACAGGTCTGAACTTCCACAGCCTTTGCTAAAATGTAGCCGGAAGCGAGCTGCCCACTTCCTGGACGCTTTATGTTCAATGCTCTTTTGAAGTCTGTTTAACAAATTTCACTGGTTCTTTAAATTGTGATGATACGTTTTTGCTCTAAGGTGGGGCTCATTTTGTTTCTCCAAATTATCATGCTTGTACTTGTTGATGGATAGAGAGCATTGCACTTGGACTGCCACAAATACGTGTCTGTATCTGGCAGCCTCGGTCCTGAGCATTAAAACTGAGCAAATATTTGAGCAGGGAATGCCTTTTCCAGCATGCCTGTCTGGGAGATTTCAGATGCATTTTATACATATCTCCTCCCACTGTTCTTTGGTCAGACAGAGGTTTGTATGGTGTACACACATAGGAGTCTCCGTCAGTTCCTGGTTTCTCTCTCGTGGGTAAATGGGGAAAGGTGGTTGTATTTACTGGCCTCTTACCATATATTGTGCTCTTTACTGTGGCTTATTTTATGTTTAACAGATGGCTACTACTCACTAAGCACTATCTTACTGAACTCTTGAATAACCCTATACTGAGTCGGCACCATTGTCACCATTTTATCACAGAAACTGGATCTAGCAGGCTAAGTAATCTGCCCCAGCCACTGATAACTAAGCTGGAGGAAGTTTGCCTGTTGCCAGGCCCCTTTCCCACAGGTGCAGCTTGGAGCCACTGAAATAAACTTTCTGGGGTTGTTGTGGTTTCCTAGGTCTTTTTTCAGTTCTGGGAATCTGGGATACAAGTATTTTGTTTTAAATGTCACCGCAACAATAAATATCTTTAAAATGAATACTTTCAAGTACGAAATTGTCCTTTCAAAGACTTTTGACCTTTTCAGAAGTAAAGTTGGTGATGCTTTGGCTTATGTTGCAAGGCTGTATTTTCAATGACAAAATGAATATAATATCTTAAGCATGTTGACATACATGCTGTGTGTGTGCGTCCATGTGTGTGTCCTGCAGAACAGGGTGGGCAACGTACTGCCCGCTACAGAGTAAGCTGCTGCATCCCACACTGGAACGTCTGGGATTGAGTCCCACCTCTGCGCTGGGTCCTTCGTCCTGCTGTTGTGCATGCTGGGAGGCAGCAGATGATGGCTCAAGGGCTTGGCTCCCTGATACCCACATGGGAGAACTGCATGGAGTCCTGGGCTCCTGGCCTCAGCCTGGCCCAGCCCTGCAGACATTTGGGGAATAAGCCAGTAGATGAAAATTCCCCCCACACACACTCTTTCCCTCCTCCTCTCTCTCCCTCTACCTTTCTCCCTCTCTCTCCCCATTCAAATAAATAAAAACAAATACACTTTAAAATAAAGCTCAATGGGTACTGACAATTTAGGAAAGTTTCATTTTGAGATTTGAGCCACTGTAAGAGAATGTTGGGGAGACTGGAGAGGCAGTGGGAGGAAAGCCAGGGCTTCTCCTAGGTGAGGAAAGGGCAGAGGGGTTCCTTCCCTCGGCTGGATAACGACAGGTGGGTGGGTCAGTCATGGTTTTCTCTCCATTAGAAGGGTCTTGGATGTCTGTGCATTTGCATTAATTTTTGAATTAAATGCGTGTGATAGTGGGATTTTCTAGCGTTGCTTCTTAACAACATTTATTTCCCCAGCTGTGTCTTTCTGGGAAAGCTGTGAATTTGCATCCAAGGTCCTGGCCAGTCTTAATGACATTATAGATGCTTCCGAATGTCTTGTTTGGAACATGCCTCTCTCCTCTCTCCCAAATCAGTTCTCTAAAATAACTCTCAGAGAAGCCTTGCTAAGATAGCCAGGGACCCCTCAGAGTACAGGAGAGATCCAGTCCATTGTCATCAAGAGCTGCCCCAAGCAGAAGTGACGTAAGCTCTTCTTGTTAGTCATGCACTTGCATTCTTCCATGTTGTTTTAAATGATATTCACGAGAAAAGAGCAGGTGCATTGTTGAAAATCGAGGGATTTCACACGTAACAGGTGTGCGTTCCACAGGCAACTCTGGTGGAGAGTCACAGTGATTGGCAAGGAACAGGGCGGGGCTTGTCAAGAAAAGCTGCCCATCTCTGCCTTGACTCGCTCTGGGGTCCAGCTGCCTTTTCTGTTTTCCCTCTTGTATTGACTATGCTGTTGCTCTGAGCAAAGAGTAACACTGAGAGAAAGAAACCTTAGAACTTTCTAAAATGGCCGGAAGACATGGTTGGGGCAGGTGACGGTGGGGTGGGGCAAGATGGAGATGTGGCCTCGTGACCCCTGTCGTAAAACAGAAACTACAAGCAGCTGCGGCTGGGAAGAGATCATGCTGAAGAAACGATGACCGTGGCTTACTGTGAGCCTCGCGTTTCCTGTTGAGCGTTCTTAGAGGAAGTGAAGAACAAGGCCAAGTCCATCTTAATTAGTTCCAATGGTCTTTGGATCTCAACTGCATCCAACTAAGTTTGCATCAGGGAGGAGTCTAAAAAATAGAACCAACTATGACTAGGAGTCCCCACACTGACTGTGAGCTAAATGCTTCTATTTTTGCAGTGTAATTTGGAATTGAGTCATTGCCTTTGTGATGCCTGTCCTTGTAGTTGTCTGTCACGGTTGTCATGGCCCAGTATGAGCTAAAGAGCCTTCTCACATGAAGGCGCCATTGAGTAACACATAAATTTCCTTCTGTTAATGTGTTTTGGTCAAACAGTTGTATGTGTGATTGTGTATACGTGTGTGTGTGTGTGTATAGAGAGGGAGAGAGTGTGTGTATTTATAAGCTAGACACATACGCATCAAAATAACTCGAGTTGGGGTGGGCATTTGGCACCACTTGGGACACTCACATCCTACATTGGATGAGCCTGGGTTTGAGTCCCAGCTCCACCCCCATCCCAGTTTCCTGCTGATGCACACACTGGGAGGCAGCAGGTGTTGACTCAAGTATCCCTGCCACCCATGTGGTAAACCTGGACCGAGTTCCTGGCTCCCAGCTCTGGCCTGGTCCAGCCCTGGCGGGTGCTGGCATTCCCAAGGTGAATCAGCAGATGGGATATTTCTGTCTCTGCCTCTCAAATGATAAAAATTAAAAACAAAAACCAAAGAACAAAAGTTATCTATGAGTACTATTACGCTCAATCCTTTTTCATCTAAAATTTCAACATTACTGAGTGCTTCCTTCAGTGGCTAATATAACTGCAGCATTTTGTTTTCATTTTTGTGTTGTCTGTTCTCTGCAATGGTCCTTTTGTAAGTGGGGATGGGGGAAGGGAAATCTCAAAAAGAAAAAACAACTGAAAAGCCAAGAGCACACAGGACACACATAAAAGAAAATGAGCTTAGAACATTAAAAATAAGCAAAATATAAGTGAATATAAGTAACAGGACAATGAGGTCAAGAGAGCAGTTGGACCTGTGGGTTTGTCCTGTTGCTTTATTTCTGTGCTGTTCCCAGCTCTCAACTACACACACGCGTGCACACGCACACACACTTAGAGCAAATAAAATATTCTTCTACCAATTCAACCTTTTTGAAAAAAAGAGTTCGCATTTCCCCCATTCAATTTAGGTGGGATAGCATTGAAGGGTAGCTTCTAACGCAATTTACAGGTCATAGTGCTTTGTGTTTATAGATGGTCCAAGCAGTGAAAAAACATAACTGGGTAAGGCCGCTTATGTCTCCTCCAGTAACCCCCTCTCTGGCTGCAGGATCAAAGACTGGCCTTCCAGAGGTGGCCGGCTGCACTTGCTGGGTGCTGTTGGGCATCTCTCCCTCCTCTGTAGTGTGGGCCTCACACGGTGAGATCTAGAATGAATAGGAGGTTGCCGATGAGAAACCAGGAGCAAATTCTACTGATCCCACAGAGGTGGCTCAGAGAATCTGCTGCTTTTCCAGATAAAGCCATTAGGAAACCATGAGTTCTATGGGGGCAAGTCTGGACTGACATGAGTTCTATGGGGGCTGTGGTGGAGCCTCTACATGGCATGACATTGGGGAGATAATGTCCCCTGCATGGGGTGGGCAGTGGGCTGAGAGGTTTTCTTTCCCACCAGGTGTCCCTGGGAACCAACATGACAGGGTTAGCAAATGGGTCCAGGCTGCCACATGCCCTTGTTGGTCTCGAATCAATGTGTGACGTTGTCTGAGTGTTAAACCATGATGTTGACTGAATTAACAATACAATGAAACCAGCAACCAACCGTTTAATTCACAGAACTAGGAAATTCCAGAATTTCTACATATTTTTATAAAGTGTTTAATTTTATTTATTTCCATTTTATTTCAGAGAGAGAGAGAGAATCTCCCATCCACTGATTCACTCTCCAAATGCCCTCAACAGCTAGGGCTGGGCTAGGCCAAACCGGAAGCCCAGATCTCAATCCAGATCTCCTATATGGGTAGCAGGGATGCATCTGCTTGAGCCCATAATTTGTTAATATTGATGTATATTTGTGCAGGGAAAGGGGTATTTAAAGTCATTTGTGCAAAATAGTTTGTCCTGTTCTCTCAATCCAGAAATCCAGTTCCTTTCTAAAAGGTTTATTGGTAAAACCCTTCCCTTACCTCAACTGTCTTTCACCTAAAACTTGATGATTTTTAAATGATTTACTCTGCTATTAAAGACTTGGCGATCCTTCACATACTCTAGGGACCATGTGGATGTTTATGTTTCTTTAATGTATGACAGTCCAGAAATATTTGGGGTGAGAAATCAACTGAAAGGCATTAACTCAAAAGTGATTTTCTTATTGTTCCTACAGTGGATACCAGAAAAACCTGTTTATAAAACTGTGCTACGACTGCCACAACCATATTGCACACACCAGTCGGACCAAATAAAAGAAACAGGCAGGGGCCGCAAGTCGAAGGCCAGAGCGCAGGCAGGCTTGGTTTCTCCTGAGGTCTCTCTCTCAGGCTGGTGGATGAACCTTCTTGCTGTGTCCTCACATGGTCTTCTCTCTGCATGTGGACACCCTGTGTCTGTTCCTCTTCTTCTTCTTCTTCTTTTTTTTAAGATTTATTTATTTGAAAGGCAGAGTTACAGAGAGGCAGAGACAGAAAGAGAGAATCTTCCATCCACTGGTTCACTCCCCAAATGTCCGCAATGGCCAAACTGGGCCAATCTGAAGCCAGGAGCCAGGAGCTTCCTATGAGTCTCCCACGCGGGCGCAGGGGCCCAAGCACTTAGGCCATCTTCTGCTGCTTTCCCAAGTGCATTAGCAGGGAGTTGGATTGGAAGTGGAGCACCCAGGACTTGAACTGGAGCACGTATGGAATGCCGGCACTGTAGGCATCAGCTTTACCCCCTATACCACAGCATCAAGCCCTCTTCCTCTTATAAGGACACCTGTCACATTGGATTAGGGGCCTTAGCTTACTGGTCTCATTTGAACTTAGTCACCTGCTTAAAGGCCTTATCTCCAAAAGCAACCACATCCCGAGGTCCTGTGGTCAGGGCTTCCACACACAAACTTGCAAAGGATACAGTTCAGCTCCTAACACTGTGGGAACAAGAGCCTTTTCCATCCCTGGGGCTTTTCTTTGTTCATGTACAGCCCAACTCACCAGGGGAACACTGGAGAAAGTCTCACTTTTCGCTCTATAAAATGTAAGTTATTTAAACATTGATATTTCTAAAAAATGCCCATTAATTCTCAAAAGAGATGTGTTCCAAACAGTTCGGTGCCAGGGTGGGTGGCAGGCAAAGTTCAGCCCCTGGCCAGACGTGGCCCCAGTTGTAGGGAGCCTGGCTGGGGTCGGGGGCAGGCCATGGGGCACAGCACTTTCTGACGCAGGACAGAGCAGACCACACTTCAGCAACCGCTGCCCTTGTCCTCGCCCTTGTTCTGGGGCATCCCCTGACCTGAGGATGGAACTGCCTGTGGCCAAACTCCAGCTCGGAGGCAAGCAGCACATGCAGCCAGGCCCAGTGGGCAGGCTGCCTCCTTCCCAGCCCGTGCAGCTCTCCGCAGCCACTCTGGGCAAAGCCAGGGCCCCTGGGCCAGCCCCAGTCCATCCCTCAGCTGGCAGGCACTCAGGGCCCACCCTCACCTTGGGAGTGGCTCTCAGGCAGCCCACTGAGGACTCCCTCACCTGAGCCGTGCCAGCACCTAGCCTCCCACCATTCACAGATGGAAAGGGAGGCTCAGAGAGGCAACTCTTGTCCCTGGTGACTGGTGGCATAGCAGGGAGCGATAACCAAATCTGACACAGGAGCCATGTTCTCAAGTTTTCATTCGCTTGACTATACTGGTGTCTAGCGCAGCCCATAGGACTCCCTCTCTGTCTGTTTGAAACATAAAATAGTGTGCAGAGGAGTGCAAAGGAAAGGGATTCTACTGAGATACGTACTTCATTCATGTGTTTAAACAAGATCTAGCCACAGATCTAAACACTGCCAGCATTTCAGATCTGCAACAGTGTAATTGATAGAAAAATATCACGTGAGAAACGATGCAAGAGTCTCAGGTGGTGCCAGCGCTGTGGTGTCGCAGGCTCAGCCTCTGCCTGCGGTGCCGGCATCTCACATAGGTGCTGGTTCGGGTCCCGGCTGCTCCTCTTCTGATCCAGCTCTCTGCCTATGGCCTGGGAAAGCAGTAGAAGATGGCCCAAGTGCTTGGCCCCTGCACCTGTGTGGGAGATCCAGAAGGAGCTCCTGGCTTTGGATTGACTTAGTACTTGCTGTTGCAGCCTTCTGGGGAGTGAACCAGCAGATGGAAGATTTCTCGCCCAGTCTCTGTCTCTCCCTCTCTCTGTTAACTCTACTTCTCAAATAAATAAGTAAATCTTAAAAAAAAAAAAAAAGTCTCAGGTACAGTGGTTTGTGGCTTATATTTATAATTGAAGGAAATGCTAAATTTCAGTTCAAGTTTAATGGAAATAACATGTACTTTTTTTTTTAGCCAAGTTCACAAATCCCTGAATTCCATACCTTGACCCTGTGGGTACAAGGATCCAAGCAGGAGGGCATACTCTGGTTGGAGCTGTGCCCTGTGCAGAGGTCCCTCTGAAAGGCCCAGCTCTGGCTCTGATGGGGGCTGACTCCACGAGAGGAGGGAAGCCCCAGTCTCCCCAGGCTTTAGGGTCCTTCCCTGGGGAAGTGAGGGTCAGGAAAGTAAGTCCTGGTGGTAACACTAGCAAGTGGCTCACAAATAGGCCTGATTCTTTCTTGTGTTTATTTATTTGTTTTTATATGCGTGTGTGTGTGAGTTTATTCATTTCTATTTGAAAGAGTGACAGAGAGAGAGGGATCTTCCATCTACTGGTTTACCTTTCAAATCCCCCCAACATTAAGGGCTGGGCCAGGCCAAAGCCGGGAGCCAGGAACTCATTCTAGGTCTCTCACGTGGGGGCAGGAACCCAGGTACTTAAGCCATCTCCTGCTGCCTCTGAGAGTGCTCATTAGCAGGAAGCCGTATCTGAAGCAGAGGCAGGACTCAATGTCAGGCCCTCTGACAGGGGACGTGGGCACCCCAAGGGGCAGTTGAACTGCTGTGTCGTGGTGCCCACCCCTCATGATGCACTAGGGGAGATGCTGGGAGCTGTGCCAGCGTGGAGCATTAGGCTTGTTTGGGCGGTCCCTGCTTCTCATTCTACACACACTAAGAGTCGCCCTTGGTGCTGGATTTGGGGGACACCTGGTGGACTGGAGAGTCTAGTGGGAAGATGGCCAAGAAGTGGGCCTGGAGTGGGCCCAGCATGGGCGGGGGTGGGGGTGGGGTGGGGGTGGGGGCATGAGGTCCATTTTCTTTGGCCCACATGGTTAGCGACATGGCAGGATGGGAGTCTGGGGCTGCTCACAAACTTCCCCTCAGGCCCCATCCTGTTCGCAGTCCAGACCACACTGAGCAGCTGGTTAGGGAGGAGGAGAAGGGGTACATGCCTGTGTCTGTGATCTCGCTCTGCGTCGGAGTGGCAGTGGGAATGGGTCCTCCAGAGGGGAGTGAGAGGTGGGGCAGGAATGCAGTGGCAAATGCCGCCTGCCAAAGCTGAGAGCAGAGACAGCAGCGAGAGCTGTGGTAGCCTGGAGGCGGCCCACAGGGCAAGCCCATGCTGCTTGCAAGACCCTGAGGTCTTTCATAGGTTCTCGCTCCCTGAACCTTGGCTTTGCCTGCTCACCTCTGCAGTGCGGCCCTGGCCCTGGCCCTGGCCTCAGCCTTGCCCATTGCCATCTGGACCACGAAGCTGGCACTAGTCCCTCCTGGGGAGGGCGTCTAGGAGTTTATCTGTGAGTCATCAGTGCACGGGTACTACTAAAACAGCAGCCACGGAGAGTTGTGATTCAGGGTAGAATGCCCTAGAAGGGTCCCGTTCCTCAGCCTGGCCCCTCAGCTGTGCAGGGCACAAGTTCAGTTTATCTCTGCAAGCAGGGACTAAGTCATGAGAAACAAACCCATGAGAGGCTCCTTATAGTTGACCAGAATTCACTCACTGCCGGGATAATAGGTGACAGAGGCCGGCTGGCGAACCAGCGTCAGGATAAACCAGGGTCGCAAGGGATGTCCCTCCCCCGGGCCCTTGGATGAACTGTTCACGGAGCTCGTCCTCTGGGTGCACGGGCTGAGCAGGCTGCCTCCAGCCGTTAGCACACTACTGCTTTGCCCCTGGCGTCTTTCAGTTAGTTGGGCCTGAATTCAGTTTCCGATTCCTGCCCTCCCTCCTGGTCCTAGGAGATGCCTGGGCCGCAAGCCTCCGAAGGTGCCTGCTGCAGCTGCAGAACCCCCTCCCTAGGGGCCCCTGACCCAGGCGCCCAACCCTGCCTACAGGGCCCACTAGCTGGTGTCACTGCAGAAAAGACACACATCTGAGAAGACCCGTGTCTAACTGTAAAACAGAGTCCAGCCTACTGAGCAGGTGAGCGGTAGCCCTCATGACCCTGTCGGCCAGGGAGTGGGGCCGCGTGATCCCGGGGAAGAACAGGGGCCAGCAGGACGCGATTTGAATGAACCGCCATGGCGCCTTCTCGCGAGTGACTTACGTCTCCGAGGCCCAGTGTCCTCGTCTATAAAAAGCCCGACCATGCCAGTGTACAGTGTTGTGCCGGTGTCGGAGACACCGCAAGTGAAGCACCCTGGATCCACCTGGGACTCCCCAGATGCTGCTGCTGCGGCAGACGCTTGAAAAATGTCATTTCCCAGACAGCCCACTCGGGACGGAGCCGTTGTGAATGGTCACCGTTTCTGTTTCCCAGCAGCTGAGACAAGTCCAGCAGTGTCCTTTTAGCTTTCTCATTCCAATTCTGTTCACAGAAAGCAAGCCATCTAGCAGGATTTTAATAGAAAGCATTTGTTTCAAGGTACATGTTTTCCACGTTAACTTTTAGTGATTTAAATAAATTAGTATTTTAAATTCTAAGAAATTGCTTTCTGCAGTTAAGGGACTACTGAGAATAAAAGAAAAATAATTCTGCAGTTTGGAACTCAGGACACATCTCCCCCCACCCCATCTCACCTGTCTTCCCACCCCACACTGTCCTGTCTCCTTCCTGGGGCGTGGTGGGGACTCTGCAGGCAGGATGAGAAATAGCTTCCTCTTTGTGCTCCTGCAGTGCACGCCAGGCCCAGAGTAGCGCACGAGGCAGTGCGTGAGAATTCCAGCAGGGCAGAGGATGGGCAGAGTCGGGAGCAGGACGGGACCTTGTCAAGGAGACGCGTGAGCAAGAGGAGCCAACCGAAGTGGCTTTGCGTCCGTCAGATTTGGCTAGGGTTCCTTCCTGATGGTTTCGCGGAAACTGCCCTGCTGACTCAGGCCAGGGGCTCAGGGGCTCAGGGGCCACCTCACTCTGCCAGGGCCTGCTGTGGCAGGTGGTGGCACTCACCTTGTGAGGCCTGGGTCTGGCTCCCAGTCTCTTCAGGCCCCCAGACTCAGAGGCCCCACTGCTAGCCTCCTTCCTGTGCAGTAACCTCTTGACCAGGAAGTAAAGGTAACCCTGCCTCTTGTGTGAAGCTGCCACTTTGGTGGCAAAAAGGGGAGGAAAGCCAGGACAGGGTATTACTGAGAAATCTAATCCGTGGCTGTGTTTTGATTTTACAGATTTATCAGCAAGACTGTTGAGAGCCTAACTGTCCAAGATGCCCGTCCCTCCGCCTCCGGCACCCCCACCGCCACCAACATTTGCCCTGGTGAGTGCTCCATTCAGTTTCTGTGCACAGAGCAAGCCACGTGAAGGCAGAAGCTGGCACACCCGTGTTTGCTTGGAGTGTACTTGTTTCTGGCCTGGCAAACCAAGCCCTGACACTGGGTGAATCCAGACAGCACAGAGGGTTTTGTTTGTAAAGGGTCTCCTGCAAAGCACAGGTGTCCTGTAAGGGAAGTGTGCTGGCCCAGGTCAGGGGCTCACGGGAGCTGTTCCCAGAGCAGCATGCGCTGTTTCCACTCAGGTGAACTCCACGTGTAGATGCCGGCCTGCGGCTCGCAGGCAGGACAGTGCAGACCCGCAGGTCCATGTGTCCACAGAGCTTCGCTTGAAGCGTCTTCCACCTTCACTCCTTGCTTCTCCTCTGCCTCTTCCCCTTCCTTCCCATTGTGTTTCTGACAAAGATTATGTTCCCAGCAATCCCACCTCTCCCACACTCTCATGGCCCCCTTTAAATCTATCCTTGCAGTCAGAAGTCTACTCCGCAAAGGAGTTTCTTCCCTGGACTCACCCTGGTCCCTTGCCGGGCTTGGCTGGGGAAGCTGTAGCCCTCTCCAGGGGGAGCCTTCAGAAAGGCTCCAGGACACACTCCACTGCCAACCACACCGTGGGGGACGCCGTCCCTGCTCCGGAGCCTCACACTGATGCTGCCCATGGGGAAACTGAGGCTCAGAGAGGAAAAGTCTCCTGCCTCAGGCCTTCATGCAATGCGTTTATATAAACCATCTGAGGCTGGAATCTAGTTGGGTAGAACTGATCTTTTTTTTTTTTTTTTAAAGATTTATTTATTTATTTGCAAGGCAGATATAGAAAAAGAAGGAGAGAGATTTCTTCCATCCACTGGTTCACTCCCCAAATGGCTAAAACAGCCAGGGCTGGGCCAGGCTGAAGCCAGGAGCCAGGAATTTCTTTGGAGTCTCTTAGTGGGGGCAGGGACCCAAGCACTGGAGCCATCTTCCACTGCTTTTCCCAGGCACATTAGCAGGGAGCTGGATCAGAAGTGGAGCAGCTGGAACTCGAACCAGTATGAATATGAACCGGCACGCATGTGGGATGCCAGCGCTGCAGGCAAAGGCTTAACTTTCTACACCACAGCGCCAGCCCCAGAACTGAGCATCCTCTAGCGCATTGCTGCTCAGTGTGGTCCTTCAAAAGCTTGTTGAGAGACCCCAAGGACACCGGGGGCAGAAATTCAGAGTAAGCATTTGGAAACATTGGTAGCAATTTGACAGTACATTTGTAGCCTAAGATGGTAATCTTATGCCTACTTCTAAGATTGGAGTTTTTTGTCTTTTTAAACCAATTCTTAAAAATAATTCTTTAAAAAAAAAAAGTTAGAGTATTATGGATTGGACAAAAAAGATTTAAGCTGGTCCTTCACCTGGGTAAGTTTCAGCAGCTCTGAAGTGGTTAACATAGCAAGATGAGTTTATTTGTATTTCCCTAAAAGTGTGGGCTGTACATGACTGCCAGATAGTACATTAACTTATTTTAAAAATTTTAATGCTCAGGAATTTATTTTAATGTATATTCTAAAAATAACTAGCACATCAAACATGATTTAATAGTGATTAGTTGAAAAGAAGATAACCATTGAGAAACAGTATAGCAGGAGTGGGCCCAGCAGTCCACTGCCACGTCCCTCACCGGAGAACCCGAGTTCAGTACCCAGCTCCAGCTCCTGACTCCAGCTTCCTACCGGTACAGATTGTGGGAAGCAGCTGATAATGGCCCAAGTGGCTGGGTCCCTGCCACCAACATGGGAGTCCTAGTCTGAGTTCCCAGGTCCTGACGCTGGCCCTGGCCTAGCCCATCGTGGACATTAGAACAGTGAACCAGTGGATGGGAGTGTGCACACTTGTGTGCTCGCTCACTCCCTCTCCCTCTCCCTCTATGTGTATGTGGGGCTGCCTCTTGAATAAATTTTTAAAAACTCATTAAAAATTAGAAAAAATAAAAATATTATAGTGAATAATAGCAACCTGATTTAAGGAAAGACATTAAATAAATGACATCGGTGGCATATTATCATGAATAGTATACAAGTGACATTTGGGAAACTCTTGCTTATCTTATCAGCTAATTTTGATCCATTATTGCCTAACTCAGAGAAAGATCCTGGAGACACAGGGTATAGAATGAAAGGAAAAGGTGGATTGGTGGCCATCACGGAACGCTGCCCTAGTGGACTGCCATGAAGGAGCCTGGGCTGCCATGGGAGAGAAGTTAGCAACCAAGGTGGTCGGCTGTCAGAACAGATTTTGAGGCAGAACAGGAGGCCACTGAGAGTTGCTGATCCCAGATTGTGAAGAGAGCAGATGTGGAGTGAGATGGCCGGTGTTTGAGTCCCAGCTCCTGTTCTTACTCAGCAGGTGCCTGGGGCAAAGGAAGCCTCCCGATGCCCCAGTCTCCTCTGCAGTAAAACGGAAGTTATCACTCACAGGGCTGATGGGGACTAAATGAATGAAAATACATATAATGCAGTAAACAATGTGTGGCCCAGAGTAAAGCTATGGAAATGTTAACTCTCTATTATCATGAGCAAACAATATGACTATTTCAGGATGTTTCCAACTTACACAGAGATTCTCGTTAGCGTATCTCAGGGCTTTTCTGAGCTCTCCCTGCACCTCTGACACACTTCCCCAGCATTACCTCCTGGAACCCTGGCTGGGTCATCTGAACTCCCATCCCTTTCAGAAGGGTGTGGGCCAGCCCAGGAAGGACTCTCTGGTCTGCTGGAAGGACTTTTGGGTCAGGTACAGGCACCCTCTCCCTGTGCGCGAGCCAGGCCAGGCCAGTCTGCATGTGTAATGGACACAGGCAGATGCCTACTTCTGAGCCCTTACGCTGAACTCTTAGTGCCCTCACACCTGAAATACCCTGAAGGAATGAGACCCCAATGTCACTGGAATGATCTTTCTCAGGAATTCTGGAAACAGAAGAAAATGCCCAAATATTTTCAAGGAATGCCTTTGCCTACTCTGCAATTTCTGTGGGTGAAGCTTTCAAAGGGACTGAACATCAGAAGCTCCTTTAGGCCAAATGGGAGGAAACTTTCTGGGGTAATAAAAATGCTATATCATGAGTGTGGTGATGGTTACACCACCTTATACAGGGGTACTTCAAAAAGTTTGTGGGAAGATGGAATTAAGAGATGTTAGTTTTGGTGCAAAAAAAATTTTTTTTTCAAGTCCATGCATAGAGGCAGGCATTAGGCACCATGGTTAAGATGTTTCTTGAGATATTTGCATCCCATGTCAAAGTGCCTGGATTTAAATCCTGGCTCTGCTTCCAATTCCAACTTCCTGCAAATGCACACCATGGGAGGCAACAGCTGATAGCTCAGGTATTCTTGAGTCCTTGTCATCTTCATGGGAGGCCTGGATTGAGTTTTCAGCTCCTGGCTTGGGCCTGGCCCAGCACCAGTCATTGCAAGTATTTGGAAAGTGAACCAGTGGAAGGAAGATTTGTCTCTATTTCTTTCTGTCTTTCTATTTTTCAAATTAAATTCTTTTTAAAAATCACACATTGTTGCATAATGTTCATTTTCGATGAATTTTTTAAAAGACTTCATATATTTGTCAAAATTCACAGAACTTTGAACTAAAAGAATACTTTCACTATGTATAAATTACCTCATAGATAAGTCTAACTTAAATGAAAAAGGGAAAAAAAAAGTATCTTTGGCAGTACCGTCAGAGGGAATTATTATCTAAAACGTGTGGGTTTCAAGAAGAAAACCAGCTGACCCTCTTTGCTAGAGACAGTGTCTTCCCTATCCCAGGTTTGCTCTGTGAGACGGGGAAAGCAAACTGTCCTCCAGCACACATTCTGGAAACCAAGGCCTGAGCGTGCCCTGGGGAGCCTCGCAGCCTCCGGTGCTCTGCCTTTCTCCAAGACAGCCCTGCGAGCCCGGCCTGCCTCTCTGCTTACCAGCACAGTGCGGTCTGCAGTTGCAGGGACTTGCATCAGGGCCGCACTTTTTGTGTCTGAAAAATGAATGCAATTGATTGCTGCATCTGCTGCCAAACATCTGGGTCTTAAAAAGAATGACATGGGGGCCAGTGCTGTGGCGCAGTAGGTTAAGCCTCCTCCTGTGGTGCCAGCATCCCATATGGGAGCCGGTTCAAGTCTCGGCTGCTCCTCTTCCAATCCTGCTCTCTGCTATGGCCTAGGAAAGCAGTGGAAGATGGCCGAAGTGCTTGGGCCCCTGCACCCACATGGGAGACCTGGAAGAAGATCCTGGCTCCTGGCTTTGAATCGGCCCAGCCCTGGCTGCTGCAGCCATTTGGGGGTAAACCAGCAGATGGAAGATCTCTCTCTGTTTCTCCTTCTCTCCATCTGTAACTGCCTCAAATAAATAAGTAAATCTTCAAAGGAAAAAAAAAATAAGAATGACATAAGGTCTGAAACTCTTGGAGAATTTGCAGCCTAAAAACCAAGAGCCTTACTAAGAAGCTTCCAGTACCCCACCTGGCTGGCTGAGTGTTGCAGTGTGTGGTTTTCATCTATGAGAGGAGTACACATTTGTATGGTTTCCTTTCAGGCCAATACCGAGAAGCCTACCCTGAATAAGAGAGAGCAGGCTGGGAGAAATGCTCTACTCTCTGACATCAGCAAAGGGAAGAAACTGAAGAAGACAGTCACCAATGACAGAAGTGCACCGATACTGGACAGTAAGTGAAAAGGGGCTGTTTTCCTGTGGAGCTAAATGGTTTATGGCCTAACAATCAACTCTGCCCCTCCTATGTTGGTTAACAACAGCTGCAAAGCTAGCAAAATAAGGGACTGTGTCAGTCATTGTAGGCCACGGCTTTGGCTTGAGTTCCCCTCTAATGCTGCAGGAAGCCAGTATAATAATTCTTTGTCCAGGACATACACAGCAGCCATTCTCTGAATTATTCACAACACTTTCTGGAGATTAACCCATTGGTTCCTGGCAGCACAGAGCAGGAGGCATTGTGAAATACGGAAAGACTCCTAGCCCTGAAATCACAGGATGTGCGCAAGTCCCGCAACAGCCCTTAGGTACCATCTCCAAACCTCCTTTTCTCCATTTGTACCTGTTCTACTGACCTCACAGGGTTGTTGTAACCTTCAATTGGTAGATTGCCTGCAAAAGTGCTTTGTTGAGAACAAAGTGTAAGATGTGGATTGCTAGGAGCTTGACGAGAGGAAATGAGATCACGACTGTGCTTATCTACCCATCTAAGCCTGAGATGCTCCTGGAACAAGGCAGGGTTCACATAAACAGGCACCCACAACACAGGCTACTTGTTAACATTAGCGCTGGAATGGGAAATGACCCATGCCTAGCATCCACTGGCGATTGGTGGCCAGGACGCCTCACATTCCTAGACCTCCTCCGGCTTTGTCCCAGAGCACAGGTCCCATGTGGGCTCACTAGGAAATGGAATCACCAGATGGGCCCTATTGGCCAGTGGTTGATAATGCAGGACTGTAACAGCGGAGGATTCAACTTGTTGAAGGGGAATTGCTCGGAGAAGCAAGTAGTGGGTAGAGAAGGAAGAAGGGGTGGAGTTCAGGTGAGTGTGGGAGGAAAAGAGAAGATGATCAAGACGAGGCCTTTGACTGTTGCTCAGTTACCAGGCAGGGCGGTGCAAACGAGAAGGCACCACCTCTCAGAAAGGGAACTATTTTGGTTTTTGACTCTTGACACATTCTGACCGCTAAGTCAAAATGTCCACAAAGCTGATGTGGTTATTGTATAATCCCTTAGTCCTCCTGACCAGTATCTCAAGATTCTCCCTGGGCAGCCCAGCACAGTCCAGTCACTTTTAACTGGGGAGTCTTAGTCCATCTGAGTTCTGGTCCCTGGTGTGGGGCCAGAGGAGCTGCTAACCTCTACAACAGAGGCTAACAGTTTGCTCCACTGCAAGAGGAGTCTGGGGCTCTGGACAGGTTACTGACACTGGGCAGTCTGGGCCTATTCCGGAGCCCACAGGTTCTAACTCACTGTATTAGTCAAAGTCTACCTCTCTCATTCAATGGAAATAGTATTCATCCCTCTCCCTTCCAGCTGCTTGGTGATACATAAGAATGTGCTTCACTGCATGCTAGCTGTCCCTGCACTTAATTGGACACCTGTACTGCTGTCACAAGCTCTTTGCGAGTGGCAAAGTTCATGTGTGATTTTGTATTTGTTTGCGCTTGAAATCTCCTTGGGCTCTATGTCAACATACTGACCACGGTTATGCGTGGTCACTCTTGAGTTCAACCCTGTCCTGCCAGTTAGCTCTCCTCACTTTACCACCTTGTGTTAGTCTATTTTCTGTTACTATAATGAAATATTTGATGCCAGCTGCTTTATAAAGAAAAAAAGGTATATTTAGCTCACCATTTTGGAAGTCCCAGGACATGTCCCCAGTGTGGGCTCAGCCCTTGTGAGAGGAGCACCTGTGAGAGGGAGAGATCATGTGATGAAACAGGAAGCCAGAGGGAGGGGAGTGGCCATTCTTGCTTTCTTTGGAACAACTTTCTTGTGATTACTAACCAGGGTCCCACAGGAACTACATTAATCCCCAGCGCCCCCAATGACCTAAATACTTCCTGCGAGGCCCTACCTCTTAAAGGTCCCATCACTTCTCACATCACCACACTGAGGACCAAGGTTCCAACACATGAACCTTTAACAGATATACTCAGACCACATGCAAACCATAGCATTTCTCTACCCAAAAGATGCACAAATGTTCCAGGTTAAGAACACTAATGGATGATGTCTGATAGTATAGCTAAGCTCTTTGAATTTATTTATTTACTTTCATTTTATTTGAAAGACAGACAAAGATCTTTCATCTACTTGCTCACTTCCCAAATGCCTACAATAGCCAGGGCTGGGCCAGGCCAAAGCCAAGAGAAACTCAATCTAGGTTCCTACATGGGTGGCAGAAACCCAAGCACTCGAGCCATCGTCGCTGCCTCCCGGGGTGCACTTTAGCAGGAAGCTGGATTGGAAGCATAGGAGTTTGGACTCAGATCAGGTACTCCCATCTGGGATGTAGGTGTCCCAAGTGGCAACTTGGCCATTGTGTCAAATGCCTACCCTGGAATGTTTTTGTTTTGGGCTTTTTTAAGATGGAGAAAGAGCTCTTACCCTCTAATTCACTCCCTAAATGCCCATAACACTGGATTGGGGCCAGAACCAGGAATGCATTCTAGATCTTTCACAGAGGTGGCAGGAACCCAATTACTCGAGTTGTATGTGGCAGCAATTCTGCATATGGTTCTGGAAATTATTATTCTAATTTGATATTTTTCTGTTAGGTGAAGTAATTCTTGTCAGTTCATTATTCCACATTATTTCCTCTATCAGCATAGTTACCTTAAGCATTCCAGAAAGCTCTACACCTAGAAAAAGACCCAGAACTAACACAAACTGATGATAAATCTAATCCAGAAAAAAAGAAGACACAAATAAATAAAATTACAACTCAGCAAACAAAATAAGAGACTTGAAGTAGATCTTCTGAAATTAAGGTAGTATAATAAAGTTATGTGCTAAAATATTTTAAGATCTTTAAAAAATAATTTTCTAAGAAAAGCCTAAATCTATCAAAATTCACCCAGGAAACCAACCTCAAGAAGCAAGGAAAAAGGTGAAAAGTTTACCACGTTATTTTCGCTCCAAAAAGCATTGAAGCCAAATGATTTTATTAGTAACTTATTCTGAATTTAAGAAATAGCTCATTGGAATGCTATAAAAATTGTTCCCAAACAAGAAGAGATGGAAAATTATCTGACAGGTGTAATGAAAGTGTCATGAAGTGAAAATAAAGCTTGAAAAAGGTAGCACACATAAAAAAGAAAGCTGCACCTTAGTGACTGTCAGCCGAGGGTGAGTTTTGTCCCCCAGGGCAAACGTAGCAGTGTCTAAAGACTCTTTCAGTTGTCACAATGCTGGAGAGTGTGGGCATGGGGTGGGACTGCTACTGCCATCTAGTGGATAGAGGCCAAAGATGCTGTAAACATTCCACAAACAGGATAGCCAGGGGCAACAGAGAATTATCCAACACAAAATGAGAGTGCAGTAGTTCCAAAATTAAAAAGCCCTATCATAGACCATTTATGATCACAGAGGATGGAATGATAAATAAAATACCAGAAACTCTAATTCAGTGATATGTTAAAAGAAGAATTCATGAAGACTAGGGCTTATCCATTTTTAATGTTAGGAAATCTACTTAACTATCACTTAAAATAAGGAAAATCATATATACTATCATCTCAGTAGACCTTAAATAGGCATTTAATGAAATTCCATGCTATAAGAAAACCTTAAAAAATTGTTAGAAGAGTCCATCCTGACTGACTATTCAGGGGAAAGAAAAAACAGTTTCAAACCAATAGTTAATATTTAACTTGAAGATGCTAGAGGCCTTCTCATTAAAATCAGAACATGGTTGCCTTTAGCAACATTAATCATTTACAGTGTATGGAAGTTCAACCATCAAAGTAATTACCTATATAAGAGAAATAATATAACAGTTATCAGAAGAGGCAAAAGTCTTTATTATCTAGAGACTGTATGTCCACTAGAGAATGCAAGATCATAATTTTTTTGTACATTTCAATTTAGAAAATAAAGCAGAGTGGCCTGTTAGATACCAAATGAAGTTTTCTGATGCCAATAATAACCAATTACAAGATCTTACAGGAAAAGCATTCTCTTCACAACTTCAAGAAATAAAAATGTATCTTGGAGCCAGTGCTGTGGTATAATAGGTTAAACCTCCACCTATGGCGCCAAGATCTCAAATGGGTGCCAGTTCAAGTCCCGGTTGCTCCATTTCTGAGCCAGCTCCCTGCTAATGTACCTGGGAAAGCAGTGGAAGATGGCCCAAATGCTTGGGCCCCTGCACCCATGTGAGAGACCCAGAAGAAGCTTCTGGCTTCGGATCAGCCCAGCTCCAACTATTGTGGCCATTTGGAGAGTGAACAGTGAATGGAAGACCTCTCTGTCTCTCCCTCCCTCTCTGTAACTCTGCCTGTGAAATAAATAATCTCTTTTTAAAAATGTATGTATCTGAAGCAACTCTAACAAGAATCATGTATAACCTATATCATGAAAACTATAAAACTTACCCCCAAATCCACATGATGTGAATAAATAGGAAAATACACATTTCCAAATCTGAAGTCTAAATATCATAAAAGTGGCATTTCTCCCAGATTACTTTACAGATTTCAAGAAGTAGTTATCAAAGAAGATGTGTGTGGTTCTTTTGGGGGGAGGTAAGACTTTAAACAACTTGTCTAATAGACACACACATTTAAAGATTGATTTTTTTAAAAGATGGTATAATTGTGGCTTTCATAGATACAATATCAAACATTTTATTATTTAACTCATGAATTAATGAAGGAACCAATACAGTGTTACCAGTGCAAGGAAGAATACAAAATACCATACACATGTATAGGCAAATAACTGCTGAAATGAATTTAATGGAACACAACTGATTTTCATTTATTTAGACAAATATTATTTGCATGATTAGCAGCTTTCTACAACTTAAAGCTATAAAGTAGTTCAAAGACAATGAGAAACAACTCAGGAGCTAGACAAGAAACTATTTTTTTCTTTCTTCCTATTTCAAAATATCATAATTTCTGTAAATAAATGTAAAATAAAACATAATCTTTGCACTTTCTCAAATTGCAGAGAATTTTTAAATAACTAAAGCTCACTGTTGGTCTTTATGATATTCAGAAACTAAAATCAACCTAAAAGGCTATCAAATAAGTGATTAAGTAAGTTATAACACTTTCATATTCCAAAATACAATCCTCTGAACTCATGTTTTCAAAGAATATTAAATGATATAGAAAAATCTAATAATAAGATATCTGGGGGTGGGGGGGAAGCAGACTAAAAACTGTTCAGTGAATTTACACACACATACACACACACAAATACAAATACACCTCAATAGTGGATATTTCCAAGGAGTAAAATTGTGAGATTTAAAAATTTTTCCATTACTATTCCTCCCATCTGCTGGTTCATTCCCAAATTCCTGGGATCCAAGAACTCAATCTGAGTCTCCCACAAAAGTAGCAGGGACCCAACCACTTGAGCTGTGCACCCAGGGTGCACTTGAGCAGGAGGCTGAACCAGGGTAGAACCAGGACTTGAACCCAGCACTCCATATGGGATGCAGGCCTCCAAAATGATGTCTTAATCACTGAGCCAAATGCCAGCCCCTCCTTTATTCTTTCTACAATTCCCTTTCTTCTCATTTTTTACTGCATCTCCACCTCCCTTGGGATCTTCTTTCTGTGACGATTCCTTTATTTGCCAAGTCTTAGGCTGTAGGTCAAGCAGATGTTAACTGTGTTAGCGTGTGGAAGCTAGTCAGGAGCAGGTGCGGGGCAGATCTTACTGTTCCTCCCACCACTGGTTCTGGGACTGCCCTGCGCCCAAAGAAACCCCTCCTATTGTGACTGGAGGCAGGGCCAACCTTGGATATCCCAGGTGTGGGGTTGGCGCTGTGGCATAGGGGGTTAAACTGTTGCCTGCAGCTCTGGTTGAGTCCAGCTGCTCCACTTCAGATCCAGCTCCCTGCTAATGCACCTGGGAAAGCAGCAGAAGATGCACCAAGTGCCTGGGTTCCTGACTTTGGCCTGGCCCATCCCTGGCTGTAGTGGTCGTCTGGGGAGTGAACCAGCAAATGGAAGATCTTTCTCTGTCTCTCCCCTTCTCTGTGTAAATAAATAAATCTTTAAAAGAAAAGAAATCCCAGTTGTCCATGAGAGGCCCAGGTTCTGCCGGCTCCCTGTTTTACTGTACTGGCCCACGACGGGTGGGTACGCTGGTGGGTGTTTCCACACGTGTGAAAAGCTGGCATTTTGCTCCTTCCGCAGAACCTAAAGGAGCCAGTGCTGGAGGCGGCGGTGGATTTGGTGGAGGAGGTGGCGGCGGCGGTGGAGGTGGAGGTGGCAGTGGCGGCGGAGCAGGTGGCCCGCCTGGATTGGGAGGACTGTTCCAGGCTGGAATGCCGAAGCTGAGGTCCACAGCCAGCAGGGATAATGGTGAGGAGTGTTTCCCTCTCTCTTCAAAGCCAAAGACAGCGGCGTGGCAGTCTGGGGTCAAGAGGCTTGGTGTGCCCCTTAAGGCTCTGTGCTCTTTCAAACCTTTTACATTCTCTGAGTTGTTACCCCTATTTTACATGAGACACTATTTAGCGGCTTTTTTGTTTTGTTTTGTTTTATATTACTCATGATCAGACAGCTCCATAGAGCTAGGAGCTATCTGCCCAGTGTCCTTGGGTGTCACTTGTCCATTCTTGTACTTTTCTAAATAGTGGGCTAGAGTGGGAAGGAAAGGAGGAAGCAAATGGAACTTGTCACCCCTGAGAACTGCCCAGTGACCTGGCAGAGGCAGCCTTGGGAGGTGGCCTGCTCCACCTGTCCAGCATAGTAAACACTTCGGAGCCACTTCCCAAATACATGATGCAGCATGTCCAGTGAGCATATCACAGATGTCCCCAGAATCTGAAAGACTGGTTTGCATGACAGACTTTTAGCATTTCAGTGCCAGTGGTTCTAAGTGTTCTCTGTGGGGAGTTACTAGAAATAAGTCCTAGAGAATTATCTATGAACTTGATGGTAGAAAGAAGTTGACCTTGGTCATGCCTCAATAAAAGCCTTGAAGAGTGCATGAGGTTCTCCTGACTACTGCAGAAGCCCAAGGAAGTTTACCATAAAACATTTCTTCATGTTTGTCCTATTAAAGGAATTTTATCTCTATTACATAATCTTTTAGAATGTGGGAAAGGGTAAAATTTTCACATTTATGTGGCAAGGAATTAAGGCAAAAATCAAAAGAGGGGAAATGAGAAAATGGAGCTAGAATTGCAGTTAGTGCACAAAGTGCTGTCCCGGAAGCCCCCTTACACGTGGTAAGGTATACGGTAACCGCGACTTTAATCCGAACTTGGGAGATACAACCTATCCTAAGTTAGTGACATAGAAATACACATAGGAAAATACAGCTTTCTTCTAGTACGTGGTTCTCCACTGTGTAAGTGGCCAAGTGCTTCTGCCTGCAAGGATTTGTGATCCAGCTCCTGCTGGCCACTCAGGCTCCATTGACTTTGAATCTTTCCCATGCCCACTGTGCCTTAGGACACAGGCTGTTGTTTGGGGGGCTCATTTCTACTCCAGGGCCTTTGGACCTGCTGGCCCTCTGGGGAAGTGTCCGTCTCCTTCATCTTTCCATGCTGACTCCTGCTTGTGAGACCCTAGCTCACGTCAGTCTTCTGAAGAATGGTCCCCAGGCCACCCCACTCTGTTCTGACCACTCCAGGCACTCTGGATCTCATTGGCATATTTTAGTCTTTTTTTTTTTTTTTAGTATATTAAAATATTTAATTGCTGAATGCACTGGCTGGTTACTGTTTCTCTCCCCAGCCCTGCAAGGATGTAAACTGTAGGGGAGTAAGACCTTTTCTATTTTGTTCACTCCTCTTGTCTAGAATAGCTGGTGCACAGCAAGTGCTCAGCCGGTAAGCAGTATTTTTTATTAGCTCATGAGTGAAGTGGGAGATGTTCTAAGGCAGATTGTTTTTTGAGAATTATCTTCAGTTCCACACCATTCTGGGTGCTGGTTTGAGATTTCCCAGACCTTTGGTTCCCCACTTTGTTGAACCAAAACAGGTACAGGGTTGTTTTGTCCTGGCCATTCTGAGGTAAAGCAGTAGGACAAAGCCGCGTGTGATGCCATGTGCGCTGGCATCCATTCTTTAAGTTACACTTTGTTGGACAATGTCTTTGCTTCATTCTTCCTCAGTGCAGTCCCAAGCATTCTGCTATACTTTCCCACCTTGTCTTGGGCATTTCTTTTCAAAGGGACTAGGTGAGCCCTTTATATGGTTATTTAAATGGAGATAACTAATTTTTTTCACCTCTGATGACTCAATGGTTTTTCAGACCTGAGAGCTGTAGGGGCCAGGGCACATAGATGACGGAAGTAGCAGGAATCCTGTGCAGCCACCTTCTTCCTGTCCCGCACAGTGCACACTGACCTCTCCAGAACGCTTCCGGTTCCGTCCTCGTTTCTGTCCATCGCGCTAAGAGATCTTGTGGGAATCCTTTTGAAAGCTGATGGTTGTAGAACCTGGGACTACAAGGTCGACATGGAGCTGTGTCTGCTCCTCTGCCTCCAGGAAGGACCGCACAAAACCCAGTTTACATAGCTAATAATTACCCCTATGGTACAGCCCTCTGGGAAAGGCCTTCTAGTAGCTGGGCCTACGCTCCGGCTCTCTGATGTCTGCAGGGCTCCTGGTTTTCTAACTGAACATTTGTTTCCCTGTTCTTCAGATTCCGGAGGAAGCCGACCACCGATTTTGCCACCAGGAGGAAGAGCCACCTCTGCCAAGCCTTTTTCACCCCCAAGTGGCCCGGGGAGGTTTCCCGTGCCTTCTCCGGCAGGCCACAGGAGCGGTCCCCCAGAGCCTCAGAGGGTCCGAATGCTTCCCCCGAGGCCTGACGTAGGCTCGAAGCCCGATAGTGTTCCTCCTCCAGTACCTAACACGCCAAGACCTATTCAATCAAGTCTGCACAACCGGGGGTCCCCACCAGTGCCTGGGGCGCCCAGGCCACCTGGCCCCGGCCCCGCTCCGCCGCCTTTCCCTGGAAACCGAGGTGCTGCCTTCGGAGGAGGCTCCGTACGCCAATCACCCTCGGGCTCCCCCTCGCCCTTCGCCAACAGGCCTCCCCTGCCTCCCACCCCCAGCAGGGCCTTGGATGACAAGCCCCCTCCACCGCCCCCGCCAATGGGCAACAGGCCCTCCATCCACCGGGAAGCGGTGCCCCCGCCCCCGCCGCAGAACAACAAGCCTCCAGTGCCTTCCAGCCCGCGGCCCGCCGCCTCTGCACAGGCCCCGCCCCCGCCGCCGCCACCCAGCAGGCCCGGGCCGCCCCCCCTGCCGCCGGGTGGCGGTGGCGGCGACGAAATCCCAAGGCTCCCGCAGCGGAACGTGTCCCTCACGTCCTCTGCACCTCCCTTACCGTCGGTGGGACGTTCGGGCCCTCTTCCTCCCCCGCCCAGCGAGAGACCCCCTCCTCCAGTGAGGGACCCGCCAGGCAGATCAGGTAAGAAAGACACGGGTGAGTTCTCAGATCCCTAACACCCAGCCCACCAGAAAGCACTCACAGTCCTGGGGCTGAATGCAAACGGCAGCATAGGTGGGCTCTGGGAGAGCTTCCTGCATTGAAGTGACACTGACATGGCTGATTTCATCGTGACCTCACGTAAACCTCTGAGGAAAACGAGACCTATGTTTCTGTTCACGTCTGAAAGGAGGAGACCGAGTAACCCGTAAAGTTAAGTGCTCCCAGGCTACTTAGTAATCCAGCACCATCTCCTGCAGGAGGCCCTGGGAGCCCAGCAAAAAGGCACTTACTGAAGAGCTGATGGACTCTGTACTCCTCTCTTCGTGTTTCAGGCTTTGAGACCAGCTCCTTGCTCATCACAGAGAAACAGAAAAAGTTCATGTTGCATAGTTAACATCTCTGGCACATACATTGCTTGGAGAATCAAAGATACAGGCTCCCTCTTCCTATAATGTTCATAGGCATACACTCAAAATTGACATGCCATTTTCCAGATTCAAGGGCCTGCCAAAGCCCACCTGTGCCCCTCGCTCTCCCAGCTTTGAGAAACGTTAAGAGAACACAGTTTTCGGAGTAGGAAATGAAATGTGAGAATTCCTGAGAGTTGCTCTCTTTCTCCTTATCATAAAGCAGGCATTTTTAGAACACACATAGTATACTTCTTTCACAGTAGTTATTGAGAGACTCAGCAGAAGCATCTGCTTTTAAATTTAACCTCATCACACACACCCCATCATGTCTAGAAATAGGCATTTTTTTCTTTCAGTGTTAACTGACTTTTGACCTATGACCTCAGAATTCTAGTAACAACACCATTATTCCAACCAGTAGTCCTTCAAGTTCATCACACACTGGAATCACCTGAGGAACTTCAAGAAACCAGAAGGCCTGGGCCCTGTCCCAGGGTTCTGGTATAACTGGTCTGCGTGCAGTTAAGACCAGCTCCCCAGTGATTATAATGTCCAGTAGAGTTTGAACCACTCCAGCAAACCATTATGCTACAGGGAATTGACTACAAATACTTAGTGTCTAGTAGATTAAATCCAATTCCTAAATATAGTGGTATCTCACTGAATACTTTATTTATTTATTTGAGAGGCAGAGTTACAAAAAAAAGAGAGGGAGAGACAGAAAAGTCTTCCATCCACGGGTTCATTCCCCAAGTGGCCACAATGGCCAGAGCTGTGCTGATCTAAAACCAGGAGCCAGAAGCTTCTTCATGGTCTCCCATGTGAGAGCAGGGTCCCAAAGACTTGGGCCATCTTCTACTGCTTTCTCAGGCCATAGCAGAGACTGGATGGGAGGAAGAGCAGCTGGGACATGAACCAGTGCCCATATAGGATGCTGGCACCGCAGGCAGAGGCCCAGCCTACTATGCCACAGCGCCAGCCCCCTGAATAGACTTCAATGGATAAATGAGAACAGAAAGCACTTTTTTTCTTACCCAGTGTCTGTGATTTTCCCTAAACTGAGGAGCTTTCTGTATGGCTCTACCAAGTAGATGAGTCAACAGATTCTTGTGTCTCTCTCTCTCTCTCTCTCTCTCTCTCTCTCTCTGCCTTTCAAATGAAAATGAATAAAATGCACTTCTTTGAGAAAAAAGAAAAGAAAAATCACCTATAATCCTACTACCACCACCATTCAGAAATAACTATTGATAACATTTTTTTTCACAGGCAGAGTTAGACAGTGAGAGAAAGAGACAGAGAGAAAGGTCTTCCTTCCATTGGTTCACCCTCCAATGGCCGCCACGGCCGGCGCGCTGCGCCAATCCGAAGCCAGGAGCCAGATGCTTCCTCCTGGTCTCCCATGTGGGTGCAGGGCCCAAGCACTTGGGCCATCCTCCACTGCCTTCCCAGGCCACAGCAGAGAGCTGGACTGGAAGAGGAGCAACTGGGACAGAATCTGGCACCCCGACCGGGACTGGAACCCAGGGTGCCAGCGCCACAGGCGGAGGATTAGCCTAGTGAGCCGCGGCGCCAGCCACTATTGATAATATTTGAAAAAACTTTAATGAACGGGAGAGGGGGAGAGAGAGAGAGAGAGAGATTCCTTCTGCTGGTTCACTCCCCCAAACGCCTATGGTGGTCAGGGCTGGGATGGAAGCCTGGAGCTGAGAACACAATCTGAGTCTCCCTGTGGGTGACAGAAACCCAGTCACTTCAGCATCACTACTGCTTCCCAGGGTCTGCACTGGCAGAAAGCTGGAACTGGGAGCCAAGGCAGGAATCAAACCTGGGTACTTCAGCGCGGATGACAGGAATCTACTGCTAGGCTAAATTGCACCTCGTCTTTAGAACAGTTTTTATATATCTTTTCAGTCTTGTTAAAATACACAGGGAGTGCTTCGAAAAGTTCACAGGAAATGGAATTAAAAGATATGTAGGGTCTGGTGCTGTGGCACAGCAGGGGTAAAGCCCAGACCTGCCTGCAGTGCCAACATCCCATAATGGCACCAGTTTGAGTTCTGGCTGCTCCTCTTCTGATCCAGCTCCCTGCTAATGCTCCTGGGAAAGCTGTGGAGGATGGCCCAAACCTGTACCCATGTAGGAGACCTGGAAGGAGCTCCCAGCTTTGGCCTGGCCCAGCCCCAGTCATTGGGGCCACTTAGAGAGTGAATCAGTAGATGGAAAACCTCTCTCTGTCTCTACCTCTGCCTTTCAAATAATTCTTTTTAAAAAAAGAGATATAGGCCGGCGCCGCAGCTCACTAGGCTAATGCTCCGCCTTGCGGCACTGGCACACCAGGTTCTAGTCCCGGTCGGGCGCCGATCCTGTCCCGGTTGCCCCTCTTCCAGGCCAGCTCTCTGCTGTGGCCAGGGAGTGCAGTGGAGGATGGCCCAAGTTCTTGGGCCCTGCACCCCATGGGAGACCAGGATAAGCACCTGGCTCCTGCCATCGGATCAACGCGGTGCACCGGCCGCAGCGCGCCTACCGCGGCGGCCGTTGGAGGGTGAACCAACGGCAAAAGGAAGACCTTTCTCTCTGTCTCTCACTGTCCACTCTGCCTGTCAAAAAAAAAAAAAAAAATTAACCAGGCCACAATTTACAATTCATGACAGGTAGGAGTTAAACCCACAGCATATGAGACACTTTCTTCCAGGAAATCAACTCTTGCTGCCTGGAACTCCAACAAGGATAAGCAGATGGGACAGTAAATAAACCTGGCAAGGTGAGGCACTGAGGACTCCTTGAGAGACCTGCCAGGGCTCCATCGAGTTCTGGAGCCAAGACTTCCTGTCAGGGATCCCTGCAGTGGGCAAGGTGTTGAATTCAAGATCCCTTGTTGGATTCTGAGTCTGTAGGTGATGAGAAATTTATATTTCTAGCACTATATGACATTGTCTTTATGTAAGACGTTGGTGTCTCGTGAGTGGAACTCGCTGCTGAAGATCAGTAATCACTACTCAGGCTATTCCGACATACACAGGGAAATGCTCAAGTTTGGTCCCTGGTTTGTTTGAATGTTCTCACTACCCAAATAGCCTCTACATTTGGAGAATGGGAAAGTCAAAATAAATTTCATTTATATTATCAAAAATAAGTTATTTTTAATTTTTCCCAGGAATGTAAAAATTTATGGTTCTATCATCCCACTATTTTTTAAAAATGGTTTCAAATTCTTTTTAAATACTTTTTATTTGATTTTTGACTGATTAACTCCTGATAATAGTAGCATGAGAAAGGTGACTATCTGGCATCCTTTCATAGACAGGAAGTCAAGTTCCACAGGGCAACAGCTTGCTCAAGGTCAGGACCCTCACTAGCGTTTATAGCCCAGGATGTTGCTTAGTTGTTTGTCACTCTGCTCATCTGCCCTGCAGAGAGGAAGAAGCAAGAAGGAACTCCTGCTGTGCTCAGGATGACTGACCGGTATTTGGTTTCCTGCCCGGAAACGGGCTGTAGGCATCACAGAAACATACTTGTATAATTGGCAATAATCCTGTACATTTGAAGAACTTAGTTCTTCTGAAGGCCTAAAATAATTCATGACTTTGAAGATCTGTTTATGTATTTGAAAGGCAGAGTTAGAGAGAGAGAGAGAGAGAGAGAGAGATCTTCCATCCTCTGGTTCACTCCCCAAATGTTTGCAATAGCTAGGGCTGGGCCAGGCTGAAGCCAGGAGCCAGGAGCTTCTTCCAGCTCTCCCAGATGGGTTCAGGGGCCCAAGCACTTGGGCCATCTTGCACTTTCCTGGGCACATTAGCAGGGAGCTGAATCGAAGTGGAGCAGCCAGGCTGCTTAACCAGCTATGCCACAGCACCAGCTCTCAACCACTCTTTAATAAGATTATGACAGGGGCAGGTGCTGTGGCATAGTAGGTTAAGCATCTGCCTGCGGTGCTAGCATCCCATATGGGTGCCGGTTTGAGTCCTGACTGCTCCTCTTCTGACCCAGCTCCCTGCTAATGTCCCAGGAAAAGCATCAGAAAATGGCCCAAGCAGTTGGACCCCTGGCCACCTATATGGGAGACCCAGATGAAGCCCTTGGCTCCTGGCTTCAGGCTGGCCCAGCCCCAGCTGTTGTGGCCATTTGGAGAATGAACCCGAGGATGGAAGACTTACCTTTCTCTGCCTCTGCCTCTCCCTCTCCCTCTCTGTAACTCCACCTTTCAAATAAATAAATCTTTAAAAAAGATTATGAAATATATATAAAAGTATATGGTTGTCAGTATAAACAGACTATCACCTGTGTTCAATTTCATTGTATCATCTGCACTCTCAACAACTAACTCAAAGCCAAAACAGCCATTTAGCTATGAATCTGTATTTATATATACATGTGTACATATGTACTTTGTGTGTCTGGTTTATAAGTGCCTACTCTTTTCTCAGCTAAATCTCTGGCAGAGTCTCCACGATTTCTCCATATGCCCTAGTTTAAGAACTGAATCCAGCAGACACCCCTTAGATGCACACTGATGATGACTGTTACAATAGTAATGCATGGTATAAAGTAGGACTGAACTAAATGGCATTTTCTCTTTTGCCCCAGGTCCCCTCCCCCCACCGCCTCCAGTAAGCAGAAATGGCAGCACATCGCGGGCCCTGCCTGCCACCCCTCAGCTGCCATCCAGGAGTGGAGTTGATAGTCCCAGGAGTGGCCCCCGGCCTCCACTCCCCCCCGACAGGCCTGGTGCTGGGGCCCCTCCGCCGCCTCCACCATCAACATCAATTAGAAATGGCTTCCAAGATTCTTCATGTGAAGGTGTGTGTGGTTTGCTCATTGGCGGTAACATTTCTTGCTCCATCGTTGTTACCATACTGCACTACACTGATCTAACTAACCATTTTAGGGCCCACTATGATTTCAAATAAAAAAATAATAGTTGCTCTCCCAAAAAGACATGCCATTTTTCTCTGACCTGTTCTTTGTTTGAGTCTGATTTTGGTTAACTTCCCAGAGATTCCAGAATAATGAAAAAAAAATTTTTTTGTAGCTTATCTTCTAACAGTTTGCTGTAAGTAACAGCCTCAAGGGCCTACAGATATTAAGCACTCATGTCTGCTGTGGTTATCAGAGTGCTCCCAGTTACTCTTGAGCCCACTGGTGGGAAGATAGGGGTCCCATACCTTAGTCCCCACTTCTAAGGGGGACTGGCTGGATGCTGATCCCTGGAGTTGAAATCACTTTGCTTTGATATGCAAACGAGTATATTTGATGAATGTACTGCTCAGTGACATTTGTAGTTCTTGCAGCTTTTCTATAACCTTCTGGGCATAAAACCAGGAGTGACTTCTGCAGTCCTCTCTCTAGATTTCATCCGTGCCTCTCACCACATCAGTCTTCAGCGCATGCTGTTACTGACAACACTGTCTCTTTCTCCCCCAGATGAGTGGGAAAGCAGATTCTTCTTCCACCCAATTTCTGATTTGCCACCTCCAGAGCCATATGTACCAACAACCAAAAGTTACCCCAGCAAACTGGCAAGAAACGAGAGCCGGAGTGAGTATTTCTGCCAGGGCTTTGGCAGATTCAGACTGGAATACCTGGGTTATGTGTGGGTCCATATGGGAATTCCAGGCCTCTTACCTGGAGTCAGGCAGAGCCATTTAAACTCGGGTCAGTTTAAATGATTAATTTTTTTTATTTTTAAAATTTTAAATTTATTAAATAATAATATCAATTTTTAAATTATTTGGAGCCATTTAAATTCTGGTCAGTTCTCCATGCATTTTGAGAAAGAAATTGGGGAGACCCAGCCAGGATGCTTACAGGAAATAGTTAATGTGTCCGAGCAAGCTGGTAGTACTAGTTATGATGAGAGAGGACAGTTTTTTGGTGGTGGGGTCTGTATGACATGACTTAGCAAACACTTCCGCATTTTATCACATGGCTTTTGTCTCACAGGAGTCCATCGAGTCAGCTCAGGAACTTAGCATTGCTAGACTTTCAGATGGTCTCTGCCTTTTTACTAATACGTGTAATGCTTCCATAAGAAGGAATCACTCTTCCTCTATTGAAGAAATGTGACCAAGAAGGAAAAATAGACAAACCGGAATTTCATAGCAATAAATGTACAGGAGTAAGGAGGAATTAGCATGAAATGTACAGGTATCACTGATGAGGCTCAGACATGCAGAAGCCTTAGCTTCAGAACCAAACTCCCAAGCCAGAAATGTGTGGAGAAAAGATGTATGAGCAAGTCACATGGCGGTCACAAAGCCCACAGCAGAACACTTTACCCATACCCAGAGCCTGCTGCTGCTTCTCAACACACAGCTCTTCCATAAGTTCTGGTTGGTGGTTGCCAGCCTTGGAGCAGATTAATATCAGCTGAAGTTAAGGTCGATTAGAAAGCCTAATCACTTACATCAGTGAGAAGTGACAGCTGGCAGTCTCAGGTCACGGGAAGAGAGAGGGACAGTTATACTGCATGTTAAGACATATGACAATACCAGATGTTTTGATTGGGTTAAATTAATTGAGTCAAGCTGTGCGTTGTGTCTCTACTGAAGAATTCAAAGAGTTGGAAAATATTTTAGGAAAATTTTGATGAACAGATACCAGAAATAAACAGAATATTGCTGCTTGCCTTAATCCCTGGAAAAACTCATTAATGTGGAATACTGCACTCCCAGACAGTGCCTAATAAATAGGTAGAAAGTGCCCAATAAACAGGTCATTCAAGGGCTGGTAGTTGAAGTTTTTGATGACAAGTCTTCACATGGAGCAGACCTCCTTGAGTGAGTGTATGTGTGTTTTCATTAGGAGAGGGACCTCCACCTGGTCAGAACACAGCCAGTTTTTCTTCTCTCTTGGACACTAACAAATGTACTTGAAGGGATGTTCATACAGACTCTAAATAACTCTTCCTGACTTTCTACAGGCATTCTCAATCTAATTTAAATATTATTCATATTTGAAAATCAATAACAGAACCAATTTCCCCTTACCCTCTTGGCTTTTAATTTAATGGCTGTATTCCCTTCCCCATCCTCCTTCTGTAAGATGCAAGTAAACAACTTAAAGACCAGAACTGTGGATTGCTCACTAATGCATCTTCCTTGAGTATCACCATGCCCGAGTCACAGCAGGCACTTAGGAATATGCCTTAAGTTAGTGAATTAATGCCCACTGTCCCCACAAATTATTTTCCAGATTTACATTAAGTATTCTGGCATTAGGCATATTTACTATTTTATAATGACAATAGTTCATATATATAACACAACTAAGTAAGTTATTATTAAGAACCAAATTTTAGGGGCCAGTGTTGTGGCATAGCAGGTTAAGCTTCCACCTGCAGTGCCAGCATCCTATATAGGCACCAGTTCAAGACCCCACTGCTCTGCCTCCCTGCTAACATGCTGGGAAAAGCAGTGGAGGATGGCCCAAGTCCTTGGACCCATGTACCCATGTGGGAGACTCTGAGTTCCTGGCTCCTGGCTTAAGCCTGGCCCAGCTGTGGCCATTTGAGGAGTGAACCAGTAAATGGAAGGTCTCTCTGTCCCTCCTCTCTAATTCTGCCTTCAAATAAGTAAAATAAATATTTTTTCTTTTTTTTAAATTTTTTTGACAGGCAGATTTAGACAGAGAGAGACAGAGAGAAAGGTCTTCTTTTCCATTGGTTCACCCCCAAAATGGCCGCTACGGCCGGCGTGCTGCACTGATCCGAAGCCAGGAGCCAGGTGCTTCTCCTGGTCTCCCATGTGGGCGCAGGGCCCAAGCACTTGGGCCATCCTCCACTGTACTCCTGGGCCACAGCAGAGAGCTGGACTGGAAGAGGAGCAACCGGGGCAGAATCTGGCGCCCCGACCAGGACTAGAACCTGGGGTGCCAGCGCTGCAGCTGGAGGATTAGCCAAGTAGCCATGGCACCGGCCAAAATAAATATTTAAAAAAAAAAAAAAGTTTTATTCTGTTCCTATAGCTGCCTGCCTGGACATCCCTGAGCAGTATAGGTTACACTTTGAGTGACACCTATTTACAGCTATGGAGAAGGCCAGCCCCTGCTTCCCATTGTGGGGTGTGAGCTGATGGTCCAAGCCATGACAGATGTTCTAAATCCAGATGAGTCTGTCCTCACAGGAAAAAAATCTAGGGAGAGGACAAGGAGGGGCAAAGGGTGACAGACTACCTATGTTTTCCTCTGATCCCTCTCCTTGCTCAGTAATCAGACAGAGGCAGAGAGAGAGAGAGCGAGCAAGGTCTTTGATCCGCTGGTACAATCCCCTGGCTTCAGATAGGTGCCGCTCCGGCCATTGCGGCCATCAGGGGAATGAACCAGCAGATCAAAGACCTCGCTCACTCGCTCTCTCTGCCTGTGCCTCTCTGTAACTCTGCCTTTCAAATAAATAAATCTTAAAAAAAAAAAAACAACTATATGCAGGGGACCAGCGCTGTGGCGCAGCAGGTTAAATCCCTGGCCTGAAGTGCTGGCATCCCATATGGGTGCCGGTTCTAGTCCCAGCTGTTCCTCTTCCAATCCAGCTCTCTGCTATGGCCTGGGAAAGCAGTAGAAGATGCCCAAGTCCTTGGGCCCCTGCGCCCACGTGGGAGACCCAGAAGAAGCTCCTGGCTCCTGGCTTTGGATTCGCGCAGCTCCAGCCATTGCAGCCATCTGGGGGGTTAACCAGCGGATAGAAGACCTCTCTCTCTGTCCCTACTTCTCTCTGTAACTCTTTCAAATAAATAAAATAAATCTTTTTTAAAAAGAACTATATGCAGATAACCAATTAGCATATTAAAAGATGCTTAATATAACTAATCATTAGGGAAATACTAATAAAAACAACAGTAAAATAGAGCATTGTTCAGAAACCAGAAGATACTGAAATACCCAACAAAAGCAGATTGATGAAACTACAGTATCTCCATGTAATAGACTATGATTTTCATTAATAGCCATTTGTGGGAAAGGGCCTTTGGCACATTGTTTAAGATGCCACCTCCCACATCAGAGTGCCTGGCTTTGATTCCCCACTCCAATCTTGACTCTATCTTTTTTTTTTTTTAGATTTATTGTATGTATTTGAAAGTCAGAATTACAGAGAGATAAGGAGAGAGAGAGAGAGAGAGAGAGAGAGAGAGAATCTTCCATCCATAGTTCACTCCACAAATGGCTACAACAGCCAGGAGCTTCTTCCAGTTCTCCCATGTGGGTGCAGGGGCTCAATCACTTGAGCCATCCTCCACTGCCCTCCCAGGTGCATTAGCAGGAAGCTGGATCAAAAGTGGAGTAGCTAGGACTCCAACTGGAGTCCATATGGAATGCCAGTGCTGCAAGTAGCAGCTTAACTTGCTACACCACAGTGCCAGCCCTGCAACTCTACCTTTCCACCAGTACAAACCTGAGAGGCAGAGGGAGTGGAGGGCTGTGATGATGGCTTCAGTAATTAGGTTCTTATGACCTGGGTAGGAAACCTGGAATGTACTTCGAGTCCCCAGCTTTTTTTTAAAGATTTTTTTTTAAAGATTTTTAAACATTTTTATTTATTTGAGAGGTAGACTTACAGACAGAAGAAGAGGTAGAGAAAGGTCTTCCATCCACTGGTTCACTCCGAAATGACCACAATAGCTGGAGCTGAGCCAATCTGAAGCCAGGAGCCAGGAGCTTCTTCTGGGTCTCCCACGCCAAGTGCAGGGGCACAAGCACTTGGGCCATATTCCAGAGCTGGATTGGAAGAGGAGCAGCCAGACATGAACCAGTGTCCATGAGGGATGCCAGTGCCGCATGTGGAGGCTTAGCCTGCTACACCACACCACTGGCCCCTGAGACCCCACCTTTGACACCAGCCTAGCCCCAACCAACCACTGTGGGCACTGGGGAGTAAACCAGTGGATGTAAGATTCTCTCTCTCTCTCTCTCTGCCTAATAATTTTTTAAAAATTTTAAATAACTATATTTCTAACAACCAATGACATTGAAAGAGGGTAAGACTGACTATATGACTTTACTTTGGAGGAAAAAAGGGAACCGTTTCTAAATGGAAAATACACAATCAGTGTTAGAGGTTATCTCTCAGTGATACCAGCATAGATGAATTTTTTGTTTTATTTTTGCTTATCCATTTTTATTATTTGAGAGTCAGAGAGAGAGAGAAAGGCTGACAGAGCAGGTGCCCATCTACTAGGTTCACTCCCCAGATTCCCACAACAGCCAAGTCTGGACCAGGACTAGAGCTAGGAGCCAGAAACATAATCTAGATGTCTCATAAGAGTGGCAGGAGCCCAATTACTTGAGCCATCACCACTGCCTCCCAGGGGGCTGCATTGGTAGGAAGTTGGAGTCAAGAGCCAGGGTTGGGAATTGAACCCAGACACTGATATTGGGAGGCAGGCATCGCAATCACTAGGCTAATCACCTGATCCTGTTCACATTTCTAAATCTCTAATCAACACACACTATGTGATAAGAAGGAAAGCAGCTCTGTAACTTCCTTCGCACAGGTACTTAGTAGCAGTGGTGGATCGTCCTCTGTTAACGTTCATTTATCGCTTCTTCCTTTCTCATCCACATGTCAGTGGGCTTACAGCCTCGATCAGAGTTTCCACAGTGAGAACAGAAGTTTTCTAACAAAAACTGTTTGTTTGCTCTTCTAGGTGGCTCCAACCGAAGAGAACGGGGTGCCCCACCACTTCCTCCCATCCCAAGGTGATCTTTGCCTGCTCTTCTCCACCCAGGCCCAAGAGCTGCTTCTGTTGTTGCTATATGAGAATTGTACACACCCTCCCTCCCATTTTTCTTCCCTTGTCCCCTTCACATTAGGAAAGAAGGGAAAGTGAGGAAAAGGCATGTGCTAGGGTGGGATGGGGAAGAAACGCACCTAGCTTGTTATATTGTACATATTCTCAAAGTCATTGCTCGCTTCAGCTGCAGCCGCCAGCGCTGGCTGCTGGGGATCCATAGCTTTTGCAGTAAGTAGGCAGAGATGAATTGGGTCCCAGCTTTCAACCAACCAAATGCAAACATGCACTGCTTATTTGGTACAGGCTGTAATTGTTAGAGTCTCTGAGAGCTGTTTCCTTTCATGCCTTTTTGCACGCGTGGCCTCCTGTTTCCATGAACCACAGACCTAAGCACATTGCTGAGCAAGGGCACACCTGAAACTTTTGTGGGTGCAGGACGGCCGATCTTGGACAGTCTGAGGTAGACTGTCCAGTAGAATAAAATGTGAGGCCCATATACAATTTCAAGATTCTAGTAGGTTACTATAAAAAGGTAGGAAAAAAAGTGAAATTAACTGTAATATATCTTATTTACCCTATACATCCAAAATATCAGTATAATCTGCAATCAGTATAAAAATTATTAATGATATATTTCACTTTTTTTGGTACTAAGTGTTCAAAATCTAGTATGTGTTTTACATTATAGCACATCTCCACTTGGACTACTCATGTTGTAAATGCTCAATAGCCACATGTGGCTGATGGCTACCATATTGGACAGCAAGGTCTGGAAGATGGAAACTAATGCAAAAATCTCACTTCAAAAACAAAAAAGGCAAAATGAGCTTTAGCAATTCAAGTGGTACCTAGAAATAAAGTGAGGAACCAGCACCTTGTTTGACAGCTTGACCATAGATTTTGGTCTCTTATTTTCCTCTTCCCTTAGTATCTGTGTGTAAGTGTTGCTTCACAGTACCAGGGTCAGAAACTGATCTAATAGGGCTTAGGGGCACATGGAATAAAGCCATTGGCAAGCAATTGAAACCCTGTCAGGGGTTCCAGCTCAGAACCAGCTGGCTTGCACGGCTCACTTGTCAGCTGGATGCCTGCCTGGCGGGTATGAAGCTGCCTGTGTTCCTCTCTCGCTGAGCAGGCTCTTTAGGGCTTGGATATGCTAGGCAGGCGTGGTAGGAGGGGAAGAGGCAGGCAGTGATATCAGATCAGAAATATGGAAGAAGAGAGATTTGAATTGATTGGCAAACTTGAAAGATTCACTCTGATGCTTCTGGGGTTGAGCAAACTGGGGAGATTGCTAGTAGAAACTAGAGGAAATTTGTTTTGAATCTTTTGGGGAGAATGATTTGTCTTGGATCTATGCAAATAAAGCTTCGCTTAAGGACCATAGGGAAGAGCCAGACTTGCCTTTTTTTACATGATTTTTGTTTACAAAATTTTACCGGGACTTTTAAATCTAGGTATAGAGTTGGAAAGCAATTTCCACTTAGATGTTTTATATGGTTGATTATGTTTAAAAGTACCATTGCTTATTTTTTAAAAGCACACAACCACATATGTTTATGTATATCTATCTAAGCTTTGTATCATGACTTCAGTGTATTCGTGCGTGTTGCTGGCAGATGCTAACAAGAAATCAATCCAAAGAAAAATCTGAAAGATGCATTCCTATTTATGGAATAAATAAATGTTTCATTTATATGAAAGCAAAAGAACTTAGAGTTCTGACAAGTAGGATGTTTAATAAATTATGAAGTTACTGATTTGAATATATTGTATTTTTATAACTTTCCTGGCCAATCTTGGGCTTAGTACATTACAGAATTTGTTTCTCCCCTCTCTTCTAATATTCATCTGGGGCTCATATTCATATTCATCTAGGGGCTCTTTACCCAAAGAGAATCAAGAAATACAAAGATGCAATAAGTTTGGCAGAGTATTTTTAAAGATTTTTTTCTAACATTTTGGTAATTTAGCAGTATTTTACTTGGAATTCTTCTAAGTCAGCAGTGATAAACATCCTTAAGATAAAGTCTAGTGAACAGTGGGCTTTGGCCTTCCTAGCAAATTCAAGGGAGAAAAGTCTGATCCAAAGACTGAAAGAACTGGATACCTTATATATCTCAACTTTGCAGGTACCATTCTAAAAGTCTGAAACAAGGTCACAGCTCAAAGTTGCTACTCAAGTACAATGTTTCACAATGTATTTTTAAGGGAGTGTCTCACACACCTACACCTTTAGTAACCTGATAGCATACAGTTCTGGTGAGAAAGATCTATGCCAACATTTTCCAACTATGGCAAATCATAAAAACCATTTTTTCCCTTCCCTGAAATCAGAGCTTACACATGTGTTTTTCCCAAAAAATTTTCAGATAAATGGATTCAAGATGCAATACAGTATTTTAACATTTACGTATCATTTTATATTGAAATGTATTACAGTATTAAAATTCAGTGTTCAGTATTTATTTCACTATGCATTTTATTTAGTAAAAGCAGAGAAAATGTTTAATCCAATGGTGCCTTACTTTGTGATTTGAAAGAAATCAACTTTTTATGTCTAAGTAAAAAATTACTTGCATATTTGTAAAAATGGTTAGGCCTTTATATTTTAACTTGTAATACCAATTTTGTTACTGTTAAAGTGCCTAAAAATTTTGGCATGAAATTAATCTTTCCCTGTTTATAGTCAGGGGCTGTAGGGGAAGAAAAAAAATTGTTCATACCATTGCACTATGTAAACAGACACATTTTGATATCTATGTTATCAGGATAGTTTAAGTGGTAGGTAGAACCTACCCTGACATCTGTATAAGTTAGCCAGACAATAAATAAAAGAATAATTATGGTGTCAACTGGTGGTTTTTCTTTAAATATGTCTGTGTAAATATAAATGAGAAAGTAAGTGTCTGTTTTCTGTTTTATGCTGTGGGAAATAAAGACAAACAAGAAAAGAATCCATGGGGCCGGCATTGTGGCATAGCAGTTAAAGGCAGAACCTGTATCCCATGTGGGCGCTGGTTTGTGTTCCACTCCACTTTTAATCCAGCTCCCTCCTAATGGCCCAAGTGTTTGGGCCCCTGCCACCCACATGGGAGACCCCAGTGAAGCTCCTAGCTCCTGGTTTCAGCCTGGCCCACTGCTGACTATTGCAGCCATCTAGGGAGTGAACCAGTGGAGATTCTCTCTCTCTCTCTCTCTCTCTCTCTCTCTCTCTCTGTGTGTGTGTGTGTGTGTGTGTCCCTCTCTCTGTCTCTCCCTCTCTGGAACTCTTTCAAAATAAATAAATAAATCTTTAAAAGAAAAAAGGAGAATCCAGATAAGTAATCATCATTGTACCTACCTGTACCGTCAATGTACCTAATCTCTTCCTTTTTGGTTTTCTCAATAACCTGCATCTTAGTCAAAATCCATTTACTGGAGGCAGAGGTAAAGATGAGTAGTGAGAGCAATGGAAGATGAAATTGCAAAGACTAGCATGGACACTGATAAATTTGGAAAGGTCAATGGGAATTTGGGAATGCACATGTGTGTATGTGTGTGTTGCAGTATCTCAGTATAGCACAATGGTTAAGAGCTTCAGAAGACAGAAGATCTGTTTCCATCTCTTACTTGCAAGTCACTTCTGTAAACCTGTTTCTTTTTCTCTTCATGTATGTATGTGTGTGTTTGTGTGTGCGTGTGTGTTTGAAAGGCAGAGCAACAGAGAGACAGAAATGTTGTATCTGCTGCTTCTCCCAAATATGCCTGCCATGGCCAGGACTGGGCCAGGCTAAAGCCAGGAGCCAGGAACTCCCTGGGCAGCAGCTTAACTACTGCATCGCAATACTTGCTCCAGACTATTTCCTTATTTACAAGGTGAAAAACTTACAGTGTCAATATGTGCATTAAATGAGATTAATCCACTCAGCACAGTAGCCTGACTTAATGTCGGCACTCAAAGTCACAGTCACTATCAATCTGAAGTGTTTATATAAATGATCACAAATCACTTACAGCCAAGTCGACTAGAGCAGGGACTTACTAAGTATAATATTAAAGAAAAGGAGCACTAACAGAAAAGAAATCTATATCAGGTTTACAATTAATTGAAGGCTTCCTGAGCATGTAACTGTCACTGGGCAATTTAGGATGGCCTCTTCTGTCTCCATGCATTCTCAACACTTGGCATTTCATGCCTGTCTCTGGAGCTACATTTAGCATATCCATGTTTTCTTGTGAGCAAATGTTTAAAATATCCCATCCATCAGCATTATAGCACAAATCTCTTTTTCCTAAAATGCTGCTTCCATTATTACAGAGATTACATGGGATGCTAATTAAGCCTAAGCTTTGGAATCCCCACTTTTGGGAGTTGTGGAGGGATATCCTTCTAATTGAATACACTTATATCTTTTTTTATTTGTGGTCTTATTTTTAAGTAGGGCAGCTGAATTATCTAAAGCTTCAGAACTCATAAAACCTGGATCTGTCCTGCGTTATTGTTCTCCTCAGCTTCTAATGCAGAATTCAACCAAGTGTCTGTCCTAAAAACCTTCTTATGCCACCACTGTCCCATGAGGACCCCAGATGGATAGAAGACAGCAAAATGGCTTGCCACCTCTGTACTCCAAGAGGGGCCTGCAAATATTTTTAAAACAATTTGGTCATTGCACTGCACACATTATATTGGAGTCAAAGGCCGGCCCTACAATGTGACCCATCTAGGAAATATGTTTGCCCTTTGAGGTCTCTGAGAAGTCAGTCTGGGTGTTTCTAGACATTGAGCTCAAATTTAGCTCAAAATTTTAAGCAGGGGCCGGCGCCGTGGCTTAACAGGCTAATCCTCTGCCTAGCGGCGCCGGCACACCAGGTTCTAGTCCCGGTTGGGGTGCCGGATTCTATCCCGGTTGCCCCTCTTCCAGGCCAGCTCTCTGCTATGGCCCGGGAAGGCAGTGGAGGATGGCCCAAATGCTTGGGCCCTACACCCACATGGGAGACCAGGAGAAGCACCTGGCTCCTGGCTTCGGATCAGCGCGATGAGCCAGCTGCAGCGGCCATTGGAGGGTGAACCAACGGCAAAAAGGAAGACCTTTCTCTCTGTCTCTCTCTCTCACTATCCACTCGGCCTGTCAAAAAAAAAAAAAAAAAAATTTAAGCAGGAAGGAGGCTAGTGCTGTAGCACAATAGGTTAAGCCACCACTTGGGATTTTGGCATCCATATAGGAGCACCAGTTTAAGTCCAGGCCACTCTGCTTCCAATTTAGCTCCCTGTAAATGCATCTGGGACACAGTGGATAATGGCTGTAGTACTTGAATCCCTGTCACCCATCTGGGAGACCCTGATAGAGTTCCTGGCTCCTAGCTTTAGCCTGGGCCAGCCCTGGCTGTTGGAGGCATTAGAGGAGTAAACCAGTGGATGTAAGATATCTGACTCTCCCTCTCTGTCACTCTAACTTTCAAATAAATAAATAGATTTTTTTTTTTGACAGGCAGAGTGGACAGTGAGAGAGAGAGAGAGACAGAGAGAAAGGTCTTCCTTTGCCATTGGTTCACTCTCCAATGGCCGCTGCGGCCGGCGCACCGCGCTGATCCGAAGCCAGGAGCCAGGTGCTTCTGGTCTCCCATGTGGGTGCAGGGCCCAAGCACTTGGGCCATCCTCCACTGCACTCCCGGGCCATAGCAGAGAGCTGGCCTGGAAGAGGGGCAACCGGGACAGAATCCGGTGCCCCGACCAGGACTAGAACCCGGTGTGCCAGCACCGATAGGCAGAGGACTAGCCTGTTGAGCCACAGCACCGGCCAATAAATATTTTTAAAAACTTATTTTTTGACTAGGAGGATTCCTGCCAGAACACCTGGAATATCCATCATGGACTTACTCTAAGTAGGTTTTAGTATTAAAGGACTCCCATCCTTTACCTGTTTTCTGTCTCTCTTAGTTTTAAAGGTTACCAATCAAAATGCTATCTATTTCAGATAGGTCCCTGAAACAAACAGCAGCTGTTTATTTGTACACTTGCTCATTCAAATCACTGAAAAACAATCATTGAGAAGTTATAATTTATTAAGCACTGGGAATATAAAGCTGTTACATAATAGGAAGTCATAAGTACTAGTCTTATAACCAAGGGGGTGGGTGTTCGACTCAGTAGTTATGATGCTATTTTGGATGCCCACATCCCATACAGGAGTCCTAGCTCTAGTTTCAGTTTCAGCTTTCTGCTAATATGTACCCCGGGAGGCAGCAAGGAATGGTTCAAGTACTTAGGTCCCTGCCACCCACATGGAAGACCCAGATTGAATGTAGACTCCTAGCTTTGGCCTGGTTCAACTCTAGTTGTAGGCATCTGGGGACAGAACCAGTAGCTGGAGGATCTCTCTCTTTTTCTCTCCACTCCCATAAAATTAAATACATAAATAAATAAAGTCTAGATCCAGTAAAAAACATTAGCCAGTAGGCACACTGCTCCACTCTTAACACTGGTTCTGGATTGCTCCTTACCACCAATACAAGGCTGCTTGGTTGACCATGTGCATGAAAGGGAAACTCTCTGAGATTTACTCATGGGGCAAAGATAAGGCTAGGTCCCAATGAGGCCACCATGGAATAAAGGGAAAACATTTACCACAGCAGTGGTAACAGTAATTTTATGCCATTAAGACATTACTTTGAATTTCCTTATCTAAATAACACCTACACATTGTTATTCATAGTCACCTCCAATAACTGATCACCTACCATGTGCTACATTTAAGCTAGGATCTTTGCAAATAGTATTGCATGTATTATTGCAATTCTCTGTGTCTTTACACACAGAGAATCATGCCTAAGTGGATTAGAAATTTGCCTGAAGGCATTTGCTTTTAGTGGATCTAGAATTCAAACTCAAAGCTCTCTGAGTAAATCCAAATCAGAAGTCATAATATCATTGTCAACTTTCCATTTTCCAGTTTTAAAAAAGTACATTTCATAAAAGCAAGGACAATTTAATAATCCAAGACTAAAAAAGACCTAATCTTAAGTAGGCTCAATTCAATAAGTACAGCTTCATGGAAATTCACCACACTGTCTTTCTTTTCCTCATTGGACTATGCACTGGAAAACGGACTGGATCAGCATGTGATGGCAGTGATCAACTTCTGTCTATACTTGGTTCTTTACAGTGTAGGGGATGCTTATAATCCCAGCTTTTTCAGCTCTTCTTAGCAGATACTATCTGCTGCCTCTTCAGCTGATTTCAGAAGAGCTGCTGAAATTCCTGTGTGGTTTCATTAAACAGTTACAACTTTCTGAAAGTTATCGTGTCGGGGTCAAACTGCAATGAGAATAGTTAATTTGTTCTCCTATGTCTTTCTCTTTCTTTGTCCTGTCCATTATTTGGGGGTGTTTCTGCTGTTCGTATAACAAATTTGTAGTATTGTTACTCCCCATGAGGTTGGGAAAAGCCACATGACTCTGAAATACAAAATACTAGAATTTTCTTTCTTGTAACAGCCAGAGGTAAGCCTTATGTTCCTGGCCTCAGCACACAGCCTAGCACAGTTCCTCAGTGGCACCACAGCAGCACTCTGCAGGAGGAAAAGCTGATCCCTGTGTCACAGACACAAGGCAAAGACTCAGAGATTCAGTGACTCGATCAAAGAACTCACTGTGGGGACAAGAGGGCTGACTGACCTCCTCTCTGAGTGTTCCAGCCACACTCTTTTCATAGCATTTTTATCCCTACTGTCTTCTCATTTGACAAATATGATTGAACATGTTCTCACTGAGAAGGAAGAGTAAGCTCAGTCAAGCACACAAAGGTCAGGAGCCAGCATTGTGGCACAGCAGGTTAATCTACTGCTCAAGATGCCTGCAACTCATATTGGAGCGCTAGTTCAAGGCCTGCTGGCCTGCCTACTCTACTTCAGATCCACCTTCTTCCTAATGCACTTGCAACAGATGATGGCTGATCTACTTGGGCCCCAGCCACCTATGTGGGAGATGCAGATGGAGTTGGTGTTCCTGGCTTTGGCTTGGCCCAACTCTGGCTGCTGTGACCATTTGAGGAGTGAACTAGCAGATGGAAAATCAATCTATCTATCTCTCTCTCTCTCTCTCTCTCCTCTCACTCCTCTCCCTCTCCCTTTCTCTCCTCCCTCTTCCTCTCTCTCTCTCTCTCTCTGCCTTTCAAATAAATGACTAAATAAATCTTTCTTTTAAAAAAAGGAGCTATCAGAGGAGCCTCGATAACATTCTGCTGAATGAAATAAGCTAGTCAAAAAACTAGGCAAATATTGTAGGAGTCCACTTTTATGAAGTACCTAAAGAAATCAAAAATAAAAACAGTAAAATAGTGACTGCCAAGTGCTAGGGAAAGGGAGTTGCTATTTAAAAGGTACAGAGTTTCTGCTTTGCGAGATGAAAAAGTTAGTTCTGTTTGACATTGTAAATATACTTAACACTACTGACTATGCATTTAAAAATAAATTTTATGCTACATTTTTTACAACAATAAAAAATTTACGTCTATCATCGAGCTCTGATGGTCCATTTCCCTCACGCTGTGTGCTACCTCACCTGTTCTGCCAAAGGAAAAAATCATGTAGCAATACATTCCTGCCCAGTAAGGATCAGCACTCTGCATTGACTGCATTGACTGTACATTCTGTTGATTTTGAATTGAGTGTGTTTGCAAACTGTGGCCTCTCTCCACACCACTTTCTAGTGAGTTCTGGTAAACAGTTTTGATCCGCAGTGCTATCACAAGGTGATAGCATGGGTTCTTCCATAAAGAACCACAGAAGAGTATCATGTGGATACTAAAGATGTTTAGGCATGGGCAGGCATTTGGTGTAGCAGTTAAGACACCTGCATCCCATATAGAAGAACCTGGATTTGTGTTTGGCCCCAGTTCCCAGTTCCAGCTTCCTGCTAATGCCGACTCTAGGAAGCAGCAGGTCTGGCTCAAGTCCCTGGGTCCATTATGGCACCCGCATGGGAAACCTGGATGGAGTTCCTGCTCCTGGCTTCAACTCAGCCCAGCTCCAGCTGTTACAGGCATTTGGGGAATGAACCAATGGAGGGAAACTCTGCCTGCCTTCCTGTTTCTCTTTCTCTCTTTTTCCCTCCTCTCTCTTAAATAGTAATAAAAATATATGAATAGAATTATAAAAAATTCAAAATGACTTTGAAGTAAATGATAAACAACAGAAGGGAAAGAACAACAAGGACTCAAGGTGATAGAAGTCTTATGACACTTGGCCGGCGCCGCGGCTCACTAGGCTAATCCTCCACCTGCGGCGCTGGCACCCCAGGTTCTAGTCCCGGTTGGGGTGCCAGATTCTGTCCTGGTTGCTCCTCTTCCAGTCCAGCTCTCTGCTGTGGCCCGGGAAGGCAGTGGAGGATGGCCTGAGTGCTTGGGCCCTGTATCCGCATGGGAGACCAGGAGGAAGCACCTGGCTCCTGGCTTTGGATCAGCACAGCGCCCTGGCCGTAGAGGCCACTTTGGGTTGAACCAACAGAAGGAAGACCTTTCTCTCTCTCTCTCTCTCTCTCTCTCTCTCTCAGAAGGAAGACCTTTCTCTCTCTCTCTCTCTCTCTCTCTAACTCTGCCTGTAAATAAATAAATAAATAGAAGTCTTATGACACTGTGAAGAACATCATAAACATCCCTTCTCCTGGGGAGGATAGACCAAGAATTGAGACCAGGAATGGAAGAAATATAGCTTAGGACAAACTGTGATCTCTGGAGATTTAAATAAAAAAGAAAACCCACTGAAGAGGAATCTGGACTTAAGGATTTGGCCAAAACAGCCTGTTCATTTGGACTCTCTCCAGGAACACATGCCCCTAGAGTAAGCAGGGAATGCCTGCACTGCTCTGGGATCGGGCACTGCACACTTACTGGTGTTTCACTCTTGGGAAATCACTACAAGATGGCAGAGCAGTGATTCTAATGCTCAAAGCATCATCTGGAAGCTCTGTTAAGACAGTCATGTAGGTTTGTGCCCACTGTTGGTCAGTGGGTTTGGAGTAGGTCCTAAGAATATGCAGTTCCTGTAACAACAGATACCACAGAAATAAAAAAAAAAAAAATCAGGATTAATACAAAGAGCTATATGCCAACAAACTGGAAAATCTAGAAGAAATGGATAGATTCCTAGAAATGTGCAGTCTACCAAAACTGAGTCATGAAGGCTCAGAAAACCTAAACAGGCCAATAACCAAGATGGAGATTGAATCAGTAATAAAGATCCTCCCAAGAAAGAAAAGCCCCGAACCTTACAGCTTCACTGCTGAATTCTATCAGACATTTAAAGAACAACTAACTCCAATTCTTCTCATGCTGTTCAAAATAATTGAAAGGGAGGGAATTTTCCCAAACTCCTTCTATGAAGCCAGCTTCTCTTTAATTCCTAAACCTGAAAAAGATACAACAGAGAAAGACAACTATAGCCCAATATTCCTGGTGAACATAAACACACACAAAAAAAATCCTCAACAAAATACTAGCCAATAGAATCCAAGAACATATCAGAAAGATCATTCACTGAGACCAAGTAAGATTTATCCCTGGGATGCAGGGATGGTTCAACATTCACCAGTCAATCAATATGATACATCACATTAACAAACTGAAGAACAAAAAACATATGAGTATTTCAATAGATGAGAGAAAGTGTTTTATAAAATACAACACCTTTTCATGATGAAAACCTTAAAAAAAACTGGATATAGAAGGAATAATCCTCAACACAATCAAGACAATCTACAATAAACCCACAGCCAGCATCTTATTGAATGGAGAAAAGTTGGAAGCATTCCCAATGATATCCAGAACCAGACAAGGATGCCCATTCTCACCATTGCTATTCAATATAGTCCTGGAACTTTTAGCTAGAGCCATTAGGCAAGAAAAAGAAATCAAAGGAATACAAATTAGAAAGGAGAAAGTCAAACTATCCCTATTTTCAGATGACTTGATGCTTTAGGGGAACCAAAAAACTCCACTAAGAGACTACTGGAAATCATAAAAGAGTTTATTAAAATGAAAGGACATAAAACAACACACAAAAATCAATAGCCTTTCCATACATAGACAACGACATGGCTGAGAAAGAACGTCTAAGATCAGTTCCATTCACAATAGCCACAAAAAAATCAAATTTCTTAGAATAAATTTAACAAAGGAAATCAATGATCTATATGATGAAAATGACAAAACATTAATGAAAGAAACAGAAAAAAATGTAAAAATCTTCCACTTCCATGGATTAGAAGAATCAATATCAAAATGTCCATACTGGGGGCCGGCGCCATGAGTGGGTTAATCCTCCGCCTGTGGCACCAGCATCTCATATAGGCATCAGTTCTAGTCCTGGATGCTCCTCTTCCAATCCACCTCTCTGCTATTGCCTGCAACAGCAGAAGATGGCCTGGTCCTTGGGCCCCTGCACCAATGTGGGAGACCCGGTAGAAGCTCCTGGCTCCTGGCTTCGGGTCAGCACAGCTCTGGCCATTGCGGCCATTTGGGGAGTGAACAATGGATGGAGGACCTTTCTTTGTCTCTCCCTCTCACTGTCTGTGACTCTACCTCTCAAATAAATCAATAAAATCTTTAAAAAAAAAAGTCCATACTACCAAAAGCAATTTACAGGTTCAATGTGATACCAATCAAAATACCAAAGACATTTTCAGATATTAAAAAAAATAATCCTCAAACAAATTCATATGGAAACTTAGGAGACCCCAAATAGCTAAAGCAATCTTATACAACAACAACAAAGCCAGAGGCATTACAATACCAGATTTCAAGACATACTACAGGGCAGTTATAATCAAAACAGTCTGGTACTGGTACAAAAACAGATGGCTAGAACAATGGAACAGAATAGAAATACCAGAAATCAACCCATGCATCCACAACCAATTTATTTTTAACAAATGAGATAAAATCAATCTGTGGAGTAAGGACAGTCTCTTCAACAAATGGTGCTGGGAAAACTGGATTTCCACATGCATAAGTATGAAGCAAGACCCCTACCTTACACCTTACACAAAAATCCACTCAAAATGGATCAAAGACTTAAATCTAAAACCTGATATCATCAAATTATTAAGAGAATTATAGAAATTCTTAGAGAATGATTGGAGAAACTCCACAAGACTTTGGCATAGGCAAAGACTTCTTGGAAAAGACCCAAGAGGCATAGGCAATCAAAGCCAAAACTGACAAATGGGATTACATCAAATTGAGAAGCTTCTGTACTGCAAAAAGAAACACTCAGCAAAGTGAAGAAGCAATTGACAGAATGGGAGAAATTATTTGCAAACTATGCAACTGATAAAGGATTAATAGCCATATAAAGAGATTAAGAAACTCAACAACAATAAAATGAACAAACAACCCAGTTAAGAAATGGACAAAGGACTTAAACAGGCATTTTTCAAAAGAAGAAATCCAAATGGCCAACAGACACATGAAAAAATGTTTGCAATCACTAGCCATCAGGGAAATGCAAATCAAAACTACAATGAGGTTTCACCTCACCCCAGTTAGAATGGCTTTCATAAAAAAAAAATCAGCAAGCAACAAGTGCTGGTGAGGATGTCAAGGAAAAGTACCCTAATCCACTATTGGTGGGAATGTAAACTGGTAAAGCCACTATGGAAGACAGTATGGATATACCTCAGAAATCTGAATATAGACCTACCATTTGCCCCAGCCATCACACTCCTGAGAATTTACCCAAGGGAAATAAAATCAGCTGTGAAAGAGTTATCTGTATCCCCATGTTCATTGCAGTTCAACTCGCAATAGCTAAGATACAGAATCAACCCAAATTTCCATCAATTGAATACAGGAGAAAGAAATTATGGGATATACACACCACAGAATACTACACAGTAGTAAAAAAGAATGAAATCTTGTCATTTACAACAAAATTAATGAAACTGGAAAACATCATACTTAGAATAAGCCAGTCCCAAAAGGACAAATATCATATGTTCTCCCTGATCTGTGATAACTAATAGAACACCTAAAAGGTAATCTATAGAAGTGAAATTAACACTTCAAGATGAAATGACTTTGAACAGCCCTTGTCTTGACTATTGAGGAATGGTTTTTTCCATACTATTTGTTGAAGTTGTTGAAGTTTTTACTTAGTAAAGAGTTAATCTTATGTGTATAAAGTTAATAGAAAATAGATCTTATGGGGCCGGCACCATGGGGCAGTAGGTTAATACTCCACCTTCAGTGCAGCATCCCATATGAGTGCTGGTTCTAATCCCAGCTGCTCCTCTTCCAATCCAGCTCTCCGCTGTGGCCTGGAAGAGCAGTGGAAGATGGCCCAGGTGCTTGGGCCCCTGCCCCCGCATGGGAGGCCAGGGAGAAGCACATGTCTCCTGGCTTCAGATTGGCATAGCTCCGGCTGTTGCGGCCATTTGGGGAGTGAACCAACGGAAGGAAGACCTTTCTCTCTATATTTCCTTCTCACTATCTGTAACTCTACCTTCAAATAAATAAATAAAATCTTTAAAAAATAAAATAGATCTTAGTAAAAAATAAGAATGGGAATAGGAGAGGGAAGAGGAAGAGCGTTGAGAGTGTAGGTGGGAGGGCAGGTACCAAGAGAAAAATCACTATATTCCTAAAGTTGTATTTATGAAAAGCATAAAGCTTTATTCCTTGAATAAAAGGTTTCTGAGGAAAAAATTACAAAAAATTAAAGAAATCAAAGACACAAAAGATGTAAAAATCTTCCATGTTCGTGTATTGGCAGTATTAGTATCATCAAAGTGTCCATACTATTGAAAGCAATTTACAGATACAGTGTGATAGCAAATAAAATATCAATGGCATTAGTCTCAGATATAGAAAAAATGATGCTAAAATTCATACGGAAACACAAGAGACCCCAAATAGCTAAAGCAATCTTATACAACAAAAACAAATCCAGAGGCATCACAATACCAGATTTCAAACATACTCCAGGGCATTTTATAACCAAAACTGGTACTGGACTGGTACTGGCAAAAAACAGAATGTAGACCACTGGAACAGAATAGAAATGCCAGAAATCAATCCACACATCTACAACCAACTTATCTTTGACAACAAAGCTAAAATCAATCCCCAGAGCAAGGACAGTCTGTCTCTTCAACAAATGGTTCTGGGAAAACTGGTCTCCACATGCAGAAGTATGAAACAAGACATCTATCTTATACTTTACTTACACTAAAATCTACTCAAAATGGATCCAGGTGGGCTGGCACTGTGGCATAGCAGGTAAAGCTGCAGCCTGAGACTCCAGCATCCGATATGGACACTGGTTCGATTCCTGGCTGCACCACTTCTTTTTTTTTTTTTAATTTTTTAAAAGATTTATTTATTTGAAAGAGTTACAGAGAGAGTTACTCCCCAGATGGCCGCAACAGCTGGAGCTGTGCCGATCCGAAGCCAGGAGCCAGGAGCCAGGAGCTTCTTCCAGGTCTCCCACATGGGTGCAGGGGCCCAAGGACTTAGGCCATCTTCTACTGCTTTCCTATGCCATAGCAGAGAGCTGGATTGGAAGAGGAGCAGCCGGGACTAGAACTGGTGCCCATATGGGATGCTGGCACTGCAGGCTAGGGCTTTAACCCTCTGCGCCACAGCGCCGGCCCCTGTACCACTTCTGATCAAGCTCCCTGCTAATGGGCCTGGGAGAGCAGCAGAAGATGGCCCAAGTCCTTGGGCCCTTGCACCCATGTGGGAGACCTGGATGAGGCTTCTGGCTCTTGGTTTTGGCTTGGCACAGCCCCTACTGTTGTAGCCATTTGGAAAGTGGGCCAGCAGATGGAAGATCTCCTCTCTCTCTCTCTCTCTCTCTCTCTCTCTCTCTCTCTCTCTCTCTCTAACTCTAACTTTCAAATAAATAAATCTCAAAGAAAAAAAAAAAACAATGGATCAAGGACCTAAATCTACAACCTTATACCATCAAATCACTGTAGAACATTGGGTAAACTCTGCAAAGACTTCTTGGAAAAAAAACCAGAAACACAGGCAATCAAACCTAAATTAACAAATGGGAGTACATCAAGCTGAGAAGCTTTTATACTGTAAAACACTGAGCAAAGTGAAGATACAACTGACAGAATGGGAGAAAATATTTGCAAACTATAAAACTGATAAAGGATAATATCCAGAATTTATAAAAAGCTTAAGAATCTCAACAACAACAAAACAAACAACCCAGTTAAGAATTGCGAAAGGAATTTGAACAGGTATTTTTTAAAAGAGGAAATTCAAATGGCCAACAGACACATTGAAAAATGCTCAGGATCACTACCCATCAGGGAAATGCGATTCAAAACCACAATGAGGTTTCACCTCAGCCCAGTTAGAATAGCTCTCATACAGAAACCAACAAACAATAAATGCTAGTGAGGATGTGGGGGAAAAGTACCCTAATTCACTGTTGCTGGGAATGTAAACTGGTGCAGCCATTGTGTTAGACAGTATGGAGATACCTCAGAAATCTGAAAATAGATATACCATGTGACCCAGCAATCCCACTCCCAGGGAATTTACCCAAGGGAAATGAAATCAGCTTATGAAATAGTTATCTGTATCCCCGTGGTCACTGCCGCTCAATTCCTAATAGCTAAAATATGGAATCAACCCCGATGTCCATCAACTGATGACTGGGTATAGAAATTACAGTATTTATACACTAAGGAATACTACTCAGTGATTACAAAAACAGAAATCCTGTCTTTTGCAACAAAATGGGTGCAACTGGAAACCATTATACTTAGTGAAATAAGCCAGTTCCAAAAAGATACCATGTGTTTTCCCTGATCTATGATAAGCTAATAGAGTATGTAAAATGTAATGTTTTGGAGTGAAATTGACATTTTACAATTGGATGATTATTTACAGCCCTTGTCTCTACTGTTGAGAAGCAGTGTTTCTTTCTTCATACTATTTGTTGAACTCTTTACTTACTGTAAGATTAATCTTATAAGTATTAGGTAAAATGAAAATAGATCTTTGTAAAAATTAATAGTGGGAATAGGAGAGGGAGGAGGAAGAAGGGTAGGAGCATGGAAGGGAGATAGGGTAGGGTGGAAAGTATCATTATGTTCCTAAATTTGTATATATGACATACATGAAATTTGTACACCTTAGTAAAATTTTAAAAAATAGGGATTGGCGCTGTGGCTTGGTAAGTTAAGCCTCCTCCTGCAGCATCAGAATCTTCTGTGGGTGCTGGTTTGTGTCCCAGCTGCTCCTCTTCAGATCCAGCTCTCTCTTAATGACCTGGAAAAGCAGTGGAAGATGACCCAAGTGCTTGGTCCCCTGCACCCACGTGAGGGACCCAGAAGAATCTCCTGGCTCCTGGCTCCAGACTGCCCAGCTCCACTTGGACAGGCATTTGGCAAGTGAACCAGTGGATGGAAGACCTTTCTATCTCTCCCTCTCTCTGTCTGTAACTTTCCCTCTCAAATAAATAAATAAATCTTTGAAAATTTGTTAATAAAAATAAAAGAATATGCATTTCCAACAGGGCTTTTAGGTGATGCTTTTTGCAGCTGGTTCTCAGACCACACTTTGAGTAGCTGTGGTCATTATCAATAATTAAACTATTTTCTGGGGCTGGTGTTGTTGCACAGTAGGTCATGCCACTGCATGAGACTCCAACATCCCATATGAGCACTGTTTTTTTTTTTTTTTTTTTTTTTTTTGACTGGCAGAGTGGACAGTGAGAGAGAGAGAGAGAGAGAAAGGTCTTCCTTTGCCGTTGGTTCACCCTCCAATGGCCGCCGCAGCCGGCGCACCACGCTGATCCGATGGCAGGAGCCAGGTGTTTATCCTGGTCTCCCATGTGGGTGCAGGGCCCAAGTACTTGGGCCATCCTCCACTGCCTTCCCGGGCCACAGCAGAGAGCTGGCCTGGAAGAGGGGCAACCGGGACAGAATCCGGCGCCCCGACCGGGACTAGAACCCGGTGTGCCGGCGCCACAAGGCGGAAGATTAGCCTATTGAGCCACGGCGCCGGCGAGCATTGTTTTGAGTCTTGGCTGCTCCACTTCCAATACAGCTCCATGCTAATGCTCCTGGGAAAAGCACCAGAAGATGGCCCAAGTGCTTGTTTCCATGTGGGAAACCCAGATGTAGTTCCAGGAGTCTGCCCTTATCTAGCCCCGGCTGTTGTGGCCATTGGGGAGTGAACCAATGGATGGAAGATCTGTGTGTGTGCGTGTGTGTGTATGTGTGTGTGTTTCTCCCTCTCTCTCTGTAACTCTGCCTTTCAAATAAGTAAATCTTCGGCTGGCGCCGCAGCTCAATAGGCTAATCCTCCGCCTTGCAGCACCGGCACACCGGGTTCTAGTCCCGGTCGGGGAGCCGGATTCTGTCCCGATTGCCCCTCTTCCAGGCCAGCTCTCTGCTATGGCCAGGGAGTGCAGTGGAGGATGGCCCAAGTGCTTGGGCCCTGCACCCCATGGGAGACCAGGAGAAGCACCTGGCTCCTGCCATTGGATCAGCGTGGTGCGCCGGCCGCAGCGCGCCTACCGCGACGGCCATTGGAGGGTGAACCAACGGCAACAGGAAGACCTTTCTCTCTGTCTCTCTCTCTCACTGTCCACTCTGCCTGTCAAAAAAAAAATAAGTAAATTTTTATAAAATAATTATTAAACTATTTTTTGCATGAAACTAATATGTATGTATAACATCAAACCTAAAAACAAGTTCATATTTAGAATCACAGTTGAAAAAACTTAGCTGACTAAAGGAGAAAACCAGTAGGCATGGCACTGTTGTAATCAAAGAATAATTATGCATTATAATTACCCAATATTCTGTCTTTAACCATTACTCATTTTTATTAATCTTTTGTTGTTATTGCCTTGCCCACATATCATGGGAAGTTGGGGCAGAATCCAGATGTTAATAAATGTTAATTATGGATTTTTTAAAATCAAAACAGCAAAAATAATGAAAAGACCAATTCATGAAAGTTGACAAGCCTTCACCCTTAATCATCTCAAGGTTAAATAATGATCAGAATTCTTTCAGTTGAAGCACTTATGCTGCATTTTGATGTCTGACTATCACATAAATATAACTGTGCTATTAGGCTCTATTTTTCATTGCAGATGATATTGATGCATCCTTGTGTGGTATAGTCTGACACAGTAAAATCGTTACTCTCTAGGTAAGGATATTCATAAAAATGTAATTATCGTAATCAGAACAGACTTTAAGCTCATGAGCAGGGACTGCCAGATTTGTGATTGGCAGTTTTCAATCACTTTGTGTATAACAAAGAAACTTCTTAATGCAGCCCTGTGAATCACTGATGTCTTGCTTTGGGTGTTGTGAGATGGTGGTGACAACTCTTGTTAGCCTCTTTGGCCTGGCTTTGGGTAGGACTGCACACAGAGTTTTGACCTATTTCATTCAGTTTATCCACAGCAGATTTAAAAGATTTGCTGTTTGCTGAGAGAATGCTTTGAGAAAAAAAGAGACCACAGTAAGACTGCCTTGATAAGAAATAGTAACCTGACTACTAAACATTCATCATTTTAATTCTCAATAACTTGCTGGTAGAAGAATCCTAGAGCTGCTATTATATGCACCATGCCACCTGGGGTAAATGTAGCAAGTGCCATCAGTGGAATTATACCCCTGACCAGCCTGAGTGTCCTGTGCCCTGGATGTCCCAAATGCTGGTTAAGACTCATGCTGGAGGATTCCAAGATGGCGGAATATGGAGGGAGCTTACTGCTCTACTCTAGGAAAAGATGGTTAAAAAAAAAAAGTGAAAGAGTGCAATCTCAGGGAACAGTTAGAGAGAAAACTGCAGAGGAAATTTCATGCAAATTAGAGGGACACTGTGGATCTATGCTGAGGGTAGGGACACAGACAACTCAGGACCCCAGCAGCTGAGAGGCTCAGCACCAGCTTTGGCAAGTGAGGTGAGAGACCAGACTGCAGCAGCTATAAAGCTGAGGGCAGAGCCTGGCGTGAATCTGGCTTGGACTCATGTCAGGGACAATGTACCTGCCAACCTAGAAGGGAAAAAAGGGGGCACGTTTCTCTCTCCCCGACCACCCATCTTCTGTGTCCTGTAACAAGCTGAGAAAGGCAAGTGCCATTCTGGACATATGTAACTGTTGCACCAGATTGTGTCCACATGCCCAGCTACAGCAGAGAGGATACACCTGAGTCTGGCTGGGAGAATGGATAGGGGGCTGAGTGCTCATGACTGTGGAAGCCTTGTGTGCTGGGACTGTGAAAATACTGTGGCTGCTTGGCGGGGGGAAGGGGGGCGGTGGGGAGTACAGAGTATAGTTGAAATTCTGGGCAGTCACTGTGGGTGGCTCCACAGACTCAGGGCTTTCTGATTCCCTAGTGAAGGTCATTGCTGCGGGATCCATGCTCATACTGTGGCAGCGTGAATAAATAAATAGCCCAATAGGGCTAGTGTCCAGGCCTTAATCACCTTTGAGAAGAGGAGGTAAGCATGAGACTACACCAACAGAGCTTATCAAACCTACCCTCTAATTAAAGAGAGAGAGAGAAAGAGAGAGATTTAACACACCCAAGTTGGGTATCACCTTGAACACTCCCCTCATCCTGGAAGCACTGAACAGAGCTCCCTGGCCACACCCAACACACGTCTCTGGTTATTCACTAAAACAGCAGATACTTTACTAAGGCACAAAGGCATAGTCCAAAAATAAAAGCTATCACAGGGGCTGGCGCTGTGGCATAGTGGGTAAAGCCACTGCTTGCAGTGCTGGCATCCCATACAGGCACCGGTTCCAGTCCCAGCTGCTCCACTTCCAATCCAGCTCTCTGCTATGGCCTGGGAAAGCAGTAGAAGATGGCCCAAGTCTTGGGCCCATGCACCCGTGTGGGAGACCTGGAAGAAGCTCCTGGCTTTTGGCATTGGATCAGTACAACTACAGCCATTGCAGCTATCTGGGGAGAAACCAGCAGATGGAAGATCTCACTCTCTCCTCTATCTCTCTCTGCCTCTGCTTCTCTGTAACTCTGCCTTTCAAATAAATAAATAAATCTTTAAAAACTAAAAAAAAAGCCATCATGGAGAAGGGGAGCAAATATCTCCACAAATGCCTAAAAATAAATGCAGCAATTCATAAAACAAGAATAAAGAAGACAACATGACACCCCCAAAGGAACACATCACTTCAATACTAAAATGTGAAGATGAAGAGATTGAAGAAATACCAGAAATGGAATTCAAAGAATTGATCATAGGATTACTTAGAAGTAATCAGAAGCAAATCCACAAATTAAAGAAATCCATACATGACATGAATGAAAATTTTTCCCATGAAACAGAGATTTTTAAAAAGAAATCAAAATGAAATATTGGAAATGAAGAATTCAATAGATCAAATAAAAAGTGTGGTAAAAAGCCTTAACAACAGACTCAGTGAAGCAGAAGAAAGAATATCCAAGTTAGAAGATAAATCTCAAAATTCTACAGTCAGATCAAAGAAAAAAAGAAGAAATTAGAAAACTGAAAACCAGTGTTGGAGATCCATGGAATACTATCCAATGACCCAACATATGGGTCTTAGGAGTCCCTGAAGGTATGGAAAGAGAGAATGGATTAGAAGGCCTTTTTAGTGAAATAATTACAGAAAACTTCCCTAATTTGGAGAAAGAAATGGATGTCCAAGTACATGAAACACATAGAATTCCTAATAGACATGACAGAAAAGATCTTCACCATGACACATTATAGTCAAACTCCCCACAGTGAAACATAAAGAAAAGATGCTAAAATGTGCATGACAGAAATGCCAGACTACTTTCAGAGGATCCCCAATTAGACTCACAGCACACTTCTCATCAGAAACCTTATAGGCTAGGAAAGAATGGTGAGATATAATCCAAGTCCTAAGAGAAAAAAACTGCTAACCCAAAATGCTGTACCCTACAAAGCTCTAATTTATGAATAAAGGTGAAATAAAGACCTTCCATAACAAACAGAAATTGAAACAATTTGTCACTGCTTGTCCAGCCTTAAAAAAAGATGCTTAAGGATCTGCTACACAGAGAAACAAAGAAACATGGTCAACTCTATGAAAGTAGGTGAAGGCAGAAAATCTCCCAGAAAGTACAAAGGAAATCCAAAGTAAAAATAGGAATATTTATGGAAAAATGGAAGGAAACAGTCATTACTTATCAAAAGCCACCTTGAACGTAAATGGCCTCAACTCTCCAGTTAAAGATACAGACCAGCAGAATGGATTAAAAATCAAAACCCATCTATTTGCTGTCTACAAGAAACACATCTCACCAACAGATATACACAGACTGAAAGTGAAAGGATGGAAAAAGATATTCCGTGCTAACAGAAACAAAAAAGAGCTGGTATAGTCATCCTAATATCAGACAAAATAGACTTTAACATAAAAACTGTTAAGAGAGACAAAGATGGACACTGTAATGATTAAGGGATCAATTCAACAGGATGATGTGACTATAATAAATGCATATACACCTAAATACAGGGCACCTGGCTATTTAAAAGAAATATTAATGGATCTAAAGGGAGACATAGACTCCCATGCAACAGAAATGGGGTACTTCAATACCCCACTTTCAGCAAAGGACAGAGCAACCAGACAGAAAATCAGCAAGGAAACAACAGAGTTAGTAGACACTATAAAGCAAATTGACCTTATGGATATCTACAGAACTTTTCATCCTACAGTTGCAGAATATACAATCTTCTCACCACTGCATGGAACCTTCTCCAGGACAGACCACATGCTAGGCCACAAAGCAAGTCTCAGCAAACTCAAAATAATCAGAATAATACCATGTGTCTTCTTGTAACACAATGGAATGAAGCTGGAAATCAACAACTCAAGAATCTCTGAAACATACATAAACACATGGAGACTGAACAACATGCTCCTGAATGAACAGTGGGTCATAGAAGAAATAAAAAAATTTTTGGAAACAAATGAAGACAACAGTACAACATATCAAACCTTATGGGACACAGCAAAAGCAGCATTAAGAGGAAAGTTTATAGCAAATGGTGCCTACAACAAGAAACTGGAAAAAGCACTAAATAAAGAGCTATCAATGCATCTCAAGGACCTAGAAAAATAACAGCAAACAAAACCCAAAACTAGTAGGGGAAAGGAAATAATTAAAATTAGAGAAGAAATCAACAAAATTGAAATCAAGAAAAAATACCAAAGAACAGTGAAAAAGAGGTGCTTTTTTTAAAAAAATGAACAAAATTGACACACTATTGGCCCAACTAACCAAAAAAACGTGGGAGAAGACCCACATAAATAAAATCAGAGATGAAAAGGCAGGGTAACAATAGAAATCATGAATATAAAAAGAATCATCAGAAATAACTACAAAAAACTATATGCCAACAAATCAAGAAACAGAAAAAATAGATTCCTGGATACATACAACCTTCTTAAATTGAGCCATGAAGACAGGAAAGAAAGCCTAAACAGACCAATAACCAATACTGAATCAGTAATAAAGACCCTCCCAACAAAGATTCACCACTGAATTTTACCAGACATTAAAGAAAAACTAACTCCAATTCTTCTCATGCTGTTCAAAATAATTGAAAGGGAGGGAATCTTTCCAAACTCCTTCTATGAAGCCAGAATCATCTAATTCCTAATTCCTAAAATATACATAAAGACAACTATAGAACAATATCCCTGAAGAACACAGACACAAAAAATTCCTTAACAAAATACTAGCCAATTGAATCCAAGAACACATCAGAAAGATCATTCACTGGGACCAAGTAAGATTTATTCCTGGGATGCAGTGATGGTTCAACATTCACCAATCAATCAATGTGATACATCACATTAAAATGAAGAACAAAAACCATATGATTATCTCAATAGATGCAGAGAAAGCATTTTATAAAATACAACACCCTTTCATGATGAAAATCTTAAAAAAAGAAACTGGAGGGCTGGCACCGTGGCTTAACAGGCTAATCCTCTGCCTTGCGGCGCCGGCACACCGGGTTCTAGTCCTGGTTGGGGCGCTGGATTCTATCCCGGTAGCCCCTCTTCCAGGCCAGCTCTCTGCTATGGCCAGGGAGTGCAGTGGAGGATGGCCCAAGTGCTTGGGCCCTGGACCCACATGGGAGACCAGGAGAAGCACCTGGCTCCTGGCTTCAGATCAGCGCGATGTGCCGGCCGCAGCGGCCATTGGAGGGTGAACCAACGGCAAAAAGGAAGACCTTTCTCTCTGTCTCTCTCTCTCTCACTATCCACTCTGCCTATAAGAAAGAAAGAAAGAAAGAAAGAAAGAAAGAAAGAAAGAAAGAAAGAAAGAAAGAAAGAAAGAAAGAGAAACTGGATGCAAAAGGAACATTCCTCAACAAAATCAAGGCAATCTATGACAAACCCATGACCAATATCCTATAGAGTGGGAGAAAAGCTGAAAGCATTCCAACTGAGATCCAGAACCAGACAAGGATGCCAATCTCACCACTGCTACTCAATATAGTCTTGGAAGTTTTAGCCAGAGCTATTGGGCAAGAAAAAGAAATCAAAGGCATACAAATTGGAAATGAGAAAGTCAAACCATCCCTATATTCAGATAACATGATTCTATATATAGGGGAACCAAAAAACTCCGATAAGACACTATTGGAACTCATAGAAGAGTTTAGTGATGTGAAAGGATATAAAATCAACACACAAAAATCAATAGCCTTTCCATACATAAACAATGACATGGCTGAGAAAGAATGTCTAAGATCAGTTCCATTCACAATAGCAGCAAAAAAATCAAACACTTTGGAATAAATTTAACCAAATTCATCAAAGATCTCTACCATGAGAATTACAAAACATTAAAGAAAGAAACAGGAGAGAAAAAAAATTTAAAATGTCTTCCATGTTAATAGATTGGAAGACTCAATATCATCAAAATTTTCATACAACCAAAAGCGATTTACAAATTCAATGTGATATCAATCAAAATACCAAGAACATTCTTCTCAGATATAGAAAAAACAATGCTGAAATTCATATGGAAACACAGGAGACCTCAAATAGCTAAAGCAATGTTATACAACAAAAACAAAGCTGGAGATTTCACAATACCAGATTTCAAGACATACTACAAGGCAAGACATTGGCACAGGTTAAGAGTTCTTGTAAAAGACCCAGAGTATGGGACTAGCGCTGTGGCACAGCAGGTTAATGCCTTGTCCTGGAGAGCTGGCATCCCATATGGGTGCCTGTTTGAGACCCAGCTGCTCCACTTCCAATCCAGCTCTCTGCTTTGCCCTGGGAAAGCAGTGGAAGATGGCCCAAGTCCTTGGGCCCCTGAACCCATGTGGGAGACCTGGAGGAAGCTTCTGGCTCTTGGCTTCAGATCAGTGCAGCTCTGGTCATTGCAGCCAATTGAGGAGTGAACCATCAGATGGAAGAACTCTCTTTCTCTCTCTCTTCCTCTCCCTCTCTGTGTGGCTCTGACTTTCAAATAAATAGATAAATCTTAAAAAAAAAAAAGACCCAAGAGGCACAGGCAATAAAAGCCTAAATTGACAAATTGGAGTACATTAAGCTGAGAAGCTTCTGTACTGCAAAAGAAACACTCAGGAAACTTCGTGAAGAGGCAACCAACAAAATGGGAATAATTATTTGCAAACTATGCAACTGATAAAGGATTAAAAACCAGAACATATAAAGACATCAAGAACTCCACAACAACAAAATGAACAACCCAGTTAAGAAATGGGCAAAAGACTTAAACAGACATTTTCCAAAAGAAGAAATCCAAATCACCAACAGACACATGAAAAAATGTTCAGTATCACTAGTTATCAGGGAAATGCAAATCAAACCCCAGTGAGGTTTCATCTCATCCCTGTTAGAATGACTTTCATACAGAAATCAACAAACAATGCTGGCAAGGATGTGGGGATAAAGGTACCCTAATCCCTGTTGGTAGGAATGTAAATTGGTAAGGCCACTATGGAAGATAGTATGGAGATACTTCAAAAATCTAAATATAGACCTACCATATGACCAAGCCATCCCACTCCTGGGAATTCACCCAAGGGAAGTGAAATCAGCAAATAAAAGAGTTATCTGTACTCCAATGTTTATTGCACCTCAGTTCACAATAGCTAAGATATAGAATCAACTTTAAATACCCATCAACTGAAGACAAGATAAAGAAATTATGGATATATACTCTATGAAATACTACATAGCAGTAAAAAAAATGAAATCCGTTCATTTGTAACAAAATGGATTAATCTGGAAAATATCATATTTAGTGAAATAAGCCAGTCCCAAAGGGACAGATATCATATGTTCTCCCTGATCTGTGCTAATTAATAGAGCACCTAAAAGGAAATCTGTAGAAGTGAAATTGACACTTTGAGAAGCAATGACTTGGACAGCCCTTATCTTGACTCTCAAGGAACAGCATAATTTTTTTCTCCTGAATACTATTGGTTGAACTCTTTACTTACCATAGAGTTAATGATATGTGTGTAAAGTCAATTTAAAAGAGATCCCAGTAAAAATTAAGGGTAGGAATAAGAAAGGGAGGAGGAAGTTTGTAACTGTAAAGCCATATAGTTCTGCATACATTCCTAAGGATTTACTTCTAAGGGTATAGCTTAAAAACTTGCCATGGAACCCCAAATCCCATTAAGCTGGGTGGAAAAAATGCCATCTTAAGTGTAGAAATAATCATATTAAGTGTTTAAATGATCATATAGATAGGATAAGGTATTAAAGGGATCATATAAATATCAAGTGTCTGGTAAAAATAATAAATAGAATTAAAAAGGAGTGTTTCAACATGGGAAACAGTCCACACAGCAGACTCATAGAATGACAATCACTCTAAATAGCATTTTGACCTCAGAATCAGCCCTTAAGGCATTCTTGTCTGGCTGAAAAGCCCATTAGAGAATTTCAGGCATGGAAATACAAGACACTGTGGCAAAAAAAAAGTCCTACATGCAGGATCTCTGTGAGTGAAACCCCAGTGGAAAGAAGGGGCCATCAAAGAAGAAAGTCCTTTTCTCTGAAGTGAGGAGACAACTTCCACTTTGTTTATGGCCTTGTCTAAACACTGACGGAGATTGTGGATTCAAAAGGCTCCCATAGCCTTGTCAGTTCATGTCAAGAGCCTCATCATATTTAGTGAAATAATCCAGTCCCAAAGGGAAAGATATCACATGTTCTCCCTGATCTGTGCTAACTAACAGAGCACCTAAAAGGAAATCTGTAGAAGTGAAATTGACACTTTGAGAAGCAATGACTTGGACAGCCCTGATCACTGATGTCATACATAAGAGTGTTGCTTGTTAAATTAACAATAGGAATCACTGTGTACTTACTCTCCATGCAGGACCTCTGTCCCCAAGCAGTTGTACTATGAAAATTAACTGTAAAACTTCTTAAACAGTTTTGTATGTGTATGTGTGTGTGTGTAAATTATTGAAATCTTTACTTATATAGAGTTGGACTTCAGTGTATAAAATTAATTGAAAATGAATGGGTCTGGGAATGAGAGAAGGAGGAAGAGGTGGGGTGGGAATGGGGGTGGGAAGGCAGGTATGTTGGGAATAATCACTATAGTCCTAAAGTTGTACTTGTGAAATTTGTACTCATTAAATAAAAGGATTCTTCGGGGAAAAAAAAAAGATGTACTATAGGGCAGTTATAATCAAAACAGCCTGGTACTGGTACAAAAACAGATGGATAGACCAATGGAACAGAATAGAAATGCCAGAAATCAACCCATGCATCTACAAAAAACTTATCTTTAACAAAGGAGCTAAAATCAATCTGTGGAGCAAGAATTTTCCCAGCAAATGGTGCTGGGAAAACTGGATCTCTACATGCAGATGTATGAAGTAAGACTCCTAGCTTACACCGTACACAAAAATCCACTCAAAATGAATCAAAGATCTAAATCTGCAACCTGATACTATCAAATTATTAGAGAATATTGGTGAAACCCTGCAAGACACTGGCATAGGCAAAGACTTCATGGAAAAGACTCCACAAGCACAGGCAATCAAAGCCAAAATTGTCAAATGGAATTATGTCAAATTAAGAAGCTTCTGCACTACAAAAGAAACACTCAGCAAAGTGAGGAGGAAACCAACATAATGAGAGAAAGCATTTGCAAACTATACAACTGTAAAGGATTATAATCCAGAATGTATAAAAAGCTCGGGAAACTCAACAATGATAAAACAAACAACCCAGGCAAGAAATGGACAAAGGACTTAAAAACAGACTTTTTTTTTTTTTTTTTGGACAGGCATAGTTAGAAAGTAAGAGAGACAGAGAGAAAGGTCTTCCTTCTGTTGGTTCACCCCCAAAATAGCCGCTACAGCCGGCACGCTGCGCTGATCCGAAGCCAGGAGTCAGGTGCTTCCTCCTGGTCTCCCATGCAGGTACAGGGCCCAAGCACTTGGGCCATCCTCCACTGCCTTCCTGGGCCACAGCAGAGAGCTGGACTGAAAGAGGAGCAACTGGGACAGAACTGGCGCCCCAACCAGGACTAGAACCCAGAGTACCGGTGCCGCAGGCAGAGGATTAGCCTAGTGAGTCCCGGTGCCAGCTAAAACAGGCATTTTTCAAAAGAGGAAATCCAAATAGCAACAGACACTTGAAAAAATGTTCAGGATCACTAGCCATCAGGGAATTGCAAATCAAAACCACAATGAGGTTTCACTTCACCCCAGTTAGAATAGGCTTTCATGCAGGAATCAATAAGCAAAAATACTGGCAAGGATGTAGAGGAAAAGATACCCTGCAATCCACTGTTGGTGGGAATGTAAATTGGTAAGACCACTATGGAAGACAGTATGGAGATACCTACGAAATCTGAATATAGACCTACCATATGACCCAGCCATCCCACTCCTTGGAATTTACCAAAGGGAAATTAAATCAGCCTATGAAACAGTTATTTGTACCCCCATATTTATAGCAGATCAATTCACAATAGCTAAGATATGGAATCAACCCAGATGTCCATCAACTGAAGAATTGATAAAGAAATTATGGGGTATGTACACCATGGGATACTACACAGTAGTAAAAAAAATGAAATCCTGTTGTTTGCAACAAAATGGATACAATTGGAAAACATTATACTTAGTGAAATCAGCCAGTCCCAAAAGGATAAATACCATACATTCTCCCTGATCTGTAGTAACTTATAGCACACCTAAAAGGTAATCTATAAAAATGAAATTGGCACTTTGAGATGCAATGATTTTTTTTTATTTGACAGGTAGAGTTATAGACAGTGAGAGAGAGAGAGACATAGAGAAAGGTCTTCCTTCTGTTGGTTCACTCCCCAGATGGCCACCATGGGTGGCACTATGCCAATCTGAAGCCAGGAGCCAGGTGCTTCCTCCTGGTCTTCCATGCAGGTGCAGGGCTCAAGCACTCAGGCCATCCTCCACTGCATTCCCGGGCCACATCAGAGAGCTGGCCTGGAAGAGGAGCAACCTGGACTAGAACCTGGCACCCATATGGGATGCTGGCGCTGCAGGTGTAGGATTAACCAAATGAGCCACGGCACCAGCCCCTGAGATGCAGTGACTTTCAACAGCCCTTGTCTCAACTGTTAAGGAACAGATTTTTTTTTTATACTATTTGTTGAACTCTTTATTTCGTATAGAGTTAATCTTATGTGTATAAAGTTAATTGAAAATAGATATTAGTGAAAAATAAGAATGGAAATAGGAGAGGGAGGAGGAAGAAGGATGGGAATGCACATGGGAGGGAGGGTAGGGTGGGAAGAATCACTTTGCTTTTAAAATTGTACTTATGAAATGCATGAAGTTTGTATGCCTTAGATAAATGGTTTCTGAGGGGGAAAATAAGACTGTATGCTTAATAAAAATGTAATTGCTATCATCAGAACAGTCTTTAAATTCATGAGCAGGGACTACCAGATTCATTATTGTCAGTTTTCAATCACTTCCTGTATAATAAAGAAGATGTAAAGCAGCCTTGGCAATCATTAGGAGCAATCACATTTTGGTAAGTTAGAAAAATAAAAGCCTTCAAAAGGAAGTCAATAGGCTTTCAATTTAAAGAAAATAATCTATTCAAATGAGAAAGCAATTTTGCTTTTGAGTCCCACTGTCCCTTTTCAAAAATTATTCAGTAGGAGAATGTTCTTCCCCTGGCCTTAAATGGAAATCTCCATAATCCTATAACTTGCTTTTATCACTCTTAGGTCATTAGAAATACTTCAACCACTTTGTCTCCAACAGTCTCAATTAATAAGTTAGAATATACCTTCTTGGAGAAGGTATTTGGTGTAGCAATTAACTTAGTATTTGGGACACCTGTGTTACATAGTGAAGTCTCTAGGTTCAATCCCAGCTCCACTTCTTTCTGTTTTTTCAAAAAATATTTATTTATTTATTTATTTATTTATTTGAAAGGCAGAATTACAGAGAGAGATGGAGACACAGAGAGATATCCATTTGCTGGTTCACTCCTCATATGGCCACAATAGCTGAGACTGGGCCAGGCCAAAGCCAGGAGCCTGGAACTCAACTTGGGTCTCCAATGTGGGTGGTAAGTACCCAAGTATTTGGGCCATCTTCTGCTGCTTTCCCAAGCACATTAGCAAGGAACTGGATCAGAAGTGGAGCAGCTGTGACTTGAACCAGAGCCCATATGGGATGCCAGCGTTGCAGGCAGCAGCTTTACCTACTATGCCACAATGCCAACTCCCCAGCTCCACTTCTAATCCAGCTCCCTGCTAATCTGCACCTTGGAAGGCAGCAGGTAATGTCCCAAATACTTAGGTCTCTGACACCCACATAGGAGAACTGAATATAGTTCCTGGATCCTGGCTTTGGCCTGGCCCAGACCCAGCTGTTGTGGGCATTTGGGGAGTGAACCAGCAGGTAGATGATCTCTCTTTCTGCATTTCAAATAAAATTAAATAAATAAATACATAAAATTTAAAACTAGGCTCACTTTAAAAAGAGAGAGAGAGAGGATATCCAGTCTTGTGTAATAAGAAAGTCCTGAAATCAGATTTAAAGTTGAAATTTCTGCCTTTGCTCAGTTGGGGCCTGCATTAGCCAGTTTTTCATCACAATAACAAACATCTGAGAGAAGCTACTTATGAAAGAAGGTTTATTTCACCTCATGGTTTTGGAGGTTCACAATCCAAGACTGGGCCACTCCAAGGTCTGCTGTCTGGTGAGTGCAGTGGATGGTAGAAGATGTGAAGACAAAGGATCACATAGCAAACCAGAGAGAAAAGAGGCTAGGCTCAGTCAGCTTTTATAACCATCCCACTTGGAAATGCCTTCCAAGGCCCACTCTGTTACCCAAGGACTTCCATTCAGATCCATCTCCTGGACTACATAATTGGATTGAATGCCCACCCTTTTCCAATAGCACAACCTGGAGACCAAGCCTTTAACACATGTACCTTTAGGAGACACCCAAACTAATATCCAAACCATAGCAGGGACTTCTGCACCCAGACAGTCTGGCAATAGGGGTGAGTTCCACACTTTCTCTTCCCCTATCTACTGTTTCCAGCTCTGTTGAAACATTTTACTATACATGGTTTATTCTGGCTCAAAGCAGGGAAGAGGGAAGGCAGAAGAAGGAGAAAAGTTCTTAATTAACTGGTGGTTTCTCTTTTTGAGCAAGGCTACTACAATCTTTAAAGCTCCAACTTGGGGCAGGCATTTGGTGCAGTGGCTGGGACACTATTTGGGATGAATATATCCCATAGTAGAGTATCCCAGCACTGCCTCTGATTCTGGCTTCCTGCTGATGTGCATGTGGGAGGCAGAAAGTAATTGCTCAAGTCCTTGTGTCCCTGCCACCTATGTGGGAGACCTGGATGGAGTTCCTGGCTCCTGGCTTTGGTCTGGACCAGGCCCAGCCATTGCAGGCATTGGGGGGGAGGGGGGTGGACCAGTGGCTTGGATTGATCACTTGTGTACAGTTTCTTTCCCTCTCTCCCTCTCTCCCCCTCTCCCTCTCTCTTTCCCTTTCAAAATAAAAATGAAAAAATATTTTAAAAGCTGCATCTTCCTTGCATTGGATGCTCTCACATGCCCTTCAGAGACACCTCCACCCTTCCTACTGGGATCTCTTGCCTTAAGTTCCTGATCAGCTAAAACTCAGCTCTGCATGCACTCTGGTTTCTCCCTGTTGAAGCCTAAGAAGCCTCTAGGTGGCCCTGTTGGACAGGAGCTCTGGCCCATCCAGTGCAGCCACCTCTCCTTAGCTGTTAGACCTCTGCTCCAGGCAAGGCCCCACACCAGGCCCCTCACGGCCCACAGCCTCCAAGAGCTGGGGATGGGAGTAAAGCTCTGAAGGAAGCCCTTTCAAACAGAAGCCACTTGGGACGGGAGAGGCTTGCAGCCTGTTCCTCTCCCACAGAAAAGCCTCTTCCTAGTCTCCCCTTGCAGTCTCCGCTGCCCTGACTTTTGTTGTGGGGAGTGGCTCTTCCCTGCTCTTGCCACGTGCAGACACCTAAAAGAGCTCCAACACTCCAGGCTTCTCCTTAGGCCACTCAGTGACGCCACTCACTCACCGAAGACCGGGCCCAGGCCTCCCCAGGAGCTCGGCCTAAACCTGGGGTCAGAGGTCTCTTTTGGCTGCCACACTAACCCTGCCCTCCAGCTTGGCCACTCTCAGAAATGAGGGTGATAGTTTTGCTCCATCTGCTACCTTTCACTTGGTTTTCAGTTTGTTTGGAACCTGGAAGAGAAAGGGAAGTATTATCTGTTGGGTCCCGTCAGAACCCCAACGTCTTTTTACCTTGGGGGTAGAGAGGGAAGGTTTGAGTCATGTTAGCACTTTCTGTGGGTAACCCCTCTGAAGATTTCTTATCTTTTTATGGCACCTCTCTGTGGCTTGTCACATGTGTTTTACCTTATCACCTGGCTGAGAACCTAGTTAATATTCTGAAATGTGTCATGTGGGAAATAACTAGATAAAAGTTTTTAGTTTCCTTGAGAAGTCACTGATTATAGTAACTACATGAGGACATATATTTAGCAGTGAAATATTTCAGGTAACATTTAAAAATATTTCAGAAAGAAAAACAACTTTCAAAGAGACTCCAATTTTTTCTTGGTTTTGCTGAAGACTGTAAGTTGCTCCATCTTGCTTTGCCCTAATGTCATCACTTACAGAATAAAGAGTTTGCCCTAATTCTCTCTCAGGAGGTCCTTTTCCAACCCTTAATCATCAATCTGTGAGCCCTAGAAAGGAGATGGGAGAACATCTCTGTGGCTAAACAGGCAAGGCTGGTCCGTGGGCATGAAGGATACGAAGGCTAACAATGCAGGCCCTCGTGGCGTGCATGACCATGGCCCTTAGTGTACTCATTCAGCCTCAAACACTTCCTGGGTGTATATATTTGTTTACTAAGAGGCACTTGGTACATAACATGTAATCCTTGACCTAAGGAATTTATCAGTATGTAAGAGAGGCCAAGGTGTTCACAAATATTGCTAAAACTAAACATGATGCTTTATTTACCCAACAAACATTGAAGGAGCACTGCCCATTCCATACACAAAACATTGCGGTGGTATTGCAGGAATTGGGCTTGGGGTGCGGTGAGCATAATGTCCTCTCAGAACACCATGTTCTATGTCCAGGACAGACCCAAACAGAGCCCGTCATCAGGATGGGTTGAAAGTATAGAAAATGTCATGTGATAGTGCACAGTCCAAATCGGCCCTCACACTCATAGGCCTGTGCTTCCAAAGACAAAAGGCATTTCAACTGGGAAAATGATGGTAGTAGTTCTCTTATTTTGCTTCCTTTTTCTTTTTTCTTTTTTGAGACATGATTATCAGTAAGGATTCATTTTGCTTATAATTTGGCTACTTCATAGAAAAATGTGTCTACTAAGCACCTGGTAGTTGTAAAAAAGGCTGGTGTATGACCCAGAGAGCCAGATAAACATGTTGTTTATTCAGCTGTCCCAAGTCATGACCAATCTCCTTATACCCAAGGATTGTCCTCTCCTAAATTTTATTTCTAATATTCTTGGTACATAGTCAGATATTTTATAAAAATCAGGAAAGTCAAAGCCTTACCTCCCTGAAAAATTAGTTTTAAGTAAAAACATCCTTATGACATTTTAGGAAAGCTTGGATACTCTGGACCCAAAAATATGGGTGCAAATGCACTGATCTGGAATGACAAACACAACAGACCCAGGTAAAAGCTATCTGGCAAAGCAGGGCTACAAGTATCTCCTGGTCTATTGCATTAAGTAGCACAGAAGACACCCGAGGAATTCTAGCATATTCTCTGCCCTGAGATCTGAACCATATTTTCAGGGTAACAGCTGAGTCCACAGACTGCCCCAGCACCTGTGGATAGCAGGTCTGCCCTCTGGGGGCTCTGAAGTTGCTCTCTGCTCACATCCAGTCTCCAAAGCTGAACGTGAACCCTGTCTTCTTTCTTTCAGTGACTTTTCCAAGATGAGTTATGTTCAGCTTCTTGAATGCATCACTTCATGCATTTTTAAAGGCCTTGAACTTCATTGTGATAATGAACATGTAACTCACTTAGACTTCCACTCAAGTCACTCTGCAGAGGGAGGCAGGTTCCTGCCTTACTTTGTCTAATTTTAGTATTGACTAAATTGAAATCATTTCTAGGCAGGATCCCTGAAGAGAAGGTTTTTCTACTAAAGACACCTGGGGAGATTTGCCTATTAAGGAAGATGGACTATCCCTTAAAGAGATACCAAACAATGAAATGTTGGGGGAAGGCTCCAAGTAGGTGGAGAAGTTGGAAGGCACTGCACTACAGTTAGAGTGAACATACTTTCCTAATCAGACACAGAGCAGATGGTCTGACCCACAGTCAGAGAATAGGACAGATTATTTGAAATCAGGGATGTATGATCACCATAGCCCCATTGAATGAAGCCTGCAAGAGCCAGCAGCTGTTCAGAGTGAAAGTCATTAACAATGAGTTTCTGTGAGTTAAGGGATCCAGTGGGATGGGTGGGAAGCCTGGTGATGTCATCCACTTAACAGTCAGAGCTTCCTCACCCAACACAAAGAAGGCTTGTTACCACGGTTTTCTGGAACCAGTTGCTGTCATCACCTTGTCTGTAGGGACAAAGGTGCAATCTACTAGCCAAAAAACAATGAAGCTTTGCTTTCAAACAACATAGTCTGGGAATGCAAAATGGGAGGAACAGGAGCAAGAACAGTGCAGATCAACCAGTGTTCTTTGCTTTTTCAGTTCTACTGCTGCCTCTTAAACAGATTTGAAATGTCAAGCTATTTTTAAAAATTAAATGCTTATCATTCTGCCTGCTACTCTTCTTCTTTTTTTTTTTTTTTTTTTTTTTTGACAGGCAGAGTTAGACAGTGAGAAAGAGAGTCAGAGAGAAAGGTCTTCCTTTTCTGTTGGCTCACCCCTCAAATGGCAGCTACGGCCGGCGTGCTGTGGCTGGCACACCACGCCGATCCGAAGCCAGGAGCCAGGTGCTTCTCCTGGTCTCCCATGCGGGTGCAGGGCCCAAGCACTTGGGCCATCCTCCACTGCCTTCCCGGGCCACAGCAGATAGCTGGACTGGAAGAGGAGCAACCGGGACAGAATCCGGCGCCCCAACCAGGACTAGAACCCAAGTTGCTGGCACCGCAGGCGGAGGATTAGCCAAGTGAGCCGTGGCACTGGCCCTGCCTGCTACTGTTGTACATTCAATATGACACTTCAGAGCCATTTTGCTGCAAAGGAGGAGATTCAGAAATTCCAATTCTCCTATTTAATAGGAATGCTATGTTCAGCATAATGTAATAGAAAAGTTTCCCTTTATTGCCAACACTCAAGTCAACTCTCAGTTATGTGCTTTGAGGATAACCTTTGGAAAACATTTTCATTCCATTTCCTAAGCTTGTATCTCCTCTTTTGAGTTGCTGTCTTTTCAACTCACATTCTACCAAAAGATGGTTTTATTTAAACTATTACATCATAATAAGTTAATTTTTGTGATCCAATGCTTTTGTATTGTCTGAATAATCATTTCATCTCTAGTTGAGTAGATAAGAAAGTTTGATTTTAAGGGAAACAAAGTCAAGGGCTATAGGCTTCCCACTCTATATCTGGGCTTTAAATAGTACACATCATAAGGAAGATATTTATTTGGGGAGTAGTGGATGAAGCTGCTGCCTGCAGTGCTAGTATCCCACATTGGTGCAGGTTCAAGTCCTAGCTGCTCCACTTCTGATCCAGCTCTTTGCTATGGCCTGGGAAAGCAGTGGAAGATGGCCCAGGTCGTTGGGCCCCTGCACCCACGTGGGAGACCCAGAGGAAGCTCCTGGCTCCTGGCTTTGGACTGGCCCAGCCATTGCAGCCATTTGGGGTGTGAACCAATAGATGGATAGAAGATCTCTTTCTCTCTCTCTCTACCTCTCGGTAACCCCGCCTTTCAAATAAATAAATATTTTTTTCTTTCAAAAAATACATTTATTTGAATATCCCTGGTATGATTGTCATGTTGTCTGTAGTTTCAAGTGATTAACTAAAAGTGGATTAAATTCATTGTCCCCCATATAAGAAGTCTGGAGGGAGGGCATTTTCAGGTTGGCTCTGCCTGCTAATCTTGTACATGAAATTTAAAACTCAGGAACTGTTTTATTGTAAAGGAGGAAATTCAGAAATCTCAAGTCTCCTACTTAACAAGCTCAAGGCATAATGATTTGAGGATCTTGACTCTGTCCATATTTCCAACCCATCATCCTGGACACACTGCTTTTAGTCCCCAAGTTTGCTCCCTTGGTCACAAGGTGTCCTCTGCAGCTCCAATATGCTACACCCTCACAGGTCACCTAAAGGCTCAAAGATGAGAGGATCCTCAGCGAGGAGACGTTTCCCAGATACCACTCAGGCTTCCCAAAGTGAGGAGCTGATCAGTCCCTAACGTGGGAGGTGGGCTCCACACACATAAAAGTGGAAGAATAGCAGTGGAATAGATACAACCAACAATATCTGCCACAACTAGCAAACAGAAATTTAGAAAAATTCGATTTTCATGCACTAATGCTTTCTAGGGACTTCTGGATTATTTTCCAAAGAGATGATCCCTGGGAAATGAGCTTACAACCAAGTAACCATTTTCTAATCATTTAAAACAGTGAAAGGAAAATGTGTGTGGGAGAAGGTGGGTATGAGGGATTATGTAGCTTGATGGCTGGGTTGAGATGTGGTGAAAACTGAAGACAGAAAATATTCTGGAAATCGGTAACTGCTGCTAATACCCTAAAAGAGAGGTATGCAAACCTTATATGCCTTCCTTTTTTTTTTTTTTTTTTTGACAGGCAGAGTGGACAGTGAGAGAGAGAGACAGAGAGAAAGGTCTTCCTTTGCTGTTGGTTTACCCTCCAATGGCCGCCGCGGCCAGCGTACACCGCGCTGATCCGAAGGCAGGAGCCAGGTGCTTGTCCTGGTCTCCCATGCGTGTGCAGGGCCCAAGCACTTGGGCCATCCTCCACTGCATTCCCGGGCCATAGCAGAGAGCTGGCCTGGAAGAGGGCAACCGGGACAGAATCCGGTGCCCCGACCGGGACTAGAACCTGGTGTGCCGGCGCCGCTAGGCAGAGGATTAGTCTAGTGATTCACGGCGCCGGCCCTTATATGCCTTCCTATGGAAGTCACTATAATGCCACCTATGAAGTTTTTCCTGACAAAAAATAAATCAAATCATATTAACTTCTAATTCTAAAACCTAGCCAACAAGAAGTATAGGGATGATACAGGAACTTATTCAACACCAGCACAGGGATGTAATCAGCAAAGCTTAAACTCTCTGGGACAAATGGCATGCTACAGCAAATAAATGAAAAAGTGAAAGACATATATGAATTAAAATATATTAAAGAAACGAAAAATTTGAATCTTCATTCAAAGAAACCAATTTTAGAAAAATCACAAAATAAGGGCCAGCACTGTGGTGTAGCAGGTAAAGCCACCACCTGTGGTGCCAGCATCCCACATGGGCACTGGTTCGAGTCCCTGCTGCTTCACTTCTGATCCAGCTCCCTGCCAATGTACATGGGAAAGCAGTGGAAGATGGTCCAAGTCCTTGGGCCCCTGCACTCATGTGGGAGACCTGGAGGAGGCTCCTGGCTCCTGGCTTCAGATCGGCCCATCTCTGGCCATTGCAGCCATTTGGGGTGTGAGTCAGAGGATGGAAGACTTCTCTCTCTCTCTCTGCCTCTGCTTCACTGTAATTCTGCCTTTCAAATAAATAAATAAAATTTAAAAAAAAAAAAACATGGGGCCAGCACAGTGGCAGAGCAGGTAAAGCCACCACCTGTAGTACCAGCATCCCATATGGGCCCTGGTTCAAGTCCAGCTGCTCCATTTCCAATCCAGCTCTCTGCAATGCCTAGGAAAGCAGTGGAAGATGGCCCAAGTCTTTGGGCCCCTGCACCCATGTGGGAAACCTGGAAGAAGCTCCTGGCTCCTGGCTTTGGATCGGTGCAGCTCCAGCCATTGCGGCCAATGGGGAGTGAACCAGTGGATGGGAGACCTTTCTCTCTCTCTCTCTCTGCCTCTCCACTCTCTGTGTAACTCTGACTTTCAAGTAAATAAATAAATCTTTTTAATAAAAGATACTGTGGGCTGGCGCCGCAGCTCAACTGGCTAATCCTCTGCCTTGCGGCGCCGGCACACCGGGTTTTAGTCCCGGTCGGGGCGCCGGATTCTGTCCCGGTTACCCCTCTTCCAGGCCAGCTCTCTGCTGTGGTCTGGGAAGGCAGTGGAGGATGGCCCAAGTGCTTGGGCCCTGCACCCCATGGGAGACCAGGAGAAGCACCTGGCTCCTGCCTTCGGATCAGCACAGTGCACCAGCCGCAGCGTGCTGGCCACGGCGGCCATTGGAGGGTGAACCAACGGCAAAAGGAAGACCTTTCTCTCTGTCTCACTCTCTCACTGTCCACTCTGCCTGTCAAAAAAAAAAAAAAAGATATTGTGATTGTTTTTTAAGATTCCATATCCTCTTAAAGACACATAGTGAAATATTTATAACAAAAATGGTAAGATATATGAGATTTACTCAAAACAATCATGTAGAAGTAGAGAAGAGAGGATAGGGGAATGACTGGCTATGAATATAATTTGGAAGTAGAGAAATGGTTCATGGGAGTTCATTTAATAATTCTTAGTTTTCATTTACATTGAAATAACTATAGTTATTAAATAACTATATAATATAAACTTTTATAGTTATTTTATATTATATAGTTGATTTTTTTAAATTAAGAGATGAGAGATGAACAGAAGTAAGAGGGAAAGTTCCGGGTCACAATTTTGTCTGATTCAGTCACCCACTTGGGCCAGAGGACTTGTGGGATTTGCTGGTAGAGGGCAGTGACTGACAGGGATTTGCACAAGGTCTCCTAGAAATGGCCTAATCAAGGATGGCCCACGGGAACACTCACAAGTGCCATCAGGCTGTGGGAAAAGCTAAATACTATCTGCATCATTATTATAAGAAAATGCAGAAAAACCTCAATTGTTCTCAACTAAATCTTCCAAGCCTTGCATTGTGGTGCAGAGTGCTGGTTCAGATCCCGCCTACTCCACTTCTTGTGGCACTCCCTGCTAATGTATCTGATGAGGCAGTAGATGACAGCACAAGTACTAGGGCCCCTTCCATCCATGTGAGAGATCTGGACGGAGTTCCTGGCGCCTGCCTTTGGCATGGCCCAGACCTGGCTGCTTCAATCATTTGGGGAATGGACCCGTGAATGGAAGCTTGATCTCTCTCTATATATATATATATTGTTTTGCCTTTCAAATAAATAAATAAATAAATCTTTAAGACAAAAAAGAGTATTCCCAAATAAAGTAACAATCCCACTGAAGTAAGTGTTATCAGATTAAATGAAGTATTAATACTAGCCCCTGAGGTCCTAAGCAAACTGTAATAAAATTCTAATTGTGTTTTGCTATGTGTTGCTATTAACGCTAGTGTCTAAAGCCTCACAGTCATTCATTCACTTTCAGTCAAGTCTCAGATTGTTTTGAGAAAATATAAACCTAGTGCACATAGAACCAAGGAATTTCATGTTTAGATTGTTTGCTTGCTATAAATTGGAGTAAAAATTAAAAAAAAAAACAACCCTTTAACAGCAGTAAGTTATAAGACTTAATCCCGTAAGACTTCAATATCCCAGCCGGCGCTGCAGCTCACTAGGCTAATCCTCTGCCTGCGGCGCTGGCACACCGGGTTCTAGTCCCGGTTGGGGCGCCAGATTCTGACCCAGTTGCTCCTCTTCCATCCAGCTCTCTGCTGTGGCCCGGGAGCGCAATGGAGGATGACCCAAGTGCTTGGGCCCTGCACCCCATGGGAGACCAGGAGGAAGCACCTGGTTCCTAGCTTTGGATCGGCGCAGCGTGCCAGCTGCAACACGCCAGCGGTAGCGGCCATTTGGGGGGTGAACCAACGGCAAAAGGAAGACCTTTCTCTCTGTCTCTCTCTCTCTCTCTCTCTCTCACTGTCTAACTTCCTGTCAAAAAAAAAAAAAAAGGCTTCAATATCCCAATTCTCTAAAACACATACACATACACCAAATAGCATAGACACACTATATTCAAATTGTAAAAAAAATATATATGAGTAGTAAAGATCTCCTCCAAGCTCCAGATTGCTTGTAAATGATTCATGAGCATACTCCAAGTAAGGTACTTAACAACACAGCACCCAACTGAGCGTGATTCATCTAGGGAAATGCCTAACATACCTAAGTACATCGTAGATGTCTACTTTGAGTCATTTTCAAACTAGCTCAAGAAACTTCCTTGGTTCTCACTTCTACCAGGATGAGCTGGGGACAAGAGGAGGGGAAGGGGCCGGCGCTATGGCATACTAGGTTAGGCCTCCACCTGTGGTGCCAACATCCCTTATTGGCACCAGTTCAAGTCCTGGTTGCTCCACTTCTGATCCAGCTCCTTGCTGATGGCCTGGGAAAACAGAAGATGGGCCAAGTGCTTGGACCCCAGTACCCATACAGAAGACCTGAAAGAAGCTCCTGGCTCCTGGCTTTGAATGGCCCAGCTCCTGCAGATGGAATAAAGTTCATGTAATTTTGATAGTTCTATGGAAGTTATTTTTCCTCCTGGGAAGCTGAGGTGGCTCATGACTTCCCTGCCCAACTCTCTTTATGCCCTCTCACTGAGGTAATATGGATACCTATTTGTGGTGGAATGAGAAGGCCATGCCAAGATGGCTGCTAGCAACAGAAACTGCCTGGCAATAGGGATTGGATGGCTTCGGAAACCACATGGCAATGGAGCCTGACTGGCAACAGGCTGTGATTGGTTAGGGCATAGACCGCCCCTTGACCAGATTGGCTGCCTTGGCTATATAAGCTGCTGTACCAACTAAAATAAACTAATCTGCAGGCTGCTTGCCTCTGGTCTGCTTTCACCTGGCTCCCGGGGTCTGTGTGGTAACTCTGTGCCTCTTGCCCCTACCACGCTCCTCCTCTCAGAACAAATCCACCACAACACCTTTTTTTTTTTTTTTACAGGCAGAGTGGATAGTGAGAGAGAGAAACAAAGAGAAAGGTCTTCCTTTTTGCCGTTGGTTCACACTCCAATGGCCGCTGCAGCCCGCGCTTCGTGCTGATCCGAAGCCAGGAGCCAGGTGCTTCTCCTGGTCTCCCATGCGGGTGCAGGGCCCAAGCACTTGGGCCATCCTCCACTGCCTTCCCGGGCCATAGCAGAGAGCTGGCCTGGAAGAGGAGCAACCGGGATAGAATCCGGCACCCCGACCGGGACTAGAACCCGGTGTGCCAGTGCTGCAAGGCAGAGGATTAGCCTGTTAAGCCACAGTGCCGGCCCACAACACCTATTTTTAACTATGGACTTTCAGACAGGCAAATATTTTAACCAGTGTTCTCTAAATTTTACTAGTCATCAGAATCCCCAGGGGATTTTCTTTTTTTATAATGTGAATTTTCCATACTTTTTAAAAAAGATCTATTTAGTTATTTGAAAGGCAGAATTAAAGAGAAGATTTATTGGCCGGTGCTGTGGCTTAACAGGCTAATCCTCCACCTTGCGGCGCTGGCACACCAGGTTCTAGTCCCGGTTGGGGCGCCAGAGAGAGATAGATATCTTCCATCTGCTTGTTCACTCCCCAAATGGCTGCAACATCCGGGGCTAGGCCAGGACAAGACCAGGAGCCAAGAGCAGGGAGCTGGATTGGAAGTGGAACATCTGGGACTCAAACTGGCACCCATAAGGCATGCTGGCACTGCAGGCAGCAGCTTTACCAGCTACACCATGGTGCTGGCCATGGCGGGGATTTTTTTTTTTTAATAGACATTTTCACCTCTCCCAACCCTACTAATCAGTTTCTTACCCAGAGTGGCAGAAAAGGCTTTACAAGGCTAGAGTAGGAATTATCAAAAGTTCTTCAGGTGACTCTAATGATGACTCAGATCTGGGCAGTACTGTTGAGAGCACTAAGTGACTCCCAGTACCACAGCTACACACCTGCTCGTAGCCACCAGGAGAGAGGGTGAAAAGCCTTGGCAGTCCATGTCTTTTCCCTTCAGCCACCAAACTCCATCATCTCTCTGTTCTCAGACACCTGTAGTCAGACCACCCAGTTCAGATATCCCCACTTCACAAAGAGCAGACAATTCCTCTTGTACAGGAAAACAGGAAAAGAAGACATTCATTAGGATCCTAGGTCTCACTTTATAAATAGCTAATTTCAATTACGATTCACAATGTCTTTTTAAGGTTGACTTCAGCACCAATTCAGAGTTGAAAACAATGGGCTGAGAGGACTGTTGTGTTCATCTTTCCTCCACGGTTGGGCACAGAGAGGGATCCGGAATCCAGAACTATCTAGCATAGTGGAATGCTTTTCTTGTTTCTATCAGAGATGTAAGTAATGGAAAGAAAGACCAATCCATCCTTCCCTTCTTTTCCTCTCTGGAAAAGAGGTTTAAGACCCTTCCATGCTCAGGTCTATGAGCTTTAAGAGCTTCCTTGTGTTTCAATAGCTATCCCGGGAACAGCCCACCCGGAACCTCTGAGAGTTCTTGGCTTATCCTGAAAAGGGAGACGATGGACGTCACTGTTTCACAGGGGAAACACATACGTTCCTCCCTTGAAAGACACGATCCCCAGAGGCTGCAGAGAGGTGTGGGCAGCTCTTGCACACCCAAGTATGTAGGGCAATTCAGTTTCCCACTCCACCACAGCTGCAAAAGGGTGAGGAATATGCCACCCTCAGCCAACGTCAGCAGTTGTCCCGTCTTAAAACCTGATTCATGGGGAACCTTGGCAGGAGAAAAGGAACTAGCATTCACTGTGCACCTGTAACGTTCTAAGGATGCTTTCCCCTTGGGCCCAAGGAGCTGAGGGTGCCTATGGGGGTGATGGAGCAGACAGCAGCCCTTCCTGGTTCTGTTTTCCCTCCTTGTTCCCATTCTCCACAGCTGACTACCAAGATGCACCAAGGGCTGCATTTGTGTCCAGAGCTCTTAGGAGCTGTGCCAGGAAATCCCAGCTATCTGCTTGTGGAGTGTGGCCACCTGCTCATAGATCCATGGCCTGTAAAGTATCTTGATTTTTATCAAAATAACAAAGAGGATGACATGAAAGAGCACAAATGGGACACTATATTTGTATGAAATTCAAAAACAGACTAGGGGCTAGCACTGTGGTCTAGTGGGTAAAGCTGCTATCTGCAGTGCCAGCATCCCATATGGGCACTGGTTCAAGTCCCTGCTGCTCCACTTCTGATCCAGCTCTCTGCTATGGCCTGGGAAAGCAGTGGGAGATGGCCCAAGTCCTCCGTGTGGGAGACCCAGAAGAAGCTCCTGGCTTCAGATCAGCGCAGCTCCAGCTTTTGCAGCCATCTGGGGAGTGAACCAGCGGATGAAAGACCTCTCTCTCTCTCTCCCTCTCCTCTCTCTGTTGGCTCATCTTTTCAAATAAATAAATTAATTTAAAAAAAAAACAGACTAAACTTGTCTGTGATAATAAAGGTTAGTACAGCAATTACCTTTAGCCAAGCATTAACTGGGAGGGGGCAAAGGCTAGAAATTTCTGTATCTTGATCTGGATAGTGATTATACAGGTATATACACGTAAGAGTTCATTGTGCTACACACATAAGATTTGTGCATTTTACTATTTCGTAAACATAATAAATACAGCACAAAGCAAACAAGCCAATAAACAAGCTCAGATACAAATAATAACCTATAATGACCTGCCAGTTCCAGCTTGCTTTTTATTGTGCCCACTTACCCCTCTTGCTAACCCCATGCAATTTCTTAAATAAATCTGGCTCTTGACCTCAAAACCGCACAGGGACTATGAAAAGCGAGGAAGGATCACTCAGTCTGGTAGCTCTCAGGTGTGAGGGCTCTGCAGCATGGAGTTTATGAGCAGAGATGACAGAGCTGGGCCACAGAGGTTCAAATCCCTGCTCTGCCACTTAATGCTTATCATCTTAAGCTGCTTACTTAAATTCTCTATTCCTCAGTTTCCTGATCTATGTAATAGGCTTAATAATCAGGATTATACAAGATTAATCCATGTAAAAGCACTCAGGAAATATCCAACAGTATACTATGCCAACCTATGGTAATCGCTTTCCCAGTGTTATCTCCTACAGTCCTTGCAGCAACCCTCTAACAGATGCTGCTACCCCTGTTTTATAAGTGAAGAAGCTGAAGACATCTTGCCTAAGTTTATATAGTTGGCAAGAGACAAAATTATAATTTGATTTTGAACCAAATCTGTCTTTTTTTATTTTTATTTTTTGACAGGCAGAGTTAGACAGTGAGAGAGAGAAGAGAGAGAGACAGAGAGAAAGGTCTGCCTTCTGTTGGTTCACCCCCCAAATGGCCGCTACGGCCAGCGCACTGCACCGATCCAAAGCCAGGAGCCAGGTGCTTCCTCCTGGTCTCCCATGCAGGTGCAGGGCCCAAGCACTTGGGCCATTCTCCACTGCCTTCCCAGGTCACAGCAGAGAGCTGGACTGGAAGGGGAGCACTGTGACAGAATCTGGCGCCCCAACCGGGACTAGAACCCAGAGTACCAGCGCCGCAGGCAAAGGATTAGCCTAGTGAGCCACAGTGCCAGCCTTCTTTTCCTTTCAAAGGGCTTCCCTGATGCCAACCAGGATCCCCCTCATCATTTCTTCCTCCTGCAACCCTATGCTAACCTATTCTGAGTCTGCTTGTCTCCCATTGCCTGCTACTGAGCCTGGACCACATGGCCCTCTCTACCAGGAACATTCTAGCCATCTGCATTCTGTCTTGGCCCTAGCCACAGAACAACCAATCTAAATTACAAGCAAAAATTGGCTGAAGATGGTGGATTATCTCTCCCTCTGTAACTCTTTCAAAATAACAAAATAAATCTAAAAACAACAAGTGGAATCAGTAAAACCACTGCCTGCAATGCTGTCATTCCATTTAGGTATCAGTTAATGTCCCAGCTGCTCCACTTCCAATCCAGCACCCTGCTAATGACCTGGGGAAAGCAGTGGAGGATGATCCAAACATTTGGGCCCCTGCCATCCACATGGGAAACCTGGATGAAGTTCCTGGCTTTGGCCTGCCCCAGCCCCAGCCATAGCAGCCACCTGGGGAGTGAACCAGCTGATGGAAGATCTCTCTCTCTCTCTCTCCTCTCTCTCTCTCTCTCCCTCTCTACCTTTCTCCCTATCTCTCTCTCCCTCTCTCTGTAACTCTGACTTTGAAAATAAATTAAGTAATTTTTTGAAAAAGATGGTGGACTGGGCCGGTGCCACAGCTCACTAGGCTAATCCTCTGCCTGCAGCGCTGGTACTCTGGGTTCTAGTCCCAGTTGGGGCATTGGATTCTGCCCCAGTTGCTCCTCTTCCAGTCCAGCTCTCTGCTGTAGCTCGGAAAGGCAGTGGAGGATGGCCCAAGTGCTTGGGCCCTGCACCCGCATGGGAGACCAGGAGGAGGCACCTCGCTCCTGCCTTTGGATCAGCGCGGTGCTCCGGCCGTAGCGGCCATTTGGGGGGTGAACCAATGGAAAAGGAAGACCTTTCTCTCTGTCTCTCTCTCTCTCACTGTCTAACTCTGCCTGTCAAAAAAAAAAAAAAGATGGTGGACTGACCTCAGAAGACCATGTCTCCTTCTACTCCAGTTTCTTACAATAATAGGGGGGTAAAGAGTTGTTTTTAAAGAAGAAAGCCACACAACACTGGAAAACAGAGAAGGGTGTAATTATCAGAAATTTTTGAAATATCTGGAAGGTGGAAGTTAAATAAAATCAATATTGAAAAGGTCAGGAAGAAAAAGGTAAATCCAAATCCCAAAATTAGCTGTTTTAAGAAACAATGCAAATAATTAAAATAATATAGAGAGAAGAGTAAATTCAGAGTTTCCAAACTCTGTGATGTTCACAGTAATACAAACAAAGACTCTGAATCAACTGCAAGGAATTTATTAAAGAGTTGTATTCAGAACATGGGGCCCATGCCCTCCCCTGCTTCCAAACTAGCAGAAAGGCAACATCGGGAGCATTTGCCCTGGGGAAGGGCAGAGGCAGAGAGCAGGCATGGGATGTGTGGGCACAGGAGGAAGTGTCAGCAGACAAGGTAGCTCCACAAGGAACTCTGGTGGCACCACCTGCCCCCGGACTGAAACATTCCTTCCTTTAGCATCACAGCAAGGAAAGCCTGCAGGTGTATGGGGCATTGATTTTCTATCACCATCAAAGCCAACTACCACAAACTCAGTGGCTTAAAACAACACAAATGTATTATGTTATGGTTCTGTAGGTCAGAAGTCAAAGGAACTAAAGTCAAGGTGTCGGCAGGGCTCACTGCTTTCCAGAGACTCTAGGGAAGCCTCTTCCAGATACCACAGTCCACTCCATTCCTTGGCTAGAGGTCCTCTTCTATCTTCAAAATGAGAAGCACTGCATCTCTCTGACCTTTCTTCTGTAGCCATGTCTCCCTCTGACTAGGCTGGGAAAGGTTCCCTCTTCTCAAGGAATTATGTGAGTGGGCCCACCTGAATAATGTAAGATACGCTCTCATCTCACATTCCTTAATGTAATCATACCTGCAAAGTCCCTTTCACATTCACAGGTTCCAGGAGTTAAGAACCACCATTATGCCACCACATATGGTTACTGGGTGCCTGACAGATACCACTGCATCCTAACTGGGTAGCTGGAGTGTTGCCTGTTCTGCCCAGGTTCTGACCTGACCTGAAGTGACATCCACTAAGGCTGACAACAATGACTTACTACTCAAACTGTTTCTGCTGGTTTTCCAAGCCTGATTCTAGCCTTTCTGGTTGGTTTTGTAAGCTACTCAAAAGCATGTCAATCAATTACTTTTCTGCATACATTAGCCAGATCCAGTTTCTGTTACTTAAATTAAGAATTCTGTTCTACCCAGTTGCCTGCTAATGTACATGGGAAAGTAATGGAAGATGGCCCAAGTGCTTGGGCCCCTGAACCCATGTGGGAGACCCAGACAAAACTACTGGCTTCCACCTGGCCCTGCCTGGCCATTGTGGCCATCTGGGGAATGAACCAGTGGATGGAAGACACGTCTCTCCCTCTCTCCCCCTCTCCTCCTCTCTCTCTCTCTCTCTCTCTCTCTCTCTCTCTCTCTCTCTCCCTTCCTCTCTCTCTCTCTCTCTCTCTCTCTCTAACTCTGCCTTTCAAATAAATAAAATCTTAAAATGAGAAGAAGGAGGAGGAGGAGGAAGAATAGGGAGGAGGGAGGAGGAGGAGGGAGAAGGAAGAGAAGGCGGAATTCTGACTGGTAAAAGTGTCCTCCAAGCCTGTTCTACACCCACTTATCTTTAAGTAAATGCTCTCCTGGCTTTTCCCCACATACCTGTTTAGGACTTGCCATCTGGTCTTACAATCAGGGAAGTTTGTTAGATAACATACCTACACAAAAGTGACTTAAAGCCATGCCACTTACCTATAATCATCAACCTAATGCTTTATTTGGAAAAGTAAAGGGTAACTCAAGATCATTTGACATTGAGGAAAACCAACAGCATGAGTAATATTGGAATAAATAGATGTGGCCTGGAAGAAAAAGATATCAGAATAAAAATCTTCACCTTAAAAAAAAAGAGAGAGAGGTCCAATTGGTATATTCAGAGATAATCTGAGAATATTTTGCCTATATATTATGAGTATTCAGAGAATAGAAAATAATTCTTGGAAAATAAAAATCCAGTATGAGGGAGGAGAGGTAAAAAAAATCCAATAATAGTACTTTGTTCACCACTAAATTCTAACACTTAAAATAATGCCTAGGGACCAATGCTGTGGCACAACAGGTAAAGCCACTGCCTGCAGTGCCAGCATCCCACATGGGTGCGGGTTCAAGTCTTGGCTGCTCCACTTCCAATTCACCTCTCTGCTATGGTCTGAGTAAGCAGTAGAAGATGGTCCAACTCCTTGAGCCCCTGCGCCCGCATGGGAGACCTGGAGGAAGCTCCTGCTTTGGATCAGCTCAGCTCTGGCCATTGCGGCCATCTGGGGAATGAACCAGCAGATGGAAGAGATCTCTCTCTCTCTCTGCCTCTGCCTCTCAAATAAATAAATAAATCTTTAAATAATAATAATAATAATAATAATGCCTGTCCCACAATAGGAACTCACTATTTGCTGAGTGAACAAGTGATCAGTGGAAACTATCAACTATTTTCAACTATTGAAAATCAAACTAGTGTTCTGAAAGATAAAAGAAACTCTCAAAATTGAAATAAAAAGTAAATGGTAAATATAAGAAAGAACTAGAACAATATGGAGAATTAATCTAGTTGATTAGAAAGCCATCTAATCGGAGCTCCAAAAGTAAAAAACAAAATCATTGAAAAGTAAAAAACCATAAAGAAAAAAAAAATTAAAGTCCTCAGACCTGAAGAAAAAATGGCCCACGGAAAAATCGTAGTGAATTTTAAGAAACCCATAGACCAAGAAAATAACTCTGAAAAAATCCCCTTATATAAAATCTACAAAGGAACAAGATGCAGATTGGCATCAGCACTCCTGGATACTGAAGATACAAAAGCAACATTTTCAAAATTCCAAGGGGAAAACTATTTTGAACTTGTCTATATGGAGGTTTTCAATATAATTTACAACCGAGTGTAAAAGCATTGAAGATATTTTTGAATATACAAAAACTCAAAAGTTTTGCCACACTCTAAGCTGAAAAGCCCTTCACTCAGCCCAACTTCCAAAGTGACCACTGCAGCTGAGGGGACGGCCAAGTAGGATCAGCAACAGTGCAGGCAGAACTGTAAATTTCTTGTTAGAGATGCCACCTGCCTTTACCTGACCAGCTCTCCTCCCAGGCCAGCCAACTAATGAAAGTCAACAGAGTGCCTTCCCCTAGGAGGTTCACACCTCCCTTAGGATGTACCCCATGTGAAGAGATAGATAGGTCTGGGCCTCTGAGCTTACAAGGCCGAAAGCCCAACAGATTATTATCAAGCCCCTTCTGTCAGGTTCTATTTGCCTCTCAATCAGAAAACTTAATTGTAGCTTAGACAGCACCTTTCTTAGCTCCTCTAATAATGACTCTGTCCTTTGTTCTAGACCCTGTCTAGCGCACTTGGGCCTCATTCCTTTGTAATCATAACCTCTACTCTACCTCCAATGGCTCTACTCCCAACCTGTGTGTACTGATGGTCCTCTTCCCCACTTAATGCTGTATAATTGTTCAGACCTGGTAAATGACACTCTTAGGATCATTGGTTACTATCCTCACTCTGTCTTTTATGACCTTGTCTAAATATGATCAGAGTCGGCGAACTTGGAAGGCTTCCATAGCCTTGGCAACTCATGACAACAGCCTAGGGTGGTTACTGGCGCCATAAACTAGAGTGTCAATTTGTTGGGTCAACAACAGGAGTCACTGTGCACTTGCTCCTCTGTGGGATCTCTGTCCTTAATGTGCTATACATTTTGATTTAATGCTATAACTAGTACTCAAACAGTGTGTTTCACTTTGTGTTTCCATGTGGGTGCAAACTGTTGAAATCTTTATACTAAATTGATCTTCTGTATATAAAGAGAATTGAAAATGAATCTTGATGTGAATGGAAGGGGAGAGGGAGCGGGAGAGGGGAGGGTTGCGGATGGGAGGGAAGTTATGGGAGGGGGAAGCCATTGTAATCCATAAGCTGTACATTGGAAAATATATTCATTAAATAAAACTTAAAAAAAAAAGTTTTGCCACAGACTATCATTAAAATAATTACAATGTTCAAAAATATCCTAGAATAAACAATGAAAGGGGTAAGACACCACTTGGGATACTTGCATCCCATATCAGAGTGCATGGGGTTCAACTTGTGGCACCACTCCTGATTCCAGCTTTCCAATAATGCACACCTTGGGAGGCAGTGGGTGATGGCCCAAGTAGTTGGGTCCTCACCACTCACATGGGAGACTTACACTGAGTTACCAGTACCCAGCTTTGGCTTGGCCCAGTACTGGGCTGCAGCCTGCATCTGGGGAGTGAACCAGTAGATGGGAGCTCTGTCTCTCTGTTTCTTTTCTCTGCTTTACAAATAAATATAAATAAATAAATAAATAAATAAACAGTGAGCAAAAAAATGCTCCAAAAAAAAAAAAGATAATGTAGGATACAAGAAAAAGATAAGCCAAAACACATACAAACAATAGTAATTATATGTAAGAATAAAAATAATCTGGCAAAATGGCTGCCACTGTAGAGGTAGCAATGGAGAAAGGAGAAGTCAGAGAGTGTAAATTTCTTGTTCAATGGGAACATACCACCCCAAAACATTCCACTTAGGTATAAAGATTATTTTGTTCTAAAGGCATTTGAAAAATGAAATTTCCAAGAAGGGCATTCTAACCTTTCTTTTGTTCATGAAAATGGGGTAGAAATCCCCGCATGAAACATGGCCTCTGTACACCAGGAAAAAAGAAACACTCTTAGATGGGGAGGCACAGCCAACAGAATTCTGTACAAACAGGCCTTGTTAAAATAATTCTATCTTCCTTTAGTCTGGGTACTTTTCCACAATTAGCTCTTTTTGTTCAATATACTATGAGAGCACTTAGGCTTTGCATTTCTTTGGGACTTCATTTCTTTATGAGGGTGCCTGTGTCATATAAAACTCACATAACTTTCTCCTATTAATCTGTTTTATGTCAATTCTCAGGCCCAGGTGAAAACCCTAAAAGGGTGATGGTAATACTTTGCCTCCTCTACAATATAAAGATGGATTAATTCTAGATACTGATAGAAAACACTTATAATCATGGAAGTAAAAAACTTAAGCTACCCAATATAAATAATTGAAACAGAATACGTAATTTTGCCAATCCTGGAAAGAAAACAAAAGGAACACAGAGATTAGATTGATCTAACAAAAGACAAGAAAAGGAGAAAAAGGAAATAGCAAAACTACAACCTCAATGGAAAACATGTATCAAGATAACAGGAATATATTTCAATATACAAACAATAATAAATGTGACTGAATTAAGCTCCCTTATTTTAAACCTAATCCTGATTAAAAGAAATACAACTACATGTTGTTTATAAAACAGACACCTAGAACATTAAAGGGGAAGAAGGCTACTGCCAAATTGTTTCTTTTTTAAATACTTTTTTTATCTGAAAGGCATAGTGACAGAGAAAGAGAGACACACTCTCAGAGAGTGAGCAAGCAAGAGAGAGATCTTTCACAAACTAGTTCATTCCCCAAATGCCACCAACAGCCAGAGCTGTGCCTGGCTCAAGCCAGGAGCCTGAAACTCCATCCAGGTCTCCCACATGGGCGTCAGAGGCCCCAGTACTTTGGCATCCTCCACTGCCTTCGCAGGCACATTAGCAAGGAGCTGGAGGAGCAGCGGAGCAGCCAGGACTGGAACTGGCACTCAGATATGGCGTGTTGGTGTCCCAAGTGGCAGCTTAATGTGAAATATGGTAGCCCCATATTTCAAAATTATAAAAGTCACAGTTCACTAACAACCATGAAAGTCAAGAATCTTTATTCTTTTTTTTTTTTTTTCTTTGACAGGCAGAGTTAGACAGTGAGAGAGAGAAGAGAGACGGAGAGAAAGGTCTGCCTTCCGTTGGTTCAGCCCACAAATGGCCGCTACGGCTGACGCACTGCGCTGATCCAAAGCCAGGAACCAGGTGCCTCTCCTGGTCTCCCATGCGGGTGCAGGGCCCAAGCACTTGGGCCATCCTTCACTGCCTTCCCGGGCCACAGCAGAGAGCTGGACTGGAAGAGGAGCAACCAGGATAGAATCCGGCGCCCCGACCGGGACTAAAACCTGGAGTGCCGGCGCCGCAGGTGGAGGATTAGCCTAGTGAGCCGCGGCGCCAGCCTAGAATCTTTATTCATTTAATATAGAACTTCAAATTTTACAAAACAAAGGATGTTAAAAATACAGGAAATTAAAAGTAATCAATTGGAAATGAGGGTGTAACACTATAATAAATCTGTTTCAGGAATTGATAGACAAAAAAAACCTTTGAAGTCAGCAAATATATTGGAGCAATATACTTAACCACCTTAAACTATCAAATAACTTTGTCAAGTTTACAGGGCCCTTTGTCACACAGAATCCAATTATTTTCATTTTCCGACATCTCTCAGCTGTCTTCCCCGGCTTCTAGAAAGTCCACGGTTCCCTGAGCTTCCTGCCATTTCGTGGGTCCGGTGGGCCAGATCTGCTCTGCTGGCTCCTCTAATTCCTCACCTCACAACACTGTGGCAGCCCAAGACTGTCTTCCCCTCTTTTACCTCTGCACTGACTCCCTACATGATCTTGCCAGTCCTGTCTTTAAATACCATCCCTTTACTGGTAACTCCCAGATTTATTTCTCCTGTCCTGACTCTCCTCTGAGCTCCAGATTCTATTTTCCAACTCCAACTGAATATCTAATAGTATCTCAACTTTGACAAGTTGCAAACTAAAGTCTTGTGTTTCCCTACATACATACTAAAGGTTTTATTGTCCCACATTCATTTTAAATATGGTAAAACATATATAAAAGAATGTTACCACTGTAACTATTTTAAAGTATACAATTCCATAAAATTTAGTATATACACAAGGCTGTGCCACCATCTCTACTCTCCAGCTCCAGGAGTTTTTCATCACCCTAAATGGAAACCTCATAGCCATTAAGCAGTCACTGTCCACTGCCCTCTTCCTACCCTGAGCCTTGGCAACCACTAAATCTGCTTTATATGAGTGTGTCTTTTCTGCATATCTCATATAAATGGAATCATACAGTATGTGGTGTTCTGTGTCTGGTTTCTTTCATTTAACACAATGTTTTCAAGGTTCATTCATGATGTAGTATGTTTCAGTATGCCATTCCTTTTCAAAGCTGAATAATATTCTATTGTATGAATATACCCCCATTTATATTTGTTTATTTTATTTCCTATTTCTTTGAGAGGCAGAAGGATTGAGAAAGAGAGAGAAAGCTTCCATCCACTGGTTCATCAAATGCCCATAAAAATCCAGATTGGGCAGGTCAAATCCAGGAGCTGGGAATTCAAATCAGATTTCCCTCCTGGATGATAGGGACCCAATTATTTCAACCATCACTGCTGCCTCTCAGAGTATGTATTATCAGGAAGCTAGAATGAGTAGTGGAACCACACAAACATGGGATGCAGGCATACTAATTACTGGCACTCTAAATGCTATGCCAAACAGTTGCCCCTATACTTTGTTTCTCCAGTCATCTGTTGATGTACATTGGGTTATTTCCATCAATACACACCAAAGTTTTTCTCCCCATTGTCTCACACTCTCCTCTTCCCTAGACATCCTTGTCTGAACTGGTGGACTCAGTTGTTTAGGCCAAGAACCTAGATGTCATGTCTGATTCCTCTTTCTACTGGCCCCACTCATTCCTGATATTCAAACCAACACCAAGTCCTAACCACCATATCATCAGGTCACAATGGGTGCCAGTTTTGGTCACATTTCACCTTCTTCCCAGTTAGTACTGCTGTCACTCTTGATCCAACTAAAGGTCTTTTTGCTTCCCTTCTTTCTCTTCCAATTCATTTCCCCATGGCAATCAAAATGGCCTTTTAAAGTATAAATTAGACCTAGCCACACCAGACCTGGGGACTCTCCAGTGGCTTCACAATACACTGGAACAAAACCTAAACCTCTTGTCATGGTTAACAAGGCCAATGTCAGTCTGGCTCCTGCCTACCTCACTGAGCTTCTCACCTACATTCTGCACCCAGGCAAGGCCTCTCTCTGCCCATCTCCCGCACACTTTCTGGGTTCCTTACTGAGATGCATACCTCAGGTTGCCTGACTCCCCTCTTCTGAACATGCAGACCACCTCTGCAGAAAGGCTTTCCCTGCCTCTCCTATCTGAAACAGATCTTGCTGTGACTTGTATATGCTCTGTCCCCACCAAAACTCTCACTCAGGTTTGGTCCTCAATGTACCAGGGTTGACAGGTGGCGGGACCTTTAAGAGGTCATTAATCACCGGGGCTCCACCCTAATGGAGGGATTAATGTAGTTCCAATAAGAGGGGGTTGGTTATTGTAAGAACACACTTCTGGGGCCGGCGCTGTGGCACAGCGGGTTAATGCCCTGGTCTGCAGTGTCGGCATCCCATATGGGCGCCAGTTCGAGACCTGGCTGCTCCACTTCCAGTCCGGCTCTCTGCTGTAGCCTGGGAAGGCATTGGAGGATAATCCAGGTGCTTGGGCCCCTGCACCCATGTGGGAGACCTGGAGGAAGCTCCTGGATCCTGGCTTCAGATCAGAGCGGCTCCTGCCATTGCGGCCAATTGGGGAGTGAACCATCGGATGAGGACCTCTCTCTCTCTCTCTCTCTCTCTCTCTCTCTCTCTCTCTCTCTGCCTCTCCTCTCTCTGTGTAATTCTGACTTTCAAATAAATAAATAAATCTTTAAAAAAAAAAGAACACACTGCTGTAAAAATAGCCTAGTATCTCTTCCCATCTCTTGCGTACAAGCTTCTCTTCTGCCTGTGCCTGCTTGTCACTCTTGCATGTGCTCCTGCTCCTGCTGTGTGATGCCATCCTCCATATTACAATGCAGCAAGAGACCCTTGCCAGATGTGGCTATCCAATCTTGAACTACTCAGCTTCCAGAACCAGGAGCTAAACAGGCCTCTCTTCTTTATCAATCACCCTATCTCAGGTAGTCTGTTACAGCAATAGAAAGTAGATTAAGACATGCTGCTTCTTTCTATCACCTCCAACTAATGTTTTTCCCCTTTTACAACTTAGAACCATATATATAGTCTGCCTTCTCCTACAACAATGTAACTTCAAGAAAGTAGGTATTCTACCTTCAGCCAAACCCCTAGGGCCTAGAGCATGCCTACTTTGTCTGAGGCATTCAATAAATACTTGAATAATGAATCCATTGCATTACATATAGAAAGAAGACTTTGTGCTCAATGAACAGAATACCAATTCTTTGCTAACATCTTTGAAAGTTTATATGAATATACTACAGTGTACTCTTCTCCAAATTAGTGAGAGTATATATTTGTGTAAGATTTCTGGTGGGGGCAGGCACTGTGGCACAGCAGGTTAAAGCCCTGGCTTGAAGCGCCAGCAGCATCCCATATGGGCACCAGTTCTAGTCCCAGCTGCTCCTCTTCTGATCCAGCTCTCTGCTAAGGCCTGGGAAAGCAGTAGAAGATGGCCCAAGTCTTTGGGCCCCTGCACTCACGGAAGCTCCTGGCTCCTGGCTTCAGATCGGCATAGCTCTGGCCATTGCAGCCATCTGGGGAGTGAACCAGCAGATGGAATACCTCTCTTTCTGTCTCTACCTCTCTCTGTAACTCTTTCAAATAAAATGAAATAAATCTCAAAAAAAAAAAAAGGAAAAAAAAAAGAAAGAAAAGAAAAGGCATCAGAGGAAAACCAAAGCTGCTCTTAATGAGTGGCCAGATGTGGCTCTGGTGCTCAGGCCCTCATCAAGAATAATAAGATAATCTTAAAATTTCCCCTCCAATAAGCACATTGCCATCTCTGAAGCAAAACGAAAAAACAAACATTAAAAAAAAGATTTATTGGCCGGCGCCACAGCTCACTAGGCTAATCATCTGCCTGCAGTGCCGGCACACCGGGTTCTAGTCCCAGTCGGGGCGCCGGATTCTGTCCCGGTTGCTCCTCTTCCAGTCCAGCTCTCTGCTATGGCCCAGGAGTGCAGTGGAGGATGGCCCAAGTCCTTGGGCTGTGCACCTGCTTGGGAGACCAGGAAAAAGCACCTGGCTCCTGGCTTCGGATCAGCGCGGTGCGCCGGCCACAGCAGCCATTGGAGGGTGAACCAATGGAAAAGGAAGACCTTTCTCTCTGTCTCTCTCTCTCACTGTCCACTCTGCCTGTCAAAAAAAAAAAAAAAGATTTCTGGTGAATAATTTGGTAATATCTATCCAATCTTTTTTCTTTTTTCTTTTTTCTTTTTTTTGACAGGCAGAGTGGACAGTAGAGGGAGACAGAGAGAAAGGTCTTCCTTTTGCCATTGGTTCACCCTCCAATGGCCGCCGCGGTAGGCGCGCTGCGGCTGGCGCACCGCGCTGTTCCGATGGCAGGAGCCAGGTGCTTCTCCTGGTCTCCCATGGGGTGCAGGGCCCAAGAACTTGGGCCATCCTCCACTGCACTCCCTGGCCACAGCAGAGAGCTGGCCTGGAAGAGGGGCAACCGGGACAGGATTGGTGCCCTGACCGGGACTAGAACCCGGTGTGCCGGCGCCGCAAGGCGGAGGATTAGCCTAGTGAGCCACGGCGCCGGCTATCTATCCAATCTTAAAATGCAAATATCCTTTGAACCAGCACCACCTTTCCTTTCCCTACTGAGCTTCACTGATACCTTTGTGATAAATCAAGTGACCCTCCAGTGGGGGTCTATTTCCAGACTATTCATTCTGGCTGTTCTGGAGCTGGTTATTCTGTACAATAGGCTGACTAAAGAGTTAGTGCTGTGGTAATACAGAAAATACTTTTGCCTTTGGTAGGATTCACCATGTTTAGAGGACTATTCTGAGAGTTTGTCCTCCCCACCTTGGTGAATATCTAGAAGGAAGGGACAGAGGAAATAGATATATTTTTCTTTCTTTCTTTCTTTTTTTTTTTTTTGAAAGAGATACATTTTTTAAAAGCTACGGGAACTGCCACTTTGTGTTTTATACTGTTACCAAACATTCCTTTCCCCTTCCAAAGTTCCTGAAGGGCACTGAAATGATACATGTTGCAAATAATACTAAAAAGTGACATATCGTGAACATCACTCAAGTATTAGAAATCAAAGATCTTGGCTAGCGCCGCGGCTCACTAGGCTAATCCTCCGCCTTGCGGCGCCGGCACACCAGGTTCTAGTCCCGGTCGGGGCACCGGATTCTGTCCCGGTTGCCCCTCTTCCAGGCCAGCTCTGCTGTGGCCAGGGAGTGCAGTGGAGGATGGCCCAAGTGCTTGGGCTCTGCACCCCATGGGAGACCAGGAGAAGCACCTGGCTCCTGCCATCGGATCAGCGCGGTGCGCCGGCCACAGTGCGCCAACCGCGGCAGCCATTGGAGGGTGAACCAACGGCAAAGGAAGACCTTTCTCTCTGTCTCTCTCTCTCACTGTCCACTCTGCCTGTCAAAAAAAAAAATTAAAAAAAGAAATCAAAGATCTTACAAAGCCAACTCTTGATTTGAAAAATTGCCACTGTGGTCCATGGTGCTGAAGCAATTGGGTATCTGTATGGAAGCACAAATAGCACATGACTTTCAACCTCTTTGTTACGCCAAGATCTCAGTAGAATAGACTTTTATTTGTCCATTTTGCAAACAGGAAGAGAAGAGAGCCAAAGATCCTCTTCTGATTTGACCGAGCAACCCCCGTAGTGTTTATATCACTTGGGAACACAAGTGCCAACTCAACATTATCACCAGGACAACAAATCGACAAGTAAAACTATCAATAAGAATTACAAGTGTTACTGAAGGTTATGTTCACACACCATGGCAACAATTTCTAAAATCTCTAATACCTAAAGACACTCCTTTGTTCAAATAATTCCAATGATAGATTTATATTCAAGAGAACAGAATGAGCTGGTAGCAGTTGCAAATATTTATGTAAGACTTCATATCACACAGGAAACAATACTGATGTCCTTGTGAGAGTTCATATCTAAAACCTTGCCTCACTGGATCCCTTGACCAAGTTTTGAGACACAGAAGGATATCTCTTCCTTTGTGGCTGCAGTGGAGAAGAAATATCTTTTCAACTCTTTATTTGACTTCTAAAAATTAAGCTCTGTATTCTCAGAGCCAGGCTCTGATAGTTTCTCAAACAGTATTAAAAACATAACACAAACCTGTAGAGCTCAACTTTAGAAATGGACTCTTAGGATTTGACTTGATAGCAGAAAAATAGAAGTTACTCTTCTATCATATAACAGAGTAGGGTCAGACTGACACCAGACTTGTCATCAGGAAATACAGGTACCAAGACACATTGAGGAGACAGCTACCAAATTCCTTGCCAACATGATTACAAACTAGGATGTTGCACCCAGACAAACAATTAGATTTGAAAGTGAAATAAGGACATTTTAAGATATTCAAGAACTTGGAACATTTACTTCCCATAGACCCAGTTTGGGGAAATTGCTTGTGAATATTCTGCAGCAAAACAAGGAGAAAATGAAGAAACAGGAAGGCCAGTGATTACGGAAATGATGAAACAAACCCAAAAAGCAGAAAGGGGAAGTTCCAATATGATCTGCTACATAGTAAGATGAAAGAATGAATACTCCGTGGGGATTAGAAGAGACTGTGGGGCCAGCAATGTGGTGTAGCAGGTGAAGCCACTGCCTGTGGTGCCGGCATCCCGTGTGGGTGTTGGTTCAGGTTCCGGCTGCTCCACTTCCAATACAGCTAACTGCTAGTACACCTGGGAGGGCAGTAGAAAATGATCCAAGTCCTTGGGCCCCTGCACACATGTAAGAGACCTGGAAGAAGCTCTGGCTCCTGGCTTTAGATTGGCCCAGCTCCAGCCACACTGAACCAGAGAATGGCGGATTTCTCTCTCTCTCTCTCTCTCCCTCTCTATAACTCTGCCTTTCAAATAAATAAAAATTTTTTTTAAAAAAAGAAGAGACCATAGGATCTTAGGAGAGAGGTCACTAGGGGGGAAAAGGTATCTAGAGGTAGAGAATGGAAATGAATGATGAAATAATTAATGAAATGAGGTATCTGGGGGAAAGGTGAAAATATTATCAAAGCAAATGGCCATGAGGCCATGAGACCAAAAAAAAAAAAAAAAGGCAAATAGAAATACCAGAAAAAGAAAACTCACACAATTTTAAACAGGAAATGAAAGCATAATATGCTGTTTGTTTCCAGCTAATACAGGACTGCTCTTTAGGGGTAAAAATATAGTGTTGGAGGTAGGGAGTGGTTCATTAAAGTGAACAGATAGTCTGTGTAGATTATAGAAAGCCTTCACAACTGGCCTGAGAGATTTTGCCCATGTTCTGATAAGCACCAGGGAACCTGGACTCTTTCTGGAGGAAGCGAATGAAAAGTTAAGAGCAGCTTTCAGTAATGAGCAGGAGAGGCAGGAAGCTGAAGGATACATCTGTTGCAATTTTCCAGGTAGGAGTTCAAGAATAAACCCTCCTTAGGAAAGGAGACAACACCTCAGAAAGTTATTTCCAAGGAGGACTCCACAGGACTCAGGTACCAAGACCAGAAAAAGGGGTGGGGATGGCTCCAGAGATTTCTAGTCTATGAACTGGGAAGATGATGAAGGCATTGCTACTGTATTATTACACATAATTTTCTCCTCCTTGTTCTTGTCCTCCTAATTCCTTTGCTTTTTCTCTTTCTCCTCTCAAGAAGATTTTAAGCTCCTTAATGACAGAGACAAAAAGCTGTTTGCTTCCTTGTCACCACCACTGGGCCCTACAGCAAAAGGCACTTAGCTAATGTTCATGATGGCTGTTGTTGTTGTTGGTGGTGGTGGTGGTGGTGGTGGTGGTGACGGTGATGATGATGTTTCAATGCCTTAAAGATAGAAAAATTTGGGAGAAGAATTTGGGGGACAAAAAATAATGATGGTGGAAACAAAGCCGGTGATAAATCAACTGCTATTAGGAGTTGGAAGAAAATACTTTGTGAAAGTATTACTTTTGCCGTTGGTTCACTCTCCAATGGCCGCTGCGGCCGGTGTGCTGCGGCCAGCACACCGCGCTGATCCGAAGCCAGGAGCCAGGTGCTTCTCCTGGCCTCCCATGGGGTGCAGGGCCCAAGCACTTGGGCCATCCTCCACTGCATTCCCGGGCCATAGCAGAGAGCTGGCCTAGAAGAGGGGCAACCGGGATAGAATCCGGTGCCCCGACCAGGACTAGAACCCGGTGTGCCGGAGCCGCTAGGCGGAGGATTAGCCTGTTGAGCCACTGCGCTGGCCTCTTTACCTTTATTTTTCCTTTCTTTAGTTAACCCCCTTCATAATGTAGTATTAAAACCAGATCTTATGGCACAGCAGATTGGGCTGCCACTTGGAACCCCAAAATCCCATATCATAATGCCTGGTTTGAGTCCCAGCCACTCCACTTCCAATCCAGTTTCTTGCTGATGCACATCTGGGGATGTATCAGGTTATAGTCCAACAACCTGGGTCCCTGCCACACATATAAGAAACCCTAATGGAGCTCCTGGCTCCTGCCCTTGGCCTAGCCCAATCCTGGCTGTTGAAGGCATTTGAGGGGATGAACCAGTAGATGGAAGATATCGATATTGATCTCTCTCTTTTGGTCTGCCTTTATAATAACAATAATAATAATAATAATAATAATAACCGAGCATTAAAAGAAAAATAACAAGCAGTGGGGGAGTGTTGTGGTACAGTGGGTTAAATGCTCGTATCCCATATCAGAGCGTCTAGTTCAAGTCCCAGCTACTCTACTTCCAATCCAGCTTTCTTCTAATGTACCCTGTAAGCAGCAGATGATGGCTCAAGTGCTTGGGTTCCTGGCACTCACATGGGAAACATGGATGGAGTTCCTGTCTCCTGCCTTTATGCTGGCCCAGCCTTGGCTGTTGTGGGCATTTGGGGAATAAACCAGTGAATAGAAAATCAATCACTCAATCAATCTCTTTCTCTCAGTTGCTCTGCCTTTCAAAAACAAACAAATAAATACTACTTAAAAACCAAAATATGCAGCACTGGGGAATTTAGCTGCAGTCAAGGAATGTGCTTGTCCAGGTTCTTCTTAAAAAATCCTCTTTGACTGTAAACAAACAGACTTATTTTTAGGAAGCACAGCTATTAAACAAGCTGTGGCATAGGAGTATGGGTAGTCTACATCTTGTTTTGTTCTTATTTCTTAAGACAAAAAACAAAATGTTATTTTCAAAGACAGCACTAGGTGGCACTTGTGTGATGTATTCAATAGTTGCTCAGATCCTTTCTGGAAAATGTTTGATGGGAAAAAAAATGTAATAAATATTAAAATGGGGAAATCGTAATTACAATAATGAAGATCAGTATCTTATGATTGTGTTTACCATGTTACTATGTATGAGCAGTATCTTTATGCAGTGTTTGCATTTAGTATCTGGGTTTCACTTTCTTTATAGACATTGCAGGACAGAAACCAGCCACCCCTGTAATATATAAAAGCCACACATCACTAAAATAATAAGTAAGAAAGTAATATGAGGATTTGCACACATTGACCACAGGTGTTTTTTAAAAATAGTTGTTCCATTCCATTTAGAGTTTCAGTTTATAAAAGCAGATTACACAATAAGTTTTCTAAGGTATATCTATTCCATAAAGCAAGATAAGTAATCCTTACTTTAAAAGAAGACAGTACAACTTAAAGGTGTGTGTGGATTTGGGGAGTGGTGTTAAGTCATATTAATCAGAGAAAGAAAAGAAGCAAAAATTAAAGCAGATTTCTCAGGAATTTTATCATCTTTAAGGAAATACCATAAAGACTTTAAGTAAATACATTGTTTTTCCTCTCATTCATTTAGATAGTTCTCATTTCACAATTTACTTAATTATCTCATGATCCTACTTTAATGCAGAGATACTGTAAACTTTCCAGAAATCCAGGCTGAGTAGGTACTATTTAAAATAGAACATTCTGGCCGGCACCGTGGCTTAACAGGCTAATCCTCCGCCTTGCGGCGCCAGCACACCGGGTTCTAATCCCGGTTGGGGCGCTGTATTCTATCCCGGTTGCCCCTCTTCCAGGCCAGCTCTCTGCTATGGCCCGGGAAGGCAGTGGAGGATGGCCCAAGTGCTTGGGCCCTGCACCCCATGGGAGACCAGGAGAAGCACCTGGCTCCTGGCTTCGGATCAGCGAGATGCGCAGGCCGCAGCGGCCATTGGAGGGTGAAGCAACGGCAAAAAGGAAGACCTTTCTCTCTGTCTCTCTGTCTCTCTCTCTCACTATCCACTCTGCCTGTCAAAAATAAATAAATAAATAAATAAATAAAATAAAATAGAACATTCTGTTGCCAATTACCATGGCAACACTTGTAGCCTGTGGACACTCTCAACACTTTGCATCTTTCTCCTCCTTATTGTCCACAGGCCTTCCCAGGAACCTTTCCATGGACTGGGTTTCCTTGTGGCTCCATCTCACTCTTTTATACTCATTCTCCCTTTGTCTCATTTTTCATTCCTTATTTTAGATGTACTTTTTCTTGCTTGTAACTATGTAGGATAATTTCACACAATGAAATCCTTTTGAAACAAGATGGGCTATAAATAAATTAATAATAATGCTAATACTCTGTCTTGTGATTGCACTAATTTGGGGGTTTGGGATGAAATTGACATTTTGAAGGTAGTATCTCATGTAGTAGTAAACTCAGCATGTCAGAACTAAGAGCCAAATATGCAAAATAGCGACAGTGCTGAAAAAATCTTGGATTTCAGGGTAACAGTTGGGTTTCTTTGGATGCAAAGGACAGGAAAAGATTTTGGCTAAATTAAGCACAAAAGGACTTCAACAGAGAGCAAGCCAGGAAGTCATGAGATGGATGGGAGGCTGGAGAGCCAAGTCCAGACACAAGACAGGAAGAGGGACAGCGCCTGGAGTCCAGGCAACCAGAACAACTGCAGGATCTTGCCTGGGTGCTGCTGCTCCAGTGTACACACCTGAATTTCCCCCATCCATATGTGCCTCCTCACAAGATTAAACGTTTCCAGTGTCCTGTATATTCACAAATTTGCACTTCTAAAAATATGGGAAATTTAGTATGGGATAAAAGTTGTCAAAATGGAAAGTATAAATTTGGAAAAAGAAAATATCCCTGGAGCCCAGTTGTTTCACCTAGGGTCACCTGTAGCTCCTTGTTGCAGAGAAAGAAAACTACTGATTTACATCCCCACCAAGACTGCCCACACTGGGTGGCAGGGTGGGGGTGGGGTAATTTCCAGTGGGAAGAGCGGGGTCTCCCGCACAGAAACATGAGAGCTGCTGGAAGAGGTGCAGCCACAACTCACACAGAATCACAGAGCCTTTTCATATTACAGTGCAGGACAGGCAGATGAGAAAGCTAACGAAAACAGATCCTCTGCAAAGTGTGGGAAGAAGGACAGAGGCAAACCGCAAAAGGATAATGGAGAGGAAGACAGAGTCTGAAGTTAAAAAAGACAAAAATCTTCCAAATGAAATAATAAAGATGTAAATCCACAGATAGACCCTTTCTTGCAGAGGTAGGGTTCAGTGGGGGAAAAACAATAGTGAGGACCCAATTTTGCCAAGTATCCACACATGCCAAATTGGATTGTTATTTTTAAGTTATCTCATTTAATTATGTGATAAGGTATGACTGTTCCCATCAAAGTTAAGAAAATGCAGCATGGAGTTTTTTATTTACTAAGCTTGTGTTCATTCTGAATATTTTTTATTTTTAAAATAAAAATATTTATTAAATAAAATCAATGAATAATAATTACTTATGAAAATAAAACCTATATTTAACATAAATATACCCAAATATTGCATGGCATATAATTATAGTGAAATGTTAATTTATTTTTATTTTTATTTTTTTTCTTTTTTCTTGACAGGCAGAGTGTATAGTGAGAGAGAGAGACAGAGAGAAAGGTCTTCCTTTTTGCTGTTGGTTCACCCTCCAATGGCCGCTGCGGCTGGCGCATCGCGCTGATCCAAAGCCAGGAGCCAGGTGCTTCTCCTAGTCTCCCATGCAGGTGCAGGGCCCAAGCACTTGGGCCATCCTCCACTGCCTTCCCGGGCCATAGCAGAGAGCTGGCCTGGAAGAGGGGCAACCGGGATAGAATCCGGCACCCCAACCGGGACTAGAACCCGGTGTGCCGGTGCCACAAGGCAGAGGATTAGCCTGTTAAGCCACAGCGCCGGCCCCATGAAATGTTAATTTATTAAAATGAAAAACCCACTTTATTTGTTAAATCATATCAATGTGTAGCATTTACATTTACAAAATGTGAAAATATATCATTTACTTTGAGTATATTTCAAAAAATCATATGGAATCTATAAAGAAAGTTTAAAAGGTTTATGGAAAATGGAATTAGAAGATAATTTTATTTTCATGAAAAAAAGTTTGAAATCCATGCACACACATGGTCTTCAAAAAGTTAGTGGGAAATGCCTATGGATATTTTTAAAATAAAATTTCTTTTTAATATCAGTACAGCTCATGTAATATTTAAGATATACTATAAATTATTCATTTTTCTGTAATTCAAACTTCCCTAGATGCCTTATATATGATTTTTTAGAAATTTATTTATTGGGGCCAGTGCTGTGGTATAATAGGCTAAGCTTCCACCTGTGGATGGGCAACCCATATGGGTGTTCAGCTGCTCTAATTCTGATCCAGCTCTCTGCTTATGGCCTAGGAAAGCAGTGGAAGATGATGCAACTGCTTCGGCCCCTGCACACCTGTGAGAGACCCAGAAGAAGCTCCTGACTCCTGGTTTCAGATTGGCCCAGCTCCAGCCTTTGCATCCATTTGGGGAGTGTACCAACAGATGGAAGACCTTTCTCTCTGTCTCTATCTGTAACTCTGCCTCTCAAATAAATAAATAAAATCTTAAACATTTTTATTTATTTGAAAGGCAGTACAGAAGACAGAGACAACAGAGAGATATCGTCCACCCCTTGGTTCTCTTCTCAACAACATTCTGAATTTTTTTAAAAAAGATTTATTTATTTTATTTGAAAGGCAGAGTTATAGAGAGGCAGAGGTACAGAGAGAGAAAGAGGTCCTCCCTCCGCTGGTTCACTCCCCAAATGGCCACAACAGCTGGAGCCAAGCTGATCCAAAGCCAGGAGCCAGGAACTTCTTCCAGGTCTCCCACACGGGTGCAGGGGCCCAAGCACTTGGGCCATCCTCCTCTGCCCTCCCAGGCCATAACAGAGAGCTGGATAAAAAGTGGAGCAGACAGGACCCAAACCGACACCCATGAGGGATTCTGGCACTGCAGGCAGTGGCCTCACTCACTACACCACAGAGCCGGCCCCCTACATTCTGAATATTTTTAAAATTGATTTAATTTAAGGATGAGGAATAACTTACTTGAGAAACAGATATGGAAAAAGGAATGCACAGAAAATATTGAACTTTGTGCCATAAGGAAAAACTGGGGAGCAACAGGTTAAAATTATGGCAGAATCTTAAATAGGCAAAAATTATTAGGATTGACACTGTAAGTTCATACTTTGAGCTTCTAAGTATGTAGCAATGACAGGTAAAACATAAAAATGAGGAAATCTAAAAGATAGCTGGAGGCTTCTGGTTTAAGGTTGCACATAGAAAAATCTTGGAAGTTACCACTCTAACTTAACAAATGAAAGGCTAACAAAGTAAACAACCAACAAATCTTAGATCCATTAGAGAAGTGGAGTCACAGGATAATCCGTTGCCCCCACAATCTGAGAAGCAAGCAGACAGAATTTCGAACCACTTACCAGAAGCATCTACTGGAATGAATATCTGGGTAGGAAAACATGAGATGTAATTATGAATTGCTGGCAGCTGGGTGTGGACAAGATTGAGCATTTAAAACTGCAGGGAGGGGGCTGGTGCTGTGCCGCAGCAGGTTAACGCCCTGGCCTGAAGCGCCGGCATCCCATACGGGTGCCAGTTCTAGTCCTGGCTGCTCCCAGAAGAAGCTCCTGGCTCCTGGCTTCAGATCAGCACAGCTCCAGCGATTGCTGCCAACTGGGGAGTGAACCATCGGATGGAAGACCTCTCTTTCTCTCTCTCTCTCTCTGCCTCTCCTCTCTCTCTGTAACTCTGACTTTCAAATAAATTAATTAATTAAAAAAAAAAACAAAAACCTGCAGGGAGATTCAGTCAAGGGGGCCTACACACTTCGGTGAGGTTTACGTCCGAGATTGACCAGGTTCTCACCTTAAATACCAAACAAAGCAAAAAAAAAAACAAAAAAAAAAACCTGCAAACTTCTGGCAGGGGAAGGGGAAGGGGAAAGGACCCATTTTTAAATATGCCAGGGCACTCTGTCTTTGTTACCAAGGTCTGAACTAGTTAACCGGCACCTAACCTGCTGGGGTTTTAGTAGAGCCCATCTGACCCCAGGGGCAAGTACTCAACTGCAGCCCACTCCAGTTACCCTGTCCCACCTGAGTGGGATGTAAATCAGTGAGAAGCACTAGTGAAGTCCACGGACCAGAGACACAGACTCATGGAAACTGAGACCTAATCACAGGACTGCAGAGTGCTTCCTCTTCCCACCTGCCAACACGCCTCCACCCCCCACCTTACCACTGCGTCACCAAAGGCCTATTTACAACAGTTCCTTTTCCCCAACTCATTGCATTTGGCTACCACGAAAAAAATTAAAAGGCAAAAACCAGTTCAAACTACCAGCAAGCCATGACATGGCAGGGATGCTGGAACTGTCAGAGGATTTAAAATAACTATGATTAATATGCCAAGGATAAAGTAGACAGCATGCAAGAACTAATGGGCAATGCAAGCAGAGAGATGGGAATCCTAAAAAAACAGTGCTAGGGATAAAACCGACAACCACACTGCAACAGGAATGAAGGCTGTTTTGGAGTGATGATTGTTAGGCTGAACATGGCTGAGGAAATAATCTCAGAATCTGAGGATGAATCAGTAGCAACCTCTGAAACTGAAAATCAAAAAGCACAAGGAATGGAGAACAAAAGACTCACAACACAGTACCCAAGACCTGTGGGATAACTGCAGAAGGCAGAAATCTGGGTAATGCGAATGCAAAATGAGAAGAAAGAGAAAGGAACTGAAGAAATATTTGAAACAGTAGTGACTGAGAATTTCCCCCAAATTAATGTCAGACACCAACCACAGATGTAGGACGTTCAGACAACCACAAGCACGGTAAATGCTCAAAAACTACAATGAGCCATACTCAGCCCTGGCCATTGTGGCCATTTGGGTAGTGAACCAGCGATGGAAGTCTCTCTCTCTCTCTCTCTCCCTCCCTCCCTCCCTCCTCTTCCTCCTCCTCCTCTTTCGACCTCTGCCTTCCAAATAAATAAATGAAAATCTTAAACAAACTTCATCTTCTTCCACCCCAACAACAACAAAGATATTCATACTACAACAAGCTGCTCCATGCTTCTAATACAGCTTCTCCTATGTTTCTGGGAGGCTGCAGATGGTGGCCCAAGTACTTGGCTTCCTGCCACCCAGGCAGCAGAGCTGGAGGGAGTTCCTGGCTCCTCTTTGACCTGTCCTAGCACCCTCTCCCTCTCTCCTCTCTCCCTCTTTCCCTCTCCCTCTCCCCACTTTGACAACCAAATCTTGTGCTTTTCCTGTTACTCCATCAATTTGCTAACTTCAGAGATTGTACCAAGTCTCTTCTACGGTTGTCATGCCCAGTCAAAGCAGCTTGTCCAGTGGTAACTGACAACTGACTGCAATCTGTATTAATTTTTCTGCTACCACAAACCTTCCCCTATCCCCAACACATACAAAGGCAGAACCTGTGTCCCCTCCCTCCAAGACTGTACATCTTACTCTTATCTTACATCTTACTCTTACACAAAGCCCTCCTGAGAATTTACTGAATGCAAGGCATTGAGTTAAATGATAGAGATTGGGGCCCGTGTTATGGCACAACAGGTAAAGCCAACACCTACAGCACCGTCATCCATATGGGTGCTGGTTTGTGTTCTGGCTGCTCCATTTCCAACCCAGATCCCTGATAATGCACCTGGGAAAGCAGCAGAAGGTGGCCAAGTGCTTGGGACCTTGCTACCTGTGTAGGAGAACCCGGAAGAAGCTCCTGGCTCATGGCTTTGGCCTGGACCAGCCCTGGCCGTTACAGCCACTGGGGGATGAAGCAGCAGATGAAAGACTTCTCTCTGTCCCTCTCTACCTCTTTCAAATTAATCAATCAATCTTAAAGAAACAAATATATGGATCAAAAATAGGGTTTATAATCTAATTGAGAAGACAAAACACTAGAGCCAAGTATGCTCTTCTAAGATAGAATTAATTTAGTTTGTGAGTTATCTAGTTTGTTGATCTTCCTATTAAAATATGTATGGAGCCGGTGCCACGGCTCACTAGGCTAATCCTCCACCTTGCGGCGCCGGCACACCAGGTTCTAGTTCCAGTTGCGGTACCGATCCTGTCCCGGTTGCCCCTCTTCCAGGCCAGCTCTCTGTTGTGGCCAGGGAGTGCAGTGGAGGATGACCCAAAGTCCTTGGGCCCTGCACCCCATGGGAGACCAGGAGAAGCACCTGGCTCCTGCCATCGGATCAGCACGGTGCGCCGGCCGCAGCGCGCCTACCGCGGCGGCCATTGGAGGGTGAACCAACGGCAAAAGGAAGACCTTTCTCTCTGTCTCTCTCTCACTGTCCACTCTGCCTGTCAAAAAAAAAAAAAAAAAAAGTATGGTAGGCTGAATAGTGGCCCTCCAAAGATGTGCATGCCCTAATCTCAGGGCCACTGAACATATTTCCTTCCATGGCAAAAAGAACTTAGAAAAAAGTAAACAATAAGGATTCTGGATTGCCTAAACTATTCTGTTTTTTTGGTGTGTGTGTGTGTGTTTTTTTTTTTTTTTTTTTTTAGTTTTTCAGATTATTTATTTTGGCCGGAGCCATGGATCACTTGGCTAATCCCCTGCCTCCGGCGCTGGCACCCTGGGTTCTAGACCCAGTTAGGGCGCCGGGTACTTGTCCCGGTTGCTCCTCTTCCAGTCCAGCTCTCTTCTGTGGACCAGGAGGGCAGTGGAGGATGGCTCAAGTCCTTGGGCCCCTGCACCTGCACGGGATACCGAGGGAAACACCCGGCTCCTGGCTTCAGATCGGTGAAGCACCAGCCATAGCGGCCATTAGGGGAATGAACCAATGGAAGGAAGACCTTTCTCTGTCTCTCTCTCTCTAACTCTACCTGTCAAATAAAAAAAATATAAAAATAAAATAATTTATTTATTTGAGAGGTGGAGCCATAGACAGAGAGAGGGAGATACAGAGAGGTCTTCCATCCACCAGTTTACTCCCCATGTGGCCAGAGCTGGGATGATCTGAAGCCAGGAGCCCAGAACTTCCCCTGGGTCTCCCATGTGGGTGCAGGGGTCCAAGGACTTGGGCCATCTTCCACTGCTTTCCCAGGCCATAGCAGAGAGCTGGATCTGAAAAGGAACAGCCAGGACATGAACCAGCACCCATATGGGTGCCACAGTGCCAGCCCGCCAAGACTATTCTGGATTACCTAGGTAGACCCAATTTAATCATGTACTCCTTAAAAGTGGAGAACTTTTCCAGGCTGTGGAAATTGACTATGGAAGAAGGGGATGGAAAATGCAATATTGCTGGTTTTGAAAATGGAGAAAGGAGGCCAGCGCCGCGGCTCACTAGGCTAATCCTCCGCCTTGCGGCGCCGGCACACCGGGTTCTAGTCCCGGTCGGGGCACCGATCCTGTCCCGGTTGCCCCTCTTCCAGGCCAGCTCTCTGCTGTGGCCAGGGAGTGCAGTGGAGGATGGCCCAAGTCCTTGGGCCCTGCACCCCATGGGAGACCAGGAGAAGCACCTGGCTCCTGCCATCGGATCAGCGCGATGCGCTGGCCGCAGCGCGCTACCGCAGCGGCCATTGGAGGGTGAACCAACGGCAAAAGGAAGACCTTTCTCTCTGTCTCTCTCTCTCACTGTCCACTCTGCCTGTCAAAAAAAAAAAAAAATTGGAGAAAGGAGCCCACCAGCCAAGGAATACAGAAGGCCTCTAGAAGCAGGGAACAAGTCTTCCTTAGAGCCTGCAGAAGAAACCAGCCCTGTGACCCCTTCCTTTAATCCAGTGAGATGGGTTTTGGACTTCTGACCTCTAGAACTGCAAGATAAGATTATGTGGTTTTGAGTCCCTAGATTTGTGGTAAGTTATTACATCAACAACAGGAAGTTACTACAATTTGCATAACATGCATATGTCCCAATACAGTGCAAGACCCAAAAAGCCTACGATAGAGTTTGATGCTTCTGAAGAGGACACAGAGGATTACCCTAAGGCCAAGTTTCTCTCAGCAGGGATATCATCTGGGGAGCCTCCATGAATGCCTCTTTATTAGAGCTGGGGAATTTGCTGGGGAGGCAGAAGGCCCCCTTGCACAAAGCTTCACTTGGGTCACGGGCACATGCCGAGCACTGGCACAGGAATGCAGAACGCTGCTAACGCTGCTGACACTGCCTCCACGTATGCTGGTGCCACTCCTAAGTGATCTAGTCTGTATCCTCAGGACAGAGCTGTAAACTCTAAGTGACTGAACTGTTTCATAGAGCTTGCAGAGAAAGTAGCTCGGGGGGAGGGAGGGTTGGCTGGTTGAAGTTTATCTGCAGAAAAGGAACACTGACTGTGGTAAGAACACACCTTGGGCTGTGTAGAAAGCAAACGAGAACTGCTGTCCTACAATTTTTGGAG